>NC_142427.1:11390000-12662500 GCF_059516105.1 Syngnathus floridae | reverse complement strand
TGCACGATAGACTGCCAATGCCAATGTTTAAAATGGACCACTTGAATTCAGTTCACAGTTTAATTGCAGTTCAGTGGTACACACACACACAATTACAGTACAAACACTTCATTTCATGATTAAAAAAACAACAGTAAAACAACAATATTGCAAAATGACGCAAAACAAAAAAAAAAAAAAAAGAAAAACAAACAATACAAAACAAACAATACAATACATACAATACAATACATACAACACATACAATACAATACATACAATACAATACATACAAAACAAAAACAAAAAGAAAAAACAAAAGAAAAACAAAACAAAAAACAAAAAAAACAAAACAAAAAACAAACAATACATACAATACATACAAAACAAAACAAAAAACAAAACAAAACAATACAATACATAAAATACATACAATACAATACATACAATACAATACATACAATACAAAAAAACAAAACAAAAAACAAAACAAAACATAAAAAAAAGAAAAACAAACAACACAAAACAAACAATACATACAATACAATACATACAAAACAAAAAAGAAAAAACAAAAGAAAAAAAAAACAAAAAAAACAAAACAATACATACAATACATACAATACAATACATACAAAACAAAAAACAAAAAAAAACTAAATACATACAATATAATACATACAATACATACAAAACACAAAACAAAACAAAACAAACAATACAATACATACAATACAAACGATACATACAATACAATACAATCAATACAATACAATCAATACAAACAATACATACAAACAATACATACAAACAATACATACAAACAATACATACAAACAATACAATACAAACAATACAATACATACAATACATACAAACAATACATACAAACAATACAATACAAACAATACAATACATACAATACAATACAATACATACAATACAATACATACAATACAATACATACAATACAATACCATACAATACAATACCATACAATACAATACAATACCATACAATACATACATCCAATACCATACAATACATACAATACAATACATACAATACAATACATACAATACAATACATACAATACAATACATACAATACAATACAATACATACGATACATACAATACAATACATACGATACATACAATACAATACAAACAATACATACAAACAATACATACAATACATACAAACAATACAATACAAACAATACAATACAAACAATACAAAACAAATACAAACAATACAATACAAACAATACAATACATACAATACAATACATACATACAATACATACATACAACACATACAATACAAAACAACAAAACAAAAAACAAAAAAACAATACAAAACAATACATACAATACAATACACACAATACATACAATACATACAAAAAAAAAAAAAAATAAACAATACAATACCAACAATACATACAAACAATACAATACAAACAATACATACAATACAAACAATACATACAAACAATACATACAAACAATACATACAAACAATACATACAAAACAATACATACAATACAATACATACAATACAATACAATACATACAATACAATACATACAATACAATACATACAATACAATACATACAATACAACACATACAATACAACACATACAATACAACACATACAATACAATACATACAATACAATACATACAATACAATACAATACATACAATACATACAATACAATACATACAATACAATACAATACAATACAATACAATACATACAATACAAAAAACAAAAACAAAAAAAAAAGAAAAAAAAATACATACAATACAATACACACAATACAATACATACAGTACATACAAAACAAAAAACAAACAAAAAAAAAAAATATACCTACAATACAATACAATGCATACAATACAATGCATACAATACAATGCATACAATACAATACAATACAATACATACAATACAATACATACAATACAATACGATACAATACATACAAAACGAAAAACAAAACAAAACAAAAAACAACAAACAAAACAAACAATACAATACAAAAAAAACAAGAAACAAACAAAAAAAAATACATACAATACAATACATATAAAACAAAAAAAACAAAAAACAAAAAAAAACAAAAAAAAACAATACATACATACAATACATATAGTACAATACATACAATACAATACATACAATACAATACATACAATACAATACATACATACAATACATACATACAATACATACAATACAATACAATACATACAAACAATACAATACAAACAATACAATACAAACAATACAAAACAAATACAAACAATACAATACATACAATACAATACAAAAAAAACAAAAACACAACCAAAAAAAACCAAAAACACAATACATACAATACAATACATACAATACATACAATACAATACATACAATACATACAATACAATACATACAATACCATACAATACAAAAAAAAAAAACAAAAAAAAAAAACAATACATACAATACAATACACACAATACAATACATACAGTACATACAAAACAAAAAACAAAAAACAAAAAAAAAAATAAAAAAAATAATACATACAATACAATACAATACATACAATACAATACATACAATACAATACATACGATACATACAATACGATACATACAATACAATACAATACAATACATACAATACAATACATACAATACATACAAAACAAAAAACAAAACAAAAAACAACAAACAAAACAAAACAAACAATACAAAACAATACATACATACAATACATACAATACAAAAAAAAAACAATACAAAACAATACATACAATACATACAATACAAAAAAAACAACAAAAAAAACAAAAAAAAAAAACAAAAAAAAAATACATACAATACAATACATACAATACAATAGATACAAAACAAGAAAAACCAAACCCAAAAAAAACCCAAAAAAACTAAATACATACAATACATATAATACAATACATACAAAACAAAAAACAAAACAAAAAAAACAAAAAACAAAAAACAAAACAAAAAACAAAAAACAAAACAAAAAACAACAAAACAAAAAACACAACAAAACAAACAATACATACAAATCTTGGGATTTCCTGGGTTGAGCTGGATGAAGTGGCTGGAGAGAGGAAAGTCTGGGAGTCCCTCCTAAAGCTGCTGCCGCCGCAATCCGACGTCCGGATAAGCGGTGGATGGCTGGGTGGCTGGATGGATGGGTGGCTGGGTGGATGGATGGATGGGTGGGTGGATGGGTTGGGTGGATGGTTTGGATGGACGGATGGATGGGTGGATGGGTTGGGTGGGTGGCTGGATGGATGGGTGGCTGGGTGGATGGGTTGGGTGGGTGGCTGGATGGGTTGGGTGGATGGGTTGGGTGGATGGATGGGTTGGATGGGTTGGATGGATGGATGGGTGGATGGGTTGGATGGATGGGTGGATGGGTTGGATGGATGGGTGGGTGGGTGGATGGGTTGGATGGATGGGTGGGTGGGTGGATGGGTTGGTTGGATGGACGGGTGGGTGGATGGACGGATGGACAGGCGGACGGACGGATGGATGGATGGGTGGATGGATGGATTGACAGAACACATACAATACCCTGCCATACGCTACCATACACACAATGCATACAATACAATACAATACAATATCATACCATACTATATGCTCTGCATCTGGGAGTTACAATTATAGACATTGAGTAGAGTGGCAATGGCATGATATTTTTGCAACAATTACACATACCAACTCCAGTTTTATATTTAAAATATGTATACAATTATCAGTATATTGTAATGAGTTATAATAATTACAAAAGTATCCGAATTATAATAATTAATTTTATCATCCATCAACTCACTCAAAAATGTCGGCATGAATCGAGCAGTCGACTAAACGGGTGAAAATCACGCTCGCAAATGTTTGTTGCATAACGGAAGGCGGGCGGGCGGGCGCCATCTTGGAATAGATTTGAACATGACGTAACAAATTCGTCACATTCATCAGTTTGCATAACACGGAAATAGCACACTATATGTAATGCAACATTGTTAATTTGACGAAACACAACGCCAAAGAGATTTGAAATACTGTAGCGGCAAAACGACAGTCGCGGTGGCCGGGACGAGTGTGAAAAGATTTTCAAGATATTTGTTCGCATCAAACAAACAAGGCGTCCGTCGTGAGAAACGGCAATGAACGACAAACATTTGATAGCTTACCCGAGAAACCGCCACACGGTCGGTGGCGCCTGCATTTGATAACTCGCCTTGAATCCTGCAACAAACAAACAAGGCGTCCGTCGTGAGAAACGGCAATGAACGACAAACATTTGATAGCTTACCCGAGAAACCGCCACACGGTCGGTGGCGCCTGCATTTGATAACTCGCCTTGAATCCTGCAACAAACAAACAAGGCGTCCGTCGTGAGAAACGGCAATGAACGACAAACATTTGATAGCTTACCCGAGAAACCGCCACACGGTCGGTGGCGCCTGCATTTGATAACTCGCCTTGAATCCTGCAACAAACAAACAAGGCGTCCGTCGTGAGAAACGCCAATGAACGACAAACATTTCCTAGCATGTTAGCTTACCTGAGAAACCGCCCGCTGCGCGGGTGATTGCCCCGGTATTTGACAACACCCGAAGACATGACGTCACATCCGTCAATTCAAATCTTCCTCGCCTGCTCGTCCAATGGTGCTTTGCACACTAGCGTACCACGTGACAGGCCACTTCACACGCGGGCGGTTGCACCTGTCGCTCACCTCAAGACTGAAAACTGCCTTCAAAAACCTAAGTGCCACTTTGCCCGCCTCCTACCTCTGCCCAAATTCAGTCTGACCAATCACAGCGCAACTGAAATTGGCTTGACCACGCCCACCTCTCCGACAGCCAAGACTGAAACCTGCCTTCAAAAAAAAACAAAAAAACCTATAAAAACCTTCAGAGGGGAAAGAAGACAATAGCAAAGTGAAGGGATGGACTGATTTTAGACATCACCATATTTCATATTTCCACAGACAGATATAATTTTGATGTAATTCAATTCAATAAACAAATCATAATGTTAATGTACATTCTTGAAGCATACATCAAGTTGTGCAGGACTTGTGCCATAATGTATACATGTCTGATCATTTCTTTTTTATGGAACAGTCGCCCACCACCCTGCCCAGCCCCCCCTTGCTGGCACTACAGTGCTAACAAAAGTTCCACAAGCCTTTTTTTAATTTTATTTATTTTTTAAACTCTCATACGTTTCACCCATTCAGTAACATTTTTTAAAACTATATATTGGAGGAAATTCGACCTTTTAATTACGCTTTAAAAAAAGCTGCAAGTGCAGCATCGATAAGTTCGTGTTCGACTCTTATTGTACATAGACAACTAGGGGCACAAACTTTGAAATAAAAACCCCCTTAATTTGATTTCCGATTGAGGTCTGCAGTGGAATTTGAAAAAGATACACAATGGTACAAGTCGTATGGCAAAATTGGACATTCAGCTCCACGTCAAAGTTCAGTTTGAAAAGTCCTCCCCCAAGTGGGCCGTCAATGGCAACCAAGCACAAGACAACGCTGGATCCAGACCAGCCACAACCACAGCGCACCTCGAAAGCAAGACCAACCATCAGAGCCCTAAACACTGTCCACACCTGCAACCTTTGCGTCGTGCACCCATAACCAAAGGCAACCACACTGCCCCCTCCTGGGCACATGATCCGCACACGTCGACTTTTGCAGCGCGATGCTTGATTCTTGACTTGATATGGCCATTGCTCCTTTGCATATGGCCATTGCTCCTTTGCTCCTTTGCATATGGCCATTGCTCCTTTGCATATGGCCATTGCTCCTTTGCTCCTTTGCATATGGCCATTGCTCCTTTGCTCCTTTGCATATGGCCATTGCTCCTTTGCTCCTTTGCATATGGCCATTGCTCCTTTGCTCCTTTGCATATGGCCATTGCTCCTTTGCTCCTTTGCATATGCTCTTTTTTTTTTTAACCTCGTGTAGTGTACCTACACATATTGTCATATAAAATGTCTGATTTTTATGTTTTAATTGGCGAATATAAAAACAAGGAATAAGACGCCAGACACGTTTTAACATAAATGTTTATTAAAAATAATAATCAAAAGCAAATTTCAAACCAGCAATCTAATGTGAAATTGCAGTAGATATATTGGATAACAATATTTAGGGGTATATAGGTATACACGTTATTTAAAAACGACTATAAGTGTTATACTACGACACAAGTGTTTACCAGCTCAGTGGCCTAAGAGGAGAGTGTCCGCCCTGAGACTGGGAGGTGGTGGGTTCAAACCCCTGCCGAGTCATACCAGTGACTATAACAATGGTACCCATTTCTTCCCTGCTTGGCACTCAGTGGAAGGGGTTGAAATGGGGCCCCCCCCCTGCTGCTCACTTATACTCCGGTGCGACTTACAGTCCGAAAATTACGGTAAGTTCAAAAATATCAGAGGACGTGATAAACAACTGAGGTGATTTGGTTGCATAAGCAAGCCTAACCCTAAGCACAGCAAAAGCGAGAGCAAGCCTAACACAAACCCTAACCCTAGCAAGAGCTCTGGTCGAGTGGTTAACGCCATTGCCTTCAATCAAATGAAAATATTTGTATCGAGAGTTCATCCTAAAACGAATTGTTCTTGCAAAAATTCTGCCTGCCGCCGTTGCAGTGCTCCCGTGGACTCATTTTCAAGTCAGTTGCTAAAAAACACCACACCGTTGCACAGAGACAATTCTTGAGTCATATCAAATCAATGATTTTCAAACGGGTCCAAACAAGCTTTTCCCTCATGGCTACAAAGATCTTTAGATCTTTTCGTTCACTCTCGTTCACTGAAAACATTCGTTCTTTTGAACCCATCGTTCACTCACGAGCCAACACTACACTGCAGTAGTGATACACACACACACACACACACACAATGATACGACAAACACGATGACACGACTTTTCACGCACCTGCACCTAACGAGGGAATCTTGGGAAACATGTTGGAACGCGGCCCCGAGGACTAGAGCTTGACACCTGTGACCTTTGACCATGATATTTCCCTCATAAAGTGGCCTGTGTTTAGGTACACTTGAAAATGGCGGTGTACCTAATGGAGTGTCCGTGTGGTTCCCTCGTTAAGCGCACCTGTGTGAAAAGTTTGTTTGTAAAGTGACCAAAAACTTTTCACGCAGGTGCGCTTAACGAGGGAATCACATGGACACTCCATTAGGTACGCCACCATTTTCAATAAATAATAAAGTGGCCTGTTATTAGGTACTAGGTAAAAAAATAAATAAAGTGTAGCGAACGATTCGGTGAACGATTCTTTTGAACAAATCTTTTGAGCGAACCAATTCTAAAGCTGCAGTTCTTAGCTGGAATGCACATGACTAGTACAAAAGAGTGCGGAATTGTCATTGTTTTCCTGATCCGCATCCGTGGCGTTCACCTTTATGACCTCAAAACCTGGCAAGTGAAAAATGACAAATCGATGCGATGACAACCAACAGGTAGTTTGCATTTCAAATCAATGATGGAGAGGCGATCATCTTTTATCGACAGTCAGCAGCCGAACTTGCCCAGTATCATTTATTTACTTATTTTTAAATCCTGTCTTCAAACATATCTTCTCGTGCCATCTTTCTTTTATTATGGTGTGTTGAATAAATAAATCCATTTGTTAGCAGGTAGTACCTGTTGGTGATGCCTCAGCCACTTCTCCCAAGAAGGTATCCTTTTCAAAAACAGGGTTGTTGTCATTTTGATCAATGACATTGACAATAATTTCCATGGGCTTCTCAGCGTTTCCAGAACCTTCTGCCACGGCGAAGGCTTTGAACTGCACACACATGGACAATGGTAGGAGTGTGTACAGCAGTAGACATTTTAAGCATGAATTTCTCCAAAAGAGGACCTCACTCACCAAGTACCTGGGCTGCTTTTCCCTGTCCAGCGGTTGTGTGAGGTAAAGATTCCCGGTGTCTCTGTCCATGGTGAAAAGACCAACAGGAGGCTGATCAGCTCCTGGATCAACGCTGGATCCAGACCAGCCACAACCACAGCGCACCTCGAAAGCAAGACCAACCATCAGAGCCCTAAACACTGTCCACACCTGCAACCTTTCCGTCGTGCACCCATAACCAAAGGCAACCACACTGCCCCCTCCTGGGCACATGATCCGCACACGTCGACTTTTGCAGCGCGATGCTTGATTCTTGACTTGATATGGCCATTGCTCCTTTGCATATGGCCATTGCTCCTTTGCATATGGCCATTGCTCCTTTGCATATGGCCATTGCTCCTTTGCATATGGCCATTGCTCCTTTGCATATGGCCATTGCTCCTTTGCTCCTTTGCATATGGCCATGGCACCTTTGGATAGGCCATGGCACCTTTGGATAGGCCATGGCTCCTTTGGATAGGCCATTGTGCCTTTTCATATGGAATTGTCCCATTCGGCTCCTCTTGCAGCCTACACCAAAGTTGACTTTATTTACAAGACCACCAACAGGAAGCAAACACACCACTGTTGATTTTATTCACAAGAATGCCCACATGATGCATGACGATTCAAAACAAACCAAAAAATGGCTCTGACTAGATTCAAATAACAGCTTTTACTCTTACAGAAAATGTACCAACATTCTGCAAGATTCTGAGTTCGGTGGCCATTTTAAAGCAGGGTTGCCAAAGATGACTTACTGATTGCAACAGAGACCGTTTGTACACTTGTCGTTTGCATCTACGGGTGTCTGGCTACGTGGCTTTTGTCAACAATTTAGAATAAATCCAGCTTTTCTTTGTGTAGTTTAAAAAAAAAAAAAAAAAAAAGCCTGACACTGCATATTTAACAAGTCAATTTTGTTTCAGCCTAACTTTACAATTGTCTTGTCATTGAGAATGTCTCAAATGATTCCAGTTTGTATGCACGATAGACTGCCAATGCCAATGTTTAAAATGGACCACTTGAATTCAGTTCACAGTTTAATTGCAGTTCAGTGGTACACACACACAATTACAGTACAGTTCATTTCATGATTGAAAAAAACAACAGTAAAACAACAATATTGCAAAATGACGCAGCGCTGAGAGAGAAAGAAAGAGGCATCATGCAGATAGCCAGTGTGCACACCCAGTGAAAAAGTGGAGGGAGGGAGGGAAGAAAAAATGCAGTCATACTCTCCTTAAATACTGGCTGGGCGCTTTGCCCTCGCCGCATCCGCACCCGTCCGTCTCGTGTCGTGTCGTGTCGGTCGCTCATCACGGGCGAAGGTTGGCTCCCCCCCGGCCGCTATTCGACGTTTGGACTCATCCTCCGCCTCGTGCCACTGCAAAAAGAAAATCGGCTCTCTGTTGCATGCGGTTCACTTCTGTGGACGTACTCATTACCTGTCTATTAAAGCTTGCTCCTATTTTAAGCTCCCTTTATTGATAGCGTATGCACACATGAATGTTTTTGTTTTCTTTTTGTCTGTTCCTATATGAAGAATTCAATGCTTATAATTTCTTTCTTTGTCGTAAAGTGCTTTGAGCTGCATTTCTTGTATGAAATAAAGTTTTTTATTATTACCCTCCTCGCGGTCCTGTCCAGTCCCTCTCTGTGCAGGCACTCGTCCGATCCAGTGCCCCAGCAATCCTGAAAGGCAGACATATTGTGTTGGTTTTGGCAAGGGGAAAAATTCCACTAGCACCCCCCCCCCCCCCCCCCCCCAACCTTAAGTTTGAATCAGGTAACTCGCGGCACGCACGGGCTGGCGCATGTCGGATTGGAGCGATCCGGGTTACCGGGTTTAACCCCTTACAAAAAGGGAGGGAGGGAGGGAGGGAGAGAGGGAGGGGGAGGGAGAGAGAGAGAGAGAGAGGGAGAGAGAGAGGGAGGGGGCGAGAGGAGATGAGAAGAGGCTTTGGTGCGCACTTAAGCGCAACCGGCCAGTTCCCCCTGAGTAGAGCTGGCTTGGCCCTGAGAGGAAAAAAAGAGGAAACGTGACGTCACGGAGAGCGTCACGGAGAAGCTCCTTGTCCTCGACACCGTCGACGACACTGGGACCCAGTCTGGCAGACATTATACCCTGGTATTCCACAAAGGGCAAGGTATAGCCACGTTCCATCCTGAGCGCACCAGGCCAGGTACTGCCGGGCGCGTTGGAGAAAGAGAGTGAGAGAGCGAGAGAGGGGGGGGGGAGGAGGGGGGAGGAAGGGAGGCAGGCAGGGGGTGTCTACTTTGCCGATTCGTATCTAGAGGGTCACAGCAACCCAAACGCCCGTGCGTGCTACTAGTTACCCTATTCAAACAGACAGGGGTAGGGAAAGCACAAAAGAAAAAACAAAGTCATACTCACCCGCAACGCTGGCTGCATCTGCCCCCATCAGTCTTGTGTGGGCCGCTCGTCACGGGCTAAGGTCCGGGTCTGCTCCGGCCGGTGTTGGACTCTTCTTTCGCCTCACACAAGTGCAAAAAGAGAAACGGCACTCAGTTGCATGCGGTTCACTTCTGTCAACGTACTCATTACCTGCCCCCTCCCTGGTCTTGTGGGTGCAGCCCAGTCCCTCAGTGCAGGCTGGCGCTCGTCCCATCCGCCGCCCTGGCAACCCTGAACGGCAAACAAATCATATTAAAACTAACAAGTGTTGCATATTGGATTGCCATGTCACCACCACCTCTGGCCAGCCTTGGCCAGTCGTGCATCAGGCTCCTCTTCAACACTTGGCGACTGCTTTCTTTGGGTGATTCCTTCCTTTGGACCCCGCTCACCAATCGCGGGTCTGATGGCCTCCGTCCACCGGCTCTTCGTTTCATACATCGTCTCTTCCACCTAGCAAGACAAGCACAAAAAAGTCTCGCTGCGCCGTCGCTTGCGCTTGCCGTCGCTTGCGCAGTCGCTTGCGCTTGCGGTCGCTTGCGCGGTCGCTTGCGCTTGCCGTCGCTTGCGCTTGCCGTCGCTTGCGCGGTCGCTTGCGCTTGCCGTCGCTGCGCGGTCGCTTGCGCTTGCCGTCGCTGCGCGGTCGCTTGCGCTTGCCGTCGCTGCGCGGTCGCTTGCCGTCGCTGCGCGGTCGCTTGCGCTTGCAGTCGCTGCGCAGTCGCTTGCGCTTGCAGTCGCTGCGCGGTCGCTTGCCGTCGCTGCGCGTTTGGCACTCAGTGAGGGCTGCACAACATTTTGGAAAATCAATGATATGGCAGTATTGGGCCAGACCACTGCATTGAGGCAAGTTGTGCAAAATTCTTGGATGGAGGTTAACTATTTGATCGCAATGAGAGCAGTTAGATGAGTTAACTTTAACTTACATCAATGACTTATCGTCTTAACTCATTACAAATAGTTAGGCAAGAAAGCATGTTTCATTTGAGACATGAAAAAAAAGAAAATTCTTTGCTGTCTTCAAGTGCATGTCAATAACCTAGACCACCATATGGCAGTTTTCCAATACACGTGCAGCCCTACACACGTCACCATTGGTGTCCAAATGGCAGCCTCGGGGCAACTTGATCAACACACCACACGACTGAACACGACACTGCTTTGTAGCACTAAATATCAATGGCAACATTTCGTGATTGATTTAATGAATTTGCGTCAAAGAATTCTGAATTTGTTTCAGTATGCAGCCCTCAAGCAGACATTGGGACACCGCTGGTGTAATATAAAAAAGAAAAAGAAAAAATCCATTTCACACGTTGAAGCTGCGCAGGTCGACGCCTCCAGGGAAGCGGGTCTCCCTCACAACTCGGCGACTTCAGAGCGATGCCACAGCGGTCCGTTCACCTCTGATCAGATCGTGTCCCATCCCGGTCGCCATCTGCAGAAACAGAAACAAATGTTAAAAACTCAAAGAGCACCCCAAGTTGTCAGTCACTTGCTTACTTGATCACAGCGGCTAGCTACGATTGTTGAGCATCGCCCGGTCGGATCGGGCCGTGCGCCCCCCCCTTTCGCGTCCGGCCTGCAAATGGCAGAACATGCAATGAGTTGGGCGCTGCTCGCATCACTACGTCTTCCTCGTGGACCGGCTCGCCCAAACACCGCCCCCTACACCTAGAGAACAAAGGACACACAGCTTAGATCAAGCACGACAGCGGTAGTTTAGAAAAAGACACAAAATGTTACCGTCTCGCTCCAATGCTGCCTTACACCTAGGGGAGAACAAAGAACGCAAGTACCACAGCGGTGGTAGGTTAGGGTTAGATGAAGTGCAACAGTGGCAGGTTAGAAAAAGACAAAATGGTACAAGTCAAATTGCAAAATTGGACATTCGGGATCGGCTCGCTCCAACGCCGCCCTACACCGATGGGGGAGAACAAAGAATGCAGCAAGTACAACAGTGGCAGGTTAGAAAAAGACAAAATGGTACACATCATATGGCAAAATTGAACATTCGGATCCACATCAAAGTTTCGTTTTGTCTCCGTCCACGTAACCACGTCCTCCCCCAAGTGAGCCGTCAATGGCAACAAAGCACAAGACAACGCTGGATCCAGACAAGCCACAACCACAGCACACCTCTGAAGCCAGACCAACCATGAGAGCCCCAAACACTGGCCACACCTGCAACCTTTCCGTCGTGCACCCATAACCAAAGGCAACCACACTGCCCCCTCCTGGGCACATGATCCGCAAACGTCGACTTTTGCAGCGTGCTGCTTGATTCTTGACTTGATATAGCATTGCTCTTTTGGATAGGGCATTGCTCTTTTGGATAGGCCGTTGCTCCTTTGGATAGGCCATGGCTCCTTTGGATAGGCCATGGCTCCTTTGGATAGGCCATGGCTCCTTTGGATAGGCCATGGCTCCTTTGGATAGGCCATGGCTCCTTTGGATAGGCCATGGCTCCTTTGGATAGGCCATGGCTCCTTTGGATAGGCCATTGCTCCTTTGGATAGGCCATTGCTCCTTAGGATAGGCCATTGCTCCTTAGGATAGGGCATTGCTCCTTTGGATAGGCCATTGCTCCTTTGGATAGGCCATTGCTCCTTTGGATAGGCCATAGCTCCTTTGGATAGGCCATTGCTCCTTTAGATAGGCCATTGCTCCTTTGGATAGGCCATTGCTCCTCTGGATAGGCCATTGCTCCTCTGGATAGGCCATTGCGCCTTTGGATAGGCCATTGCGCCTTTGGATAGGCCATTGCGCCTTTTTATGTGGAATTACTTATCCCATTCGGCTCCTTTTGCAGCCTACAAAAACACAGACAGACATTAATTGTGTGCTGGGACGCTAAAACTCGACAACCATTGTGTGTTGGGAAGCTGAAACTTGACAAAGACAGGTTTTCACCTGATTTAGGACTACTCTTCCTCCTTAGTGTCCTCAACATCACTGAAAGGGCTCCTTCAAGAGCCTCCTGCTTGCTTTTTATAGAAGGATGCTGGCTGGGCGGCCTTTTTTAGTGCTACAAAAAACAAGCAAATTATTGCAACAAAAATAGACATTGAGTAGAGTGCCAATGGCATGATTTTTTTACCAACAATTATACATACTAGGAGTTTTACATTTGAGAAAAAAATATTATATTGCAGTAAGTTATGATAATTGATCAAAATTATAGTTAATGTTTTAATTTTATACATTCTAAGTAGAGTTTTATATTTGAAAAAATATATAATCATTACATTGTGGTAAATTACAAGAATTATTAAAGATTATAATTCATATTTTAATTTCATCATCTACAACTCACCTCACATTGGACAGATGGATGATCCAGGTTGGCGGCGTCCAAAACGGGAGAAAATAACCCGCGCAAATGTTTGTTGCGTGACGGAACGAGAGCGGGCGGGCCGGCGCCATCTTTGAATGGATTTGCTCTGATTTGGACATGACTTAAATTCGTTACATTTATCAGTTTGCATAACACGGAAATGGCACACGCATGATATAAAATAATAAAAAAGTGTTCAGTTAACTAGAGTCAAACTAACATTTCCTATAGTCAGACAAACACGAGCTTATCGCCGGCGTCATTTACGAACTTTTAACAAACGAATGAAAAAAGGCTGGCCAGCATTATTAAAAAAACAAAAACCCGCGAAAGACATTTGAAATAGCGTAGCGGCAAAACGACCAAAACGCGCAACGACGCGACGCAAAGTCGATTGTGGCGTGCATTCCCTAGACAGCGAGAATCCTGCAAGAAATAAAAAATGGCATCGTAAGAAACTGCAAACATTTGCTCACGGGCTAAATGGCCTCCGGCCTACAATTTACCTCCAGGCCCACCGTTGCGTGAGTCACGAGAGTACGACAATCCTGCGACAAACAAAATAAAGAAATAAATAACAAAGGCTTGTGAGAAAAGGCAACAAAGCGTGCCAATCGTGCAACAAACAAGGACGGCGTCCGTCGTGAAAAACGGCAGGAGACGCCAAACATTTGCTAGCATGCTCGCTTACCTGAGAACCCGTCCGCCGCGCCGCCACGCGCTCGGTGGCACCTGCATATGATAACTCCCCTTGAGCGAGCACACCGGTCTTCAATTGACCTAAAGACCTGACGTCACATCCGTCGATTCAAATCTTCTTCTCCTCATCGTCCAACGGCGCTCGGCACACTGACGCCACCAGGTGGTCGGCTGTCATGGTGACTACTGTGGAAAGGGTTGCTTCGGACGAGTGATGTGCATTCCAGTTCTTTTAGGTGAGCGAATCTTTAGAATCAGGTTCACTCAAACGGTTCGTTCAAACGAATCGTTCAACGACTACAAAGTCGCAGGCTTTTATTGATTCATAATGACCTGTTAATGTTAACAACACATTCAATATATTCTTTCACGTTCCGCAGGAGCTAAAAGTTTTCACGCACCTGCGCTTAAGGAGGGAATCACACGGACACTCCATTAGGTACACCGCCATTTTCAAGTGTACCTAACAACAGGCCACTTTATTATCTTGGAAAACATGTTGGAATGCGGCCCCAAGGACTGGAGCTTGACACCTGTGACCTTTGACCATGATATTTCCCTAATAAAGTGGCCTGTTATTGGGTACACTTGAAAATGGCGGTGTACCTAATGGAGTGTCCGTGTGTTTCCCTCGTTAAGCGCAGGTGCGTGAAAACTTTTAGCTCCTTTTGAACGTGAAAGAAGCTAAAACTTTTCACGCACCTGCGCTTAACGAGGGAATCACACGGACAATGCGAATCACTCACTCACTCGTTCACTCACAGATTCGTTCCTTGGTGAACGGGAAATGCAATTCACGACTCGTTCGTTAACGGGAAGTGACGTCATTTCGTTTTGTTTTACGGCGAGGTGGCACCAGCTTCAATGGGCGTTACTGACACCTACTGGTTGAAGTCATATGAACTGAGAAAAGAACGAATCACTTTAGGAAGTGATTCACTGTAACAAAGAAATAAAATCTATTTTAAATTTTAATATATATATTATTATACAATATAATATAGAATTGAAAATTTTAACTTTATGACTTAAATGAATGAATGTAGTATATTACACTAGGTCATCAAATCAGTGTCAGTTGAGTCTGTCGACTCCGATGCCTGTAGTATTTTTAAGGTCCAGCAGGTGTCCGCAGTCAGCGACAGTGTCAATACAGTTTGCCAATGTGTCGGGACGACACGCGACGCCTCATGGACCCATCACTAAAATAAAGATATTTCAAACACCAAATCATTGTTGTGTGGTCCTGGATATAATACCTAATACCATAGAAGTGCATGACTCTCTACCAAAATGACAGCATTAAAAATACAGTGATTCTAATATGGGTCGTTTATGACCCACTTAGTGCAGGGTTAAAATGAGTAGGTCATCCAAGTGTAACCCCGACACCACCAGCAACTGCTCCACATCAAGGCTTTTACAATGATCATTTCTTTTCAAAAAGAAGTGAAAAAGGACACCAGGTTACAATTTGTTTTTCTTTTTTATTTGTCAAAAAAGCTCCTTTACAGTGCCAAGACGCCCAACCTGTAAAGCTAGCTGACATGTAAAATACCCTTAGCAATACATTAGAATCAAAACAGGTACCAAAAAGTACAGTCAAATTACACTTCCTTTCAATGGAAATGTTGGGGGGAGGGACAAAAAAAACTGGAAGAAAAAAAAACAAAAAAAAACACTGAAGGGAAAAGTAAAACCTAAAAAATGAAAGCATACAATTAAAAAAAACAAAAAAAAAAACATGGAAAAGATTCATTTCTGATGTTTTCTGTACAAATGGTCTTCTGTCATAAAAGGAGTCGCCGCGTTGGTTTGTTTCTTGCTGGATTCTGAGGAGCAAAAGAACAAGGCCGTAAGTGGGTTAGCCGCCTTCCAGAGGACAGCGGATGACGTACCTGCCGCGTTGCGCGCATCAGTATGGCTTGTAGGTGCTCTGGTGGCCCCGTCGAGGAGCCTTGCCGTAACTGGCGCTGCCCTGGCCTGTCGGCGACCGCACGCACGCACGCAAAATGTTTGTGGACGCGTCAAATAGGATTGGGAGCGATTGGGCCGTACGTACTGTAGTCGTATCCGGGATATCCGTAGTAGCCGCCGGAGGGGTAGTCGTAGCCCCCGTAGCCGCCGTAGCTGCCGTAGCCTTGGCCGCCGTAGCCTTGACCGCCGTATCCCTGCTGATAGTAGCTTCCATAGCCGCCCTGGTTCCAGCCCTGGCTCTGGCCTGCAGAGTCAGCCACCATTAAGCACTTTGTGCTAACACTTTTGCTTGCTTGGCTGTCTGCTTAATATGAGCAACCCACCTCCGCGTCCTCCTCGGCCCCCTCGGCCACCGTAGCCACCGCCGCCGCCGCCACGTCCTCCGCCGTATTGCTGCTGCTGTTGCTGCTGGTACACTTCCTTGGGTTGGGCGATCTTCAACTCACACTGTCGAGGCAAGCGGAACGTTCAAACCCCCACGTGAGTGACAGTCTTGGCCGACGAAGCCACTGACCCTGCCGCCCTCTATGTTGTGGAACTTCTTTTCCAAGCACTTCTTGACGCTGGCTTCATCTTTGTACGTGATAAAGATGAAGCCCCTCCTCTTCTTCGACTTGGGGTCCAGCGGGAGCTCAATGGTTTCGATCTGAAAGATGACAACACGCAAGCTCGGGTCTGAATTTTCAAACGTCAGTTGTTGCGAGACCATTTCATCTTTGTTTTTCTGAGTGACAACCAAAAAATCTGTTAAATGGAAAGCGACAATTTCCTGGCCAATCCCTTCTTGAATTGCATAGAAAACAAAAAAAACCAAGAGTCCAATCGCCTCACCTCTCCAAAGGCCCCAAAGTGCGCCCTTATGCTCTCCTCAGTGGCTTCTGGATTCAAGCCGCCCACAAAGATCTTCTTGACGGCCTCCTTCTTCATGGCCAGGGCCCGCTTGGGGTCGATCTGGCGGCCGTCCAGTTTGTGCTGGCTCTGCTCCAGCACCTGCATAGCACACCCGGACGGTCGGTCCGTCCGTCAGCGGCGAGTTGGGTGCGTTACATTTCTGCTAGCGCTCCCCACCTTGTCTACGCTGGCCGGGTCCTTGAAGAGCACAAAGCCAAAGCCGCGGGAGCGCCCGCTGGCCGTGTCGATTTTGATGGTGCAGTCCGACACCTCGCCGAACTTGCTGAAATAGTCCTTGAGGTCTTTCTTGTTGGTCTCCCAGCTCAGGCCGCCCACAAACATTTTGCTGGAGAAGAGAGGAGGAACGCTTGCTAATCTTATTCAGGATTTGCACATGGAAAAATACATGACAAGAAAATGCTGAAGACAGAAAAAAAAAAAGAAAGAAGAAGCCAGCTTTCCCATTTTGTGTCTTGGGGCAAAAAAATGAAGTAAGACAAATGGACATTCACCCAGCATCCTCTTCGCCTTTGCTGGCGTCAATTTTGCCGCCGTCTGCCTGGCTGTCATCGTCAGCCATCAACTCGGCTTCGGCGGCGCCGTCGTTCTGGTCCTCGTCGCCCTCGTTGCCGTTCTGCTCTGAAGTCTCCATGAGCAGAATGTCAGAGTCGGCCATCGTGAGGGTGGATTGCTAACCTGATATGAGATTTGGGGCGGTGCAGAACCAGATTTTTTTAGTAGAATGGGGCCCCGTTCAAGGCATTTACTCTTAAGGTTGTTGTGCCAAGATGAGTTAGAAACGATCATTTCATTGTTTTGAGTCAAGCGCAGTTGTACTCAAAAGAAGCATGTTTGTGGCGACGGGTCAGCAACCAAAGGAGATGGAAGGACAATAGTGCAGTTTTTTAAATTTGTGCCATACAAGAAGAACTAGGGGAAATGTAGGCTAAACTTCAACATTTGCAAATATTTCAACGAACATTCCTTCCGAATAATGGAACCCCCAAGGTTTGAAATCAAGGTTGAACTATTTTATAATGAGCGACTAATTCGAAGATGAAGCATGCCTCGTTACATGCATATTTGAACTTTCTCGCGTTGCAAGGACTTCAAAGATTATAAAGCGTGCCTTCAAAGTTGAGCTCTAACTGACTTGAATGAATAACAGTGGGGGGCGCTTCCCATTCAAACAAACGCACGCACGCACGCACGCTTGCTTGCTTTCCACACAGACAGAAACATGCACAATCATTTCCTTTTGCTGCTGGATCTGCATTCGATTTGGAATTGCAATGGAGTTATTGTCAAAGAAAGTCGGACGAGCGTGTTTTCCATCCACCTAGCAACGTTTGGCAACAATAAGACGGCTCGTCGGATGGACGGTAACGAGCCGCGCTCGGGGAAAGTAGCAAGGCCCCGGCTAGCATTCGACCCCCCGTAAGTAAGACTACACATGCCATACGTCGCACGGGAATCAAGTGAAGTCACAACAACGACGACGACGACGATCGAGATGTGCAATTCAAGTGGAAATTCTAGGCAGCAGACAGCCGTGCTAACCATTCATTGGCCATACGCAACACGAGCTTGAATGTATAGCGCCACTATTAGCCTAGCTAGCCGATAGCATTGTCTTACCGCTCCGAAAAATGCACAATTCAGCTGAAATCAGAGGGTAGACCACAGCGCGAATAGCGGCATACGGGCTCCGACTGTTACGACTAAGCCCTTCGACAGACACAAATACGCAATTGTCTTACTTTAAGAAAGGGGGGAAACGAGGGAGACGCCGGATCTCAGCTCAAAATGGACACTCCAAATTCGCCGCTAACTCGTGGCTCTTTATATACAACCGGATGTGACCAAGCTCCACTGCGCGTTCCAATAACGATGCTCCCGATTGGCCAGAAGAATGGCGCGCGCGAATAAGGGCGCCGCACCATTGGCCTGACGGCAGCCGTGGGACCTGTGACGTCAAGGCGGCGGCGACAACAGAATGGCCTTCCTGTCGGACTGCCAATTTGCCATGTCCTGTCCTGTCGTGAGTGTGTGTGTGTGGAGAAAGCCGTTTGCATTCCATACTAGCAGATCGAGGTACTTGTAGCGGTTCTGTCTGGTGGTAGTATGCCAAACTTGTTCCACGAGTGACAACAACGTCCACAAAACAGAGCAGATGGATTTGGAGCAATTCAAACGATCAACGAGTTCCCGAAGCTTCCTTGGTAGCTTCGCCTCTTGCATCCCAGTAACAGCGTCAAATCGCAACTGGTGGCACTATTGCCAAAGCACCGTTGTTTACTTCTTCAAAGTATTTATTGGATTCAGAAGACAAAATCTACAACAGATACAGGAAATGGACCAGAAATACAATGCAGAAAATACGACATGGACTGAAGCTGAAGGAATTCGAGGATCAACTCTTGCAATAGTACAAAGTTGTTGAAAATATGGCATGATTTTAAACTTGATGGAAGGACTCCTGAAAGCCAGTCATCTTCCACCATCTAGAAACAAGGTCTTTACTTTAGGTTCTTTTCAGAAAAACGAATCAAGGCTAAGTTCTTTGCTATTCATACAGTGCAAACATGACATTACATTGTTTGCACATAAAAATGGAAGAAAAGAAAGGTTAACATTTTTGAAATGGGCGCCTTTTTTTCACCTACAGTTCACAATTGTGTTACTTTATTCAGTTACTGGAGATTAAAAATACATTTACAGTTAGAATTAGTTAAAAAGCACTTGTGTGTCAAGACGGTTAAAAAAAAATAACACCAAAAAAAAAAAAAGAAAAAACCTGATTTGCACAAATAGAAAATTCTGCTTTAAAGATACACAAACAGTCCTTAGACTTTTTTGGGGAAATTCTTTTCTTCTCCAGGGATACGGAAAGTTTTAGGAGCGGGACTTGCTGACCCAGTGGTACTTATCCACGCGGGGCCCGGTGAAGGTGAACAAGGTCCGGTCGGAATAGAAACCTTTGGAGCCCGCCAGCTGCTGCGGTGAGAGAGGAGGAAGTGGGACGAGAGGCGGGAAGGCGTCCCCGCCGAACGGCTTCCTCCTCGGGTAGGTGAGCCACGTCCGGGGGGCGCCGGGAGCAAACTCGCTGAACTGAGAGAGGGAGAAGTAGACAAAGACACCCAAATTCATATTCCAGGATTTCTTCCAGACTGGAAAGTCCCAAGGTACAAATACTCTCTTATCAGTATTTCCAGGAAATTGTTTTATGATCGCATGGAAGTAGTCTTTACCTGTGCTGACTTACCCGGTAGACGCTATTGGGGTTGTTAACAGTCGGGATGCTTTTGGGTTCAGCAAAGAGAGCAGAGGGGCTGCCGCCGCCACAGCGCTGCTCTTCTTCCTCCTCCTCCTCCTCCTCCTCCCCGCCGCCGCCCTCATCCGAAGAACTCTCCGAGGGCACTTCCAGGCTGGCGCGCTCCACCGCGTCGTGGACTCTCCGGGAAAATTGGCCACGGGCGTGTCGACTGCCGTCCACAACTGAGATGGCGAAGGGGGCGCTGTGTTCGCCGTACCTGCCACAGATGGCTCAGGTTCAGAGCTTAGTCAATCAATCATCAAGCCATCAGTCGTTACAAAGTTCAGGCTCGGTGGCTCTAAAACGCCGGCCGGCCGCCTACCTGCACGAGACCTCGCCGGGGTCGACCCACACGGTGAGCTCCCGAGGCAGGCCCAGGTCCTCGTAGCGCACGCCGCTTCTCTCGCACACCTTCTGAAGCACTGGATCCTGTAGTTGTAACCAGTTCATCCGCAGGCACCTGCAAAACAAAAAGGGTTGATACAAATGACTTTGAACTGACATTTCCAAGCGTACCTGTAGGCCTGGCCCTTGGCGGGCACGTCCGGGTGCCAGTGGTTCTTGTAGCTCTCAAACAAGGCCGACGTGAGCGCAGCGGCAAAGCGCTCGCGGCCGTCCTCGTCCAGGCATCCGTAGCGTTTGACCAGGCGGCCCATGAAGAACACGGTGGCGGCAATTTCCTCCTTCATAGCGACGAGCGTGGTTTCAAATCAAAGCACCTGAAAGGACAAGACTGACTCTCTTCTAAAACCAGATAAAAACGTGTAGGGTGCTCCTACTAGTCAAGTAAAAGTCAAGGAGATAAACAGAAAGGGCAAGCAAACATATTTGCTGTTGGAGCTCCGCAGAAATGTCAGCTTTCTTGCCCTAAGTTAAGAAGTCAACTGCTGTCTAGAGTGGGGAGGAGGATCAAGTCGACACCTGTTGACGCTTCACTTAATTGGAGTAGGCGGAGAAAATCAGCGGATTGGTTTCAAACTAATGGAACGTTTCCAATTTGACATTACCAATGAAAAATGCATTTGCTCCAGAAAATCCATACAATTTGAAGCATTTTGATGGCAATGGAAAAATGGATTGGAAGTTTTTTCAAACGAATTCAATACAATTTGAAGCATTTTAATGGCGATGATTAAGACTGCAGATACTTTTATGGCCACTTGATGGCGGTATACGCGAGGCCTACGGATATACACGGTGACGGTCACAAGATCAGTACACTGCGGTTGTTTTTTGTCGCACTGGTATCTTTAATTTAAAACTGCAAAACAAATGCATATGAGGCGGGGGGAGAAGAAATGTTTAGGACTGATTTTTTTTATTATTATTTGGAGTGTACAATACATAAATTGAAGCCATTAAATGACTCACAACAGATGAGAAACAACAAACCCGCCCGCATTCAAAACTTCCAGCAAAAAATAAAATCCCTCCGATTCGACAAGCACTAAAGTAAAACCACCACCAACGAAGAAGCGCTCGCTCTCTGTTGCAATATTCATAAATTAAGTGTGGCCTTTATAAAATCCATTTGATGACCTATCAAGTATATTTCAGTACTCTTATTCAATGCAACAAAAGGCAAGTCGAAGGGAGGGAATGAATGACTGGCGATGGCGACGTGACGCGCCAGATTGCAAAACGGGAGTGTTCGCTGTGTTGGAATTGTGTCGAAAGAAAAACAAAGAAGCAGCCTTGATTGGCACGTGATCCGACAAGAGGAATAAATACAAGTGTCAGCCAAGTGGCCAAAATAAATAAGCATCAAACAAAACACATTAAATAAGTAGCCGCACTCTGACAATACACACACACACACACACGTACAAAGTTTGGGTAAGACAAAGTGAAATCATTCAATGAAAAGTGAGGGAGGAATTTCTGATGCTTTGGTACTACAAATGCATCCCAACGTCTGCACTGCACGAGTCACAGACATAGTGTAGATGCAGGCAGGCAGGCAGGCAGGCAGAACAACTTTGGGCACTTTTGGCCTTCCTTTCCAGCTGTGAACCGCATCAGTCTATGGGTGTGTGTGTGTGCGTGGCACAGAAAAGGCTTTGGCTCAGATCGACGTCAGGCTTTTTTTTTCCGCCTCTAGAATCTCCGGCCAACAACATACAAGTATGGCACCTTGCGATGGAGTTCTTGTACCAGAAGGACATTTCAAGGCTCGCAGATGCGCGTCACTTGACCAACGGATGAACAAAACACCTTGGAAGAAAAATGGAGGTTCAAACTCACCTGGTGTGCGGCAGTAACCAGGTTCTAACTCACTCTCCTGCTAAAACGTAGCTGCCTGGTCTCAGTGCTCACGACTGTGGCGAAAACAGAATCAATCAACCGTGAAGAAAGAGCAAACTAAAGAAGAAAAACAAATACACGAGGTGACGGATGAGTGTGCGGGGAGGTCGGCCGACGCTGGTAGAGGAGAGGAGAGCGCAAAGCCGCCCAGTACTTCTTCTTCTTCTTCTGCGTCTCCCCAACAGGCCGCTCGGCCGACCGACACAGTCTGACCGACCGACCGACCGACCGACAGATCGGTGGCGTTCCGACTGGCCTTCCTCGCTTACAACGGGAGCTTCTTCAGCTGCTCAAAGGTGATGAAGAACTGAGCTGTAGGTGAAGGAAAACAAGCACAAGTGACAAAAGCCATTTGGTTTTCTCCTGTGCGCGCAAAGGATACGATGATGTTCCAAGGGCCCAGCCGCAGCCAGTTGGGCCAGAATCCTTTGTAGAGCGCAAAGAAGCCCTCGTTCCTCCAGGTCTGCATCACGCCATCCAGCGTGCCTTTGTACATGGGCGCCCCCGACAGCACGCGCTGGTTCATCATGCGTGTGCGCACCACGTCCACGGGGTTGGAGGCCAGCGCCCCTGCCAGGCCGCACGTGAAACTGGAGCTGCGGCAAAACGAAAGAAAGAAAGAAAGAGAGAGAGAGCGAGAGAGAGAGAGAAAGAAAGAAAGAGAGAAAGAAAGAAAGAACAAACGCTGAATCCACTCCCGTTCCCAACCACAACGAGCGCAATCGAAATGGAATGAGTTCTCATTATGACGATGATTCACTTCCCACTGCTGCACTGCGATGCGACGACTTACATGAAGTGTGTCAAAATGGTGTCGCCCATGACGCCGGAGCGGAGGAGGTGCTTCTTTGTGATGTCGTAGACGGGGAGTTCAACGCCGACGACGATGGCGGCCCTCTGCGCCGTGGGAATGACGCCCTGAGGAGCGCCGCCGACGTGTAAATGGAAGCGGGCAAATTGTTTCAACGGCTTTCCCACTCACTCGCCAGAGGCCTCTGGTGCCTTCCGTCTGGTAGATGTTGATGAAGTTGGACATCATGCTGCCTTGCAGCAAACTGCCCTGCGCCTGCATTCGGATCTACGATCAAACAACGGCAATTGTTTCGAATCCATTCTTCGAAGATTTGGTCCGTCGGTCAACAAACGGTCGGTCACCTTGAGCACGTCCGTGGGATTGGCCAGCGAGGACGACAGGACGCCGGAGACCACTCCGCAGAAGACGTTGATGACCATGGTCTCGTCTGTCACCAGACAAACATGGACACTTTGCAAAAATAGAAAAAGACAACCAAAAAGTATCACGTCTAGCGCCGCTGACCCTCCGGGTGACTGACAAAAAGCCTCTTGAGCGAGTTGTAGGTTCCGATCTTGATGGTCCCGTAAGACGCTTGCCTCAACAGGGCAGGTGAGATGCTGCAATGCAAGAGATTTTTGGTCGCAATATTAACTAACATATTGGGCCATTTCAAAAAGTTCTCGGCTGTCGTCAGAACATGCCCCGTGATTCGCTTTCGGCGTGGACTCAACGGAGAAGTCCTTTACCCGGAGTAAAGCGCCCGGACGCCCTCCTCCTTCCCGATCCTGAACAGGGCGTGGAACATGCCTCTGTAGCGCACCTCCGTGTACTGGGACTGACCCTGCACCTGGAGCCGCGTCTTTGTCAGATCGATGGGGAACGTGCCTACAAATACAAGTGCATCACGGGCAATGAGGTCGAAATGAAGCCGTTACCTGACAGATCAAGGAACCGCACCAGAAGCCAAATAAACCGTTGAGTTCGTGACATGATTATGCACAAAAACAATCAACTCGCTATTATGAAATGAAAACACATCTGATTTTCGAATTGGCCTTTTTTTTCCTTCTCAAAACGAAGAATTGATGGCACCGCTTTTGCATGAGACAGGTGTGCCATCCAAAACGTCTTGCATTCCATTGAAAAGACAATCACCTACTAAATTCTGCGACGATCGAGGCCATCCCACCGTAGATGAACGGCTTCCAGTTCAGGTTGGCCATCTCCACTGTGGGGGCTCCGGCGGCCCCTGCTGCTGCTGCGGCGGCGGCGGCGGCTGCTGCCTCTGCTTGCTGCAGCCCGCTCAGGAACAACAGCAAGCCGGCCAGGCACAGGTCCACGCAACAGCGCTGTGACAGCAGGCGAACAAGCACGGCAAAAAACATGATGCGACCGAGATCGGCGGGCTCTCCCTCATCAGCATCAGCATCGGCATCGGCATCGGCATCAGCATCAGCGCCCGAAAGCACACTGCGGCCGGAAACTGACACGGGGCGTCGTCGTCACGACGGACGCCTCGCTGCTATTAGCTGTCAGCTACGTCAATCAAACGCCTGCACAATTCTACTGGAGGAGAACGAGCCTCATTGAACGACAGTGGAAAATAACTGGGATTCATTTGGATTTGTTTTTTAAGCGAGCCACCGAAATGGTGCTTGAATGAATACAGGGATCCATATGCCGCCGATATTCGACAAACGGGAAACATGGGCTGCATCACTCCGATTGGCTGTCAACTATGTCAATCAAATAGACTGGCGTAAAAGTCTATTGGAGGAGGGCGGGCAGGAGGGCGGGCGAACTTGGCGAATGCACGTCGAACGCCAACACCAACAACTCCTTTCTTTATTGAGTGCCAAAACTGACAAGGCCAGGAAATATTTGTCATGTTATTACAAATGTAATTCAATATACATACACAACACAAACACTAAGCCGGCCGACAAGAAAGAAGAGAACAACTCTCATTGGTTGCCTGTCAAACGCTCCGCGATTCTATTGGTCCAAATCGAACCTTTCTGGACCGTTGTCGATTGGAACTCGAATTGAACTTCTTTATGAAGTCACAAACCCTGCCGAGTACATCAGAATTTGACCATGAACATTTCTTACTTATGGTTGAAATTTTACAGTATAATTAGAGAAATTCACACCGAGCGCCGTCGTCGTGAGTTAGCTCTCGTCGGCTAACACTTTGTGGAGATTACCAGCCTGTTGGATGGCTTCCAAATACTTCCCCATACAAATACATCGCGTTTACATACCTGAAGAGCGTCAGTAAAATCGACCAAACTCCTACGTTGCTCGCTTTTCCATCATTCAAGACTCGAGCATTTGACTTCGAAAAAGCGAAAAAGCAACTTGCTCGCTGTCGCGCTTGGCCGGTCTCCAAATAAGCTAACGTTAAGTTGACGGAAGCGACACATCTTGGGTTTCCGGGTTACACTTTCAAAGTAAATCGGGTGACTCGTCCGATGCAAGGTCATGACAATATGGGTGAATATTGGTCATGAGAATACTGGTGTTGGTCGTTGGAATTGGAAGTCGAAAAACCAACTGGGGAGGTTATTGTACGAGGTCAAGTTCATTTGTACGTTTTAATCCAACAAATATCTTAAATAAGGCCGACAGAGAAACCAAATCATCGACTGAGTTTAATACGATTCAAATCATGACAATCATTTTCAACAACATGGCAAAAGGATTAGACAGCAGCAGAAAGCGGTTCTTTTCCCCATGTCATCACCTTTGCACATTTTCGGCTGTGGTCATTCACAGAGTGTTCCGCAGCAGATGGGTGATCCTCTTGGAAAGCTGCTGGAAAAGCGCCATCAGGTTGCTATGGCGACACGGGAGAAATGGAACAGTTTAAAAAGAAAAACAAAATGCAAGGCTCCAGTGAGATGCCCCTCAAAGTCTCACCGGGGTCCGGCCGAAGTTCCGCTGTGGCGTTTGTGTTGACGGCAGAAAACCTTGGCCGCACGCTGAAGGCAGTACACCAGCCCGGCCACGAGAGGGCTCTTCAAGGACATCTTCAGTCGTCTGCAACTCAAGCGAATACCGACAAGGGCAAACGCACAACGTCGAGCTCATCAGTGAAATGGGAGCATTGAAGTGCATAGCTAAAAAAAAGAACTTCTCTTAATAGGACTGTTCATTCTTTCCAGCAATAGAAGCATAAAAGCACCAATGTCACTTCATTCCCATTCCATGACTGTCAAAAGGTGAGTAGCTTTGCTTTGTTTGAGTGGGATTGAATTTGTCTTTATTGGAATCCAAAAATATGGATATACGTAGGTTGGTAGTTTTTGCTTTCATTTCTATTAACACGTTTTAATATAAGTATGCCATTAGTTTGCTTTGATTTAAAACATGTGATTCCATCACTTTTATTCATTCGATTTTTGTGAATATACTGTGGTAGATCAGTAGTTCTTCCTGTTACATTTACTTGACATATCTACCAAAATCTAGTCATTGTTCTTTTTACATTTCATCATTTTCGCAACAAACGGTCATCACACACACAGAGACACACGGCACTGCAACACCCTGTGCTTACCAATTCCTCCTCAAGAAAAGCTCCTGCTTGGTTACAAAAGGGATGTCGGGAAAAAGGTGTTGTCTGGAGGTGTAACCAGAACCCAAAGCGGAACCCTAACCTTGTGCCCGTGGGCCGCCAGCCACAATAAGTGCTGAGGTGGCGCTTTCCAAAAGGTCCTGAAAGGTCCAGTGGCGCTTGGATAACATAGATGCATTGTGTCAAATGCGGCGGGGGGCTATTTATGTGTTTTGGGGAAAGGGGAGGTCGGGGTGGCAGGTCGCTAAAAAGCTCTCGGGTTGCTGTGAAGCCTTTAGTCCAAGTCATGTAAAGCTGATAAACGAAATGACACCACCAACGAGGCAGTCAAAAGTCACTTGACTCGTTTTTTTCCCCAATCTTTACTCTAGGTGAATAGCCTCCGCTAAAGTTTTTTTTCTTTCTGAATCATGACTTTCATGGAAATCTAGGACCCAGCTGAAAGTTGGTCATCTAATCAGCCAAGGCAGGTCTTAAGACGTCTGAACTTGCAAACCGGAATGTGTTTCCATTCCACCATTGCGTTTGCAAAATGACATTTGCAAAGTGACCTCTTTTTTGTCAGACATAACATAAAGCACTGTATCCACAACATATTTATTTTGTTATGATGGTGACCAGATGGCTTCAGCATCCAATTGTCTCTTTTGGACAGTTTGACGTTGCTACTGCATTTGCATCTGGTCTCGGTCCCTTAACCAAATAGTAAGCATTAACTGCACTGCACTGCACTGCACTGCACTGCACTGTACTGTACTGTAGGTGCGTTAGCTTGGCCTTTGTTTCTCCAGTCTGGCCGCTTGGAAAAACGGGTGCCACAGCGCCTCCTCCAGGGTGATGCGCCGACTCACGTCCAACTCCAGCATGCGGGCCAGAAGGTCCAACAGCTGCCGCTCATCGTCGCTGCGCCTCGGCAGGCTCTGCCAAAATAGACCGGAGCCGCATATTACTTTCTGCCCGACACTCCGTGTCCGGCGTACCTTGAGAGGCCTGCAGTGTTTTCGGACGTATCGGCCCGAGGAGCTGCGTTCGTCCCAGTCCAGTCGCTCATCGAGGATGTAGTGTTGCTTTCTAAGCAAGTCGTATAAAAGGAGTGAAATGACGGGATATTTTCTCCTAAAAAAAAAAAAAAAGGCGTTCCGGCGTTCTGTGGTACCTGCTTTGTTTCAGCATGTGCGGCGGGATGGGTCCCAGAATTGTCTCCATCATGGCCAGATGCTCCCTGCTGTCATGAGTCTGGAACAACACACGGGAAGAGGAAGCACTTTTTTACGAGCGCTGCCGTTAGTAACCGGGTGGCACTCGGCGTTCGTTCATACCGGGAATAGCGTGTGTCCCAAGTAGTACTCCATGAGAACGCAGGCCAAACTCCAAACGTCACACGATTGATTCCAGCCTAACTCTGAGCACAAAAATAGAATCAATATTAGCGGAAGGAACCTGACCGCTTTCCTTTTGACATTCTATTTCATTAGCTCGGAACCAACCGTACGGAGGAGTATTTTTTTTTCTATCATTTGAGCTTCCATTTTTGCGGCTGTTCATACCGACCGAGTATGATTTCCGGAGCTCGATAGTGGCGCGTGGACACTAAGGGTTGGTGATGCTGGTGGTCGAAAACGGCGGCGCCAAAGTCCACCACCTTTACATCCGGACTGCTCGTCTTCCTCTTGTCAAGTTTCTGATGCACACAAATGTTTTGGCTTCAGCTTTTATTTGGGAGTTGAGGGCAACCACGGGGGAGAGAGCCTTTACCATCTGCTCGTTGGATTTCATGTCGTCGTCGGAGCAGACAAACAAGATGTTTTCCGGTTTCAGATCAGTGTGGGTTATCTTATTGCGATGCAGGACTGGAAAAAAAGAACGACGCAAAAGAAAATGGAGGCCGAGCAAAAAAAAAAAAAAAAAAGTACTCACAGCTGACGGCTTGGAAGATCTGAAAGGCCATGTGTCGGATCTGCTCCACGCTGAACGGCAGGAACCGGTTTTGCCGGAGGACCTCGTAGGTAGTGCGTCCCAGGAGCTCGAAGACCAGACACACGTGGCCTTGGTGCTCAAACCAGTCCAACATCCGCACGCAAGCGCTGGCGAGAAACACGAAGATGGAATGGCAGGCGTTCTCTCACCAGCTGCGAGTCAACTCACAATCTGTTGTCGTCGTCCAAGGCGTTGATCTCCTCCAGGACGGCGATCTCGCATTTGGCTGCCCGCTGGAAACTTTGGATGTTGCGCACAATCTTGACTGCCACGCGAGTGTCTCTAGAACGTAAACACACGGTTGAATGAACCTCTCTCTGATCGTTGAACTAGGACTGCTCTTCGGAAGCCAAGAAAGACAATTTACAAATGAAAATCCAGCTTACGTGTCTCGGTCGATGCACTCGGCCACTTTTGCGAAGGCTCCCTCTCCCAGCGTGGACACCACCTCATCTAGGGACGGACGTTTGTTGAACATCTCTGAGGGACATCGGAAGGGAAAAGCACATACGTACAGCGCTCTTTCATCACGAGGCCGACGTGGTAGAGCAGGTGACCTTGGTCTTCATCGCGGTCGCCGCTCTCGCCGGCCGGACTCCTGGGAACTCGGTGGTCATCGCGGAGGTCGGTGGACTCCGGCTGGGAAGGTGAGGCAGAGAAAGAGGCCACTTTTGACATTGACTGGCCATTCAAACATCAACTATTCCATACAGAGTTGTGAGGATCCGTAGAGCTGTGCCGATTGTCACTTGCGCTCCTCTTCATCTCAACTTGGACTGAGTTTGGCTCAGTCTCTTTGCGGTCTACCAGAGAAGACAAACTGTAGATCAAATGGTCAACTGGCAAAAGATGTGTGTGGAAATACGTACGTACCGAAGCAAGAATCCAAGTCCCGCTCTTTCCTGCCCATGGCGTTAAAGCTTCGGGGTGGTGTCGCCCTTCTTCGGACAGACGTGACACCTGGACGGGCTCAGGTGGGTCCTGTCTGTCCACAGATCACATGTCCAATGTTGCCACTACCGTCTGTTTCCTTTTAGCCACCACTCAAAAATTGCAAAACGGCTTTTAGCAGTGTTGATGCCAGCTTGACAATGCGCTACGGTTTTCCTCACGTGGGCCAAGGCCTCAGCCCGCCACCCGCTTCTACAAATAGCATACTACATATGGGCAGCCGGGGGCCCCCTTCAGCGCCTCTCTCGCCCCAAAATCCATGCGATTCCCAAATCAATGGAGGGCGTACGATGAGGCGGACTGTAAATTGGCGGCGAGGGAGACGACGACGCTTGGCTTGGCGCTTGTCAACATGCAGCATTGTTGTCACTCACTTAAGAGCCCCGAAGGTATCAAAGCTGCTGGCAAGCCGTCCCGTGTAGCGAGCAGAGCGCGGGTCTCGTGTAGCGAGCAGAGCGCGGGTCTCGTGTAGCGAGCAGAGCGCGGGTCTCGTGTAGCGAGCAGAGCGCGGGTCTCGTGTTTCCGTTATTTGAATTCCTACCTTATTTACGATAATCCTTTACAGTTGGACTGCTCTGGCTGATGGCTTAAATGATAAAATATTGACACGATATTGTCACTGCCACAAAAGGTTAATAGCATTCAGTTGAAATTCGGGGGAAACATATTTTGCAGGGTTCGTCATTTTAATGGAATAATATTTGCGAATTGTAACTACAGGTAAATCCTAAACTTGATCACGTCAAAACTAATTCAACAAGAAACCGTGCAATCATAACATTACTGCCGATTCATTCCACCTAAAAAAGTTTTTGTTCTCACCTGAATATGACAACTGCTGAATGAAGGCCACTGGTTGTGCTGCTCTTCTCTATCTGATGGCTCTTTGGGCTCTCCTGCTGCTTTGCTTTGACTCCAGTCGTCTTGCCCCCCCCACACACACACACACAAGTAGGCGGCCTGTCAAAAAGAGGGGGTATGGAAATGGCGTGACCAGCGCAATAAAACAGAATGTTCTTCAAAAAAAAACAAGACGTGGGACATTCCCTCCAAACACCTCAGCGATGGAAAAAGTCACAGCCAGCTGCAGTGAAAGGAGACACGGGTCGTAAGGTGGCTGGCGGGCAGGCGGGCCGGCGGGCGGGCGGGCGGGCGACAGACGGGGCGGAAAAACCACTGACCCCGACCCAGATGGTGACCGTTCTAATTTTACTAGCAGATAACGCTTATGTGATGTAAAGGTACACTGCATTTGACGAGGCGTTACGGCTCCAGTGGTGTTGTTCCACGTCGAAAATGTCAAAATGCGTCACTCACTTACAACAAACACTGAATCACATTCGTACAACTTGAACGGCTCATGCTACCAGTAGCTACCTTATACATATTGAGATTTTGGGGGAATTGTTAACTTTCCGGTGGGTTGGCAGCTTAACATTGAACTAAAAACGGCTTAAGATGAAGCGATGCTCCTCAGGGCTCATTTCAGAGTCAACTCTTAATTTAAAACTTTGGTACAGTAGAAACAGTTGGTTGAAAATCAACTATGCGAATGGCTATTTATCGGTACATTTGGAAAAAAAACAACGTTGCAATGTTCCTCTTTCTTAATTGACAAATAGTAAGTCAACGGCTATCTTTAGCTTGAGCGGCAAGCGAGCAAAGCAACAACACTAAAAAGTCAAGCTAAAATTATCAGAACAGCACCATTGGCTTTCAGCAACTGCCTCATGGTCCTGCAGTTAGCCTTTGTTGGACATAACATGCAGAAGGAACAAAGCTATAGCTTTAAAAATCAAAAATGGAATTTCAAAACATCACATAAAATAGTCATCAGTGAATTCCAAAGTACACTTCAAAACCTAGCATTTGCATGTCGAGCATGATTGATTGATTCAATTAGTGAGAGGAGGCGCTTCAGTATTTCATTCATTAAAAAGCTCAGGCTCGCGCCGAGTTATGGCGACGTCGTCACGGCGATCGTCAGCGCCGCTCGTATCGACAGACAGCCGTTAAAGCTCTCGGCTAGGATTGGACGTCCAGGGGACGGACCATTGATCAGGTAGATCTACGGTCAGCCGCCGTTAATATCAATTGGCCCGCTTGGGAGCGCAACAATGATCGTCGGGGGCTGCCTGTCGTGTTCTTGCTCGGTGTGGAGTTTTCACCACCCTTTTCTTTTGTACCTTTGGCCCTCTTTTCAAGCTGGAAATCCAACTTGTGGGGTTCCTCAGGACTCCCATCAAGAACCACAGTTTTGTTTTTTTTAAAATACATATTACTAAGAATACAGGAGTTCCCATGTAAAATAATATCAGGTCTGTGATATTCTTTAGCCCCAATACGCTAAGGAGAAACACTGATTTCAATTCTTTTCTCTCAGCCAATACATACATATGTGAGCTGGGTTTGGCCTACAGAGGAAAAAAAACACAAATGGTTGAAAGGGTCCTCAGTGGCAGCCTCTCCAATACATCGAGCCAAAATGGGTCTCCGGGGAGTTTTTATCAGGTTGCCAATTATCAGAGTAGCCCCACATTTTGCTACCTACCGGTGGTAGTTAGAACATCCCAACAGTAAGTCACAAGGAATCAAATCTATTAAGCTGAGCTTTTTACACGGAGTTCAAAAGGGACAACCAGTCTGTCTGGCTTCAATGTGAATCATGGTGACACTGTGTGTGCATGTTTGTGTGTGTGTGTGTGGAGTGCCGCAGACCGTATCTCAGCAGCAGAATCAGAGACACAGACAGAGCCAGAGCCAGAGCCAGAGCCAGAGCCAGAGTCAGAGTCAGATCATCTCTCTCTCTCGCTCGCTCTCTCGCTCTCTCCGCTGTGATTACTGGAGTCAAAGAGAGCGCTGCGTCGCAGAGAACCAATTTTCCTAATGCACTGGCACACATACACACACACACAGCACCACTGTTATTGATGAGGTAAATGGGGAGGGGGCAAAACAGGGCCCCACGTCGTGCTGGGAAGTAGAGAGAGAGGGAGGCAGGGAGGATAGTGGAAGGACAAGCTGGACAAAGAGAGGGACAAGCCAGGCAAGGAAGGAGAAAGAAAGAAAGAAAAAAAAAGAAAAGGGGGGACGGGATGGAGGTGAGGGAAGAGGAGCGCCAGATGTTGGAACAGGACATTCACTTGGAATGAGGGAACATTCAAAGACGGCTGGCTCCTTTCCATTGAAGAAAAGAGAGAAAAATGCACGACAAGTTCCGAGACGGAGTCTCGCTGCTGCTTTTGTGGTGGTGTCTTCCGCTTGAAGTCCCCAAAAGGCAAAGAGACAAGAAATGGGCTTCCAAAGTCACTCCAGAGCAGTCCAAAAGGGCTTTGGTCTACCGTGGGATTCAACTGGAGCAGCCACACACTGTAGGAGAGAAGAAGTGGGAGCGCTTGTTTTGAGGAGGATGCCGCCGCTGCTTGAAGATGCTTGTTGAAAGATTCCGTTCAAAGGACAAAGAGGAAACGGCTTCTCAACTTTTCTTTCTCGACCTCCTTCCATCTCCCGCTCCATTCAGCCCCAGATTGGAATTTGTTCATCCCGGGACAGCCTTGGGCCACAGGTGGCGGGCGGGCGCGCTTTGTGGCAACTCGATTTGAAAAAACGGCTCAACTTTGCATCACTTGCACTTGAGCGGCTGCGGTCACGGTTACCACGGCAACGAGCCAGAGCGGGAGTGCTGCAGCATGGGACTCAGCTGCTTCAAGTCCTGGAAACATGACAGAGCAGGCCTCAAAGGTGACATGCACACAGTCCCTCCAGATCATGTGTGTGTGTGTGTGTGTGTGTGTGTGTGAGGTGAAATGGTGACTCAGGCAGGGATTTGAGCATTCTGAATTTGACTTTGAAGAGGGAATGAGTGAGGCATGTCGGGAGTTACAAGACAACTGCCATGCAAGTGTGTGTGTGTGTGTGTGAGAGAATATATATACAAAGCATACGTATATACATCCTGTTGGTTCCATGTTCAATATAAAGTTCAACCTGAACCTTTTGGCCATCATATGCTACGTAAATAATATTGAACTGTACAACTCGTTTCTTTATTTGACTCTGCTGCCTGATGCCAGATCAGTACTGCCACCTGGATAAATATATGTATATATATATATATATTTGATGAAGTATGTCAAGTAGCAACTCCTCCTACATGAACACCATCTTGACAATAATTGATATGGCCTCCTGTGATGTTATCTCGCATGGACGTAATCCAATTTGCTCATTAAGTAGCCTCCGCTCTGCCGTTGGAGAAAAAGATCTCACTCACGTCATCTTGACTGGCCGCACCGCCTGAGATGGGACACGATCGTCCCTTTAGCGTCCAAACCATAAAAAGCACGTTTGGATGGCTGTGTGTGTGCGTGCGTGCGTGCGTGCGTGCGCGCGCAGGAAACAGAGACGTGTTGGCCAGCCCGGGCTCGTATTTCTTCCTGTCCAACAGCGCCGGCCAGGGGGACGAGTGGCTGAAAAGCCTCAATAAAGGAGTCTGGATCCCCTTCACAGGTACACAAAGGGAGTGAGTGAGGGAGCATCTTGGGATGCTTGCTTGTTCATCAACTCCAACTTGAGTCCCGCTTAGGTGTCTTTGGACAGCGTCTGGAGGAGACGGTGCTGTACGAGCGGCGTTACGGCGTTTGCTCGGTTCCCCTGGTGGTGGAGCAGTGCGTGGCCTTTATACGAGAGCGGGGCCTCCAGGAGGTGGGCTTGTTTCGCCAACCGGGACGGGCCAGCTCGGTGAGGGAGCTGCAGGAGGCCTTTGACGCCGGGGAAAGGCCCTCCTTCGACAGGTAAGCCTCCAAACTTCCAGCCAGCCAGCCGATTGATTGATTGATTGATTCAGTGAGGAAACTTGATGCGTTTGCAGTAACACAGATGTCCACACGGTGGCATCACTGCTGAAGCTCTACTTGCGACAGCTGCCTGAGCCTCTGGTTCCTTTCGCTCACTACCGGGACTTTCTCCTCAGTGGCCAAAAGCTTTCGAGTGACCGCACACAGGTGACGGATGCGCTACTCCAAAAAACAGAAAAGGAAATAGCAAGAAATGGTAGATTATGTGAAAAGTAAAACACGATCATGCTCTTTGCGCCATCGCAGGGCTTGGAGGAGTTGAGGAGTCTGCTTCAGGAACTACCGGTGGCCAATTTCAACCTTCTGCAGTTTATATGCCAGTAAGAGCTACTGCAAAAAGATCCAAAATGTCTGCAAGGTGCCATGATGAGTCGTTGCCTGACAGGTTCCTCAACGAGGTGCAGAGTCACTCAAAAGGGAACAAGATGAGCTGCCAGAACTTGGCCACGGTCTTTGGGCCCAACATTCTCCGAGCTAAGGCGGAGGACCCGCAAAGCATCATGGGAGGTGGACACCAACTCAAAAGGCTCATGCGCTTGCTTCGGTTAGGTTAGAATGTCAGAAAGAGCTTTGAAGGGTTGTGTTCCAGGTGCAGCACTCGTCCAGGTGCTGATGTCGGAGTTGATCAGGGAGCACCGGTCCTTGTTTTCCAGAGTCTTCGTCGCAAGTCCCGCGCATACAGCCAGAGGATTTCACGGGTCGCCCGGTCCTCTCGGACGACCGCATCTGCACCAAAGCCCCTGCCTTCGCCAGATGTCGCTGCCGCTTATTGCCGAGCCGTGCCGGGAGTCGGGACAGAGTACCAGGTACCTTCTGGATTTCTGACTGTCAAACCCATTGAAATCCAGAGGTGGCAAAATGACTCCAGTTGATTTACAACAGAGCCCAACGATAAAAACGACGCAAAAGACTCCTTGTGTACAGTAGCGATGTCATCGAGTTCTCACTCCATCACGAGTTAAACTGTGCTTGTTATTTGGACCAAGAAAGTCATAGAAAGTACACGTACCTGTTTCACTTGCTCGTGCAGCTCGGTCCCTTTGTCGTCGGAAGTGACCTCAAACCACAAGCGCTTGCTGGGCCATCGCTACACCTCATCGCATCCGGAAAACTGCTTCTTCCCGCTACCTCCCTCAAGTCAGCTCCTTCAGAACCACACTGAGGAGAGAACACGAGATCAACACCAGCACTTAACCAGTTGCGGATCATCCCCTGCAAATGTTCGCAGCGATGCAAAGCCGACATTTGCGCCCATGGACTGGACGGAGGTCTGGACCGGTCTGGGAGAGGCAGGCGACACAGGTGGCAAAAATCTGCACTTTATGGATGTAAACAAACAAACAAACAAACTCTGCTGATACTGTTTCGACACCTTTACTTGGTCGTTGAAAGCACCCTTCTTCAAATGTAGAGTGAAAATAAAAAGTCAGAGAAAATAATTCTCAAGTGAAGTACTGATACTTCAAAATGTTAAATCCACTCACCTCATATTTGTACTTGGTTATTTTCCACCACCAGCAACAGGGGGCTACCTGTGGAGTTCAAGTGTCACTCAGATGGCCGGAGCTAAAGTTGAGGGCCCCGAAGCGGCCAGCGGGGGCAGCAGTGAGGCGCAGGAAGACAGCACGCCATCCCATTATGACAACTTGGACAGAGCGTCTTCCAGTCAGACATTGGACGACATTGCAGGTGAGCATTTGGACCCAAACAGCCAGGGAAACTCTGGCCAAGAATCAGAGGAGGCGTGGCAGACAGTGGGCGACTCCTCGTCGTGGTCCTCCTGCGAGATTATACCTCTGGACGAGAGCCAGTATCCTGCAGGTCGGGGTAGTCCGGTCTTGACGTCCCCCTCACGTCAAGCTGCAGATGACACAGAAAGTGAGCATGACGGAAGACACCTGAACACCCCGACATCCGGGTCCATCCTCAGCCCCATCAGCACCGGGAGCTCAGAGGTGTTCCTACCGTCCGGTCCTCCGGAACAGTCGCAGCCTGACGGTGCTCAGTCTCTCCTAGCCCAACTTCGACAGCAAATGGCCCAGCAGAAGTCCGAGTACCAGTCCAGGATACACAGGTTAAAAACAAACACACGTCGCTGCTGGCAGGGCTCAATGCTCTTTTCGATCATTTATCAATTACAAGTGCAAATCACTGATATTGGTGCACTCACTCACTCACTCCCTCCCTCCCTCACCACAGGTTGGAGCGCTGCAATGACACCCTCGAGCGGCAGGTGGCAGCACTGCGTGACCGCCTGGAGCGGCAGAGGCGCAGTCAGAGCGCTGCGGAGGTCAGGATCCGCCAGGTTGAGCGGGCCAGGGCGGCTGCGGACCACCGCAACGCCACACTGCAGGCGGACATGGAGCTGTTTTTCCAGACACGCGGAAAGACCAGAACACGGGAACGGGGGGATGAGGGAAAGGGAGAACGACGCATCTTAAAGAGTCTGTGAGGACGGAGGGAAAGATGAAGAATTAGTTATGATGGACTTACAGCGTCTATATTTGGAAACAACACACAGCAAGTCTGCGTTCATTTGCATGAGTGAGAAAAAAAACAAACAGTTCTTTTATTTGTTGACGCAATATTAAAGGGCACCAATGTCAAAAGCACAATCGTTGGTTTTGTGCGGAGTGCGTTCACAACTCAACCAAGCCAACTCTCACTTCAACATCGTATTTGGATAGGAAAGACAATGTGCTTTTTGGGTGATGTGACATTTATTCGGTAAGAAATAATCACTAGACACTATCAGTCACGACAAACAGAGAGGACACAATTGATTGCATTTAGAGGCGTGCGGGAGGGAGGGGTGACCAACATACGGCACGTGGGTCAAACAGTATTTCCAGCTATCGGTTTTTTTCCTGGCCTGCCTGTTGATGAACGGGAAAAACAAGAGCAAGTTCATTGCATCTCTAGTGTCTACGATTCTTGCTTCTGATATTCGCTCATTTGTTGAAGTGTTGAGTAGAGTTCCGTTTTAATTCAGTTCAACACTTGTGCAAATGACGCATCCAATATGAGTGTCAGTTGGTGAAACTGGCATGAGTAACTTTTTTTCTTTTTCCTTCAAACTTTCCAGGGAGTGTTTTATTCATCTGACCCACTAAGGCCCGCGGCGAAGTCGGCCATCCTTTAGCACGGACAAAAAATATTCTCAACTTCTTTTACCGCCAGCGACAACAAAGTAACAGTGACAGCCCGAGCTGCTAATAAAAGTGCAACGACTAAAACAAGGAAAGTGCAACTAAAGGGGAAAAGGAAGCTTCACGTATGACAAGCATTTGAAGTGCAGCTACGATCAAGTCGTGTTTTTTCAACTTCAAAAACCAACGGTAAACATACTTCAATCACGTTTTGACGAGAATTAAAACGTAACAAAATAATAAGCGGCGAGGACGGGAAAAAAAAAAAAAAGTAACACAAGTGGATGATTGGAGCCAGCCATTGTCCTTTTTGAGAATTTGGGGCAATTATTAAGCAGAGTAGGATGTTAAGATAAAGTGCAATTGAAGGATGAGCTTCTTCAGTCATTTTCAGAGGAGCTCACCAACATTTCACATGTGACAGTTGGCGGAGGTTGAAATACGTACTTATAGCTCTATGCATATGGTTTGATATACTAGCAGAATGGGCTTTCAAATCAAATCAAAAAATGAAAATATAAAAAAATTGAACTCAATGTTAATTACTAAAACGCTACAATTTAAAAAATCAAATTTTACATACGAAATCAAACGATCATCACGCCTACGGGAAATCTCATTTTGTAACAAGTTGTTCATTGTGATCCAGTTTGACAGACTGACCTATGAAATGCCACAAGATGATCACTGGTATCAATCCCTCTGCCAACGCCTGCCTCCCTGTTCCAAAGAGGACACTTTGCTCTCTTTGGATTCCATTCTGTGTGAAAAGGCTACAAACAACTATTGATTATGTTCTGAAGTGGAGGTTGCACCGTACATGGGAGCTGCCATTTTGAAAGCTGAAAATGGGAGACCGTGCGACCTCATCAGCGTGGTCGCGGGACGGGCTGCGGCATCTAGAAGCCGGAGGGCGTAAGGATGTTCATGTCGCGCGGCTTGAGCTTGTGCGGGCGGGCGCCCTGCCGCCGCCCCTCCGCCGTCGGGATCTCCATCTTGGGCAGGGCGGCAGCCCTCTGGGCGTCGGGGCCGTCGGCCAACCGGGTGGCCGCCTGCGACTTCATGACCTCCGCGGCGCTGGGCTTGTGGATGCCGCGGTAAGCCTGAAGCGCAAAGCCTGCTGGGTTCAAAAAAGAAAGACAGCAGGGTCAACTCACACGTGAGCCAAACCAGCGACTGCTCGGAACAGAGGCCGGCGAGCCACATGCTGCTTCACACTCTAATAAAGTACCCTACCCAAAGTCATGCGGCGGGCGGCAAAAAAAGGCTCGGACGTCTTCTCAGCACGCCAAGTCTCGCTCCCCCATTGAGCTGTGTTAAAAGTCATCCCGCGTCTGTTTTTATACAGGGCCAACCAAAAGGGCCACCGACCGGTCTGAAGGTCGTCCTTTCACTCATTAACCTAAAGCTCCTCTTTTCTTTTGCTTACCAAATACATGAGCCTGGCCTGATAAACGGGAGATTGTGCCTTGCGACCTTGGTCGACAGGGCACGTGCTGCCTCACCGTGTCCGATGGCGGATGTGTGAATGCTCACCACGAGTGGCCAAGACTTCTTTTTTTTTTTTTTTTTTTACACAATAACACCAAACATCCTGGAGCCAAGGCGTCATCCATAAAGCCTACATTTACGCAAACGTGTTTACCTGGCGCGATAGGATCGGTGCCCAGATCGGAAGTGGACTTGTGCACCGGCGGCCGTGGCCCAAACACGCCCCAGCGCTCCAGCACGCCGCCGCCTCCTCCTCCTCCGTCGCCTCCTACCAGATCCACGCTGCTGTTGGAGGAGCTCACGCTGACGTCCGAACTGGTGCTGCTGAACCAGGTCCTGGACACAAGGCGACAACAAACAAAAGCAGGGCTGGTTACATATCAGCCCGCTTGGGAGGGGCGGGCAGGCGGGGGATGTTTTTGGGGGCAAACCTGCGCTGTTGTTTTGGGGAGGTGTGCGGCGTGGTGGATGGCGTGGACTGGGCCGACGAGTTCTGGCGCTCTTCCCGAGCCTCCATGCTCTGAATCTGCATTTTCTACACCGCAATAAAAGAATATGACATCCTTACAGTAGAATCAGGTTTTAATACTCTAAGCATGACAACGACAGATTAGGGCTACAACAACAACAAAAAATACAAAAAAGTTATGAGAATAAAACAAATCACTTTAAACAGGAACCAAATCTTGATAATAAAGAGCTATTCCTATTCATTTGACAAAGGAGTATTGCGGCTCCTACTACCTAAGAATGATGTCAAAGCCGTAAGAAAAACGCTTTTGAGAAACGAGTATTTTACATGGATTTGGATCAGACTGGTTAACTTTGGCTTCGACCTCAAAGTCAGTTCACAGTGTTGCCTGGGGTGCTAATCAATATTTGATTGAGGGAGTGTGTACGTGTGTGCGCGCGCGCGCGCACGCGACCTGGAAGGATTCAGGCATGCGGTGATGGTGCCTCGTCTCCTCCGCCGTCAGGCCTTTGTGCGGAGTGTAACTGGTGTCGGTGAGGCCCGCCTTCTCTTCAAACTTGTACATGCTGTCGTGGGACTGCTCTGTGGATAGAAACACAGGACTAATGCAAAAGGCCTGACATTTAAGTACAAAAGCATTTGGAAGCGCGGGGGTCGTTGCCTTACTGGTGATGAGAGAGTTGAGGATGAGGGAGGAAGCCTTGGTCTTCACTACACCCGTGGACCTGGAAGAGGCGCTGTCCAACACCTTCGATTGACCAACCGCAACACCTTCATCCTCCTGGTGGCCAAGCCCAAGGCATGAATTGTGTGGGCCTCAAACGGCATTTATACGCAGATCCGTGTGAATTCTCTCCTCTAGCTTCAGCTGTTTCATTTTAGCAATGGTCCAAACTGGAAAATCTTATGAGCGGAAGGAAGGGCGTAGCATAAAAGGGTTTGGGGTTTGCGTCCCACCTCCGCCAGGTGGTTGAACTTCCTCTCGGGCACGACGGGGCGCCTCCACAGGTTGGTGATGTTGATGTCGTGCGGGGGCGTGGACATCGGCGCCTCCAGGTTGTCGTCGTAGCTGAGCGCCCGGCGGGTCATGCCGATGGGGAGCTTCATTCCGCCCATCCCGGAACCTTCCAGAGCTGCCGAGGCGATACCGTTGGCGTGTCGAGCCCTTGGTTCATAATCACCCGATGGTTGTTGTTGTTGTTTTTTTTTAACTCACCTGGTAAGTCACCTGAGCCGGACATGGTTTCCGTACTGTTAAGAGTAAAGATTGCGCAGTAACTGTGGGGACAGAAGAGACTTACAATGCAGCCATTGACAAGAAATGGTCAAGTTGTGCGCACGCAGTACAAAAACGGCATTCTAACCTGTGATTAGAGTGACAGCGGCGAGCAGAAGATGGCAATGGATGGGCTCATTGCATCCGGTTATGCTTAAAAGTGCCGTGGACAGGGCTGATGGAGAAGCTGAGGTTGCATCAGGTCAGATGGGACACAAATCCTCTAGCGGTGCATTATGGAAAATGGAGCCAGGCCGAAGGGGGGGAGACGCACATACAGGAATCCAGTCAACAACATAGCATTTGCTCAATGACCGTGACCAACAATATTCGACGGTTTAGGTACATGTCATTGACGCCGAATTGAAGAGTGGTGGCTCAAACGCCAGATTCGAGAGGATTGAAAGGACGTTTGAATCATTATTGACATGAAAATATGGTGGCATCGTTCATCTAAGACATTTCTGAACGCAGTTTGGTTTCGCAGATAGCGGAACCAACCGATGCCGAAGGACAACCAGATGCGACACAACTGGCGACCGAACAATTGTAGCGGCGATTTTTCTGTCTTACCAACCAGGGCGAAAACGTCGAGGCGTGTGGCTATAGTTTCCGATATGAAACTCCAACGATGAATGGGCACTTTGCTGGGAAGTTCCTAATTTGCTCGTCGGCCATTATGCTGATTTGTGAAAAGATTTCCGGGATCGATTTGCGACGTCACCTCCTCATCTCGCGAGACTTTGTCGTTCTTGTTTTGGTGTCAAGTTTGAGTTTACTGCTTGCAGCTGAAACAAGTTGGACGTCGTTTAGCATTGTTTTCGTTTTCACTGACTCGTTTTGTGCAACCACATCCGAATCCACCCATGGCTCTCTGGCTCTGTCTAGTGGTTCATTTGGAGAATGACGTCATCGGGTCGAAAATGGCCTGTTGACATTCATGAGCTGAGCGGTGGGCGTTTCCATGGCGACCAGCCGACAAGAATTAGGACTTCGTGCCTAGTAAACAACGCAAAAAGCTGTTTGAGCATTTATTATATGTTTTCCATGTAGCCTACTACTACCACCACCACGCTTTTTTCGAATGATTGACGATTTTCCATATTGTAGGACACACGAGCGAGTGGGATAACGTTGGCATACACGTTGGAAAACATGCTACTAGGGAGGCAAAACTGCACACGAGTTGACATCTGCGTAGTAGTTAAGCTTGTACAACATTAGTATTAGTCAAACTGAGCCCCTTCAAGTATTATGGAATACTAAATGCTGAAGGGCTTGTTGAAACTTTCTCTCGGTTCCGCCCACCTCCACAGTCGACATTTGCATGCCAAGCAACAGCACCTCCCGCCCCGTCGCTAGCTTCTCCACCCCCCCAGACCGACTCCACTAACCGGACTTTCCTCCCGAGCGCTGCCTGTAGAGAAGGAAGTAACATCGGAGGACTCACCTCTCCTCTCTGGGGGAAAAAGAAAAGAGCGCCAGCGGAGCAGCTTGTTTTGAGCAACTTTCCTGACTTTTTTTTCCCCCTTCTAACCTTTTCATTTTTGCCCGTGTCTCCGCAACAATGTCCGTCCAGAGCCAGAAGACCACCACGTCCACCTCCACCTACCGGACCATGAACGTGGCCTCGCCCGAGGCGGTGAGCGGCGGTACGTTGCTGACCACGACCGCCCGCTCGGCGTCCCCGCTTCAGTACGCCGTCAACGGCGGCAACTACAACACGCTGCGCTACCTGGTGCCGGTGCAGCCGACCGTGCAACAGCAGTCCTACGTGCTGGTGCAGCAGCCGGCCGTCATGCAGCAGATGATGTCGCCCGTCTACCTGCAGGGCGTCCCCCGCGTGAGCGTCAGCAGCAGCCTGGACTCGGAGCTCCTGTTTCAGCAGAACACGGTGAGAACACTCGCTCCATTGCTGGCCGTGGACACGGCACGCACCTTCTTCACTCCAGTGCAGTGCCAATTTCTAGAAACAAGTGAACAGGGAAAGAATTGAGAGCATTGATTCCATGTTTTGTCTTTACGACTTGCATAACTTTGGGCTACTGGTAGGAAATGTATTATGACTAGTGAGGCAAAACGGGACGAGTTCACATTTGTTACTAGTCCTATGAGTAGTATGATTTTCACATGCAGTCAGCCAAAATTGTCCTGCCAGTGTGCAGAAAGGTCATACGGAAGTGGGGAATACAAAACCCCCGTAGTAAGATGCTTGAAATGGTCACTTCGGGGTTTCCACTGTTGCATTAAGCAACCGCATGTGGTGATGATGATGATGATGATGATGTGTCTTCATTTAGCAACAGGCGTGTGCATTGTGAGCAGAGTGTATCATCATTTTGAACAATGTCTTTGCGGTATTTGGCTGTATCATCATATTCCAGCTCCTCCTTTGCATGCTTGGAAAAGGCGACCGTTTTGTTTGCAAGTATTTTTGGGCAATACGCATGATGCAACAGTGTGCGCATGTGTCGGCCGGCGTATGACCGCATCTTAACACCCGGCCGGCCCTGACTTCTCGCAGCCTATCCTGAGCAATCGTTTGTCATCGTGATACGAGTGAGTCGTACTTGTTTCACCCGCTGAAGGGAATTGGAATGAAACAAATAACGACCGACATCCGTCACGTGCTTGTGATCGGGCCGGTTCTCGAGTGGGAGTTGGTCGAAGCTGGGAAATGACAACTCCAAACCAAAACGGCTCACTTCCTGTTCAATTTGCTTACTTGAGATTTTTCCGTGTCCTGGTTTGATAGACACGTTCATCGGCTTTTGCATTGCGCAGTGAAAGCCATGCCGATTGGTCTATCCTGGCCTTTACGGTCCTCCTGATACATTGAAGGTCCTGCGCATGCTCTCAGAGTAACTTGACTAATCTTTTTTTAAAAATAACACATGAAACTTGCCATGCTTTGGTTTCATTTGGACACTCCCGTTCTTTCTTGAGCTTTTTATTTCTCAATAGGGATTTCCCCTGACTCCTCTTTTATTTCCAACCACACTCATTTGTTCTCCTGTTTTGAGTAACTCCAGTCGGAATTGTCAGAAAGCAAGCGAGCGAGCCACCCGGCAGGCAAGGTGGCACGCCCTGAACTCGCAGTAAAACAGACTCCCCCCCCCCCCCATGTTTGATTGCAGTGGTCATAGGTCATATGAAGCAGTGCACTTAATTATGTGTGACAATGACAATAAAGATCTATTCTATTCTATCTTACGCAACACATACATTCTAAAACAAAACAATGTCCCCCAAAAAGTTCCCAAATAATATTTTTGGGATGTAAATATTCAGATAGAAAGGAGTAGCTGAAAAAAAAAAACTGCAGCAGAGAAATGTCCCAATTAAAATGTCCAATAATGGTCCCCCACTCAAAATAGGGAATATGACTTGTATGAAATGTGATCGATCTCACGCTAAGCATGGTTATTCTAAGTGCACAAACAACTGGCAACTTGTGAAAAACGTCTGTCAGCAATGTCGTTTTCTGGAAAGACAAGTTCCTATTGTGTTTTTTTGAAAGAGGCGTTGGGCTCACTCTGACAATAGCACACAGACATACGTAGCATAGGGCAGCTACTTTGTTACTACATTAGTGATGCCAACCTGCCAGGTGAGATTGGAAAGCGATGGTGCTAGGGGCGTGGAATCGGAACGGTGCTTGAGGTCAATAACATTCTTTAGCTTGTTGTGCTGACACTCAGTGCTTACGTAAGGCAAGTGTGGATGTCAGCAGCAAGCAAGGACTGCTGTTTGACTTGAGAGAGGCACCTCAAAGATTGCAAAGAGAGAGACTTGCACAGATACTTTCAAACGTTGAATTCAATTCATGATTTGTAAAAATACTTGCACAGATACTTGAGCAAACATGTCATGAAATGAATGGTTTCATTTCATTCCCTTCTCATTTGACATAGGGCTATTTTGTCACCAAAGAGGGCATCGAATCATGTTCCACTGCTCCCGTTGATAAGTTTAACAAACGCGTCAGCTTTTGCAAGCAGGGTGGCCGGCCGATCTAGCCCCAAAACACCCGACGGACGGACATTCCTTCCGCGTGTTCCTCAAACAGGAGTACAAAGATGCATTCTTGGGGCGGGTTAAAGGACTCCTCCGGCGGGCACAGCTTTCTATGAACACAGCTCTTTCTTCCTCTCGTCTCAGAGCGTGAGCAGGAACTTGTCCTCAGGCTTCAGCCTATCCTCCAGCCCCCGAAAGGCCCCCGCAAGGCCCCCGCAAGGCCCCCGCAAGACCCCCGCAAGACCCCCGAGCCCAGTGTGGACGAGGAAGAGGAGGCAAGGCACATACAAACACACCAGTTTTGGCTTCCCCACCCGTCCGTCCGTCCGTCCGTCCGTAATGGAAGAAAATCTCCGGGAAGCAGCCGTCTGTCTGTCTGGCAGGAGCACAAATATGTGTCCTTTGAAAGCTTTTGCCCTTTGTTTGGAGCTTGAGAATGAAACAAATGAAAGTGTTGCTTCGAGGAAACATCACATTCTCCCTCAGCATAGGAGCTTAAACCTGTCGCAGCAGGTTGCGCTCAGAGTTGAATTACTTCTGCCCAACGGACGAGTTATTACTTGGCGCCAAAAATCATTATATCACCAATTTGGATGAGGACTGCATCTTCTAAAAAGAATAAGCTATTTTTTTTTTATACCGTATTCTGTATTTTATTGCAATAAAGTACAATTATCTTGATAGTGTGTAAAGAACTACGCGGAAGAGTTTGATAAAAATGATTTCTCCAGCTAAGGCAATTGAGGACAGATGCTCATTTGGGAGCTCCTTTTTTAAAAGGAGTTCATTTAGTTATACATACAAGCTTATCATGTTAGTGTGATTGTGCCTTGTCTGGGACAAGCTTAGCTTATTAGCAAAGTTGAAGCGCGTACTCATGTTTGGCTCTCTGAACTCAAAGGTCACATTTCAATATGCTGTCTTAGGTTTGCTACTGACAGGAAGACGGAGGAGGAAGCGGGGGGAGTGTGCAAGTGTGTGTGCGCAAGTGTGTGTGCGGGCGGGCGGGCGGGCGGACACACCCATCGGCTCAAAACAGACATTAGCTTGCGTTAATAGCTCATAGCGTGTCTGACAAAGCGCTCAAGGGTGTGTGTGTCTAACAAGGCGTGTCCGGGGCCACCTCCCACACCTTTTTGCAGTGGGTGGGTGCATTCCGTGGAATGTCAACCTGCAGCGTCACGCATCGGACGGGCGTGGCCGCAGTTCAAGTGCATTCCGCTACAGACGCTCATTTCGTGACTTTTTCTCGGAAGCGCCTGAGAGGATTTGCCATGACGCTGCCAAAACATTGACGTTTTCCAAAATGAAATCCGTCAACATTCCCGCTCCCTACAACAAAGGTCATTTACCCACCAGCGATGGTTGTTGTTATTATCCGTTCTAATGAAATGTAAATGGCACCAATGGCAATGTAGGTCAGTGTGTGATGCAGTGGCTCCCTCCTGGAGTGTAACCCAAGAAGAGGCTGTTGGCTCAGTTGACCTCATCGCCATTGCCACCTCTTTTGCTTCCATTTCTTCAAATGCCCAACAGGCGCAAAACAGCGCCTTCAAATTCATGTCGTTCAAATAGTTCAACTTGCTAGCATCAACAGCAGCACTAAGCAAATAATGGTAAAGGACTTTAGTCTTTCCTTGAAAAGCACTCGCCTTGACCGACCGAGTTCATTCCAATTTTTCAACATGAGCTTGGCCCCGTCTCTGGAATTTGCCACCTGCCGCTTATCCGCAAATTGAAAAGCCAACCGCTTTCTGCCGTTGCGCAACAATCGACAGCCAACTCTGTCCCAGTTCAGGGATTCGATGTACTTAAATGACATTTCGGAAAAGAATGGGGGGAGTATGTCGAGTGTCGCAAATTTAGTGTCGTACGAGTCAATGAAGTTTGAGGCTTAGGAAATTCGAAGCGCTGATTTTAGGCTGTCAAGATGGAAACGATGGCCAGTCCCCGACTGGCTCACTTTTGGTGCAGGCATGACCGGCATGCGCTGCTGACACACCTATGTGAACCCGCACGCTGGTTTCAACTTTAATTGACACAAGCGTCTTAGTCGACACGTTGAATGGCCACAAAGAGATTTCTGTGCTTGTGCAGATGATTCCTTGAGGAGAAAAAAAAACGTCATCACGTAAACAAATTGAAGATGTTATCTTTTGATAAGCCGAAGGGCACAACACCAGGAAGGGTTTTGTTTTCGTCACCGACATGCTGGTTTGTGATCTTCTCTCGGGCCCTTGCGGAATCTGGCAGAGCGACTCTGCGGGTATTTATGAAGCCATAACAAAAGTGTCAGCTCGCAAAAGCGTGAGTGACGAGTTATTGATATTTACAGAGGGAGAGTGAAGGTGCATGGCATGACTGCAGATAACGGCTTATGCAACGTTGAGTCGGACTCCAGATAAGGAAAAGCGCCGTCCGTGTGTTGGAGAGCTCTTTGAAAAAGGCCTCACACACTTTTTCAACACATCGAAAGTTAGCGTTGGGTTGTTTTTGTTTCCTGTTGTTTTTGTAGTGATAAACAATGTCATGTCTGACCAACGGGGATTTTTTTTTTTTTTTTGTGGCCGATACCGTTCTGAACATTCCGATGACCCATCAATCGGCAGATTCGTTTAAAAAAAAAAAAAAGAGGAATAAAATCCCTTTTTGGGGTCCCTCAATGCTTATAGCAATAAAGATGTGAAATACAGGGTGAATATTGGACTGTTTTACAATGCGTTGTCTTGTATTTGTTGAACTTTGCATATGAATCAGACAACAACTGACCATTTTTTGGGGTGGGAGCGTTTGAATGTCATCATTTGTTTGTTCCATTTTGTTCATGAGCAATTTGAACAAATAAAGAATCGCCCCAAACCATTTTTCTCCCATTAAAAACGATCGTATTGGCCGATCAATCGATCGGAACGGACACGGTTAAGTCACCGTGATCTCTATTGTGACACCGACGTCCTCCATCTAAGAGGTACCATCGACGCTGTGCTTCCAGGAGGAGGAGGACGAGGCGGTGGAAGTGGAGGAGGTGGAGATAGTGAACATCGTACAGCAGAAGCCGCCGCCGCCGCCGGCCATCGAGAAGATCTCCCGCACGGAGGTGAAGACGGAGCTGAACGAGGCCACCAAGATGGACACGCGCTACTTTGCCGCCTTACTGGCCGACGTCTACAGGAAGAACTGCGACATCCACTCCTGCATCTCCGAGCACGTGTCCAAGATCCGAGGACAGTGAGTGGGCCGCTGACATACGTAACGTGCCGGCTCATCGCAGCAAAAATGGAATAACGGTTTACGTTCTCCCTTTTGTGCGACAGGAAAGTGGATCTGGGTGTCGACCAGGTGCGTTGGGACTCATTTTGTTTGACTCCAGAACACAATCTCAATAACAAGCTGCGTGTTTAGGTGGAAGATGTCGAGTCCCTGCTGCCGAAAGGAGCCACGGAACTGACCAAACAGCAAATCCGCTACCTGCTGCAGGTGGGTGATTGGCAATCGCAAGCTGAGATCTCAGCGTGGAGCAAACTGTCAACAACTTTGTGCGCACGGGTGTAGACTCGCCTAACTGCGGATAAGAGCATGCGTCTGCTGCTGTCCACCTTCAGCAGCCTGAGAGAAGAGCTCCTGCACATGTCCGATGACTTGCGGGTAAGACTTTGTATGGACCACACCTCAAGGAAATTGCCCTGAAATGCGTGACTGTGCGCTTCAGCGTCTGGAGGGCGAGAAGGAGGCGCTGGAGCGAGATCTGGCCTTCAAAGCGGATCAGGGTCGCCAGTACGACAGTCTCTTGGAAGCGGTTCGTGAAAACAACAGACAGCTTCAGGTAAGAAAGACCACCCGACCTTAGAACCTTTTTCAAATGATGATCCCCATCTCCATCTTGCACTCCCAGGTGTCTCTGAAAGAGAGCACCACCTCCCAGCGCGCCTTGGAGAGCCAGCTGATGAGCGCCCGCAACACCGACGCCAGCCGCGACTTCCGAATGAAAGAGCTGGAGGGACGCATCAGAGCTCTGGAGAAGGAGAACGAGATGCTCCGACAGAAGGTACTCTCAACTTCCTCGTTTTAGTCCGAAGGTATGTGTTTGACCCTACGCGCCTTGCCACATTGCAGCAATTAGGCCAATCCAACAGCAGCACACTCCACATCAAGACCGAGGAGCTGTCGCGGCAGTTCAACGAGCAGCTCGGCACCATGAAACAGGAGAAGGACCAAGAGATCCTGCGGCTGCGGGTGGGTGAATTTGCCTCTTACGGACCAGCATTTCATATTGTTGACGTTGTCGAGTCACGAACCGAAATGTTCGACCGAACCGTATCATTTCATCCGACCCAGGTCCGCTAGCTTAACGCTAAATGATGAAACAAAACGCCATAGACAGGGCGCCAAAGGGAACGCTCGCTCATCCATTTTCCGTCCCTTTTTAGACTCAGATTACGAGGCTCCAGACAGAGATCACCACCGAGAGAACGTCGTCTGCCTCGGAGAAGACCCTCCAGTTGAAGATCTCGGAGCTGCTCGCCATGCTGGAGCAGCGACAGACCACCATCACCAGACAGGAGGAGGTCTGTAACATCACACGCGCGAGGAACCAATACTAGCTATGGGTATCAGATATGATTTGGTCTGGCCGAGAATAACTGGTGAAAAGTCCTGATTCCGGTTTACCGCTGAGCCAGTCACAATCTCTCTCTCCCGTAGGAAATCCAAAGGCTGATGATGGAGAGAAACAAAAAAGACAGCTCCCAAACCACCAAGACTATCATCACCAAAAGGTACATACGCTGCACAAAAACCCAAATCAGCCACAATCACTCTTTGGTTCATTCGGGTCATTTATGGTCTTTTCCGTCACTGCAGGTACAGGAACCAGTACCCCATCCTCGGCCTGCTGAGTGACGACTACCAGATAAACTCGAGCTCGCCTATCAGTGAAGACAAGACCATCGTCATTGAGAGATCCGGAGAGGTTATCCGACGGGTATGTAACAGAACCGGCCGGGCAGGAGGGGTACTGCGGCATTAGCGACCTACTGGAGTTGTTCTTGTCGAGTGAGTTGATCTAGGCTCTCACTGTGGTGCAGTTTTTCACTGATGGTGGTTGCGTCTGGAATGTAAGATTGGGGAGACACTTTCCAGGCCAACCGTTGAAACATCAACCCAGAGATCAAATTCACTGTGTAGCAAATGAAATAGCGCCTCTTGGTGGCCAAAAAGTGCTACAGCGTGTAACTATCCATACACTCATTGATTGATAAAGACACACACTGCTTTTGTCCCAACAGGAATGAGGGAACAAGAACAACACGGGAGCTCATCCATCCCACTCCATCGATTCCGAAGAAAAGCTTATACGCAGAAATGGATTTGATGTCTTGTTTTTATACTAATCCAACAATTCTGAAAACGTTGTTTTTTTTTTCTGTTTTTTTTGCATTGACCAATTATGGGCCTACGATGCCTAGCTTTTGCAGTAACTCATTGATAGTTTCCCCACAAAGTCCGGTAAATTTGTCACTGTAAATATTTAAATATATATATTTGTGAGACGGTTTAGAGAAATGGGGAGCTTTGCGCTTTATTTGGTTTATTGAAGTCGATTTGATCATGTTTATTTGAGGGTGGTATGAAGGGGAGAGGTGCATGGATGTCGGCGCTTTATGGTTAGGGAGTTTTAAGATGGGATGTCAACTGGTATTTTCTTGTGCTTCTAGAGTAGTGAACGCTTTTTGTCCACTGGAAGATGTCCTACAGCCTGATGAGCATAGGACGCTAACACATTAGCAATAAAACAGCCTTACTAAAACCTCACGTGTGACTACTCATTCCTACTTTGTGCGACGTTTCCAAAATGCACTGGGTTTGCTCACTAAGCCAACGAAGGCTTAGGATTTGGAACAGTAGATCTGATCGCGAGCTAGCAATAGCTTAACTAGCATATCATCATAGTAGTGTCGCCTGCAAGTAACCCCATCAGAGGGCGCTAAAAACTACTAGCATATAGACTTTAGCAACTTTTGACCTCTAGAGAAATGTAAAAAAAAAAAAACAGGGTTGCACTGTAGTCATTTAGACAGCAGGTGGGGTTATTCGCTCTTCGGCAACGGAGAACGGGATCGGGAATGAGGTCACGGCAGCTCTGTAGGGCTCGTTGGCTGCCCCATCGACTGCTTGTCACAACACCCGACCTTCTCCTACAAACGAAAGCCATCCCGACCGACTTCTAAATGTCTACAAGAGAAAGCCACGAGTGAGGGATTGGCGTGCAAAGTGAAGCTCTGTCGTGTCGAGCTTCATCGGGATCCTTCTCCACCCTGGTCGCACACGTTCCTGAACTCAATCGATTATGCGGCCGGGCCGTTCGACGGTATGTAGGCCTCGTGAATGAATTATGAGGCATGACAGGGAAAGGGGGCGGTGGGCTGGGGGGGAAGCAACTGCTTACAAACAAAATTCAGCCGTGAGCTGGCACCAAAAGATCAAACTGCACAATGTGAAGTTTGTCCCGCTATACACTACGCAGATGAACTGGGCTCGCACTCAACCTCTCTCTTCACTCCTCATCTCATCACACTCCTTTCTTCCGTGCGTGTCGGACGCTCCCGTGTAAATTCCCTCTGAGGGGCCCGGGGGGAATTTTAGTGCGATGGAGGCAGGAAGAGAGACCGCATTGTCCACATCAAAAGCGTTCATAGCCATAATCAATGAGCCGCGCCCCCCCCCCCCCCGCTATAGCCGACACACACGCCCCTCTAATCAGATCAATAGGCCTTATTGGCATAGATTGGGAGCTACGATATTGACATTGGAGGGTAAAAGGGATGCGAACTCAGAATTAGAATGATTAACACAGTGGACCGGCCTGCTTCGGCATTATGATGTCATTTCCATTCGAGCCATTCAAAATAGAGAAGCGGTGAAAATGCACGGGCCCTTTTCTGTTGAATTGAACACGATTTTCGCGTATCCCATTTAATGTTGACTTGGGTTCATTCGGTCGGGTATGTTTGGCGCTTGTCATCTCTCAAAAGTGATGTCAGAATCATAGCATGATTGATGAGTACACAAAAGGCTTGGCACTGTGATGTCACACTTTAATGACAACTTGTTGCCGTTAATTCCCTTTGATGATCTGCCTTGTTTGTACAAGGCCGCTTCCGTTTCATTTCTTCCAATGTTTGAACACGCAAGCAGGTCAAAATGCTTGGCACGCGAAGAGCGCTGCGGACGAGGATGGACGTCTCCCCGGGCGAAGCCGCCTACTGCCTGTGCCCGGGAGCCAGGCTTCACTCGCCGTTGGCCGGCTACAAGGTGCTCGCCGTTATGGGCGAGGGCACTTTTGGCAAAGTGGCCAAATGTCGCAAGACGGACACCAACAAGACAGTGGCGGTGAAAATGATCAGGGACCAGGGAAACTTTGCCGTGCAGGCTAGGTTTGAGGTTAGAGCGCGACACATTCGAGCGTCCCGAAAATCAGCTTTGGGAACCGTTACTCCAATGTCTGCAGATTGAGGCGCTACAGAAAATCCAAATGCTGGAAAACTACACGAGTCACCTGGTCCAGTGGATGAGCACTTTCAGCTACATGGGCTACATTTGCCTGGAATTTGAATACTTGGATAAGAGTTTATTTGACTTCATGAAGGAGCGACATTTTAAGCCCCTCCAAGTCAAAGAGATCCGACCCATTGTCCACCAGGTAGGCCGACCTGGACCCGGTCCAGTCTGAAACACTCCAACATTAGAACCCATCTTGGCTCCAAAAGGAACTGGATTGATTGCTACTTGGTCAGTCCCTTTTGGACCCATAAATGGGTGAGCCAAGCCATTTGCTGTGTAGAACAAGATTTCTTGATGGTTTGAGTTCACCGGTGTCTTACTAACATGTTTGTGTCAAGTTTTGGTCCAAGTAACCCGAGCGAGGATCAACTGAAACAGACTACTTTTTCTTTTCTTGCTGAAACGAGCTCGTTATGAGGCAGCGTCGCCTGTCTGAGCCACTCTACCGTGAAACTTTGGGCGGAGCTAGGGTGTTGCGACTAGGCGAGCGGCTTCTTCCTGGAAACTGAGACTAAAGTGTGGAACATGACACTGCGTGTCTTGTATTTCTCAAATATCTATTTTTCAGGGCGTGGCACTGTTTTAGCAAGTGAGTGCCGTAAACTTCGATACTTGGCTCTTTGTGTACTGTCAAAAAAAAATAAAAATAAAAAAAAAGAACACTAACACTTAGTAAACACCAATTCAGGGCTTCTCAACCTTGTCCCTTGAGGGGCGGTGTACATACAGGACACCGGCCGGCTCTCGAGGAACAGGCTTGAGAACCCAAACAACAATTAACACTGACAGGCAGTTTTTGTCAGCTCGCCAGGGCTCTGGACCACCTTAAGGGTGCTCGGATGATTCACGGCGACCTAAAGTTGGAGAACATCATGTTCATCAATCATCGGCAGCAGCCCTACCGCGTCAAAGTCATCGACTTCGGTTTGACGCACGACATCGCGGACGCCAGACCGGGCTCGTATATTCAGAGTCGCCCCTACCGGTGCTTGACTGGTCGTTTCCTAGATTTGTGCAGTGGTTTCCAAAGGAACCGGCGGCTTGACCTCGGTGACCCTCTCTCAGGTCTCCGGAGATCTTGGTGGGCGCGCCGTACAACGAGGCAATCGACGTTTGGTCCATGGGCTGCGTGACGGCTTTTTTGTACACGGGTACGCTGATTTTCCCCGGCAAGAATGACTACGAAATGGTAAATAGCCATCTGGGCTCCAATTGTGTGATCACTACTTTGTTATACCAAATTGGTAATCACGACGGTTAGGGTCATGTACAATGGGGTTCCAGTTGGAAGGTTACCGTAGGGTTAGTTTCGAGGGTTCGGTGAAACTATTGTGTGGTACCCCAGTGGAGTTTTCTAGACTAACCCCATGTTTTCCTTTAAAGTCAAAGGTTTCCATGGCAACTCTGTTGTGTTCAGATCACGTACATCACAGAGACTCAAGGAGCTTTTCCAGACAACCTTCTGGTCTCTGGAAAAAAGACTGAACATTTTTTCCACCAGGAAAGTGAAACCAGTCTTTGGAGCCTTAAGGTACACTCCCTCCCATGTGCTACCGGTGGATGGGACTAAACTGACCTTGAGTTCTGTCCAGGAGTGCTGAGCGACAACCACTCCATCTTATCTGCCCAGAGTTGGGAGTCAAGTGGAGTGTGTCTCTTTTTTTTTTTTTTTTTTATCTTTCAAATGAAAGATTTGCACATTTTCAAATGAAAACATTGAAGTTGTGTATAGCAGGTCTGGGACCAATCGAGTCTCACAACCACCAAGTCAAAGTCAGGTTTAACCGCAAAGGTCTAACCCCGATGCCATCTCTCGTTAGACGTCAGAAACGTACCAACAAGAAACGGGAATGGCAGTCAGGATGGCCAAGAAAACCCAGTTGAGCTCTCTTGACCACCTCCTCCAAGTATGGTCTAAAAGTCTCTAAAGACAATTTTCATGAAGTTCTCATGAGGTTTGTTTTCCAGCTCCAGCAGTTCCAGTGGTGTTACACTAAACACCCCTCGGACCAGGTGATGTATTCCACCGATAAGCTAATGTTTGTGGATATGTTGAAGGGTATGTTCCACCTGGATGCGTCGCTACGGATGACGCCCAGTCAGGTGTTGGAGCATCGGTTCATCAGCATGAGCCACCTGTGGCCTCACTTTGTCATCAGCCCCCAGTAAGAACCTAAGGAAGATCCACGTTGCTCGCGCTTTATCCCATTCTCCCGGCCGACGGAAGGTTTCTGTCTCGCAGCGTGCGGTTTTGCTGTGGGATAATGGCTGCGTGTGATAGCCAAGGTTCTCAAGGTACAGAGATGAAAGTGTCACTGCAGAATCCAGGCCGCCGTGGCTGCGAGACCAAGCGCTTGGAACAGAAGAAAACCACAGCAGTTAGTCTTCCCAAAAAGCGAAAGAGGGCAGATGCAGGATGTCAGCCCAGGTAGGCTCCACTAGAAGGATCAGCATCTACCCCCAAGCCCTAACTTTGTGACGACGGTTTTCCAAAATCAGTTTCACGTCCGACCACCTCTACGGGAGACGTCCGTCAGACTCCGTACGACCGCGGTCCAAGGTCTCCAAGAATTCAAGTCGGCATCTGGGCGTCGGCGCGGTACCGGAAACGCAATCAAGGGCGTGGCTAAGGAAGGACACGAAAAGGCTTCAGGAACTGGAACAGGAAGGAAAGGCTATCGCAAGCGCAAGCAACCACAACCCCTAAAAGCACTTTGACTCTGAAATGGAATCAGAGGAGCGAGTGGTTCGGGAACAGGACGAGAACAGCGTCTCAACTCTAACCGCCTTGACCCTAACCGCAGCTGAACCTAGACCTAATCTCGGAGGGGAACCCACCCCATAATCCTAAATCCTTTCGGAATGACATCTGGGCTGTGGATTCAGGGATGGGAAGAAAAAGATAACAAACTACCATGCCTGACCCGTGCATCCACTAACCCTAACTTGCTCCCGCTTTTTGCCCAAAAATAAAAAACTGGATTGGAGCTGATTGGAAGCACACGGTCTATCTGGTGTTCCTCACTTCTATTTGTATGCATGAAGTCTGAAAACAGATTTCAAAATAAAGACCAATCCTCCGCATACTGTGATCGTGTCTGCATTTTCTTTCATACCCGTCATCCTTCCTGACGAGCGAGGCAAGAGTGGGCCGGCCACTCATGCACTGGCGCTCATTAATAAAACTTTTATTCTTAGTCAGGAAATGCATTCGAGCTCCGGTGGCTGGAGCTCCTCTCAGACACAGGAAATGGCCGCTTGGCCAACGGCCAATGGTGCTATTTCAACGGTGGAGGGGAGGGGAGGGGAGGGGGGACCTCATCCGGAGCCAATCAAGCCAGGCCTGGTCACTTAATGGATCAGTGTCTCGACTCATCCTCGCAGCCACATATCAGCGGCAATTAGAGGGCGCGCGGGTGTGACCGGAGCAGCAGCTGGCAAAGCGAGCCAGGGGTAGGCGGGCTGGGGCTGTGGACGCTGCAAGGGACGTTCAAACGCGCTGGAATTCAGGTCAGAAGTAAAAAGCAAAAGCTGCTCAATCTACAGTCCACAAAGGCAATATTAATCACAATGCCGCATCTTTATTTGGACTCCATTTCCCCTTTCAAACCAGTTGAAAAAAATTTCTCGACCTGCCTGTTGTCACTCAAGTGGGAGACTCCTTGTACAGCAGAGTCACTATGAGAAAATAAAAAGATTTCCAACAAGAGGCCGAGCGTGCTCGCTTCAAGTCGTTTTTCGCCACATTTGTTTACAATGCGCCTGACGCGTAAGTCGGACAATTAAAAGATAATTAGCGTTACACAAGTGCTAATTGCTAATATGTCATGTAAAACACAACAGATGAGTTCAGGGAAACGAGCACAGTTCCATAACGTGTTACAAACGACCGCTCCTTCCTTTATACACAGAGCAGCAAAATTTGCAAGAAGAGCGAGCAAAGGCTCAGCGCTAGCTGCACAAACTGATTTGGACTCGACTAGTCATTGTCGCAAGTCGTTTGGTGTGCATGATGGCCACTTGAGTGCACGTGCACGGAGCGGCTCGGATTCAGTGACGGGCGAGGGTGGGGGTCGAGAGGGAGGAGTGTGAGTGCCTTTGCATGAGAGAGAGAGAGCGAGAGAGAGCTCCACAGAGCGTACCAGTCCTCACTACCATTCATCTCCGGAGAAGAGACGCGGACGCTACAACAGGGGCGGGGGGAAAGAGAGTTCTTTGCAAACAATTTGTGCCTGCCTGCCTGCCTGCCTGCCATCTCTCCACTTGGATGCACTTTCTTACTTTGTAAGTCCATTTCCGACCTGCCAGCATCCTCGGAAGGCTGACGTGCCAAAGAAGAAGAAGGCGGCGGCGGCGGTGGTGGTGGGGGAGGAGGTGACCTCAGGAGGACACGCAGGGATCCCAGCTCCGGGAAGAGGAGGAGGAGGGTGAGGAGGAGAGGGAGGAGGAGGGGGAGGAGGAGGGCACATCCTGCTGATAGAGAGCATCCACCAAGCCTTTCTTCCCCTCCATACACACACACACATGGACACTTAGGACTTGTTTTCACAGCAACTATGACGAGGACTTATTCGGTGATGTGAGCTTCACGGCTTAGCGCAAATGCGTCCTGTCATCAGACGTTAGTGAGGATATTTTGCAAAAAAAGGGACAAAAAGGACAAGCTGCACACGGGCGCAAAATGGATCTCAATCCAATCAGAGGTAAGAGCGTTCCTTTGAGAATGACAGACGTTTCGGGGTCTGCGGTGCAAAAAAGCAAGCGCCTCAAAGTTAGATTTACAATGATCGACATTTCGAATGGTACGTTTTGCCGGTTAAATATGTCAGACCTAAACAGACTGCCTTAAAACAAAGGCATGGTAAGTGAAGTCCACAAAAACCTTGGTTGTCATGTCGCCTCTAAAATGAAACCCATTTACAATCATTTTTCAAAAATGACTGCTGTTCAGTCAAACAAGAAAGAAAAAAGATGCACTTTGAGTGAAGCATTGGCAAAACCGGTTGTCACTTTTAGGTTTGGCGGATGTTGTCGGCATCTGTTGAATGTTACGAATGAAGCAACTTTGTTAGTTTTAAAATCAACTAAGGAGTAACGTGACTCAGTTACCTTTAAAGTCAAGGCGTGAAGAACTTAACTTTGAAAGTCAACAAATTAGTAAAGTGACTTTCTGAAGGTAACTTTGCTATGGGGATCAAAAGTCAACTTGAATTTCACAAGACACACCTTTGGTAATGCGGTCCACTTGTGTCCACTTGTCAAACTATACTTTGGGCGTTACTATTACCTGTAGAAGTATGGGGACCGGAAACATTGCCCCGATGAGGGATGGGTTAAAAAAAAGAAAGCCCTTCCCTTACTGGCCAACTGTGCGTTTGTGGCCACGTGTAAACGTGACCGGGCCGCGCTCGGAGGGGTTGCCATTGATTGTCCTCAAGGTCGGATGCAAAATGTCGATAGCCATCTCCGCCGGCCGGGGTGGGCCGACGGATGATGGGACCGAGTGACGTTGGAGGGGGGGATGAACAGGAGGCATAACCAGCCACGGGGCGGAAGAGGGGATGAGGGAGGGGGGGATGGCCGGATGAAGAAATGGATGAATGGATGATGGAGAAAAGGAGGGAGGGGATGAATGGAGTTGGTTTTTTTTTTTTTTTTTTTTTGTTTTTTTTGCCAAGGCAGAAGCACTAATGCTCCAGCTAATGCACCGCACGACCGCAGCGCTACGGAAATGTGCGATTTGCACCAAAAGACAACTTCACTGACTTTGAGTTGACTCACGTTACTGGATAAAAGTATCAAGATGCTAAGTGAAAAAGTTCCAAGCCACTTTGGCAAGAAATCCCACAACTAAATTTGCAACAACAACAACAACAAAAAAAGGAAGCTATTAATGTTGTTCATCCAACATCACCCAAATGTCCTTTTTCCTTCTCAGTTTATTATGGCCCACAGAGGACTTGATCAAAACTGCTGCGCTATGGGAACTTCCTCCCCAACTTTCCCTCAGATGGCCTTTCATCATATTTATATTTAAAAATCATTAATAGCGCCGTGATCCCTCGGTCATTGGCTGACCCTTCCCTTCCAGTGACTGCCCCCCACCCCCTTTCTGGTCTTCAGTGTCTATTTCAGTCTTTCCGTCACGGTCAGATTCAGCACATCCGGTATCTCATCAAGTTTATTGTCATCCAATCCTGCTGCTGCTGCTCCCGGGAGGGCGTCGAAGGAAGGGAAGCCTCCGGCCGGGTCTTAGTGCCTCGTTTATGCCCGAGACCTGGATTTTGGGGGAGATGGGCAATAGCTTCGAAATTGGCGGGAGGTCTGCTAATTGTATAGTCTGACGAGCATTTCAAAATTCAACTCATATCTTCTTCTTGGGAATGACACGGTATGGCCCCTCCACCACCGCCCCACTCGCAGTGTTTTTTTTTAAAATAGCAAAGTTGCTCGCATGAGGTCATCGCGTAGAGAGGCCCATTAAAAAGCCCCATCGACCGACCGGACTCAGCGGAAGTCAAAGGAAGAAACGCATTTCGACCTTGAGTGAGCATGTTTTGTCTCGGAAGCAGAAAGCAACATTTTTCATACAACTCTTGCGTTGGATTACACGGCAGGGTGCAGCTAATGAAGGGACCCGTGAGTCCTGAAAAAGTGTTTCTGTAGAAACCAGAGTCTCACAGTGCATCCTTTTGTGTGCGTGCGTGCGTGCGTGTGTGTGTGTGTGTGTGGTGGTCCACTGGTCCCGTCACACTGATACTCCCCTAGCAGCGCAAAAAGGGCCTTGCTCAAGTTACTTTTGCCTCGGTGAAGGTTTTCCGCATTCGCATTTGACTTTCATCATCACGGCTCAGAGATGGCAAAGGTTTTTTCCCAAATGAAGCTGACACGACGGTCAACGAGTTGACTTGACACAATGAGGTTCGGAGCGTGACATTGACCCGGCCGCCTTAAGCCAGCTTAATTGATACAAATTGTGTTTCTGTCTACCAACAGTCACTTGAAATCGTTGGTCTTGCTTTTATGGATGCTCAGTGTATTTTGTTGGCCTTCTCCCAAAAGGTTCTGTGAAGCGAGCAAGGTTTTTAATGCGAGACTTCTGCCTTTCTCCTTATCTACTTATCCATTCATCTGGAGCTTTTATTCAATTGACTCTACTTTGCTGCCTGTGCATTTCCTGCACTTGTCTTTATTTTCCTTTCCGGAGCATATCTGACATCTTCACAGCTAATTTATGCTGCAACACAAGGCCCTGTTTGCCGGCCGAAACACTGTCAGAAGCACTGACCTACATTGATGCAATCCGTATTGTAATATTTGAACGCATGAAATTGTATCGAATTACCATGTTAGTCGCTTCGATTGTTTTGCCGTCGTTCTATAAAGACGTACGACCGCCGGGGCGTTGTAGAGCTTGCTCGATCGTACTTACTTCCATCTCGATATTAGTAGCGGGGTGTCCAAACATCCATATGTACACTGAGGTAACATGCTTGTTAGCTAGCTAATTGGTTGTTTGTTAGCTTGTTAACTAAATATGATAAAATACCTGACTCTGTCGTTACTTGTGGTTTCCTAGTTAGCTCTCGAAAGAATCAAGCCAAGTTTATGCCAAACTGGATTCTACTGGCTACGTAGCATTAGCATCAGCTCATCAACTAACAAACACTCCCGTGTTTGCAGGTTTATCCGATGTCCCGTGAGTGGTGCCACCCACCCTGGTAGCGCCTAGCCCGACCGACATGGACCCCGCTCATTCCTTTAGGATGGAGCCGGACGGGCTGGACCTCCAGCACGTGCCGGTGTTGTCGCTCGACCAGATCCGCACCATCCGGGCCCACAACGACTACGTGGAGCGCCCGGTGGCACTGGAGCTGGCGACCCAGTCTGGATTTTTCTACCCCTACGACGAGCGGCGCCCACATGGAATATACTCGCAGCACCCTCCGTCGTCCCGCAATGCGGCGCTACCCCGCAGTCAAAGTCAGCAGCACGCCCACACGTCCCGCATCAGTCGCTCCAGCACCGTGAGCTCCTCCATGTCCCGGACCAGCGCCGGCTCTGACCAGAGGCTGTTGCCGGCCGGTTTGACGCCCTCACACTCGGGCCTGACCTCTGTGGTGCGCACGCAACCGAAAGGGGAGCTCAAGGGCGACACCTCCCTCAGCAAAATTCTGGCCGAGGACGAGCCGGGGGGCGGGCACCGGTTCATCTGCGAGCGCTGCGCCCGCTGCAAGTGCCACGAGTGCTGTGCCCCGCGCCGCCTGCCCTCCTGCTGGGCCTGCGGGCAGCGCTGCCTGTGTTCGGCCGAGAGCGCGGTGGAGTACGGCACCTGCCTGTGCTGCGTCAAGGGCCTCTTCTACCACTGTTCGGCGCAGGACGACGAGGACAACTGCGCCGATCGGCCGTGCTCCTGCGCCCCGGCCCACGCCCTGGCCCGCTGGGGCACCATGGGCCTCCTGGCTCTCTGCCTGCCCTGCCTCTGCTGCTACCCCCCTGCCCGACTGTGCCTCGCCCTGTGCCGCCGCGCCCACGACCGGGCCACGCGCCCCGGCTGCCGATGCAGCAACACCAACACCGTGTGCCGCAAGATCTCTGCTTCCGACCCCAACCCGGGTCATCCCTCTGTGAGCAAGGCTGTGGAGAAGTCACTATGACAAGCCTGGATGGGTGGCAATGAGATGCCAACCATTTACTAGTCTTCACCTACGTACCTTGTATGCAGCCACCTGTTCTTCAGCTTGAGAGGGAGCAAAAGCTTTACTGTGCCTGTTTGCCTTGGAAACCAAAAGCTGAACCTGAAGAAGAACTGAACTGAACTGAACTCGCCTTCCTCCTTCTGCCTAATCGGGACGTCTGACACGCATTTATTTATTTATTAACAGAACGACGCTTTGTGGTCGACAGCCGCCCCACGGACTGGATCATCGGCTCACGGTTCTACTACAACGGATTACGAAATGTAGAGACTTCCGCTGAAAATTCGAAGGCCAAGGAACTGACAAATTAAACATGCAGACAGTCAAAGCACATCTGGAAAGCTTTGACACGCCCGAGAAATGGGACCACACACGCAATCTGAATGCCATTAAGCTCATTTGTATGAAGTGGACACACGGTACTGCACCAAAGCGGCAGGCCACCGTGGCAAATCGTATGTGGGTTTGGTCGTAGGCAACTTTCTGGTTCCTGGAGGATCAGAATAAGGTTTTTGGAGCTATCGACGCCATCGGACGCCAAAATCAATGGGTTCTACGTACGACGTTTCTAGAAAATAGCAGAGAAATGGCTTTGAACTGAATCCGGCAATCACTGGTGGGAGCTTAGCTATTGGGCTCATTTCTACGAAGCAGATGCACGGTGCTGCACTGAAGCCGAGGGCCCCCGAGGCAAATCACAGAGCTGGATGTTGGATTCTGGCACTGTACCCACTTTTAATGTGATCCTCCACCAGTTAGCAACAGTTTCCATGTACAAATGCCTTCTAAGTGAACTTGTCCTCATCCCAAGTCGATGACAGCCTCGGACTTTTAGTGCACACGGGTGACCCTCTCCCTGGTTCCTGGAGGATCAGATGGTTGAACCTACGACGATGCCCGCACTTTTGACTAGTGTGCAGAAAATCTCTTGGAATTTGTTCTTTGATTGATGGTGGTGGCCTCAGACTTCAGTGCAGTACCCTACGAGGTTTTCAATGACAGGGTGGGCCGGGTGGACATTTGTCCTTCGAGTCTGTGTGTGCCTGCGTGTGTCCGTGTGAAGAAGGAGTTGTCTTTGTCGTCGTCTTATTTTTAGCCTCGCCGCTACATCTTTGCGCTGGTCCGCTCGGGTTTCTCGGTCTGTCGCGTTAAAGGCCGCCGCCCAAACCCCGGTCGGTCCTCGCCTCGCCTCGCCTCGCATCGCTTGCCTGCCCGCCTGCCCTATCCGCCCGTTTATTCTAACATCCCTCCGGCCGCGCCTGGCTCTCCTCTTCGGCCGGCCGGTGGGCTAAAAGCCTCCCGTCGAGAGTTGATCAGACGGGCAATTATCTCCGTGATTGCTCTTAATGGGCCAGACGAGAACGCAGGAAGGAGTTGCGGTGTTCTGGCGGACGGAGAAGAAGGCGGGATGGAGGGGGGGAAAAGGACGAGGCTCAAGTTTCCTGACGTGTGTGTGCATGTGTGCGCATGTTTTCAAGCGAACGTGCGTGTGTGTGTTTGTGGGATGCATGAAAACGACACCCGACGCGTTAAAGCCTTCCTTTGCCATTATATTTTTCTATGCAGATACGAGCGAGCGGGGTTGAAATGATTTTTTATGGCGCTTCCACGGTTGTCAATTCAGGAACTTTTGAGGCCAAGAACACTGACCAAACAATCAAAAAAGGACGGTCAAGGATTTAGTAGGATTGTCTTGACACAAAGTTGGAAAAGATCAGATTTGGCAGCACAATATTGTGAAACGATTGTTGTCGAGAATAGACAATGAGCGGAACCTTTATGCAAAGTGGCATTTGGAACTGCTCCTCTTGAAGAAACTCTTTTTCTTTGAATAAAACCAAAACTTGAATTCCTTCTCGGATGTGCGCATAGAGGTACGTGTTATATTTGATATTTCTTTCTTTCACAAAGATTACATCATGGGATTTTTTCATTTTTGGTTTGCGGTTAAGGTTAGCTACAGCGGGTGTGGGCAACCTTTTTCCAATCTGGGGCCATTTCAGTCCTCCAAGGGCTACGTACTATATTGATAGATTAAAAATGAATGAAGTTGTCTTATCATTATTATTATGAATGATGTGCGTTTTCTTTTTTTTCTATTTCAACGCTTGGCCGGATCCAAACATCTTGGATGAAGGCGCTGCCTGCATGTCGCCCATTCACTTTAGGTTGCCCACTCCCCAGCCACTTCACTCAGTATAACCACGACACATGCTTGCGGTACACAATCGCCATTTGCTTTGTTTATTGTAAGGAGAGTATATTGGCGCAAATATACGTAAATAGAGGTCTATCTCAAAGTCCAATCTTATTCTTATGACCATGATACGAGCACTACACGTTACTTTGCCCATGTGGTGTTATTGTTTATTTATTTACAGACGAATGGCCACCTTTGGCGTGTAATACGAGATGACGAGCGTGCTCGTCCTTTGTCATTTCGTTGTTGTTTTTCTGGCTTTTTGGCGCGGCTGCCGACGACCATCCAATAAAGAGGAGCTTTCCGAACGAGCATCGACGAGCATCCGTGTGTGTCTTTTGTTACGGGTGGAAACGGAAACAATCAAAACCTGCTGTGAAATGACAAGGATGGAGTCCACCTTACTATTTTCCCCAAAAAGCGGAAGAGAATCCGACACAAAAAGAAAAGAAACTACGACGGCGGCATCGTATCAAACGGTAGGAAAATTCATTAACTTAGTACATTCAGAAGAGTCCTTTTGAAAGAGGGTGCTCGCACTTTTGTCCAAGTAGAGGTCTCTCTCGCTAGGTGCTGCTGTTTTGGTTAGCATTAGCCTTCTAACACCTTGTTTACTGAGCGATTATTGAAGAATGTGTGCCGAGGGCTTCCAAAGAAACTCTTCCTGCTTTTCAAGTGAACAGACAAGCAGCCTTTGACCCCTCTGTCAAAGCAAGTGAGTCCCCCCCACTCGCCCCCCTCGGGAGTCCACCTCCCAGCTGTCCGTCAAGCGCCCATACAACTGTCAATCAATCAGGGAGCTTCCGCAGAATGTTTACTCCGATTTTTTTCTTGTTTACAGCTGTCAACACAGAGCGGTCCAAATGAACCAGGGGTCGGAGGTCAGAGAGAGCGGCAGGAAGGAAAATGGCAAATTGACTCATTTCAGTGACCAATCTGACATTTTGTCAGTTTGTCCATCATGAGTCGAACCACAAGGAAGTTTCTTTGGTTTAAAGTGACCATTTTAGACCAAATCTAAAGTGGTGCGGAAAGTCCAGACTGAACTCTGACAAACTGCCATCACACACAGAAATGTCGACGTTACTAGGAGAAAAAGCAAAGTTTGGCAGGGAGGAGGATGCGGGGATGGCGGGTGGGTCCGGTGGGAGGGGGGTGGGATGGGAATGTTATCTGCAGGGGTCACGCGGTCAGGCTAGAACTTTCAACTGGCTTCCTGTTCCTGCCGCTGGTATGACAACAACATCAACAACTCTCCTCGGGAATTTAAAAGCATCCCCTCCCGATTTCTTTCTTTTTTTTTTCTTTCAGAAAACAATCCTTTTGCAAAGAAACCAAAAATCAAACGCGGAAAGTCCGTCAGGGGTGTTTGGCTTGTGTTCAAGCATGCAGCTGCGATGCTCAAGGACAGCGATAAAGCATCTGCTCGCTCACTCGCTCACTCGCTCACGGCATGTTCCCACCCTCTTCGAGAGCACGCTTTGGTGCTGCTTGTGCAAGCTGAGAAGATGGCGGGGGAAAAAAGTGAAATTGTCGCTTCTACCTCATTTCTTACGCTCAATCGGTGAAATGATTGGCACGAGCTCCACTTGATCATGCAAACCACTCTGGGGTCATTTGTGGCTGAACCCCTAAAGAGGGACGGACGGACGGACGGACGGAGGGACGGATGCACCGAGACGTAGCACTTAACCTCGCGGCAGTGCCATTACGACTCAGGAAATATGCTGAATTATTCAATCGCTTCCTCTGGCTGCATCCTCTCGCACAGGATGCACAATGGAAATCACCGACTCGCTCTCTCCACGGGTTGCCAACTTACAAGCTTGACCTACATTACCAGATAGGCACCACAAAATATTCGCCTTTCAGCCTTTCCACAATTGTGCCATTATTATGATTACTATCGGTCGTTGTATCTTTCTTGAACCGAGGTGAAAATGTGTGTATGAGTTGAAAAAACACAATTCAAAGTAGAATAAAACTGAAAATAAATCAAAAATGATAGCAACCCTAAAAAGCATAATTTGCCAATATATAGGGGCCAGTTTGGTGCTGTGGGAGATTCATGGCCAGGGGGTCAAAGGGGGGGGGGGGGGTTAAATTTAGTGTTTGCTGCCAGGAAACAGGAAGTCGGTTGTTAAAGGTTGGCGAGCGCCTTGCGCATTGAAGCCAGCTTTCTCCCACACTGGGCCAGAGTGGAAATGGGCCAGCGGATGGCTGGATGGCTGGATGGATGGATGGAGGCCCTCAACAACTCGGGGTCACGACGACGGCCTTGTGGGGGACAAGGAGCGCACGTGTTTGTCCAAAACTCAATATTTCATCCACTTTGTTATTAGTGGAATCCTGTCACACGTGGTTCATTACACAGTCCGTTTTTTACTGTATTGGAAAGATTGTAGGTTACAGTAGAGGCCACTTGCGAGAGCTCCTGTTTGTGTTATGGCTCTCTCTGCTGGTCTTGGGGAGAAATACATTTCAGTACGTGCAACCCTGACATTTTTTAAATGATATTTAAATTGCATTTGAACTTTCCTGTGGTGATTTGAACATTTTTCATTTCATTTAGTGATTTTCTAAAATATACATTCATACTTCAGCCTGTAATTGTTTTATTTGTATTTCATTCCCACTTAAACTTGATGTAAATTATAAAACATAATAGTGATAATAATCATTTAAGTTGGACTTGATGTCATTTGAAAGCGTAATAGGTTTTATTGCTAAACTAGCGTTCTCATTGGAAATGTAGTTGGCATGCAGTACCTCAGTGGCCCAAACAGTGTCAGCATCTGCGCACTTTTTTTGTGACTGACTGGCAGCTTATCAAGTACAAGTACACACAGGGGTTGCAAAAGTTCAAGTCAAAAGTCGTCTGAAAAAATTCTCAATTATAGTACAGATACTGGGGGAAAATGCAGTACAGCGACAGATGATTTGTATTTCCTCACTTTGAAATGTGAATACACTCCTCACATTTGTGGGCAAATATTCGACCATATCCCTTCAGGAGATGAGACCAAATAAGTAACACTGTCCAAACTGCTGCCAACAGCCCAGCCCAGCCCAGCCCAGCCCAGCCCAGCCCAGCCCCCAAAGTGTAAGAGTCCCAATTAGGGCCTGTCAGCTATTTTTTACTGAGTGCTACCTGATGATAAAGGGGGACGGACGTGCATTGGAGGGAAGCTGACACAGGATCGAGTGGAAGGGTTGGGGGGGGTGCAATTCTTTGAGAAAAGACACTGATATGAAATCCACGCAGCGGCACTCAGACCCGCTGAGCACAAAACATGGAGTTCATTCAAGGGTCACTGGAAACTGCATGAATAACCTCTGAACCCCAAGTGACACAAGCGTGATCAATAAAGAGCGCTGAGGGAGGTTAGCTGTCACTCACCGGTGGCAGCGGAGTGCAGCGAAGTGGAGATTCAAGCAGAATCCAACACTCCAGTGTTTTGCCGCCAGGTTCGTATTTGGCTGTCGGTAGGGAGATACGTAACTGACGGCCAAATACAGCAAAATCAACAGTTGTCAAATTGTTTCCATTTGACAGATGAGGCACAGCAACAGGTTCAAGCTAACATTAGCGTTTGACGCTGGTCTGTCTACTGGTAAGGGAAGAAGTATTAGTATCCAAGAGGAGACTATGGGCAATAAAGTGGAGAGTGTGGACTTCATTGATGCAGCGTTCTGTAGTTGACAAACAAAACGGCCCAAAAAATACAGCCCAACTCCACTTGTGATGTTTGGACTCGGCGGGGGACACCCTGAGGTGGATTTCAACTTGAATCCTATTCCGCCGGATTTCGGGTCTCCCTCGTGTAACGCCGCCGGGAGCCTTCAAAGGCGGCATGGGCAAACGCACCAGTTTGATATTCAAATTTAGCGTTTGATTTTGTGTGCGTGTTGCTCGCCCGTCCAAATAAAAGCATCCGCAGATCAAATGTTGACGTGCTGCTGAAACATGGCCGACACATTGGGTCAGACACTTCTTCTATCTAGGCTAACAACTAGCTAGCTGGCTAGCAAACAATACACAGACTGCTTTAGGTTGAGGATAAATAGTCACGAGACCAATTCCATGTCCATTTTGTCTCCAACCAGATAATGGTTGGTTGGCTTGGCTTGGCTTGGCTTGGCTTGGGTTGGGTTGGGTGGGGGCTGTTTGTCAGTTGCAGACGTTCGACTTCTGTTTTCCTGCATTTTTCCACCAGATGTAAAGAAGTGATCGAAATCCCAGAAGGCCTCATTACGCCGAGGCCCTCCCGAGAGCTTTAAGGTCTTCACGTAACGATTGAAATATGATTGGTATTAAAGCCTGACTCGTCAGCGTCCTTGAGCCTGCTCCTCAAATTAGCGGGGAAAAAAAGCGAGAGCTATCCCGCCCCCTTCCAAATGCCAAATGAAAAGCTGTAACACTCAATAAGAAGGTGAGATGGTTTCACGCCGTCGTTTCTTTGATGAATTAAAATACGCGTTGATGGCGTTTGATATCACCGAGCATGAAAATCCCAAGAGGGGACCTCGCGCTTGTTAATGGAAATTGTTTAGGTCTACAAATATTGCCGACATAATTTCTCCATTCATACTCACAGTGTACTTCGGGAAACGCATGCGAAAAAAAACTGATAAATGATAAGAAATCAACTGAAATGGAGAAAAAGACAATACAGCATGTCATAAATTAGGCCAATTTGGTGTACTCATAAAATATTATTCTAAATGATTGTTACTTCTAGTTACAATTACAAGGAATTATTTATTCATGCTTATGTTTGAGGATATGGCTATGAATTTAAAAAGATAGCTTATCACGTATTCTTATATAGCTGTTTCATAAGGGTAAGCTATAAATCAAATGATATGATCATTACTTGTAATAAAGAATTGTATTTGTGTTTGAATTGTTTGTATCATTTTTACTGTCATAGAATGCAGCTCATTCCATTATTTATGTATTTTTAGAAAAATCGCTCGGTGACTCCCCCTGCTACTGTTTCACCCTCGTCACATCCCTCTTTCAACCCCTTGCGTGACCCCGACAAAAAGACGAAGAAGGGAGGGGTAAAAAAAAACAAAAAAAAAAACTCTAGCTCTACTCTGCCTTCCCCACACGTTCTCTTCTGGCTTCCCAACTTGTCTGGGAGAGAGTGAAGCTTTGAAGGAGGCGTCTATCGATCGGCCTCCGCCATCACTGTGAGCCGGTATCGATCGCTCTCGCATAGCGGAGGGCCGGCCGGCCGGCCGGAGAGGAGACGGAAGGAGGTTTCGATGAGGACTCTGGGAAAGTGATTGGCAGTTGTCGTGAGAAGCGGGACCTTAACCAGGTACCCGTGCCCAGTTACAAGTGACAACAATCATCTATCTGTATGGGAACACTGGGATCGACTGCATTGTATGCAGGTAGTCGATCCCTGAGGCAGCGAAGCAGAATGAACCTACAATGCAGCTCAGGGGCGGCTAAAAGGGGATTAGGATTTTATCCGGTGCTAATGAGACCCGGCTCTGCTCCAAATCCCTGCCGATCAATGAACTAAGCTGCTAAAGAGTCACTGATCTGATCTTGGACATTGGACACAAGCTGGCGACCACCTTCATCCGTGTGCCTGGACTTCCACCTTTCATCGGAAAGGGTACTTCAGGTCTAAATTCTCCGGGTGGGGGACTGATCCTGAAAACTGTCACCCACTCATTTATTAAGTGGACCAGGTCGTTTTGTTGGGGGACACCGCAATTGTCCAAGAGTTTTCCACAAATCCCAGAACATGTGAAACTCATATCAGCCACCCATTGTTTTGGTCTACTGTTTGAGCTCGGATCCATTTGGAAGGCTCTCTATGCGAACTGCACCCCCTGGTGGAAACAGGGTTAAAAAAAAAAGAAGGGGGTGATAAACACAGCGGATAAACATGCCGCAACAGTCAGGAGGCGCGTCAGAGTCTGACAGTTTTCCCCAGTTCCAACATCTGAAGTGACAGTAAGTGGGAAGCAAACATCTCCTCTTGTCTTTGTTGTCCACCATTGCGGGTAGACGCCCCCCGAAAAAAAACAACCCCCTCCTTACTGCCTGCTGCTCTCTTGGGGAAAGTTGGGAGTATGAGAGAGAGAGAGAGAGAGAGCTTGTTGATGGCGCCTTGATCAAGCCTTAATCCAGGGAGGAAGCACCCCCAACTCCACACATATAACCCCCCCCCCCCCCCATCTCGTCCCACTTTGGCCTGATCTATGCAAACGGTGTCTGTGCATGCTAAACAGCCATGATGTCAGAGATGAGGAGACACAGCGGGGGTGACAGACGGTTTGAGATCACTGGTGCCCGCGGGGGGTTGCTTGGGGTGTGTCTGCCTCACATCGTCCGAATCGTTTAAACCTCGTGCTAGCTAGCCATGGTATTAAAGTGCCACCCTTTCATTTCTTTTCTGGAGAGACTTTCCGGCGTCAATCGTCACCCTGCCTTTCTTCCGAACGAACCCGTCTTTCATCAGCCGCACCTCTATGAATATGTGCACAAATTTGTTTTGTCCCACATTCTTTCTTTCTTTCTTTCTTTCTTTCTTCCTTTCTTTCTTTCTTTCTTTCTTTCTTTCTTTCTCAATCTCCAAAGGCGTTGAAACACAAGCAAGCAAATTGGACATGGACTCCAATCGGTAAAACATATCGGGGCTACCCAGTAGAGGCGAGGAACACCCTGGATTCAGGTTCCCGACGAGACTTTTGACAAGAAGTAGGTTGCATCTTGGACGGACATCGATCCGGTCATTTTGTGTCCTGCTTGTCCTTTGAAGGGTAGCAGAAAGCTAAAGTCTAACACAAGTGACTTCTGCAGAGAGAAGTGGGATACTATCAGAGCGTCGAGCATCCGTTTCTCTATTCCTCATTATTAAATGGAGCATAGGCCAGGTTACATTTGACAAGAGAAGCACATAAACAACCATTTGTTGTCAGAACCTTCACGGAAACACTTCTTCAATTCAGCGCCCCCTACAGTATGGGCTGTGCGACAGCATTTTCTACAGTAGTGAATAGAAAGCGCGGTATCCTGGCAAACAGCGGAAGGAGGGCGGGGCGGGGGGGGGGCTAAGACTCTTTCAGATCAGGTACACATAATGGCCCTCGTTAATATTCATAGTTTCCGCGGGTACGGTGAAGGTTAAATTTGACTTACTTTTCAACTCTCATTACTAATACATGATGCCAATAAGAATATTCAAAGCGGACGGGTGACCAAAGGTTGATGAGAAGCGTACCTTTCCTCTGACATTTAAAGCACATTACCATTTCAGCGGCCCCTCCAACACCACTCCACCTTCTCCCTCTTAAACGCTCCAGAATATATCTGCTATAATCATCACACCTCTATCTGGCTTTCTATCTTCACATCTATCATTCTAACTGCAGCTCTCATACTGAGATAGACAAGCTTAGGCCGTTTCTACCCGGTCGGTAACTTGTTCCCGAGTTAGCTTTGTACCCACCGACCTCGCTAGCAACTTATCTAGCTGCTCTAGGACGTAATACTCGCTAGTTTGCTTCCTACCTAGCTTGAAACAACCCTCAAAAACGGCAAGCTTGCAATCCACCGAGCAGCACGTCTCAAGTGTATCCGTATGACACACGGCTGGCCGGCCGGCCGGCCACGGTCGCTTTAGGTGAACAAACGGGTGACAAAAAGTGGCCGTCGGGAACCATCAGCATCAGCCGCTAGCTTGACATTCGGCGATGTGTCTCGCGCCTAAGGCGGTCGGTCGCAAGTCTTAGGGATGACAGCGCAGGAGAGGACAGGTGACAGCAGGGAAGAAACACACATACGTAAGTAAGTAAACACACACCTACACGCACATATCATGTTTGATTAAGTCAGTTGAAGGGACGGCTTATGCTCTTGCTAATACCATTCATAAAAAGCTGCAGTAAAAATTCACTTTGAATGACTTCATGATCAAAGCAGACACATCCGCCAAAGACAAACATTTGAATTTATGTTGCGGAAAATGATAGTATATTAAGTAAATCAGTATTTTGTAGCACCTTCCGTTGTATGTTCATGGGCCACTGTGACCATGTTTGATCATCAATCAATCAAAAGATAAACAAAATAATACCATTGTCGTGTAGTGACTGTCAATTTGAGGGTTTGAATCATGTCCCGTGCTCCAGAAAACAAATGAGTTCAGACTAAATGACCACTTGGACTGCAAACATAAACCTCGGACGCCCCCCCCCCCACCACCACCACCACCTCGGCTCCCCACTCACCTCTCGCCCGAATCCCCTTCTGGCCTGTTTGTCACTTAAGCGAACGCTCTCAGACTGACAGGCCGACATCTCCCGGTCTTTAAAACCAAAACGAGCGGCCGATAAATTTTTCATCCTTTCTCATCAGTGACGGACGGTCCCTCCCGAAAATTCCTCCTCGGCGCGCGTCCCCCGCGGGCAACTCCTGCACGCGGCGGAAAGCCGAGGTTTTCATCCTAAACGGCGGTAAATGGCCCGCCGCACAAATAATGCATAAACAGCTGTTTTGCCCAAGTAAGTTATCCTCTTAAAAGATTCAGAACCCTCTCCCGCTTTCTGCCGTCCGACAGACTCTCACTCGGTTAATTCATCAATTTCTTATGATAGCAACAGTTTGGCTCGACGCGGGCGTTTAAGTAGCAATTAGAGGAGGGGGGGGGGGGAAACACCTCTGAATGTTTTTTCCGTCCCTCCCTCCCACCCTCCCCAAAGCGGCGAGGACCGTCCTTTCACGCCCGTCAAATCCTTTACCGGCAGGAGTCGCGATTAACTTTTAAGCACCGTCAATTATTTATCCTGGATAATCGCAGATCAAAAAGGCAGAAAAACACACATCAATCAGGGAGGACGTCGAGCACATCCAAACAAATTAGGGACTTCTATTACGCTTCCTTTCATTTTGAATACGTCTTTTTCGTTCCCGGGTGGTCCGGGCGCCTACGATACCACCGACGCTTTCAAAGTCAAAGACACCACAGCCCCATCCTGGCATTGTGATTAAGTAGGATAGCAGCTGAGAAGAACTAAACTTGAAGTGTTGCCACTTGGCTCGACGGATGCGTCTTCGGGCAGACATTTTGAATCTCTTGAGTCACTCAGATGTTTCTGCCAAACGTCTGCAGAGATGGAACAAGAAGAAGTATCTTTGGAGAGAGAATGAAAGCGTCATCCGAGTCTTCTGATTGGCGAGGCAACCGATTTCTTTATCTTTCCTTGCGTTAGGATGTAGAATTTGCCAAGTGGTGACCAAAGCTCTAAGAAAGGTTTCTACGAATCATGAGAGCAAAGGAGTCGCCCGACCTGGGAAACGCCGTGATGGATCCAGGAAAATGGCGGTACCCCAAGCAAACATTACACAACTTTGGCGGGATTGCTACATTTGGTCGCTAACCTCTAGTGACCGTACCGAATCCGCATGAAACTAGCTATCGAACACGGAGCACAACCGAGTAACCGTGACCTCCGACCTTTGGGGGACAATCGTTTCCCCTTTCCCGGGACGCCGCGCTTTTTACGCGTGAATATTTCATGACACTCTTAGCGCACAGACTGTATGTTCAAGGCTAACACACCGCTGTAGGTTTTTACCTTCATAATCCCTTCTGCATCGCCCACCCTCATGCTCTTTACTTTTACGTGGTGTTTTTTATGTGTGCGTTTCATAATTGCGTGAAATATTCATAAAGCTGAACTCATGCTGAGTGGGGAGACGGAGGGAGGGAGGGAGGGAGGGCGGGAGGGAGGGAGGGAGCGGGTGTTTTTGTTTGTTTTACCCTCTTCCTCCTCCCCGTCTACGTCTTTCCCCTTGCCGGCAACGCTCTATTTTCCACGAGTAAAGCGCGACCAATCAAAAATGGCTTTCTTCACAAGGAATCCGAGAGCGAAAAATAGGCGTCCCGAGGTTTGCCTTCATTTTCTTACGAGAGACATTTGGTTGCATCAAGGCAATTAGTTCTGCGGCGTCACCCCCAATTAGTCCATTCAATTAACGCCTCCTTCGCAGATAATAAAAGCCCGTAATTGATTTTTTATCCGAGGGCCTTTTTCTCTCGGCTGGTTTTTGTGCCGACTTACCCTCATTAGGCGAGTCGACGTACGGCGCCTGTGTAAAATCATTTGTCAAAGGCTGACTTTAATTAGCCGGGCGGTGCGCACCGCGGGCGTTTGTTGCTCGCTTCCCCCCCCCTTTTGTTGCCGACGAAGCTCCTGAGTTGAGCGGTTGGAGTAGTGGTGGTAGTGGAGATGGTGGAGGGTTAAATGAATCATTCATTACAGTCCACAGAGGAAGAAGAGAAGAAACAGAGGAGAAGGATGTTCAAAGAAGAAACGCTGTTGAGGGTTTTTTTCCCCCCCTCGCTGGCCCGTTGGAAAAGCAGGAGGTCGGTCCCCTCAGGGGAGCCTGGCCCATCTCCAGCCCAAAGATGGGCGGCCGGTTCTATACGGAACACACGTACGTCTACCACCTCCCTCCACCCGAGTGCCCCCGGGCCGCTGGGGTCGGCCTCCAGATGTCTCTAATGAAGCCCCCGGCTGGGCTGAGAAACGCTGCAAAAGGTGTCAAGAAGTGAAGATGTATCAATCGAGCAGAACAATCGGAATTCGGAAGGGTCCAACTAATCTTCTGCCCAGTAAACTTTTGCCAAGGCCAATAGAAGTAAAATGAAGATAAATAAATTGCAGGGTGATTAACGGTAGCGGAAATGCACGTACGACGTGGATTAAGTGCTTTAACACTAGCGCTATTATATCGTGCGAGTTAGTTTACGTCTACGGGGACTTGAGGGCTAATATGAGCGCGCGTGTGTGCTAATTACACGCTAATAGAAATACTTTGAGAGCTTTCCTAATGAGACTAATTATGGCGGAGGCGGGCGGCTCGGCTCGGCTCGTTAGAAGGAGGCTGTTGAGGAATTTTCCAGTCACACTATCTTGATATTTCATTTTTATTACTATTTTTTAACAATGTTGGTGGCAAGTTTTGGATGGCAAAAAAATACAGTTAGTTACTTGGAACAGGCCATTGAAAAATAAAGCCGCATTCTGCTTCATGAAGTGATTACACACTGCATCCTGCTCTGGTTACATTCCATCACAGAAGAAAAAAATAAATCGCAGTCAGGTTTCGGGCCTGAAAGTTTTTCCGGCCTCCCGCCAAACTTTATCAGCATCCATTTGACCAGGGAAGGCCTCCACCGCCAAATCTCCACCCTCCCTCCCCCTCGGTCCTACCCGGTCCGTGTCGGACTAGGAAGCTTGCGTGTACAGTAGAGTGCACTGAGTGGACGCGGGGGCCGAGCCCAGGCAGAAAAACAAGGGGCCCCTCCATCCATAATTCAAAGGAAGGCAGAGAGTGTACAGTGTGTGAGTTGCTTGCTTGCTCGCTCGCTCGCTTGCTTGCTTGCTTGGTGGGGGAGAGGCAGGTACAGCTATAATGGACTTATCTGCTACGCACTAGAAATATACAAAGGAAAATCCTACACATTTTTTTCTGCCGATATTCTACCTGGTGACAAGCAAATCCGTTTTCATAAGAAAAAAAATATGAGAATGATGCAATCAATCAATAAACTTGACTAGCTATATACTGCACCCCAAGTGTGTATTGCAAGGGAGTCTTCCCAACGGGACATACAAAGTGGAGGGGCCCATTTTGTGCAATGACCACTCAAGTATGTCACCGAGTGTTTTGTTGCTTTTTCCATACACGCACGCGTGCACTCAAATGACACGTCTTGGGGGACCCGTGCTGCTCTTTTGCCAGGCCCACCCCACCACCTGCAATATGTATCTCATGCAATTATTTGAGAAGCAAAAAAAAAAAAAAAACATTCAAACCCACTCCCTCATTAAGAATCACACACAAAAAAGCTCAGTGAAATGACTCACACACACACGTTTATATAAAAAGACGCACAAAGGCGCGAGCGAGTGTAGCGCTTGGTCCCGGCCGCTCTGGGAGTGACAGCCTCCTCATTGATTCTCGCTCACTGACTGTCCCACCGGCCTTGTCCTTTAAAAACACGACTCGCGAGCGAGCGCAAGTGAGGCTGAGCTACTTCCTTACATCATCTGCATGGCTGAACTTGGAGCGCTAACGCAGCCATGATTTCTGTTAGCCTGGGAGACCAACTGCTTGCGTGAGTGAGTGAGTGAGTGAGTGAGTGAGTGAGTGAGTGAGTGAGTGAGTGAGTGAGTGAGTGAGTGAGTGAGTGAGTGAGTGAGCGAGCGAGTGAGCGAGCGAGTGAGCGAGCGAGTGAGCGAGCCGCTTTGCTTGCAGTTTTGGGGTCACGGCAAGTGTTTAGTTTGTTTTCTCGTATTCTGGCCTGGCTATTTGTCCTCTCTCTCTTTTCACTCCCATTCCTCAGGAGGACCACAACCACCATATGACCAAAGTGGAGGAACAAAACAACCCGGTGCCAAAATGCGTACAGTCTTTGCGGTTCAAATTTGGTAGCAATCGGACAAAATGCCGCCCGGAACCCGCCATTTTGTGGGTCTACTCCCGTCAGACACAGCTACCATTTTTTTTTTTTTGCCACAGGCCCACGTTTGGCACGACGCTAAGCAGCCGGCTGCAAATACGTTCCAGGCTGGCAAATACAGCCACGAAGGCAATAAACGTTGCGTTCGATAACTGTTAAATAATGTAGCCCAACACGTCGTCGAGCTCGGTGGAGCGGCGGCGCTCCAAACACGAGCTCTGCGGCCCGCCGTCGCCACCGCGACCTTTTGCCTTAAGCGCTGAAATGCTCCCTCAAGTATCTCCATTTGTCTTCTTCTTCCGCGAGCAATGCTCTTCTCCACCTCCAACCCCAGGAGGATGTTTCACGCTGCTCGACGCCGCTTTTTTGTACGCTCTTTCTTTTTACGTGCCATTGGCTTTGCCATGTTACAATTCTGTCCGCCGCCTCCTGCATCATTTAACAGAAGCCTCCCACGGCGTGATGACAGCAGGCAGGTAGAAGACGAAGAAGAAGACACGGGGGGGACTAAGGGAGGATGTGGGCATGGATCAGACAAAATAAAGATGAGTAGAAACAAAAAGTTCAAGTCAAACTTTCTCCGTCCGTGTTCGCTGCCGTCGGCAAAAACGCTTGGCAAAGTTGGGTTTGCGCTTTAGCTCGCGCTGATGGTTTTCCCAGCATATCAAGTTGAAGTTTAAAATGATGAAATTGGAAGTGTGAGATCAACATTTCAAGACAGTGACACAGCAACCTTACGCCTGAATCCGCTTTCATCCCTTGTCGCGTTTATGACCTCATCCTCTTCTCATGTAAAGTTGATGTCGTCACTTTGGGGAAAAGCAGCTCCGTGTTGAGCCGGAAGGTTTCGTCAACCTCCCCATCGGCGCGATGATGGCAGCCGACTGTTCCTAATTCCTCCAGCTTTGAGGGTGACTTGTATATTTCATGCGTCCCTCACCTCACACTTTCACCCGGAGGAGGGTAAGTCATCCCAAATGCTGCTCTTTAAGCATTTATCCTTGTGGGATGTGTTCACACTTTTTCAGACAGAGATATGTCACCAGGAGAGGATGGTCCAGGTGACCCACAATCAATCTGAGACGCAAAGTGTAAGGTGAGCGAGACCCACGGTTTTCCCCAAGGAGCAAGCCTTTTGAACCAAAGAGAGGCACAAGTTAACAAGAACTTTAGGAGTGAAGCAGAAGAAGCTCTGATATATAGGCGTGGATGAGTTCCAAGAAAGAGATGAGCAAAATGGAAGGTGGTGGTGATGGTGGTGGGCTGGGGGGGGGGGCGTTCACCTGGCAAGGGGTCAGTGAAGCACTTTGCGCACATAACCAGGTTAATGGCGAAGCGGGCACCGAGATGGGCCTGATGGGAAAAAGAAGGGAAGGGAGGGTTGTTTTTGAGTGAAGCTTTAGTGTATAAGAGGGGGAAGGAGGAGAGGGCCAAATGGGATGGGAAGCTGGAGGAACATTTTTTTTTGTCCACTTTCCTATTTCCTCCCCCCCCCCCCGATGCCTGTTTTAATCTGACTAAATAGGATAACCTGCTCTTCATAAAAAATGGATGCCACTTCATTCGACGGGACCCACCGGCTGCGTGCCCCCCCCCGGAGGTTTCGGGCCGGCCGAGCGCAGAGGATCTCCGCCGCCCAAAATTCACTGGCCGTAATTAATTACCTACTGCCTCTGCCGCTCGGCATCTTCACCCTCCCCTCGACGCCCCCGCAAATATTCGGAGTGGTGAGATTGAGAGGTGTAAGCAGAAAAACAGAATGGATGGTCGGAAGGGGGGGGGGGGGGGTAGATGGAGGGGTGGGGCGGCTGCTTGCGAGGCACTGCGAGCTTTTTAGCCAATCACGTGGGGAAGTTTGTCAAGCAGGAGATTGCAGTCTGAAATATTAATGTTGAACCCGCTTACGCCACCCCAACCCTCCCTCCCTGCCTCCCTCCCTCCCCACCACCACCAGCCATCCGCCTCCTCCTCGCTCCTGGAAGGGACACTTGCCCGTCAATATTTCATGAGGCGGGCCCAGACACGGGCAGGCGCTGCTTGCCCCCCCCCCATGACGGTACACGCATCAGCCACCCCTTTGCCTTTATGCAGCCAGCGGTGGTGGAGGAAGGGAAGTCGGGCCGAAGGGGCTGCGGGGGTCGGCGGTGAAGTACGGGTGAGCAAGGTCCTCTCGGACCTGGCGAAAACTGAACAGGAGGTGCGCTAAAAGTTGCGTAAAGAACTCAGGGCGTTTCATGTGAGGTTGCGGGGTGAGCGGCGGGGAGTAGGGCGGGGAGTGGGGCGTGAGTCGGCGGGTTCGGAGACTTCGGAACCCCTCGCGGGGGCGCAGCGCTACTGCGGAACAAGAGATCCGAGTCGGTCAGGCGTCCGGGGAGCCGAGACGCCGCTGCGAGCGAGTTTAGCTGCTCTTCAAGTCCGACGTGCGCTTGGCGCGAGCGCATAAATGCGGTCGATGCTGCAAAAACACAAAAACCCACAGCCGCACGGAGACTGCTCCAAATGGATGGTTGACGAGCCCGGAAGGCCTCGGAGGACGTTGGGGTGTCCAACGTCGAGAAGAACCCCAAAAGCGAAACCGTCTCACCATCAGATCGACTTTTAATGGGCGTTCAACTGTACGAACTCACGCTACCTGCATACATGCAGATATCAAATATTTAGACATCCATCTTGACTGACTTCAAGTTTCCAAAAGTTCACCGGCAGACATGACATGCTACCTGGGACTCGGGTTACTGTGATACTTTGTTGGACTTTTGTATTCGTCCAGTCGGACCTCATTTGGTCAGCGGCTACTATTTTGTCAGGATGTCAAATAGAAAAGGACGCAAGAGACAAATGGTATAACGTGTGTACCCGGGGACATTACGATACAAATGGCCACTGGACAGTGTGCGAATGAATGCCGGTGTGCTTAAGACGAGGGACTCATTGAAAGCCCTTCGGAGCCCCGACCTCTTGAACTCTGAACTCCCTCGGAGCTCACGCCGTGTCCTGACACCTCAATAATTGATGTGAGGAAGAGGGATCGACTCTCTCTCTCTCTCTCTCTCGCTCACACTCACTCACACCTTCATGTCGCTCACACACATACATAAGCCTTATTGATTTTGTAAACTGACTCGATGTGGATACGCAAGGCTAGTCGCGCGTCAACACATCTTTTCACGCTTCGGACCCGTCTTCACTCGATACTCCGTTTGTTTATTTGTCTATCCGTCCGGCGGCGGGCCATAGGATGCCCGCCGGCCGTAGCTTTGCCCACGGGCAAGCGCTTTTCCCGCTGGCTTTAGCTTCACCCACCGGCCGTAGTTTGGCTCGACGGTCTTCGTCCAGCTTTTTTTGTTAGTTTGAAACTTTTGGCTCAGGTGTTTCAAGCGAGGCCGACTGATAGGAAGGAACGCTTGGCCCTTCTCTGCTGTATGAGGACGAGTCCAAGTGTGAAATTAAAACGTTCCCCCGCATCTGAGACTGACCTGGGAGCTCGTGCTGGGAGAATTAAATATGGATTTAAATTCCAGAATAATCAAATGGCCTGAAAAAGTCATTGAGTGTTCCTGCTTGGATATTCTTCAAATGTACATATCAATGCGTATCATTGCTGTGAGCCACTTGGAGATTTTCGGCCGGAGCTCGGAACGGGCTGCGGCTGAATATTCTGGTACCGGTCGGGAATCCGATTTGCATCGTCCGCATTTCTCGCCGCTCCGACCGTTTTTTATTCCTGGATGACAGGCCGTTTGCAGCGCAAGCAATTATGACTCTGCGGGCCTCCATTTGCAGGATCTTTTTTTTCTACCCCCAAAACAAACGTTGTAAATTTATCATAGCGGCGCCCCCGCCCAACCCCAGCGTTACCCCGACAGACAGGCGGCCCTAATCGTATGCTTCGGGGAGTTCCTCAGACGGATGGGAACGTATCAAATATTTACCGTCGGGCGCTAGCTAGCAGCAACACACACACAGCATGAATTTAACATGGCCGCCGCCACCAAGACAAAAGGTAGGGTCGCCAGGAGCTAGCTTCTGCTAGGACGGACCGCCAGCGCCCGGCTGGGCTTCATCCGGGCCCGGCCTCAAGGCTGCGCCGGTGAGTCGAGTGGCAGGCGAGTGCATTCCTGATCCTGGCACGCATGCTTTCATTTCCTGTGTGCGCGTGTGTTTTGCCTTAAATTACGGGTGCTGTTTGTTGAGTGGTCCAGTGGAGCGCACAGTGACAGATGATGTAAATTATTAATTGCTTTCCTGTAGCTGAGTGTGGTGGGCCTTGTCCTCCTTCCCTCTCTTCCGTCTTTCTCCCTCGGTTACTCTCTTTGTCTCTCTGCTTCTTTTATTTTTGTGTGTCGGTTGCCACCGCCGCCGCCACTCATATTTGTTAAGTAAAGTTGCTTTTTGGAGTTCTCCAACTTGAAAAGTTTGTTCTTAAAATGTTGATCGTTGATGAAGATCAGGTCTCATACCAAAGGTCCATCCATCCAAAAAAGTCCATCCGTCCATCCATCCATCCATCCATCCATCCATCCATCCATCCATCCATCCATCCATCCATCCATCCATCCATCCATCCATCCATCCATGCTTTAGATCACACTACGAAGACGACCTGTGGCATCAACGCAAAACAACGCACTTCATTACCACCCGCCTCATAGCCAACGCCACAAAACCGGGTCACGATACTCTCCGAGCTGTGGAGTGCACAGAAAACGGCGACTCTCCGAAAGACAACCACTCTTATTGCCACCTGCGTTGACGAGCACTCTACCGCCAGAACCAAGCCGTTCCTGGATGTTGAAAGAGGAACCATGTTGCAGGCGAAAGGCCGTCCTGCAAAGTGAATTCTTCATAAATGTATAACGAAGATATCGGCGGCGCACGCCCCCCCCCCCGTTAAGAGAGGGAACGTCCAAAATTCAAGCCGAGAACCCAACAATTCTTGGTCACCTGCTGAAATATTGATGCTATTTTTCCCGGTGAGGTCATTTCTTTCCTTTGCTGGCTGGCGCTAGGCTTACCGTCAGCAGGTATGTTGTCACACCCTCCGTTTTCATACATATGACGCGTTTCAGAAAGGAACGGCGGGGGCGCCTAAGTGCGTGCGAGCCGGCCGGCTGGCCGGCGAGGGAGCCATTTGCAGGTGGGGGAAAGGGACACGCTGTGGCACTCAAGAGGGCGGCGCCCGCCTCTCCGTGTGCACCGAGCGGAATCGTCCTCGAGCTGGCAGCCGGCCGGGGTGGGCCCGGAGAAGACTTGGCTTTTTACGCCGATTAAAGCAAAGTGAAAGTGAGAGCCATGCCATAGGGGGGGAAAAAATGATACCTTCTTTTCTAGATGTTTTTCCACCACAACATTCTTTTTTAATGAAATATTATGTTGTCTAGATTTTTTAAAAACGCTTTTCCAAGGACAAAGGTAGTCGTATCCTTCCAGAAAACCTGGCCTTAACGCTTTGAAGCAATCTTTGAAGAAAAAATCAAAAAGCAGATCTTTTGAGAAGTGAGTAGCAAAATACATTTTTGGATCAATTTTCAAGGAATATTTTCTTTGAAATGTATGTTTCTTTTAAAAATGTATTGGTTATTTTTGAAAGGTAAAAAAAAAAAAAAAAATGACGTTACAATTTTCCAAGTCGTGATCTTACGAGGACAAACTTGACCGTTAAATGATACTAGTTTGGTAATACACGCACGATATCATACGTATACATACGTCCATCTGCACACGCACATCAACTAGACTGTGGATAGAGACAGTGTCCATTGATTCTTGGATGAACATCGATCACATGCACAATTAATTGTTCTCTCAAGCGTAGTGCTCATCATACAACTTCAGGGGGGCGCGATCAATACCAGAATGGTTTCTGACGCACGCTAACAGAACATGCTACACCTGTAGGCTAATACCGTCCGTTGATGGGAAAGATGAGCTGGACGTTGCACATTCTGCACGGGGGGAAATATTTCACCCGCGGAATCTTATAATGAGTAATTAATCATGAAAGGAAAAACTGCTCAATTGACTTTGTGAATTAGTGTGTGTGTGGCTCAAGGTTACTTTTGTAAGCACTGCAATCAATTGTGCCTTTGAGGCTTTGTGCTGCTAGGAACCAGCAGGGAGGGGTGTGTGGGGGATGGATGCATGGTGGGGGGGGGCAATATTTCATCTTTTCTAGCTTGGGGCAGAAAGTCAGAGAGAAAAGTCTTATACATAAGAGTGAAATGAAGAAAAGGGTTGGCTTTGAAATGATCATGTCATATTTTGAGGAATTTTTTTTAGGGAAAAATAAAAGTGTTGCATTTTGGTGAATATCTTTTAGGGAAAAGGGGCTTGATTATAAAAGACTGGGAAAGAAAAAAAAAGAAATTGGGGGTTCTGTTTAAGGGTTTAAGTTTTAAAAACATTGGGAACATTGTTTTGGATTTTTTTTAACATGTATTTTGGGAAGGGAAGTCTTTTTTAGAGAATAGGCTTACATATTCAGAGGAAAACAAGTCAGTCAAACAATAATAATTAGCTCTTGTTGAAGTTGTAATCTTATAGCGTAAAAAAGGTCAACAAAAACAAATTTCCTGACAAAATGTCAGTACAAAAGGTTGCGAGCCAAAAATAATCATTACTCAAGACCTCAAGAATAAAGTTTGGTTTTTTACAAGAATACTTTTGGACATTTGTGAGAAGATGATGCAATTTTTTTTTTTTTTCAGAGCAAAAATCAGCATTAGCAAAAGTCAGCTCGCGAACAGTACAGAGCGCAAGTGGAAGGCGTGAAATACATTTCTTTTCCCCCCGTATGTGCAGCGGGTGCAGAGTGTGCCCCTCACCTTCTTGTCACTCGCCCCTCTTGCGGCCTTCACATGAAAAGCGGCGCGGCTCCTCTGTGGGAATTTTAAAGGGCCGTCAATTAGGCCTCCCGTCGGTGCCGCCGCTCTGCACGCGGCCCCGCGCAGCCGGGGTCTCGATCCGGCGCTCCTCTGCCGCTGCATATGCAAACCAGAAGAGCCACAATGAGGCGACGAACACGGAAAACGAGCGCCGCAGGAATATATCTGCATGTTTGAGACCAAAGCTCCAGAATAATGGCCCCCGCGGAAAGCGCAACGCCGCTGAGGTCGCTCGCACATCACCACAGCCAAGGATGAACTTGTTGGCTTTTTTCTTTGGCTTTGTGTGTGTTGGGCTTGGATTGTTTTGCGAGATTACAATTGACTTGTTTCAAAAAAATAGGGGGGTTTAGGGTAAGATTGGGGAAGATTTTTTCCTGACTTTGTTTTCATTATTTATTTGACGAAATTCTTTTTTTTTTTTTTTTTTTCACGTGACATTTTTTCTTGAAAATGCAACTTTTTTTGGTAAAATGATTTCTTTTGAGAAAAAAATGAATTCTTGACAGAGAAAACAAAATTCAATTCTCATTACATTTCAACTTCTTTGACAAAACAAAAGTCTTGGACTTGATGAACTTTACTCTCCTAAAATGACGGGTTGGAATTATTTTCTTCTTGAATGACGTCATCTCATTTCTGCCAACAAATTGCAGCGAGCGCTTGAGCTGCGCAAAGCGGCTGAAACATGAGCAAGGCGTACTTGCCCGCACAACATTAGCGGCGTACGGCGTGGGCAGACATGATGCATCCTAACAAGCGCATGCATATTGCATCGCTTTGACATATGTTTTTAGGGAATATCTGTTTTATGCATTAATGCCGATCCCGCTGAGCTTTCGGCGCAACGTTACGGCCAATGAAGACGTAGGATAAAGCGATCGGAGGAGACAAATACATTTCCATTCTCTGATGTTTTTGACGTTTAGCCGCGGCAGCCCTGTGGCAGAAGAAGTCACAGTGAGGGGCGCCCCGGGGGCACCACGAGACCTTGTTAATGGAAGGGTAGGGGGGGATCCAACCGAGATCTACATCGCTTGCGGGAAGACACGCTACGAATGATCTTGATGATCTTGTTGCTCTCCTCTTGTCATTCGCCCCAAAAAAGAACTTTCAATGAGCTTAAAAAGTCACATTTATTTGTGTATTTGTATCAGGCTCACGGGTTTTCCGAAACCCGGCCGTGACTGGTTGTGATGTCACTTTCAGTCGACGGCAAGTGGCAAAATGGCCGCCCCCTGAGATGGACCAAACTGTCCATCCCACCGATTTTGGACACCAGCGCGTGCCAACAAGAGGGAGGGAGGGAGGGAGGGGCGGGGGTCCATCATCGGCCGAGGTGCGTGCGTGCGTGCGTGCGTGCGTGCGTTTGCCAGGAGGGCGGGCGTACCCCCAAAGGGCCGCATTAACAAGCCCATCAAGTTAAATGTAGCCCCTCTGCACTCGCTAATGTAGCAGCAGAGCAGGAGACAGCCGCATCCATTATTGATCACATGGAGCTTCGCCTGTGATGCCAGAAGCCTGGCGGAGGGGTGCTCGCTCGCGTGGGGTGGGGTGGAGGCGGGCGAGTTGACGCTAGCAAAAGGCGAGGGGGGGGGGGGCATAAAGTATTTTGTTGTGTAAAGACAGAGATCAGTCACTTTATGACTTCTTGTCAAGTCGATATCCAGCAGTGGGAAGCATGGGTGTCCATTTGATCATTTCTGGGGCCTTCAAGCATTTTTGGGAGCCCCCTATTTTTGTTCCCACCACGTTGGGCTTGACGGCCATTTTGAAATGATCGGCACTTGATAATTTGACAGTAAGTTTGGCCACGTCTGTCACATCCTGTGTGACTTCTTGCCCCTCCCATCATCACGGGCGGCTCTGTCTATTTTCCGCAGTCACATTTATTTAATTCCATTTTGTAAATATGTCATCCAGTCCCTTTTCTTTACATGTCCGTGAGCATTTTTGTCAAACTTTCACTTCTTCATCTCCTCTCAAGTTGGTTTGTGTGTGCGTGTGTAAGAGCAAGAGGTTGAATAATTGATGTAGTTGCAGAGCAGAATTGTGCAGAGCAGAATTGTGTGACAGTACGCTTTAATTTCCCATTTATCCACAATATCGTGCAGACGATGCTGCGTTAACTGATCGATACGACACGAGGTCGGCGTGCCGGCTGATGTTTGACATCCACGCGCACGCAAACCCAGAAAGACAGAAATGTGACATTTGCCCATTTATCACTATTATAATTCATCCATCATTATTACTGTTCCCATTTTTTCGGTCGCGGTCGAAGTTGTAGTAATATAAAAAATTGATTTGAAAGGTAATTGTTATCGCAATATAGTTTAAATATCCCCCTAATCATCTGTATGATTATTATTATTACGCATAATATAATATTGAAATCAAAAACTGCACAAAATAATCTTATTTCTCTATTTCTTATTTATCTTATTTACCCACCAATCATTCTGGCATGATGATGTCACGTCTGCAGACGGTTCCAACCTGCAACACCTTTCCCTTCCCTTCCCTTCCCTTCCCTTCCCTTCCCTTCCCTTCCCTTCCCTTCCCTTCCCTTCCCTTCCCTTCCATTCCCTTCCCTTCACGCCTTCTCTTCTCTTCTCTTGTCTGCCCGCCACACACCAACCTCACCCCTTCTCCCCCTCCCTCCACAGCACTTTCACCCTCTCCACACTTGTCGCCCCGATTATGCAGATGCGTGTTTGCGGCGTGGCCCTAAAAAGCAGATTAGGGCTCGGGAGCCTCTTAGATTGAGACGCGGTTATTCCGCTGAGGCCGGCTAGCCGGCCGTATACATTAGCGTTAGCATGTGATTCGGCATCATCAGCCATTTGGACCCTGCCCCGCCCATGTGGAAAAGGCCCTGAGATGGAGAGTGCAAGATGGTAGGCCCACTTAGCACACGGGCCCGTATTATGCGACCGTAAGAGACGGGCTTTAATGGGAAATGGAGGTGATGGGGGTTGGGGGGGGGGGGGGGTGAACCAGAGTGGCACTATACTGTATTGGCCATATGCACTGCACACCACCTGCAACATTAAATAGACGCCACTTAAGGCTCACTTAATATACAGCGCACCAGAGTGACTTCAACTCATGTGAATAGTCACAGGCAGCAAAAATAGACCCAGAAAATACTTTCACAAACACACCGACCGGTGAGTCCATTTAAACGATGCTAATCTCCACTTCTACGTAACGTCTCGACTCGGCGCGGCGATTGTATGCGCCCCGCCGAGTGCCCCCGCTCGTTTGACAAGTGTCTAATTTGTTCATAAACGGTTGAAATGTAAGTTTGAAACGTCCTCGCGCTAGCCCATATCGGACACGGTGCTAATGAGGTGTACAGCGGGACCCCCGTGGACCGCCAACCTGACCCTAATTAAACTCCATTAACCCCCAGACACTTCCACAACCCTTCTCTCAATCAAACCAGCGCGGCCGCGTGCCACGAATAAAAAGAAGAAACCTGCACCGAGTTCTTATTTAATTAAGCGGTGGAGGTGAAGAAAGCTTGTGGGAGAATCTCAAATTCTCATGAAAAGAGGAGAGTGAAAAAAAAAAAAAAAAAAAAGGTAGTGAGGTCACGCTCCCTGCTAATTTGCTGACACGGGGGTTCGTCAAGGAGGGGGCAGCCTCCTTCTAAGATTGTTCTATTGAAGCAGCGGAGTGAAGAGCAAGGGGGAGCGACAAAAGTAACCCCGGCTGGCGATTCCTGTCGCCAATTAGTCGGTATCAATAATTGAACGGCATTGTCTGCGCAAGGGGCAGGGCGGCAGATTGAGTTCCCCCCCAACCCCTACCCCCACCCACCCCCGTTCCGCTAGTCGGGATTGTTATGACAAGCCGAGCCTACATAATATTAGCTATTAATAATTCACCTGCCAGCAGCGGCACGCTGCAGGTGACAAGAGGCCACACTCGGGCCAATTACGGTAGGTCAGGAATCGGAAGTGGAAATTGAAAAGTCTTGGGGGGGTGGCGTGGGCTCGGGACGCGCCTTGATTATCAGCCCATTTTACTGTTTGTCAAATCATCCACGGGCCATTCTACATTCATTTTTAAGTGTTACGCAGAATGGATGCATGTATTTAACTTTTGTCCTCAGACGCCAGAGATGAAGAAAGCGAAATTTGAGCCACTTTGGGTTCAAACCATCACACACACACACATTTAGACAAAAAGTTTGCTCACCAGTTTACCTGGTCATGTGACGTTCTGCATAAACTGGATGGTGAAGTTGCTGGCACGTCAACCACTGCGCAGGCACAGAAAATATGCTAAGTGACATTGTGTCTACATGTGTGTGTGTGTGTGTGTGTGTGTGCGTGTGTGGTGGTGAGGGGCGTGGGTGCATGCCTGATGGCTGATGGCTGTCTATTGGTGTCCCAGCAGACTTGAATGCGGAGCTTTGTTGACCACCCGGGCCGGTCTTGAGGGCCCACTTGAGCAGCTGCACTAGCAGGTCTCCTGTCACTGCAGCAGATGTTGGAATGACAAGGCCGGCCACCCCATCTCCTCCTCTTCATAGAGAACCACAGTTTGCTTTTCTTTGTTTCATTTTTCCTTAAAAAAAAGTAAGAAAGAAAATAACATAATCATCTATTGTTTACTTAATAAGAACGCACAGTCTCGACTAAACACTTTTTAGTTCCAAAACTCATGTCACCATGTTAATCTTAAACGAGCACACCTACTGTTCAATCGACACTTACACATCCATCTACGGATAGCATTCAGAAGCCATTGTGAAGCTAATCGAAATACTTACACGTACTGTTGCTCTTCTTTCACTTGTTACACAAACACTAAAGTACAACTTAACAAGCTTGAGAACATGTTTTTCTTCTTTTTTTTCTTTTATTTCTCTTCTTTTGTTTAGTTTTACGGCGGGGGGCATCGGCATAACACGGTCCTGAGAACTTGTTAGCAAGCTGCTAATGTCCAGTTCGCGGTTCGCACTTGTTCTTTGCTACCTAAACACACCCGTTTGCACTCACGGACTCTCAGGAGCGCCACTAGAGGTGAGAATGACACATAACACATAACCACTAATTAATACATAGCCTGGTAACGTGATAAATATAATAATAATAATAATAATAATAATAATAATAATAATAATAATAATAATAATAATAATAATAATAATAACAATAACAATAATAATAAGTAAATAAATAAATAGCCTGGAAACTAGATCACTGTTTGGCGTCATTTTGTTGCTATATTAAATATGTTTTTTGTGCTTCCTTATTCACTTTATGCTTTTCCCTCTCCGAGGCGCTTCCTGCTTCGCCAACGAAACCGGCGTCTTGCCACAACACTTAATAATACATCCAGCCATCAGAGGGGAAAATTGTATTCTCTCTATGCCGCTCAGATCCTATGATTGATATTTAACCTTCGTCATCTGGAGGGGGTAATCAATAAATTAGCAACAGAGCTGTCAGATACCCCGCCTTGCTATCAGCGTGCATTATTTATTTGACTGGACTGCGGGTGGTGATGACTGAGCTAAAGAGCAACAAGACTGTTTTTTTTTTAATTATTATTATTGATGCGACACCATAAAGCAACTCCCTCAATCAGTCACTCGCAACTAATTTTGAAGGGAAACTGCTTCCGATTGTCACCCAATGAATTGAATATAATTGAATTTGTGATGTGTCTCTCAGGTGTGAGGCCGTTTATTTTTTAATTTTATGATGCAGGTTAGTCTCTTCATGCCATTTAAAACTGTCACGAAAGGGTTGACGATGGCCGTTCCGGTCTGTCTGCTCGTTGTGGTATTCCAGTAAAGTGTTGCAAAAAGAGCCTTAAAGAGCCTGGCGGGTATAAAGTCTAAATAATGTAACCTGAGGTAGTAGAGAGAGAGAGAGAGAGAGAGAGAGAGAGAGAGAGAGATACACACACACACACACACAGTTGTCATATTGCTAGCATTCCGTCACCTAAGCAAACTTACCGCTTGACAATCATACCTTTGCTGTTACCTCGTGATCAGACGTGGTGCCTGCCAGCCAAACGCTTCCCCTGTAGCGCTACATGTTTGCACATTTGTGTTTGTCTAAGGCTTATGCCAGGCCATTAAAAAACAATAAGTGCTTATGACATATTCAAAGAGGGCATGTCTGGAGTATAAAGTCAAGGAGGGGGAAGCTATGATTCATTAATGGGACCATGAATAGATAACCGGGCTGTTGTATGATATCATATTCACCGTTGAATTCACAGCCGGCGACTCCTCTTCAAATAATCAGCGCGGCCAAGCTAACGCTGTATAGCATGGATTTATCTTTAAACAATTCATAGGCGCAACTATGCGCTAGCTGCTGTATTCGCTAAGCTTCAGTGTTCACTTTGGAATAACAAAGATGGCATTTATGTCAAATGCGAGCCGATGAATACGTGAACCAAACAGCGTCGTATCGTTAGTCGAACTAATACTAGTCGGAGATGAAGTGCCGTGGCTTAAGGTTGCTCATCACTCCTCGCACTTAGTGGGAATGATGAAAAAAAACATTTGTAATGACATCATCGCATGGTGTTTTCATCGCTTTCATCCAAACGAACTGGTCCTAATTCTTTCATCTTTCAAATGAAAATAACGGCGTTCGGCACACCAAACGTCATTGCATTTGGGAAAAGTTGCATAAGCTTTGTTATGAAATTGGAACAGGAGGGTTCCACTTCAAGCTCATCTCGTTGAAGACACAAAGAAGTGTCTTCACGCAGAGCGTGCTTAAAACAAAATGCACCAACACTCCAAGCCTTTCATCTCACGATGGACACACACACCCACACACGCACACACACACACAGATGCATGTGTTGTTGTTGTTGTTGCTCTGCTGCGTTGTAGTTTCTGACCCTTATCTCGGTCCCGCTATCAGTCGGCATACCTCTCTACGGATCCTCCGCCGACTCTGCAGAGCCTAATTGCAGAGCAGGCTCTCTCCTCGCCAGCCTGCTTGGGTTTTGAGACGGAAAAAAACCCCACGAATGTTTGTAGCCGGCTGTTGGGCTTTTATCTATATTTTAAGCCACACACAAGGTGTAGAGTCGGTCGGCCTGGAGCTTGTTCCGAGGGCCCGGGGCTGCATAATTCATGAGGAGGAGCCGTTTGCTGCAGCGGGCTAAATAAAAGATCTGCCAGAGGTGGATTGCAGGACAAGGAGGAGCCCGCCATACTGTACCTGAGTGGAAATGCAGCTCGGGATGGATGCGTAGCGCCCCAAATCCCCTACCCTTAGATCAATAGCAAAGAAAACAATGTCAGATACTACGTAGAGGACATACGTAGGCTCGTAGTCCCACGTGCGCTGTGATTGCGTGATCCGATCCGGCCCCCTCGCAGCTTCTGTTATGTCATCGCGGGCCACCCTGCTACAGTGATGAGATTTCATCATCTCGGCAAGGCCTGTTGGTTATGTAAGACCATTTGAGGCCTGCAGAAAGAAAAATGGATTTGGTAGCTCTCAAGCTGCAGACTATAGGAATTTGTGACATTGCTAAGATAAACCTTAGATAAAAGCGTTCATATAGAATAAGGTTCTATGAAGCATGAGCACCTTAGCGTCCAGAGCTGACAGGCTAAGCTAGTGTTGGCATTAGTGTTTGTTTGTTGGTTTGTTTGTTTGTTTGTTTGTTTGTTTGTTTGTTTGTTTGTTTGTTTGTTTGTTGGTTGGTTGGTTGGTTGGTTTGTTTGTGTAGTATCAAAATGAGCTGTAGGGATTAACGAGTCAAACTAAATCCAGATCAGATGCGAATTATTCATTAACACCTCCAGTCATGTCTGAATGGGAGCTGTGGGAAAGTTAGAAGGAGGTGAGCCGGCCACGTGTCTGGGACCAGGCCCGGCGCGGCGCGTGATGTCGGTCGGGGTTGGGGGGCCTCGGAGGCCGAGCCCGCTAAAAGCCTCTCTTCGGGAGCTGACGATGGAAAGAATAAGGGCTCCGCTCGGGGGTGCGCCACCCAGGAGAGGGTCTCGCCTCAGGGTGATTTTTCACAAGAAAGTAGCACTGGAGAGATGTAATAGTAGGTGGGAGAACATAGAGGAAGGGTGGGGGTACGGAGCACCTTGGAGCACCCAGCAATGATCCTTTCATGCCTGGATCCTCACCACACGCACCTCTCTCATGCCCGACGTGCGTTAATATGGTAACAAAGCTCTTTAGGCTCACAGGCTTTGCACCCTCCTAATCTATAAATGATTGAAGAGGCTCGACAAGCCCGGCCGGCCAACTTCTCGTTTTGATTTTTTTGATTTTTCTTGCTAACCTGTGAATTTGAACTCACCGGTGTGCATCCCAGTAGTGGGCAAACTCTGAGCTCAAGGGCCACGTTTGATTTTTAAAATAGACAGATGAGCCAGGCTATTCCACAAGGAGGTTTTAAAAAAAAGTTAAAATGTGTAAGTAAATATGTCAAATGAATGCATCCATTTCATGAAACCAACATTAGTGGAAAAACAACCACCCAAATGTATGTACAATTGGTCACAATATTCAGCAGAGTGGAACCAAAACACTTGTAATTCCGCTAGTAGCCAAAGATGGCGTACGTTTAACAACATCCCGAGTGTGTGACGAACAGAAAAACAGAAGAAAAGAGTCCTGCTCCGTTCATCTTTTCTGTCAACGTTCACCTTTCCACATTGACCAGGTGAGCACAGCACTTGAAAGGCATTCATATGACCTCAAATGTATGCTTGGAGACCGAGCATTTGTTACTCTCTGAAATCACTGTCAGCTTGTTTGTTGGTTTGTTTGTTTGTTTGTTTGTTTGTTTGTTTGTTTGTTTGTTTGTTTGTTTGTTCAAAAGTACCTTGACTTGTTCCAGTTACAAACATACGCTCGGTGTTAAGTTTTAAACTTGAAATGCTACCAAAACTCCCTCCCCATTTGAAGTTGCTATGGAAATGGACTGACCAAAAGCTGTGTGTAAATTGACTGAGTGTGTTGATCCCCTTTGCAACCTTGGTGCCTTGCCATTCCAACACGTCAAAGAATCTGTTGCACACCCACCAAAGTGGGAATTCCACCGTGATCCGTGCTGGTTTCAAGCGCTACGCTCGCCGCATAAATTCAAATGGAGCTCAAAAAAATGTGCAGTCTGCAAATGTTCTCTCATTAAAAAAAAAAAAAAAAAATCCTTCCAAGCTGCACCCAAATTACTGTCGGGCTGCAAGCTTGAAGGAATCCATTTTTACCACTCAGATAAAAATGCATACCATTGACCGCCCTGTGTTGCAGAGCAAGTATTTTATCGGGTTAAATTCTCGGAAGACTGTGCGCTCGTCAGAAGCGGGGGGAAAAAGTGGAATAACGCAAGCAAATGCTCTTTCAAGGCAACTTTTGTGAACTGAAATGCAATCTAATGAAAAGGAAGCGATGTAAACATGTAACGGGTGTAGAAAGAAGAAAACGAGTATATTTTTAGCCCTGCTACAAAATGAACGACATTGTGAAATTGAATTTGGACGAGAATTGATGGCATAGGTTGCCCCCAACTTTAGCAAATAGGAATACGGCTGTGATTATGATGATGATATCCTTTGTTTACATTGCAAGTGTTAAAATTGTTTCAAGGTTTATATTTATGCTCATATCTTTTTGGCCTTTTGCATTGTTAGCTGTATAGAAAGTCTAGCGTTTAAGATAATGCAGCTCCTCAATGTCGATCCCATGTGGAAATCTTTGCGATCACGCAAACTGAAAAGCTCACGAATCGAATTACAATACCAGACGAAGGCGTCGGATTCTTCGACACGCCGGCCAATCAAAGAGCCGTCATTCCATTTCATCCGTCAACCGCTGGGATATTATTAGGCCTGATCAAAGGCCTCCGATTGAAACCTTTTTGCCGCGCGCGTGTGTGGAAACCTTCTCGCTGGCCGTTTGGCCAACGCTTGGGGAAATTAAAATCAAGAGTTCATCATTTTCAAAAAAAAAAAAGAAAAGAGGAGGAAGGCGTGTTTCCTCCAAGCGAGGTCGATTAAACTTTCATGCTAAGTTGCGGCGGCCGCAACAGGTCGTACTCTCGGGGGGCGAAGACTTCGATCGCCGTAAACCTCGGCCGCCTCCGATACCGAGTCTGGAATCAAAGCGTCTGACTTGATTTGGAATCAATATCCCTTCTCGCCCCGCCTCCCGCCGTGTCGGCTTCATCCAAAATGGCCGCCGAATCCTTCAGATGGTTCACGGCAGCTCGGCTCATTAAGTTCATCCCGGCCGTTAATGTCATCAGATCCATTATTTATAGCCGAGAAGGAATACAAAGGAGCAAAAAGGAGTAGGGGATCTTCACGCCGCAGATCAATGAAGGCCCGCCGCGCATCTGTCTGCTTTACGGCTCTCGAAACGAGCCCGCCCCGTTTCAAAAACCGACTAAAAGCGCTGCTGTTCATCACGAGAAACAAAAAGTCCAAAACTTAATTAAGACCAACTTTTGAAGAAAACCCAAGCGGATTTCCGTGATTGTCAATCATGTGACTGGTGAGCAGCCTGAGCACAGTGTGGCGTGGCCTCCCTCTTTTTCTTTTTACAGATTACAGGGTCAGCGGGCGCCCCGTAGTCAGGTTGAGGGTTCCCGCTGAGCCTCACTCCTTCCTGCGGTGGATTAGAGCGCCAACACGGCTTTTAGAGCCCCCCCCACCCACACCCACCCGACACCGCCTACCGAGCCGGCAATCATCTCAACGAGATGGAACGCGCGCGACGCAATCCTGCCAGGCGAATCCTGCCAGGCAAAAAGTAAACAGCGCCTCTCCCCCTGTGTTCCCTTCCAATTGTTATTCATAGAAGGGATAAATATTTAATTTCATCTAAGGATACCTTTTGTTAACAGAATTGCTCGACAAGCCTCGCCGCCCGTAAAAATCCCTCAATGAATTGAAATTTTGCTCATTCTCCTCGTATGGCGGGCGGGCGTTCGGGCGGGCGGGGGCTGAGTTGGCCTCTCGATGGTGTTTCACATTTTACGTTAGCGGTCAGCTAACAGACGTTTGCTCGTTGAAACATTTTGACCAAATGTTGAATCCTTTTCTGTTTTCTGCCTCTGACAGTAAACTTCAACTGGGAAACCTCCAAGCAAGCACACTTGGAAACTTATTTGGAGGACCGTTGCAAGTGAGTCTTTCTTTTCCTCAAAGTGAGAATCAAGGAATACTTTACAACCCATACCTTTAAGTGTGTTAAATGTGCTTAAAAGGATGTGTGAGGAGTCAAAGTATTTGTTCAAGCCAGCAACTTGAAGTGTAATTAGCAGACAGCGTGTTTCCACTGCTAAATCTAAATCTACATTATGAACGCACAGGAAAGGTGAGAGTGAGCGCCAGTGCAGCTGGCAATGACTGGGAACACTGGTTAAGCAAATTGCTATTTAACTGGAAACCCGGCGGCCTCGCGCCGCTGCATTATTCATCAGCGAGACAAGAAAGTAGCGCTTCACGCACGCGCCCGCACACACACACACACACACACACACACACACACACACACACAGTACAGTATATGGGCCAGAGCAGGAAAGCAAGCGTAGCAGGCGAGTCCGCATGGAAGTATTCCCCAAACACGAGCACATACCGAGCCTTCAACACACACACACACACACACACACACACACACACACACACACACACACACCAATTATTGGTTGGCTGTCAGATTGGAAAGGCAACGTTGGGCTTTTGCAGCTATAGTGGCTTGTTGCTTTATTCATTTCGTTCTATTCCAGATGTTAGAATGTCCGCCCGTATTGCTCGAAACCAATTCAAGTCTGATCTTGAATTGTCTGACCAAACGGCTTTGATGTGTGGGGTCCCGCAAGGGTCATTCCTGCGACCCCTATTGTCAAATCAGTACACGCTTGCGCGAGGCCAGCTTCACATGACTTTATAACAACGCTGTGGAATCAATGGGCATGCAACAGTTGTCAGTTTGAAGACATGCAATACTTCATCTGTAGCTATTTTTATATAAGCTCATTTCCGAGAAGCCAAAATCAGCTTCCCTGAGCAGTCGTGTCAATCGATTTTTTAAAATTTCATTAAAATTGTACCGCCGCTAAACGGTGAAGTTTAGCCAGTGTCTATCGAAGGGGGGGAACGTGCGCTTTTTTTTTTCTTTCTTTATTTCAAATGTATTTCTTTTTTGCAAGGCATCTTGTCAGTTTTCGGGCATGCATTATGGATGAGATGTGATTAGAGGAGCCCGATGCACTGCAGCGCGCTTTGAACACACTTCTCTGAATTAAGTGCAACTTTGTATTTACGTCCGGGGCTGCTGAAAACATGCCTTTATTTATCGAAAAAGTAAAAAAAAAAAAAGTATGACCCTTTCTGGCTCACTTTAATTTACACCAAGTGTACAATAATGTATGTTGCATGGGCTTATTTTATATTTATGTCCCCCCCGCTTTGATTCCATTCAGCAACATTTCCGGGCTTTCGCTCAGGAAGTTCTCGGACGCAAATTCAGATTTATAGTAAGACAATGAAAATGATTTCATCACTTGTGTTTTTTTTTTCTTCTCTTTAGTGAACTGCTTGTCTTGTAATATTAGTTTGAAGTACGCAATTGAACAGCTTGTACATCTCGGCTCTTTCATATTTCACAAAGTTTGACGTAATTTCTCCCGTTTATTCCCCCCCCCCCCATCCTATTTCACGCTCTAAAAATATCTCCTAAACGAGCTGCGCTTTTATTGACTCAGGTGTCGGCCGGCGAGCTACTAAATAATAAAGAGCAACATCTCGGCAGGGCCTTAAGTCATGACACGAGTTGAATTATTGCTGGTGTGCATATAAATATTTCAATAATTGCTGTTTGCTACATAATTGATTAGAAATGATCAAGAACTATTTGAGTGTAACAAGGATGTTGTTTTTCATTCTTATGCACGTTGTTGATTTTTATTTTTTGATTCACGGTTTGTCATTTCTTCTTCTACGATTCAACTCTTCTTCTGCAGACAAAAGGAGGCTTTTCCAAGCTCTGGGAGTCCTGCCCTGTAAATATTGATATGGCTGCTACGATATTGTTCCATAATTCATAGCATTGCATTCCATCAGGAATTTGTATCCCCCCCCACTGCGCTGCTTTGTTTATTTTCCATTTACAGTGAGCACCTGAACGCCTCACCAACATTTGGTCTGATTTGTCCGAAATGCTCGTTATTGTTGTCCCGCAAGCCCGCCCCATTAGGCCTCATAAGTCGACTATTTGATCACGGCCTAGAACCCCCCCCCCCCACACACACACACACACACACACACACACGCACTGCTAACCCCCCCCACCCGTGCTCATTAGGCCTGATTAGTTATACAATGTTCCTGATTACCAACGCCATGTTTTAATTAGCGCCTCGTATGTTTAACGACATCCTCCAACGCCCTCAAAAACTGTCGCAGTTGTCTCGATGGAGAGAAAATAATGTATGTGGTCATTCACTGTGTGTGAGTGTGTGTGTTTTATGCACAACCTCGAGCGCAAATGGTGAAATTCTGTGATTAATTCACGCCCATCCAAAGAGGTTTAGAGTTGCCTATAGATGGTGACAAAGCACCACTTTTGTCCAAATGAAGCTCCTAGACTCACTTCTATGCAGTTCCTTGCTTAGCAAGGTGCCACCAGATGGCGACAAATCACTTCTTTGGACCTTTTGCAAGTGTGTGTGTGTGTGTGTCTGTGTGTGTGTGGTCACGGCTGCCTCAATGAATTTTCCCCATTAATGGTATTAGCGGAGGTCAGTCTCCTCTCAATGATAATAAAAGAATAACAGATTAGATTTCCACTGCTTTTCCACTGGGGGGGGGGGGGCAGAGGTAGAAAGAAGGCCTTGTTTGCATATGTGTGTACGTGTGGCAAGAGACTTAGTAGCGTAACAGAGGCCTGCTAATCTCCGAGGCCCCCACCCCACACCCAATGCTGCACTCAAGACTCGGAGCGTCATTAAAGTTTCATGGCCGCAGTGCTCGGCCAAGGTCTATTTATGAAAATGTGCTTCCTCGCTTCATGGAGATAAAGAAAGAAAGAAAGAAAGAAAGAAAGAAAGAAAGAAAGAAAGATAGAAAGAAAGAAAGAAAGAAAGAAAGAAAGAAAGAAAGAAAGAAAGAAAGAAAGAAAGAAAGAAAGAAAGAAAGAAATGCATCCAAAAGCGCACACAAGGCGCTTTGGGCTCATGTGAGAGGAGAAACGGCATGAGGTGCAGACATGGCGAATGTTTGTTGAGATGTGACGCGCTGGCGTTGCCGCCTTGGCAAACATTTGTTGAGATGTGACACGCCGGCGTTGGCGCCTTGGCAAACATTTTGCCGCCACTCAAACATCAACCCTTTGGAGTCAAGTCCAATGACTGGATTATTTTTTTTCCTGAAAATTTCTCGTGATGGAATCCGTGACTTTCCAATGTTTCCAGGAATCGAAGGGACAAGCCGACATTTGAAACAACAACAATGCCTAATTTATTGCAGATTGATGTTTGCAAAGTGTTTGATCTTTCTAATTATTGATATGGATATCATTGACGGTTCCACTGCATTTGTTTTCTTTCCTTTTGCTTTTTTTCTTCAATTTTCATTTCATTTGTCGACTTAAAACTAAAAGTATGAAACGAAAACAATGTTTTTTTTCTCCAGTTGTAGAAATAAAGCAAGTTGGGATTTTAGCTGCAGAAAGAAGGAAGGCCTCTAGTTCACTAGCACATAAAATCCATGGTGTAAATTGTCTTAGCGTGAATTTGCAACAGCAACAACAACAAAATCGAATCAAATAATCTTGTGTGCTGCAATCAAGTAAAAGGGAGAGGCCATGTCAGCCGGTCGGGCCCTCCAGGCTCCCTTTTGGAGGCCCCTCGTGCTTACAAAAGTTGCTGTCAGTTTTTCAGGAGAAGATATTCGTCACTGGCACTTTTTACACATTTTTCAGAGTCGTTTGCTTCTTCTTGAGACCAATCAATGACACGCACAAACATTTTTGTGCAAAATATTTTCAGCTTCAGTCACACACGTTTTAGGGAGGCCATTGACTGATACTTCCAAAATTGATCAGATCAAATCAAAACTGTTTACATTTAGATAAAAATGGGGGCTGTGAGAGTCTGACGTAAAACGTGCACGTTTTATTTCAGCTTCTGTCATGTACACAGACTCATTATTGAAGAACACACTTTCACAAAGGAAATCCATTCATTGTCATTTCCCCCAAAAATCCAAATCAATTCTTTTTCAATAAAAACAAAAAAGTGGGGAGACATGTTTAAATAATGAAATAAATAAGTTTGGTATCTACAAAGTGCGCTCCGTTGAATAAATAATAATGAATAATCCAAATGAATGGATGGTCATACTTGATTGTCAAAGCATCATTGTGGTGAGAGCTTTTTACAGTGCCTCCTCCTTCTACTGTGAATCCACCATCCAAAAACAAAAGAATGTTTTTTGTGAGCGTGCGTTAGATCACTATGAACACTTTGAGGGCGTGTGTGTGCGTGTAGTAATGAGGTAGACACACAGCCACGACACAACAGTGTGTTGCTTCTTCTTATTGCGATGCGTTCGTCGCGCTGGGAAGTTCCAAAACTTTGCCCTCCGTTCATTTAAAAAAAAAAAAAACACACACAAAAAAACATGCTTCTTTTTTTGCGCTGTCTCTTTTTTTTTGTTTTACATTATCATCAAAAATAATCAACAAAAACAATTCAATCCATTGGTGCAGCCTATTCACACAATATGTACAACAATAAATATAAAAAAAGGAGTCATTTGTATTTTTTTATACAATAATTGTAAAAAGTCCCAGCATGGTGCCTTCACTCGTTGTTATCCACATCCTCCAGTCCCTTATCCACTTTTTTCCCCCATTTGAAAAGATCTCAAGACACATCATCACCCTAAAAAAAAAAAAAAAAAAAATTGCATTCCCCTCAAATCACTCCCGTAGCTGACAGAAATGATGATAAATACGGTGATGGCTGGGGAATGAATATCTTGCTTCTCCTAAATGTATCTTCATCCGTTTTGCTGCTGTCCCTGGAACCCAACCACCTTCTGACTATTTGATTAGCCTGTATCTTTTGTCAAATAACTTTATCGTTCGAGGGAAAAATAATAAAATAAATAAAATAATAATAAATAAAATAAACTAGATCAAGTAAAAATGGAAGTCCCGACAATAACGAACTATTTCGTTACTTCCCAGAACGGTAATGTCACTTGAACAGAACAATGAAGTTGTGATGTCATCCGCTAAGATTGACCAAAGTAGAAGTACACAGATCTGTTTTCAAATAAGGACGGTCCAAAAACAATGAAGTGCAATTGCCAGGAAATCTACTTCAGCACAGTAACTTGATATTTCGTTAAGAGCCACAAACATGGCAGCCAGGCCATGGTTTGTCTCCCCTAAAAAAAAAAAAGTAACGGGCAAGTTGTTTATTTTGAAAGTAACGAAGCTTATTTTGCTAAAGTACTGGCTGTAACGTACAAGTAGCAGGAAAAAATTGCAGAACAGATAGCTACCTGAAGGATCTGCTCAAGTCGAGTAACGAAGTATTTGGTTACCTCCCACATTACTCGAGGTGATGAAATGTCTCGTCGAGGCACGAACATAGCAGCCGCTCCATGATTTGTCTTTCCAAAGTGAAAGGGGCCTTGCTTTTGCTTTTGCTTTTGCTTTTGCTTTTGCTCTTGCTCTTGCTCTTGCTTGTCCTTCTCATCCTCTCCCTCCCTCCCTGTGTCGCCCGTCTTTTCTCTTTGCCGGTTGTTTTTAGTGCGTGGCCGAGAACTTCATGCGCTTCTGTTTCTGCCTCTGGTTGCAGAACCAGACGCGCACCACGTTCTTTTTGAGGTCCAGCTTCTCGGCGATGGCGGCAATCTTCTCGGAGGAGGGCCGCGGCTGCACGGCAAAGTAGGCCTCGAGCGAGCGCTTCTCCGGCGCCGCGATGGACGTGCGCTTGCGCTTCTTGTCGCCGCCGCTGAAGATCTCCGGCTTGGCCATCTTCTCCCGCTGCGCCCGCTCCGCCTCCTCCAGCCAGGCCTCCAGGATGGGCTTGAGCGCCACCATGTTGTTGTGCGACAGCGTCAGCGACTCGAACCTGCAGATGGTGCTCTGGCTCAGGCAGCCCACGCCGGGGATCTTCAGGTTGGCCAGCGCCGCACCCACGTCCGCTTGCGTCACGCCCAGCTTGATGCGTCGCTGCTTGAAGCGCTCGGCGAACGATTCCAGCTCCCGGGGATCGGGCTCCGCGTCTCCGCCGCCCGCCGGCCCGCCGCCGCCTCCGCCCACGACCACCCCCGCGGCGGCGGCGGCCGCGGCGGCGGCGCTCCCCAGGGAGCCGTGCGAGGCCAGGCCGTGCGCGTGCATGTTCATGGACTGCGGGTGGTGCGGGTGATGATGGTGGTGGTGGTGGTGCTGCATGTGGTTGATGGCGCTCATGTGCGACGCCGTCGAACACACGTCCGAGCCGGTCATGGCGCCCAGGGAAAGGCCGGGCGTCAGGTGCTCCAGCAGGTCGCCCTCCAGGCCCTGCGCCGGCTGGTGGTGGTGGTGGTGCGCCGCCGCCGCCGCCGCCGGGTGGTGGTGGTGCGAGGTGAGCACGGACGGGTGGTGCAGGTGCGCCGCCGACGACGACGTGGGCGTGCACGTCATGCTGGTCATGGTGGTCATGGTGTGGTAGGTGGCGTCTGGCTTGAACGGGTGGCTCTTCTGGCTTACGATGTCCACGGCGGCCAGCGCCTCCGCCCGCTGCAGGAGCGTCTCGTCGAAGCCGGCGAAGATGTTGCCCTGCAGCTGGCGGCGAAAGCGGGCACAAGGGCGCACGGTTAATCATCGCAACCGACAGTTCCGTTCGCTCCGACCGGAAGTGGCTCGTTTCTGACGCGCAATTGGCAGGCCCGTCATTGAAAGGAAAAAAAAAAAAAAAAATGCTAGTATTTAGTGACCAAGCGTGCACGGCTGGAAATAGAAATGCCATGCAAATGACGCGCTCACGCCACTTAATTTGTCCCTTGAGAGTGAAAAGTACTCTATGCATATACCGGCAAAGTAAAATGAAATGAAATGAAATGAAATGAAATGAAATGAAATGAAATCGTCATCTCAGAACGAAGAAAAGTCAACAGAAAATCAGCATAGACGAACGCTTGAGTAAGATGTGTAGGAAAGTGTGCAAAATGAGCATCACTTTCCCATACATTTTAATTGGCTTCACACAGTGACCGGAAGTGCGTGAACATTTAATGACATGCTTCCGTAGTCATTTCCAATCATTTGTTTGTGTTTTTAGCATTTTTTTTTTTTGTTAAAAAAAACACGGATTCAATTTTGACATCACCATATCCAGTCTTTTTCATGTTTTAATGTAGCTACACAGAGGCTGAAGTGTCTAGAAACTGACCAATCAATTAATTCTAATGACGTGCCTATCATAACACTTGATTACAATTATAATAACAGAATCCATACATTTTGGTATGTGTCTGGGAACTAACATAAATCAACGAGTCCATTTAGCTGTTAAATGAAGGTAACTGAATTTACTCAGTGACCGTGAATAAAGTCAATTACATTCTTTAGTTCAAGTGTCATCGCGCCCGCCCGTATATGCTCATTTTGTCGTTTAATTGCATTTGCAACTGTAAATTAAGAGTCATTTTTTTGTAGGCCAACTTTTTCTAGCCCAATTTATTTGTGAAATTCCACTCAACAAAACGCGTACATATTTCTAAAGGCATTGGCTAGATTTATAGATGATTACATTTATTGGAATGATTTCTATTTCAGTGTGATTTAAATTTCTATTGGAGCACTGTTTGAAAATGAAGACCTCCAATTTATTTTCGTTGTATAGAAAAGCTGAGTCGGTCACAAGCTGTCCACTTGTGCACCAAAAGTGTTACTTAAAAACTGGTCTCTGCCGAATGTCGCATTTACCAATTAAAACCAAATTCATCCTGCATTTACTTTCCTCCTCACTCCAAAGAAATGAAACGGATATTTTCCTCGTGTGCGTGGCATGTTCCGCAAAGTGTGCCAGCAGCGTGGATTGACATTCATCTAAAATTAATCCTTACAACGCCCCCCCCCCCACACACACACTTCCTTTTGAATAATTTGTGCCTATACAAATAAACGAGACAGGCGCGTATTTATCAATGATTCCTGAATATAAAATCACGCTGCTGTGTATTTAGTTTAGAATATTAATATTGGTGTGACAATACGCGCTAAAGTGTAAGAAATATGCGCAGTCCATTATTATTATTATTGGGACTATTTTGGTTCGTTTAAAGTTGATTTATTCTTCCGTTTGAGTGTGTCTTCTTTTTTTATTTTTTCTCCCACGCAGTGTTGGACTCACCGACGGCGTGGGCAAGCATGCCCGGCGGATGGCCTCGGAGCTGCTGTGCAGCGGCGTATACTTGGGTTCGTGCAGGATGGGGTGCATGCTGAACGGCTGCTTGCTGTTCATCGACATCATGATGACGCAGGTGAGGGAGGGATGCAGGTAGGCAGGCGGGCGGGCGGGCGGCCGGGCGGGCAGGCTGACAGGCGCAGGCAGGCAGCTGTCCGTCGTCCTCTTTTCACAAATATGGAATGGAAAAAAAAAATACCACACACACTTTGAAAAGTTGTCAAACGTATTGAAAGGGGAGAAAAACGTCCTCCAATCCTCGCGTGTGCAACACTTGAGCGATGAAGACGAAACTTGGCCCTCTCTTCCATATACTTTTATAGGGAGAGCGCTCGGAACAAACCGCGCCCCGAGAAGGCTTCTCAGCCAATCAGAGTTTGCGCGTCTGAGTGTAGTCACGCCCATTCGCGTGCCTCTTTCGTCGCTCTTGCTGAGAGAGCGAGCGAGAGAGGGTGAGAGAGAGGGAGAGAGAGAGAGAGCGCGAACCAGGCTGGGTGGCCCGCTGCAAAAAATAACCTCGTCTTCAACTACACAAAATTAAAATAAAAAAAGCAATTCCATCACACTCCCGAAGAGATAAGCGACACAGACTAAAATTAAAAAAATGAGTTATGGTGAGTATAAATCGTAAAACAACAGAATGCAAAAAAACAAAAACGTGGGTTCTGGCTCATTCATACTTGATATGAAATACATATGATCTCGACGTATGTCAACAAACAATTGATTCTGGTCTCTCGACAGATTTGAATCATTTAGCTGCTCATTTCTAAGGAGCCCACAGGAGTGCATATAGTAATTAGACTGTATGTGTTGATTTAGAAAAGAAAAATTTATTTTGCAACACTACCGTTTTATTGATATTCATAATATTATACAACTAAATCAAATTGAGCTAACTGCTAAGCAAATTGTGCAAAATGATTTAACTGTAGAGATTCAATCCACTGATAACAGTCGATTAATCACTAGATCCCCAATTAATAAACAATGTGACGACACACACACACACACACACACACACGCTCAGTTATTTATTCAGCTCGGGATTATTAATTGATGTGAGGCGCGCAGGAATTTCCTCCTGCTTGTCTGCGCGAACCACATTCACTTTCATGGCAATTAATGCATTAATTAATCATGTTTCATTTACTTTGCGGGTGTCGTGGATTGGAGGGGGGGTCCAAAAAAAAAATCCTAAATCAAACATACACACGCAGCGATAAAGATTGAATATAGACAAGTGGCTCGCTCCTTGTGCAATTCATAAAAAGAATTCTGCTCATTTAACATTAACTGCTGGGTGGAAGTATTTCTCTTTTTATTTGTTTCTTTCTTTCTTTATTTATTTCATTGTCATCCTTTAATTAACTTTTATGAAGGAGAAGTTAAAAAATTGTTATATGGGTGCACAGGAAATGTCAGGAAAAGCTTACTAGAACATCTGAATTGAATATTTTGGCTGAACTTTGTATTGGGCACATCACAAAGACCTGGTAATTGAACAGGGGTGTGTAGACTTTTCATACCCACTATCGTTGCTGTGAATTGAATGCGTAGTGCACAATTAATGAACAAGACTAATAAGAGTAAAGATGGGAGATGTGTCATTGAAAATATGAATACCATGAATAATTGAGCCTTTGACCTTTTAATATGTTCTGAACATCACATTTAAATGAAGGCTATCAAGTTGACAGGTTCCAATGTATGAAAATGTGACACATCAATGTCATTTCCAGTGATTTTCACTTCTTTTTTTACAACAGTTTCTATTTGCAGGTGCCGAGTATAGATTTTTTATCATAAGTACGTATAATAATGATAACGGTGACATTCTTTTGTTGTTGGGAACAGGTTTGCAAGCAGTGGCTTGCAAAAAAAAAAAGAGCAACGCGGCACTGCGTAACCCGAGCGAGGTGGCCATTGTCCTCGATGCGTGCGGCCCCTCTCCAGAGGGTCCCCGGGACCCGCTCATCAAATATGCATCAGCCGCCGTCCTCCGGGACCCGAGAAGGCAGGCAGGCAGGCAGGCAGGACGCTCCTGCGGGAAGGCGACACCGGCGTGGAGTCCAGCTGTGAGGAGGAGGCCGACAGCAACCCAGCCAGGTAGGCGCTGCTGACCTCATTTCACTTCAATTGGTTGTGGGGCGGGGCCATGTGCTGATTCAGGTCCACTAGTTACAAAACAAATCGACAAAAGAAATTTGTGTTGACATCTATTTGATAAAAAACGATTTTTAACGCCCATGAAGTGCTTGGACGCCATCTCGTGGCACAACAGGCAGCCAATAGGGCAACTTCACCTGATGCTAAAATGGTTGCGCCATATTTAGGAAATGACTTCCCAGTTTCTCCTTGTCCCGTTTGCACCTTGCATGATTCATGCCGGGTCAAATCTGCCGTTGTAAACTTTGCCACAGTTCACCAAAGCGGCCTTTGAGGCAGCGCGGGCGGGGCGGGGCGGGGCGGAGCGGGGCCTGGCCAAAGGCTAGGCTGTGTCTAACCACACGCTCTTAATGTAATTGCAAGCATGTAGGGGTCCTAGTGAATATTTCATTGTCTGCCAGTACAAATTAAAGACACCAGCGCTTCTCTGAGGAGCAGAGATCCTCTCTCTTTGCACTTTACCTGTAAATTTGTCCAAGCCGGATGGGAAATGGAGACCGTGTTCCTTCCGCTCGAAATGATGACAAGCCCGCACTCGTCCTCGTGTCGACAAGACCACCAGCCGCCTGCTCCTAATGGTTGGTTGGAGTGGTTCATGTAGCGCTAGTTGTTGTTGATGACTTGGCAGTAGGAGTGCTTGCGTTGTTGTTCTTTATTCTAGCCTGTAGTTTGTTGCTGTTAACATTAGAAGAGGAGCGATGACAAAAGGTGAGCCAGGCTGCCCAAGGAGAAAAGACACAAGACATATTTTGGATCAATGGATTAACTGAGTGCTCATGTATTATGCAACGTAGCCCTGCAGCACTTGCACGCAAAGTTGGCCGATTGGCGTGTAAAAGCCTCCGCCGGGCCGGGCCAGGCCAGGCCAGGCCAGGCCAGGTTTGATGCCCGTTGCTCCATCCACCGAGCAACGGGCATCAAACGACACCCCCTCATCAGAAAGCCGCCATGGCTCATTAACATGCAAGCAAAATCCTGCACGCTGTACTACAACAATAGCTCGCTGTCAAACAAAAGGAGCAAACAAGCGAGGGACATGTCGCGCATCACAAATGAATTTTCCGTCAACGTGCGTCTCTGATGTTTGCCGCCGCAGGGAGCAGCAGATCGAGACGCTCGCGAGATGAATCCAAGCTATTTTCAAATTACGACCCGAGACGAACGATCCGGAAATGCCGACGGCAGATTTGGACACCTAGCAGCATCCAAACAAAAACTGGCTGCTGCGGTGGCTAGTTTTTGAGAACTGAAATTTGAACCAGTAGGAAGAGAAAATAAAAAAGTTGTTATATTTTTTAAAATAACATTCCATAACGTTAGCATTTCATGCTAGCCTATTTACTTTTGTGCACGGGCAGACGTGTGAGTGCGATTTGTTATTTTCATGCACGGGCGGGGGGGAATATGTGTGGCTACAGACATCCAGCTGGTGTGGCCCAAGGGGGGTCTTTGTGTCAGTCATTCATAGACCCCGCCCCCCTCCGTCCTCAGGGCATTGACTCCCCAGCAGCTCACACTAACAGGATTAGAGGACGGAAGGACCTGGCGACGTATGTGAATATAGAGGTGCTCCATGTGTCAAAAGGGGTTGGGGGGGGGGGAGAGTGTCGTCCCTCAAAGGCTCTGAGGCCCCGAGGGACATGAGACGCAAAAATTCACCCATGTGACCAGGTGTCCAAGCATGTGCAATACAATGGAGCCAATGATGTCACGACGTTTACTGGCACTCATCTGACGTCTCCATGCTACATTTGTTGCTTCTAATTGCACGAGGAGTTGTCATTGTTGTAAGTCACTGTATCAAATCCCGCTTTGTCAGGTGCGAGAATTTGCCTCTGTAGGCCGCCGCCGCCGCCACCTCACCTGTAGCATCAGGGAGCGAGCGGCGGCGGTGGCGCGCTCTCATTACGCCGACGATGAAATAATGATGATGGGAATATCCATTGTATTATTTATTCATCCCGTCCCCCGGGCTCAGGGGGAGCCAGGACGCGTATAAACTTCGCCGCCCGGCCCTGACGCCACTCACTCGCCGAGCGGAGGCTCAGGGACGCGCTGGCTCGCTCTTCTTCTTCTTCTTCTTCTTCTTCTTCTTTGAATACCCTCCGGCCATGCCAACCTTTGCGTTACTTTTTCATACGCTGTTGTCTAACACGGACGCCATTAGCTGGATGATTCAAAGACTTGGAACGGTGCAAGCGGTCAAAGGGTACGGTGGCCTGTAGTCGTGGGGTTGGGGGGCCTCGGCACAATGGAACCCATTGAAGGTGCCTCGCAGGGCTGAGGTGACAGCTGCGTGGCAGGCCGGAGGCGAGGCAGCGGCGCCTCGGGGGCACAACAGGTGAGTGATGCTCACTCAAGTCGCGCTGACTAATGATCGCTCACACATAGGAGGCTACTGTTACTCCGCAGTACAAGTAAAGCAATCGCATGGAGCCATCCTGTCAGCCTGTGTGACTTTATGGAGTGGCTTGACTCGTTCCAATTTGGCACACATTTGGGAAACAGGCCTATTCCCGTCTGCAGTTAAGTGCCTAATATTGCCCCTGAGCAAAGTTGTTTGTACGCGGCAAACAGGTGATTGGCGGGTGGACAAAATGGCCGCCGACGCTCATCTTGCGCAGGTCTTATTTCACCTGCTGCCAAACCTCAGGAAGGAAGCGCATACGTAGGAGCAGTGAAAGCCTGGTCTGGTCTATCCGCCCTAAAAAGCAAATATTTGTCACTTTCACTTGAAGTCTTCTGTAAAACTGACACAAGACAAGGACTCATGCAAGTTCGCTAGCTCAATGCAAACATGCAAAGCAAAATGCTATTAGGTATTTTGTACAATGTGTCTTCCGTGTGACTTTCTCGCTGACATTTCCTAATGTAGCGACAATCGCACCAAGCATTCCATCTACAATATTAGCGGCGCATTAGCGTGCCAACCCGGCCCCTGCCGGAGAAGGCTTTTGGGTGCGCGCCATCAATAATGCAGCACGTTTCCGCGGTAACTGCCCCGGCCGGCAACCGCGCACCGGGGAGCCCGGGCAATGACGACGGGGAGCGAAAGACACACAATCGTATTGTCATCGGTCAGAGACAAGTTTGAGCTCATTGGATTTGTTTATGTCATTGGCTTTGAGCGTTTGGATGGAATGTTCCAGCGGTTTTAACAAGTCAAATTGAAAACAACTTCTCCCCTACTGTCGATTTCAATGATTTAACATCCATCCCGTTTGCCAATTGTGCCAGCCACCCACCGATTCTCCTTTTCCGCATTTTTGACTGACATTCTGGTCGAGCTGTTGAAATCCACGTTTGGCGCCTGCCGGTGCGCGGCGCCCGAGCTCGACGTCCGAACATAGATCCCGTGGCGTCTCTGATAAATACTTGATGTGGCGGCGGCGGCGGCGGCTATCTGGCTCACACTTTTCCAGGCGGAGGTTGCGCAACTTTGTCAGGGGCGGTGGCGTTATTGATTGGCGGCAGCGGCGGCGCGACGAGTGAGAGGTGCAACAATCATCATAAATAATTCTCCTGAAGAGGAAATGCATTTTTTATGTTTTTACTTGACCTTAATTTAAGGCGGACAAGCTTGATGTCTTATTTACGAGCTCTGCAACAGATGGGCAAAACCATTTAGGACACTTAATACACTTTGCTACTATTGCTACTACGACTGTGAGTGTGTGTGTGTGCGTGTGTGTGCGCGAGTGAGAGAGAGACTGCATTTGAGATGCTCTCATGCTACTGCAGTCAATTGATTTGTTATTAATTTTTGTGGTCAATTTCTAGGGAACTCAGTATTTTTGGGGGAGGTCGGATTCAGGTGTTCTTTCCTTTGAACGGCACTGCCATGTGGCCCGAATCCGACACGACTTGGCATCCTGCGTTCAAAAGGCAGAAGAAAGAAACAAGATCAGAGGTTCAAATATGAGACAAGCTCGGATAAAAGCGTCCGTAAGTGTTTTCCCCGCTTGTGAAGTGTGTCGCTCAGCCTTCCGGGATTCGCCGCCGCTGCCGCCGCCGCCGCCGGTTATCAGCCTTCGGAGACGGCCTCATCCATATTGCATGGTCGTTAGCATCGCCCGCGATGGGGACTTTGAATGGGATGGGAACAGTGGCAAGAAGGTCCCACCAGTGGAGGCGCCTGGGGGGCTTTGCAAGTGGGGGGTCACTCTCTGAACTGTCATTTCAATCTAAGGTTGGAGGTCTTGTCACAAGATATACACTCCAACATCTGAAGTGGTGGAACATCAGAGCCCCCACCCCCCCTAACCCAAATTGGGTCCTACCCAACTTTTTGGGATATTTTTATTTTGGGTTATCAGTCCAATGAGCAGTGATAACAACAAATTGTATCTTGCATCATTTGGACTCGCAGTCAAACAAGAGGTTTTCTAATGTTCCCTTTGATTGACTCCTCCTTGCTACAGTGCAAAGTGCATTCATAATCAGAAGGAGTTGCTAGTGGTTTAGATTGTTGGGTTGGTGGGGTGGTGGTGGTGGTGGTGGGGGGGGCTCCGCTGAGGATAATGGGAGCAGCCCAGCCCAGCCAGGCGGCATATGGCCAGGCTGGGCTGCCTGCTGGTGCACCAGCTGTGGAACTGGTGGCTGAGATCACACAGCCACTAAAGAGGCCATCATCACCACCATCATCATCATCATCATCATCGTCAGCATCGCCCCTCCCTCCCTCCCTCCCTCCCTCCCTCCCTCCCGCACAATCCCATCTAGTCTTTCTCACGGCGCTGCGCTAATGCTAAGCAGTTAGCTAGACAGTGTCAATGTCAAGTGGATTCAGTCGACTGTACACGTTGGACCTCGTCCTCATGTATTGACCCGAAAAAAGGCTTTTGTTCTCACGCCTTTCTCAATTGCGTGGAGATTTTTCAAGAAAATCAAACAAAAGAAAATGACGTCATTTTCTTTTTTTATTTGACCAGTTCCGATGGCCTTTTAAAGAGCAGTGCCGTGCAGTGCAGTGCAGTGCTGCCCTCCCCTCCCCTCCCCTCTCTGACTTTAGCCTCAAGGCTTTTCTCATAGTCTTGGAGTGCTTTTAGCCTCAGTGCACTAGCCCACCACCACCACCACCACCACCACCACGGTCACCACGGCCACCCTGTGTGGCCCCCCCGCTCAGGCCAGTGGGACGCTTTGGGTCGGCTACAGTTTCACACAAGTCTCACTGCTGTCGCTTTTCGAGTGCGTAAAGTTGACAATCAGTCATCATTGCACCCGGAGCTGGGTTGTGAAAAGGTTTTCCATTGCGTCTCTCCCTATCCTGCACTAAGTCACTATTTCAATGTGGTTTGCAGCCTTTGCTAGCTATTTGACGTGTTGCGTTGGTAACAGCAGGAGAAATCAGATGTCGTTGCAATGCGCTTCAAGTGTCGGTTGGGATGTTTTGCTAGGTTGCTAATGCTAACACACACACACATACACACACAGAATCTGTCACTACGATATTCACTTGTCTCTTGGGCAACTTCTCATCTTTATAGAAACACACACACACGCACACACACAGTGTGAGACTCCCAATGCTAATAAATATTTCAAAGGCGGAAAGTTTAGTAAACAAAGGTGCACGTCTGTGTGTGTGTGTGTGCGTGTGTGCGTGTGTTGTGTGTGTGCGTGTGTGTGTGTGTGTGTGTGTGTGCGCGTCTGCACACAGATGAGGTGTCATATTTGCCTTCAGGATTCTTCTCTTCTTCCTGGTCGAAACTCGAGGCGGTAGTTGTGCTGTTTGCAGCAAACAGATACACACGATACAAAAAACCACACTCAAAATCCACGACACGATGACCGACCGCCACAGTTTACGAGCCGAACGAACGAGGGGAGGGAATGGAGCCGAAAAGCGCAACTCCATGTATCAGGTGCACACGCGATTGTCGTCACCGTGAGATGACTTTAATAGCAATACGCACAATGTTAATTTGGCGGCTAGTTTGCGATTGTAAATGTCACATTTCTCTTTGGTGCTGGATGCGCTTCATTATTTGTAATCATGCTGCATCAATCAAATTCCACGTAAAATTCCTGCGCTCCAATATCGATGCATGATGGTGATGAGCTTCATCACATGAACTCATGTTATTTTGATCACGCGCTACATCTTTTTTTGACGAGCATGCCACAAGGACACCAAACTCCGTGTGAAACAACGTCAGCGCGCTCGCTCATTTCCCATTTTCAAGGTTTTTCCGCCTCTTGATGCTCATTGGACGAGCCAACACGGAGTAAAGCGTCGGCGCGCCTCATAAATCTTTAAGCGAGCTTTGTTTTGCCCCGGCGAACGTAATTAATACATAATTAATATTTAAAGATCGACTCGTTTATCAAATTTAATTTAGGCGCTGCGACAGAAGCAAAACAAACAAAGGGAGGAAGCCTCGCTTGTGTTGGGGAAGAAGAAAGGACGGAAAAGCAAAGCAAAGCACAGCAAAGCAAAGCAAAGCAAGGAGGGCAAGCCTAATTAGCGCTAATGAGGCACAAATGAGGCGGCGACCTAATTAAGCGGCCAAGTCCCTCAGGTAAACATGGTACGTCTACCTGCTTGTGTTTTTCCAACTAAGACGTAACAGTCTGCTTGACAGTTGGCGCAGGATGGAGACAAGAGAGTCGACAATGATTAGCAATTTATTTTCATTGTAGTTCCTATTTTATTCATTTGTAGCATTTAGCTAAATGGGAAAAATGATAGAAATTTCAGGTGGCCATGCTCAGGCACTGTCTTTTTTTTTTAGATAGGTATATATCTTAAAGTTGTACCCAATGTTGAGTACAAACGTTTGCTAAAGTGTGAGTGGATACAAGTGCAAGTGTTTTGTGTTTATTTGTATTTCTTGAAGTGACCGCTTGACATTTATGAAGCGGGCCTCTCTCTCTGGTTGTCGCCCGGCCCCCCCCTTCCTTCCTTCCCCCGGGGGAGCGCTGTTAAGTAGGCCCACTTTACGCTGTCAATACATTCGATACCATGCTCGCAGCGGGAAAAAGAGACGGCAGGACAACTGACTGAGGAAAGAAACATTTCCAAAGAAAATAGTTAACGTAGTACGTCCACGTTGACTTAACGTTTGACTTTCGAATGAGCCTTATCGATGAAGCTGTTCAAATACGGAAGACGCTTTTCCCAGATTTCTCTCGGTACTCTTCAAAACTCTTTTTCAAAATCTCGCTTCTGTTGACGTGATTCATATTGGAAGATAGATGGACAGACTGCACGCACGCACGCACAAACACACACACACACACACGAGCAGAGTGATGAAAGCATCTCTGGGCTAATGGCTTCATTTCATTCCACTGCTCTCTTCCATGTTGAAGACAATTAGTCCGGAATGGCGTTGTTAATTTTTAATGAGCAAGAAGAAAAGGTAGGACGAGAGTGAGGAAGCAGGAAACCAGCATCCAGGATGGAAAATTATGGATGGATGGATGGATGGATGGATGGATGGATGGATGGATGGATGGATGGATGGATGGATGGATGGATGGACGGACGGACGGACGGACGGACGGATGGATGGATGCATGGATGGATGAATCGATGGACAGACGGATGCATGGATGGATGGATAGATGATAGATAGATAGATAGATAGATAGATAGATAGATAGATAGATAGATAGATAGATAGATAGATAGATAGATAGATAGATAGATAGATAGATAGATAGATAGATAGATAGATAGATCCCTCACCTGCAAACTGGTGACTAATCAATAGTTTTCCTCATCCAGCAAGCTTTCCATTCCACCTACCCATCAGCGTCCAATCAATCAATCCTCCTCTTTGTCATCGAGCCCATGAATAATTCAGACTTTTGATTGGCTGATGAGGATCAATCGGCCAATTAATGAGCCTCTTTCTTTTTTTTGTTGCTTTTGTTTCTCCTGTTCCAAACGAAGAACGTGCGAGCGGCTCGGGTGATTGGCAGGCGCCGACCGCTCGTCACCTCGGGGCACGGCGGAGCGGCTGTCAATCATCCATCCGGCATGCAGTCTAATTGTGACTGGACGGCTGCGCGGGTCAGACGGAAGGTTCGTAAATAAGAGCAACATCAGCGCGCACACGCGAAGCCTCTGGAGGAGGTCCGCTCCATTCTCTCATCTTGTTCAACTTCTTTGCAGTCCAACTTTTGCACTTGTCTCACAGAAAAGTTTGGATCCAGTTCAAATCATCGATCTTTTCAAAGTAATGGTAGAACAATGACAAAGTACTGACACTTCACGACTGTACCGAAGAAAGCGACTTTGCTTCGAGTTTTCGTTTTCCCCGACGACTTTATAGTACGTACCTGAGAATGGATATCTGTGCTCAAAAAGATTGAATGAACGCTCAACGAACCAATCAATTGGTCGTAAAGAAACAAACACTGAAATAACGCGCTTCCCTTTACAGTGGCCCAATGGAAATGCAAATTGCAAATCCGGGATTAAGAGTATCCGAGCGGAGGGGGGGGGGGCCTGGGCCGCAGGCGCCAACAGAGCACTGCTTGTCAGGTTAAGCTTCACCTGGAGCCAGCGGCACGATGAAGCAGCATATGGCACACGGGGCTCAGGATCAGCTATGCAAAGCGCTCCACGCTCTCCTGTTTCCCAGAGAACAGCTGTTGCTCTTGAACGCCACACAGCACACAAAACAACTCTGCTGGTGGCCATATAAAAGACCTCCTCGGAAAAAGGAAAAAACTATTTAAGACTATTTTTTGCCATCCCTATTCAAAGAAGATAGATAAGCTACGAGACAAGGCGGTGTATGTTTTTGCGCCGGTTTCCCCAGTGGGACCAAATGAAGTGCAGCGGCGTAATGCACTTTATTGATACGTGCACATGTCAAAACAACAAATTAGCCTCCTGCCGTCTGCCCGAGATTTCATCCATACATCACCTTGCACTCATGGCAGCATTAATGCATTTTGTTGATATCAGCGACTCTTTGGCCATTAAGAGAATGTCGATACACGTATACGCGCATACGCACGGCCCAGCTAGAGACGCTGGCACGCTTAAAGACGCTGCTGCTTTTCATTAGCATTAGGCTAGCTCTGCAGCTACTAACTATACATGTAGAATTCACTCATTAGGTGAACTCGTTCTCACTCGTTCAAACAGATGACGTCCTTTCATGTGCCCAATTACGCCGCAACAAATGACCACGTCCTACGTGTGCAGCGAGGCCGACGCTAAGCGGATCCGACGTGCACGGATGGCCACGTGGTTGCCCCCCCCCCCAGCCGTCGCTTCAACACTTGTAGCTTTTTTGGGGGGTCCAACAAGGATGGGGTCGCTGAGGTCAAAGGTCACAAGGTTGGTCAAATCTAAAGAGTCGGGAGGGGCCAAATGAAATATTCCTTTGTGTGTCCTGTGTCTGGGCTGACCTGACCTACAAAGATGGCAAGGAAAAGGAAAAGTGGATTGGCCAAGTAGGAACTCATTCAAACAAAATTCCATGCAAAATGATATCAAACATATATTTTGGAAATAGGATTTTGGTGTCGAATGTGCAATTTTGCCGTGAGCAGAAAAAGGCCTGACGTAACAGCACCTAGAAAACAATCATAAGTGCTCCCCCTCGGGGCAGCCCCCCCCCCCCCTTCCCTGCCCAGCGTACCCCCTGCGTCGTCATTCTCACAAAGCTGCTTGTCATCTTTGTTGCGTTGTCCCTCCGCTGCCCGTTAAGTCGCCTCAATTGACCCGACGGCATCAAAGATGCAAAAGAAAACTACAAAAGTCAGTTTCAAACACTACAAGCTAATAACAGAATTAGGTTTGTGTGTGTGTGTGTGGGGGGGGGGGTGACCTGTGGGGGGGTGACCTGTTGACTGCAAGCTTATGTAATGAACAGGAGCCATTCATTATACATCACACACACACACACACAAACACACACACACATCATTTATTCATCTGTCTGTAAACATGACTGAGATTTACAATGTGTGTGTGTGTGCACGTGATGGAATATTTCCACATTTGCAGAGTTGGAACGTCAGGTCAAAGCGGCCATTTTTTTTTCCGTTAGCAACGTTATCGTCCGTCTGTTGCTTCAATTGGCCGTTTTTCCATTCAAACTCCCAAAAAGTTCTTTTCTTGCTCTTATCAGGTATTGTTGGTCCAAACAAAAGCCAGCAACTGCAGGCTTTGTTTTTTCTGTGGCGTGTGCCGTCGCTCGCCATTGTCATCGAGCGGGATCGCCGGAGGGGAACGTATCGGGTTCGTCGGCGGGAGGTTTGAGTCAAGTCGAGTCAAGTCAAGTTTATTTGTATAGCCCTAAATCACAAACCGTCTCAAAGGGCTTCACATAGCCAAAATTGACAATTATTCTCAAAGCATCCCCTGATCTTAACCGTCCCATTTGTACTTTTTAGGAGTGTTCCTTGTCCAATCAAATGTCGGCAGGTGCTTAAGTAAGCGTGTCCTTTCTCATGTGATGATAAACGAGCGGCATCCTCCGCGTGGCAGCGGTCGTGATGGATCATTCCAAAGGGCGCGCCGTGGCTAATTATCCCGGCCGTGGCCGGGGCCTCTCGTGTCAACACCCCTAATAGCCTGATGGAGAGTTGCCTTGGGGTCACGCGTGTGCGAGCGCTCGGTCGGTCGATGAGGAAATGTCGGGGCCATTGCCGATAGATGGGCTGATTAATTTGCACTTGAATGGGAAGAGACCAAATCAAGCGATACTATCAATAAATGCTAGGTGTTTTGAAGCCATCTTAGCGCCGTGAATGAAGTCAGACGGTCGCTGTCCCCGCCCGCCGATCGGGACATTGGCGTGGCGGGCGCCAAACGGGCTTGGCGTCAAGTCAAGATGGATGGGGACGTGTTGGCCTTCTTGTTCAATGCTTGCTCCGCATTACCTGGATCACAGAGCACACGCTCCCTCTGGGCCGCGCCGCACACACATTTCCATCCGCATTGCCACGGCATTGCGACATCTAATCAATAGACAACACTCACTTTGTCCTTCATTCTTACGTTTTTCATCTCCACTTAGTATTGATGGCAAACACGTGCGCGAGGGCCACAATACAATGGCATCCAAAACGATAACATGTAATCCTCATGTGTAACATTTACAAAGATAAGATCAAGATACTAAGAAGAGATAAACTGCTGTTCAGCAAGACACATTGGTAAAGGCCCGGGCTGGTTTGTTTGTTTGTTTGTTTGTTTCTCTGCAGGGAGGTGTCAGAGCACTGCTGCGCCGGTTGCCGCTTCGTTGTGTCAGGCGACTCCATCGACGCCTCCGGCGGGCACCAACGGCGCGTCTCCGGCCTCGTCCAGTCGGCCCGAGGCTGACACCCTTCAACCTCCTTTTTTTCCCCCGACCGCTTCGCCGTCATCAACTCTGAACTTCGGAGGCCTGAGCTGGTCGTGAGTGAAAGCAGTGTCACTTTAATATTTCATCTTTTTTGCCCCTTTAATGGACCACGCTGATGACTGACACGTACATACATAGCACCGCATGAAACTTTAAACAACGCAAGCACGCGCGCACACACACACACACACACACACACACGTACACACAAAAAGCAAAACATTTCAGAGTAGAATGTAAAAAAAAAGTATGTTTAAAAAAACTTTTAACATAATTGAAATGATGCATTTTTCAGACCAAGAGTGTTCACTTCCTGTCCTGTTTTTTTTGTTAGCTGAAATAGCAGCGAGGTCGATGCTAAGAGGCCAAGCGAATTTTGGTAGCTGCACACTGACTTATCACTGGAGGGGGGGGGGGCCTCGGAGGTGCAGTAAAATTCAACCCCTGAGCCGGCGGTCCGGAGGAAGCGGCTTTAATGGTCTAATGGCGCTCTAATGGCAGTCGGTGAGCCTTGGCCGGCTGGCCGGCCGACAGGAAAGAGAGCGAAAAACCAGCGGTTTGCACTTAAAGGAACAGCAGTTGTGAATTGCGAGCCAGCAGTCGGCGTTAGCTGCCGTTTGGTTGGCGGAAAAGCTTTTGACACTTGCGTTGACTTTCATTACAGCTCCGGATGCAATTTTAATGAAGCCTTTTCATAAAGCTTCATACTAATCAACGGAGAGGCAAAAGCGGAAAGTCGGCCGGCGCCTGCCTGCCTGCCTGCCTGCCTGCCTGCCTGCTTGGAAATTGCACATTGGCTGCATTTGACTTGAAAAGGGGGTGCGCCATCGGACTGTGGCGGATGCACCCAAATGGCCTCCAGGGGGTGGGTGCACCAAATTAAAAGCAAAGTCATTCATGATGGAGGTAGCAACCCCTTTGTTAATTTGTGAGCTGATGTTTTGATTAGAAAGCTTGTTGAGCTCATTAGCACGTGCGTGAGCGTGTGTGCGTTTCTGTGCAAATGCTGGCGTCTTAATTATGAAGGCAGAGAGTTTCCTGTCCCAGGGGCATCTTCATTAAAAGAACATCAGGTGCTAATTAGCCCAGACTTACATGTCCCTCATATCAACTCGTCTCTCTGTTGGCTTGCAGCAGTAGCACTTTCTGCAAGGTCTGTCCTTTGGCGCCCCCTGGTGGTGAATTAGAGTCTTCTTGAATTCTTTCTTCGTCTCTGCTACGTCTGGGACTACACCCCCAACTGCTTCGCCGTTTGGAAACAATCATTTGCTAAGGGCAGCAAAATCCGAATTTAGAATTGCGCACCTTCGGCGTAGTACCGACTTGTGCCACAACATGCTGAGCAGCACTGTGCTCAAGTGGAAGGAAGACACGCAACGCAATTGCTCTCTCCCTCTGTCTGTGTTCAAGTAGCAATTGTTTGAAAGTAAAGACTGAGTCAAAGACCATCAAATATGGGGTGAAGACAATAAGCTACACGACACACTAAAATAAGATACAAACATATATGAAGTGAAAAGTAAGATATCATTTTATGTGATGCCGATATGATATATGATGTGATATGATATGATATGATACAATAAGACAAGATATGTTAGGTAAACATACAAAGGACACACACGCACCGGACCAAGCGCACGCCCCCCCACACAGCCAAACTGAGGTGAGACAAGGCGGGCAGGGTGCTTCTCAAGGTCCCCCCCGAGGTGACAGGGATTAAGTCCGTCCGTCCGGCCGACCGGCCGACCGGGGTCTCTCTGGAGGGGTCATTAGGGCGGCTATGATTAGCTCTGATCCGCAAATGCACACACTCACACAAACACACGCATTGATCTTTCCTGGTTGGCTCACATGTGCTTAGCATAGGACCTTGAAGGCGGTAATGTGACACCTCATCAGCACTTCAACCAGAGTGCGTGCAGGCGTGTGCGTGCAGGCGTGCGTGTGTTTCAGATCAAGTATGCTGCTTGGAAGAACAAACTGATCAATGTTCTTCTCTTTTTGTCCACTAGAGGTCAGTGTGAACCTCGGAAATGTATTGAAATGGAGTGCATGTACCTGAAAACCAGCTGGAATCCGCATCTTATCTTAAGAGTTTTGGTTGGTGTTAAAAGTTCCGCCTTTGGAGTAAGGATTGGTGTTGAGCTGAGTTTGTAATATATGTCATTTCACCTTTTGGGGTTGGTGTGACCGGTTCAGCTCGGCGTTAGAGTTCGGATGAAGACTTGGAGCTAAGTTGTAGTAAGAGCTCCAAAATAAAGAACCATTTGTTATATAATCATTGCAATACACGAGCTTGATATTTGGGTGTGTCCTGGTTCACGTGTTAGACAAAGTTGGAGTGTGATGGAGTTCCGCACTCTCTCAGGCTTGAGTGTTTGAACACTCGGCCATCCATCATGTTCTCATACAGTAAGTGTCACAATGCCGGTGCCGGTCAAAGGTTGCGCTATAGCCAGTCTTTTTTTTTTTTTAATCTTAAAGTAAACACCACCATACAGGCCACGACAAAGCTGCTGTCATTGCCGCTATATGAATCAAAAGTATCCATCCGCCTGTTGCAGGGGGACGTTGAAGGTGATGGAAAGCTGGAGGAAGAGCCTGGTTGGCTGGCTGGCTGGCTGGCTGGCTGGCTGGCTGGCTGGCTGGCTGGCTGGCTGGCTGGCTGGCTGGCTGGCTGGCTGGCTGGCTGGCTGGCTGGCTGGCTGGCTGGCTGGCTGGCTGCCTGGCTGGCTGGCTGGCTGCCTGGCTGGCTGCCTGGCTGGCTCGCAGATTTGGTAAGGGCTACAATGTACAGACATTTACTATAGTCCTTTGAGTAAGAATAAGAAATCGTAAAGGTAACTGCAAATGACGGTACCCTTGTACTTGGTTCCTCCTCCCCAGCAATGTTGTAGGCTGCCAAGAAAATTCTGTCTCATCCAGTGCTATAATTAATATACTTAACGGCCTGAGTTGTGTTTGCTGTAGTAACCGTGTTTTGTTTTCCGCCAAGACGAATCTTTTGTTCTCGGCTCCTCCAAAAAATGTCAGCGGTGCAGATTGTGTAAAACGCCGCTTTGTGCGTGTGCAGGCTTTTGCAGGCGCATTGTCAAGTGTGACTCAGCACACCTCCGGATTCACAAGTATAACGAAGCACGTCACGGATGTCGTCGGCGGACGTCAAAATCCGTGTCAAATGTCAAGCTGAAAAGATATTTTTAAAAATGGTTTGTTGCACACAAACATTTCAAAACATGGTCTCCGGTCCACGGTCTTGGATTGGTGGTCCCTGATCCATAGTTGAGCGTGCGAGGTCTACGGTCTAGCTTGCCCTCTTTTGTGCCTTTATCCACCTTGAACTTGAAAGAACAAGGTGATGAAACCACAAATTGATGTTGAGCCGTACAGCTTCATCTGCCCCGCGGCCATCGCGCTGGAAGTTGGACTGAGCCTGGAATGTTGCATTTGACGCAACAGGAGGAAGTCAAGTCATTTTGCGTTTGTTCAGACACGTCGGACAGATGCGTCCAAAATCATCATCCCGTCGTGGGTCAGTCAGCCTTGAATGTGGAGCAACTTTTATTGCGGGCGTGCGTGCGTGCGGGGTTGTAAAATGGGACCGTCAGATCAAATACTCCACCAAGGAAGTTAGAGTCAGACTTATCTATCTGACAACCGATTATAAAGCAGTGACCGTCGGCATCAGTTTCACCAGTCACCGTGAAATGGGCTGGAAGGGCCTGTCAATGGTGATCAGACATCTCACCCCATTAGGTTTGAAGCAGCCACATTTTTTTACCGGGGCTCCGTCGCGGCCGACTTGGATTTTGCCGTCTGTTGGATGGAAACGGCGTTAGCTCGTTTATAATTCACGGCGGCTAATTCATCACACGACAGCCAGCGAGGGAGGGAGGGAGGGAGGGAGGGAGGGAGGGAGGGAGGGAGGGAGGGAGGGAGGGAGGGAGGGAGGGAGGCGGCCGTAACGGGCCTGCCGACGCGACGACAAGTATTATGTGTCGCTAGCCTGGGAGCGCGTGTGCCAAGGCGGCCGGCATTAAGGCCAACGAGATATCTATCATATCGTGTTCCGCTGGATGCTGCATCGGTTTCCTATTGTTAACGCGCCAAGTGTAAGGTGGTGTTAGGCGACACACAAGCTGATGCTGGTAGATGACACGGTGCATTGGGAATCTCCCTGGGAATGTTGTCAACTCCTATTTTGTGCCAGTCTCTTTTTTTTTGATGGGCTTTGGGCCCCGCAAATTCTGCCTAGCAGCAAGACATTGCTGACTCGCTAAAAACGGCCTTTTTGTTCTTGAACAAACTACGATGTGAGAAAAATTGCATCTGTAGGAAATGTTCAGAGGATACGAGCGTTACGTTTTCCCCGTTTGACACGGAAAAAATGACTCATGAGCGTCCGTCCCCCGTGGTGACATGATAGGGCAAGAGATTGCCATCTTTGGAGGAACGTTTGGCCGACCTGTTGCTGAGTTCCCGTGTTTTCAAGGTGGCGTCATCTCAGAAGGGATTCCAGGGACTTCCTAGCGCCCAAATATGGTCACGGCTGGTGATGGTGAAATATAGCTTCTTGGCTTGCTGTCTGTCATGTCACACACAACCAATTGTGCATTTTTCGCCTCGACTTCTTTCACCATCATTGACATAATTAGCAGGAATTTTTCTTTCCATTTGACAATTGTTTCTTCCATCGTAATCTGCGTGTTGTGCAATGTACCGGCGACATATACAGCCCTGACGTGGAGTCGTAAAGTGTATTCGTTTTCCTACTGATAAGACAATTCTGCCTCCTCTAATGTTAATGATTTCTTAAAACTTCTCAAGTTCCACTCTTGCAAATGTCCCAGAAGTCAGTCGACTGTACCTGCCTGCTACGTCTGTATTTTGTGCAATTGACCAATCATTTGATTTTGTTATTTGAAATTTGCAAGAATCAATTCTTTATTGGAATGAGTCATTCTTTTGGGCGCTGGGGACTTTACATCAAGCCATGAACAGGCAAGGCTGTAAAACCTCTGACGGCCGGCGGCTATAAAATCATAACGACGGTGATCTGAGGCTGCGTCACATCTGAGTTGCTACAAGAATTTGGGGTCATTTTCTTGGTGACAGGAAGTAGGAAGGGGCAGGGCACGAGAATGACTTTGCAACAAATCAAATACATATCTCTGAAGTAAGTGGGAAGGGGCAGCACAGAAGAATGACTTTGCAACAAATCTCATATCTCTCAAGTCGGATGATGTTCCACCGTCAGTTGACTATCACTACATAACATTTTGATTTGAGATACGTATATGCAGTCTATAGCGTGTATGCTAACTATATACAAAACGTGATTTATACGAAAGAAATATGATTGATGAAAATGAATACAATTGACCGTATACAGGTGTTGACCTGTCACTTCTTCACTGTTGTCCTGGTTTATTTGGACCCTCGTGACATTTTTCCGTCTTGAACTTGACAAAGCGGCACCAAAGTGGATCGATGCCTCAGCCGTGGCGTGGCCTTAAAGGAAGGCAAACAGGAGGCGTCATTCCTGAGAACAATCGCAAAGTGTTCACCGTTTCCGCCCTGGGTCAATATGAGGGCGGGCGGGCGGCCGGTCGGTCGGCCGGCCGGGCGACCAATTGCGCCGCTTGTCTTCAACACACCCACTGACACGCAGCATATGTCATGTTATTTAATACTGTGATTTACAGCTAGGCAGTAGCATTTGTAACATTTTAGTCATCTATTTTTTCATTTCAACCGTCTACGTGGATGACCACGGGCTTTATCCACGGACAGTAGCTCGGCCTCACGTCGGTAGCATAGTATTTGGCTAATGCGCAAACGACAGCGTGCTGCCATTTTAGCTTTCATGTTGCCAACCGCGTAGCTTTATCCAAGGCTAGTAACTTGGGCTCCCATGAGCGTTTCGGCTAACGAGCTTCACCAACCTACTGTCATTGCGCTCGGTAGAATCGACCAAAACTATCTGCAAAATGAATACATGTTTGCTCATTCACCAAACTGCTAACACAATGGTGTTGCCTGGTTACTATTTGTGTCCCCAAAGTCAATAAAGGGCGTTAGCCTGCCCATGTGTTTTGATGGATCCCCATTAAGAAAAGGTCGCCATTAGGGAGGAATCAGACTATTCCGGTTCTAATCTCATGGCTCTTTTGATGTTGGCGCTTGGACGGAGACAGAAGAAATGTGTATTTCGTCCCTTTTTGCCTGGAAACCTTGACACCGTTCAGAGCTGCAGGAAAAACTCAATTGGGCAACGCTCGTTTTTAGCCACAAATGTTAACTCGGATCCACCGTCTTGTTTCTTGCTGACGTAAATGGACTGAACTTCTTTTTTCATTCTAAACCATTGTGCAATTATGTCATTTGGCAGCAATTAAATGAAAATGAAAAGGGCAAAGGGAACCTCCCAGTGTTATTACTGTTAATGACTTCAAGAGCAGTGTCGGTTTTTTTTTCCATGTGATCTTTACATGCCAAGCAGAGTGTGAACGAGAAAGGCATCGTTCCTTATTATTATTATCATCATTATTCCATGTATGACTTGCACTATTGTCAAAAAGCTACTCTATATTTCTTGATTCTGCATTGAACACCGAAGTAAGTAATATAAGTAATATACACACACAAGTCATGTGCTGTTTCTTTCACTGTGCAGACTCAAGGAATGAGAAAAGTGAAAATCTGATTTATTGGTGTTGATGACGTGAGGCTTGCACCTCGCTTCCTGCTCGCGCTCAGGTGTGTCCCGCCCCCCTCGCAGCCGATTGGGCAGCTAGCCTCGTGCCCTCATCTGATTGGTAGTTGGAATCTCTACTTGAGCTCAGGTAAAAGATCACACAGGTAAGAAGAGCGCGGAAGACTTTGCTGGACTTACTGTGTCGCTTCTTTCAGCTCCGGTAAATATAACCCACCCCCCCCAAACAATACATGTGTTTTTAAAACAAGAATTTCACCTTAAGTGAACCTTTTGAAATGGCAGCGAGTGTAGGGCCGGTCATGAATACGCCGCAGGGGAGCGACGAGCGGGTGGTTTTCACGCAGCTAAAGCCGGTGAGGATGTCGGGAGCAGCGGACGGTGCCGAGGACTCATCCGTGTTTGAAGACGTTAAGCCCGGGGTGAGAGTCTCCGCCGACCCGTCGATGTGAAGCCGAGCTCCTGCTCCTCTCCTCGCTCAGTCTGTCTGTGTGCGTGCGTGTGTGTGCGTGCGTGTGCGTGCGTGTGTTTACTCTTGTCACACACGCGCGCTCACCTGCGCGGGTTAAAGTCCTGCTTGACGTCTTCTAAAGATAATATATAGTAGGTGTTGGAAAGAGACAAAAAGCGAACGTTTAAAGACAGCCGAACTCCCGCATGTGTTCTCATGGAACATCGTGCGTTCGTCATGTGATGTCATGATTGGCGAGTTGAATTAGCCAGGCAGCAAGGATGTCGAGAGCCCGAACGCCCGATGCCCGCCCGCCCGTCCGGCTGCACCGCGCCTGAGAGTTGCGCCTTCTTGGTGTCCAGTAGCTTGCAAATAGTGCAGACAGACTGACAGACAGACAGGCAGGCAGGGCTAAGCTTCTGCTGCAAGAAACCTTTTGACGGCAATTGCGCGAATTGAACGCAAGACACTCAGTGGCGGAAAAAGACCTTGATGCTTGTCGCTAAAATGCAATTTTGCATCAAAAGGCACGACAAATTGCTCTAGAAGACAAGATGAGATGTTGTCAAATGTGTAGATGGTAACTGTGGTTAAAAGAAGTTTCATTGGCATCAAACAGGCAGAGATGCAAAGTCAAAGGTCATTGTTGTTGATTGTCATTAGACGTGACGATGCAAATTGTAGGCATGAATTACGGTCAAATGAAGTTGATGCTAATTTCCATAAAATGAGTGTTGTAAAAGACATTGACGTGAATTGTTTTCAAAATGCGCCAATTGTGGTAGAAGACGTTGATTGTCACAAAAATACTACGTCGGCAAGAAGTGTTAGATGTCCAAGCAAATTGTTGGAATATTTGTTAAAGATGCATAGAGCTGCATATCTTTGCTAAAAGACATCGGTCCTTATTATCATACATTTTTTTACAAGAAAATCATACATTTGTGGTTTAATGGTTCTGTTTAAAAGCGGATCATTTGAAAAGCTCCTGTGGGGGGGCCATTCCATGACCCACTTACCTCACGTTGCACACCACTTCAACTGTAAATGCTAACTGTAAACCTGCTCCGTTTTTTATTTTTGGTGCTATCTCCATTTGATCTTTTCCAGACCTTTTTTTTTTCTTTTTTTTGTGGTTTGAAGTGAGCGTCTAGTCAGTGTCGTGACAGCAGTATGTGGTCCGACCTGTCTGAGCAGGGCCCGCATCTCCATAAGCCGCCTCGAGGCACCGCCGTCAAAGGCCCACCGCCATGAGAAAGTCAAGCGCGCTTGTGTGTGTGCGTGTGTGGATGTGGAGGGGGGGGGGGTCATACAGGTTTAGCTGTTATGTGCTTGCTTGCTTTTGTTCGGCCGCATGGTTCTTATATTTGCGTCTCCGAGTGAACTCTGATCTTTTCGACATGAGATTTTCAACGTGCCTTCCTCGCTTTTTGGAATGTCGTCCCGTACATTTGTTTAGTCCGGTTTGTTTGTCTTTGACGTTGAAATAAAACACGAGCGATTGCGTGACGGCCTCAGAAAGGGCTCTTGTGTTTTTACACAGCGCCACATCGCAGGAGCCTAATGTCGCTTTGATGAAGATGTCCCTTCACGGCATGAATGTCTTTGGTGTCCTGCCAGCCATAACCGCAGAATGAGTAACCCGTATGAAAGCACTCGCAGGATTCTTTAGCCGTTCCATCGGCGGCCGTAAGACGACGGCGCCGCCGGTTACACAGTAACCTGACGGTCACGCCTAATGATCCCCTGCAGATCAATATTCAGATACGGCGGAACTATGTTTGGAGGGGAAACATTTCTTTCGGGGCTATTGTCATTGTGCCGCTCTTTCTTCTTCCTGGACAACATGCCAGGAGTATTTGCCTGTACGCAAAGCAGCGATGCAGAAATCCGTCACACTCTGGCGGCATCCTTGGAAAGGATTGTGGCCGTTGTTCTCGCTTAGTCTTTGGGTGATAAAAGATTAAGATCTCCAAGTGACCATCAAGTGTGCGAGGGAAAAAAATCCAAGCAATTCAGTTGCTCTAGATTTGTCGCTCAAGAGTTTCACGGTGAATCGTCGAATATTTCTAGTCGCCGATGAGCATGTTTAGCAAACTGCGGATAACGGCTCTCACGTTTAGCGCAGTGTGGTTATGCTAGCATTCTTCTATGTTTGAGTACTTTGCTAGGTTTAGGGTTGAAGCTAATGGCTAAGCGTCGAGCATCTCACATTCGCCTAACGCATTTTGGAAGGTGGCTCCCTCTCAAGAGCTCATCAAATATGAGCAAATCACACAATTCTGTGCTAGTGTACAAATCATTTCAAATATAATTCAAATCTATTCATCCAAAGCTCACAAATGATCTTTTTTTTTTTTTGATTCATGCTTTTGCCACTTTCATTTCGGATTTGAACGCCAATACGACAAGAAAGTGAAACTCACTTGCTTTTTCCAACACGACTTATCGCTTGCTCCATCAGGAAGTCTTAAAACTAAGAACCGAGTCAATGTTTTCGATGCTAGCAAAGCAGTTTCCTGGTAGTCGCTTGAGTCATGTTCATTTTGGAGTGAAATCGGAATGCGAGGAAGCGATGGAGAATAATAGTCATTCAAAGCAAGCCTTGTTATCGCTCACTGCGTCATAAAATATCAGCGCAGTCTCAAAGGTTTTGATGCTGATATAAAGTTGGGATCAGGCATTGAACAAGACCAGACAAGACACGCTTTTAATGAAAGAAATAAAAGGTGTTTTCCTCTGTTTGAATAGCTCGTAATCCGGAGTCGCTGGCGTAAGAAGCAAAACATGAATCCTGTAACGCACATGCTAGACAAACAACAAATGAAAAATCCTCTCCACACGGGTGTGTCGTCGGTGGTGGTGGAAGCCAACGCTCTCAGACAAGCCAAAAACAAAGGCCGCAGGGAGGGAAGGAGGGAGGCATGCAAGCCATGCAGTGAAACGTAAAAATAGACACAAAGAAGAAGGTCTGAGAAAATTGACAAATAAACACAAAAGCCCCCCCCCCCCCAAAAAAAACCTCACCTTTGGAATGAAGATGAGCCATTTACCAAGAGGCTAATCTGACTAAGACATCGCAAGAAACATTTTCTCACTCTCATGATGCTTGAAAAATGTCTGCTTCCTCATACCTTGCATCTGATATCCATTCATAGTAGACATAACCTGCTGAGCTAACAACAATGGACAGATGGAAAACTGCTTTGATGGTCGCGTTAGTGCTAACACACAGATGATTAGCATTTTTAGCTAACGTTTATGGCATAACAATTTCAACGTCGATCGACCGGTTAATCGAGAGCTTTGCCTTTAGGCTCAGCTCCTTCTTGGCCGCACCGCACCGCTACAAAGTCTGCATCACAGCAGATGCTGCACAGTTAAGAATGTTTGGGATAAACAAAGTACAGGACAAGCGCAAGAAATCCAAAGCCTTCTCGCTCAGGTTTGAACAATGTCTCCAGGCATCAACAGTCAGTCAGTCAGTCGGTTGGTTAATAATTGGAGGAGGCGCTCGACTGATCCCGCTATGAGTCCTGGCGTCCGATGATAACAAAACAGTAAGAGTCTCTTATCAGCTCCCTTTTTGACTTTATTGGACGAGAAGGGGAGTTTCCGTCCTTCCGGCCCATCTCACAGTTGATCCTTAGCTCACCCGCCGCAACTTTGTTCAGATCAAGGCTTGGCGCTTTATAAGGCGGGAGGGATCCTTGCTGCGATTGTTCTCCATTCAAATCACTGACGGAGTGAGTGGTCATGATTTTGTAGCCTCAGGCTTCCGCTTAGCCACCTGGTCCACGGATTTCGCCTTCTGATTGTCGGCGGCGCCTTGTCCTTCCAGGTCCAGTTGGAGATGGACAAATACCTGCCGCAGATCACCAGCTCGCTCTTGAGTCCCGCCATCGACCTGAGCGACAAGAAGTACCGGCGGGAGAGCGCCTCGGTGGTGGACGAGTACTTCTCCGAGGACAAGCCCGGCGGCGCTCCCTACAGCCTCAACATCAACGTCATCCTTCCCAGCTCTTCTCACCTACGCACGGGTCTCTACCGCCACAACTCCAAGAGCCTGGCAACGACGCAGATCAAGACAGAGCCTGGACTGGAGGTGCCCTGCTCCTCCGCCGCCGGCACCCAGGCCCTGCCGGACTTCACTTCGGTGTTCAACGTGCCGCCCGCGGTCAACGGTGTTTTTATCAAGCCGGACCTGAACACCGGAGGCGTCACCCTTTCCGGCAGGTGCCAGCAGCAGCAGCAGCAGCAGCAGCAGCAGCAGAGTTTGGACACGGAGCTTCACATAGGACCCCCGGCCCCCCAGCCGCAGGTTTACCACATGCCTGTCAGCAGCACAGCAGACCTCACCATGACTCTGTCCCACTCGGCACCCTCGGCGTCCGGTTGTCGGACCATGCTCAACCTGGGCAACGCCGGTGGCGGCGGCTACGTGTTGGCTGAGCACCAGCTGGGGGCCCATCACGGTTATTACCAGGCATCCAGCCAGCAACACGCGGGCCCCCACAGCCTGCCACCCTCGCCCCCAAACTCGCAGCCGGGCAGCCCCGAGGCTCAGGCCGAGCTGCTGAGCTTGGCCAGCCAGCCGCCACCTCCGTACCAACAGCATCTGGTGGCTGGGACAAAAGTCACGGGGTTGTCTCATCACGCCATGCTGATGACGCACGGCCAGGGCGTCCTCACGGGGCCCAAATACAACCGGCGGAACAACCCGGAGCTGGAGAAGAGGAGGATTCACTTCTGCGACTATCCAGGTCTTTAACCAGTTCCAAGCTAACCTTTGAACGCTAGTTAGCGCACTCTGTGTCGCCAATCCTGCTTTTTCACGGAAAATCGAACCGTGGAGGTTTATCAGAATTATTTTGAAAATTCTCCAGATAGCAAATGAGCGACTTCCCTTGCATCTACATCGTATCGAGTGAAGTACCCATGAAACAACCGAAAGCGTTTACCGCCTATTATTGGAAAGTCATGGTACTCGATGACAGATTGAACTTACACAATAAAATGTTCGTTTTTCTGAAGACGACAGCTCGCCCGTTCACCTCCGCTAAGTACCTTTTTCCTCCTTGGCACACATTGCAAGCACAATGTGTTCCTTTTACACAGCGTACCCTTTTGAAACAGGGTGAAACGCTCTTATGCAAATTTTTCATCCGAGGTGCCAATTACTTTTGTTGTCGTTTCACCAAGATGCTCAACTTGTTTTTCCTTTTTTTTCCTCTACCATCAGCTTGACTCACATGATGATTTTGGTTGTTTTCATTTTGCAGGCTGCACAAAGGTTTACACAAAGAGCTCACATCTGAAGGCACACCAGAGGACGCACACGGGTAAGAATAAAAATGAATACATCCAAAATAGAGCGAATAAGGCTGTAAGCAAGTGTGCTAATATCCCGGAGTAACAGCAAAAGAATTCACTTTTTCTCTCGCCGTGTTACATGTCTAAACCTGCCCGGCAAGAAAGAAAAAGCAGAAAGGGGGTGTGGATGGGAGGAAAGGGAAATGTGGAATAGCCAAGGCCAAAACCAGTTACTCCTGCTTTTTTCAGAACAAGATCGAGGGGCATAGTTGTCGTCGCTATATGCATTCGAATGCAAGGCCGGTTTCGATAGACCCCCTCCCTTGTAAGGTGACACCACCCTGGCTTCTTTTTTTTCGTGTTCGTTTTTTGGGGTAAGATGGCGATACGCTCAAAAGCGTGACATTGAAAGAGTGTAAATGTCATAAATAGATAACACAAACGGGTCCCGTGGGAAAGTTGGCGCCGTGAACAACAGCAGTGAGAAAGTTAAACACAAAAACGCAAACGGAGCCGGAGGTAACAATGCGAGCGATCTGAATCATGAGCTGTACCTACAAAGTAGTTCCACAATCTAGCAATGTAGTTCACATTTAGATCTTTAGCTACGGATTGAAAAGCCTTCTCTTGGAAGATCGCTCGATAGAATAGCTGCTAGCCAGCTCAGCCAAAGGGCCCGAGTGCGGTCAGAGCGTCTCATTAGCAGGCTCCACTTGCCAAATTGAACTTGCCCCGTCTTGTTTTGTTCCGTTCGGTCGATGGCGATGACTCACGAGTCAAGTATGCGGAGCGGCAAGGTCTTTACGGCTAAACGGAGCAAGAGAAGGAGAAACTCGGACGCTGTCGTCGATGTTTGCGCTGCAATATTTTCATCGGTGCTTTCTACGGCGGTACAGTGAGGCGTGCGGCCAAAGCGGCTGCCTCGCACTTTCGACGTTCTGTGTTCAAATCGGTTGTCATGCGGTCCAAAAAACAGGCATGACTAAATCGGCCGTATCCTTCAGGGTGTTACCCCGCTTCGATTGTCAAAAAATCGAATGTGAACATGCCCAAAGATTGATTGGCAACAAGTCCAGGGTGTTACGCAGGATCAATGAAGACTTCCGTAGTTTGCTAGTCTGGCCCAGAGTCCAGAGGATCCGGGTTGGAAATCCCCGCTCGGGTCTTTCGCCCGAGCTGAGCAACGTACTTGTACGTCTTGTTGTTTTCGTGAAGGTGAACAACTGATTCGAAATCTTGATGGACTTTGTGGCAGTAAAGCAAGTCATTCACAAATGTGTTATCGTAACAATTGGCCCCTCCCACATATGTGTATGGAGCCGGGGGGGGGGGGGGGGGGCGGGGGGCAACCTTGAGCGTGAACTTGTGTGTCCGGACCGGACCCTCACCCATACCCCTCCGCGCACACTCAACCAGCCCTCTTTCCAAACACTAGGTGAGCTGATAAAGACTTTTATGGGCGTCCTGGAAGGCCTTTGAAGTGTTTATTCTTTGCCTGAGTAAAAGCATGTTGTAGCAGGGAGTTGTAAAATGTTACTATTGTGATACAAGACTTACTTCTAGAGGAATGAAAGAGCCCGGATGGAGCGCAAACTGGATGACATCATGGCGTTGCACTTTTTCAATCCTCCTATTGGAAGAGAGACGTCAAAGGACACAAAAAGGCTTTTGTGCGCACGAGCGAGTGATGGATGCACTTTTGCCGTGTTTTGTTTTGTGGTGTTTGACGGGGCCGTTTGGAAGGCGCTTCTCTGCGCAGACATGCTACATTAGCGTGTTTGTGCTTGAGTGTTTCAGGTTTCTAATTTGCCAGCTGCACAAACAGTTGAGCGCTCAATGCTTATTAATGACACTTTTGAGTGCTACTTCTACGTACACGGTGAACTTGGATGATGACAAAAGAACTCGGGTCGTTTGCTTGGCATAGGCAAATTTTGGTCGGGCGCACAATTATTAAAAACCATCAGTGTGATTTGAACGTATTGGCTACAGTTTACTTAATGTGGCATTTCTTTGATAGTATTTTTGGGGACAAGTCATGTTAGTTTTTCATCTCTGGACATCTAAATCATACACTAATTGACCTCCTCAAAGACAGCTGACCTTTTCCCTAAGTTTGTTCTGAAAAGGACGCCAGGCGAGAGTGTTTATCCAGCTCGAGTCGGATTTCAGCCGCCAATTTACGGAGGATCATAATCTATGTCAAGCGAGCGTGCGTGCGTGCGCACACACACCTGCGGGGCTCTTTGACACATTGTACTCGATTGTATCGTATAGTTCCAATAGGAGCCTGGAGAATTTTTGGGGGGGAAACGTTTGTAAATTGACGCTCGTGCCAGTTTATTGTGGTCACCTGCTGCCTGCCCTTTGGACTCGTCCTGTCGCCGTTAACGACTTGCCCGCGTCACGATTGATTGATTGATTGATTGGTCAATAGTTGGCCGCTAATCTAATCGGTGTGGGTAATGAGCGCTTGATGACCCAAACGGCCAAAAAGACTCGCTGATAGGAGGATTAGCTTGTAAGTAAGCTTCTCGGCCAAGGAAATCCCGCTTTAAACCCACAATAGATGGCACTTTGGAAAGTGAGCTAGTTTGCTAGCTTATTTTGCCACAAATATTGATTGGTATGAATTGGATCAAATTAGATTTGGTGAAGCTGGCTGGCAAGTTTGCTGGTTGATATTTAGATATACGAGTTTGATTTGGTTGTTTTTTGAATTAGCATGTTTGCTGGTAATGGTAGAAACTGACTAGATGTGTGGAGCAATTTTGTGAGCTGTGGATTTTATCAAGTGTTTTGATCGTGTTCATATTACAGGAAGTGAACAATTGTTTCAGCTCATCTGCTGTTTATTGAGGGCATTTTGTGAGGTTAGCATGTGTGCTTGCTCCTTTTTCAACGACTATTTGGATCAACTGTGACATCCTGAAAAGTCACTGCTCCAAAGTAGAAAAGCTTGACTAACTGAATTAATATCTCATTTTCTTATCTTCTTTTCAGTTGATATGTTTTCTCTCTTCCTGCTTTGTAATCTTGTGTGTTTCTTGTGGTATGTTTGCATAGGAGCCCATTCAACGTCTTTTCTTTTCTTTTCTTTTCTTTTCTTTTTTTTTCTGAACTCCGTCTCAGTCAGTTGATGATTAGCTGGAACTTTGGCACCTGCACATTTCAAATGTCAAACGTTTGGGTGTGGTTCATGAAACGTCTGGTTGGATTGAGCTCATTACGTTTCACCTTTTCAAGTTTCCCCCCCTTATTATTACTCAGGGAACAAACATATTCATTTCCTGGTCTTCAAATGTGGAATTTGCCTGGGTGCAATTTCAACAAAAGTCATTTTTCGCCACTATTTTTCATGCTGCCAGCCAAAACATCTTTGCATTGAACATTGATGCCAGATACTATGTTTTTGCTGCTTTTGTCTGTTTTTTTGACTGAGCCGTCGTCATGTTGTGGTTGTCAGGCGAGAAGCCGTACCGCTGCACGTGGGCCAACTGCGACTGGCGCTTCGCCCGTTCTGACGAGCTGACCCGACACTACCGCAAGCACACGGGCGCCAAACCCTTCAAATGCGTGGCCTGCAGCCGCTGCTTCTCACGTTCGGACCACCTGGCCCTGCACATGAAGCGCCACCAGAACTGAGAACGCCTCAACCAGAGCCGGCGGAATTCGCTGCAGGAAGTGCGGACAAATCGGAAAAAAGTCACGCTTTTTCTTCTCTGGGTTTCCTAATCACAAAACATCTTTTGTAAAATCTGGTCAAACAAAAAACGTGCAGAGCAGAGCGCAAAAATCTCTGACTTGCATAGTTAACTTCAATTGCAAAACAAAAACCTTTGCCTGATCTGCTCTGCCAAGAAGTTTGCTTTCTTTGCCTTTTGTGTACATTGTAAAGTCATTTTCAAGTTACCTTTTGTGGCAGTTTTTTTAATTTTTTTTTTTACATTCCGTCTCAGCTAATTCTCTTTGACAAATTCCCGAACTTTCTGTGGGACAGGTGGATGCCCCGCCCCTGCTCTCGTGTAAATAATGTTTCTATAGCTATTGTGCATATGCAAAGAAATAATTTTTTTCCCCATATTTTGTTCATATGAGTTTAAACTTATCTTAAGTGTGTAAAAAGAAAAATGAAACAAAATTGGACTTAGTCATGGACTGGTTTTGCCTGTTTTGGAGGTCACAGGGCTCAGTCATTGGTTGCTGTTTGTACCGGTTGCTTCCATGGCAACCAATGTATGTAATCAAATATTTCTGGTGCCATTTTTTTGTTCAGTCATTTAAAAAAAATATTTTTCAAAATATACATTGTAGGCCTCCATCATCGACACACGAGAGCACTGCAATAAAATTGTCTTATTGCAATGCTAAAATGACTTTTTCATGCTTTTGTAAGGATTCAAGTTCTCTGACCGCAATGTGTACATAAATAAGTGTCTTGAATTATTCATTTCTTTTTGTAAATATTTTTGGGGTTTTTACGACTTTGCATCAGGATTGAATCGGAATGTTTGTCAAACAAGGCCTTTTCCGTTGTGGAGTTGTTGTTTTTTAGTTGAAAATTGAAATGAGATAATAAAAAATGTCAATGTGTGACTTGCCTTTTGCTCATTTGGGTCAAAACCAGTGTCAAAAAGAGCAGTTTAAACAGTTAAAAATGCAATAAAAACTATTTTTTTTGCATTGAAGAAAGATCGCTATACAAGCTTTGAGTATAAACCATTTGTTTCTTTTTATTTATTTATTTTTTTTCTCCAAAGCGCCCGCCCACACGAAGAAGAACATTGGTGACACCGACGAAGAAGAAGGGGCGCACCTGCTTCGCCTGTTTTGGGCGCCAATCAGCATCACAAGTCCAAGTTAACTTTCTAAAACGCCATGAAACGTCGGCTCAGAACAACGCTACGAAAAAGATGAAATAGTGTGCGAAGGAGGTCTCAGCACACGAAGACGACTTAACGGACTGGCGTGTTTGACGACCTCGGTTCTCCTTCCCAAGCTCAGCCGCCAGCCAGCCAGCCAGCCAGCCAGCAGCTCGTCCGGTGAGTCCAACAACGAACGACACAGGCCAGTCAGCCTGACAAAGTGTGAGGCGGCAAGTGAAATACAATTAAGCAGCTAACTAATGTTGACATATTGTGACAGACCCATTGTCGGCTCATTGCTAGTAGTCTTCTGCTCATCTGAATTGCCTTACGAAATTGCTCGATCTGTCTTAGCCTATCGTTGAGTTACACAGCAGGTGAGTGAGTCCATCGTGTCAAGTGATTTTCATGAGGTTTAAAGAAAAGAAAGCTGTATGGGAGCAAAGAATTGTAAATGAGTTTGGTTAACACTCATTCAACCCCTTTGCTTTATTTTCATAGAAAAGTCCATTCAAAAAGTGCAAAGTTGATAGAAGGTTCAGATGAGTTCATCCAGAAAATATTGGACGTTCTTTTTTTTCACTACAAAATGTGGTTTTAGTTGGAGAGTGACAGTGAGGTTTGTTTTGGGGGCATGTCAAATTGAAACGCTATCCACACAGAAGAGAAAGCGTAAATACTTATTTCGTGGAATGTCTTGAAGATTGGGAAATTGGTGAAAGTTAAACACGTCGTTCCTTAGCCGATGCCACAACAGATGATGAGAATCGTCATCGTGAGAATCGTCCTGAAAATATGAAGCAAAGACACAGACAGGGTGGAGTCGCTCAGAAATAATTGGAGCGTTTGTGCTCATGTCTTTCGAGCGAGATTTACCTGGTCGTCGTGGTCACGCGAGGACAACGCCCTCATCATCGTTTCTTGCCATATTCTGTTGTTGTACTGTGCTCAGCATGTTTGTGCCAAGGAGGCGAGCTCCCTTTTGTATTGCGCTCATGCATCAATACATGCACTTAACCTGCATGACGTATGAGGTGAAACAAACAAATGCATCCTTTTTCTCCATTTTTGTTTGGGGGGGGAAAGGTGTGAATATTTAGTCTCCGCGGTTTTTGAAAAACATCACAGGGCAAGCAAGTAAATGTTTGCGTAGCTATATACGTAGGTATATTTTTCTGCGATGTTCTGTGATCTTACTTCCCGGGGGAAAATGATTCATTTGTTTTCTTTTTGCTAAGCTTTCACCGTCAAACGCTTGTTTGGGCCTGTTTGCGTGATTCTGCAATAGAGCCTGCCATGCTTTCTTTAGTCATACAGGTCCGTTTTCAACATGACCTTGTATCGGTGCAGTGGTTCCCATAGCCGACTTTGATTCTCAGTGAGGAGGAACACGGGTCCGTTTTGAAGTTAAATGTGCTCAAGTTACCACATAGCGTGCCTTTGCACGTTTATAATAGCAAAATGACATTCAACTGCCCAATTGGTAGAAAGAGTAGTGGTTCACATAGCAGGATGTCAAGCATACAGAATGGATGCGCAAAGGAATCCACAGCAATTATTCAGATAAGCTCATGGGGGAAGTCTATTTCCTGGATGGCTTCATCATCTTGGACTTTTTCCCATGCATAATGTAATACGTATGGGGGGGACGTAGGATGTTGCAAGTGCATTCCAGGTGAGAGGCTGTGAAATGCACTGTCACTCAGCGGCAGCATTTGTCAGAACATGTCCCGCCCCGCCCAGCCCATCAGATCAGTCAAACGGCATGGCCAAGCACTGCATTAAAAGGAGGTTGCTCGTGATGGTGCCAATGAATTTTTGGGGAGTGACTCATGGGAGGAAAGGGTAGTACTCAAAAGTTAAAAAAAAAAAAGCGTCTTATTTAATGATGTTGTCATTATTGTGCTTTTATAAGTGGGATGCTGTAATATTAGAGTGCTATTTTTCTTCATAACAATTCCCACTAATGCTACCCCTACATTCAACCTAACCTTAACCAGTAACACTAAGCATAAACTGAAACCAAACCTTAAGCCTAGTTTAAAACCCGAAGCGATATAGATTGATAGGTTCCTTTTTCAACGCGAACCTTAACATCCCTCTTCAAGCCTAACGAAGGGGGCATCTTATTTGCCTTGGGCACAGCGCCTCCTAGTGACGTTTGCGTCTCACTGCACCCGCATCTTCACTTTTCCAGTATAAAAAACCCAAAACACACGCACCGGAAGTAAATTGCACCAAAAACAAGTTTATTCTATAAAAGAAGGAAGGAGGATGAGGAGTAATCATCACAAGGATACAGAAGAGAAAAACAAAGGACTTTTTAAACACCAGAGTAGAGTCACAGTATCAAAAAGCTCACGTTTCTTTTTTTCCTTCCCCGTACATCTTTACATCTCTTTGTTCTGTACACAAATACAAAAGAAAATATTCTTATAATATTCTTCTCATTATTATTATAACCATAATAACTGCATTGCACTGAGTAAATGAAGAGTACTGGCCCGCTAAAAATTACTGCATTCATCAGGGAGGGGTTAAGAAAAAGTCAAAGATAAAAGTGGCGAGTCAGACGCACTCGTATGCAGTCGGGACCCAAAAGTGGGCATTCAAATTTTACTTTTTAAAATAAGTTTGTCAAACATACAGAATAGGTTAGGCTAGCTAAACAAGCCCTCCCCCCCCCCCCCTCCTCAAAAAGAAGATCATTATCATCGGCTAAAAAAAAAAAGGTTTTGGGCGCTATTTATGATTGTTCAAAATAGTTTCATCGAAGCTACGTATGTTAGCAGGTATAGCTAAACATGCTTAGTGTCTATTTTGGGGATTTTTGCGTGATATGACTTTGATAATTGATAGCAAAAGGCAAGCCTGGTTTCTAAAACGTTAGCATTTATTGCTAATTAGCCCATCAAAATCAACACAGAATCAGTACCCCATATTGTTAGCTTTAGAATTCAAAATAATAGAAATGATTGCGTTGATTGAACACACCGCAATAAATAGTTTTGTCACTTGTAGCTGCATGCTAGCATTTTAGCATGTGTTTTTTTTTTTTATTTCACGTTCTTCTTTTTGTAGAAAAATGTGAACCAAGACAAAAATTGACAAATTGGCACACAAAATCGTCAAAGCGCGAACCACTAGCTTGCTGTTGCTAAAACAAACATCGGTACCCACGTGGAACTTTTTTCTTTCCTTAAAGGTTTTGTGCGGAAGTGATCATATCAAACTCTTTTATTTTTATAGGTAACATATTTGTATCCTCCAAAAAGCCAGATGTTTCGCACGCACGCACGCACGCACACTCACGGCGACATGCTCGCCAACGTCACTAGTTGAAAACAAGAGGGCAACTCTCCATGCAACACAAATATGCACAACACAACTGGGACCAATAGTATTATTCTTATTATTGTCATTTGTAAGAAACTACAAAAAAAGTTGTAAAAAAAAAACAAAAACAAAGGGAGAAGAGGGAAGGGGTTCACATTATCTAGTCAGTGTTAAAAATAGAACTCCACCCGTTACATTTACTTTTTAATTATATACATTTATGTACATGGATTCTTTTTTTTTTCAACTGTTTTCTTTTTCTTGTTGTTGCCGTCTTTATCCTTAATGTTTACAAAAGAATGCATAAACTCTTCTAGAAAGATGTGCTTTTTCCATTTTCTCGTTGTAGTCAGACCAAATAAAAAAGGCGGGAAAAATCCCTCCAAACAAGAATCGGTTCGGATGTTTTATGCGTCAAAGTTGTACGTAGTTTCTCGTCTCATTCTACCGGAAATTCTCATAGCATTTTTGCTCCCGTGACCTTGTTTTCAAATTGTTGTTAAAGTCGCCACTCCCCCCTCCCCAATATTGAAAACTTTTTTCCCCCTATAATCCCCAAGTTCGGTTCAAGCTCAACGTGCCCAGAATGCACACTCGTAAAGTAAAAAAAATAAAATATTCAGATGATGTATTTGTCGCAAAACATGCAGACGGGAAAAAAAAAGAAACATGCGCGACCACTTGGCAAAGTCGGGTAAAAGGTCCCGTATTTCCCTGCGATAAGGTTTGAACTTCTCCGCCGACCACTACTTCACAGCGTTTAAAAGACGACCAAAGACCAGAAATAGTTCAAAACGACAAAAGCGAGACTCTGCCACAAAGGTTGGAAAAACATAGACAAACCTCAACGATAACACGCAAATACTGTTTTTTTGTTGTTAGTGTGCGCAGGATATGCAACAAAAAATGTGACGGGAAAATTCTTTAGAAAGTTCACAGTTGTCATAGCGCGCATGAATTGATAAGGCGTGTCCCAAACCTCGACTTTCAGATGGCAACATGAAACAGCGCACCGCGAAGGTCAATTTCTACTGTAGGAAATTCTGCTTACGTAAGGAAACCCATGAGAAATGTCGTCGTTGTCATCTGGAAGTCTATTGTTCATCATAGAAATGAAACGCCGCGCTTCATGGATTAAAAATGGACTTGTGCTGCTGCAGTGAACCACTTTGACAAATGCATTAACACAGTTGGACTTGGCCGCTCGCTCGCTCGCTCGCTCGCTCGCTCGGTCCTATTGCGAAAAGCTGCAACAAATTTCATCGTCTAAAAGTAAATGCCGCACCCCCAGAATGACATGTCTCCTCCGATCGTATGCCTGACAACAAATTTGCATTTTCATTCAAACTGGCAAAATGTGCTAATCAGGGTGTCAACTTTTAGATATAAAATTAAACACCACGTCCCAAGGATAAAAACACTGTCCAACCTTCCCTGTGCATCGAGACAACTCGACAAATGCGTTAAAAGGGTAAAAGAAAAAAGGGGGGGGGGGGGTTTGAAATCCAGAACAAAATTACTTGTTCAGGAAACTACTTTTAGACTGTAAAACTTAAACACCGCACGCACCCCCGAGGATATAAAAAGGTCAACTCCTGTGATGCAACAAAAAAGTGATCTATCAGCGTTAGGAAATTGAGAAAAAAAAAGAGACCCGGTTGTCCAAACATCTAATTTTATGATCAAAAATAAAATGCCGCACCCAAGGCAAAAAAAATCCCAAAAACGTCATCTCCTGTGCTACAATGTGACAACTTCAAAAATGCATTCAATAGGTAGGCCAGTCCTGCGATTGGGGGGGGGAAGATGGGGTGACGTCCATAAAAAATGTCTCGTCCAGGCTTCTACTTTTGGATCATAAAAATGAAATGCCGCACCCCAAGAAGGAAACGCATCTTACGTCACCTGTGCTGCAGACAGACAGACAGCCAGCGTGCCCAATGCATTCAAAAGGATTGCATTCCTGCCAGAAAAAGAAAATGGGGAAATAATGTCTGGGTGGGTGGACGGATGAGTGGAAAAAACAAATCCCCAACCTCCATTAATGCCTGGTACTCCTGCACAAGATGAGTCAGAGAACTGTAGTCGTAAAGTTTGTTTTGAAGGCGACGGGAGAAAAAAAGCCCAAATAAATCCAAAAGAGTTCACATCATGACGTGGCGGCGGCGGTGCAAGGACAGGTGGTCGGAGCGCGAGAAGGAGCGGTCGCACTCGGTGCAGCGGAAAGGCTTGATGCCCGTGTGCTTGCGGAAATGCCGAGTCAGCTCGTCGGAGCGGGCAAAACGCCAGGTGCAGCCCTCCCAGGTGCAATGGTAAGGCTTCTCACCTGTACAGGGCAGGGCAGGGCAGGGCAGGGCAGGACGAGCAAACGTCAGGCAGGCTTAAGCACTTTCTTCAAGCTTTTGAGCGACATTTTCGTCAGCTGCTCTATGGCTTTTCACATCGCATTAAGCGAGTTGACTAGTTGCTAGCGGTGAAATAAACAATGTCAAATTCCCTGGCTGGCACCGTTCCTAATTACAACGTAGCGCATCAACGGAACGTCAGCTGTCAGAATTTCCGTATTCACCTGTGTGTATCCGTCGGTGAGCTTTGAGGTGCGAGCTCTTGGTGTAAACTTTTTTGCAGCCTTCGTAGTCGCACATGTGGATCCGCCGTCTTTTGACATCTGGGGAGTCGGGGTCCGCTGGCTCCAAGTCCAACATGGACCTGAAATGTTGTACAATATACCCTCAAAAAATGGTGTGGTAGGCAGTGAGTCTGGAAGGCCACCAGTGGGTGCCAAATAGCTACTCAAGTCACAACTGAGATACAATCGTTTGTTTTGTTTTTTTTAATGAATTTATACATCAAGTTGTCCGGATAGTGAGCGAGGGATTTATTATTATTATTATTTTGTTTTCATTAACTTTGTATTTTATTCCTTTTCTTTTGCACATGCTTTGTTTCTATGATGACATTTCATGTTTTACATGAAGAGGCCTCTTGTCAATTCCGTCAGATTTTGTATTGGTATCATTGGTTTGAAACAGTCGTCTGTCTACCTTTTAAGCCATTACAGAGCCTTCTATGGGCCTGATAAAGGAAGGTCAGTGACAGGCAACTTGGAAAATGAGGTGTGGCGTACACACGTGTGCACTCGCACATCAGATAACAGCTAAGCTCCAAGGTCCACACCCTAACTTTCCGTTAACACCGCAACGCCTCGCCCACGTAGGTGCGAAGAAGACACTCTGACTTATTTCCAGACTCAAACAAACGAAAAACCTTCCAGGACCGATGCGTTAAATAGATACATATTTGCGTGTAACGCTAATCCTAATAAATGCGGTGCGTGTGCGTGCGCTCACCCTGCATCGAGGCTCTGGGCGCTGATTGACGCCGATCCGGACTCGGTTCCACTCTCGACCTCGCTGTCGCTGTGATATTCCACCGGAGACGTGGAGCCGGGCTTAATGCGAACTGAGGAAAACAAGACCAGGCAATCATGCCAAAACATACTGACGTTGCGCTACATTTCCATGACCCTGTTGGCATTACACCGCACGTTTATACCGTGCGTGATGTTTGCATTGTTTACATAACATTAGCTTATGCTATGCTAGGTTTATGCAATGTTATATGACCTCACTTTATGCTTTGCCCCGCTTGCACTGCTACATGACTCTGCGTTCTGCGATCTTGCGCTAGCTTCTTTTGACCTCCATGAGCTTACGCGACATGACTTTGTCATACGCTATGACTATACGCTGCTGCTATGAAGGGAAATATGAAAAGTGGAAGTACACTGTAGACGTAAACTGGATGGGTAGAGAGTTGAGTGGAAGCGTTACACCCTGCAGGATAAACAACGTCCACCCTGCACGGAGGCGAGGGAAGGATCAAGGGTGTGGCACGCAAAAGGAGTGATGCGTGCAATTTGGTGCCGAGACACGCACACAGCAAAATGAAATGTTCTTCCTCTCTGGAGACAATGATTCCACCCACTCGCTCTCAGACACCGCCCATTAAAAAAAAAAAAGAAGTAACATGCACTCTTAACCCTCCCTTCCTCGCCATAAGCTCTTTGCCTGAATATTTATGAATATAGTGAACACCGAGTGGTGTCAATACAGACAACAAGCTAGCTAGCAAATAGCTAACTGGTTGTAGTGGTGGCTCCAGCTACTCTTTAGCGCCACAATAAGTTCAGATAAAAGGTACAGAAATGACAGACAAGTAATTCATGGTCTGTGCGAGGGATCGGCCGGCGTTCCTGACCTGAGCCTTCCGACCGTCCGTCGCTGCCAATGAGCGGCACGGTGATGGCCGCGGTGGCGGCCACGCTGTCTGCGGGCACGGCGGTGTAGACCAAGGGTAAGGACTGCACCACCACGGGGATGGTCTGCAGCTGGCCCACCTTGCTGGGCATGCTGACTGACGGGATCGTGTGGATAACGTGCAAGATCTGTTGGCCGCCCGCGCCCTGCGTGGCCAAAATGGAGCCCGGCGATAAAACCTGGGGGGGGGGCAAGTACGTCACCCATCAGTTCTAACGAGTCTTGATTTGAAAGTTGGGCTAGCTGTTATTCACCATGGATCCTATGGACTGCACGTTGGAGGTGACAGGCGTGGCCGTGAGTCCAGGCTGTGCCAGGCCGCTTCCCGGCGCAGGGTTGACGGGCACGTTGACGGTGGGCAGTGAGGACGAGCGAGGCTTGTGGAGGGACAGGTCCACCGGTTCCGTCTGGTCCTCGGCCGGGCACGGGCTCGGCGAGGACGGCTCGGTCTTGCAGCTCCGCGCGTCCGTCTTTGCGTCGGGGTCGCTTTGGTGGGAACGCTCGTCTCCGACGTCGGCCTGATAGACGAGGAAAGAACAACGGAAAATTCACTTTTGGAAAATATGACTTTTGGGGGCGAAAAATGACTGTTTGATCGGAATGTCGCGCAATCTATAATCAAAAAATCACTTTGTTTCATGTAATGTTCCACTTTTTGCTAACATTACCCGTTTCGGGTCGTAACTATTTCGTGATTTTCTATGACAACAATCATACTTTCTCACAAAGCGACACGTCGTGACTTTTAACCTAGGCGAGGAGCTGAATGCTAACTAAGACTTTTTGCGGCCGGCCGGCCGGCCGGCAAGGGCCTGCTTTTCCCCGCCCGCATGTCGTTGACGGGGGAAAACAATGGCCCGCTGTGTGGGATGCAACCAGAAAGCAGGCTGAGGGGGGAAGTGGACGAGAAAAAGAAGCACAAGAAGAAGAAGCTGGCCTCCCTCCAGTTCAGTTGAGCGTGGCTCAGCTCTGGGCGAGGGCCAGGGCGAGGCCTCTATTTGGCCCTTTTAGATCGGGTGACGCGGGACAACCGGAAGGCCGGGCGCGCACGCACACACACACACACACACCAAAATGTCCTCTCCTTTTCGTAAGTTGAACATGTCGATAGAAGAGCAAAGAGGTGAGGCGGTGAGAGGAGACTAAGGGGGAAGAGTGGGCGGGAAAAAAAGGGCCTCACGTCGCCATGGAAACTGGGGAGCTATCAGCCGCCTCCACGTCGTGGCACTCCTTTGCCTTCCCCGTCCGGCAACACCCTCGTCCGTCCGTCCGTCCGTCCTCGCTCACCTTTCTCCCTCCCTGCCTCCCTCTCGACATCTTCCCGCTCGCTTGCGCCAACCACACCCTTCCCGCCCATGTGGCTTTTGCTTTGCCGCCATTTTGTGTGGCGCGCTTCAGAAAGTGGGTCAACTATGTCCTCGCCTCAAAATTCATTCACGCCGGCCGGCCACGGTAGGAAATGGCGAATCGATGGGATCGACACGGAACCCGGCGAAGGCAGGATGCCCTGTAACGCATTGGGCTCCCTTCCGTCCCTTTAAGATCCCTTGAAGATACTTCAATGCATGGTATTGTTTATTCATTTCATGATTTGACATTTACTTGAAATATGTTCTAATGTGATTCTCATTGAGAGTGTTACGATTATAAATGATTTATACTTTTCTCATCGGTTGACTTCAGTCACCGACGGCAATGGCGCAGCACGCCCGACAGTCTCATTAGCTTTCACTTCCTGTCATTTTTGCTGGCGTTTTTCTCGCTCGAGGCGCCAATCAATAGGCCGAGGATTGAGGGAGGGGGAAAAAAAAAAAAAAAAAAAACGCTGCGCGACTGTTCATTTTCATCAACATGTGCATCTGAGCGGCACGGTCGTTACGCTCGGATATCAGAAGAAAAAAAAAGCAAGTGAGCAAAAACAACAGCTGGCTTGGATAGAAACCACAAAAGATGCCAGCAGGCCGCCTCTCCCTGGCCTACACCCACCCGCCCGCCCGCCCGCCTGCCTCGCCCACCTGTTAGCGTAGCCCGCTAGCCGCACCCTGACGTTACCCAACCCAACGCTAGCGCTGTTGACGCGGCGGCTGCTTAGCGACACTCACCGCAAAGTCATCGACTCCGCCTGGGTAAGAAGACCTTCAGGCTCAAAGCATGCAGTGAGGAAAAAAGAACTCAATGGACATTTTGAGACCTTTTTGGTGCAAAATCCGATTCAATTTGCGGCACAAGTATTTTCCAAATTTGCTACGTGCTAAACAATGGCGCTCTATTGTGTGACATCCATCCCATAGTCATGACAACATTGCTAAAACATTATCCGACGAGTTAGTTCCATTTTCTTTAACCAATTGCAGGGCAAAATGATTGCATCAGCCGATATACTATTGCTCCCAGAAAAGAAAACGCTGTCACAGCCACAGCATGGAAGAGCTTCTACGATGTTGAAGTGTTGTAAAAGTGTGTGTGTGTTTTCCTTCAAGCCAAAATGTAGTAAGATCTTGCAGAAAAGCTGCACAATCATTTGTAAAAACGTGACAAACGTTGTGTTATTGTCAGTCGGCATCGTTAAGGTTAGCGGTTGACACATGTGGCTTTGTCACGTGGTTTCTTCTGCCAAAAGTGCTGGACTGCAGTTTAAACTCTGCGACACCCCCCCACCCCCGCTGGTGGCATGTCCGGACTTGTTAGCCAGTGAGGCGCTAACAAGAATTGACTAGAATTTTGCATCGAAATTGCTCTGCCATTTGTTGAAATGCCACTTGAAGTGGTCAAATCAATGGCGATGAACCCGGGATGTCTTTCCCCTGCGCCTTCTCCTCGTCGGAGCTCTGAAAACTCCCGTTGGTCTCGAACGCACCATATGTGAGTGATGACATCATCAGCCCGCACCAGCTTAGGCGTCGCCGCATTTGCTACCGCGCCTTTCCCACTGCCCCCCTCCCCCATCCACCCCCAACAAAATTGTGCATGGTCGTGTCCTTTTGCTGATTTGTCTCACACACACACACACACACACACACACACACGCATGCAAGCAAGAAAGCCTCCTGGCTCGAGTGCGAGGCCGCTAACCTCTCATGACAAACTCGTGTGCAAGTGTACGTGTGTGTGTGTGTGTGTGTATGATTGCTGCCAACGTCGTGCATGACTGCTCTTCTTTGCTGGAGGACAACCGACTTGTTTACGTGCACACACACACACACACACTGACACACAAGGCCTTGTTTGTGCGAGTGTGTATAGCAGAGAAAGAGAGATTACAGAGCTATTCAGTTTGCTATGCTGGTAGCTATTCAGCGTGTGTTTGTGTGCGTGTGTGTGTGCGCATGTGGGTGTGTGTTATTGGCTGAAGTGGAAAAAGGTGGCAGAGGGAAGTGCGGTGGGAACAGAGGAGGGTCTGGGAGTCTTTTTGGGCAACTCCCGCCCGCCGCCGCCGCGGTTGCCACAGCGACAACGAGCGGAAGCGCAGTCCGGCCGCTCCCCTCAACACATCCTATTCGGGGCGAGGTGATGTTAGAAGAAGAATGGAGGTAGAGCAGGAAGTAAGCGCTTGGACCCATTGAAAGTCCGGGTGGTGAACTTTGAACCCGAGGTTTCATTTAATGAGGCTGACGCAGATGCTTGGTGACCAATTTTATCCAAGGGGAGACTAAGGGCAGTGAGAAAATGGCGCCCGAAAACAAAGACCAGACTGGGGATGGGAATGTGTACAGATCGGATCTCTGCCAAGGTTCAAATCTTCATAGCTAGGATTTTTTTACAAAAATGGTATCATAACTAGTAATTGTATAGCATGTAACCTCCAAACTTGCTATTCATCATGTATCCAAGAGGAGACTTAGGGCAGCAGCAGCAGCAGCAGACTGAAAACTGTGGAGTATAATACTCCAGGGTACAAAATGGTCAATTCATGTTAGCATGTGGGCTTAATCTGGCTTTATCTCAATGTGTATCCCCAGATGTTCATGGACACATTCTGACCAAGAAGAGACCAAGACTGTGGAGTCTAAAAGTGCAGCAACAACAGGGTGAGGTGAGCATTTTTGCAATTTTCTCCTTTCCCTCACCATATGCTTCAATGTCCAATGACAGTGAAGCTGATTGTATACACACACACACACAAACATTCCATTTGAACTACCTCTTAAAAACAAACATCCTCACTGTTAGTAATCAGATGATGTGTTCACTGACCAACTGAGCCTCGACAGAGTCGTGTGATTGCGACGTGAAATGAAAACGGGTCCGAGCAGTGAGCCTTGGGGAACTTCAAATCGCTAGGCTCTGACGCTTCCTGGAACAAAGGGAAGTCTGTCTTTGGGGCTAAATGTGCCACAGGTCTCATTATATTTTCCACAAGATGAACTTTTTACCTTTTTCCACACACTCAGAGATCATTGGACAAAAAGTGATGGGAGAAGTGCAAAACACAAAAATTGCTCATATCAACCTCACGTCTGTCTAGTTCATAAATAGCAGCAAAAAAGCTGGGGAAAAAAACTCACTGGGATGAAGACGAGCCGCAAACATCATCCGACTTCCTTGTGTGCTTATCTGGCCATCACAACGTGGCTGGGCATCTTCATCCCGCATTCTCACATACCGTGGCGAGCATGGGCACTTTTCATGTCGCCTCGGCAATCTCTGGGAGAACACTCGTTCTCAACGTTTTAAAGGCAAAACATGGCCCCGCACACATTTGATGTGACTGGTTCTCGTCACCAGACGCAAACCCCAACCTGCTATCTACTAAATGCTAGCCACTTGGCTACGAAGTGACAACTGCTACGATCTACCCTCTTCACGCAATTCTAAACGCGGGATTCCATTTGCTGGATGCTAACCACGTGATGCTAATTCCTCAAGGCTAATAGATACTCACTGTTATGCTCGCCGCTCGAGTCCATCCGCTCGACCGGGGGATATTAACGATCGATCGTATGCCGAGCGCAAATGCCAACCGCTAAGCGCCACCTGCGTCCACGAGACGCTGCCCGCTCGATGCCACCCTCGCTCGAGATGGTAACTCCTACACCTTATCGGCTCAATGCTACTCGGTAGATCAAGGGTGTTGAGCTCATGTTTGCCGTGTACCACGTTAAAGTCGGGGTCTCTCTCGGAGGGCCCGATGCGGCCGGCGGGATCTGGAGTCTGGCAGCTGTCCGCTCGATAGTAACCGCTATATGTTCGTATTCGAGATGCTATGCGCCACATCCTAGTCAGTGAACTGCTTGACACGGGCTAGTGTGTACCGACCGACCGACCGCTGTGTACTCGCCGCTGTATGCTAACCTCGAAATACTGGCGCTGGTTGAAAAGCAAGGGACAAAAATGGGTTTTTAGAGCCATTTTAAAAGCCGCTTCCTGCTAATTGCTGGATGCTCATTGCTAAAGCACGCTATGCTAGCCCTCAAATGGACCCACACCCACCACACTTCCTCCCCCCCTTTCTTCCTCCTCCTCCTCCTCCTCACCGTGCACTCCATCTCCTCTGGCTCAGCTTTGATCTGGACTGAGGGCATGTCTGACGCCTCCTCTCCCTCCTCTTCCTCCTCTTCCTCCTCCTTGGCCGGTGAGGGCGGCGCGGCCTCCTGCGTCAGGGCCTCCTGCGTCAGGGCCTCCTGCGTCAGGGCAGCGACTGGCGGCTGCTGCTTCTTCTTCTTCTTGTGGGCACCGCTCCTCCTCTGAAAGGAGAAGGAAAGTGTCACGGACAGGAGTGAGGGTAGAAAAGTTGAGGAGGAAGTAAGACGTGAACATTTAGTACCTCACTTTGATGAAGGGAGAGAGAGAAAGGATAATTTTCAAAGGACAGAGAGGATTAGATTAGAAAGGGAAGGAAAGAAAAAAGGAGGCCTAATGTGGAGGCTTCCACTGAGGGAATGAGGAGCCGGCGAGGAATAACAAGCCAGAAAACGAAAGCGAGGGTGGGAGGGGGGAGCAGGGAGGAGTCGCCCCTCCCTCCCTTTCAGCCAGGCAAGCGGACACACCCTTTTCTGGAAACGCGCACACACAATGAGGTGTGGCTGGCCAGGCCCTTTCTGTCCGCACACACGCACATTTACATAAGTCTCAACTCCTGATAAACAAACCATTTCCTCAAAGAACTTCCTTCACGGTCACAGCCACGAACCGGACGCTTCCAAAAGCAAATGGCACCTCCAAAATACTTCACAAAGCAAAAATGCTAAACCCTAACACAGTCAGCCAAAAGTGATTTGAAACAAAGGTAAAGAACTGGACATGCCACGCCCCCGCCTCTCCCTCAGCTCACCAACACAAACCAACCGACCTCCTTGAGCTTTCAAATGGTCCACCTTCCATCCTCCGACCTATAGCGTATTTAGCATGAGCGCAATAACGATCTCATAATCACTTGAAACGTGTCGTCGCAGGACATCACAATACTGACTTCAAAGTCACTAGCTAAATGTGCCTTGGAAAATGGCCGCTTTGATTCCTAAACAGGCTATTTAGTACATTAACACGCGCTCCAAAAATGCACTCTTCAATCGGAGTGCAACAAAGATTCCGTTTAATTTGAGTTGAAGGACGGCAAAGTTTGCGTGAGTAAAAAACTAACATGTCAATTACTGACATTGCCGAATCATTTTCGTTTTGGATTAAACGGAAAAGGTCCGACGCAAACGTTAAAGCCGTCGCTTACGATTGAAACGTTTTTGTAATTGGCGCTATTTTGTTGTTGTTTAGCACTGAGTTGATTTGGCCTTTATTGTTTAACGACCGAGCAAATTTCTTCCAGGGTGTGTCTGAGGAACTTACAAAGGACTCCATGTCATCTTCTTCTTTGAGGCCAAACATAAACGGTAAGAATTTAGCAACACTGTTGGGCGTACACGTGGAAGGAAGGAAGGAAGGAAGGAAGGAAGGAAGCAAGCAATGAAATAAAAGCAGTCTCAAAGTGCATCAACCAAAGTTAAACATGCATTAAATGCTAACGAGAGTCACACAGCACTGGAAGTCAAAACGAGTCGGCGTGTATTCAATTATTGATGGGCTGAAACGCGAGCTACATTGTAATGGAGACGTGTAGCTCGGCTAAACTTTGGAGACCAAAGTCAAAGTTGGCTGACGCGCTCCGCCCACACACAATAGGGAAAATGCCATTTGGCACCACCCATCTCTGGGCATTGTGTCGAGCAGGTTAGCTTAGCATTTGTAGCAAAGCAGATCATGATTTAGATCCACAAGCAAACAATTGTTCAAGCCTATACTACAGAAAAGTGCAAAAATGGCAAGCATCCTGTGTCTTCGGGCATGGCTTCTTGACAATTTTTGGGGGCGTGCCTACAAAATGACCTAGTACAGAGTGATTTCTTTTTTTGCCCCATGAAATCAGTCTGGGCCTCTGCGGGCGGGCGGGCGGACTCGATCGTCAAAGAGTGTTTGTCATGTGACTCGGTCGTAGCGGATTCCACACTGAGGTGTGGCCTGGACCAATCGGCTGCGGGGTGTGACTGTCTGCGTCACCCCTCCCAAACACACGCATGAACTCACGCTGGTGGCCCTCCAGTTCCATTGTGAGAGGGACAGAGCCCCCTCTGTGCTTCCAAACAAAGGTAAAGGCCTCTCCATGCCACACCTTCCCCCCCCCCCCCTCCTCCCCACTCTGCTGACCAACGCAAGCCTCCTTGCACTTGTCCACTTTCCTTCAACAAAGGAATGACATAAATACTTTGAAACATTCCCTATGATATCGTTGGAGGAAACTGTAGCGCTTACTTTGAATCCATTTTTCGTATCCATTTTATTTTGCAGAAGTCATTGACAGCACGTTTTGTTGTTTGACATGCTCATGAAAAAGACTTCTTTGTCATTTATATTGTTACCGGCTTTCAGGCAAAATAATATTTGGATTTAATTCTCATTCAGACTCAAACACCAATTCATCTGAGAGACCTGTTTATCTGCCACCATAGTTGCTGCTGTTTTGGTTAGCAGTTGCATAACTGGTGACACTTTTTGTGTCCTTATGGCAAACAGTGGGCATCAATTTAACTAAAAGGCAATTAATTAATTAAAAGGCAACATTATCATTCCTTAAATTCAAAAATCTTGTAAATCTACCCACCCCCACCTCAAGCAAGATTCCGAACACAGCCGGGAGTCCAGGGCCCAAGTCGTGAAACCAAATAGGAAAACACAACAGGGGGGCTGCTTGGGAAACTGTAAGGACGGTGCAACCGCGCCCCGTAGAATGGGAAAACAAGCACCATTGTTAAGACACCGGCTAAATTAAAGACCGTTCTCCAGTTCGCTTGTCCAAAGATTGACTTTCGAATGTGCGAGCGTGCGTTGCAGCTGCGATTTTGACACGGAGGGGGGAAAAAAATAAAAATAATAATATGCCTGCAAATGTCATGACATCATCTGTCTGTGTTGCTCCACCATTTGTGTTCAAATTGCTTCTAGAGTATTAACATTGCGACACAGATGCTATTGGCTCAACTGTCGCGTTCTGCATTGTTTGTTGATATTTAGCTAAACAGACCTAATCAAGGATGCGGTTGGTTTGTATGCGCAACCCGGTGGTCAAGGGTAGACATCAAAACAGTTTCAAATTATAAAACGGAAACGAGGGGACAATCTTTCTTGAAATGAGAAACAACAGCGCTAACAACGTGTTTGAGAGCCCTGTTCGCTCCAACCACGAGATGGTGTTCCAAAAAAGTCTCAAAAACATTTGCAAAAATGTCTTTTGGCCTTGACGGGCTTAACGTGAGGCAGCCCGAGAGGCCGCAACCACAAGGAAGGATTAGCCAATAATTCCTCAAGGTTTGTTTTGACCTAATCTGGAGCACCCCCACTGGGCGGAGGATTCAGTGCAACAGGATAAAAGAAGAAAAAAAAGAAAGGGGGGGGGGGATAAAACACGCTAATATGAAGAAGTCATCTGGACTCCAACCGGGTCCACTCAGAAAAGGCAAGAGTAGAAATTGTCTGTAAATCCAACTCGGACGAGGCAGTTAGGGTGGAGGCTTCGGTGGGGTGGGTTTAGGGGTGGGTTCTGTTAGCATGGAAGACCTTATGAGGACCACTAGACTGCGGGAGGAGGGGCCTCACTCTGGGAGTGCAGAGTTCCAGGAACTAGAAAAAAAAGGGCGGGGTGGGCGCGACCCTGTCAGCTTGTGATCTCCACACAGGAAGTCGGGGAGGGGGGTTATTGAGGGTGGGGGTTGGTTCGCCAAGGAGACGACCAAGAGCCAAAAGACAAGAAGGGAAAATAAAGGTTGAGGAGACAGTGAACAAATAGTGTTTGGGGGGGGAAAAAAGGTTGCACCCGCTTTTGTACTCATCCCAAAGCCCTTTCTAATATAAAAGTAGAGCTTTGGCACCATCGTGTGGCATCCCTGGAACTATGTTGAAGTGAGGGTAGGTGCTTCATTTAGTCAGGCAATATCCCTGTCGAATAGAAAAGTAGTGCTTTGACACCATCTCATGACATATGCAGGCATTTTGTGACCCTTTCAGCTTAAAAAAAAAAAAATGGGGCCTTTAATAATTTCAGCTGACTGCAAACATTTTCTTCATGCCTACAAAAGAAAAGTCACTGGAACTATTCAAGGTGTTTCTTTTTCTTATTGTCACCGTTTTTAGTCCCGCCATTGCATTTTAAGAGAGACTGAAGTATTTGCGGCGAGGGCTTCAAAAGCGTCTCTGTCCCTGGCACTTTTTTAACGAGCTATTTTTACCCGCTGAAAGGCCAGCCGAGCGTGAACCGCGTCCACGCGTTAACGCTCGGCCGGCTACCAGCTCGGGAGGAGACGCAAGAGTCACGTCGGAGGTGCGTCGTCCGGCCGGCCGGTGGATTGGAGCACAGGCAAACAGTCAAAACAACACAAAGTTGTAGCATGTCTAAGTTTGGCAGCCAAAAGCTTGTTAAATACATTCAAAGGTAACCCCAGTTTTGCTTCTGTATTTTTGTGTGATTGTTAATGTTATTTTGTTTTGTGCACCCATTTGACTAAATAGAATTTTGAAAACAATTTTGTCTTGAGATACAAAGAAAAAAAAAATGAAAACGCACGTGTGCGTCAGACCCCTAGCAGTAGATGGGGCTAGCAAAATTCACACCATCCAGCCACCATCAGCTCACAGTGAAAAGCAGCAATAAACATTGTAGAAGAAGAACAGGGAAGGCCCCAATGCAATTGAATGGACATCAATGATCCACCAATTGTCACTATTTCACCGTTGTCCTACCAGTCCTCTGTACCGATACAAAAACAATCACTTTGATGATGCCTTCAAGTGGACGCCAAAACTGTAGGAAGATCCAATTCTTTTGAACCCACCCCCCCAAAAATTGGATAGCACCAACATGAAAAGTGGCGAGTCGCTGGCTCATGTTTGGACGATCTGCCACTATGATTAGCAGATTAGCATATTAGCATAGCTCCACTTAAGCGTTATTACATGCTTCCCCCTTTGCAGCGTGAGAGAAGGAAGGCGGGACAGCCGAGTCTAACTGGGTCAGCGCTCTACTCGCTCGCTGTCACTGCAACGCACACAAACACACACACACAGGTCCTCACCATGTGTGTATTTGGGGGTGGGGGTGGGGAAATGCCCCCTGCAGGATCCACACATATGCGCTCGTAACGCGGCTGCCCGCTCCCACGAGCTGCTCGGAGGCGGAGACCTCCCCCAAGGCATCCCAGCAAAAAACAAAAAAAACTACACACATCACATTGCAGAGGATCTTTTTCGTGTTCTATTTTTTTTTTTTTGCACAATGTGCGTGAGTAACGAGGGTAAAAATACAGTGACCGCACGCTCCGGGTTCACGTCAAGTTCAGCCCTAAAAAGTCGTTCTGACATGCTGGACCGCAGTGAGATATGAAAGAGGGAAATTGCGAGATGGAAATAAGACTTGAGTTGTCGGCGGGGGGGAGCGATAAAAACCGAAAGTAAACGTGAAATGAATGTCAATTGCAAAAATGTTGGTGCACTAACACATTTTGCAACAAAAACATGTATTCTCTCTGTTCGATATTTTCTATTTCTATAGGCTGGAGGAGAGCGGCCGACTAAGGGCAATCATAATCTGCCTCCCGTTCGAGTACTTGATCAATCGTGCTCCATAGTCTCCACTTTACGGCCCTCATTCTCCTTCCTCTCTGATCGAATGCGTTTCAACGTGTTTGCTGCGGGGTGGCTTTTGCGTACAAAAACGACCACCCCCGAACCAAGACGAGTCCACAGACGCACGCACGCACGCACAGAGTGAGTGCACATGAGAGTGAAATGAAACACCGGGTGTGTCCTCCATCTGGCAAGCAGTGAGGCAAGCTCGAGAAGCCGCCTGCCTGTTATCACACCACACCCTGCTGACGCAAAGCTGGCCGCCACTTCCCTACACACCCTCTTATCCGCGCACACACACACACATACAGCCCAAACAAACACGCTTGAGCAGCTTCTGTGGTCAGAAGGTTCCCCAAACGTTGTGTTGAAGGACACAGAGTGCATGGCGCTACCGGCGAGCGTTGACGCAAGCAAAGAAAAACTGAAAGCAGCAGCACCCATTTCAGAGCATTCATGAAAACAGCAAGAAATCTTTCGAGATGAGGCGCAATAAGAAACTAAGAGCAGGATAACCTTTTATCATGTCCCCAAGAAGTACGTATTTTCGCCAAGGCGAGACTATGGCGTACCATGCTGATGCAACATGCTAAGCTAACATGAGCCTTTTTGCGTTTACTTTTGTTATTCTCAGCATGTGGTGACTGGTACGGAGATGCATTTGTTCTGAGAGGAGAGTGAGGTCAAGCCGAGACTAAGGGCGTAGTTTATCCAAGTGGAGACTGTGCGGTACCACAACACAGCACTTGCCAAGCTAACAATTGCATGTGTGCTTGTTTTCAGTGATTGCCATGAAGCTGATTTGATCCAAGAGGAGACTGAGGGCAAACTCTCAGACCTCCGGAGTGAACCCCGCCACAAGGTAAGCTGTATGTTTGTCTTTATTTATGCTGTCTGCAGTTTATATTTCCGTCTTGGCATGAATGATCCACCAATTGTCATTGATGGTATGAAATGAGTTTTTATTAGCGATATCCAGGAGGAGACTAAGGGTTTAGAAAGTTGTGTGTGTGTATATCTATAAATAAAGCTCAAGCAGGGCGGAGCATCAAATGAAGAAAATAACGTCCTCATTGCAGCTTCAGGAAATGAGCCAACTTCCTAGCCAGTTTATTGACTCAATAAGCATCTTCCCTCATACGACATTGCGGGCTTTACGTTGCCTTGCAATGTCGCGATTGCTATGTCCGTGTGCCATGCTCAAATTTCACTTTAGAAAATGAAGATAACAAATACATAAAGACATGAATATCAGGTCCCCTCCATGGCCACTATCAGCAGCGCAGCACATTCATTCTCGCTCCCCGCCTCTGCCGCGCACCACGCCGGCTACCTGCCGCTCGTTAATTTTCGCTGACAACGTCGCCGCTCGGCGACCCCGACGTGCCGCCGCCCGCCGGCGGCGACCCTCGGGCTGGCCCCGAAGCGCTCGGCCCATTCCTCACACCATGTCGTCTTACCTCGCGCTCGTTTATCTGGACGCGCACGCCCGCCCGCCCGCCCGCACAAAGAAGAAGCAGCCAGCTGGCCGGCTAACTGGTCATCCGCTCAAGCCACCTGATACCAAAATACTGAGCCAGCGCATCAAGTGAGCTTCTCCCGTGTCAGGCTGTCTCCGCGTGAAGCTTCCACAACCTTCTGCAAAGAACACACTATCAAGAAAGTCCAGTACGTTAGGCTATCCATTGCAAAATGGACCAGAAGGGTGAAGGGGAAAAAACCAACATGGACTTTCTGTCCCTCTTGTAATGTTTCCGTTGTAGAAGATCTTCATTTTGGCCTGTTGTACTGCCACTTCTCTTCTCTGCATATCTGTTGCGACGACGACCTGCTGATGACAATGCGGTGGACTCGAGCAATGTTCCAGCTCTGCTACTACCTTAGCAGGTGGAACATTGCCAGGTTGACTTTTTTTTTTTTGTAATGATCTTCCACGTGGAGATTCCGCAAAATTGGAGGCGTCACCAAAGAGCTGCGTCCTTTTCACAAGTATCCACTTTGCCGGCAAAGGCGAGATGTGCGCTTTGGCCCAGAGACGCGTCATCCCCTCGGCCACCCTCAATGTCACGATGACAAATGTGTTCATGAGATAAATGGGACTATGATGGACAAACACACACACAAACACACACAATCTCAGGAGTGTGATCAAACTTTGTTCGCCTCTGTTAACAATTGACAGACGCGGGCATCATCCCACTACCTTTGGGTCTCTCTCGCTCTCTCTCTCTCTCACACACATGCATGGACGCCAAGGTTATTATGATGAATGAAAATGAATGAAAAAAAAGTCAAACTGAAAAATCTTTGTAAATGAAAATGTTTTCAAAAAATGGTAAACTGAAACTACCATTATAAAACTAACTTTAGCCAAAGCCATTTGTTTACGGTTTCTCAATTTTTTGAGAACTGTAGTTCACATTATGACGCATTTATGACTTGCCGATCGTTGTTTTCAATCTTGTACTTAACACACACACATTGTGCAACAAATTCCTGGAAACCACTGGCGAAAACTGCGCGCTTTCCAATATTCCGACCGCTGCATTTGAGAAAGCCTGGAGATTCTGGAGGTCTGCATTTTCCCATTTGCCAGCAGTCTTGAACGCAGCATTAGCCTGCAGCCAGACAGGAAAACTTCAAAGGCTTTGCAGCCCAAGTAAGCATATTTGGCAAGTGTCAGTTAAGTCAATCACGGGGCCAATACAGAAAACTGATTCTAGTCAATCACAAGACACATAACCAAGAACACTGTCCGCCAGTCAATCACAGTGCACTGTCAAATAAACAACCCATATTCAACCTGCGCCCTCGTGAAGAGTTAAACACACACACACACCTCTCCAAATGAACTCATTTTGTTACCCTCCTAACCTTCATAAACAAAGGATGTACAGCAATGGCAGCCGGAAGTGCACCTGGCTCTTCATCTGTGCGCATGCGCGCGGAGAGGGGGGGGGCGCTTTAAAAAAAAAATAAGATGGTGTCCTGTGAGGCTGCAGAGCGCGCCTGCCTTTGCTCCCCTCGCCCGTTTTCGCCTGCAACTCCGGCCGTCCGTCCGGTCGGCCGTCAACATTATGAAAGAGCCGCATCACCGCACTGACAACGTCACCATGTGTCAAATAGAACGTGCACTTACTTTTTTGTGGCGGCTCTCCGTGTGCATCTCGTGGAGGGGCAGGGGGGTGGAGGAGGAGGAGGAGGGGAGGGGGTAGGGTGTGTATAGCTGTAATGTGGGGAAAGGGGAGAAAGGAGGGCTTATGGGAGAGGACAAGGAGGAGGAAGGGGGCGGTGTGCTGTGGATATTCGGGGTATAGCAGCAGCAGCAGCAGCACGGTGGTGCGTGCCTCTTCCGTTCAGTTCATGTCCGCAGCGTCGTTGTCTTTGCAAGCCCCCTCCCCAAAAATAAAAAAGGGAATAAATCAAGCCAAGCGTTGCGCCTCTGGTTCTTGCCGTTCCCTGCCGTGCATTGAAGGGCTGGGCTCTCTCTCGCTGCCTGTTCCTCCTCCGCCTCTCCCTGCTTGTGACCCCACCCTGCGTCCCCACCCCTCATCTCTGTCACTCACTTGCTGCGCAGAAAGCGCCCTTTGCGGAGGAGCTCGAGCCGAGCCGAGCCGATCCGAGCCGATGCGAGGCGCTGCACGAGTGCACGGCCGAATTTGACAATGCATTCAAAGTGCAGGCGCACCCCCGCACCCCAACCACCCCTCAAATATTCCACATACCGCTATCATGCGTGGAGAGCGCCCATGTTACCTTAGTGACGTCATCCGGAAGGCAAATTGAGGACACTCTCGCAGGGCGGGGAGGGCTGCTTTGAGGGCTGCTTTGAGGGCTGCTTTGGAGGCTTTGCAGCATCTGATAAATATGACACCCCGGCCAACTTTGACAGGGAGCCAAGCCAACGCGACCATCTAGCTATTATAACTGTACCAGTGTCATTTTGCAGCATAACAATACATTTCACAGCTGTGCTGCTGGACAAAATCTACAAACAATCGTTAGAAATGTCCCCAATGCGGAGCCTCTTGCCGTCCAACGCTTACACTTTTAAGAAAAGACCCATTTCGAAAGAGAAAACGCTCTCTGCAGTTTGAAATTCCAATTGGAAAGGTTTGACTACATTTCCCATGATGCCTCGCACCGGAGGCTAACGCGGAAGTATGGGCTCAACAAGCACCGTGCTTCAATTTTAAGCATAAATACCATTCATCGTTACATAGCATATGGTGTTACTTTGCCGTATTAGCCGTTATTATGCGAAGGAAACGAGGCAACTCTGCAAGTTATGAATATGTATTTCCCATAATGCAATTGACCAGAAGTAGGAGCCAAACGCGGAAGTATGCGGAGGTAAACACAGGCGGTCTGCCGTTTTCCTTTTTTTTCAGTTCACTAACAGCATTCAATCTTTAACCACAAATACTATTGCTGTGTTTTGCATCATTCATTGGGCCTTGCGGTGATTATGCGAAAGTGAACAGGCGACTGCTCGGCTAGCGTTAGCTTCTCGGCCCGCGCGCTGCACTACATGAATAACATCTTAATTCATGGTTCGTGTTATGCTTTTAAACGGATTTGAATCATTGAAGAACGCCACTAAAATTGGCGTCCGACCGAGGCTATAGGATAGGATTCATACATTAACACCATTTATTAATTCGCATTATTTTGCCACTATTTATTCATGCTATTTCCTTATGGGTTTCTTTTTAAATCAAGATTTTGTAATTGTCAGTAGAAAGTCTGATTCATGATGTCATTATGAGCTCATTTTTCACATCTTCTAAGACCGGCCCTGAGCATTTGTGTAATCGACCGGGTATTTATTCAAATGTGTTTTTTTAATAACCGACCCAAGTCATGAAAGTCATTTGTGTGTTTTAAGAGTTAGCCGGCGATCCTGTGAGGATGGCCCGCTGCTGGAGGAGCAGGAGACAGAGGGACAGCGGCAGCTTCACGGCCTTCTGCTGCGGCAACTCCACACCCAAGTCGATGTCGAAAGGTAACCAAATGGCCAAATGAAAGCGACGATACCTCACTAAACCTCCATTTGGTGAGCAAGTGGGCGAGCTCAGGTGTTGGCGTTGCTAACCTTTATATTAACAGCACTTGTTCAAATGGTCACCTGTGCAATTAGTCACTACTCGTATGGTTTTGCGCCCTTCAGATGTGTGGCCAAGAAGCAGAGCTTTGCGCCAGCGGCACTCTACAAGCCGTTCGGCCAACAGGCGTCCGGCGTGCATAGCCTGTCTCAGTTCCGGGCGTTGCAGGAGGACGACCAGGAGCTGGCCGTCCTGCGAGAGCTGGGCCTGACCGATCCAGAGATCCAGCTGTGGCAGAAAAGGGACGCCCCGGAAATACCTGAACAGGTAGACGCCGCTGGACTTTTTGCTCCATTTCCATGACAAGTCCAGGGAACCGTTGTGTTTGTTCCAGGGTCATGGTGTTTGCGCGGCTCCTGGCGTCAAGCGGCAGCGCCTCCAGGTCATCCAGGACAAGATCGCAGCCCGGGCAAAGCTTCTAGCGCGGCCCCAGCGCTTTGCCGCCAGCCAGCCGCTGTCCCGGCGCGAGATGGAGATTGAGCAGGCGCTCTTCCAGGGCAGCGACCGCCAAGGATTCCTTACAGCACTCTACCATCGAGGTGAGGATAAAGCTCGTTTATTTACGTAACTGCCGGTGGTAGGTGCTACTATTTTGCTAGGATGTTTGATTGGGCTTAGCAGACAAACGGAGGCACTTGATCTGACTCAGCAGTTAAGCGTTTTGTTTTTTTCCTTCAAAAGGATGCCTGATGAAAATTTGAAATAGAGATAATTCACAGATTTTTTTTTTTGCCGATAGGGTTAAAAAGGGAGTGGTCTATTTTTAGGAAGTTGGTACATACACAAAGAGGTATAAAAAGACTTGCTCCTTCTTCCAGATGAAAATAAGCAAGATGGCCCTCAAGAAGCGACAGATCCAATGGACTCCTTGTACAAAGATCTTCTCAGCAAGCCGCCCCAGGGTGTGGAAACTGCCGGAACGTCACGCCTCTTTACATCTGCCCTGCCACAGGAAAGCGACGGCAAATCGGAGGAAGGCTCAGCGGAAGCGCCGGAGCGCCACACCGTCCCCCCGTTGGAGATCAGCCGGCCGATCGGCAGCCTGCGCGGGGCAGACGGTGCCGGCTCGGGTCGGCCGCTAACGGTCACGGGGCAGGTGGTGCCCGTGACGAACCAGGAAATCCGGGAGAACCGGGCCAGCTCGGAGGAGATCCGGAGCATCCCGAGATTCCGAAACTACCAGGCTGGAAAAGCCTCCCGAGTATGGCCAATGAATGAGTTCAAAACTTTGGTGGCGTTTTGTAGTTCATTCAGAATGAGTAATTATGTGGGGATTTCTATTTGTGCTATTCACACATACTAATTGAGATATTTCTTTCCAGGTGGTGTGCGTGAAGAACCTGAGTCCGCAAGTGTCAGTAGCCCAGCTGGTGGCGCTGTTCTCCAGGTTCGAAAGACGCGGCGAGGGCGACGGCGGACCCCCGTTGCTCTACCGCCTCCTGACGGGTCGCATGAAGGGTCAGGCCTTTGTCACACTGCCAGGTGAGTGCGCGCTGGCTCCTCCACAGCCTACTGCGAAATTCACAGGATATTTACGTGTGCGTTTGTGTGCCGAGACATCCAAACGGCCCAGAAGGCTTTGCAGCTGCTCCATGGTTACCGGTTGCTAGGGAAACCTTTGGTGTTGGAGTTTGGCCGCGAGCGAAAGGAAGCCGATGAGCGGGAAGCAAAGACGTCAAAAGTAAAACACAACGAATAATGGTTTTTCTATTTTTATTTGTATTATTAGATTGAATTGGATTGTGTCTAGATGTATCTATAAAAACATTCCCATCTAATTGACTTGAGTTGAATCAATGTTTGAAATAGTCTCAAAAAGGGGAAACTTGTTTGTTTTAAAGCAGTTCATTCTTGTTTGATCGTTTGGCCTGCCCCGACGGAGGTGCTTCAAACACCGTCGACCTTTCAAATGTTTCTTTTGCACACTAGGTGGTGGTGATGTTGTAAGGTTAGCTTTAGTGTTCCGTCTGATCTAGCAGCGGCCCATGGCTTTAGAGTGGAATTGCATCGGGATTAGAAAATGTCCCAATTAGTGGGTACTGCCCCCCTACTGTCCCGGAATTTGTGGAATTCAGATAAGGCTTTCATTAGTACACACACACAAATCATGTACAGTGCAACCAGGTTGATTTTGATTTCTAAGCAAGTCCATTCATTCATCCATCAAGATGTGTTTGGAAGTTCTAATCAAAAGAGATTTGAACTCATTGCAGCATCAAATGGCAGTAAAATGACCCATAGCATGAGCATTGCAACCAAACAAACGTCCTCCAAAATCACATTTATTGAAATCGGCCATAAAAGGTTTCACAAGCCCACATTGGGGAGATAAATACAACAATAGCAGATTGAAACACTGTAGCAGCGCGAGGCATTTCTTTCATTCCGAAAGAACAACAACTCTGGTATTTTCTTTCATGTTTTGTGACGTCGTCACACATATCGCGTGACACCGTACATGGGCCCTCCGGGTTTCACAAGGGCTCCCGGGTAGCTCCCGGCGCCGCCTCCGACCAGCATCTGTCCTCTGCTGACGGGGATGTCTCCCATTTGACGTATGGTGGGATTTCGCGCCATGGCAAAGGGAATTTCCACGGCGTGGCCCTTGTACGTGTAGCCGCCCCGGCGCCTTCCGCAGCATTTGCCGGCAAAGAAGGACAAGGCTAGTATGCCGCCGCCGAGCACGGAGAGCACGGACGAGGCCATGCCCAAGTAGAGGCAACTGCCCGGCACAAACTTGAGCAACACGTTGCTGCTGGTGGGGAAGTTCCGGATCACAATGTTGGCGGTCCAGGAGACGGGCACCAAGGCCACCATGCCGGCGGCGAAGAGCAAAAAGCCACCTATGCCTGCCACCCGTCTCTTGCACGACTCGCACCTCTTCATGCAAACGGTGCACTGCATGCCTGTCACGGCAATGAGCAGGCCCACCACGCTCAGCCCCAGGGAGCTCAACATGAGAATTCGGGAGATCCGGAGATCGGAGGGCATCATCAGGAAGGACTTGTACATTTCGCACAAGAAGGCCCCGTTCAACTTGTTGGAGCATCTCATCCACAGGCCGTTCATGTTGGTGTCCCTGGCCGTCACTTTTGCGGCCCCGGCCTCCACCGAGACCTCCCAGAAGGGCAGCGCCGTGGTCACCAGGTTGCCCACTAGGCCCATCAGGCCCATGAAAAAGCCCAACAGCTCCAGAGACGCAGAAGCCATTGCCACCCAACGATCCTGGGGGAGCAAATGAAACCTGATGACACTTGGCCGACTGACTGTAGGATGACAATCAGCAAACTTGGATGAAAATCCATCAATTGCGCTTGGTTAACTTGCAAGCAAGGTTTTGGAGACCTCAAACGCTTGTTAGGAGCTTGTTCATGCAACAAAAGCGCCTTTAAACCTGTTCTCAACTGCAACTAAGTCAGGACCAAGGTGACTAGTCATGGGCGCTCACTCAAGCTTTTTGCCAACAAAACTCATCAAAGCTAGCAAGCTTTCTTTCATAGGTTCGTTGTTAGCGAGGGAGTCGAGCATTTCGTATTAATGGTGGCTGCGACGAAAGTCAAGCATTGCAAAGTTGGATGTGCTCATCAAAAATGCAGGCATGGCAAAACATTGCAGCAACATTTTATTGCTATCATTTCACCTGTAGCACTGAGATTTGCCTTCAATTGTAAAGTGCAGTCGGCGCAAATCAAATCCGTGATTATTAGAGTCTCATTTTCCAAATTTTACCAAAGGTTTGAATCTTAAGAAAGAGTAAAAATGCACCAATCATTGCTTCGTGTTAAGACAATAGAGGCTGAGATTTTAGGTGTGACAAAAACTGATGAAGAAGGCTTTTTGAAACGCTACTCACCTTTGACAAGACTTGGTCCAAAACTACGGCTAGCTAAAAGACGACCGAGCCGCTCAAATCATCTCCTTCCTTTTCAGCCAGCCGGTCGGCCGGCCGGTCGGGTCGTGTCATAAGGGTAAATGTCTCATCTCTTTATGGGGTCGTCGTCGTCATGCCACTTTTGATATTTTCATTTTGTATTTCACTATGAAAAGCAGAACACATCATATACGGACGGGGTCAATCGGCTCGTAAAGAAAACGTCCCTTTCGCAATCTGAAGAACGCACAGTACATTCTTGCAAAACGAAGGCGAGTCCCATTTTGTTGAATAATTGAGATGACTGTGAAGAAAAAAGAAGGGAGGGGGGGGGGCAGGACAGGATCTGTGCTTGTAAATATTGACCATGTTTGAAGATTTTCTGCCTCATTTGTGGCCCATTTTTAGGATTGGTGCAAATTCACTCAAAGTTCACCTTTGACCACGTTTGAGACATGACAATCAGCTATTTGTCGGGAGAATCAGGACAGCCAGATGATCTTTATGAGTGTACCAGGCCAAAATGAAGAGTCTTTGTAAATACGGGCCCAGTTGACACATCCAGTATTGATCCGTTTGGGTCAGTCTTTGCTCTTGAATGGACTTTAATGTGTACCTTACATTTTTGTAGGCTAGTTCAGGGAGATAGAAATAAAACGAGGTCCCATCTTAGTCATGGATATTTGTGCGTGGCTCAGTTGTTTTATCCACGTGAGTAGCATAGCGTCAGCATTTTAGACAAAGTCTTTCAAAACACTTTTCAAACAAGGCACTATTTATTTCACTTTGAAAACTCCGTCTGTAACATTCATACTGTCCATCACAGGTGAAGTGTGAGATCATATCCGGTGACATCATCACACGTATCCTGTGACATCATATCCTGCCGTCAGGGGTTTCACATGGACTCCCCCGGAGCTCCCGCTACCGCTGTGAACCAACGTGCGCCCTTTATTGTTCACGCTGAGGCCTCCCATTTGCAGGGTTGTGGGATTTGGTAGCACCACCGGCGGCGGCGGCGGCGGCGCAGCACCTCCACCCACCGGGTAGGGGTAGCCTCCGGCCCCATACGGCCTCCCCCGGCGGTGGCCTCCTCTGCCGTCCTGCCCCTCGCAGAAAGACGTGGCCAGCATGCTGCCCCCCAGCATGGAGAGCACAGCTGAGACTATGCCCAAGTAAAGACAGTCACCTAGCTCGAACTTGAGAGTGGCGGGTACGCTGGGATTGTAGAAGTTCTGTATCACCCTGTTGGTGCTCCAGGAGACGGGCACCAGAGTCATAAAGCCGGCCACCAGGAAGAAGCACCCGCCGACGCCCGCCACCCGTTTCTTGAGTTCCCCCGAGCCCTCCAGGCAGACGGTGCACTGCATGCCCAGGACGGCGACGGCCAGGCCGAGGGTGGACAGGACCAGAGAGACCACCATGAGGGCCCGGGACGTCTGGAGGTCAGAGGACAGAGCCAGGATGGAATTGTACGTCTCGCACTGGAAGGCCCCGGTGCTCTGATGGACGCACTCCATCCACAGGCCCTTCACGCTGCCTGAGGCTGTCACAATGTTGGAGCCGATATGGGCCGTATTCTCCCAGAAAGGGAGCACCGTGGACACCAGGCTGCCCACTAGACCCAGCAGGCCGAGGAAGAAGCCCATCAGCTCCAGAGCCGCAGAGGCCATGGCGCCCAAACGCTCCTCGGGAAAGACGGTAAGGAGCAACAACAAGTTAGCACCGATGAACAGTGTCGAACTCGCTAAATAGAGCGTCTAGTAGCTGTTATCCATTTTGTTGTTGTTAATTAGCTTTATAGTAGCAGCTAGCTCATTCAACTAGCTCCATCTTTCCATTTATTTTCTGAGAATGTCCCAAAATGACAACCTTTTTTTGTGTGTTTTATTTTTCTAGGAGCAGATTTGCCTTGGAAGAAATCTTTGATATCTTTGGACTTGAAGTGAAATCCTCCGTACGACGGACGGACGGACGTCTTTGTGTTTCGAGGTACAGACAGTATGGGAGTTGGGAACTCTTAGTTTCACCAAATCAAAAGTTTGTTAAGATTAATCTCAGTTTGTAAAGCCACAGTTCAGCTTTTTAAAATAGATACGTATATCATAACTATGTTTTACATCAAATTGGATATAACTTTTGGCTCTATTGTAGAACTAAAACCTGATGCAATCAAAGAGGCAAAAAAGTAGACTTACGTTGCACGCTATGTGAAGAAATCACTCGTTCCTGTTGTTGCTCCTTTTTCCCCGCCCCCCCAGTGGAAACATCAGACTTTTTCGGTCCACTTCAACATATTGCCGGCGGCGGCGGCGGCCTTACAACCCAACAAGACTAAAAGTCACTTTTCAGGATTTTGAATGCATTTTCCGAAGCAGGTGGATTTGAAAGGCAGGACAATGGATGGATGTGTGTGTTGGTGCGTGCGTAGCATCCTCATCCTCGTCAGATCACGCGCGGGTGTCGCCATCCGATCCGGGCCGTCGCCTCCTGTCAAACACACGCGACGGTTAATCATTCTCTCATTGGTGAAACAAAACAACCTTTGCCATCCTTCCCCCGTTGGCCCTACAGTATTCCCTCCCGCACGCCGTGCCGTAATGGGATTAGAAAAAAGCGGAATAATCCCGCAGTGCTGGTGAGTGCCACATCCACTGGGCTCACACACTGAGGCCTTTATTGGGAAATGGAACAGGGATGTTATTATCCGGAAATGTTCCGACGAAGAAAAAAAAGTTCACCCCATCATTTTGCCTCGTTTTATTATTTCTCACAAAAATTCACATCATTGAGTACAGGTCACCTAATAGATTTCAGTAACCCTGGAAATATGCAACAAAAAAAGGCAGACCACTAAATCGGTTCATCATGATTCAATGCTTCAGTTCAATGCATTATGCTGCTCCTTCTAGTGTGGCCGCTTTAGCCAATAGGGGGCGGTATAATACAGTCAGGAAAGGAAAGTTCCTCAGCAAAAATGCAAATCTGAGGAAGCCCTGATTTCGTTTGCATATGTCACCATGAGCGAAGCAGTTCATTAAAATGTGTGATTATCTTGTTCGATACATTTCTATGCATGTTCTTTGTTTGGTCGGTTTTGTATGTTTTTGAGTGATGTTTTGTTGAAGAAAAAAAGAGGAAGAGGGGGCATTGCATACTAAGTGAGGACCAGCCAGTTATCCAAGCAGCCTGTTTGCATGTTTTTGCTGCCCTCTAGCCGACATGTGGTGCAACTGCATATAAAAGACGACTAACGGTGAAGGCATCCAAAATAATTCTCCTTTTATTGTTTCATCCAAATATTTGTCCCCGTTCCAGGTCAGTAAAATTAAATAAAGTATCAAAATGAATATAGAGGTGTTTTTGTTGGGTTTTTTTGTTTTCCTTAAAACGAGTGTGACGTTCAATGACAAGCATCGTGATTGTGAGGGGGCCAATCGGGTCGCTCTCTAGCTCGCCGGCCCGGAAGTGCACAACGAGATTGTAATTTGTCAAATTAAAGATTAGAATGAACATTTGGAGTTGGCAGAGGCTGTGAGGTTATGAAAAGCTTCACTCATTTGCCGAATGACGCCTCCCAACGATAATTCCGTGATCTCTCCAATTCACCCACACTCCATTCCAATCCGAATTTCCTCATTTTGGAAGTCCGTGCGCTTCGGCACGATTTATTTTTCCATTTCATGATTTGATCGCAGTTTATTTCAACATTTTATTTTCTATTTTAATTCGTCGTGGGCTTCATTTAAGAATTGCACGTTTATTCTACAAAACAACTGCTTTTGCTTACACCGGGTGTTTCCAGTTGCGCGTCGGACACGTAACGCTTGGGAAGGAAGGCCTTCATAATGATAATGGCTGGGAATGATGCGGCGGAGATGAAGCAATCCGAACGTTGTAAGCGGTGTGTCTTGTGTATATTAACCAGGTGGTAATGGCACATTGAAACCCTTAGGTTTTGAAACGGAGTGTGCCATTGACAGGAAGGGAAGGGAGGGGAGGGGAGGGGAGGAGGGGTGACAGGCTGTAGTCTTCTCATCCGTCCCCCAGGAGGCTCTGCTTCCCCGGCCCCTTTGTTCCGTCTCGCCGGTGTGGGTTGAGTCAGTCACGGGGAGCCTGCGCTAACCCTCCCAACAATAAGAGGGGGGAGAAAAAAAGAGAAAGAAAACGAAAACACACCGACGGGAGAGGGGGCGAGGGAGAAGACAGAGCGTCGGAGGAAGTCACGGGAAAACGAGACGGGTGGCGCCTATTGGCAACATAGAAGAAAGAAAGAAAGAACGAAAAGTTGCTCCTGATGCCTTCGTGGTCGCGGGCAAAAAGTCGGACAGACAGCTTTACAGGGGGCGAAAAAGACATCTCGGGGAGACATCAGGGCGCTTTTTGATGCACGCTTTAGGGAAGCTAAGTGCTAACCGGTAGGACGGATCCACGCGGCGGCGGCGACGGCGGCGGACTCTCCCTTTCTGCTACCCTAAGCATCCATATTTGCATCCTCCCGGCCCAGGGAGTGGCATCCTCCCTTTTTTTCCCCTGTTCCAAGTGGCTCCTCTTTCTACATGATCCTCACCCTGTCTTGTGTGACTCACTGTGAGTATTTACAGATTTTTCTTTATTGGATGTGTGTGAGGTGTTTTTCCCCTTTGCTTTTCCTTGCCGCAGACTAGGCTCACAGCAAGGGATCAAAGTGGTTGCATTTTTTTTTTTTTTTGTGGAGGTGCGCATTATCTATCTCCCCCCCCCCCTCCACCCACCCTCCTCAGCACTATCAGGTGCAGGCCTTAAGACGGTGGAGGCTTTCATTTGGATCACTTAGCAGCATCCTCGACCCATTTTAAAGCTCTGCATGTGTCTATCAGTCATGCCACAATATTTGGAACAGGGTGGGGGTGATGATGATGATCATTTGTAGCTAGCAAGCTGCGTGGCATCCTCACAGCGGGTTTTATGGAACACTGTTTGTTTTTGGTCTGCCACCGCAGTGCATTAAACTGAGGCGCTCTTAATATTTGGGAGGAGGGAAATGTGAGAAAATAGCTCATTATAATTTGGGAATGTATGCTGCTGCGATGTTTGCTAACAGTTCATTCTGGGAGTTTGTTCTTAACTTTGTTAGTTTTAAACTCCATTCTCTTAGTGTCTGAATAACCTTTCCTGCATTTCCAGTAGTACAACATGGAGGGAGATGATCACCACCTCGTGGTTTAGTGCCTTCAGCGCCTTTTTTTATCAACAATAAACATGCTCAAGTCCAGCGGGCTGAAGATCCCCGGACGCGGGCCCAAGCATTCCAGCCCGATGGGAAGGAGCGCAACCTCGAGCTCCCCCGTGCCCCCCAAGGACAGTAAGTCACTTCCTCCTCTTCTACTAGGAAGAAGACGAAAACTGTGTGGTCGTCATTGCTGCGGTTTACACTGTTGACTGACTGACTCACAGCTCACAGCTGTGCTACGTGAGCCGCTATTTGGCGGAATACACATGATGCACGCAACATGGTTCTCACGGTTACATCTGAACTGTCACCATCGTAAAAAAAAAAAGCCCAATTAACTACAATTCTTTGCATGCATTTGACTTTGTCATGTCTCGCAGAGGATAAAGAATGTATGCTTCTTTTACATTGTCCTTCCATCGGCCCCTTGACAAAGATTCTGGGAAATCCGTTTGCTAGTTTGAGACCAACATCGTCGAAAATGTAGCCGGCCGGACGTATTTGTGAGAATTTCGACTCGACCGAATGGGCGCCTTCCATCACGTCGCATCGCAGCCTGCTACATGTAAACACAGCTGTTTCCCACACTGAATGACACCTTTGCCCACTACATTGCATTCAGCAGCCATGTTGACATTATAATTATGAGTACTGTTTTTAAAGCTGATCCCCATTGTGTCGTCGAAATGATTACCAAGCACTCAAGTGACTAATCCCACCGGGCGAGTACATCGTGTAAAACGATGATTTGTTACATGAACGATGAAGGCTCACATTAGCTACCCGCTTGATTCCACCTTCCCAAAACGTGCATTAGGTTGTCGTGTCCAACCGCTCGACTTCCAGAGTTCCATTTTTGTTTGTTTGTTCGTTCCTCGCAGCTTAAATTGCGACACAACTACGCCCGGTTGGGGATCAGAAAGATAATCTGCGAAATGTTGCATGCGGCCTCACATCTGTTAGCGAGCTGCGAGCTGCGAGCTGCGATCTGCGGACGGGGACGGAACGAATAATGCTACATGAGCAAAGATGTAACCACTGAAAAGTACGCTTGACTTGTATGTGCCCTCAAAGAGGTCCCGATTCTTTTTTGGTTTTGGTTCTGTTTGATTGTAGCTCACCGTTTTTCCGACACAAATAATCGGCTCAATTGCGACACCTGCTTGAAAAAAACGCCAGCTGTGTCGTAAATAACTCCCAACTTGATCTTTAGCTCGGCCTCCTCCATCTGCTGCCGTCCGCGACCGCATTTGAAGCGCTAGTAAATAACCCAGGCGGGCCGGCCGGCCGGCCGGGGACGAGAGGTGCGTCCGCTGCCAACGTGAGGAGGCGGAGGAAGTTGTGCGGAGCGGAGGGGGGGGGGGGGGGGGGGTCATTGTGCGTCGACGGGGGATGAATGGCGGCTGTTCACACTGGCCCAGCACAATGCTCAAAGTGGAGGCTTGTCTCGCTGGTCTTCGCTCCGCTTTGGCACCCTTTTTATCCACCCCCCCCCCCCCTCGCGTCGCCTTGGCAACAGAAAAAAGAGGCCTGGATGGTTGCATAGAACTGTTTACCATTTCCTGTTTTTTTTTCCTATATACCAAGTGCTCCTCTAGCCTGCTCCTGATAAGGGCAGCTTTGAGGGGAAGGAAAAAAAAAAGTTAAGCAGGATATGCGCAGTTTGAAAATTCGGTGAGCGACTTGTCACCCATTGCCACAACAACAACAGCAACATATGGCAGCGATCGGGGCTTAAAGCTCCGGCAACGGGGCCACGGAGCCTCGGGCGGCTCTTCGACTCGGAGCGGTGCACAGAGGGCAACCAATCACAGCCCCGTTCGTGTGTGTGCAAATGGCGAAGAATGGCGGCTTTAATTGCAGTTGCGTCTCGCTGACCCACTTTGTTGGGCACCAATTAAAGTGCGGGCACACAATCCGCGCCCTTGTGCCGCACGCCGACCGACACCCACAGCTTGCTCCTTTTCGGCCGGCACGACACGGTCAAAGGGGATCGACGAGGAGAGGCTCACAATGTCGACACTGCGGGTGTTGGTGACGCCGCTCGCTAGAACGCCGTTCTCTCAAATACACGCAATGCAAACGTTTGTCGCACGACATGGACTGTGTCCTCTCCCCATATGGGGGCTTAACATCTCAATGGCTCAATGGAGAGTTTGGACGTCAATATTTTCTACTTGCTCTCCAGATGCTCCAGTCAAGCCCAGCACGCCGCCCAAAGTGTCGGAGGAGGGCGACGAGGTGGCGGGTGACTACACGGTGGGAGAGGCGGTGTGGGTGAACGGCGTGAAAGCCGGGGTCATCGCCTACCTCGGGGAGACCCAGTTCGCCCCGGGCCAGTGGGCCGGCGTCATCCTCAACGACCCGCTGGGCAAGAACGACGGCTCGGTGGGCGGCGTCCGCTACTTTGAGTGCCAAGCCCTGCAGGGCATCTTCACGCGGCCCTCCAAGCTCACGCGGCAGCCCACGGCCGAGGGCAGCGACAGCCTGTCCGCCGAGTCGCTCTGCGCCCATAATCAGACGCTGCAAGGGGGCGGGGGGGGCCTCGCGGGGCAGCGGGCGCCGCCGCTCCGAGAGGGCCTGCTCAACAGCGCCGTCAAGACGGGAAACGAGTCGGGCTCCAACATGTCCGACAGCGGCTCCGTCAAGAGAAGCGCCGACAAGGACCTGAGGGCCGGAGATCGTGTTTTGGTGAGCCTCTCGTGCGATCGAGGGCAAATACGTGACGAAATATAGTTCACCAAACAGAATCGAAAAGCATTTCTAATCCGGTATTGAATCACTCCTTTTGTCTTTGCTGCCAGGTGGGAGGCTCCAAGATGGGCGTGATCCGCTACATAGGGGAGACGGACTTTGCCAAGGGCGAGTGGTGCGGCGTGGAGCTGGACGAGCCTCTGGGCAAGAACGACGGCGCCGTGGCTGGCACCAGGTATGCCCGCGGGCGCGCACGCACAACAGAAAGCCACAAAGTGCTCATCGCTGCATGCTGTCCTGGCAGATATTTCCAGTGCCTCCACAAGTTTGGCCTGTTCGCGCCCATACACAAGGTGATCCGCATCGGCTTCCCGTCCACCAGCCCGGCCAAGGCCAAGAAGAGCAAGCGAGTGGCCATGGGCGTGTCGTCGCTGGCTCACAGCCCCAGCAGCTCGTCCATCAGCTCCGTCAGCTCGGTGGCCTCGTCGGTGGGCGGGCGACCCAGCCGCGCCGGCCTGGTGAGATCATTCGAAGGTCCTTCATTTTTGCAGAGCGAGCAACCTCCAAAGTAATCAAACGGGACAACGTGCCATTGATTTTGCTGGCTTTTTTTTCTTTTACTTGACTTAATTGCTGGCAACCTTTGCTTTACTCACCGTCAGTCGTAAAGATGGCGGCGTGAGCGAGAATGCTCGCTCGGCTTGAGTGATGCCGATCTGTCCCTTGTGATCGAGCGCCGTTGATTCTCCTCAAATACACTCCTCGGCAGCAAATTCCCATCAAGAACACAGAAGAATACGAAAGAATGTGATCAAATACTAAGAAATGTAATGAGAGGGAGGCCTAGAATTAATCGGATAAATCGCAAGCCCAAAATGATCCTTTAAGAATGAATGTGCCATAATTATAGTGAATGGTGAGGATCTTATTGATATTGATGATCATATTCTCAGCTATGACGAATAAATGGCGAAATGTGTCAAACACCGCCCTCTAGTGGCTGAGGAAATGTTTTCACCTCGATTTTGTTTTTTGTTTTTCCTGCTTTTGTTCCTCCAAGCTGACGGAGACGTCGTCGCGCTACGCCCGCAAGATCTCGGGCACCACCGCCCTGCAGGAGGCGCTGAAGGAGAAACAGCAGCACATCGAGCAGCTGCTGGCCGAGCGCGACCTGGAGCGCGCCGACATGGCCAAAGCCACCAGCCGCATTTGCGAGGTGGAGAAGGAGCTCAGCGCCCTCAAGTCGCAGCATGTGCAGGTGGCAAACGTTAGCCAGATCATGTCCGGCTCGCACGTCCCTCCTGACCCGATGTCCTCCCCAGTACGTGTCGGAGAACGAGGGCGCCCTGCAGCAAGTCACGGCCGCCTTGGCCGGCGTGCAGAAAGCCAAGGTGGAGCTCGCCAATCAGCTGGAGGAAGAGAAAAGGTAAGGTTGAAGGCTGTCACCTGTCGCTGACCAAAACGGCAGCACCCGCAAAAGCGCATCATCTCGGAGTCTTGGCGTCATTTTGTATGCCCGCGGTCAAGCTGCAAATAAGTCAAGTACGAGACTCGTTGGGTGAAAGAGATTAGCATCAGCCCCTGTTGTTTTCAGGAAAGTGGAGGACCTCCAGTTCAGAGTGGAGGAGGAGTCCATCACCAAAGGAGACCTGGAGGTAATCCATCAATTGTTGTCTGGGGGAATTCCAGGGGCAGCTCCGATGAAAAGTCACGCTCACTATCAGAGAGGATTGGCCCATTTTTCCCGAGCGGTCCTTGTTTCTAGGCGGGATTGTTACTGTGACTTGATTGCATACAAATGCTCCCTGTTGGGGCGCATCTCATCACTTGGCCCATTGCTCCCAAAAATGGACTCCCGCTTGTAGTATTTGGGTGCAGTAAAGTGTGTTTTTGCCAACAGGGAAAATGCAAGCATGACTCTGCATCCTTGGGGTCGGGTAAGAGGACCAAGGTGACCGCATTTGTTCCAAAACACGAGACCTGATTCTGGATACCACATTAACCTTCCACACACACTTTGCTATATTTCCTCTTGTGTGCTGTTGTCTTCCAAAAAAAAAGCCAAGTAGTGCCTTCAAAGTAGCAATGGACTTGTTTCAAATGGATGCTTGCGACAGTGGCTGCGCTCTTCTCACAATTTCCCATTTTCACGCTGCTGCAGTAACACAAGACGGACATGGACAGGGATGCGTCCATTCCTCTCTTTGGACTCATTGCATTGCTTGGAAATGGAAATGGAAATGGAAATGGCACTTGGAAAGGACTTTTCTTCCCCAAATCTGATGGCTAACATTCCTCTGTTCTTCATCATACCAGCAAACCACGGTGGAGGAGCAAAGTCGCATCGCGCAGCTGGAAAAGGAGCTGGGCCGAACCAGGGCCGAGATGGAGATCCTTCGGGGTCAGCTGCCGGGCGCCGCCGTCACCGCCCGAGCGCTCCCATCCGAATCGAATCCCGAGGCGTTGGCGGCGAGTCGACGGGAGACCGAAGCGCTAAAATTGCTGTCGGAGAAACAGAACCAGGAGATTGGTGAGTTGAAGCTGAAGGTCCAGCAGGCCACCAAGGAGAACATGGACATGATGGATGCCTGGAAGGTAACGAGCCCATCCCATCCCATTCCTTCCCGAGCCACGTCTTAAGCTCGGCCAGCTGGCTTTTAATGCTCTTTTGCTCGTCTCGGCGCAGGCTAAATTTGACTCTCTCGTAAGCGACCACCAGCAGTCCCTGGAGGAGCTCAAGACCTCGTTCTCCGGTGAACGCTCCACGCCCGAGGGACAAGAGCTTCGGGCCACCGTGGAGGGCCTGAAGATGGAGCATCAGCTCGAGGTGGAGAACCTCAAGGCCAAGTACAAAATCGAAGCCGCCATCCTCACCAAGGAACGCGAAGACCTCGCCGCTCGCCTCCAGGAGGCCAAGGAGCACACCAGTAGTGAGGCCTTGGAGGAAGCCGGCGACAAACTGCAGAGGGCTGACAAAAGGCTGGCGGAGATGGAGGCGCTTCAACGGGAGAGCGACCGGAGCGCTCAAGAGCTGAAAGAACGGCTTGAGATTTCGGAGAAAAAGTTAGCGGACTACCGATCCTTGCGGGAGGTCAGTCAAGAGGAGGTCCAGAAGCTGCGAGAGAAGCTGAGGGTGACGGCCAATCAGCTGCAGGCCATCCAGACCGACCGCGACGCTAACGTGAGCGATGATTCGCAACACCGCCGCCGGATGGACACTTATCTAACGCTTGATTCTCGTAGGTGATTGAAGATAACCAGCTTCCCGACAAGAAGCTCGAGCAGAACATTGAAGGTAAAACTGTTTACAGTTTCTTGACTTTTGACTTCTGTGAACAGCCCGTGTCACAGATGTCAACCATTGTCTTCTTTTCAGAAACCACGGAGAAGCTCCTGAAAAGGGAAAAAGAGGTTTCCACTCTCACCTCCCAAGTTGAAGCTCTCAAATCTCAAATCGGAGGCAAGTCTACCTGACAACAGTACAATATTGACTCAAACAAAGTCAACACCGGTTCTGATTTTTCCCCCCCCTCGGCAGTTCTGGAGGGCAAAGTTCGCTCGGGGGAAAGGAAGGCCGAAGCCCTCGTGCGGGAGAAGGTGCGTTTGGAGGCGGAGCTTGAGTCCATGACCAGAAAGTCCCACGATGCCTCCGGGCAGCTGCTCAGCATCAGCCAAGAGCTGCTGAAGAAAGAGGGGTAGGATTAGCTGAGCATCTGTTAGCATCTTCTTCAAACGAGGCTCTTTTGCAAGCCTTTCGCTATTCGGTCGGCACCAGGAGCCTCAACGAGCTGAGGGTTCTGCTCCTGGAGTCGCGTCGACACTCTCGCGAGATGGACAAAGATCTGAACCGTGAAATGCGCAAAGCCGAGTGGAAGGTGAAGGAGCAAAAACTGCAGGAGGACATCAAGACGCTTCGGGAGAAACTCCTCGTGCTGGTGAGAGACGGACGACTCGTTTGACCATTTTGACGATGAGCGGTAGAAGTGCAGTCGTACTTGCCTTTATTCCAGGGCCGTGAGAGATTCTCCCCGGACCACCGCCGTCACTCCATGCTGGACCCCTCGGCTTTGGACTCGGAGGTGAGCCGCCTTCGCCAGCAGCTGCTCAGCACCGAGGACGCCCTGAGGACGGCCCTGGAGCACAACCAGCAGGTGGACCAACTGGTGCAGGCCATGAGGAAGCATCCAGAGAAAAGCCCGGTAAGGTGCTACGAAGGGCATACTCCTGAAAAAGGAGAATCATTCTCCATCCATCACTCATCTGCTTCTTCTCCTTCAGATGCACGGAGCCCACAAGTCAGCCAACGGAATTCACCATCAGGAGCCCGACAGCAATCAAGACGTCCGTATCTTTTTTGAGTGACTTTACTACGGTGGCGTACATCCTGCCGGTGGTACTAAAACATCTTTTTGTTTGTTTGGGGGGGGGGCGGTCGGTGTTTTCAGCAGCAGCGCTGATACGAGACGAGAAAGCATCAAACGGGACTCAGAAGAACGTCCGACCGACCGACCGATCGATCCTGCGGTGGCGGCGGACCTATGAACTCGATATCGTAACCACGCACGGTCGCCGAAAAAGCACCTATTACCTATCCAGTTGCGAGGACCGAGCGCTGTAAATAAAAGGCCTTCTTGAGAGAAACGATCTTCCGGCAAAAGCAACTTCCATTGTCTTACTGTAGCGGCAACGCTTCATGTCCGAGAATTTACCACTCGGTCACTTTTGTTTGTTCTTTTATTTATTGCTTTCAAATGATCTACCAAGTGACTCGCAGAGATGACAAAAGTATTTCTGTGCGCTTGAAGGGATCGGTGGCCAATGCGAAAGCATCTGTCGGTGACAAATGATGTACGCACGTTGAAGAATGCAACGTTACTGGTGCTTTTCTTGGGCTTAAAAGGTCTGGCCGCTATTCTCAAACATTTTGTGGATGGCAAAAGAAGAGCTCCAGTCTTGTACCGTATGGGGAACGCTCATTATCGGGATGAATACTGCAACGCTTTCCCAGGCTGACTCATTAAATATTTACAACCCAAACCGTTTTGTCACTGGCTGCTGTTTCTTCCCATTCACAGAACTATTGGAATGCACCGGAGCAAGACATTGGATTTCTTCCAGTGAAACATTGGCAATCAGGGCAATTTGTTTGTTGTTCACTGGGATCATACAGGATAAACAGCTACACTTTTTTTCAAAGCTGTGTTTAAATTGTTATTTTCATTCAAACGTGTGCTTGTTTCATTGGATTTTTTTAACCAAAGCACAATCACTGCTTTTATTTTTCTTCCTTGACGGACGCTACCTGTGGCCCTCGCAGCATTTCTAATTGGCTAAATGTATGCTGTGCTGTGCTGTGTATTCATTTCCCGCAGGCTTCCACGCACGTCAACTTGTTTGTTTGGACGAAAGAACGGATGCAATCAAAAGATCCAACACGCTCGGAATTTCCTTCCTTTCTCTTTCTCCTCCTCCCCAATCGTGTCCCTTTCCGGAGTTTCTCCGGTTAATCCTGCTCGGCCCCGCCGGCCGGCCGCAGCCAATGGACGCTGCCGTTGAGTTGGGGTTGGGATTAGCAGGAGGGCGAATGACTTTCAATTTTACTGGATTACAGAACAAAGAACGAGAAGAGGGCTGCGAAAAGGACACTACTACTCTTACTAGTGCTCTGGAGGGGAGAAAACAAGAGCAAGAGGGGGGATACAAATATTCAGGTTGGGATTACGTCTGTCCCCCCCCCCAAAAAAGTGCATTGAGCGACATTTGTGCGTTTTTAGCGATGGATTAAAAAAAAATATTCCGGGATTGACAGCAACCGACCAGGCGGATTTAATCGCGAATTACGGTGAGCTATGGGTCCTTTTTTTTAACATCTTTAAACCTTCCCAAACGTTATTTGTATCATACATTGTTCATTAATTGAGAAATGAGTGGATTGTACGTGAAGAATCTATAGATTATTTCACGACGACATCAACGAGAGGGAGGGGGAGTGCTAATATTAGCTCGCGAGCTAACTAGCCAGCTACTTAGCTAGCCTGTTAGCTAATTAGCTCGCGCTTGGCTGCCTGCTGAACTCAAGAATGTCAGTAAATTAAGACAGCGGCGAAATGAAAACGATTCCCCCGTCTTGTTTTTTAAGACCAAGAGTGCGTGCGCGGCGTCGATTGTCTTTTTGTTCTTTTCGGTTGTCCTTCGTTAAAGTGTCTGCTTAAAGGTTATTTAGGACCACACAACAAAGCCAGCTGCTGTGCAACCAAACGGAGCGTTTAAAAGTCGTCATTTAGTTTTTTTTTTTTTTTTTTTAACACAATCTCAAGTAGAGCTCAAATGAACTTTTTGGGGGTTATTTTACACCACGACAGTTGTTGATTTGTGCTCGCTCCTCCTTTCATTTTGGGGTAGTGTGTGTGTTTATTCGTTAATAAAAGTAACAAGGCTCGTCGTTAATGTCGGGGTTACGCTCTGCTTTCAACTCAGTCCAAGTTGAAATTCCACACTGTTGGTTGGAGTGCCAAGAGTTCTTGGTCCCCAGTGTAGCGTTTGAGGAAATGAAATGGACCGACCGCTTGAACATTTGGGTGTTTACATTTACGGTGGCAAACTCGCTTGTGTGCCAAATATGACTAACCCTCGATATTCCATCTTGTTTTGGGCTATGTCCCACATTTTCCACACAGTTCGCACCAACTTTAAAGTGTGAAATTGTGTTTCCCACAAACGTTGCTCACTTGAGCAGCTTTGTATGTCATTGCCATTGACTGTGTCTTATTCCTCCTGCTGCTCTATCTGCGCTCCTCCTCCGTCACTTCCTGATCTGGGCTATGTGTTCAGGCTCAGTCTATTTTCAGGCCCTAATCGGTGAATGCTTGCCGCGGCCTCGGGGGAAAGGCATTTAGACGGACGGCCACGCCTGCCTCTTCCTCTTCATCCATCTTCCTCCTCCTCCTCCTCCTCCGTCGATTGAGCCCGAGCCCCGACCGGCATAATGCTCGGCAGTGTCTGCAGAGATTAAAGGGCCAGCGCTACATTGTTCGCATGCCCCGAGATTAGTTTCCAAGGAGACGGGTTGCGGTTGCCGCGGCAACGCGGCAGCGACGGCCAGTCCCGTCTTCGTCCGTTCGGCCAACGGCATGTGACTGAGGCGGCTGACCGATGCTAAGATAACAGATTGAGACGTGGTCAGACGGAGGCGCTAAAGGGGGGGGGGGGCGACTGTATTAAGATGTTAACGTAGGACTCGCAGATGCTATGTTATCGATGACAAACTGATGCTAGTATGTTGCGATCGGATGCCAAGATATTGCTAACGGTGTGTTCTTGTTGTCTTTGTAGCGGCCATGTCTCAAATGAGGAAGCTGACGTGTGATGGCGTGCGGCCCACCTCCCGCTGCGATCCTGCGCTTCCGGCGCCCTCTGCCAGGCAGGAGATCCTCACCAGCTTGGTGTCGGCCCTGGATTCGGTGGTAAATCCGCTGCCGCTGCCGCCGCCGCCGCCGCGCAACTTACCAGATGTGTGTAGTAAGGCAGCTTTTTGTCCAGTGCATGGCCATGTCCAAGTTGAACGCCGAGGTGGCCTGTGTCACCGTCCACGAGGACAGCGTTATTGCAGTTGGTACAGAAAAGGGACGCATTTTCCTCAACTCCAGGAGAGAAATCCAGACTGAATTCTACAAGTTTTGCCGTAAGTTCCTCCCACGCGTTCCCGAGAGTGATTTGGGGCTAAAGGCCATTTGTGCTAGGTTTTCGATGCCACTCTCATCCTTTGCCTGTAGGGGCGCCCTCGTACCTGCCCGACGTGACCTCCGCCAAAGACCAGGATGTGGATCTGGGCAAGGCGGGAAAGGAAGGCGAGCGTGCGAAAGCGGGCAGAGCGCCTACGCTGCCGCCTCCGCTGCCGCCACCGCCGCAAGCGGATGCGCAGTCCAACATTTTTGTCCTGAGGAAGATGGTGGACGAGGTCTTTACCGTTCTCTACAGTAAGCCCTTTTTTTCCAGTCAGATGGCAAGTGTCAAAGCGTTTGAGGGTCGCGGCACACCTATTTACGTCAAGGGATTCCCCGTCGGTGTGCGCAGGTGAAGCGGCTGGAAAGAGCACCCTAGTGCCCGTGCCTTATGAGTGGCTCCAGAAGGAGCCCGCTTGCCTTGTGGCCCACGGTCTCCCGGAGGGCGTCTCCTTGAGAAAGCCGTCAGAGTATGACTCCAAGACGCTCATAAAAATTCTAGAGCAAAGCCACAGGATACAGTTCACCGTCACAAGGTCAGCACCTCACACGGGCCGGAGCATTTCCGTCCGGCTCAGTGGCAAGTTTGTGGCTTCCCGGCGAGTTAGGGCTCGACGGCTATTTTTGCAAGCGTGACTATCTGCGGCGTATTAGTTTGGGCTCCGAGCCCAATTTGGAGAGCCCGCGTTTGACGCGGCTCCTCCTCCGGTCTGTCGCGCAGGCCGACGGAAGACTTGTCCAAGTCGGCGAGCGCAGAGCTGGGCCATCAAAGCTCTTCCGGCAGCCCCGCGGCTCAGAGCGGCGCTGGCCCAGTCAAGACTACTGCCCAGGTAGTCACACCGCCAAGTCCCGCCACTTCCGCCAACTCTGTTCTCTCAAACTTCCTGTACGGCATGCCCATGTCCTCCAAACCCCACCCAGATGGCACGCCGGACTTCAAAGCCACGTCGCTCCTCAGCCTGGCCAAGGACCGACTGGCCGACTGGACGGACAAGGGCACGTGCGGGAAGGCTGCCGCTAGCAACGGTAGCACCCCCGGCCGGCCGCTCGCTCGGTCAGGAGTCGCGCCCACGTTCGGAAGCGGATGCGCTGACTTTTCTGCCTGTGTGTTTTGGTTGATCCGTAGATGAAAGCACAAAACTAGCCGGTGAACAGGGTCAGACACCTGCGAGTGTCCACATTTCCAAGAGGCTACTCTTCTCCATCGTACACGAGAAATCGGGTATGCCTTCCACCGCTAGCTGGGAACACAAATGAAATCCAAATCTTCATTCAATGGTCATCCATCCTCCCTCCGCAGAAAAATGGGACTCGTTCATTCGGGAGACGGAGGATATTAACACGTTGAGGGAATGTGTCCAGATTCTGTTCAACAGCAGATACGGTGAGGAGGACTCGAGCGGCATCTGCCATTCAAGCAAAGATGGGCTGGCCCGCTTTTCCCAATTTTGATGCATAAAAACAATGGCGTGCTATTTTTTTTTGACTTTTTCCTTGTCTTTCTAGCCGAGGCCCTGGGTCTGGACCACATGGTGCCGGTTCCGTACCGCAAGATAGCGTGCGACCCGGGCGCGGTGGAGATTCTGGGCATCCCGGACCAGATCCCCTTCAAGCGCCCGTGCACCTACGGGGTCCCCAAACTCAAACGCATCCTGGACCAGCGCCACGCCATCCGATTTGCGGTCAGGCGGTACGTCCGTGCTTTCCTTTCCTTTCCTTTCCTTTCCTTTCCTTTCCTTTCCTTTCCTTTCCTTTCCTTTCCTTTCCTTTCCTTTCCTTTCCTTTCCTTTCCTTCCTTTGGAGGAACGTTGGCGAAACGCTCACTCCGACGACATTGGCGCTTTTTCACTGTCTGCTTTGCCTTACAGGATGTTTGATGAAAAGATTTTCACAGGTAAGCTCAATTCAGCTGGTGCACACATTTAGCATATGGCATTGTCGTTGACGTAAATGGGAAAGTGTGTCAAGATGCCTGCAACTATCTATGTTCAGGTCCCAAGCGTTGCCATTGTAACAATTGTTGAGAATTCTCAGAAACCTGACCGTGTTTTATGGTCTGGGCTCTCCTCCAAGCTGCCGCCGCCGCCGCCGCCGGCAAGATGTCGAAGGAAGAAAGCAAGCAGGACGCGGGCTCCTCCGCCTCAGAAGACGCTTTGGCCGAGAACCTGAGTCTCACGGCCAGCGCCGCAGAGCTGCCCGTCAATCCTCACAGCGACTGGTCAGAGCGCGTTGCATTGTTTTGCCAGGGCCAACAAACGCCTCCTAATGAGCTGTCCCGTCCCGCCCCGCCCCGTCCCGTGTGTTGAATTGCACAGGTCGACCAGCGTGTGCGCCAGTCCCCTGGCTGAGTGCGAAGCAGGTGAGAACTCGAACCCGCCCGCCTGGTGGCCGGCCATCTGGGCGGGAGAAAGATGATGATGATGATGATGATGATGATGATGACGATGCCCCCTGCAGGTCCTTCGGCAGATTGCCTCCCCATTAAGAGGATTAAAACGGAGCCTCCGGACGGGGACATCATTCAAGTTACGGTGCCGGGTAAGTCAGACGAATGCAACGGGGGAAACATGCCGTATCACAAACCTTGCTCTTGTTTTTCCAAGCCGGCTCCAACGCCGAGGAGGCCGGCGAGCCCGAGCCCGCCTCCGCCCCCTCGTGTCGGGCCACGTCTGAGCCCGCCCCCTGGTGTCGGGCCGCGTCCTCTCCCTCGGGCCCCCTCGCAGGTAAGCGCCACAGCTCCCCCCTAGCCACCTTCCCGGACTGATCCCTCACCAGCTTCGCAGATCCAGCCCCTGTAGCCTGCTTGTTGTTTCGGGCCTCGCAGATAAACTTAACCTTAGTGAAGTTGCCACATGCAAACCCTCCGTCCCTCCCTCCCTCCCTCCCTCCCTCCCTCCCTCCCTCCCTCCCTCCCTCCCTCCCTCCCTCCCTCCCTCCCTCCCTCCCTCCCTCCCTCCCTCCCTCCCTCCCTCCCAGCCAGCCAGCCAGCCAGCCAGCCAGCCAGCCATCCTCCCCCACTGTAGCACTTCTTCCACTAGCAACTTGCACTAGGATGATTGATGAGCCTCCCCCTCAGTCTAACACACAGCTGTCTGGGGACCCAAGGCGACATTTGTGCAGTCCCTCTCTTTAAGTAGCAAAAAAAAAAGAAGCAATCACAATCTCCGGTCATGTTTTATGTCTGTACGGCCACCTTGAGTGCCTTGAAAGGCGCCTTAGAAATAAAATGTATGATTGTTATTAAGAACATGAAACGTTCAGCAAGTTGCTTTGCTTCCACATAAGGAGAGTCCACACAAATGCGAACTTGGGGTTTAGCGCACACGCTTTTTATTTTATTTTTGTCTTGTTTTGACTGTGCTTTGCTTAAGTTTCTTTTCTTTCGCAAATGACCACTGCAGGAGGCAAAGCAGAGGTAAGCGCACACGACAAATCCCAGCGCTCCAAATGAACACCAAAGTGCAAAATACATGGCCCTGGCCCGATCGCCCGCCCGCCCGCCCATACACAAATAAGCTAAAACCAGTAAAGTCGTTCACAAATCTCGTTGGAAGCGTATAAGCGTTTCAAAATGGTCTTATGGCGTTCTTGCACCTTGCAGCCGGCGAAGGGTTGTCGCCCAATACGGCACCGCTCAACCTCCGAAGACCCTCTGAAGGTAAGGCTTTTTTCAAAGTTCTTTTCTTTTTTCACACGGAAACTTGTCTTTGTCATTCAGCAGGCAGCCTGGTGGAGGACATTGGTGAAATGATTCTTCAGCTGCGCAGACAGGTGGACAACTTATTCAGCATCAAGTATGGTAAGTGCACAAAGAAGTTGTCGCTTCTTTTTTGGAAGCACCTTTTTATTTTTCAACATGGTTTTGTTGCTCAGCTGAAGCTTTGGGCCTCCCCGAGCCGGCCAAGGTGCCCTACTCCAAGTTCCAAACGTACCCCGACGAGCTGTTTGCGACCGGGCTGCCCGAGGGCATCGCCCTGCGGCGGCCCAACTGCTTCGGGGCGGCCAAGTTGCGCAAGATCCTGGCCGCCGCCAACCGCATCAAGTTTGTCATCAAAACGTGAGCGGAAACACCCACACTGGGTTGGCCTCGTGCCAAACAAAGGCTGAGCCAGCCAGCCAGCCGGCCAGCGTCATTGACGGCAGGCCTCATCGTGTCCGTAGGCCCGAGCTGCTGAGCGAGCAGGTCAAGCAAGAGATGCCTTCCGTCTGCGACTCGGGTGAGGGAGCCAAAGGCCAAAGTTTGAATGCAGATTTTCCCATTTTGGGTGCATCCTGCTGAGATGGTTCAAAGGTTTGACCTTCTGAATGGTTGGTTCTTCGTAAAGAGCTGGACGCTAAGGAAGTGGCAGCGCTCCCAGAGGACGCTACTGCGTTGTCCAAAAGACCCGCTTTCTCAGGTACCACCTCATCTCATTCGGTGACTGAAGATATCGAACGAACTGTGTGTAGCTAGCCCAAATGTCGATTGAGAGCCTTTTCCATCACCAGAGTGCCTGGAGTCCAAGCTGTCCAGGATCGACCTGGCCAACACGCTGCGGGAGCAGGTCCAGGACCTGTTCAACAGAAAGTACGGCGAGGCGCTGGGCATCAAGTACCCGGTGCAAGTGCCTTACAAGCGCATCAAGAACAACCCGGACTCGGTCATCATCGAGGGACTCCCGCCCGGAATCCCCTTCCGCAAGCCTTGCACCTTCGGCTCGCAGAACCTGGAGCGCATCCTGGCTGTTGCTGACAAAATTAACTTCACCATCACCAGGTGAATGCTCATTCTTGTCTCCATGTTGTGGCCGTCAAATGAGGCGAAGCTAACCGCTGCCTGTCCATTTCCAGACCTTTCCAAGGACTCATTCCAAAACCTGGTGAGTACAGAGCAACAGGCGCTCAAATCGCTCCCTTGATTAAAAGCCCTCATCGTGTTCTTCAGCGCCTCGCCGGGTCACGTTACTCAAGAAGGCCTACGCCACCATAAATGGTTGGTAGGTTGTGGCTCACTTTTTCGTAGCTTAGCTTGTGGAGAAATGCCATTTGTCTCCTGTTAGATGACGACGATGTCAACCGAGTTGGGGAGAAGGTGGTCCTCCGCGAGCAGGTCAAGGAGCTGTTTAACAAGAAATACGGTAATGAAGAAAAGACAGCGTACGCCGCCCTCCGGGACACATTTGTAGCATCGCGTTGCTTTGTCTCTAGGCGAGGCTCTGGGGCTTGACCGCGCCGTGGCCGTGCCGTACAAGCTGATCCGCGGCAGCCCCGAGAGTGTGGAGGTGGAAGGCCTCCCCGAAGACGTGCCCTTCCGGAACCCGGGTGCCTACGACGCCGCCTGCCTGGAGAGGATCCTCCATGCCAAAGACAAAATCAGCTTCAGCGTCAAGAGCCAACTACAGTAAGCAAGCGGTGGCCAGCCAGCCCTGGACAGCAATTGATACTTAGTGTTCACTTTTTCTGCATGAAAATTGATCAAATGCTAATAGTTGCTATTCAAATGAGAACAGCAACTGAGATCGAGACATTGGGTGCCAGAATGGCTAGACTGCCGTCCGCTAACTTTTGTGTCTCACACAGGCCTTTCTCAGAACTGTGCAGTCAGCCTTGCAACGCAGGTATCACGTCGTCGTCGTCATCATCATCATCATCATCATCCCATATGAACAAGCCTTTTGCTGATCTTGAACTTGGTTTTCTTGCCTAAGCATCAGCGCCCGAAGCCTCGACCAGTCGGCGGAAGCGCAAACGCGTCCAGGAGAGCCACCGAGGCCCCGCCCCCTCCTCCGCAGGGCTTGCCCCATCATCCAATCAGATTCCAGTCATGGTACGTGTTACATATCTGAGAGTTCAGATGAACAAAACGGAGCCTATATTGGCTCTGGCTATCCATTTGCTTCATGACTGATTGACTCTCTGCTGCCTGCCATTTTGTGTACTCAGCAGTGGCCAATGTACATGGTGGACTACAGCGGAGTCAACATGCAAGTACCAGGAAAAGTGAACTACTGAACCCAGTCAAAGCCCAGAAATGGCGTGGTCAACAATCTGCCATTGTTCTTTGGTTTGCTAACATTGGCACTAAAAACAAGTCACATTGTGCGTGCGTGCGTGCACGCCAATAGCATCCACGGCGTCATTACTGACACTATTAAGTCATATCATATGCTAATGTTTGTACCTTTTTTAATTTATTCTATTTATTTAACTGTAACACCGCCGCGTGCAGGGATGCTGACTAAAACACTAACGCTTCATGGGGGTCTCATACTCTGAATTGATACTTTGGAATTAAAAGCCTAAGGAACAGTCTGTCTTAATTCCAGTTATAACGGCTGGCACGAGAAGCTTAAGATAGCCGTCTACAGCTTGACTCAAGGAGGCCACTTGCTGATGAGCTGACCGAGCTACATCTTCATCCTGACTAACTAGCGCAAAGCTAATGCAGCCGTTTACCTCTTCATTCCAGCTAACTGGTTGTCAGCTAACGGTATTACCTTCACTGTGACCAACCGAGTAGTGGCTGATTAGAACGCAAAGCCAGCGCAGCAGTCGAGAGCTTCAACCTAGTTAAGGACCGTGTGACCCTTACCCAGCTAAAATGCTGGTGGCTACTGAGCAAAAGAGACTAACTAGTTCTTTGTTTTGCTTTCCATTATATCCAGCGTATGGGCGCCCTGCCCTGCCCTGCCCTGCCCTGCCCTGCCCTGCCCTGCCCTGCCCTGCCCTGCCCTGCCCTGCCCTGCCCTGCCCTGCCCTGCCCTGCCCTGCCCTGCCCTGCCCTGCCCTGCCCTGCCCTGCCCTGCCCTGCCCTGCCCTGCCCTGCCCTCTCAAGGAGTTTGAGATTAACACAGCCTTTTGTATGTTAGCGCATTTATGAAAAGCCATTTGAGCATTTATTCAATATCAAGTTTCAGGATTTTTTTTTTTTTTTATCCGCTACCGTATGACATTTCTGCGCATTAGGACAACTTTGACATTGTACAATTTGACGAGTTAACATAAAGCTCTGTATTAAGTAGCATACAGACATGCCTACTGGTCCATGGACCTTCTGCTAGATATCAAGGATATGGAATAAATGCTCCGAGGGGCTTTTACCTATATGTACCATTATATTATGTGGCTAAAACAAAGAGGTCAGTCAGTCTGAATGTATCAAGCAGGGCCCGCCGTCCCTGACCTAACAGTAAAGAATGCTATGACTAATCCCCATGTGAACATGCTGTACCTTAATGCCAATTAGGCCTTTCCAAATAAATTGTGTTGCCTTCCATCGTTGTTTTATTTTTCGTACCGCTGCGTATTTCTCAATTGATACCGTAGAGTCTTTTTGTTGTCATCAATCATTTATTGCAGTGACTTGTGCCGCGAGAGGCGGGATCATTCATGTGAGTACAGGAAGTGAGGCCGTCCGTGATTGTCACCAATGGAGCACTTTCTTGGCTTTTGTCTTCAGATTGGCAGTCGGGGTAGAGCGTCAAGCCGTGCAGGATTTGGCTACAACGCTAACCGAAAGAGAAAGTACGCCCAGCTAGCAAAATAGACGAGTCCAAATGAAGTGAGTTGGTCAAACGGTGCAGGATCCGATTCAAATGTTAACCAAAGCACGTGTTAAAGAACATGTCTTTTCTGACTTGTGGCTCACCACTTGTTCAAATTTGGACTCCCCCCCCCCCTAACGCAGCATCACTTTGCTATGCTTTCAATGGCATGATTCTGCCCCCTATTTTTTTTTAATTGCAGATTTATGCGCCATCACAACTAAAGTGCTTCTTGAGTTTTGAATTATCGATGACGTCACGACAACCGAGCGGAAAAGGTGGTAGATGAAGCTAGAAATGAAGAATATACCACAACACTTTCCTTTTCCCCAGAATAAGGTTTGCAGGAATGTAGCTGCATCAGAAGCGTAGCAGAAAAGGGATATCACAGCAACTGTGTTCACTTTGACACAGCATGCTGCATTTCCAGCGCCTATTAGACTCTGGGATGACTTCCAAAGGTGGAAAAATGATCAGGTTCTTCCCCATTCCACTGCCTGTGTGGTGGTGGTTATACCGCCGCCGCCGCCCGGTCTAGAATGGGTTCCCTTCCAATAGGAGGATGTGAAAAGTTTTTTTTTTTTTGGGGGGGGGGGGCTGCGGTTCACTTAGCTGGAGGGGCCGGGGGCTTTGAGGCAGTCCTCGGTCACGCCCTGAGAGGCCAGCTCCAACAGGACGTTGTCCAGATAGTTGGGATCCGGGAAGCCGTGTCCCGACAGGTTGGACATCATCTCCGTCTTGTGGTGGATGCCGTTCCACACCACTGTGTCGGGTTCGCCGGTGGTGCTGGACGTGCCCACCGTGAAGATGAGGCGGCGCATCCACGCAACCTTCAGCAGCTCCAGAACCTTTGGTCATACAAAAAAGGACACAGGATGAGGTAAGATGAAAAAAACGGCTTAGGGGTGAATTTATTGCGACGAACCCCGAGGTGATATTTGACCCTGTTGCACTTCTGAGGCGTTTTCAAAGTTCTATAATGAGAAACTGTGCCAGCCACCTAGTGGGCAATCATTTGCTAGCAGCCTTGTGAACAAGCCCAGTTGATTGGGCCAGGTGCGCGCGCTTGTTAGGAGGAAATGTTTGGGATGGAATGCTTTCTGAGAGCACTTTGATTTTTAATCATGAGGAACGTTTTGGATTTGATGAACTTGTGCATGCATGCACAACACACTGCAGGAGTATAGAATTAAAGCTGCCGGGGAAACGGACTGATGTCATCGCAAAACAGAGCCATGGAGGGAAACTGGCAAGCAAACTCAAGTCATCGAAAAAGTAAGTCAAACAAACCTTCTTTATGTTTGTGGGAGTGCGTTAGCCTTCAGTGTTTGCTGTTGAATGTGGATAATGTTGGCCTTGTTAATGACAAAGGAAAGACTCCAACAGGTAATTTGGTGCTGCAGTTGAAAACCGAGTTAACGCCACCGTGCGTAAAACATCAGATTAAACCGCAATTTCCCCTAAATCCCTTGGAAAGTTGTCGAATAGTTGCATTTGAAATTTGTAAGCTATTTCAAACACGTGAGCGAACCTTGTGTGTTGTTTGGACGCTCACGACGACCCCATCGTGTTGGCTTACATGAGCTGAACCAGTCTCATTGCAAGTTAGCGTTTAGCTAACTGGTGGGTGGGATTTTCACATAGCGCAGGTGGCTCCCAAAACATATTACCTTCCTGCCTTTGTCGCTGTCGGGCAAGAAGCAGAAGCGAGGAAATCCCCGGCAGGTGAAGGGCTGTCCCGGGTTGGGATGCTCGGGACCCTGCGGCAGCGCAAAAGCGGCCACCGTGAGTGAGCGAGCAAGCGAGCGAGGGAGGGCGCTTCTCATGTCTGGCCCAGGGCGCGGCCCACCTGTATTCCTGGCGGGATGCTGTAGATGATTTGGATGGTGCCGCAGTCCGGGTGTCCGGGCAGCGCTTGGGGGATGCTGTAAATCTCCATCTTGCCTTTTGGCTGCGTGCCCGTCTTTTCGCCGTAGATGGTCTTACACGAGGGGCACTGGAGGCTGCCGTCCTGTGGAGATAAAGAGAAGAGCGACTCGTCGATCCGATGTACTTTTGATGTAAACCGCTTCGGGGGGGGGGGCGGGGCTCGTGTGTGCGCGTTAGAGAAAGTGCGTGCGTAGTTGCCCATTTCATCTTTGAATGTTTTTGAAAGCATCTTTTCCCATTTTAAAAATCATTTTCTCCATCCGTACCTTGGTGCCGTTGTTGTACATGGCCAGCATGCAGAGCATGTGCAGGGTGTGCCCGCACTTGACAAACTTCCCCACGGCGTCCGGCAAGATGCCCTGGGCGGCCTCCTCCGTCGTAGCGGGCGGCTGCGCCTCGTAGCCGGAGGGATTGGACAGTTGATCCATGCAGATGATGCAGTCCTGGGAAGCGCGACGGAAGGTGTCAGGAAAAAAAAGAAAAAAAGTTGCAAAACGTGCAGTCAGTAGAGCACGACCTCGTCCGGGACGCCGGGCACCGCCTCCATGTAACGTCGGATCACCTCCTCGGCTCTCTGAACAGAAGCTGAAAACGGAACGCAGCCTTTAGAATCTCACGGGGAAATTTGCAGCTTCTTTCTCGGCGCCGTTTTGCGCGGCGGCATGCAAAAGCCAGTTAGCGGGTGGCACGGACAAGACAGTCAAAGATGGGAAGAAAAGTTGGGGATGTGGGACGTCGTCAATTGCTTTCAAAACGACGTCGCGGGAGGGAGGAAGGAGTGTTGGATTTTGACGCCGCTGTAAATAGGGCTTTATGGCGCAGCGACCCCAAACTTGCTCTAAGACAATGGTCTGGTGCGGGCTTTCTCGCTGTTGTGGGCCGGCGGCCCCCATCGCTTTGAACACAAAAGGGCAGGAGAAGCGAGCGGCGGCCGTGCCGTGCCGACCCGACCCGACCCGTCTGGCCTCTGATAGCATCTCACGAGGCAGATGGATGCTGGTGTGGTACACAAAAGAAGAGATGATCCATGTTTCTTTTCAGACCGGTATGAGTATGCCCCCCTCCCCCCCCTATATTTTGAGGTACCACAATGGATGGATGGATGGATGACAGGTGACAAGAAGCACAAGACTGAAAATGGCAGGATGGGAGACAAGAGGACCGATGGAGGTGACGACAGGCTCCTCCGAGTGGGCGGGCGAGCGAGCGAGCGAGCGGCGTGGTAGCTACCTCTCCTGTGCTGCCTCTTGGCCCTCTTAACTGAACCGCCGCTGCTGCTGCTGCTGCTGCTGCTGCTGGGTCGGCCGGCGGGGGGGTAGCGGACGGGAGGCGGCAGCGGCGGCGGGAGCAAGAATTGCTGATGCGGAGGAGGAAGAGGAGGAGGCTGCGGGAGGGGAGCGGTTGTGGTGGTGGTGGTGGTGAAGTGCACGCCCAGTCCCACCGCTGACATCAAAATGGAGGCCATGCCTGGAGCGGGGTGGGTGTTTTGGGGGGAAGGGAGGGCAGGACCAAGGCGGGGCAAAGCAGGTGCGGTGCAGGAGCGGAAAGGAACAAATTGAAAAATAAAAACGGATGAGATGGAGCTGCCACAATTGTCATGAAAAACACATCTGGCCAAAAACGATTGATTTCATCATTAGAACCAAAAAGTGGTTTCCTTCTTTCGATGCAGACTTCAATTTGGAAAAGCAAAACGCCGCTAACCGCTCCCCATGGGCTTTTTGTACAGCGAGCCGGCCGGCCGGCCGAGGGTCTCGACGAGACCAAAGCAGAGAGAAAGTCGAGGCGCATAAAACCAGCGTCACCACCGGAATCGAAATCTCCCAAAGATGAAAAATCAAAGACAAGCAAAGCGCAGAAAGGCGCGGAGACGGTCCAAGAAGCGTTCTTTACCTGCCAGGGCCGAGCTGACGCTTGTGGAGCCGTTGAGCTGAACGGGGATGGAAGGAACGCTGCGAGAGGGTTAAGGCAAACAATTTGAGCGGTTAGTTGATGTCCCTGCTAGCCAGCATGAGCTCCACGTACTCAAGATGCCAACCTTAGGCCGTTGGCGCTCGAAGAGCCGCTCAGAAGGGGTGCGGCCAGCTGGCTGGCAGAAGGCGGCGGAGGCCAGGGAGTGCCCCAGGACATCCCCCCGACAGAGAGGGGCCTGCGGGGGTACGGGGAGTAGACGGAGGTCGGGTGGGCCGCCGCCGCCGCCGCCACCCTGCCCGGCCCCTGCAGGTTGGGCCGGTTCAGGCTGCCCGATGAAAAGGAGTGGCGCGACCGGCTGGGCATGGGACCTGTGGCCCCGTGGCTAAGACACTGCTGGCAGGAGCAGGCCGGGCCCCCACCGGAGGAGGAGGAGGAGGAGGAAGACGACGAAGAGGAGGAAGGGGGGACGCCGGCAGGGAGCGCCGAGGGCCCGGAGGGGATGGCCGGGGGTCCGAAGGAGGCCAGCGGGTAGGGAAGGTTGCACTGCCGCCGCACCTGCCGCCTGAAGCCTGACGATTTGTTGACCTGGGCCAGGGAGGTGAGGTCCACGATGTAGTTGTAGCCATGCGGGCCCAAGTCAGCCGTGCCCTGTCGGGCCTGGTAGCTGTGCTCCAGGAGGATGGAAGTGCGCGTCTCGTAGGGCGTCCAGCCACCCTCGTCGTTGGCCCACTCCCAGTACACGCCGCTGCCCAAGCCTGACGACTGGGCGAACAGGGAGCGCCGTACTGACCGGGTTTTGCCTGGAGCCAGATTCAAGTCAATACGGGAAGATGTCATTTTCAAGAGCTCTTTGTTTAAATGCTACTTGGCCAAAAATCAGAGCGTTCACGGGAGAACGTGACAAGAATTTGGGAGACTGAGGTGCCTCAAGGGTTAAACAAGTCAAGTGTCATTTCGCTATCATTTCACCGATCCCGGCATTTGCTTGGGTTATTGCTTGCGTTTTCTCTGACAGCCGTTCGGCCACCGTAGTTAACTCATCAGCCTTCAGGTGGGACCGAAAAATGTCATATTACTTCCTCAAGTGGACGAGTCGTCACACTTTGCGCCTGGTTTGTCCGGTGAATCCGGCGGAGCGGCTCTGTCATGCAGATGACAACAAACGCCCCAAGGCTAACGTGCTAAGCTACTTAGCAGGGCCTTTGAAACTATACGCCGAAACAATGCTCAAGTAACTCACTCACCTGTGTCCTGTCTGAACTGCTTCAGACTAGCCACGTCGATGAGATATGGCGACAAGCCGGGGTCCGACTGGCCCAAGCAGATGGTGGTGGCGCCGGGTGCGCCACCCCGGTGGCCCCGCGGCGACAGGCAGCGCTCGATGTAAGCGCTCACCTGGCCGCTGTACGGCCGCCAGTGGCCCAGGTCGTCCTGCCATTCCCACACGGCTATCATGGGCTGCGAGTGGCCGGACGACGGCGACGGGACCGGGCCCGCCGTAGCAGCCGCCGCCGAGGGCCCGCTCCGGGAGCCGTTAACCCGCGCGCAGGAGCCCGACACAATCGCCATGGTTTATCGGCCCCGCTTTAGCTTGAGCTCGATGCTAACGTCACGGTGGAGCCTCGACGAAGAACGGCAAGGCTAGGCTAACGCTAGGCTAGCTGGGCTCGTTAAAGAACAGCATGACGAACGCGTTAAAATTCCAATCATGGCACCTAACGCAACCTTTGCTCACTTAATATGAGATTCAAATACATGATTGAGCAAAAATGCGAGGCGCCGGAAGAGGGGTCATTGAAAATGCTAAACGTTGTTAGACCTTTCTTTTATTGTGACAGCGTTGCCTGGGTGCTTTCGTTCCGTCATAGCTGCCGTCATCAACTCGGAAGCTGGATTCAGCTTCTTTTCAAAGACCACCGTTGGAAGGCTGTTGGACATTTTCAGGATTTACATCGACACGTTTTTCAAACTCAAACATTCACGTCAAAATAACACGTTTTATTTTGGGGTTGAAGATATCTTTTTTTAGATTACATGTTGTATTCGTAAACAAGGTTACTTAAGTTTAGCTATTTCCAACTGTAAGCGAAGGCAGCATTGTCTCCCTCACTGCTGCCCCTTGCTGGCAGTATGTTGGTACGACATAGCTAGTGGCCTACTCTACAACGGCAGTAATTCTGTTCTATTGTATTCTATTGTATTCTATTCTATTCTATTCTATTCTATTCTATTCTATTCTATTCTATTCTATTCTATTCTAGTCCACATAAGAATATTGTTGTAGCGCCATTTGTTGGCATTTTGGTGCCAATCTCTTGTAAATAACTTTGCCCAATAGAAAACCAATCCCTCAAGACGGCAGTAACTCACTAGGTTTGTCCAAATCAAACTCCTTAAGTCACTTGACCAGAGTTTCTCGACATCGAGAAACTATAAGATAGCACCACAGTAATAGTGAATACGAGTGTTTTTCAGCAAATGAAAGGAACGGTCAGTACGCTGGGGTGCCCTGTCATCATGTGAGGATTTGGGGCCAAGAGAGGTACACAATGTGAGGAGCCTCTGCAGGTGGGCCGCCCGACAGGCAGCCACACCCACCTGCATCGTCTTTGTGGCGTGTTTCACACCAGTGCAGGCAGTGCAGTGCAGTGCATTGCAGTGCATTGCATTGAATGGGAGGGAGGTAGGGAGGGAGCACAGGTGGTGCAAAATGCACTACTGCATGTGGCACAGCACTCAATCCAAATGGCACTCTTTTGATTTCAACTTCAAAGTGTGATTCACTCTCATAATTAATTTCTTGAGGGTTTTTGGGTCCAAAGATCGACTCCAGATCGTGCAGAACCATTTATCCCCACGGGAGGGCGCCGCAGCCTAGCCTAGCCTAGCCTAGCAGTCTTTGGGCGGTAGGCGGGCCCGGAGTCCAACTCCGGATCTGATTGGTGGAGATGCTTCTGCACCTTGCGGCTCTCAAGTGGCAACGTCAAGGGAATCTGATTGGTGCAGACGCATTTGGCCGCCATCAATCCGCGATCCGATTGCTTGGGACGATTCCGACGTCCGTATTTCCTCGCGGCAAACTTTGACTGACTGTTTTTACCATGCTGACTTCCCTCAAAGAAGGCTACGGTGCCGTTTGGACCTGTTGGACCGCTACGTTCGTCAAAGATTAATGTGAGTAGTGTTTCAGTTGTCGTGACGCTACGAAATATACCTTTTAAAATGATAGCAACCGCACTTGGTCGAATCACTTTTGATTGAAATAGACGCAATAGAGGAGCAACGATTCATCATTTGAATCAGATGAATCATTAACCGAAGTACCAGTCTCCAATGACGCCAATAATTGTGAGTTCCCTCCCTAAAAGATAATCAGCCTGCTGCTGTGATGGAGGATAACCAAAAAATGGAGAATATTTATTTTTGACAAGGTTGAAATTCCGAAGATTTGGACAATTGGAGATCAACAAAGGTTTGTGAGCGATGAATCCATGATCCAAATGGTTGCGTCAATGTTATAATCGATCGATGCAAGTGAAATATTGAATTGTCCAAAGCGTCTCGTGCTGGAATCGACTCAAATGCATTCTGCGGCTCAGGCAGTGCTGCGCTTTTGCTTGCAGAAAGTGGGGCCTCCTCATTCTTGGGCGTGATGGAGCCAGCGCAGATCTCTGTGCAACCTGCTCCTCGTCCGCCGCCGCCGCCGCCTCCTCCTCCTCTCCCCCTTCGGCCATCCTCGTCGCAGCGGCGCTCCATGAAGAAGCTCAACTGGGACACCATTCCCAGCCAGCGCGTATTGGGCAAAGTCAACGTGTGGACGTCGGCGCTGCCCCCCAGAGACCTGGTGCTGGACACCCACAGCATGGACGAGCTCTTCGGCCACGTGGACCGACGGGCCCAGGCCAGGGCCTGCCTGCGGGGACCGCGCGGCCGTGACAACGGTGACGTTTGCACGCCCCAGGCTCAGGTGGGAAGTTTTCCAACAAGGGAAGTGTTAAGTTCCGCAGCAAAGTTCCTCTAACATGATGAAATGGTTTGTGTTTTCAGGTGAGCATTCTGGATGCCAAAAGGAGCATGAATATCGGCATCTTCCTCCGATATTTTAAGAGGTAAGATTTTTCCTGTCTTTCTTTATTAATAAACCAAATAGAAGCTGTCAAATTTTACTTAGTAAAAATATTCAGTCACGAAAATAATTCAGTGGGAGGGGGTGGGGGGGGGTTGAGCCTTCAATTCAGGAAGACCAAGTCCACACACTTCCCAAATTCGCACGCTCATGCAACACATGACTTTTCTGTTTACTTCCCCCTTGGTGATGATCATGCACGCACAACAAATCCGTTACACAATACAAAGCGAGTGTGCGGTGGCTTCCCCTACAGGCCAGTGGCGGATTTACTGGAGGACATCGTCCGAGGCGAGTGGCGCGACTGCGGCAAATTGAAGGAGCTGTGCAGGCTGCTGCCCGACGAAGGCGAGGTAGCGCGTCCTCGCTCGTCGTGACGACTCCGTCGGCCGTCACTCACGCATGCTCGTGAAACTGGTCGCAGGTGAAGCAGCTGCTGTCCTACAGCGGGAACCTGTCGCTCTTATCCGAGGCCGATCGCTTCATGGTGGAGCTGGTCAAAGTGCCCCAGTGAGTCGAAAAATGCAAACACTAACAATATCAGCCACCGATGCTCAAGGTAAAGAAGTCTGACTCAGCGGTAGAAGTTTTTAGTAGAAGGGGAAAAAAAAAAAAAAAAAAGCTGTACTGGTATTAGATGTAATTTTAGCAGAATACCGAAGATGTGAGAATTTGCTTTTTTTTTTGTTTTTAAACCATTCACACCGCAGACGTGAACATATTGACATTGCCACTCTGACTCGAGAGGGGGGGCAGCACAAAACAGTGAATTCATGCTAACATTGCTAGCGTACTTGCGCTAACTGTCGCAGCTACGAGGAGCTACTGAAGACCATGGTCCTGCGCCAGGAGTTCTCACCTCTCATGGAGGAGGTGAACAAGTCGCTGGCCGTCATGATCCAAGCAGCGGACGGTATGCATGCTAGCTTTAGGCTAGGCTTGGCTAGCCTAGTTACTCCCTGTTTTCCCGCACAGAACTGCTGGACTGCGACGAGCTGCACGCCGTCATCCGCCTTGTGCTGAAAGCCGGCAATTACATGAACGCTGTGAGTATTTGCTGCTTCTGTCCTTTCGGCCGTCCAACTTACGTGTGCTTGGACGCCGGGCAAAACGATTTGGCCCGCAGGGTGGCTTCGGCGCAGAGGCCATCGGCTTCAGGATGACATCGCTCCTCAAGCTGGCCGACACCAAGGCCAACAAGCCAGGCGTAAACCTCCTGCACTACGTCGCCAAGGTCAAACGGCTCCTGTGGAGTGTTTGTGGAGAAGACGGTGTTAGTATTATTTCTCCTTTTTATTTTTGCCGATAGCAAGCAGAGGACATTGACTCCAACCTGCTGACCTTTCCCAGCCAGCTGCCGCACCTCGAAATGGCAGCCAGGTGCGTGTCATCTCCATGTTATTTTCTTGTACATGTCTTGTTATCATTGCTAGAGATTGTTTGTGTACTTGTGAGAAGAGTGTGCAAAGAGGACGTGCTGGCGGACTTGGAGAGAGAAGTGCAGAAGCTCAAGGAGGTCAAACTGTATGCCAGTAGACATCTTCAACTTCACCAGCAGATGGCGCCCTTCTTCACGGTACCCCCCACCCCCTAAATTGTACTTTATTTTTAAAATCAATGATATTTCTTTGATAAATTGTATGTTTGAAAGAAAAGTCATCTTATGTCAGTGTAGTAACATTTATGAATGACATTGTAATCTTGGAAAAGAGACATTTACTTTAACTGAACAAGTGAGGGGAAAAAATTATTTTTTAGACAAGAGTCTATTTTCTTGTTTTGTTTTTACAGCAATGCGACGACGAGCTTTGTCACGTCAACTCGTCGCTGCATGAGCTGGACGTGCTGAGTTTCGCCGTGGCTGAGTTCTTCTGCGAGGACCCACAAAATTTCAAGCTGGAGGAATGCTGCGCCATCTTCCACAACTTCTGCCGACGCTTTGTCACCGCTGTGCAGGTTCGCTGCGTCGAGCCACCGAGAGTGTCGTTTGGGCTGTCTTTGGCTCAGCGGGCCAAAAAGTTCAAAACGGCTTTTTTCGGTCCTCCAATGAACACGGTGAAATGTTGCCACCTAGAGGCGGAAAAAAAACATCAAATCCCGCCTCTACCGTTTTTTAAATAACTTAACGAGAGGAGTCTGCAGGAAGAAATTCTTTGTCGTGGCAATGTTTATTTTCTACTGCACGAGCCGCTGATGGGTTTTTCCAAGCAGAAAATGTTTCCTTCCCAACCAAAGGAGAATCGTGAGCGCGAGGTGGCCGAGCAGCGTCGCAAGAGCCGGCAGAGCTTCCGCGTGAGCGCCAAACGCACGCCCGCACCCCCGCTGGCCCTGGAATCCAGCCTGGAGTCGGCCTTGCACAGCTTGCTCTCCGCCGGCAGGTGCCAGAGGAACTCTCGTTCGCCCACGCCGCCGGAGCCTCCCACCGGGGACCGACAAACGGCACTGGAGAGTCCCGAGAAGAAACAGGCCAAAGTCGAGGGGGACGGCGAGGAAAATCCGTCTACGCCACGCACCCCTTGTCCCAGAACCAGAGATGTTTTCTTCGCCAGTAATGGCGACGTGGGCTCACCGTGGACCATCCTGAGCCCGCTGACCTGCTCCCGGCAGCGACGCCCTCGGCGGCGGGTCACGGCGGATGCCGAAGAGCCAGACGACGCCTTCTGGGGAAGCGCGGCAACAGGTCCACGAGGACGCTCGGTGTCCGTGGACTCCACGCGCCAGCCACTGACCCTGCCCACTGCCGCTGCCGCCTTCCGGATGGGGACTTTGTTCCAGAGGGCCGCCGCCCATCGCTCGTACTCGTCCGGCTCCGGGGCGGCCTGTGTCGGGAATCCCGCCGCCGGCTCCTTTGGCTTCATTTCCTTCTTCAGACGTTTTGGAGGAAAAAGGGAGACTGAGGAGCCCAGCCCAAGAGGAACGGATACTCTCCTTCAATAGACATTTTATTCTTTTAACTGCAACTGTGTTTTAACAGACAACTAGGAACTTGTCTTGGACGTTTTGGGAGCCAATTAGCGTTCTAAAATGCCATTTTATATTTGAAGCTCTTTTGATGTGTATATGTACAATAAAGGATATTTTGCTACATCTTTACTTGTGTATGTGCTGTGCATTTTTTATTGCGAGGGTTTTGTAAAATGCTTCAAGGTGAAGGTTTATCTTGTTTTTGTCGGGGGTTTTGCAGATGACATCAAAGCAAATCGTGACTGTCATTAAAAGAGAATGACCCCGACGTGATTTGAACACGCAACCTTCTGATCTGGAGTCAGACGCGCTACCGTTGCGCCACGAGGTCTATGCCGGTGCTGGTGGAAAATACATTATATAAGGATATCATTAGTGTGTGGATTGTTTTATCACAAAATGTTTAAACCATAAAAAAATACAGCGTTTTTGTATACGTACTGAGAACACGAGATTTTTTTTTTCACCAAAGTGGTTTTTTCACGTTGACTCCATTTGGCCAATAGGAAAAAGCATTCAAGTCGCCTTGCGTGTCATGTGACTTTATTTAACCAATAGCGGGAGCTCTCAAAACCACCGAAAGATGGCAGCCGCACACTATCCCGTAAGTAAGTGATGTCGCGAATAAAGTCGCTAAGGACAATAAATGCATACACGTGTTGTATTTGATGTCTGTCTAGAATTTGAAAAGATACAAGAAACAGACATATCTCCAAACCTTCGGATGCCATGCAAGAAAATAACCCGAACCAATGGCGTCAGAGGTCATCCGCCATTGGAGGGTGTGGTCACGTGCTTACCTGGCCAAGCCGAGGAGAAAGAAGTTGTAGCACGCACTTGTTGAACTTTGTGTCCATAACATCGACATGAGCTACCTGTCTTCACTGGACGTCTGGACTCAAACAGGTAATTACATTTGGCTGGTATGTTGAGAAAATTACAACTGTGCATTTGGTTTCAAATGAGCATGGTTGTTAATTGCGATTAGCCTCCCCAGTAGCCCGATGTGAGTTAGCTGCGGCTGCCGCTGGTCATGTGAGTTGAGACAAAGTTAGCACATGGACTCAGTACTGTTGCTTTTTTCCTGCTACTGGCTTAGACTGAGTACGAGTTCATTCCTCGCGCCATGCCAATTTTCATGGATGCTTTTTTTTCTCTTGCTACACTTTTCTTACTTCTGTTATGTTCTTCTTACTTACTTATACTTGTCAAGTTGTTTTGTATATGTGAACCCCTGTGAGACTGCTATATCAATCAACTTGACTTGACTTAACTTGACTTCTTCTCTCTCTTTTGGAGTGCTGCACGCCATCTGCACCGCTCACCGAAACTGTGAGTACGCCACGGTTGTGCACCAAAAGCAGCGGGTCGGCCCGACGTGCGCTGGACAAGGTAGGAGTACCGGTAGTGTGTGATTGTGGGCCCACATTTAATATTGTTATGCTTGTTGCCATAGTTAAGCCGTAATGTCTGAATGTCGTATTGCGTTTCACAATTTGGTGCTCAGCGCTACAACTTGTTGTTCATTGCACCCCGACTCCATTTTGTACTTGAACTTTTTATTTGTGTTCAACAAGCAAGCAAAAGACGTGAGAGAAGTCAAAATGCAAATGAGCTTCCAAACAACAGGGCAGGCTCGAAAAGAAGTAGTAGAAGACGTTTCTTTCGTGTTGCCGGCCTTAGGCCAGCTGATACGTTGGCGTGCGCTCGCTCGCTCGCTCGCTTCATCTCGGCGGCTGGCCAACCGTTAAAAGGCTGGCCGGTCCGAGAGGGCGCTCACGTGAGGTTGGAGGGCAGCCCCAGTCCGGCGGCTTTGCTCGCGCACACCAAGCCGGGCGCGCTGGCCCGGGCCAACTCCTGCGCCACCGCGCCGCCGTTCTCTCCTGCCAGGCTCAGGGCCCCGCCCCCTGCTAGGCCCAGGGCTCCGCCCCCCGCCAGGCTCAGGGCCCCGCCCAAGCTGCTGCTCAGCATGGCGGCGTCGATCAGCTCCTGTGAGGGAGGGGGACGTCACCATTTGCTCGCATAGCAAATAGCATCGTGAGAATGCCAGCGTGTGCATCAGCATTTTAGTGGTGTCAGGGAAAATGATTTCATGAGCCTTTCATACGTGTGCATGAGAGTTATTCTTGGATTGTGTGTGGCCTCGCGCCTGTGTGTGCGTGCGTGCTAGTAATGGGCCTGCGTTATTGCCGGTGTTCCCAACGGCTGGCTCTCCTGGCAGCCATCAAGCAAATTGGTGCAAACAAATGCCAATTTCTGGCTTTCTCACCTTCATCCTGCGCGACTCGAGCCGCGATTTGTAGCAGAAGTCTAGCAGGGCTACCATCATGGCCACGCCCAGGCCACCGATCAGGATGTAGAAGATGCCCGCCACGTTGCTCAGGCTCAGCGCGCTCGTCTTGTCCTGTCAGAGCGGACGGGCGGGGTCAAAAGACGGCAACCGCTCCCGCATGTTCGCCGCCTTCGGTTTTTGTTCACGCTTTCAAAAGGCGCACTATCGAGAACTACAATTCCCATCATGACACTTGACCCCGCAATTCCCACTCCATTCCAACCAGCAGCGGCTGATGGGAAGTGTAGTGTCGTAACGGGGAGGGGGGGTGTCCGACGGAAGAAGGCGTGCGTCGGTTTGACGTGTCAGTCATGGAACAAAATGGAAACACTGTCTTTAAAATAGTTGGGGGGGGTTTCTTCCACAAAAAGTACATCTCCAATGATGTCATTAAAAAATCATACTAAATTGAAACCCCAAATTAATAAAACAGTTTCTTTAAAAATTTGACATTTCTTAAGAAACTTTATAGGAAAACATTTTCAAAGCTTTATAAAAAAAATCAAATAAATAGCCAAATCCTTCGAAAAAACTTCCTTTCAATTCTAATTTAATTTAAAGAAAAAAAAAAGCTCAACTTCAACAAATATACCAAACATTGGTATGAAGATATGTTTCTTGAAAACATAAAAACTAAATCTCAAAAAGTCTCTTTGGCGTTTCTTAAAAAACGCAAATGTCGCAAAGGGGTTAGCGGCGTGTGTGATGTTACATGACAGTTTTTGCATGCAGCTGAGTGGGGGGGGGGGGGGGGTTATATATGACTCGAGGATGATGCTTTTCTCTCCAAAGTGTCCCCCCGGGAAATTTCAGTTTGCCTTGCGCCGTAGATATGCGTTGAACCAAAACAAAACTTTGAGAACGTTCACAAGCGTTTGGCGGGAAAGAAAACCTCAAGGAACATATCGGCAGGAAGTGAAAATAAATATGAAGCTGACAGGAAGTTTGCGTCAGGTTAAATAAAGTCAAGACCACGTTAAAGGCAAACAAAGAGGACGTTAACGGGGAGTTGGTGGCAGATTGGAGACAGAAGCATTGTTGTTTGGGTCGCAAAAACGTGACCTTTGACATCAAAACGGAAAGGAGTGGGCGGGGCCACAAGGAGATGTCAAAGGTTACATCGCATTGCGTCGGGGGGGGGGGGGAGCTCCGTGGGTTGCCGGACTCATGCCGATTTGTTCATGCTCCTCTTGGGGGAAAAAAAAAAACGATGATAATAATAATGAAAAGAACACAAAAGTTCATGTCAAAGGACAACTAGAGCAACTGTAAAAAATGGAAATAAATGACCCTCAATAAACAGCCAGAAAAATATCTGGAAGAAAATCAAACAAACAAGCAAGAAGGGAAGGACTTGGGGTGGGTGTTTTTGTTGTGGGAGCTAGCGGGGGTGGGTGGGTGGGTGGGGGTGGGGATGTCCAAGCGACCTCTAACTGACCTTCCGGCCGGCGTCCTTGTGTCCACATTGACCTTTGTCGTACCACCACTTGTTCTTCAACTTGTCTAACACGGCCTGCTCATTGAGCTTGAGCACGGCCAGGTTCACCGGAATTCTAACATGTAACATAACATAACATCAACAGCCGCCGCCATGTTATCTTATGTTAGCGCTAACACACGCCACAAAACGCCCACCTCGCTACGTCGCGCCCGCACATCCGCAACATCGTCAAACGTGCGGCTGCTTCTTTCATGTTGCCGCTTTCGAATCGAGAATATACGCGCGCAAATCAGACATACGACAGACGTGATGTCGTTTGAACACAAACAAGAACACGCCATCACACAGGGAGTCCTATCAAGAGGCCGGGTTTGTATATGCGTGCCTTTTCGAATGTCGCAAACACACACACACACACACACCCCTACCGTCTATATTCATTCACACGCACAAATTAAAAGAAAATACATACACACACAAAACAAATCCTCAAAGCATGCGCACCTAACAGATATACACAAAAATCACAGAGTCAATCATAGCACACCAAAATACACCCACACAACACACTAAATGGTTGTGCGTGCGCGTGCGTGTGCGCACGCCCACAGAGAGATGTTGCTAAGCAACTAGATCCAAAATTGTCCTCCCCGTTATTGTAGTAAAAGTGCTGAGTCGTGCGTCATGTGGACAAAAGCATAAATGAGCGAGGTGAACAATTACATGCTGGCTGAACAAGAAGAAGGAGGCCGAAGAAGAGCTCAAACACAAAAAGCGACTTGTCAAGTCTTATTTTGGGAGGCTGTGAGTGATGGTTGCTAGGCAACATAGGCTTGACGTCATGCCACGGAAACGTGCGCTCCTAGCATGTCGCTAAGCTAAGTTGCATCACTGACCAAAGCGTTAAAAGGCGTCAGCCGTCGGCAGCCGCGGTTGGCCGACACGCAGATGAGCAGAGGGACAAACTTTGGGCTCGGGCGGGGCTCACGGACAAACGGACGCACAGACAGAAGAGAGAGGCACAGATAAGACAAAGACATCTTGCATGCACACAAACGTGTGATAGACATAAAAACATGCGCAGTCGTTCCGCAACGTAGTACATGTCAATGCAATGGCACATACCGCAACAGCTCCTACTATCGCAAAGTAGTAGCGTGTCGTTCGGAAAAAGAGGCACGTGATAAGCGGAGATGTGGACAAAACGGAATAACGTGTTTGCCAGAGTAACCCGTTGGAATTGCACGTCATCGGAATAGCTTAGCGGAACACCAAAAAGGCCTGCTAACTAGGCTTCTGAAGTTCACAAGCAAGGCCAACGTTGCTAATGAGGCTAACAAGCGTCATGAAGCAAAAGCGCTAACCAGGCCAAAGTGGCTTAGCAAATGCGTAAATGTTTGCCCAGCTACGAACGATGCCAGGGAGTGAAAAGATGCTAACCAGGTTACCCGGACAGACTAGCCATGCTAAGGAAGTACCTGAGGGGTGATCCTTTGGGCGTGGCCACGCCGTAGCCTTTAGAATCGAGGTTGCCGCCCACTTTGATGGTGTCGCAAGGCGCGCGCTGCTCGATGTACTCGTTCATGGACGACTCCAGCAAGTAGGCGTACTTGCCCTTGGACTTGCGCACGCGGCTCACGCCCTCGTCCGTGTTCTTGACGAAGACGGACGGGTCGGCGCCGCGCATGTACGACCACATCTTCTCAAACACGCCGATCTTGGACCTCTATGGGTGAGGAGCGACCGACCGCCCGACCGACAAACAGAAGATGGAAGTGCTTCAAATGTGACCGCTCTTTGCTGAAAACAAAAAATGGATGAAAACAAATGACAACAATATGAGAATCCGCTGACCCTGAAGAATTCCTTGGTGGATCCGCCGTCCAGAGTGCCGTAGGCGATCTCGCTCTGCTTGGCGAGGTCTTCGGCGCTCTCGATGGGCGACACCATGCGCTCGACCGTCAGGAAGGCGGCCAGGTTGGCCGTGTACGAGGAGATGATGATCAGCGTGAAGAACCACCACACGCCGCCCACGATGCGACCCGACAACGACCTGCGGCGGCGGGGTCACGGCGTGACGGACCGACCTCGCGGCGGCGGCGGAGTAGCGCGGGAACAGACCTGGGCGAGATGTCGCATCCTTGCTGCATGAAGGCTCCCAAGGAGAACCAGAGCGAGTTGAAGATGCCAAAGTGGTTGGTGTGTTCCGGACTCTCTTTCTCTTGGTCTTTCGGGGACTGCCGCCTGTTTGGTCCTGGCGGGAACACGCAAAACTAAACGCGCCCACCGCACGCACGCTGGCTGGCTGGAATGACGATGACGGCGACAGCCGCGATGAATGCGAAGATGATGGCAAGGATGAAGATGATGACCAAGATTGCGTTGGCCGTTTATGATGAATGGTGAAAATCACGATGGCGATGCCAATAATGCCCATGATGTCGTACCTGGGGCGTGTCTGGAAGAGGTGGGCGGAGTTTCCTCCTCCTGCTCCTCCTCCTCCTCCTCCTCCTCCTTCCACTCGTACGGACTGAAGCGGCTCACCTGCCACGTTGACAACCGCTGGCATCAAAGCCTTTTTGGCGTACGTGGGCGGGGCCTCACCAGGAAGAGCACCACGCTGACGCCGATGTAAGCGAAGACGATGCACATCCAGATCTCGTAGGCCAGCGGGTCCAAGAAGGAGAAGACGCCGGGCTTGGACTTGGTGGGCTTCTTGATCATGATGGAGATGCCGAGCGACATGAAAGGTTTGGTGAAGTCGATCACCTGCTCGCGCACCAGCGTGATGGTCAGCGGCGCCACCGCCACGTCCGCCTTCTGCAAGTCAACGCAGGAATGACACTTCCCATACGACAAACAGCTCCGATTTGAGTGGCGCCCTCACCCCGTAGACCAGCTCCCCCACCATGCCGTTCCACATTTTGCTGACGGAGTCTCGGGCGCCGTACTTGCCGTCGCCCACGAGCTCCAGCCGGTAGGCGAAGCCCACGTGCTTGGCGATCTCGGCCGCCAGCTCGGCGCAGTAACCTTCGTACTTGTCGTTTCCCACCAGCTGCTCGTGGTTCTTCTTTAGCATCATGTAAGGCGCTTCCTGGAAGCATAAGACCCCGCCCCCTTTGTCACCTGACCTGAGGATGAAGCCGCCTAAAGCTGGGATTCCAAAAAGTGCCGTAGACGCTGAGGCTGCACTGCTTGGCCTCACCAGGATGGTGGTGACCACGTAGGTGCGGTTCTGCAGCCCGTAGAACTCCTCCGGGGTAGGCTTGTACCGGGCCGTGTTTATGTAGCCTCTCTGCTCGCTCCACATACCTACCTGAATATCACAGTGAGCGTGCAGATGCAACTTTACGCACACCCACACACACCTTCCTGGGTCCAGTTCGGCTCAGTTCCATGACTGTGAGTGTAAAGTTGGTCCGACGTCCTCTCTCGTCAAATTGAATGCGACCTGTCAAACCGTCCAGACGCACCTACGCACGCACACACACACACACATGCACACTTTTGTCTCCTCGGGCGTGTTCACATTTGTGATGGTGTCTGCTGTGTTAGCGCTCGTGTACATGCATGCGAGCGTCACGCGTGAGTGACCTGCTGCAGCGCCCTCTGTATGTCGATGCCTTGCCCCCAGGGCGCGGGGGGGTTCCCCAAACACTCTCCGGCATTCCCCCGGCGAGCGACGTCAATGCGCTGGCGCCGGAGGCTCTGAAAGGCCGCCGCCACCACGCCGACGCCGTCGTAGGTTAGCGCGCCTGCGTACTGACCAATCAGAGCAAAGGGGTCGCCGTCAGGTGCGCGCCGAGCGCCACGGGAAGCGGCTTCGTACCCGCAGAGCGCGCCGCGTGGTTTTGCCCTCCTTGGGGTCAAAGTTAATCCAGTCCCGCTGGACCTTCAGCGCCGACCCGTGGGACCAGTTGACCAGCTGGAAACCGGTTACGTTGGGGGACAGCGCGTGGAACTCGGTCAGGTTCAGCTCCACAAAGCCCTGGCGCGCACACAAGATACAAATGGACAGTGTACTTTGTCTGATCCCCAAACGCAAACTCTGAAAACTACAAAATTGAATCTAACAACACGGAATGTTTTGGAATCCAGATGAACCGAATCAAGAATTGTGGAATCTAGACAAACCGGGTTGAGGAGGATGTACTGATAGTTCTTCAGGTTTCTTCTCTGTGCCGAAATCTGTCGCAACGAAAACAAACGCTCCGTCAGGACGAGGAAGCGGACGGGGCGGGACGGGACGGGAAGAGGAAGTGGCGAGGCGAGACGAGGCGAGGAGGATGGGACCCACCAGGCCCAGGATGGCGTCGAGGCGCTCCGACTCGCAGTCCAGAACCACTTGGTACTCCTTCTTGAAGTCCAGGTCGGCCAGCAGCTGGATGAAGCCCGACTCGTTTAGCGAGTCCAAGTTGACCGACGTCACCTGCCAGCCTCGCTCGGCCGCCCGCTCCAGCACCTTCTTCAGGACCAACACGCCTGAACGCACCATCAGATGAGCGTCTGGCCGCAAGCGCCCGCCCGTCACGTGACGTACGTAGTAGCTCTCACCTTCGTGGGCACCGTACATGTAGACGAAGCGTCGCCAGCCGAAGTGGTCCAGCAGCGACATGAGCGCCTCTCGCAGACTCGGCCGCAGCCGCAGCACGAAGGGGCTGTCGGCCAACGTGGGCGATGACGGCGTGACGAAGCTGACGTGGAGCGAGGCGCAGAAGGAGGACACCGTGTTGACCGTCCTCTGGTCGTACACGCCCATCAGCGCGTGCACGCCTTTGGCCAACTGCGAACAGACTGACGCCACGCACACAGTTTGCGTCGGCGGCAAGGCGACCATTTTACGGGCGTGGCTAGCCGGCAGTAAGCTTGAGCCCGCCGTGCGCGTGCGCGCGCTCATGCAAACACAAAGACGACACCTGGGCGACTGTGCTCGCTGTCAGCAAAGGGCAGGAAGTGGAAAAAGACAACGGGAAGCGGAGACCGGACGGCAAGTCGGACCAAATGGGCGAGTGCCGCCAGAAGTCAAGGAAGAAGTAGAAGGAAGTGGAGAACGGCAAATGTCGGGAGAGCGTGCGGGATGTTGTGCCGCCGTCTTTTGTCCAAATCTCAGCCAAAAGAGGTCAGCGCATTGTTGGCTGAGAGGACAACAGCACACCCTCGGGCGGGCGGGCGGCCGGGCGGCCGGGCCTTTTGAATGCACCGCCACAACCTTTGATGGACGCCACGGTTTGGGAGCCAGCCCCTCCCCCATACCGGGAGGATGACCAGGGCGATGAAAGTGATGAAGATGAGAGCAATCATGGACATGAAGCTGGTGATGATGATGATTACGACAATCCTTGAGATGAGGCTGGCCATGACGAGGACTGACGGCGGTCGGGGGTGGCGCTCACAAGCGTAGGTCATGGCAAAGCTGCTGCCGATGTCGACGGCGTCGATCTGAGCCAGCAGCTTGGGAACGTCGGCGCCGCGCTGAGCCATGGCAAAACGAAACACCTCCTGCTCGTGCGACCCGGCCGGGAAAAGTCCTCCTGCGGGGGGGGGGGCGCCGTAAAACACCGCAAAACATGAACAAACTGGGGGCGGGGCGGGGCGGGGCCTGGCTAGCATCTTGTCGTCTGATTGAACGTCTCTTAACAGCTGTCAATCACTCTCTGGCGTCAAGGACATCGTTCATTGAGAACGTGCGCCATTCGCTCAATGCTCGACAACAACGCTCTCATGCACACCACTAAAATGCACAAGTCCTCATATTTGTGCACACATTTGTACGCACTTAAACAGACGTATGCACCAAAAATGAAACTTCACTTCAAATAAATGTGTGATGACTTCATGTGCGCAAACTTCAACACACTTTAGAACGTTGCACGCAAACACATATGCGTGCTCGAAATCTTGTAGATGCGAGGGACACGATTAAGTGTGAGCCGTGTAGGAAGTTGATGAGCTACGCAGTCTTTTATGTGACGGGTGCGTCCGTGCGATGGCGTAAACTGCGACGTGTGTGTGTGTGAGGTGAGGTGAGCTCACCTATGCTGACGCTGGCAGGAAAAGCGGCGGCGGTAGCGAGCGCCAAGCCGAGCGCCAAAGCAAGTGGAGTCCTCATGGTTCTCGTATCGTCTCACCTCGGCTTTCTCCTGGCTTGTGCACAGCCTCCGGAGCGAGCGCTGCAGCTGTCCCACACACACACACACACACACACACACACTCACTTTGTGTGTGTGTGTGTGTGAGAACATGTGTGAGAGAGAGAGAGAGAGAATGCAGGGTGGGCTTTCCCCACAACTTAGCTCCACCCCTTGGGTCCTCCTCCAAATTAGCTCACACACACTGGTATCCAACTTTTTACCTCATCTCAATTGTTGCCATGAATCTTATGAGCAGAAACTTGATTCATCTTCTCCGCTCTTGATTGTTAGCATTCAACAGTTCTTCCAATCAAATCAGCCAATGTCTTCGTCTTTTCCACATGATATGTATGTCGTCTCACTGTGTGGCCTGTCTCCATAATTCACACGATTTGTCGTTAGGACTTAAGTCAAAGTCTGCTTTATTTGTTTGAGTTTGAGCTCCGTCTGCATCGTAAAGGGTTGACGCGTCGTGGACGCAGCCGCTCGGCGCCTGAGACTCAGTCTTGTCTACCGCGAGGGGGGCGGAGCTAGCGGTCCGCACAAGCGGAAAGTACATCTCAGGATGGCGCCATCTAATTAACCGGTCCACTTCCTGTCTGCGCTTCCACACGCCGCACGGCTCAGCGCGGCGTGAACGAGCGTGCGCGCCTGTCAAGCAGGCGGCACAATACATCGTTACTTATTCATGGGCATAACGCGTGCGGCCGGGACGAGGAAGTTGACCCGAAGTTTGCGACCAATTATGTTGACTCGACAGGAAATGGCGACGGCACGCGGCTGGAAGCCGGCCGCCTCGCTGTTTTATTCATGCGGGAGACCATTAACGGCGTTCGGCTCGCTCAGCGAGTCCGTCTCCCGCTGGTGGCGGGCCAGTGCAAAATAGTTGCTGCCTAAGTGAGCTTTTTTATTTCTACGTTACACTTCCTGACCCCCCCAATCATCATCACCAAGTTGGGCGAAATGATTAACAGGAAAGAGTCACATGACCTCATCATCAGTGAGCTCTCTCGTTACCATGACAACACAAACACCTTGACGAATGGAGCAAGCGGCCATTAAAATACTTCACATGCATGAATCGTCCCACAATAACATCAATTATTTGTGGGTCGCGTACATCTTTCATGAGCGTTTCACACCTGATGATGACATACATCATCAAATGTGTCCGTCAAGAGTGGCTTAAAATAGACATACAAAGTTTATTTTGAGACTTCTGGACACACACTTAAACAGACTGTGGATTACGTAAACACACACACACACACTCTGACACATTCGCCGTGTCCATTAGCCCGAGCATTTGTGGCCGTTGAGGGACGTTGGTGTGTGGCGTGTCACATGACCTGTCCACAACGTGTGTGTTAGCATCAGCCATTGCCCACAATTCAACGCCGCCGTCAAGCGCTCGTTAACGACGCCTTGGTGGGTCGTTTAATGTTCTCGTGAGCCCCGAGGAAGGCGAAGATCAAGAGTACGAGGAAGAAAATGAGGATGCGAGCGGGAGGAGGAAGATGAAGACGGAAAGGACGGCATGAGGCGTGTTCTTGCGCCAGCTGGGGGCCTCGCAGGGCAACGGGGGGAAGGGGGGCAACACAGCTGGGGGACGCCAGCGCAGGGCCCCCGGGCGAGACGTTCTGGAACATTCCCGGCAAGTCAACAGAACTGCCGAGATGGGCTCCGCCATGGCCGTGGTCACGTCTTTGCGTTGCAAAATCTTCACGTTCATCCACCCCGGTTGGCAGAGTACGTCCCATGCAAATGAGGTCCATTTGTCTCCATATGGCATCTCGGTGTTTTCCTTTCATCATTTGCCTCCTCAGCACCTTTCAAATATCAAGATGACATCGTCAGGTCAGGCAACGTGCGCTTTGTTGTTCAACTGGAGCAGCTCTGTGCCGAGGCGTGATGTTTATGCTGACTTCAGCGTGCGCGTTCAGCACAAACAAATTGTTCAGTTCCTGCGTGGGCGACGTCTTTTCCCCACCTAGCTACTCGAGCAGCCTTTGCGCTCGTCTCGTTCGCACCGCCTCCCCAAAACGGAACGTGTCCGTCAACCTTTGCTTATTAGCTCTTTAGCTGAGCGTGTGTGCGGCCGCGGGCGACAGGAAGCGGCTGACAAAAGTCTGCTGAACACGTGCACGTCATCCAATGGTACTCGGCATCATCATCATCTCGTCATAATGCCAGCTCCTCTCCCTTCATTGTGGTCAGACAACAATCGTCCTCTCTGACTTGACTCCGCTCGGGCGGCTGGCTGATTCCAGTACTTGTAGGGCCGGCGTACCCCGGGGAAGCGTTTTGGCGCTACTTTTCTTTTCTTTTCACGCTTCGTCTCGGACCGATGTCGAGCGGAGTGGCCCGTCGGAAGGAGGGGAGCGCACCCAACGCGAAAGTGAACCCGCTCTGAAGAGAACCATCATCAGAGGCAACCATTCGCACTTTGTCATATTCACAAAGAGGAGAAACATTCGTTGGCTGAAAGGCGGGAAATGGGTCACGTCCGATGAGCTCATGTCAACCCAAAGGTCCGTTGAACAGAGTTGGCCCAAGATGACCGGTTGATTAAATGTACAAAAGCACGTTTACGCTGGTGGACATGGTCTTCATCCTCCTCTTCATCATTACCCTCATCATTATCGCCACGGTCTTCATCTCCCGCCTCTTCATCATCGTTCTGGCTTCCCTCTTCCACTTTCCCTCCCTGGGGCCACTCGTGTTATGATGCTCGCACTTCCTGTTTACGGAGGTTCCTTATGTTGAACATCATCATCAACTTCATCCTCCTCCTGCTCCTCATTATCCCCGATTCCTTTTCCCCTCCCCGGGGCCACTCTTGTTATGACGCTCTCACGTCTTGTTTGAGAAGGTTTCTCGTCTTCGTGGTCTTCATCATCCCCTTCCTCGTCGTTTTCATCCTCCTCATCATCATCTGTGTCACCGCCTGTAGCAGTGCAGCTGTGCATTAGCTGACCCCTGACCTGCAGTGGCTGATCTTTGCTGCGCGAAAACATGTTGTCAACATCAATCAGTGTGTGTGTACGTGCGTGTGTGTGTGTGTGTCTGTCCCAGTGGGGAATGGAGGTGACATGAGAGCGGCAGCTGTACCCAACCAATAACTGTACAAGCCTGTGCGTGTGTGCACATATACACATGAGATTTATTGATTCCCACGAGAGCCGGAGAGAGAACAAGCGTGTAAACACGCAAATTTCATTGTCAACAAAGTACTACTTACTCGCTTATCATTGGTGATTGCGCTTTTATTGGTTTATTTGATTATCCATCTGCCACTTGGGTCACAGCTTCATCAGGGATATGTAATTCGTTTTGATTATGTATTTCATTGAAAACCAATAAGTGGTAGCGCTCTGGCGCCCCTTGTGGTCCTTTTCCCAGTACTGCAGCAATCAAGTCGGCGCTTTCGAGCAGCACAGGTGTCAAACTGCGGTTCCCCCGTTCGAGCGCGCGCTCCAGCAGCCCGCTAGCCACCCTGATCGTTTGAATCAATTGTGTCGGAGGAGGGAAACGTGCACCCAAAAAATAAAGAACAGGCAGGAAGTCACCGTTTAAGGGCCGCCGTTTGACACCTGTGCTCTCATGCGCGAAGGAGTCATGACGTCACAGCTTCATCACAAACAATGGAACAAGTGAGGACGCCAAAGTATGTTTATTAGTTTGCCGGGTCAGCCTCCGCCAGAAAAGTGATGGTATGACACGGTTGGCACGGTGGCCATAGCAACAAGCCAGATGTATTGGCCAGGTTACAAGTGACGCGTCAGTAAGTCACACAGACAACAACAACACAGAAGGGTGGAGCAGGTCGACAACAGCGACCTCAAAGCTCCGCCGCCGCGACCCACGTGGGCCGCACCCTCGTTCTGGTCCACCACATACACTGGAATGCGGATACACAGACGCTGGGATATATTGTATATATACGCACGCACGTGTATTTTCGTCAGCCAATGACTTCCGAGTAGATTCCATTATCCCCGAAACAACCTACCCGTGTGTTTGGGCGGCCCCCCGTAGGCCTTGGGAGCATCCCAGCCTTGGGGGCCGACGTAGAAGGGGTTGGGGTAGCCGGGCGGGGTCAGGTACTCCTGCGGGCCCTGGTAGTAGGAAGAGGGCGCCGCCTGCGACGGACACTGATGTCATAAGACGTCGCCACACTAACGCCGCTGAGCAAGCGTGTCCTTACCTGGTAGGGCGCGGCGCCCGCCAAGCTTCCAAAGCCTACTCGCACGGACAGATACACACACACGCACACAATTTACAGGGAGTGAAAATGTGAGCCACTGAGTTGACATTTTTGTCGTCAGCGTCCAATTCCATAACGGCCATTCACAAAGAAACATCCCAGCGACGCTTTGGTTCGGGTGCCTGCCAATGCGTCAGCGGTGCCATTTGTCATGAAACAGGCTGCCCTCAAAAGGAAATTCATTTGTGGAAAGTGCTTTGAAACCCGAAATACCCCAAAATAAGCAAAACCAAGGTTCCACTCTGTTATTATTACGGTCATTGGATAGATATTTACCTATCTATCTATTTCACTTGCTAGCTAGCAACCTAACCAGAAAAACCTTGGACCAATTGGCACACACCTTGCGCCAGTGGAGGCGGGGCATACGGGGGCGGGTGGTCAGCGTTCATCTGGAAGGACAAAGTTGATATCAGTGATGACGACGTCAGAGCAACACGCGCACTTTTTATGGGATGACTGAGCGAACAATGCTGCGCTGTTAGACGCACATAGCAGCGCTAATCCAATTGAAATGCGTTGCCACGATGACAACAGTCTGTCCTTGCACTGTTGATTGTTGGACGGACGACGCTCGCAAAAGACGCATAGCCATATAAAAATACAAACTTTAGAATGCTGTAATATATCCAAATAATTGAAGGAAAAGTTTGTGAAGTTGACTGTTGCGCAACACAACTTTTAAGCACTTATTTGATCCATTCACACATAAAACCTTTCATCAAATATTTGATCCAAAAATGTTCATGTCAACATATTTGGATCGAGCAAGTTAGTGCAAGAAGAAGAAGAAGAAGAAGAAGAAGAAGAAGGGCAAGTTACCTTTCCACTCAGCCGCACGTCCAACGTCAATGCTCTCTCTGACGGCTCACGTGGCCTTGGGGGAGGTCACGGCTTCCTTTGCGCCCTCCTCCCCTTCTTCCTTCCCTCCTCCCTCCAAGCAAGAAATATGTAGATGAAGATGTCTTACTGGGGTTAGGAGGATTACTGTAAGCTTTTGTGACTGCCCCCCGCCACCCCCCCAAAAAAAATGGCTGCATCCAATCAGATCAACACGAATTTATTTTTTCGGGAGACATCTGTGATCGTGTTGGCGGTCAGCAGGAAGTCCGAGCTGAGCTCTCCTGAGGGACCGACCGTCCTCCGTTGTTAGGAGGCGGCGGCATGCTTGCTGCGGAAGGTGTCCAAGAAGGCCATCATGCCCCTGCGAACACCGCTGCCGCTATAGCCGCCATTTCCCTTCATCGGCGACACCCCGCCACTGCTGCCGCCGCCTTGGAAAGTGGCGCCATCCACCGAGTTGGCGCGTTTGACCTTGGGTCCGGTGGCATGCCAAAGCCGCCTCCTGGGCGGCGGCGTCTGAGCCACCAAACATTTCTGATACTGAACCTGAAAGGACCACGTGTCCTACATCAGTGGTGGGAAGTGATTAAGCGCAAATACTTGGAGAGTTCAACTCTGATGGAATGCTAAGCTACGCTAAGCGAACTCACCACGCACGCCGCCTGGACTGCCTCGGACAAGGGGCCGGCGTCGGGCTCGCACCAGAAGACGTGACATTCGAAACGCTGCCGGCCGCCGTCCACGATGATGGCGAAGGTGCGACTGTCGTGACCGACGCCCAGGAAGCTGAGGAAACGCACCTGGCAAGCCCAGACTGGCTCCTCCTCTTCCTGCTGCTGCTGCAGGTCAGAGTCGCAAAATAAACCAATGCAGCTCACGTGCAAGTCAGTAAAGCAAGCGTACCTTGAAGACAGACAGGACGTTGTCGGTCACGTGGATGACGCTGGCCTCCCACTCGTGGCGGCGGGTGGAGTTCATGATGCTCTCGATGGCCAAGTTTAACACCTCCATGCCTGCGGAATAAAAACAAACGGGCATGCTTCGGAGCCAAGGGCTGTGGTGCGGCCCCGGATATCATGTGACATTCATGACGGGTACCCATGCCGCGGGACACGGGCAGGTTGCCAACGTAGTGGACGTCAAACTTGTGGACGCGCTGAAGCCCCGCCTCCAGGAACTCCACTGAAAGACAGGAGGAGGAGGAGTCAGCGGGCCGATCGGAGCGAAGCGGGCGACGCGGCTCCTCACCTTGTCGGGGCGGGTCCTCGGGCGAGACGCTGTACATGGAGAGAGAGCGGGACGTCTGCCGGGTCATCGTCTGAGGACGGACGGCAACGACGGGACGTCATGGTCATCGCGTTCTCGCGCTCCGATTCATTTACGCATTGCTTAACTTAAATGCCACAACGGACGGATTTTGAAAAGTTGTTTCGGAAGACCGCGCAGGTGCCGTGCGAGATGTCATCGAGTGCGGCGTGCGTGATGTCATCGAGTGCGGCGTGCGTGATGTCATCGAGTGCGCGCGCGTGACCCTCGCGCACGTGCGATAGCATCGTCACGCGTGCTCAATGACATTGTTGCGTGACGGTACGTGACATCACCATCGGATCACATGACATGCATCATTGTCTGGTGTGTGTGTGTGACACGACCGACTCGGCGCGTGGTGGCTCATGCGCGACTGACCTGCGAGCACACGCGATGCAGCGCGGCGGCGACGGCCTTGGCGGGCGCGTCACAGCGGAACACGTGACACTTGAGGACGCAGCTATCCTTGTCGGCCGCCACAAAGGCAAAGTCCCTGAAGGCGAGCACACACGCGGCGGCCGGCGGCCGTCATTGTTCACCTGCGCCACCTTCACGACGCCACGAGCCGCGTGGGTGTGTGGCGTGCGTGCGCGTGCGTGCGTGCTTGTTACCTGTCCCTGCCGGTGCGGGCGTGGCGGCATTCAAAGAGACAGACGGGGATCAGTGACATGTTAGCCTAGCAAAGTGAGCTTGGTTTTAGCCTAGCACCAAAAGCCAAGCAGGTGCCGTGTCTTGCGGTGAGAAGAGGAGGACGGGCCAGAGAGCCCGTGAAGGTGCCGCCGGCTGGCTCACCTGCCCTTGTTGCTGCCCACTCCCCAAACGCGGATGTCGACGATTGGCTGGCGGTACAAGGGGGTGCGGTCTAATGGGTCCACCAGAGTTAGCGCGTCCCACTTCAGAAGCAGCTTCATCTCACGGCCCTGCGGACGGACAGGCAGGCAGACAGACAGATGTCCGTCAAAACAAAGTGGCAGACAGGCGGAGCCGTGTCTCACCTCCCCCAAGACCCCATCCGTCTGCTCGCTGCCGTCGGACAGTTGCTGGATGACGTTGCCCACCGCCAGGCTGCTGCGGCCCGGCGACAAGTCGTCCTCCTCCACCTGCAGCCAGCCCAGCGAGCGCACCGAAAAGCACTGCCGCACGCGGTTCGTAGACAGACCGGATGGGCGGGCGGGCGGGCGGACCGACCGACCGACGTCAACACAGACGGATGGGATTTGAAGATGGACAGATGACAATGTAGGAGAAGCCAGATGGCCACATGATGGGCAGATATGAAGACGTGAAGTGGAGAGAAAGGAATAAATGAGACTAAGCAGAGATTAAATGTCATGCATTGTGTGTGTCGTGTCATACCTGTGCGTCGTTGCCATAGCAACCGGAGGTGTCAGACCTTTGAGACCTACAACTTCAACAAATACACATTGTGTGCATACTGTGTGTGTGTGTGTATGTCTGTGTGTGTGTTACCTGGTGTCAGGTGGGACTGCACTGAAGCCTGGTGGTCCTTGTCCGTCCTTCTAGGAGCAAACATCAGAAAGAATTAGAAGACAAACAAGAGTCCACCTTTGCCACTAACGGGAAGCATAAAAAAAAAAAAAAACAATCCAATTGGCCCACAGACAGAAAAGGGAATCCAAATCAAACAACTAGTTGTATCATGACAAAAAAAGACTTGCTACCTGTGCATCAAGCAGTGCTGGCTTCCCTTCCAAGCGAGGGTGCTGCCACTGGGTAGCACCAGTGGGCACGTGCCAGTAGTAGGTTCCCGTGGAGTCGTTGATGGTCCTCCAGCCAGAGGGAAGATCTGGGTCAAGCAGAAGGTTCTGGTCCGTCCAGATGTTGTCTAATGAAGCCATAGCAAATGTGACATCAAACTCGGCTTCGGCCGCTCCGCCACTAGATGACGCCAGTGAGCGTCACAACATCCGGCCACCATTGGTCCACCTTACCGTCCAAGTACAGCTGCGTATGTGTGTGCGTGTGGGTTTGTTTGTTTTTTTTTCTTTTGGGCTGACTTGCATTTAGCGTTAAAATGTGCTGCTGCGTGTCAATCGATTGCAAGTCAATCACACCGCTGAACAGGAAGAGGCTTGAATAATTAATAAAGCGGCACAGACAGGAAGTGCGGTAGACAACCTCTGCTTCTTAATTCTTCTTTAACTTCAGTCTTACTTTGAAAATACAGAAAATGGTGTGTGCACATTGCAGTCAGGTTTGCGTGTGACAAAGTTGATTTTCTGAAAAGCTCTTACCGTCACAGTTAACAATGACGATGGCCAACATGTAGTCTTTGCCCATCATGGTTCCAATCAGCCGCTTGCCCTCCAGAGTGCACACACGCCGCACACACACTCATAAGCGCCCCCCAACACACACACACACACACACTTCACACATAAACCTTCACATGCGTACACAAACTCCTAGGCCCGAATCAAGGTTTTTCAATTTCTCTGCGTGTCCTTGTTTCCACGGCAACAGCATCAGTCTGGTGTCCTTGTGTGATGGTCTTCTTGTCTCACTGATGGAGGGAGGGAGGGAGGAGACACTACCACTCCCTCCCTCCCTCCCACTCTCCTCCCTCATGAATACGTCAACAATGACTGGCGCCTTCTTCCGGTGACGTCAAAGGCGCCGGGCTCTCGCCCCACCTTCCGATGACGTCGCGCCACGACCTCATCAAATCTCATCGTCGAAGAATGACTTCATGGAACGCTAACACCGATTACCACTGGCTGACCCATACTCTGAACAGTAGGTGGCGGTAATGCGCCATTTGGTTCCCAACCGCCGGAAAGAAGAGGAATAGCACTACGTCAGCTTGACAAACCCGGAAATAAAACTGCGTTGTGTGTGTACCTGTTTTGTAGGTGGCGCTTCGGTTATTTTAATGGCGTAGTTACAGAAAGGAGTCTCCTCAACTTTGACACATAATGGATGAAATGTATGTCAAGCCAGGTAGGACGATTTAGTGTGACGTTGGCAAATAGGTCACTTAAAATTGCCGGCGAGCGAGTGGCTAGATAGCTGCTAGCTGGTTCCTAGCCCGACACGTCACACTCGACATGTTGCCAAGTTTGATTCCCTTTGATAGTTACTAGTGACAGATTAATGATACAACATATGTAACACCTTTGCATGCCGCCCTGACAAGGTAACGCATTGAAGGAGTGATCATGGTCGTGTGATTGTCCAGGTAACCAGGAGCGAGGATGGAACGACCCCCCTCAGTTCTCCTACGGTCTCCAGACGGCCCGCACCCCACAGAAGAACCTTCTGAACAAGAGGCCCACGCTGCCAGGTCTCACAGCGGTTCTTGTACATGTAGAGCGTTTGTCAGGCTGCACTTGTGTGTGGAGGGGCACCCACCCCACTGTGTTGTGGTCGACATGTCTCCTGACAGTCACCATTGTCGTGTGACTTCAAGTGTGTGGTGCCTCTGAAATGATGCACACGTGAATGTTATCAACATGTATAGTGTTGTATATTGGCTTCGGGTTAGTTGCCTCAAGTTAGTCACGCTCATGTTGTACACAGTAGCGTGCCATCATCTTCTCCACGATTGATCGATAGATGCCGCGGCCCTTCCTACGACTCTTCCTTTGAGCCCCTCGGGTCCGCCGCCTTGTGGCTTGGCCCCTCCTCCTGCAGGTCAGACGCCACCATTATGTTGTAGACGCATCGCTGAGGTTGTCGTCACACGGTGCAAAATGTCTGCAGGTTGCGCGCCCGCCTGGAAGGCCACGCCTCCTGAGGGCGCCGCAGGACGCATCGGGGGCATCGAGGACCCTGGCCAATCTGAGGCCGAGCCCAACTTGGAGGACGTGGTCGAGGTTCTGGAGCGGGTGCTGGCCAGGTGCAGGCTGGACGTGGCGGTGAGTTGCGTGATGATGTCGTCAACGATCCCGTGAGTTTGAACGCGAGCATTGTCTGCGCAGCCCCAGGTGTGTAACGACATGGAAAAGAGACTCCGCCTCTTCAAGGACAGCTGGACATCGGGTCGACTGAGTCTTCCCGTGAGGAGACGCATGAGCGCCTTGTCTCAAGGTTTTGCGTCCGTCCGTCCGTCCGTCTGACCGTTGCGGTTCCTCTTTGTTTGTGACTGCGCCGCACGCTTGCGTCTCCAGAACTGCAGGCGGGACACTGGGACCAGGCTGACGAGATCCATCGCTCGCTAATGGTGGATTACGTGACCGAAGTCAGCCAATGGATGGTCGGCGTGAAGCGACTGATCGCCGAAAGCCGCGGCCCTAAGCTTTAGCGGAGGCGCTGACTACATCCCGAGGCACGTCAGACCGCAGCGACTCATGTTAGTCGTGACCTTTGAACTTTTCAAAGCGGACGGTCAAGGTAACGGGAAGAGAATGAGGGAGAATGCTGTTGCCATAGCAACCATCCAGCAGCTGACCAATTGAAGCGCGTCGTCGCCAAGGAAGCTGAACGTTCTTTCAATATCTGGACGATTGCCTTGAAAATAATGCATCCATCTGGACGCTTGACTTGATGATATCAATACATATCTATGATGATGTCATGATTGTCTTGGACCACTTTTATGCTCTCGAACCTCCCTGTGCGGCCTGGAGGGACCACGTGTCATAAGCGTAACCAGCAGGGGGCAGCAAAGGTTGATTTAGGTGGGAGGAAAAAAACTGCACGTGACCTTTGTTGGAAAGAATCACGTGACTGGCGGCGTGGGCGCCAGGAACACATGGCCAGGGTAAAATATTGATGAAGCGTTTCAAGGCATACCAAATGTTTTGTGAAATGTTTGCACTTTTTATTCGCCGGAGCTGCAGCCTAGGCATGGGCAAAATGAGGATGCAGTTGCCATGGCGACCCTGCATGCGGGCGTCCCGGCCAACGATTGGCTAACGGTGTGGAGGGGGGGCTGAGTAGGCGGCGAGCAGAACCTGGAGAGGAGCCGCTCTTCGCCATCCCCTCCATCTTCATCTTGCGTCGAAACAAAGCGGTCCTCGTTCTTCTCCTCTTTGGTCTTCTCCGTCCAACCGCGAACCTTCATCGTCGTCAGCATCGTCACCACCGCCTGACCCTCGCTCCAGCGCCGGCCGGGTCACCATGGCAACGGTCATTTGCACTCGCTTCACCGAGGAGTATCAACTGTACGAGGAGCTGGGAAAGTAAGTTGAATATGAGTGCGCTTTGCATCGACGCCACGGAGCCTTGAAATGTGCTCCGGTGTTTAACAACGACGAGAAGAAGAAATGAGAGGCATGAGTGGCAAACCTCTCTGACCTCATCCCCCGCACGCAGGCAGGTCTGTTACATAAGACGAAAAGTGGCAGACGTGTTCAATCTGGCAAAGCTGCGTATTGATGACCTGTCATCCGTCACCTGATCACAATCCCCTTTCCTTGCGTCCTCATCCGTTGCCTTATTTTGTGTGTTTCCTGGATCTCGTGCCCATGAAGCCTGCTTTCCTTGCTCTCTTGTTTGCAAAGCGCTCTCCCTCGTTACCTGGGTCCCCTGGTTCCGTTCTCCCTGGTTTCCTCTTTCTTTGCGTTCTCGCTTGTATCTCACGTTACCTGTCTCCGTCGAGTCCTCGTCCCTGCCTTCTTTACTCACCTCAGCTCACTGCTGCTCCCTTGCTTTCTTTTTCCCTTCTTTCCTTCTTGTTTCTCCGTCCTTAGTCCTCTCCTCTCCGGTTTCCTCGCTCATTTGTTTCCTCGCTATCTTGTCAGGGGCGCCTTCTCGGTGGTGCGCCGCTGCGTGAAGGTGCTGTCGGGTCAGGAGTTCGCCGCCAAGATCATCAACACCAAGAAGCTGTCGGCGCGAGGTGAGACGCCACCGCTCGGCCGTGGGCGCCCGGCGTGGCAAAGGTCAACGCCTTCCGGGCGGAAGCGGGCGCGTGAAGCCGGCTGCCGTCTGTCGCGGCGGCCCGATGACGTCTTGGCCCGAATTCAAACGTTCTTCTCCTCTCTCTGTCGGCAGATCATCAAAAGTTGGACCGCGAAGCCCGAATTTGCCGCCTGCTCAAGCATTCTAACATTGGTGAGTCGCTGCCGGCCGCCAGAGGGAAAAAGGCCTGAGGAAGCCCATGATGAATTATGGACGTGGCGCTTGCCTGTCCATAATTCATGTGATGTCATCATCACGTGAGCAGGATGCGGCTACAGAAATCAAAAACACCACCGAGCGGCGATATGGTTGAGTTCCACCTTTTTTTTTTTCTTCTTCTTAACTAAAACTGAACAACCCAACCTCCTTCGGTATATTAGCATCAATTTGCCACAAAATGCATTTTGACGCACGCTGCCTTCATTTTGTAACGGCATGCGGAAAAGGCCCGCCGCCGTCTCTGCCGATGCGGCGGCCCACACGTGCGCCCACACACACACACACACACACACACACACACACACACACACACACACACGCGCGTGTTGAAAAAGCTCTCAGAAAGAAATCATGTGACTTTTTTTCTTTTTTTCCTTCACTCCTACGCGCCGCACCGATTGTGTGTTGTCGGTAGACTTTTGACGCTTTCACCTAAAGACACTGTTGCCTGGCAACACACACACAGAGCGAGCTCGGTTATGTAAGCCTCCTCGGTATGTGCGGAGCATCGCCCGCCCACACGGAGCTGCCGTCGGACACTCGGCCGCCGCCGCCACCGTGCAAATTCCTCGTCCCCCTAATTTAATTGGCAAAGTTGGGGCGTTAAAAAGACCGCTCTGGGATTTTCTGTCTCATCTTGCCTCCTTGCTTGTCTCCTCGCTCGCTCCCTGGCAGTGCGGCTTCATGACAGCATCTCGGAGGAGGCTCATCATTACCTCATCTTTGACTTGTGAGTGGTCTCGGCCGACGTCCTCATTGTGGTCTCGGAAAGGCCGACTCCATCTTGCGTGTGTGTGCGTCAGGGTGACAGGCGGCGAGTTGTTTGAAGATATCGTCGCCCGAGAGTATTACAGCGAAGCCGACGCCAGGTGACGGCGCTCGCGTGTTCTACCTGTGCCGTTTTTCCACCTTTGACCTTTGACTTTTTTGTCCGCAGCCACTGCATCCAGCAAATTCTCGAGGCGGTGCTTCACTGTCACCAGATGGGCGTGGTCCATCGCGACCTGAAGGTTTGCCGTGACTCCTCCCTCTTTGGTGCGGCGGCTAGCGCATGCTTAGCACGCATGTTGTTGTGGCACAGCCGGAGAACCTGCTGCTGGCCTCCAAGTCCAAGGGGGCGGCGGTCAAGCTGGCTGACTTCGGGCTGGCCATCGAGGTGGAGGGCGAACAGCAGGCCTGGTTTGGTGAGATGACGTCACGGTCACATGGTCATCGCCGTCATTATCATCACGCACGGTCGCCGTAGCGTAGGGAACGCACCGGTGGCGTCGTCCGTGTCGCCGTGCCCATCACCTAGCAACCGTGTTGCTAAGGCGACTGCTTACACGTGTGCGTGTCCTCAGGCTTTGCTGGGACCCCCGGATATCTTTCTCCCGAAGTTCTGCGGAAGGATCCCTACGGAAAGGCCGTTGACCTCTGGGCCTGTGGTCAGATTCCAACCGTCGCCACCTTGTCTCCTTCACGCCACCGCCCCTATCCTTGTCTCTGACTCTTCTCTTCCTCTCCTTCACGCCTCTCCTCTCCTCTCCTCTCCTCTCCTGTCCTGTCCTCTTCTCTCCTCTCCTCTCCTCTCCTCTCCTCTCCTCTCCTCTCCTCTCCTCTCCTCTCCTCTCCTCTCCTCTCCTCTCCTCTCCTCTCCTCTCCTGTGTCTTGTGTATGTTGTTCTCTCTGTTCATCTTCCCTCCACTTGTCTCTTTGTTTCTTCTCCTCAGGTGTGTCCTGTCTCCTGGGGTGTGTATTTTGTGTCCTCAGGTGTGTATTGTCTTCTCAGGGAGGGAGCATACGTCTCACCCTCAGGTGTCTCTTTCCGTGCGTCTTGTATGTGTCCTCACTTGATTTTTTTTTTTAGTGTCAGACATCTCCTCAGTTTGTTGTCTCTTTTCCCATCCTCAGAGCGAGCGTCCTTGCTTGTATGTTTCACGTCTTCATTTGCACCGTGATACGTGTTCTCCATTCTTCGGCGTGTCCTCGGTTGCGTCTTTGGTGTCCTCGAGCGTACGGCTTTCGGTCTTTGGTTTTGTTCTTTTGTGTCCTGAGGTGTGGACTCTCCTGGGTTGTGTCTTTTGCATCCTCACATGTGTGTTTTGGGCCCTCAGGTGTGATCCTGTACATCCTTCTGGTGGGCTATCCTCCCTTTTGGGATGAAGACCAGCACCGTCTGTATCAGCAAATCAAAGCCGGAGCGTATGATGTAGGAGGTCACGTGACTAGGCGGCCGCCCGCCCGTCCGCACGCCGGTTGTCGTGACGCTTAGCGGCCTTGTCCTTCGCAGTTCCCGTCCCCCGAGTGGGACACGGTGACTCCCGAGGCCAAAGATCTGATCAACAAGATGTTGACCATCAATCCGTCCAAACGCATCTCGGCCGCCGAGGCGCTCAAACATCCCTGGATCTCTGTGAGCGAGCGTCGACTTCTCTGGCGATTGGTCGAGGGCCACGCGTGACGTGTGTGCGTGCGTGCGTGCGTTTGTGTTAATGCAGCATCGCTCCACGGTGGCGTCCTGCATGCACAGACAGGAGACGGTGGAATGTCTGAAGAAGTTCAACGCCCGCCGCAAGCTCAAGGTAGGAAAGGCGGGTCTTCCGCCGAGGCCGAGGGCTCATGCCACGGCTTGCAAATTGAGCCATGTGGCTTGTTTCCGTGCTGGCGAGTGCTATTGTCTTGACTTCCGACTTTCTCTCTTCTCGCTCCCTTGCAGGGCGCCATCTTGACGACGATGTTGGCCACCCGCAACTTCTCAGGTGGGGCAACAGATCAATGGGGTCAAATTTGATGTCAACCATTTTAGCGGAGGGGCTGAGCTTGCCTTCTCACCTTTGACATACATGTTAGCAGCAGATTAGCACACAATGATCACATCTAGTATACTGCGCGTGTGTGTGTGTGTCGGCAGCTGTGGTCATATGTCAATCAGTCATATGTCATATGTAGTCTATTAATAGCGTCTGTTGTTGTAGCTACCTTTCACTTTAACAAGATCCCAAATTCCAGGTCCTGGTCATGATGCTACATCTGAACCATGAGCTGGTCCTAACCCTAGACCTAGATTTCAACTCAATCCAATTTTGGGTCCTTGTCCCGGTCCTGACCCTAAATTTGATCCTGCGTTTATCCTAAGCCAAGTCTGAGTCCTAATCCTAGTCTTTATCACCCAAATCGAAGTCCTAGCTCTTGTCCTGGACACCTGACACTGGTCCTAGGGGAAGACTTGATCTAAGCGCTGGTCCTAGAGCCCTTCTCGTATTTGACCCTGGGGGGAGACTTGAGATCTGATTCTAGGACTGGACCGCAACCTAGTTCTGCACCGGTTTTAGCCCTAAATCTAGTCCCAGTTTGTTGTCGTTATGGTGCAGAAGTGACCAAGCTGCGTGTATGTTGCGTCTGTTGTGTTTCTTCTGTCACGTTTGAGGAATGTTTGGTGTCAAGTGTTTGCTAAAAGTGGCCTCGTACATGACTCCTGCTGCACTCCAAGCCCACGTCCACACATTCGCGCTTGTCTTGGTGGGTGGACCGCACGCTCGCTGCCGGGATGTCGGATTCTGAAACTTGGATTGAGATCTTTTCCCGACTGAGATTTCTGATCACCTGGACCGCATAGGGCCATAGTCTGAGACATAGACCTACATAGTAGCAGTTTAGGGCTTGTTGCGGCGAGCAGTAGACTTACCATAGTAGTAGGATGACTCTATGGATCTAGTTCACGTAGGACCCAGGGCGCAGAGCTGCTTTCGGTAGGGCAGTAGATTTACGGGGGTCGTCCGTACATTGAAGACTGGTCGTAGCGTACAGCTCGAGCGGCGCTCATGTGGCCGTTGGTCCAGGCAGCGGCACTGTTTGCGGTGTCGGTGACACTTTTGTTGCTGCTGTGCGTGTTTGTCGCCGTCCCGCCCACAGGAGGGAAGAGCGGAAACAAGAAGACGGACGGGGTCAAGGTGAGTACACGCCGCAGGTGACCGACCGCTCGTGAACAACTCGCGGCCGCCCTAATGCGCATTTGCTGTCGGCGCAGGAGTCGTCAGAGAGCACAAACACCACCATCGAGGATGAGGACACTCGAGGTAGGCGAGTGCCGGCCGGGAAAGTCGTGACGCACGCGTCAGACGTGTAGTCAGTGCGCCCCTCCCTCTGTGCGTGCGTGCGTGCGCGTGGCAGTGAGGAAGCAGGACATCATCAAAGTGACGGAGATGCTGATCGAGGCCATCAGTAACGGCGACTTTGAGAGCTACACGTAAGTGGGCGCCTCGACGGCCAAAGCGGCCGGCAAGGCAAGCAAGCGCCTGAGCCGCATCCTGCGCTTCCCCCTCAGCAAGATGTGCGACCCGGCCGTGACGGCCTTTGAACCCGAGGCGCTGGGGAACCTGGTGGAAGGCCTGGACTTCCATCGCTTTTACTTTGAAAATCGTGAGTGCCTTTCCTCTTCCTGCCTTCTTTGCATCGGTGTGTCCAAATGCGTGTCTGTGCGCAGTGTGGTCCAAGAACAGCAAGCCGGTGCACACCACCATCTTGAACCCTCACATCCACCTGGTGGGCGAGGAAGCGGCCTGCATCGCCTACATCCGCGTCACTCAGTACATCGACAGCAACGGGACACCGCGCACCGTCCAATCGGAGGAGACCAGGGTGTGGCACCGCCGCGACGGCAAGTGGCAGATCGTCCACTTCCACCGCTCGGGCTCGCCCTCCACGCTCAGCAAGTACGGCACGCACGCGCCTGGGCCGGCCAGCGGCTAGCATGCTACGGCTTTAGCTTTCATTCTACATAGAGTATTTGTGTTCACCTAGCTAACTTCCTGTGACAAGGTCACCGTCGCCTTGACGACCAATTGATTGACAGCAGGCCGGTCCCGTCGACAAACAGGAAGAGAAGGAGCTGAGGACGGACGGGGCCAAACCTTCATTGTTCATCCCTTTGACCAATCGATCAATCAATCAATCAACCAATCACACAGCCCCCCCCCAACCCCACTTCCCTCCACACCCCTCATTGCCTGTGTCCGAATCTGCACGCTATTCCCCATATGAATTGTGTTCATGTCCGAGGAGCCTTTAAAAGAACCCGCGATGCACTCGGAAAAGTCATGACCATAGTCAGTCAAAAGTTGAATCTCTATAAAGCATTCAATTCTATGAACCCCCAAGCCACAGGGTCCTCAAAAGAGCTGGCTGTGGGCTTGTCAAAGCTGCTGAGTCTCACTATGGTGGGCCACTGTGTGAGGGGATAAGGGTGGACATTCGGACACAGCCCTTGACGGGTGCTTTTCGTGTTACTGACGAACGAGGCCTCCCCCCCACAGTGGCCGCCGGAGGAGGGCTCGTCTTAGCAAAGTGAAATGTGTATTCATTGATTCTCAACCGAAAGGCAGAAAGTGGCTGGCTGGTGCATGTGTGTTAATGCCTGTGTCTTTTGTCAGCTAACCAACAGGATCCGTACATCCAAATGTTGTTTCGGTGATTGATTGCTAGCCTTTGTTCCATCCAGACGCTTCCTTCTCTCGTTTGCGACCTCGCGAGCTTCCATAAACACCTGCACTTCGAGGGTCTGCTTCCTCCAAAACAGTACACACGTGCGGACGGAGTCAGACAAACGTATGACATAGTAATAATTCAAAAAACAATCACTTAACAACTTTGTTGGATTTTTAGCTCGTTAGTTCACTTCAAGTGCTTTGACGATCACTGCGCAAAAATTCTTGGCTCACCTCGTGTTTTCTTGTTTGTGGGTGTGCACGAGTGTGCGTGTCTGCGTGTGCGTGCGTGCGTGCGTGCGTGCGTGCGTGCGTGGTGCGCTCTTCTTTGGCTTTTCGATTGCATGCATTTGAAGTTGACACGCAAGCTCCCGTTTGGAGCGGCTTTCTAGTCACGTGATTTTGGGCCCGTTTACATCCAAGCAATTTCTTGTCTATTGATTGGCAACTTTGGATATGCTGACCATTCTTGGGATGTTTTTAACTCCGCTGCGCTAGTTTTCTTTTTGTTTGCTTTAACTGCTTTGAAAGTGAAACCTTCCCGCGCGCTCAGTGAAAACCTTTGAATGCACGCTGCTGACGTCATCACGACCCTTTCCGCCATGGAAGCTTGGCAACGAACTTTTCCTTGCCCTTTGTTTGCAGGCTGATGACGTCACCTCGCGTAGCATCCATGTACAGAAAGGAGTTTTTTTGTTTTGTTTTTTTAGCTTTGGTGTTGTTAGCAGCTATTCCTTAGCTAAGATGTAAACAAGACCAGGAATGCTAAAAGGTCACGTTTCTCAGGGGAAGTGACGACACAGAAAACGTAAAATAATAAAACCAAATACGAATAAATAGAGGTGAGCAATTGACCCTATTTTGCCGTTTTGTTAGTGTCCTGGACGCATGTTGGTCACTGCCAGCGTTTTTTCAAACCGAACAAAACTTAAGTCAGGTGACCGACCGGCAAAACAAGTGTAAATTGGCCGCCGCTTCAAGTCGTCAATGAAACGGGCGTCCGCCACTGACGGACTGAGATGAGAGGTTTGTTGGTGCTTCATGACAGATGGCCAAAAATCTACTTCCGTCAGTGCTTACTCTGTCATTTTGGAAAGTTTCTCATCATTTGTCATCAAAATGCACATCCGTCAGTCTGACGGAATGCCCACCTCTGAAAAGAAACGAGTCGATGTTGTAAAGTGTCAGTGCCTGCATGCTCGCTAGTAGCAGGAAGTGAACACGACGTGCGTGCGTGTGCGCGTGCGTGCACATAGGAGAGAACGTGCACGTGTTTCTCCTGCATTCTGCAGTATTGTCACATTTTAAAAAGCAAATAAAAAAGTTCACCATCACAACCATCTCCATGTGATTTGTCAAAAGGTATAGTAAGGCCTTTACTTTTATTCTCTCTCTCTCAACACTAATGGTTAGAATTGTTTTGCAATACACCTTTTATGAAACAAATCAATCATAACAATGAGAAGGAATGCTGATGCTGCATTTATTATTTTAATTGTATTTCTTCCTAATAATCATCCAAGTGGAAAAACCCCACAATATAACGATTGAACGTTGAACGATTCGTTTGAACGAATCTTTTGAGTGAACTGATTCTAAAGATGCAGTTCACTTAAAAGAACTGGAATGCACATCACGACAAAGCAGGGAATCATGTGACAGCTCAGCCACATGTGTAAACCGGAAGTTTGCGCTTGAATTACTTTTTTATTCAAATACAAAAAAACAGGTATAAGAGCATACCATAGTCTTCCAGTTGCACAGATCAATACAAATAAACTGACAAGAATAAAACATTCAAATATATTTTTTAAATGGGGCGGCATCTGCATTACCCAAGAAGAAGAAGCCGTGTGTGATAAGTTTGTACACCGAGCTCACAGTTCTGAACTTTTGTTCATTGAACTCGTTCAGACACAACACTGCTTCGTAAAGTTACGCATCCGTCTTGCAGAATACAGACAGACCGCTATGCAATTAAGATGAGACTCCCTCCCTCCTCTCCTTCCTTCCTTCCTTCCCTGTTGACCCTTTTCAAAGTACGCCTCGTGGACGTGGACCAACTGCCTGTGTTGACGTTTTTGATCACAGCACGTGGACCAATCACTGGATTGTGCGTAGCCCTTGAGGGGTCGGATCTTAAATATGGGGTCGGTGTTCACGGACGTGCCTTTCTAGGTTCTTCCATTGCATCAAGTTACCTGTCGGATAGTAAGAACATGTCTTTCAAATTAAGATCGTAAACTTGTTTCTACAAACAGACTGAAAGGCTTTCATTTAAGAACAGCGATCCATTCTTATCCTCAATCGCATCCTTATTATATATGCAATGCATATTCATATCTACTCTTTTGCGTTTTTGTGATAAAAATGATAACAAGTGCCAATTTCAATAGTTTGCTGTATTGGGTATTGCAAATGATATTTTATTCACCAAAATGAACGTTGTAATATAATTAAGCAAACCTTGGAACAAACAAACAAAGAAACATTTACACGTCAAGCAAATCTATTTTGTAGTGCAAACCGGAAATAGTATGCACTATTTTAGCTTGACTTTTTGTGCCCCAACCAGCACTTCGGTGGATCCAATGAGGTGACGCCGCGTTCTGGGCCCGAGTGATCGAGTCAAGCCGGTGATAAGCTGGGCTAAAACTGCCCACTGTCAAAAGCCAGAACATCTAAATTGCCTCTAAAGTGGCCGTCTAATATCAGAAGAAACACGAAAGAGGGTACGTAATGGTTGTTCCTTGTGTCCGCGGTTGAATAGTCTGAAGAAAGGTAAATTCACATCAGTTCTGCGGTTCTGTCCATGCTGTCCTGCTAGCTAACAATGTTGTTCAATTTCATATAGTATGTACGACTTGAATGCAGGGCTTGCTTGCTTGCTTAATAGATGCGGTCGAAATGCTTTCCTGGTATGGCTCTTTTGTACGACACTGAATGGAAACGTTAAGGTGTAATGGACTGACTCCACGTCCATAGCGCTTTTCATTTAGAATTGTGGCGTAGCCACATGGTTTCCATAGCGCTTAACAATGCATCACATTCACTCATTCATAGAGCAATGTGAGGCTGCTGCCAGCCAGCCAGCCAGCCAAGTCTGCACTTGGGGTTCAGTGTCTTGCTCAAGGACAATTCGACACCAGGGCTGAGGATCGACCCCACAAACTTCCAGTTGAGAGACTAACACTCCACATCGTGTCCCTTTAATACCATTTGTAGACATTAAAGTCAAAGGCAACTTCAAAGTCTGATAAAGCTGGTAAATGCTTGTTTTTATGGACGACGTACGTCTATTCTGGGCAAAGTTAGGTTGAAGTGGTAAATGAACTTTAGATCATTAAAAAAAATGCCTACGTCTTCGATGAGGTTTTTTGATTTAGTCCAAGGAAAAAGATTGATGAGTCCATATTTGATCATTTCAGCTCATCATGGTTTGGAGAACAACGTTTCCTTTAGCTGCGTTCTTCTACCTTGTCCTTGCAATGATGCCTTCTCACACAGGTATGAGCTGTCTTGTGTTCTATATTTACTGCAGTATCAAATCGTCGTGGTGTAGGAAAGTGCAAAGAAATAATGCAATTCTGAATTGATTTGTGGTATTTCTTTGTAGATGCTGTGGCTGTCATGTCAATAGATGTAGGGAGCGAATGGATGAAGATGGCAATCGTTAAACCTGGTGTGCCAATGGAGATTGTTCTCAACAAGTGGGTAGCAACAAGCATGCCTTTCTGGTTCACATCACTAATTCAGCGGCCGGCAGGTACCATAAGGAATACGACATTTCATGGTATTATCACTTTGGTGTCTTTTTAGAGAGTCAAGGAGGAAAACGCCAGCGGCTGTATGTCTGAAGGAAAATGAACGACTTTTCGGTGACAGTGCTTTAGGAGTGGTAAGGGCTACACGCCGTATTGGAGAATCATAGCATATGCAATATGCTTGTTGAATTCATCAATACGCTTGTTACGTTTTCAGTCTGTGAAGAATCCCAAAAGCGTCTATCGACACCTGCAAAGTCTCATGGGTAAAAAGCACAACAACCCACAGATAGCGCTTTACCAGAAACGCTTTCCTGAGCACCAACTGCAAGTTGACCCCGTTCGAGAGACCGTTTATTTCAAAGATTCAGAGTAAGTCTGCTGCCGCCGCCGGCCTTCTGGGTATTTTTGTTCTGAAATGGTTGTTGGAATGCCAAATGCTGCCGACCTTCAACCTGTGTGACAGTCGTTGTCCAGTAATAATGAACACCCCAAAAAAATCTATTTCTCAGGAAAGTGCAGTACACAGCAGAAGAGCTTCTTGGGATGATGCTCAACTATACTCGTGGACTGGCTCAGGAGTTTGCAGGTCAGTTTCTTCTTCTTCAACAAATGTCCCAGCGGTCATTGGTCTTGATTTGCCGCTCTACTGTCTTTCTACAAATCACAGAGCAGCCAATCAAAGATGCAGTCATCACCGTTCCAGCCTTTTTTAATCAGGCAGAGCGAAGGGCTGTCCTGCAGGCTGCACACATGGCAGGGATCAAGGTCCTTCAACTCATCAACGACAACACGGCCGTGGCCTTGAATTATGGGGTCTTTAGAAGGAAAGATATTGACAGTACAGGAAAGGTACATTTCAGTGTACAGTCATGTCAATGAGCTCTTGGAGTGATCAAGTCTTCTTTTGAAATCAAAGTAGCGATTGACAAAACGTCTCTATTGCTTCCTTTCAGAATGTGATGTTTTTTGATATGGGCTCAGGCAGCACAAGCGCCACCATTGTCACATACCAGACAGTGAAAACAAAGGAATCTGGCAGCCAGCCACAGTTGCAGATTCGAGGTGTCGGGTGAGTCCGTCAAAGGTGTACTTTTCGAGGGAAACGGCAGCACCCTGACGTCGCTTTTTATTTGGGAACGATTCTCCAGCTTTGACCGTGGATTGGGTGGCTTTGAGATGGATTTGCGCCTGCGGGATCATTTGGCTAAACTCTTCAACCAGCAGAAAAAGACCCCCAAAGATGTGAGAGAGAATCACCGTGCCATGGCCAAGCTACTAAAGGAGGCCCAGAGGCTAAAGACAGTGCTCAGCGCAAATATGGAATTCATGGCCCAGGTGAAGCCATCTATTTTATTTTATTTATTCCCCTCCCCCCCCTCCTCCCCTCCCCCATAAGTCACAAGCCGGCTCCTCCGGTTTTGGGAAATGTCTGATCTGGACCATTTATTGCACTGTCCTGATGTTTCTTGCAGGTGGAAGGTTTAATCGATGAGATTGACTTCAAGGCCAAGGTCACCAGAGCAGAGTTTGAAGAGCTCTGTGTTGATCTATTTGAAAGAGTGCCTCACCCAGTGCAAGATGCCCTCACTGCTGCAGAAATGAATCTGGTTTGTATTCACTATTTCCTTACGCTGTATTTCAGAAATTGTTGTGCATTATTCAGTATCTACTTCTTTGTTGCAATAGGATGAGATTGAACAGGTGATTTTAGTTGGTGGCTCCACTCGTGTCCCAAAGGTTCAGGAAGTGCTGCTCAAAGCAGTAGGCAAGTAAGTGGAAACTTGAAGTCAGCTCTTATTTCATTGCTCTCATGCTTCCAATATGCGAAGGGCTTCATCATTGTATTTCCTGGAATTTAGAGAGGAATTGGGAAAAAGCATCAATGCGGACGAGGCAGCAGCTATGGGAGCCGTCTATCAGGCCGCTGCTCTCAGTAAGGCCTTCAAAGTCACGCCGTTCCTGGTTCGAGACGCAGCTGTCTTCCCCATTCAGGTTGTCAATTTGCTTTGGAATAAATCCTTACATTCGTTCCTTTATTTACTAAGAATGCACACTTTTTTTTTTACTTGAGTAGAACATCACTCTAATTCTACTCGGTTGTGATTCCATTTCTAGGTGGATTTCACTCGCGAGGCCGAGGAGGAAGGTGCCAAAAGCTTGAAACACAGCAAACGTATCCTCTTTCAGAGGATGGCACCCTATCCCCAGCGAAAGGTCATCACATTCAACCGCTACACTGACGACTTTGCTTTCGACATCAACTACGGAGATGTCAGCTTCCTGTCACAGGAAGACCTGAGGTAGCTAATGTGTGAATGCCACGCTCATCAATGCTAGTCTTGCTAATGCTGTATCTCTCATCTATTTTCTGGGCTGCAGTGTGTTTGGTTCGCTCAATCTGACAACAGTCAAGTTGTCTGGAGTGGGCAGCAGCTTTCAGAAACACACACAGGCAGAGTCCAAAGGGATTAAGGCCCATTTCAACATGGATGAAAGTGGACTTCTCCTATTGGATCGAGTAAGTGTTTATCCGGCCTGGATGCGTCGCTCGCCCAACACACCTGATGGCACCTGATTATTATTACTTTTTTTTTTTTTTTGTAATCCGCAACAGGTGGAAGCTGTTTTTGAAACCATTGTGGAGGAGAAGGAGGAAGAATCCACATTAACCAGTATGTTGTTTTTTGTTAAGTTTGCTTTGGGGCACATTGTCTACATACAGTTGATCTGGGAAGTACTGTGGGGCTGTCACAATTATTTTTGCAATCCATAATCGCCCCAATCTTGACTCAGATTCCATGATGTTGCGTATATGATACTGCTTTTTGCGACCTTGATAATGACCTCACTACAACAAATTTTTTTTTTAATCTTACAGAACTAGGTAACACAATATCCACATTGTTTGGAGGAGGATCCCCAGAGCTTGCTCCAAATGTGACTGCACCTGTTCAGGTAACATTATTTTGGCAAATGGCTCTAATGTTACAAAGGGTGGGGAAAAAAAAAATAAAAAATTAAGGGGGTCTGATACTTTCTGCACTCACTGTATGTACTTAAATATATATATATATAATTTGTGTATTCAGGATGATAAGGATGACTCTGGCAAAGCTGGCGAGAATCAAAATAACGGCGAGGATACCCAAACGGGAGAGAGTACCAAGGAGGAATCAGAGAAGAGTGCTCCAGAGGAGAACAACCAGGAGAAGGCCCAAGATGCAGGCGCTTTGAATTCAGACAACAAGGTAAAGTATGACCATTAAAATTTCCCATCCCAGTAACAATAAGAGCCAACATCTACTCTGTAGGAGGAAAAGGACGATGAAAAGAAATCCGATGATGAAAACGTAGCTAAACCTCTAAAAAAGGCAAAGATCTCAGAAGACATCAAGATTGATCTAGTCATCAATGATGTGATGGATCCTACTGATAATGACCTCAAAGCTTCAATAAATAAGTAAGAAATCCCCCCCAGTATTTCCAACCAGCTTGCTTTTCTCTGAACTTGACTTTTTTTCTTTTCTTTTTTTTCCCTCCCCCAGGCTGCAAGATTTGACAGATCGAGACCTGGCCAAACAAGAAAGGGAAAAGATGCTCAACACCCTGGAAGCATTTATCTTTGAAACTCAGGTAAGATCAAGCATTCGTTCTTTCATCACTAGATAGATAGTGGTCAGAAAAAAGAAGAAAAAAAAGAACACAGCTCCACATATGTGCTTGATGTCTACAGGACAAATTAGACCAGGAGGATTACCAATTGGTGGTGTCAGATGAGGAGAAGGAGCAGATTTCCTCAAAGCTAAGCGAAGCATCTGCGTGGCTGGACGATGAGGGCTACTCTGCCGCCACCAGTCAGCTCAAGGAAAGGTTTTCTCAGCTCAAGCATTTGTGCAAGGACATGTTTTTTAGGGTGGAAGAGCGACGCAAGTGGCCCGATCGCCTCGCCGCCCTCGACAGTATGCTCAATACCTCCAGCATCTTTTTGCGGTGAGCATCAACATGGAAGGCTGAGGATGCTACTTTTATATTGTTCTGACATGTTTTTGTTTTTTTTTCTTCCCCCCCGCAATTCTTTCAAAGGAGTGCAAAGCTCATTCCAGAGGATGATCAAATTTTTTCCCAAGTTGAACTGACTGTGTTGGAAAAAGTCATCAATGAGACGATGGTAAGTGAAGTTTAATGTGATGTGGTCCGAATGATTGGTGCAACCAAAAAATGTTGGACTAGACTTCTGAAAAATGGATTTTTAAAGTAATGCATAAAAACACCATTTGGTCTGTCCAGACGTGGAGGAACGAGACGACGGCCGAGCAGGAGAAGCGTTCTCCAAAAGAGCGTCCAGTCATGCTCTCCAAAGACATTGAAACAAAGATTTCCCTGCTGGACCGAGAAGTCAACTATCTGCTCAACAAGGCAAAGTTTGCCAAACCCAAGTCTAAAGCCAAGGCCAAGAATAGCACCAGCTCTGATAAAACCAGCAAGTCCAATACCACGGCTGAACAGAAAGTGGAGGAGAACTCTGACAAAAGCAGTGGTGGGTGGCGGCACATGCACACGCACACTCCTCGATTGCACAGCTGATAGATAACTTGATCTTTTCAAATGTAGAAAGCTTAGAAGAGAAGCTGCCCGTTGATGCCACGGTCACAGAGGAAAGCACTGCTCAGATAGAATCTGATAGCAAATCACAGCTCACAGAAGAAGAAACAGGTTGGTTGGTTTGCAGTACAACTTTCTGATGATAAACTGACTTCATATTGTCACAAACATGTTTCATCTTTTTTTTCTCACGTTGTCCTTATTTTTAGGAACCGAGAAAGCCAAATCGGAGAACCACATAGATGACGAATTATAACAACTGGAACTGGGAAAAGAATCAACAATATTTATTGATGATGTAAATGTTTTCATTTTTGAGCTGATGTCCATTTGTTGTTAAAGACTTGAGCAGGCCTTCGTTCTCTTTTTCTTCTGTTGGTCTCTCAGCAGCATACACTTCACACTGTAAAGAAATTTAACAACTTTTTTTTTTTCCCTTTTTCACGTGTTTTAAGTTGTCCCGCCCCCTTCTCTGCACTGTATTTTTATCCGTATTGTTGTTGCATGCTGACACTGATGAAACCCTTGGATGGCCCAACAACGTGTACCACACCACACGTGGTCTGTGCCCTTAGAAGCTGCAAGACGAATTCTAAAATTTCCGTATCAATCAGACGGGATCATATCAACATAGCAGCATATTAGGATGAAATGAATATGGAGTTGTCTCAATTATGTGACTCAAATGTTAAAGTAGTTAAAAAAAACAAAAACTCCACATTCATGTGAAGTCAGCGCTGATGTTATGTATAGTATGTCTGGGTACCTGCACCACTACTTTTGTCAGCATATTGCGTGCCCACGGACAGAAATAAGTTATTGGTGTGCTATTCCAAATAGCACGCTGTTATCTCCAGTTTATTTGAATGAAAAGGGCTGTTCTATTGAGGGTTTATTCCACTTGGATGATTATTAGGAAAAATAACAAATAAAATAATAAATGCAGCGTCAGCATTCCTTCTCATTGTTATGGTTGATTTGTTTCATAAAAGGTGTATTGCAAAACAATTCTAACCATTAGTCTTGAGAGAGAATAAAAATAAAGGCCTTATTATACCTTTTGACAAATCACATGGAGATGGTTGTGATGGTGAACTCTATTATTTGCTTTTTAAAATGTGACAATACTGCAGAATGCAGGAGAAACACGTGCACGTTCTTCCATGTGCAGCTTACCAACTTTATCAGACTTTGAAGTTGGCTTTGACTTTAATGTCGACATATGGTATTATAGGGAGACGATGTGGAGTGTTCGCTTCTCAACTGGAAGTTTGTCGGATCGATCCTCAACCCTGGTGTCGAATTGTCCTTGAGCAAGACACTGAACCCCAAGTGCGGACTTGGCTGGCTGGCAGCAGCCTCACATTGCTCTATGAACGGGTGAATGTGATGCATTGCAAAGCGCTATGGAAATGAACAAAAGTTCAGAACTGAGAGCTCGGTGTACGAACTTACCACACACGGCTTCCTCTACCTGCGTAATGCAGATGCCGCCCCATTTAAAAAAATATTTATTTTTTTTATTTTTTATTTTTGTCAGTTTACTTGTATTGATCTGTCTAACTGGAAGAGTATGGTATGCTCTTATACCTGCTTTTTGTGTTTGAATAAAAAAAAGTAATTAAAGCCAAACTTCCGGTTTACTCACGTGACTGAGCTGTCACATGATTCCCTGCTTTGTTTAGCGTTAGCCCAAACACTACGATGGCCGCGTTCTTACAGTGGAGAAAGTTTGTATTTTTTGACAAAGATGCAGTTAAGGATCCTCAGGATAATGGCAAATTCTTTCTTCTTCCAAATGGAATATCGGCCTGTGACTCTGGACGTGGTCACATTGTTCTTGGAGATATCCTTCAGTAGTTAGCCTGCTCAGCTATGTTATGCTTTGCGTCTCTCCGCTAAATGCACTTGAATCGTAAAGGGGCAATACAAATGAATTTGGCATGCATGTTACTCTTATCGCTACCGCAGGTATGTCATATATTGTGACAATTTGTCCATGACCACATCTGACCAAGTGTTAGACATATTTGGGTGTGTCACCTATCCAAAATTTCCGCAGAAGTTCCGAAATGAGCTGCATTTATTTGTATTTTGTTGTATTGTTTGCATTTGTTTGTATTTTATTTTTCCTTAGCCATATTACATATGGATGGTAACATCTGGCTTTTGACACGACTCTTGCAGCTGACAACCTTTCAGGCTTATAAATTACGAGTAACACATATCTACCAACTGAAACAACACAGTATTCTTGTAACAGTGGGACAGGACGAACATGGAATAAACCCTCTCGTAAGTCCCCCGGTGCTTGTAAAAGTGGTGCCTTTTACTCGGAATAGTCGAGCCAGTGATGGGCAAACCACTGAATCCAATTTTTTTCCCTCAGGTAAAGGTCTGGAACTTAGACAAAAAAGACAGTGGAAGTCCCCTGTGTACAAGAATTTTCCCTGCAATTCCAGGCAACAAACCAACAGAAGTTTCTTGCCTCAGTGTACATGAGAACCTCAACTATATGGCCATTGGTATGTGATGTTTCCTTGGTGTCACTATATGACCCTCCTTGACACAGGCTAAAAGAACATCATGTGTCTCTTGGTAGGCTTCACAGATGGCAGTGTGGTTCTGACCAAAGGTGACATCACTCGAGATCGGCATAGTAAAACCTTGACTCTGCACGAGGGAACTATCCCAGTCACGGGCCTTGCCTTCCGTCAAGTTGCTAAAGTCACACATTTGTATGTCGCCACTCTTGAGAAAGTCCACGTAAGTCTGAGCGCAACTGGAATATTTGGTTGTGCTATTGTTCATCGACTTTAAAATGCTGTCAACGGCAAGAATAATGTGACTGTAAGCTCTCTCTCTCGCTCTCTCTCTCTCTCTCTCTCTCTAGTGCTACACCCTGACAGTGAAAGAGTATCCAAAAGTGGAGCTGGATACCCATGGGTGTGCTCTTCACTGCTCATCCCTCACAGATCCTTCTCAGGATTCTCAATTTATTGTGGCCGGTGACGAATGCGTTTATCTGTACCAACCCGATGAACGAGGTCCCTGCTTTGCTTTTGATGGAACCAAGCTTTTGGCCCGCTGGCATCGGGGATATCTTTTCTTACTTATTAGGAATACAAAGTGAGCACCAAAAGTGATCCTCGCTGAATGGTTGCGTTCTATTTGGATTATTTCCACAAAGTAAAAAAATGTCTGTGTTTTGATGCCGACACAGGACAAGGTTTGGCAGCTCTCCATCCGATAAACAACTTCTGACTATCTACGACTTGGACAACAAGTTCATTGCCTATAGTGCCTTATTTGAAGACGTCATTGATGTGGTGGCTGAGTGGGGCTCCTTCTACGTCCTCACCAGAGATGGTAAAATGCACATTCTCCAGGAAAAGGACACACAGACCAAGCTGGAAGTAAGTGGGAATACCTTAGGGTACTTCATTATTATCAGCTTATTATTCTTAGAATCATCTTTCTTTTATTTTTGACTCTACTTAAGTGTCTTGACGGCAATAGTAGCGCTGCAGAAGTGGTCAATTCATCGCCGATTGTGTCAATAACGTCATGAACTATTTGCCTCGCTGCATTTTTTTGCTCATAGATGCTGTTTAAGAAGAATTTATTTGTGATGGCCATAAACCTAGCCAAAAGCCAGCATTTGGACAGCGACGGATTGTCCGAGATCTTCAGACAGTATGGGGATCACCTGTACCTTAAGGGAGATCATGATGGTGCCATTCAGCAGTACATCCGGTAAGGTTACACGGAACCTGCTTTTCCCAAAGGTAGACGTTCCCCATTATTTTCTGTTTCCCACAGCACAATTGGCAAACTGGAGCCATCTTACGTTATTCGTAAATTTCTGGATGCCCAGAGGATCCATAACTTGACAGCTTATCTCCAAGCATTGCACAGGCAGTCTCTGGCCAACGCAGACCATACCACGCTGCTGCTCAACTGTTACACAAAGCTGAAGGACAGTTTGAAGCTGGAAGAGTTCATTAAGGTGACTAGGAGAGATGAGAGGAATAAAAATAATGCAATGATTGCGATTTATGGTTCCATTACAGAGAAAACGTGGACTCCAATGTTGATACTGTTTCTATTCCCATGTACTGTCTATAGAGCAGTGAAAGTGAGGTGCACTTTGATGTTGAGATTGCCATTAAGGTCCTTCGACAGGCCGGCTACCACAGCCATGCTGTTTTCTTGGCAGAGAAGCACATGCACCACGAGTGGTATTTAAAGATTCAGCTGGAAGATCTCAAGGTAAAAATCCTGAATAACATGCGAGCAATTGTGACTCCATCATATCAAAACAAAACATCTCTCTCTCGCTCAGCTATTGTTTCACTTCTGATATTGTTTGCTTTCTTCTTCCCCAACCCAGAACTATGACGAAGGCTTGCGCTACATCGGACGGCTATCGTTCGAACAAGCTGAAAGCAACATGAAGCGTTATGGCAAGACATTAATGCATCATATTCCTGAAGGTACAACACTGCTTCTGAAAGGCTTATGCACCAACTACCACCCAAGTGGGGACTCTGCTGAAATTGACAGCCACTTGGAGAGGAACCTGTTCTGCAAGGTGCGTGGGGCCAGTGTCGATTTTCTTTACTAGATCAATGAATTGCTATTATTTGTAGTTATTTTGCCACCTTTCATTAACAGAAATGCATTAACAATTTTGTATTTGTCTTTCAGGCAAACTCTGAAGAATTCATTCCAATTTTTGCCAACAACCCACGGGAGCTCAAAGCCTACCTCGAGCATATGATTGAGGTGGATCCCAATTCTTCTCAAGGTGTTTATGACACATTGCTTGAGCTCCGACTGCAAGACTGGGCACATGAACAGGACCCTGAGGTCAGAGCAACGCAATCAAACGATCACCCAGTTAGCCATACGCATGTTGCAAAGCAATTTCAATCATCTTGTTTTGATTTGGCTTCATTGCTTGCAGAGAAAAAAGATCCTGCAGGGTGAAGCCTTGTCACTACTCCGGAGTGACAATACTGTGTTTGATAAAGCCCTGGTCCTCTGTCAAATGCACAATTTTAAAGAAGGTGTCCTTTACTTGTATGAGAAGGGCAAATTGTAAGTACACGTCTGCTTGCACAGTACATTCATGTTGTCAAAACGACCATCGCTAATGTGACTGAAAATTCATTCCTGAGATCAAAACAAGTTGCAGGATTTAGGCACTTAAAAAAAAAAAAAACCACTCCCACTTCACTTGGCCACAGGCTCATCATTTCTTGCAATTATCTCAACATGACATTTGCTTTCCTCCCCCCTGCAGGTACCAACAGATTATGCACTATCACATGCAGAATGAGGTTTATGATAAAGTGGTTGAAGCTTGTAAATGTTATGGGGACCAAGAAGGTTGCCTGTGGGAGCAAGCCTTGGGTTACTTTGCCAGAAAGGAAGAAGACTGCAAGGCTTACATCAGTGAGGTCCTGAGTCACATTGACCAAAATAATCTGATGCCACCTTTACTCGGTAGTTTTCAACATTCATTTATTTATACTTGGAATGTGTGCGGCGGCGGGGAAAAGTATAATTGTATAAAAGCATCAAATAAAGCAATAAATGCTTATATCTGTGTGTTTGTAGTCGTGCAAACGCTGGCACACAACTCGACCGCGACCCTATCGGTTATCAAAGACTACCTCATCAACAAGTTGCAGAGGGAAAGCCAACAGATTGAGGATGACGAGCGTAAAATATGCCAATACCAGGAAGAAACTTCTCACCTACGCTCCGAGATCCAGGAGCTCAAGACAAGGTAGATGCATTTCCTATTTGCGCATGACAACCAGAACAACGTCCTAATTGTGACTCCAATTGAATATATAAATCCCCACAGTGCCAAGATATTCCAGAAGACCAAATGTAACATGTGCAACAGTCCCCTGGAGCTGCCATCAGTTCATTTCCTGTGCAGCCACTCCTTTCACCAACACTGCTTTGAAAGTTATGCTGACAACGAGGCCGAGTGCCCAACGTGTGCTCCGGAAAACCGAAAGGTCATGGACATGCTCCGGACCCAGGACCAGAAGCGTGACCTGCATGACCGCTTCAATAGACAGGTAGGAGTAACACACTCCTTTTGTGAGTTGTTCTGGGGAAAATAGAAGAGCTTCTTTGTTCTTTTCAGTTACAGGGCTCTCATGATGGATTCTCTGTTGTGGCTGACTACTTTGGACGAGGAGTTTTTAACAAACTGACTCTTCTCACGGACCCACCTGGCAGCAAATCTGTTGGGAATCTTGAGGTAAATTTGCAGAGAAACCTTCTCGTCCGCACCAAGAGGAACTGCTAAAACGACTACGACTCATTTGCACTAAGAACTGCTCAAAAACGTTTGTCATTTGAATTTGTCCGCTGTTTACTGTATTTATGTCCAGGTTTATCTGCAATAGTTCTCAACCATGTCTTGCTAGCTAGAACACACATTTGCATTCATCCTGTATACTTTTCTTTAGTACTTGTAAGTAACGTACTCTCGTCCCTTGTCTGGCTTGTGAGTCTGTCAGAATTATAGATACAATCGAATAAAACAGGGTCGTTGTTTCCGACAACTGACTTGCAAATATTTGTCCAACTGGTTTCTTCGAAGGCTAATTTCGTTGGTCAAATGGTAAAAAAAAAAAAAAAAGTCAAATCATTTTTCTTTCAGGTGAATACATATGCTATAAACAAATATATTTTTTATCTTTCCAGGTGAATACATATGTACAAACGGTATGTCAGAACGGGACTTGCGTCTTAAGATCGGTGATTACTGGTAACAAGTGATGCGCTCAAAATAAAAATCAACTGCTGAGCTAAAAAAAAAAAAAAAATAATATTTAGCTAGTTATATCTCTAAATTTCTGATGATTTGTCAAGAAGGTGAAATCCTAACTGCTTGACTCTGTTTTTGTCGCATTCGCCGGCGCTCGAGAATGTTCTCGAAATTGATGACCGTTATTCAAAGCCATGCGGGTTGGCACGCCATTTTGCGTAAGACTCACGTCACATGGGAAACGCTCACTCGCGTTGGCGCGTCACAAGATTGGCCATTGGCTGTACGTTGCGTACGCATCGAAAACGTTGCGTGTGATTGGGTGCTTGCACCGAAATAAAGAAGGGCCACAACCTAAGCGCTTCCTTTTACTGCTTCCCCACCAAGGACAAGGCATCGCCAGCCAAGACCTTCCCTACGACCTCTTCTTGCGAAATTACATCACTCTCACTGCTTTGGTTAGTCACGCATTTATTGCTTTATTTTACGCTTTTATACAATTGTTTGATTGAACACTGGATTAATGGTAGCGTGATTTACAGGTTTGCATGATTTCTATCACTTCATTCTTTTGAATGAACCTTGCATATTTACACGACCCTGATGTTTTTCCCATCACCTGAAAGCGTTCCGTTTCCCCCCAGCGTTTAAACAAACAGTATTTACGCGTGCGTCAGCGAGCGAACGAGCAGAGATTATTCCGTGGGTGAGGGCGGAGAGGATCAGAGACATTCTCGAAGGTTCTCGCATCGAGACGAGCAAGCTAACGGTTTACTCGCAAGCTAACGGTTCACCTTCGTTCTGCTTCTTGAGAAGAAACTGAGTGCGAACTCGCCAACCACATCAAAAAGTAAAGCTCGACTCATTTAATTTCCTTTTAGATGCCACATCTGTTTTTTTCTGAAATTCGAATTAAACGTTAACGTCCGCTTGTAGAATATGAACTAGCGTCATAGTCGCCATTTTAATATCTTAAAATTATGATTAAATCACATTCACTCAACGGTGAGCGGCATTCATCATATCGCGGTTTGACTGAATTCCCAACTACGTTAGCATTTTTTCATGTCACCACCACAAACCAGTCAAAATGGCGGCGAGCCGGGTGTTAATTCTTTCCTAAGGTGAAGGAAGGAAGGAAGTGCACGCCAATATAAGAGCTGGTCAGCATTTCCCGAATGTCGTCCACACCCTTTAAAAAACTTGCTAAGGAAATCTTCCACTCTAAATAGATACATTTAGCACATAACCACACAGTTTAAACCCTTCTGCTAATGCAAATTTTCTGACATTCAGAAAATTAAAAATGTCCTGTCTAGTGATAATTAATGGGGTGTTTGTTCATTCTTGAGTCGTGTTTAATATAAGGCAATGAATAATTTTTGGCATTATGTAAAGTGCCACCAAGTGGACATCCAGGGAAATGCCAGTGCAATGCAGCACTTGCTGTTCCATACAAGCAGTGGGTGGCGCAGGATTGCCCAACCAAGTAGATCACGAGGTGTGCGGGGGAATAAGAATAAGATTTTGGGTGGCTGTGTGATCATTTCGACGGGATGGACGGTTCCAAAATCGTTTGTACTTCATAATAAAGAATGTGTAACATTTTCTTAAATGATTGTAGAACTACTTTGAATCATTCTATTTGTCTGTCCCCCCCCCCCTTGAATTATCCAGAGAAACAGCAAGCATGTCTAAAGGACCAGCTGTTGGCATTGATCTAGGGACCACCTACTCCTGTGTTGGTGTATTCCAGCATGGAAAGGTTGAAATCATTGCCAATGACCAAGGCAACAGGACCACACCCAGCTATGTGGCCTTCACAGACACTGAGAGGCTCATAGGGGATGCAGCCAAGAACCAGGTTGCAATGAACCCGACCAACACAGTCTTTGGTAAGGAAGCGATAACGCTATGGCTTTGTAATGACTTGCTCGAATGAAATAACCTTGATTTTCCTCTTTTGCCTTTTATCTATACAGATGCCAAGCGATTAATTGGGCGGAGGTTTGATGATTCAGTTGTACAATCGGATATGAAACACTGGCCGTTTATTGTAGTCGACGACAACACCCGCCCTAAGGTTCAAGTTGACTACAAGGGTGAGACAAAGTCGTTCTACCCTGAGGAGATCTCCTCAATGGTGCTGACAAAGATGAAGGAAATTGCTGAAGCTTATCTCGGCAAAGTAAGGCTCGGATGATGAGTGCGCGTGAGTGCGTAATAAGAAAAGCGTTTTGTAAATGAACTCACTTTGTTTACAGACAGTCAACAATGCCGTCATTACCGTGCCCGCCTACTTCAACGATTCCCAGCGGCAGGCCACGAAGGACGCAGGAACAATCTCCGGTCTCAATGTTTTGCGTATCATCAATGAGCCGACTGCAGCTGCTATAGCCTACGGCTTGGACAAAAAAGTGAGTTCCGACTTTGACCGCTAGGAATGTTTCTTTGATCGCGACCAAACAAATTGAATTGGAAAATGTTCCCATTTCAGGTTGGGGCAGAGAGGAATGTGCTCATTTTTGATCTGGGCGGTGGCACCTTTGACGTGTCCATTTTGACCATTGAAGATGGAATCTTTGAGGTCAAGTCCACCGCCGGCGATACCCATCTGGGTGGGGAAGATTTCGACAACCGCATGGTCAACCACTTTATTGCCGAGTTCAAGCGCAAATACAAGAAGGACATTAGTGACAACAAGCGAGCCGTCCGCCGTCTGCGTACCGCATGCGAGAGGGCAAAGCGCACCTTGTCTTCCAGCACTCAGGCCAGCATCGAAATTGACTCTCTGTACGAGGGAGTCGATTTCTACACCTCCATCACCAGAGCTCGCTTTGAGGAACTCAATGCCGACCTCTTCCGTGGCACCTTGGACCCGGTGGAGAAATCGCTGCGTGATGCCAAGATGGACAAGGGGCTGATTCATGACATTGTCTTGGTTGGTGGCTCCACTCGCATCCCTAAGATCCAGAAACTGCTGCAGGACTTCTTCAATGGAAAAGAGCTGAACAAGAGCATCAACCCAGATGAAGCCGTTGCCTATGGGGCCGGTAAGTGTATGGGGCAAGACTCAATGGCCAGTAGAATCCATTGGACTGGGTGGGAATGAAGTGGCCATTCCGACCGTGCTCTACATTTGTGTTTGAAAGGCATTTTTCTTGTAACACTGCTGCTTTTGTTTTTCAGCTGTCCAGGCTGCCATTCTGTCAGGTGACAAGTCTGAAAATGTCCAGGACCTGCTACTCCTGGATGTTACTCCTTTATCTCTGGGGATTGAAACGGCGGGAGGTGTCATGACTGTCTTGATCAAGCGTAACACTACCATTCCAACCAAGCAGACTCAGACCTTCACCACGTACTCTGATAACCAGCCAGGTGTACTCATTCAGGTCAGTAGTACATGAATTTGAAATGATGTTATTCCTCTCCACTTGCTACAGTGTGCTTGAATGTTCAACTACGGCTTGCGCCCTCCCAACAAACAGGTCTATGAAGGCGAGCGCGCTATGACCAAGGACAATAACTTGTTGGGCAAGTTTGAGCTGACCGGAATTCCTCCGGCACCTCGTGGAGTTCCTCAGATTGAAGTGACGTTTGATATTGACGCAAACGGCATCATGAACGTGTCTGCGGTTGACAAGAGCACCGGCAAGGAGAATAAGATCACCATCACCAATGACAAAGGTAAAGTGTTCGTTTACTTGGATCGTGACAAATGTACGTGCGTGCCTTGGCTTGAATGTTCCTCTCGTTTCCTATCATTTTAGGACGTCTCAGCAAAGATGACATTGAGCGCATGGTTCGGGAAGCTGAGAAGTACAAAGAGGAGGACGACGTCCAACGTGATAAGGTGTCGGCCAAGAATGGCCTGGAATCTTACGCGTTCAACATGAAGTCAACAGTGGAAGACGAAAAGCTTTCTGGAAAAATTAGTGACGATGACAAGAAAAACATCTTGGACAAATGCAATGAGGTCATCAGCTGGCTTGACAAGAACCAGGTATGTGCAGAAAAAAACCCGGATGGATTCTTCAGTAAGTCCCAGTCCTGGCCGTTCTGGTTCACCTTTTTATTCCATTCCCCCCCCCTCCCTCCCTCCCTCCCTCTATGGCTAGACTGCTGAGAAAGATGAATATGAACACCAGCAGAAGGAATTGGAGAAGGTGTGCAACCCTATCATCACAAAGCTGTACCAAAGTGCTGGAGGCATGCCAGGTGGGATGCCAGAAGGTATGCCTGGTGGATTCCCTGGTGCTGGCGGTGCTGCTCCTGGTGGCGGATCCTCTGGCCCAACCATAGAGGAAGTTGATTAAACATTCCATCATGGTTTATTCATGCAATAATAATAAAAATTGGGTTTAGGGTTTTCGTTCATTGTTTGCAACTGGATTGTAAAGTCCAAAGTTTGTGCTTATGGTTGGAGGTCATTAAAACTTGTAAACCCCATTTTTTGCATCAAAACCTAGTCTTTGTAAGCGCCAGTCTTGTTTTCATGCAAATGTGACCCAATTGATTTTTGTTTGGCACACAACTATTTTTGAACGTTCCAGTCGGCCAACTTGTCTAGCATCTGTCTCCTCTCGGTGGTGGTGCGGATCCATTTTATGCCAGCCTACTTCCTGTGCCCAGTGGAAATTTCAAAAATATTTCAGTAAAACCGCATTAGATGATCACGCCATGTCTAAACCTGAAAATTGAACCCAGCATGAGCCACAGGCAAGCACAAGTGAAGCCCCCACCACACTTGAAGCGACCAGGTAAGCTGTTTGATTGACATTGCTACATTTGCTACTTCTTACAGACTGAAATAATGGCCCAGGTGTCCACAACAAGCTTGAATATAAAACCAAGCTATAAAGACTGCTATTCAAAGCAATGAAGTAAACCTAACTAGTTTCTAAGAATGAGATCTTTTAAGCCTTGTGTGCACCACGCCAAACTCGACTAAAAATTCAAATAAGAGCCCCTATTGTAAAATGACTTAGGCGTCTCATATAATTTCTGCCTGTCTGATATTTCTTTCGAACAAACCTGTGTCTAAATCGCCCAAGAATTCAACGAATTATGCTTGAGCCGAATGGATAGCACAATACAAATGATGAGTGGCTCCCTCTAGTGATCAAAAGTGCCATCAACATGAGACGTGTACGCGTCTGTCTCTATGGTTACAATGTCGCCATTCTTGTTGTTTTTCCCGATCATTTCCTTCATTAAGATCGACGATCCAGCACAGCTCTACAGCTAATACGAAGCATTACGTTCACAGTCGTTTCCGCTCGACAAAATATGTGTCTTCGGTCTGAACTACCTCCCTGAAAACATTGGGAAGCTAGCTAGCTGCAGAAAAGACCAGGTAAGTTTCAGTAACAAGACACTTTAATACTTGGTATACTTGTCCTTAGCACGAGTTTACCCACAAGGATTCAAATGAAGTTGACACTGTTTTAATATGTTTGCAAGCATGCACTTGATAATTGCAAATCAAGTAGTGTGAACTGTAGCTCAAAATCAGTTCTTGCCAATCTTGTCATTCTCGTGTAGGCCTTTAATTGTTTTTTCAATTTCCATGTGACATATACATTCTTTGTACTTCCACCCACTCCATTTGAACATGTAAACAATATTAGATCTAAATAGATGATTTCTATTTTTTCCCCTCCTTTCTCATCAATTCAAACATTGGATGTTATGTTTGTATGTTCAATAAACCAACCGATACCAAGTAGCCGGTAGATGGCAGTCATGTTATACAATGGTTGTGGCAGTGCTGACAACGTTTGGATGAAATGACTACTAGGAATGTGGAATTGATTGGGAATGGAGTAGTAATAATAGGTTCAGTCTATTTTCTTATTTAATGTGTTGCTAAATATACGATCGGTTTTGGGAGTCTTCTTGACTCCCTTTTCTTCTGCTTCAGACACTGAAGGATAGTAAATGACCAGAAAATGGAAATGTACTCTCCTACTGTCATTAACCTGTGATAAATGCTCATCATGTTTCAGAGAATAAAGACCTTGGTACATTTACACAATGCTTTCAATCTAACAGAACGAGGTAGAGTACGCAGTTCTATTCCCCATCATCATGTTCTCATAGTTCTTTTCACGTCCTCCTGGAAGCAGATAAGCCTTTTCACACAATGCCGCTGCATACTTTAAAACCCCCAATGCCTATTCCTCATTCAAGTGAACAAATTCTATCCAAGCAGCTCCATTCATCTCTGCGCACTATATTTTTCACTCAATACTGGAAGCTAATGTTTGCGGCCATACAACTATTTTCTTTCATTGTCATGGTTTTTCCGCTTGCTTTTGTATCCGCCGGGCCTGTGTACTCACTCGTGGGTAAATCCTGTATTTTTCCATCACACCCAGCTGCATGTTTTAATGCTTTCTCTTAACTAGTTTGACTCAGTATCTATCACCCTTTCGGTCCTACACCTTTACCCCCCCCCCACGTCATGATGTTTGCAGGGAATTAGGCTCTCTTCGTCCCACCCAGACAGCACAAAAGAGCTGCAATTTATTGCCATTGAGCATTTCATATGACTATTTTGTACACTGCTCATGAGCTGAAAATGCTATTTGTGAACTATTCCCCTGATATCACTGTTAAAATTCACTTCACTTGTCTGGCTGAAAGTAAAAAACAAAAATGATTTAGTAAATATATGATGTCAATCTCTGTTAGCTATTGACTTTATAACTTTTTATTTGACAGCAAACTGGATGCCGGTGACGCTTCCTCGGAATTGTGCTGTGACCCGGATTCAAGCACCATCAAAAAGGGAGATGTCATCACTGAGATTTCAAAGAGCTCCGCCGTCCCTGTCCCTGTCCCTGTCCCCGTCCCTCACAACTTTAATCGACAAGCGTATAGTCCGTCCCAGACTCCATTTCTAAAAGGATACCGATATATAGCTGACACACTTTTAATGTCTCCGGATCTTTCTGATAGTAAGTGTCATCAGCCGTACCACCTCCACCCCCAAGATGACCAGGTTAGCTTTGCTAATGTGGACAAAAATATCAAAAGATCTCTTGAGCACACAGAAGCAATGCGCTTGGAAGAGTATAGTCAAAAGTACAAGCAGAAGGAAGTGCAGCAACACACAGCTGCTGGAGGATCATTTCCAATCTCAGTCCCAGCAGAGAGTTCTCATACTCTTGGAAAGAAAAAACGACACGCCCACTCAGACGACCTTGTAGAACGTAACAAAATCACACTGGGCCGAAGCACCTCTGGTTATGGATCCTATGTGAATATGCGTGCACTTCAACAGAAGAAGCCTCACTTTGAGAAAAAGGTATGTGGAGATAAGTTTAGCTTAGTTTTTTTTTTTTTAAATTCTTATTCAGTATGATTGCTTCTCATCAAGAATGGGTTGCTATAGTTTATAGAGCAGCTACAGTGGAGGAAATAAATATTTGATCCCTCACTAATTTTGCGAGTGCCCTCTGACAGTCTATCATTTTAAAGGTAGGTTCATTTGATCAATGAGACAGAATATAGAAAAGAAAATGCAGAAAAACACATGATATAAAAGATAGAAATGCATTTCATTGAGGGAAACAAGTGGTGGCAAAACCAACCCTCTTGACAAGCGCACTTTCCAGTCTTTGCCAAATAAGGTCATGATGGGTGCAGCGCAGCCAAACGGTTCCGCCAATCCGCCATCTTTATTACCCGGAAAGACTTTTGTAGTCCAATTATCTCAACAATGCCGAACTGGTGGCTTTGCCGTTCGATTCATTGAGCGTTCACTTCCTTCGACCTGTGGAAACGACGGACGCAGTAAAGCGGTAGGCTTGAGATAACACCAAAATAGTGAACTGTATTTCACCTTTCTATTATTGCGTGTGTATGATGCCCTCGTTTTCATTAGCATAGCATTAGCGTCAGTCGTTCTGCTGATTTGAGCGCTGTGCGCTCTCTTTTCACTTCTTGTGGATGTATTTTGAGGAGTTGTACCAGATGAATTGCACCGAAGGTGCTGTTATATTCTTGGAAAACACAATAATATGTTCAAACCATTCGTTAGCTTCTCGCCAACGCTAGCATTAGCTTACTGCTTAACTCGACTGCAGTGCTTGTTTACGAGACATGTTCATGAATGCATTTTGTTACGTGTTGGATGCACACGTCTTCTGCTGTTGACATCTTTTAATCAATCCAAAAAGTGTCCAAAGATGTCCAATATGTGAAGGGTCTCATTTGCATTGGCAGCATCAAGCACCCAAGCCTATTCTCATTTATTGGTATCATTGCATCGTAAATAGTTTTGATGGTCCTAGCAGTCAACAAGCAAATGTGCAATGCTGTTTGCTTTAAGGCCACCTGGAAAATGAATTTCCAGGCTTTCATCCATCCGTATCTGGCTGACTATGTAGTGCTTATTATGACTTGATCTGTCCAAGCAGAAGATCAGAGACATGGCTCCCCTTCCTCTCCTCCCTCCCAATAGGCTCTTAGACATCCATCCATCCATCCGTCCGTCCGTCCATCCATCCATGCACCTGGCACAGTGGCATAATTGGTCTGGATAGCACGCATTCACCATTTGTTGGGCCACAGAACTGTTTTTGTGGCAATAATACCCTCAACCTTGTCCACCCATCTGAGCCCCAGTCCTCTACAATGTCTCATATCATCACCATTTACATAGTCAAGAGCTGTTAGCTTTGTGTAGTGGTAAACAGAGCTGGAGGCTTTCCCTCTCTCGAACCCTTGGGCTTTGTTAATATCCCTCTGAATTTGCTCATTAGTTTCCAATTGCCATACACAGCTTACCTAAAAATGATTGTTCTCGTGTAATGATTTCACTCAAGAGATCCCATTTTCTATTTAAAAAAAACCCGAAAAAATAAAGCAACAGATAAAAGAGGTTTCATCCTGTTTTTCTTGCTCTCTTACTATGTATGTGCCTATTGCAACATTGCCATAGCATATCATCGATATAACAAAACATTTGAATTCTTCCCAGAGGATAATCATTCACTTATCATGCCACAATATCACATTTGGCCTTTTGTGAAGGAGCCACTATTAAATGTACACCAGTTTTGAATGCAGCGATTGCTTGCACCATCAAAGTGCTATTGTGGCATTAGGCAGTGAGAAGGTTCATTGAGCCTAGTATTCTTTGATAATAACAGAAGTAGCAGATCAATCTTGCACTATTGCACTCGCGCTGCCTTCCTTGTCCTCTTGCTTTAGGCAGGCCGGCCGGCTGGCCCTCACTTCAAAGCCAGGGTAACATAATGTACAATCTTTTAATAGCTTTGGACCAAAGCTTTGTGAAGGCCTCTGCCCCTGCCTCAGTCTAAACACCCAATCAAGATGACCTAGGCTGTCTACAATAGTGGCTAAATGCAATTCAAGATCCCATATCCTCTTTGAAGTCATCATTGGCAAAAAACGGGAGCCGGCCGGCCGGCCGTGTGCAATTGACAGACAGACTTTGTTGTGACGTTGCCTCCTAGACAAGCAATTACCGTTCCTCCCAATTTGGAAGAAAAGATATTACGCAGGTGATCATCCTCCAAATGCAATTGCGGCCAGATTATTGGCTCCATTTGATTGGTGTCAAAAGCCAAAGACAGGGTCATCATGTCATTTTGTATGTTGCTACTTAGTGGGTATTCGCTGTACATACGCGAACATAAGTGGATTAAAATTCCTTTCTTTTTGTTTGTACTTTTGTGAAACTTGGTGACGCTGCTCATTAGGAAGCTACTGCCGTGTGTCCAAAAGAGACTTCAGATGCCGAACAAAGTTTAATCCAACAATTGAAGGTATGTATGCTGTATGTTATCGCTTCATGAGCAGACAATCTTTGCAAAATAGCAAATTGTATTGATTTCAAATGTGTTTCATTTCATTTTTGTGGCGGGGGCATCCTTTGTTTATCTAAAGTGTTGAAGCAAGTCTAACCCCCAGGTCACCCATATCATTGAAGGAAGTAAAGAACAGGGGATGATGGAACCTGACTTTAGGAGCATGGAAAAAGGGCCCGGATTGCAAAGGTGCTTTATTGTAAACTTTGAATCCAACATACTCCATCATCGTTTGTCAAAAGATAATTGTGTGTTTGAGCACGAGATTCTTCTTATCCATTAGGGAGGGTGAACCAAAGTGGTGTCCAAATGAAGATTGGCTTGAGCAAAGTCTGGAAAAGGCCCCCACAATGCCTTCAAGTACTTCACACGACATCAGAGTCTATACAAAGCTGCCACCTATTATGCCAAAGATGCGCTTTGGTCAGAGTGTGAACACAATCAATTCCCACCATAGAAACAGCTCCACTGATTTCTTCGCACAGATGGACGATAAGACGGGGACAAGACCCAATTACAAGGTTGCTTTGCTCTTGAGTTTTCGCTCCTAATTTTCTTTCTTAATCTCTTTTCTTTGGAGACGTGTTGCGTTTGCTCTTTTTATCTTTGTTTTGTTATTTGACATCCCTTGCTGCGTTGTGTATGATGTAGTTAGTTAGATGATTTATTGGTGCAGCATTAAACATAACATTACGCTTGTAATCGCCACATACATGGGATGTTATTATGCTCCTTTGAAGTCCCAAGTAATCCCCTCCTCACCAGTCTTCACATGGGCTGCGTAATCCATTTGAAGGGTTTTAGTTACTCATGGCGCAAAGCATCAGGTTAATTGTCCAGGTCCTCTAAGATACACTTAATTGCAATAAGATGGCCACAGAACTGCTGGCTCTGTAAAGATGTATTAGATGATAAAGTGAGTAGGTCTCCAGGGCAAGGAAAGGAAAGGAAAAAAAAAAGTCAATAAAAATGGTTGACATTTTTGACACCACCCGCTCGTTGAGAAATTTCTAACGTGATTCATAATTTGGACTTATTTGATATATTTTTTATCCAATTCTTTGTCATCATTGAATTGAACGTTTTCAATATTTTGGACTATTCTCTCCTCCATATTGTCAGACATACAGCCTGAAAGAATACAAGGAGTTGATGCTAGATGTGAAGCTACAAGGTCTCGGTCCTGACTACGCAACAGTTCAAAAGAACGTAAGTTGCACCCTCCAAAAGAACTCAAATAGACGCTTTATTGATTATGATGTCATCTTTAATGATGGCGCATTGAGTCTTGTTCAAAGTCACGTAACACAATGGTAAAAAAAGAATATGGAATTTTCAAATTATTCTGTTTTTGTTTCCATGGTCCACTGAGAGTCGGATATGCCGTAGCTCTGCTTTCAGTTCGTCATTTAAAGGCTCACTCGGCAGATAACATGACATTTACAAAGCAAATGAGAGTAGCCATTAGAAGTTAAGTGCTCTTTGGCTTCAATATAGCGTTCCTTAATCTCCTGTTGTACAAACTGAGCATGTTTGACTAATTTAGTCCAAATTGAGGCCTGCGTATCTCCGGGGTAAAGCCAATTAGTGAATGATAGATGTCATTTTTCATAGCTTGCCGGGTTTGCTTTTGTTGGGCTGGGCTGTGCTGTGCTGTGTGGAGCGGCTCGGCTCCTCTTTATAATCTATCTGCATGTGAATCTCTTTTTCTTTTGTTTGTTCCCATTCTTTGAACATTGCCAGACTGAGAAGATGACCCAACAGAAGCTGTATTCAAACGCGGTTCGTGAGAGGAACAAAAACAGCCGAAAAATACCACCCTTTCTCTTGGCCAAGGACCCGCTGGGCAAAGACGGGAGGAAAATTGCCAGGATGAAGGTGTGTCTGGATTTTCACATCTTCTTCCTCTTTGTAGAAACACAATTTGTCATCATATGTTAAAGTAGCTTTGAAAAACGTTACACCGCACTTTAAACTCAATTCAAAATGGCCGACATCATGTATTTGGAGTGGTTGAATCTGTAAATGTGCGATGAATCAATTTGAGTTTCTCTCTCTCTCTGTGTCTCAGGCTTTGGAGTACGCCAAAACCATAGCCAAGCCTGTCATTCAGCCTCCTCAAGCAAAATCAAACAAAAAACAGGAGTCAGCACATTCCGTCACGCCTTGTTTAGACGGCGGGAACATTTCCCCCATGGCCAAAGTTGACCTTCTTACCAAACGTCACCAAGAAGAAAAAGAGGCCCTCCTCAGAAAGGTGCATGTCATATGAGGGGGCAAATCCGTGGCATTCATCAATAAACAGCAGATGATGCATTTGCTACTTGTTGCTATTGCTCATCGTTGCCCTGTGAATTTCACCCTAATTGCTTTCGTGTACAAATTCATTGTTTTGTGGAAAAAATCATTTGGCGATTGGCTAACGCCATTTTGCTTTGAAAGCTTCAATGGCAAGAAAATGTAGGTCGCAATTGGACTGAGGGCACTTCTGTTTATTATTATTCTTCGATATTATTTGAGATCTGTTGCCATTAGTGAGTATCCCAAAGATGTGGGAAGCACTCAAACACAGCTCATTTTCCTAATTGCGCTCTCACATTATTATCAAAGCTCTATTTATCTCCAAAATATGTGAATTTGATTAGTGTCTCTATTTAACCCATCATAGTCTTTGAAGCGCTCTGTTTTTAGTGTTAAATCCTCAGATGCCTGATGGGAAACAAATGACACAGCCCCTTTTAATTGAATGAGAAATGTCCTCTGCATCTTTTTGAGTTGCACCTACTCGCCCCCCCCCCCCCCCCCCCCATTGAAAGCCAGTTAATTGAAGGAGTCTTTCAGTGCTATACATGAAGGGCTTGAAATTAGCATCCCTTTCTGCCCATTGGAAAGATGATGCAGACGTGGATGCTTTGATGTGAGAAGGATGCTTCAGGAGGCGGCAGGCTTGGAGAAAATGAGCTGATGGCTCTGCTATTAGGCCCAAATGCAGATGCAGCCATGTGTTGCAAAACGCTTAATCTTTTAATTGATCACCTTCTGCACAGCCTATTTTTCTATTTCCCCCTGCTGTCTGATAATCTGAAACACATTAGGGGCACGGCACGGCCGGGCACGGGTTGTTCTTCAAAAGGCACGAGCACAAATTGAATACAAAAGACACAAAAAGCAGGACGAGAAATTCAATAGGAAAAAAAGACAAGTGTGTGTTATTTGCAAATATCAATTGGAGGAAGCTGCAGCTCATTAGGGTCATGAAATTATTCAATTATATCATGAAAGGGCTCGATCATTACACGTTATTTCGTCACGTGATCGTGTTTTTTGTTTTGATAGTACAGAAGAAATCATTGACAGTAAAATCAGCTTTTTTGTAGTTGATCAACTAAGTAGAAACCTGAATATGATGCTGCACAGCCAAAGTGCCTAAGCAGTTTATTTATTTTTTTCCTCTTATTTAGTTTGACTGAAAATATTTTATTTCACCACCGAGGAAGCAAACGAATAGTCCTCGGAAAAGAGAAATTTAAGGATAAGCACACACATAACAGCACACCGGTCAAACCCGTAAGACATTGGCAGCAAGGACGTGCGGGCGGCCGGCAGGCGGCTGGCGTTCTTCGCGACATTTTCCATGCTTTCTCCTTTATTTGTTCCGCATATTTCATGTATTTGCCACATTTTAAAAGCACCCCACACAACAGTGCAGGGCGCGCGCTCGCTCGCGCACACTTCAAAACGGGGCTCGGGATGATCGCTAAATGGATCGATTAGATAGATGTTCACTTCAACCTCATTTAAATGCCAGTAAATTATTTAAGAGCAGGGTCTAGCGATGACCGAAAAAACAAAACAAAAAAAACCTAAATCCAAAATAATTGATGGCCTATATATAGAAAGTTATTCGTCGGCATTTAAAATCAAAACAAAAACGAAGGCACCGGTTTGAGAAAAAGTAGATGTTCTAACAGAAATGGTTGCATCATATGCATCATTTCCAATTTATTTACAGAGATGAAGAGACAAATGTTAAATATTACAGCCGGTGCATAAGTGAGCATCACAATATAGGCCTATTGTTTTTTTTTTTCAGCGCTAAATATTTGTAATGGCAATCATATAAAGTTATTTACAAACGTATCCAATGTGCTGCATGTCAAATGCACGCAGCCTACTATAGGAGATGATCCGTGGAGCAAATATCGTCCTCGATATCCACATCGTCGTCGTTTTCTTCCAGCAAATATGTGTCCCGATCCAGTGGACGTTTCAGGTCCTTGCCACTCTTGTCGGTCAATTCACTCTCGCTTGAGTTCTCTGCGTTCCTCTCCGACTGCCTGGGGGTCTTGTGCTCATCCTGGGCTTTCCTCAGCTGCTTCTTGTGCTTCATCCGCCGGTTCTGAAACCACGTTTTCACCTGCGGGTGCATGCGATTGCTGCATGTTGTCAATTTGAAACGACACGGAAAAGTAATCATGCATTTTCAGTATTCTGAACAAATGGATCAAATATAGCCCGGATTCTTGCAAGTTTAAAAAAACAAAAAAAAAAAAACGAATGAAATACATCCGTCTCCCATTTTCATGCGTTATTGATTCAAAGTTAATACAAATGAAACAATCGGCTTAGTGTTTGAGCTGTCCGCAGCGCAGCGCAGCCATATCGGTTGCCTTAAATCCTCATCGGAACTCTGGTGCTTATTAATTCATCATCTTAATATATTCTTGGATGTCTGTATTTTTTTCCCCCACAATAATTCGTTCCCATTTTTGTTTGACTGCTCCCAAACGGCACATGGCCGGCCTTTAGCGCGTTGCGCTTTTGCGCTTCTGCGCTTCTGCGCTGTGTGTGTGTGAAAAGCGCAATGCATACCTGCGTTTCGGAAAGGCTGAGCGCAGTCGCCAGCTCCACTCTCTCCGGTGTGGACAAATATCGCTGGATTTCAAACCTCTTCTCCAGACCAGAGAGTTGCGAGTCGGAGAAAACCGTCCGGGCCTTCCTGCGTCTGCAGTGCTTCCCCGGTAAGTCGGTGTGGTGTTGAAACAAGGCCGGCATTTGCATGCCTGCGCGCACGGACAGGAGATAGATGGAACTTTGACGGCGCATTCAAAGTTAGCATTTATTTCAATTCAAACTGCATGGAAAGTGCTATTTATCCTATTTAGACAGGGGAGCAAAAATGCCAAATTCTGAACTCAAAAAATGATAACTAAAATCATGCAGATCATATATATATATATCGTGTGTGTGTCGATCAAAAATGAGCATCGTTCTCGGCCTCATTTGCCTTTATTGACGACTCTTCTAACGAACTGCAATACTTAATTTTTATTCATTTATTTAGAATTTTGGGGAAAAAAAATATGACATACTTTTCCACCTGCATTTTTACCTGAGGGATTTCAACGTCTCAATGATCACAATTTTAAAAGTATACCACAAGCATCTGCTAAAGTAAAATGTTGCTTTATAAAATGGGGTGGCAACAGCTTTCTTAATGTGTATGTTTTAAAAAAAATGTTTTTTCTACTTACCAGATGTAAAGAAGTACTGGTGATGTTCTGGTTTGTGGAGCGGATGATGAGGATGTGGAGCTAATACTGGCGTCGGCATCAACGGGTATCCATACTCCAGGATGGGCATCCGGGAGGCCACGGAGGTACAGAAAGGCGATTGAATCACTTCTCTCAGAGGTTTAGGTTTGTGCAATAAGATGTCTTCTATAAAAAAAGACGTGGACCTTTGCGTAGGAGCCGCTGATGGGTAATTCATGCTCATGATCAAAGTGACTTGGAGTAGGCCTTATTTTAAAAAGACATGGGCGCCTAGCTGCTGTCTCTTTGGCTTTTAAACGCAGGCCCTATCCAACACCATATCGTAGGAAGGACAGATTGTCATCAAGTTCTTATTCAGCCCGGAGTGTGAAAATGGATTTACCCACCAGCCAATTAGAGTACAGATGGGCGGGGGAGAAGGCGAGGAGGCGCTCCGAGCTCCGATTGGGTGAAATTGTGCACTTGGGGAAACGCCGATCACCCAGAAAAGCAGTGTGTTCGTCATTCACGTGGAAACAAATACTGAAAACAGTGCTGTTTTTTTTCTTTTTTCTTTTGGTTACCAGGCAACGATGCTGTTTTTATGCACAACCACTTACGTCCCGAGACACTTGCTGCTTTTAATTTCGGCCAATCCAGTGATTGCTTCAGCAGCGTCAAAATATATATATTTCCGCATAAATAATTGGATTCAAATCAAGTGGGCGGCAGGCTTTTGCGTTCTTCACTCAACAACAAAAGCTTGGACTTTTGGAAAGCAAAAATATGTATCAAAGGAGCGCACCGACGCTGCATCCATGTTTGAGATCTTATCGCTTCCCCCTGCACACGGCATCTGACATATTTAGGGGTCAACATTTTATTTAATTTTTCTAACGGAGTTACTCATCTTTGGTGATAAACTTGAAGCATGGGGACGCCCAGCTAGTTGTGCGCTCTGCTCTCTCTTTATTTCACTCGTTGAATGTGATGTGACGGGAATAAGTCGCGCTTGCAATTTGCTCCAAATGGACTGTAATTGTCGGAATTAAAATCGACCAGAGTACATGTCCCGTCCCCATTTCCGAAGCAAAGCTGTTTGCTATAATTTGTTGATACGGCGCTGTCGTCACATTTCTAATCATGACGGTTCATGCCAAAGTGCCTTCGTGTAGGCGCAATCAGCCTGCAATGCTAACTTGGGCAATTAGGAAGATATTACAGCGGAGACTGGAATCCTGAATGCGTAGCGCATGCAGGATTTCCATTTCATCAGATGGAACAGAAGGGAACAAATGAATGGCACAGAAGTGATTGCACAACTAGATACTTGTGATGAAAAGAATAGTTGACATATAGTATATTGATACGAGACGGCGGCAGCAGGCTGCAGTGCACGGATCAATGTACATGAAACTATTCTGGTACGAATAGAAATAAAAAGCCATTCATTAAAAAAAGAACAATGAGTCATTAGGAAAGGGAAACACCCAAGTGCCCCTGCATGCGCTGACTGCACGAGCGTCAAAAAAGCACGTACTAGCTGCTTTTAGAGCGGAAAGTGGAAAAGAAATGGATCAGATGCATGGTGAGCGAGCGAATCTCCTTCTTCGCTCGCTCGCTCGGGCACCCTTAAGCGGCTTTGCGGCAATTTCATTAGCTAAAAAAGTCCGTCGTAAGACTCTGCGTCACCTCTTTACGTATTACAGTTGCTTAACAGCATAATAGGCATTTTTAGTTTGTAAATTCATCATCAAATAATAAGGACGGTTGAAAATAAACTGCACCGATTGAAGGCAGATTGTTATTGACACACATTTCGGAAGGGCGGTTTTCAATCTTATCTCCAAATACATATGTATTTGATGGACGAATGTGCACTTGATTAAAGAAGGAAGACAGATCGGCAAACAAAATGACTGCATGTAGTTCCAAACTTCCAATTAACATGAACGCTTGGCAGTGGCGGAACCTGTGCATAGCGTATGAATGCCATCTTGCTGACTTCCGAGTCATACAAGTTCACTTCCATTCAGGTCATTTGAGCTGCTTACGTTGGAAATGAAGCAAAGAAAAACATTTGGAGAGGCAAACCAAGTGAGGTCGTGAATTTCAATTTCCATTTGTAGCGCCTACGTACGTCACAGTACATGCACCTGTGTTCATCTAAGACTAGAGCTCCCTCAGGGTGTATTTCCTTTACTGTGCCCCCTCTTCCCCATCCATATCCAGGTTCAGCACATTCACACATGCACAAACCTTGAAGATGAAAGGAGAAGAGTAGCTCCATTACCTGCATTACAGCAAGTTGCATAGACCAATTGACAGTGACAAAATGCCCCAGAAAAAGCATTTTTTCTTCCCCCCCAGATTTGAGTGCTGTACTTACATCTAACTTCATTTTTATAGAGCGCAGCCTATTTTCCTCCACCCTGAGTGTTGCAGCCAGGGGCCATTTGATATCTGCAGTCAAAGTGGAAATGATGCCTCCCTCTGTCACAGAAGAGAACATGGATTTTTTGCCCATTTAGCTTGTATCGCTAATGGACAAGGTGAGCATTAAAAACACACGCAATGAATATATATTATTATCCATTTTCTATGAAGTATTTTTACGATTGACGTCACAGTTTTTGGCGCGGCACTACCAAACGAGGTCAAACGCTTTTGCCAATCCGCCATCTTTATTGTAGTCCGAACAAGTCAAGGATGCTGACTAAAATTGTGGATTTCAAATCTTCTCTCTATTCGACCGATTGGTCATGCACTCCAATTTTGTAATTCATCCTCATTATTTGAGAGATTAAAATGGTTATACAATGCGATTAGTTACGGGGACTTTGAGGTCCAGAATTTGGAAATGGCGTTAACCCCGAAAGGGTCTTGGTTCTTGTAGAAAGGCGGCGGCGGCGGCGGCGGCGGCGCCCCAGTAGCACATGGCATCGATGAGCAGCCTGTAACTGGTTGATGAATAGAGTGTGTGACATCGGCAGTAAGAAGAAGAAAAACAAATAGACATTTCGCTATTTCCCAGCTGTGCCATTTATGAAGCACAAGGCCAGAACAATGTTTAATGGGCTTCTAAAAATGATTGACATTAGTGAAGCAAATGCTTTATGTCACAGACATACTCTGCCTAATAGGTTAAATCAACTGGTCTGGATGGTGTTTTAAAGCCTTCAAATGACAAAATTTGTGCAGCAAGTGCTTTCACCCGTTCCTCCGTAAATGAATGGCAATTGTCACCCAGCTAGTGGCTGCTGCTGCTGCCGCTGCCGCCGCCGCCGCCGCCACTGCCGCCGCCGCCGCCGCCGTCTCTCCTCATCCACCCATGAGACAGTTGTGGGGAGAAAAAGCTCTCCACTTAACTACTTAAATGAATATATCAAGAAACTAATTTAGCATTTTAATTGCATGCTTTAGGGAGACTCTACTTCACTCACTCGCCTTCCATCTCGCCTGATTTCCAGTGTGAGCGCACATTAGATTGATCTATGAAAGACTGCAGAAATCACAACACTTAAGCCTGTTTATTTTCTCTTCCTAATGAAATAATTGAAATTCTTGTCAGTGCCTGCACTTAAGGACGAGAGATTGCGGGCGGGCGGGCGGATTTGCTCTGCGGCTGGCCGGCTGGCTGGCCGGCCGGCCGGCTGAATGAATTTTCAAAAGCATGGATGTTTTCTCCTTTTTATTGTTTGCGGCTTGTGCTTTTCTTTGTGTGATATGATTTCTTTTGCTTTATAAAGTCATTCCATCTGCACAGGCCAGAAATGGTGCATGACTTTTTTTTCTTTTTTTTTAAGATTTACCTACCCCATTAAGTGATTGCTGGCAGAAATGGCAGGGGACTTTTCTTTTGATACGTTTTCAGAAAGAGTGCTGGCAGACATTAAGGACACATTATTGGGTCCCATTTTCTCTCAGCTACAAGGATATCCATTAGTGTGGCACATAGCCCTAAATTTTTCCATTTTCTCTCCCACCAAACTTGACTTTACACATCATTCCAGCTTGTGTTTTGTCATTTTCCTCCACAAATTATATCAAAGAAAAGCCATTTTGCTGTGTGTGTGGCCTGTTTGTTGTGACTTGATTCTGAAGTGTCAAAATGGGCCCATCGTTATGGATAATCATGAGTGACACCAGAGGTGCTTTAAAGTCTTGGGGAAAAAAACATTGGTAGGTGGACAAAATGAATTTGAGCTTGCACAGACAGAGAACAGTGACACATTTTCTATTTGCTAAGAGGAGCTGCTTGTAATCTGCAGACATACTGTCAACTAGTCACAGTGTTTACTACTTAAAAGTCACTCTTTTTTGGGGAGTTAGAAATGAAACTTTATTAGACACCTTTTGTAGTCACATATGTGCACTTTTGCGGCAGATTTAGATGTGTTCATTCATGTGCATTGTCCCTATTGTAAAATAAAATAAAACGAAAAATAAGAACGTAAAACACCCAAAAAACATCAATAAATAATGTGGAATACAAATCAGATGTGGTCATCTTTAGTAAACATTTTGTGTTAAACAAAGACATCAAAGATGCAGTAGCTTGGAAACATTTCCACGTGAAAAAAAAAAGGCAGTTTACAAAGCCATCATCAGATTCAGGTCACAGAGAAAATGAAAGCATCCTTGTTCTCTAATATAGTGTCTGAATGTTTGTTTGTTTGTTTGTTTGTGTCGATAACGTGATATCAGCGAAGATCCCTCAACTTTGTTCCCCAAATGAGGTCAACTTGACCTCAAGTATGTTTTCCCACACATTGAATAAGTCAACAATATTGCTTGCTCTATGAGCAGCACTTGTAAAAAAATGCAGTGAAGATCAGATCCAGCAAGAGGTCAAGCCTTTCTTTTCACAATGTTGTGGCGGGCGGGCGGGCACAATCGCAGAAGCGTCAGAAGGCGGCTCAAAGGCCACTCCGGCCCCATGCTGAGCTGACATTCTCATCGTGCCTTGCCCATTAATTCTGTCATTGTTGCTGCCCTGGCCTCCTGGAGTCCTATCAAAGACTCAATAACCACTGCTTAACCAAAGTCCATTGCCAATTCTCCTGATTGCTCCCTCCCTCCCTCCCACTCTCCCACTCTCTCTCCCACTCTCTCTCTCTCCGTCCCTCGCTCTCTGCTGCACCACTGCCTTTGACTGCAACGTGGCTTGGCTGAAAAGACCATTATTACCCTGTAATTGTTGGGAGTCAAACCCAATTAAGCAAATGTGTATAGGGGCAGATGCTGGCCCCCCGCCCCGCCCCCCCCTTTTGCTCACCACTTCATTGACTCTTTTCTCCCGCTTACTGTTACTTCACGCACGCTGGCTTGATCTCTGATACCGGATGAACAAGTCGTGGTGTCTCTCCTCCGACTCCTCCCAGCTGGGTGGCGCATTGCTAATTGACTTCTCGCTGGTCATTTGCTCCTACAAAGTGAGCAAGAAGAAAAAGAAAAAACTGCCGCCTTGTCCGCTCAGGCCATGGGAAGCAAACGTGACAAAAAGGGAAAGCGAAAGCCATTTCATCCACAGGGAAAAGAAGGGCTTATATGTTCACTTGCTCCAGCAGGGATCCACGCTGCTCGCTCGGTCTCCGGCTCCAAAAGCCAATGCTCTCATTGAAGCGTCGCACCACCCCTGGGGTGTGACACTTCCTGTCTCTCGGAGCCCTCACTTCTCAAATGAAGAGAGGAGAAATAAAGCGATGATCACGCTTGCGCTTGGATAGATCGTACTGTATATTTCACACTGCTGTCTTGCCTTTCAACCTAGTTGCAGCTGTCAACGCAAATCAATGGATCAACAATGGCTCATCCAGTAGGCTACGCAACAGACTGATGAATAACTCATTTGGAAATGGGAACGCTCATGAAAATGGCTGAAAATAGCTCGACGTCTTAAAAAGTGACGATAATTTGCAGTCGTATTGACACAGAGTCGATGCGCACTTTGTCTTTGCGGCCCAAATATCATTGCACTGCGGGCGGGCCAGTGTTTGACACCCGGGCTCTAAATGATACAATGTGAATCTCACAGCTTAGGAAAACACATGCTAATTTGGTGTTAATCATCACCGGGTTGAGGCACAGACCAAGGACAAGATAGCGGCTTATGCTCGGCTTCCGATCGATCTGATTGCGATTGGTGCTTTTCGTCCAAAAGACGTACGTAGTCAACATTCACAAGGACCGATTATTTGCTCGCGACATCATCGTGAGTCACAGCGTGCAAATGAGTAATTAATGTCGGCAGCCACACTCTTTCTTTTTGCTCACTTGCCACCTGTTTTAGTCAAGACGTAATGGAAAGTGGGGAGCAAATGCAGCGCTCGGAGACAATTGATGAGGCCATCAGTCAGTAATTAAGCAGTTGGCCAGGCAATTTCGCAAATTATCCTCTTCGCTAGTTTGTACATTGACTGAATGTTTTGATTACATTGGTAATAAGTCTGAATCTAACATGACAAATGTTCTTTTACTCTTTAATGGAGCTTGTCAAATATCATTTTTAAATTCCTTCATGAGGTAAAGTGCCCATGTGGACCTTTAAAATTTCCAGACAATTTGCAAGAGGCTTTCAGGCACTTAAGCAAAGGTCACCCAAACAAGAAACGAATTAGCAATTTACATTTTTTAAAGCATACCAGTTAGAAAGCTCTGGCACACCTTTCCTCTCAATTACCATTTTGAATAGATTGTTTTGAAAAAGTGCCATGTTTTGTATTAAAGACAAAAAAAAAAAAAAACAGTCGGTAGAAAGACAATAAATATAGAAATAGTATTGTTGATAGAATTTGTCCGTATTTATTCATTTCTATTTAGTGTACGTAAATATTGGTCCCTGACACCAAATAATTGTTGCACATTATGAAGGAACGCTTTACGGCGTAAATGTCAATATTTTATACAGCGTAACGTTTACGCGACATAAAATATTTACATGACAGATTGATGTGAAAGGGACGTTCAACTCTCATAAATGAATAGATAACTAGATAGATAGAGGAGCTTAACCGAGCTGTAATGAAAATGGCACCCATGCACCTAATGTCCTGCCCAAAAATCTATTGTGAATATCAACATTTCCAAGTACTCTCAAACGCTAAGGCTCCCAGTATGGTTTAAAATGCGGATAATGAAGAAATGGAAAATGGAATCCCAATTGACCCTTGCACAGCATGTTAAGTCCGTTTGTATGGGTACCTGTTGTGACTGTCCCCTTCCTATCAATAAAATAATTTAAGAACACATTAGACTCCTTTAAAAGGGCCCATTTGTCAGAGCAGGTGACTCTTAAAAGACCCTGTGGATTAGAGACGCCCTACGTCAGGTACTTTTAATTCAGCCACAATCAATATGACTTAGGCTGCTGTTGTGTTCACAGCCAATATCAAAAAGAAAAAGAAAAAAAAAGTGTTTCCGGTAAAATAGTGGATAGCGGGTCATGTCATTTCATAAAAGGGAAGCAAAACAAAGCCCAAATTGTAAATGAAGTCCAAAATGATAAGAGTGAAGCGACAAAAGCGGGCAATTAAATACCAAACAAAGTGACGATGAAGGTTATTGCTTCTTTGTTTGCTTACTAATAGGCCTATTTTTCCTCCACTCTGGGAAGTTACTCTTCTGTCTTATGGGCGCTGAGTGAAAGCTCATGTGGAAGCCAAGTACATAGTGATTTGGCATGTTAGCTAGTGTGTTGGGGCTAATCAGACGGAGGGGCCACTATAATGGACAGAATGTGGGCAGAATCACAGCTCGAGCCGCTGCAGTAATGCAGCTAATTTCTCCACTGTCTCAGCCAGCGCATAGACACAAATGGGGTCAGGAAAGGTGCAGGCGGCACGAAATGAACAGCTGTCGCCGTTCTCACTTCTCGGCAGCCAAGGTGGGAGAAAAAGCCAAGCCACCTGTTCTTTGGAAATGCACAAGAATGTATGGACAAATTAAGGGCAGGACCCATGCATATTGCTTTCCATTTTCGCCTGGCTATTGGGAAGCGCCGCTTTGATCAAATATAGGTTACTCGTGGATTGTTTTGCCTTTTTTCTGTAATGGAAAAACAATTGGCTATTTTTAAGATGTGTCTCTCATAGGGAGATAAGATGTTGGTGTGTACGTTCAAAAAAGAGGCAATATGTCTATGCATTCATGCAAATATTAAAGCCAAACATTGGGCTGTTTAGTTTCATCAAATCATAGACACCCTTCATTTAGGATGTGGCCGCCGCAACGTTTATTATCCAGCCCAGAGATGGAATTCAGCTCTCATTTCAATGTCTCATCATCACTGTCCAATACAAACTGCACGCATGTCACATTTGTTTTTTTCAGGCACAGTACAAATTTGAGCAACAATGTAGGTGGATCGTATAAAAGCTCCACCGCAAACAACAAATGTGGATTGATTTAGTCAAAATGCATCACCGGAAGTATTCCTAGCCATTTCGTCCTTTGATGTTTACTTGATCATTTGATGACTCATTTCCCGTCAATGTAAATTTCTACTTTAATAGCCAACTTGAAAGGACTTGAAATTCAAACCACTTGGAAGCATTTCAATAAAGACAACTGTCACGGCGGCAAAAAATGGAAAAAAAAAGTATATCAAGTTGAAAAGAAATCAACGTAAATAGACAAACCTATATATAAAATGTATATGCACCTGCGTCTGCACAAAAAAGAACCCTAAACACTAATATTGAAAAAAAACATGGAAAAAAATATACAGTTAAATATGACCAGATGTGATACAATGAAAATAATTGTTGACTGCATATTTCTAAACACCCTAAAAAGAATAGAGTAAATTGCAAGATGAAGTCCCATAATTGTCGTATTTCCAGAGAGCTGTATTTGAAAGAAAGCGAGCGGGTGAAATGTAGCGGCTTGGGTGCATTAAAGCTTCCCCATTAGGAGAAGTCATGGATTAAAGGGTGCTGTGGCTCTGCAGTTTGCCAGTCAATGCTCTTTTGCTCTCCCCCCCCCAATGCAAGTGCCCCCCTTGCTACTCTGTTCTCTTCCTCCTGAAAGAAGTTGATTTGCCATCAATTGCCATGGCCATTAATGCACACTCACAAAAGGATGACACATCGCATTATCACCTCACTCCCTTTCAAATTAGAGCTGAGCGATGCCTCGGCGCAGCTTGTGACTGGTTAACAGTATCAGCTATTTGCCGGGATTGTTCTCTAATACGCAGTGTCTAAAGATTTCATCGGGCATTTCATGATGGAAATAAACCACTGCCCACAGGGAAATTGGCCTGATTAATGGAATTATGCTTTGCAGGGGAGTCAATATGAGCAGCGGACACTGGAATGACGACGAGTAGAGCTGTCTGTCACCAATTAGGACAATTCCTCACACCGCACTCCTACCCATCCATCTAGGTATGTTGCTGAGCAGGAAAATGTTCTCCTTCTCATTTTCTTGGGGGAACAAACATGGAAGTAACTTACTCGACCTAACCCACCTCTTTCTTCCCCCATAAGCACATGCAAGCAGGTTTTTGCTGCAAAAAAAAAGAAACTTCATCCATGATATTTTCTTTTCAAAAGGTCCAAAACGTTTAAGGCTCATGCGGCTCAATTAAAGCTCAATGTTCAATAGCTGCAAAAAAAGCTCATTGGTATATTGAGAGGACCAACAGCTTACTTTTTGGGTCATCAGACACATCCTTTTATTGGATGAATGAACGAACGAATGAATGAATGGATGGATGAACGGACGAATGAATGAATAATGATCCTGCCAGGTAGCTGTTAATATCTTTAGCCAAGCCACATTTCAATTCAAGTTTCATTTGGTGTGTCTTATATAGGTGCAATTTGTTTACGTACGTAGATAGTTGCACAATTTTTCTAAATAGTTTGACATCATAGCAGCATTCAGTGGTTTTTGCAATATCCCTAGAAAAATAATATTTCAAGCGGCGAATCCTGTTATGAGGCCTTGCTACACGACACAACCAAGCATTTAACATGACTGAAGAGCAAGGGAGCTCTCTAGTGGACGCAAGTTGAACTGGATCAATACTTGGGAAAATGACTGTGCGGTATCATCAGCCTGAGGCATGTTTGTATGGGAATATATTAAAGCAATGTCACTAAGTATTAATAGTGCCGTAGGCCGAATATGAATAGATTCACCAAACTTGATTTTTTTTCTGTTGCAATTTCTAATCATGTTCACATATCTCCCAAATAAACGGAATGGCATCAGTTCAAAAGAAAAAGTGACTCTTGAAACTCAAATATAATTGGAACCAATTAAAATAGAACATATGCTTGTCTGTCCATGCAGACAGGCCAACAAGTAAGGGGATAAGACATCTGTGATGTGCTTCACCCTGAAATCCCTTTAGTCACGCTTCTCTGTCGTAACCTGCTTTACTGCAGATCCGACTGGATTTCTGACTCAGAACTTTCATCCGGGCGGGCACACGGACCAACGCACGTGCACGCCAAAACAAAATTGTGACCCATCAAGTGTAGAATTCAAATGTAAAAAATCAAATCAAATCAAATAAGCTTACAGGCCAAGTAACAAAAAATGCAATTGAAACCCTTACCCTAGTTTGAAACCCTAAATTAGGTTTCAAACTAGGGTTTGGGTTTCAAACTAGGGTTTCAAACCGTCGGGTTAGGTTAGGAAAAATGGATTTATCTCGCTAACTCTCCCAGTGCTCCGCCGACCAAACGGCCGAAAGTGACCACAGCCCCAAGCTTCTTTGCTGCTCAAAATGCATTCATTCCCTGTATATGTTCGTTACCTTCCAAATCCCTTTGCAATGTGAAGTCTGTAATGTGATTACACGGAGCCACAGCGAAAGTCGACCAAGACAAGCAGCACCGCTGATTTGATCGGAGATAAAAGGATAGAATAGTTTTAGAGATGATGGTGGTGGTGGTGGTGGTGGTGACCTGACTCAAAATCCAATATGATTTAGCTTAAAATGCTAATCTTGCATAAGGAAGACATAATCTTCATTTCGAAAGCAAATAGGGCGACCAACATTTCATTGTTCATTGCGTTTGAATGTGTTGCCCGCATTATGCTCACCAGTGGTGGCTGGTCAATAGAGGGCGCTAGAGCACTGCTCTTGGCCTGCCCCCCTATACACGGATTCAACTTGATTAAAGGGAATGTATTAATGAGAGAGAGAGAAAAAAATACGTAATAAATAAATAGATTATACGTCATCATATCTATTTTCATATGTTTAATTCAACGGTTGAAAAGTATGTTGGCAAATCCCTGTTGCCATGGTGAATCCACATATCCGTTCATGGTTGTGTTTGAACTTAACTCAAGGTGAAGTGGTCCGTTGATTCTGCCCGTTCATACCCCTCCATGGTTGATATCATGTGACAAATGTGTACCATCTTGACAGTATTTTAATTGGAAAAACACGGTATCTACAAATACACCTAATGGGTTTATAGAAAATATTTGGGAAATACTCAAGAAATACTGTCACTGAAATTTCTTCAGGGAAACGTCGGAATCTCACTGCAGTGCGTGTTCAGGTAATACTAATAGTCGACGATGCATCAAGCTGCCAATACACATTCAGGAAATGCGGACAAGGTGGAAGCATTTTCAGCCGCAATTGCCTCATTCACCCGTCTTAATTTTACTTTGAAAAAAAAAACCAGAAGCACTTTAGCGTATGAACACCAACTTATTTGCAGTATAACCTCATAGTTGAAGGAGACTTTGGAGCGTCGTCTAGTGATGTGCATTCCAGTTCTTTTAAGTGAACTGAATCTTTAGAATAAGTTCACTCAAAAGCTTCGTTCAAACGGATCGTTCAAACGAATCGTCACCCCCACACACACGCTGATCGTTTTTTTTTGTTTTGGTTTTTTTTTAACTTCAATAATACACAACTCAGCAATACATCAGACAAAAAAAATCAAGTAAACACACGGCAATGTCGACAATGGCAACACACACATTTTTCTCTACATTACAACATCCCGTGGGAACAACATATACGTCAAACAATACAACGACCCCCCCCCAAAAAAAAAAAAAAAATTCTCAAACGAATCGTTTGAGTGAACCTGATTCTAAAGATTCGTTCACCTGAAAGAACTGGAATGCACATCACTCGTCCGAAGCAACCCTTTCCACAGTAGTCACTATGACAGCCGACCACCTGGTGGCGTCAGTGTGCCGAGCGCCGTTGGACGATCAGGAGAAGAAGATTTGAATCGACGGATGTGACGTCAGGTCTTTAGGTCAATTGAAGACCGGTGTGCTCGCTCAAGGGGAGTTATCATATGCAGGTGCCACCGAGCGCGTGGCAGCGCGGTGGACGGTTTCTCAGGTAAGTGAGCATGCTAGCAAATGTTTGTCGTCTCCTGCCGTTTTTCACGACGGACGCCGTGTTTGTTGCACGCTTGGCACGCTTTGTTGCCTTTTCTCACAAGCCTTTTTTATTTATTTCTTCATTTTGTTTGTCGCAGGATTGTCGTACTCTCGTGACTCACGCGACGGTGGGCCTGGAGGTAAATTGTAGGCCGGAGGCCATTTAGCCCGTGAGCAAATGTTGGCAGTTTCTTACGATGCCATTTTTTATTTCTTGCAGGATTCTCGCTGTCTAGGGAGTGCACGCCACAATCGACTTTGCGTCGCGGCGTTGCGCGTTTTGGTCGTTTTGCCGCTACGCTATTTCAAATGTCTTTCGCGTTTTGTTTTTTTTTTTGGTTTTGTTTTTTTGTTTTTTTAATAATGCTGGCCAGCATTTTTTCATTCGTTTGTTAAAAGTTCGTAAATGACGCCGGCGATAAGCTTGCGTTTGTCTGACTATAGGAAATGTTAGTTTGACTCTAGTTAACTAAACACTTTTTTATTATTTTATATCATGCGTGTGCCATTACCGTGTTATGCAAACTGATAAATGTAACGAATTTGTTACGTCATGTCCAAATCAGAGCAAAGCCATTCAAAGATGGCGCCCGCCCGCTCTCGTTCCGTCACGCAACAAACATTTGCGCGGGTTATTTTCTCCCGTTTTGGACGCCGCCAACCTGGATCATCCATCTGTCCAATGTGAGGTGAGTTGTAGATGATGAAATTAAAATATGAATTATAATCTTTAATAATTCTTGTAATTTACCAGAATGTAATGATAATATATTTTTTCAAATGTAAAACTCTACTTAGAATGTATAAAATTAAAATATGAACTATAAGTTCGATACATTATCGTAACTTACTACAATATAATATTTTTTCTCAAATGTAAAACTCCTAGTATGTAGAATTGTTGGTAAAATCATGCCATTGGCACTCTACTCAATGTCTATTTTTGTTGCAATAATTTGCTTGTCTTTTGTAGCACTAAAAAAGGCCGCCCAGCCAGCATCTTTCTATAAAAAGCAAGCAGGAGGCTCTTGAAGGAGCCCTTTCAGTGATGTTGAGGACACTAAGGAGGAAGAGTAGTCCTAAATCAGGTGAAAACCTGTTTTTGTCAAGTTTCAGCTTCCCAACACACAATGGTTGTCGAGTTTTAGCGTCCCAGCACACAATTAATGTCTGTCTGTGTTTTTGTAGGCTGCAAGAGGAGCCGAATGGGATAAGTAATTCCACATAAAAAGGCGCAATGGCCTATCCAAAGGCGTAATGGCCTATCCAAAGGCGCAATGGCCTATCCAGAGGAGCAATGGCCTATCCAAAGGAGCAATGGCCTATCCAAAGGAGCAATGGCCTATCCAAAGGAGCAATGGCCTATCCAAAGGAGCAATGGCCTATCCAAAGGAGCAATGGCCTATCCAAAGGAGCAATGGCCTATCCAAAGGAGCAATGGCCTATCCAAAGGAGCAATGGCCTATCCAAAGGAGCAATGGCCTATCCAAAGGAGCAATGGCCTATCCAAAGGAGCAATGCCATATCCAAAAGAGCAATGCTATATCAAGTCAAGAATCAAGAAGCACGCTGCAAAAGTCATGTGCGGATCATGTGCCCAGGAGGGGGCAGTGTGGTTGCCTTTGGTTATGGGTGCACGACGGAAAGGTTGCAGGTGTGGACAGTGTTTGGGGGTCTGACGGTCGGTCTTGCTTAAGAGGTTGTGGCTTATCCGGATCCAGCGGTGTCTTGTGCTTGGTTGCCATTGACGGCTCACTTGGGGGAGGACGTGGTTACGTGGACGGAGACAAAACGAAACTTTGATGTGGATCCGAATGTTCAATTTTGCCATATGATGTGTACCATTTTGTCTTTTTCTAACCTGCCACTGTTGTACTTGCTGCGTTCTTTGTTCTCCCCCATCGGTGTAGGGCGGCGTTGGAGCGAGCCGATCCCGAATGTCCAATTTTGCAATTTGACTTGTACCATTTTGTCTTTTTCTAACCTGCCACTGTTGCACTTCATCTAACCCTAACCTACCACCACTGTGGTGCTTGCGTTCTTTGTTCCCCCCTAGGTGTAGGACAGCATTGGAGCGAGACAGTAGCATTTAGTCTTTTTCTAACCTACCGCTGTCGTGCTTGATCTAAGCTGTGTGTCCTTTGTTCTCTAGGTGTAGGGGGCGGTGTTTGGGCGAGCCGGTCCACGAGGAAGACGTAGTGATGCGAGCAGCGCCCAACTCATTGCATGTTCTGCCATTTGCAGGCCGGACGCAAAAGGGGGGGGCGCACGGCCCTATCCGACCGGGCGACGGTCACCAATAGTAGCTAGCCGCTGTGATCAAGTAAGCAAGTGACTGACAACTTGGGGTGCTCTTTGAGTTTCTAACATTTGTTTCTGTTTCTGCAGATGGCGACCGGGATGGGACACGATCTGATCAGAGGTGAACGGACCGCTGTGGCATCGCTCTGAAGTCGCCGAGTTGTGAGGGAGACCCGCTTCCCTGGAGGCGTCGACCTGCGCAGCTTCAACGTGTGAAATGGATTTTTTTTCTTCTTTTTTTATATTACACCAGCGGTGTCCCAATGTCTGCTTGAGGGCTGCATACTGAAACAAATTCAGAATTCTTTGACGCAAATTCATTAAATCAATCACGAAATGTTGCCATTGATATTTAGTGCTACAAAGCAGTGTCGTGTTCAGTCGTGTGGTGTGTTGATCAAGTTGCCCCGAGGCTGCCATTTGGACACCAATGGTGACGTGTGTAGGGCTGCACGTGTATTGGAAAACTGCCATATGGTGGTCTAGGTTATTGACATGCATTTTAAGACCGCAAAGATTTGTTTTTTCATGTCTCAAATGAAACATGTTTTCTTGCCTAACTATTTGTAATGAGTTAAGACGATAAGTCATTGATGTAAGTTAAAGTTAACTCATCTAACTGATCTCATTGCGATCAAATAGTTAACCTCCATCCAAGAATTTTGCACAACTTGCCTCAATGCAGTGGTCTGGCCCAATACTGCCATATCATTGATTTTCCAAAATGTTGTGCAGCCCTCACTGAGTGCCAAACGCGCAGCGACGGCAAGCGCAAGCGACCGCGCAGCGACGGCAAGCGCAAGCGACCGCGCAGCGACGGCAAGCGCAAGCGACCGCGCAGCGACGGCAAGCGCAAGCGACCGCGCAGCGACGGCAAGCGCAAGCGACCGCGCAGCGACGGCAAGCGCAAGCGACCGCGCAGCGACGGCAAGCGCAAGCGACCGCGCAGCGACGGCAAGCGCAAGCGACCGCGCAAGCGACGGCAAGCGCAAGCGACCGCGCAAGCGACGGCAAGCGCAAGCGACCGCGCAAGCGACGGCAAGCGCAAGCGACCGCGCAAGCGACGGCAAGCGCAAGCGACCGCGCAAGCGACGGCAAGCGCAAGCGACCGCGCAAGCGACGGCAAGCGCAAGCGACGGCGCAGCGAGACTTTTTTGTGCTTGTCTTGCTAGGTGGAAGAGACGATGTATGAAATGAAGAGCCGGTGGACGGAGGCCATCAGACCCGCGATTGGTGAGCGGGGTCCAAAGGAAGGAATCACCCAAAGAAAGCAGTCGCCAAGTGTTGAAGAGGAGCCTGATGCACGACTGGCCAAGGCTGGCCAGAGGTGGTGGTGACATGGCAATCCAATATGCAACACTTGTTAGTTTTAATATGATTTCCTTATTTGTTTGCCGTTCAGGGTTGCCAGGGCGGCGGATGGGACGAGCGCCAGCCTGCACTGAGGGACTGGGCTGCACCCACAAGACCAGGGAGGGGGCAGGTAATGAGTACGTTGACAGAAGTGAACAGCATGCAACTGAGTGCCGTTTCTCTTTTTGCACTTGTGCGAGGCGAAAGAAGAGTCCAACACCGGCCGGAGCAGACCCGGACCTTAGCCCGTGACGAGCGGCCCACACGAGACTGATGGGGGCAGATGCAGCCAGCGTTTCGGGTGAGTATGACTTTGTTTTTTCTTTTGTGCTTTCCCTACCCCTGTCTGTTTGAATAGGGTAACTAGTAGCACGCACGGGCGTTTGGGTTGCTGTGACCCTCTAGATACGAATCGGCAAAGTAGACACCCCCTGCCTGCCTCCCTCCCTCCCTTCCTCCCCCCTCCTCCCCCCCCACCCCCCTCTCTCACTCTCTTTCTCCAACGCGCCCGGCAGTACCTGCATGGCCTGGTGCACTCAGGATGGAACGTGGCTATACCTTGCCCTTTGTGGAATACCAGGGTATAATGTCTGCCAGACTGGGTCCCAGTGTCGTCGACGGTGTCGAGGACAAGGAGCTTCTCCGTGACGCTCTCCGTGACGTCACGTTTTCCTCTTTTTTTCCTCTCAGGGCCAAGCCAGCTCTACTCAGGGGGAACTGGCCGGTTGCGCTTAAGTGCGCACCAAAGCCTCTTCTCATCTCCTCTCGCCCCCTCCCTCTCTCTCTCTCGCTCTCTCTCTCTCCCTCCCCCTCCCTCTCTCCCTCCCTCCCTCCCTCCCTTTTTGTAAGGGGTTAAACCCGGTGACCCGGATCGCTCCAACCCGACATGCGCCAGCCTGTGCGTGCCGCGAGTTACCTGATTCAAACTTAAGGTTGGGGGGGGGTGCTAGTGGAATTTTTCCCCTTGCCAAAACCAACACAATATGTCTGCCTTTCAGGATTGCTGGGGCACTGGATCGGACGAGTGCCTGCACAGAGAGGGACTGGACAGGACCGCGAGGAGGGTAATAATAAAAAAACTTTATTTCATACAAGAAATGCAGCTCAAAGCACTTTACGACAAAGAAAGAAATTATAAGCATTGAATTCTTCATATAGGAACAGACATAAAAAGAAAACAAAAACATTCATGTGTGCATACGCTATTAATAAAGGGAGCTTAAAATAGGAGCAAGCTTTAATAGACAGGTAATGAGTACGGCCACAGAAGTGAACCGCATGCAACAGAGAGCCGTTTTTCTTTTTGCAGTGGCACGAGGCGGAGGATGAGTCCAAACGTCGAATACCGGCCGGGGGGGGGAGCCAACCTTCGCCCGTGATGAGCGGCCGACACGAGACGGACGGGTGCGGATGCGGCGAGGGCAAAGCGCCCAGCCAGTATTTAAGGAGAGTATGACTGCATTTTTTCTTTTGTCCTTTCTTTCCTTCCCTCCCTCCCTCCACTTTTTCACTGGGTGTGCACACTGGCTATCTGCATGATGCCTCTTTCTTTCTCTCTCAGCGCTGCGTCATTTTGCAATATTGTTGTTTTACTGTTGTTTTTTCAATCAGGAAATGAACTGTTTGTACTGTAATTGTGTGTGTACCACTGAACTGCAATTAAACTGTGAACTGAATTCAAGTGGTCCATTTTAAACATTGGCATTGGCAGTCTATTGTGCATACAAACTGGAATCATTTGAGACATTCTCAATGACAAGACAATTGTAAAGTTAGGCTGAAACAAAATTGACTTGTTAAATATGCAGTGTCAGGCTTTTTTTTTTTTTTTTTTTTAACTACACAAAGAAAAGCTGGATGCATTCTAAATTGTTGACAAAAGCCAAGTAGCCAGACACCCGTAGATGCAAACGACAAGTGTACAAACGGTCTCTGTTGCAATCAGTAAGTCATCTTTGGCAACCCTGCTTTAAAATGGCCACCGAACTCAGAATCTTGCAGAATGTTGGTACATTTTCTGTAAGAGTAAAAGCTGTTATTTGAATCTAGTCAGAGCCATTTTTTGGTTTGTTTTGAATCGTCATGCATCATGTGGGCATTCTTGTGAATAAAATCAACAGTGGTGTGTTTGCTTCCTGTTGGTGGTCTTGTAAATAAAGTCAACTTTGGTGTAGGCTGCAAGAGGAGCCGAATGGGACAATTCCATATGAAAAGGCACAATGGCCTATCCAAAGGAGCCATGGCCTATCCAAAGGTGCCATGGCCTATCCAAAGGAGCCATGGCCATATGCAAAGGAGCCATGGCCATATGCAAAGGAGCAAAGGAGCAATGGCCATATGCAAAGGAGCAATGGCCATATGCAAAGGAGCAATGGCCATATGCAAAGGAGCAATGGCCATATCAAGTCAAGAATCAAGCATCGCGCTGCAAAAGTCGACGTGTGCAGATCATGTGCTCAGGAGGGGGCAGTGTGGTTGCCTTTGGTTATGGGTGCACGACGGAAAGGTTGCAGGTGTGGACAGTGTTTAGGGCTCTGATGGTTGGTCTTGCTTTCGAGGTGCGCTGTGGTTGTGGCTGGTCTGGATCCAGCGTTGATCCAGGAGCTGATCAGCCTCCTGTTGGTCTTTTCACCATGGACAGAGACACCGGGAATCTTTACCTCACACAACCGCTGGACAGGGAAAAGCAGCCCAGGTACTTGGTGAGTGAGGTCCTCTTTTGGAGAAATTCATGCTTAAAATGTCTACTGCTGTACACACTCCTACCATTGTCCATGTGTGTGCAGTTCAAAGCCTTCGCCGTGGCAGAAGGTTCTGGAAACGCTGAGAAGCCCATGGAAATTATTGTCAATGTCATTGATCAAAATGACAACAACCCTGTTTTTGAACAGGATACCTTCTTGGGAGAAGTGGCTGAGGCATCACCAACAGGTACTACCTGCTAACAAATGGATTTATTTATTCAACACACCATAATAAAAGAAAGATGGCACGAGAAGATATGTTTGAAGACAGGATTTAAAAATAAGTAAATAAATGATACTGGGCAAGTTCGGCTGCTGACTGTCGATAAAAGATGATCGCCTCTCCATCATTGATTTGAAATGCAAACTACCTGCTGGTTGTCATCGCATCGATTTGTCATTTTTCACTTGCCAGGTTTTGAGGTCATAAAGGTGAACGCCACGGATGCGGATCAGGAAAACAATGACAATTCCGCACTCTTTTGTACTAGTCATGTGCATTCCAGCTAAGAACTGCAGCTTTAGAATTGGTTCGCTCAAAAGATTTGTTCAAAAGAATCGTTCACCGAATCGTTCGCTACACTTTATTTTTTTTATTTTTTTTTTTACCTAGTACCTAATAACAGGCCACTTTATTATTTATTGAAAATGGTGGCGTACCTAATGGAGTGTCCATGTGATTCCCTCGTTAAGCGCACCTGCGTGAAAAGTTTTTGGTCACTTTCACGTTCCGCAGGAGCTAAAACTTTTCACGCAGGTGCGCTTAACGAGGGAACCACACGGACACTCCATTAGGTACACCGCCATTTTCAAGTGTACCTAAACACAGGCCACTTTATGAGGGAAATATCATGGTCAAAGGTCACAGGAGTCAAGCTCTAGTCCTCGGGGCCGCGTTCCAACATGTTTCCCAAGATTCCCTCGTTAGGTGCAGGTGCGTGAAAAGTCGTGTCATCGTGTTTGTCGTATCATTGTGTGTGTGTGTGTGTGTGTGTATCACTACTGCAGTGTAGTGTTGGCTCGTGAGTGAACGATGGGTTCAAAAGAACAAATGTTTTCAGTGAACGAGAGTGAACGAAAAGATCTAAAGATCTTTGTAGCCATGAGGGAAAAGCTTGTTTGGACCCGTTTGAAAATCATTGATTTGATATGACTCAAGAATTGTCTCTGTGCAACGGTGTGGTGTTTTTTAGCAACTGACTTGAAAATGAGTCCACGGGAGCACTGCAACGGCGGCAGGCAGAATTTTTGCAAGAACAATTCGTTTTAGGATGAACTCTCGATACAAATATTTTCATTTGATTGAAGGCAATGGCGTTAACCACTCGACCAGAGCTCTTGCTGTGCTTAGGGTTAGGGTTTGTGTTAGGCTTGCTCTCGCTTTTGCTGTGCTTAGGGTTGGGCTTGCTTATGCAACCAAATCACCTCAGTTGTTTATCACGTCCTCTGATATTTTTGAACTTACCGTAATTTTCGGACTGTAAGTCGCACCGGAGTATAAGTGAGCAGCAGGGGGGGGGGCCCCATTTCAACCCCTTCCACTGAGTGCCAAGCAGGGAAGAAATGGGTACCATTGTTATAGTCACTGGTATGACTCGGCAGGGGTTTGAACCCACCACCTCCCAGTCTCAGGGCGGACACTCTCCTCTTAGGCCACTGAGCTGGTAAACACTTGTGTCGTAGTATAACACTTATAGTCGTTTTTAAATAACGTGTATACCTATATACCCCTAAATATTGTTATCCAATATATCTACTGCAATTTCACATTAGATTGCTGGTTTGAAATTTGCTTTTGATATTATTATTTTTAATAAACATTTATGTTAAAACGTGTCTGGCGTCTTATTCCTTGTTTTTATATTCGCCAATTAAAACATAAAAATCAGACATTTTATATGACAATATGTGTAGGTAGACTACACGAGGTTAAAAAAAAAAGAGCATATGCAAAGGAGCAAAGGAGCAATGGCCATATGCAAAGGAGCAAAGGAGCAATGGCCATATTCAAAGGAGCAAAGGAGCAATGGCCATATGCAAAGGAGCAAAGGAGCAATGGCCATATGCAAAGGAGCAATGGCCATATGCAAAGGAGCAAAGGAGCAATGGCCATATGCAAAGGAGCAATGGCCATATCAAGTCAAGAATCAAGCATCGCGCTGCAAAAGTCGACGTGTGCGGATCATGTGCCCAGGAGGGGGCAGTGTGGTTGCCTTTGGTTATGGGTGCACGACGGAAAGGTTGCAGGTGTGGACAGTGTTTAGGGCTCTGATGGTTGGTCTTGCTTTCGAGGTGCGCTGTGGTTGTGGCTGGTCTGGATCCAGCGTTGTCTTGTGCTTGGTTGCCATTGACGGCCCACTTGGGGGAGGACTTTTCAAACTGAACTTTGACGTGGAGCTGAATGTCCAATTTTGCCATACGACTTGTACCATTGTGTATCTTTTTCAAATTCCACTGCAGACCTCAATCGGAAATCAAATTAAGGGGGTTTTTATTTCAAAGTTTGTGCCCCTAGTTGTCTATGTACAATAAGAGTCGAGCACAAACTTATCGATGCTGCACTTGCAGCTTTTTTTAAAGCGTAATTAAAAGGTCGAATTTCCTCCAATATATAGTTTTAAAAAATGTTACTGAATGGGTGAAACGTATGAGAGTTTAAAAAATAAATAAAATTAAAAAAAGGCTTGTGGAACTTTTGTTAGCACTGTAGTGCCAGCAAGGGGGGGCTGGGCAGGGTGGTGGGCGACTGTTCCATAAAAAAGAAATGATCAGACATGTATACATTATGGCACAAGTCCTGCACAACTTGATGTATGCTTCAAGAATGTACATTAACATTATGATTTGTTTATTGAATTGAATTACATCAAAATTATATCTGTCTGTGGAAATATGAAATATGGTGATGTCTAAAATCAGTCCATCCCTTCACTTTGCTATTGTCTTCTTTCCCCTCTGAAGGTTTTTATAGGTTTTTTTGTTTTTTTTTGAAGGCAGGTTTCAGTCTTGGCTGTCGGAGAGGTGGGCGTGGTCAAGCCAATTTCAGTTGCGCTGTGATTGGTCAGACTGAATTTGGGCAGAGGTAGGAGGCGGGCAAAGTGGCACTTAGGTTTTTGAAGGCAGTTTTCAGTCTTGAGGTGAGCGACAGGTGCAACCGCCCGCGTGTGAAGTGGCCTGTCACGTGGTACGCTAGTGTGCAAAGCACCATTGGACGAGCAGGCGAGGAAGATTTGAATTGACGGATGTGACGTCATGTCTTCGGGTGTTGTCAAATACCGGTGCAATCACCCGCGCAGCGGGCGGTTTCTCAGGTAAGCTAACATGCTAGGAAATGTTTGTCGTTCATTGGCGTTTCTCACGACGGACGCCTTGTTTGTTTGTTGCAGGATTCAAGGCGAGTTATCAAATGCAGGCGCCACCGACCGTGTGGCGGTTTCTCGGGTAAGCTATCAAATGTTTGTCGTTCATTGCCGTTTCTCACGACGGACGCCTTGTTTGTTTGTTGCAGGATTCAAGGCGAGTTATCCAATGCAGGCGCCACCGACCGTGTGGCGGTTTCTCGGGTAAGCTATCAAATGTTTGTCGTTCATTGCCGTTTCTCACGACGGACGCCTTGTTTGTTTGATGCGAACAAATATCTTGAAAATCTTTTCACACTCGTCCCGGCCACCGCGACTGCCGTTTTGCCGCTACAGTATTTCAAACCTCTTTGGCGTTGTGTTTCGTCAAATTAACAATGTTGCATTACATATAGTGTGCTATTTCCGTGTTATGCAAACTGATGAATGTGACAAATTTGTTACGTCATGTTCAAATCTATTCCAAGATGGCGCCCGCTCGCCCGCCTTCCGTTATGCAACAAACATTTGCGAGCGTGATTTTCTCCCGTTTAGTCGACTGCTCGATTCATGCCGACATTTTTGAGTGAGTTGATGGATGATAAAATTAAATTATTATAATTCGGATACTTTTGTAATTATTATAACTCATTACAATATACTGATAATTGTATACATATTTTAAATATAAAACTGGAGTTGGTATGTGTAATTGTTGCAAAAATATCATGCCATTGCCACTCTACTCAATGTCTATAATTGTAACTCCCAGATGCAGAGCAAATAGTATGGTATGATATTGTATGGTATTGTATTGTATGTATTGTATTGTATGCATTGTGTGTATGGTAGCGTATGGCAGGGTATTGTATGTGTTCTATGTCAATCCATCCACCCGCCCGTCCATCCAACCCATCCACCCACCCACCCATCCAACCCATCCAGCCACCCACCCATCCAACCCATCCAGCCACCCACCCATCCAACCCATCCATCCACCCATCCACCCATCCATCCAACCCATCCATCCAACCCATCCACCCACCCATCCACCCACCCATCCACCCACCCATCCATCCACCCAGCCACCCATCCATCCAGCCACCCAGCCATCCACCGCTTATCCGGACGTCGGATTGCGGCGGCGGCAGCTTTAGGAGGGACTCCCAGACTTTCCTCTCTCCAGCCACTTCATCCAGCTCAACCCAGGAAATCCCAAGATTTGTATGTATTGTTTGTTTTGTTGTTTTGTTTTTTGTTTTGTTTTTTGTTTTTCTTGTTTTGTTTTTTGTTTTGTATCTATTGTATTGTATGTATTGTATTGTATGTATTGTATGCATTGTATTATATGTATTGTATGTATTGTATTGTATGTATTGTATTGTATGTATTGTTTTTTTGTTTGTTTTTTTGGGTTTTCTTTTTTTGTTTTTTGTTTTTTGTATGTATTGTATTGTATGTATTTTTTTGTTTTGTTTTTGTTTTGTTTTTTGTTTTTTTTGTATTGTATGTATGTATTGTTTTGTATTGTTTGTTTTGGTTTGTTTTTTGTTTTGTATGTATTGTATGTATTGTATTGTATGTATTGTATTGTATGTAATGTATGTATCGTATTGTATGTATTGTATTATGTATTGTATTGTATGTATTGTATTGTATTGTATGTATTTTATTTTATTTTTATTTTTTTGTGTTTTGTTTTGTTTTTTGTTTTGTATGTACTGTATGTATTGTATTGTGTGTATTGTATGTATTGTTTTTTTTTTTTTTTTTTTTTGTATTGTATGTATTGTATGTATTGTATTGTATTGTATGTATTGTATTATATGTATTGTTTGTATTGTATGTATTGTTTTTTTGTTGTTTTTTTTGGTTGTGATTTTGTTTTTTTTGTTTTGTATGTATTGTATTGTATGTATTGCATTGTATTGTATGTATTGTATGTATTTTTTTTGTTTTTTTTTGTATTGTATGTATTGTATGTATTGTTTTTTTGTTTTGTATGTATTGTATTGTGTGTATTGTATGTATTGTTTTGTGTTGGGTTTTTTTGTTTTGTTTTTTTTGTTTTTTTTGCATTGTATGTATTGTATTGTGTGTATTGTATTGTATTGTATGTATTGTTTTTTGTTGGTTTTTTTTGTTTTTGTTTTTTTTGTTTTTTTTGCATTGTATGTATTGTATGGATGTATGTATTGTATTGTATGTATGTATTGTATGTATTGTATGTATTGTATGTGTTTGTATTGTATGTATTGTATTGTATGTATTGTATTGTATGTATTGTATTGTATGTATGTATTGTATGTATTGTATGTGTTTGTATTGTATTGTATTGTATGTATTGTATTGTATGTATTGTATGTATTGTATTGTATGTATTGTATGTATTGTATTGTATGTATTGTTTTTTTTGTTTTTTTTGCATTGTATTGTATTGTATGTATTGTACTGTATGTATTGTATTGTATTGTATGTATTGTATGTATTGTATTGTATTGTATTGTATTGTATGTATTGTATGTATTGTATTGTATTGTATGTATTGTATGTATTGTATGTATTGTATGTATGTATGTATGTATGTATTGTTTGTATTGTATGTATTGTTTGTATTGTATGTATTGTTTGTATTGTATGTATTGTATGTATTGTGTGTATTGTATGTATTGTATGTATTGTGTGTATTGTATTGTATGTATTGTTTTTTGTTTTTTTTTGTTTTGTTTTTTGTTTTGTATGTATTGTGTGTATTGTATTGTATGTTTTGTTTTGTTTTTTGTTTTGTATGTATTGTATGTATTGTGTGTATTGTATTGTATTGTATTGTTTTGTTTTTTGTTTTGTTTTTTTTGTTTTGTTTTCTTTTTTGTTTTGTTTTTTGTTTTGTTTTTTGTTTTGTATGTACTGTATGTATTGTATTGTGTGTATTGTATTGTATGTATTGTTTTGTTTTTTGTTTTGTTTTTTTTTGTTTTGTTTTCTTCTTTTTTTTGTTTTTTTGTATTGTATGTATTGTATGTATTGTATTGTATTGTATGTATTGTATTGTATGTATTGTATTGTATTGTATGTATTGTATTGTATGTATTGTATTGTATGTATTGTATTGTATGTATTGTATTGTATTGTTTGTATTGTATGTATTGTATGTATTGTATGTATTGTATGTATTGTATGTATTGTATGTATTGTATGTATTGTTTGTATTGTATGTATTGTATGTATTCTATTGTATGTATTGTATGTATTCTATTGTATGTATTGTATGTATTGTATTGTATGTATTGTATTGTTTGTTTTTGTTTTTTTTGTTTTTTGTTTTGTATGTATTATATGTATTGTGTGTATTGTATTGTATGTATTGTTTTGTTTTGTTTTTTGTTTTGTTTTTTTTGTTTTTTCTTTTTTGTTTTGTTTTTTTGTATTGTATGTATTGTATGTATTGTATGTATGTATTGTATTGTTTGTATTGTTTGTATTGTATTGTTTGTATGTATTGTTTGTATGTATTGTATGTATGTATTGTATTGTTTGTATGTATTGTATTGTATGTATTGTTTGTATGTATTGTTTGTATTGTATTGTATTGTATGTATTGTATTGTATTGTATGGTATTGTATTGTATGGTATTGTTTGTATTGTATTGTTTGTATTGTATTTGTATTGTATTGTTTGTATGTATTGTTTGTATGTATTGTTTGTATGTATTGTTTGTCTTGTATTGTATTGATTGTATTGATTGTATTGTATTGTATTGTATTGTATTGTATTGTATGTATTGTATTGTATGTATTGTATTGTATGTATTGTATTGTATGTATTGTTTGTATTGTATGTATTGTATTGTATTGTATGTATTGTATTGTATGTATTGTATGTATTGTATTGTTTGTTTTTGTTTTTTTTGTTTTTTGTTTTGTATGTATTGTATGTATTGTGTGTATTGTATTGTATGTATTGTTTTGTTTTGTTTTTTGTTTTGTTTTTTTTGTTTTGTTTTCTTTTTTGTTTTGTTTTTTTGTATTGTATGTATTGTATGTATTGTATTGTATGTATGTATTGTGTTGTTTGTATTGTTTGTATGTATTGTATTGTATGTATTGTTTGTATGTATTGTTTGTATTGTATTGTATGTATTGTATTGTATGTATTGTATTGTATGTATTTTATTGTATGTATTGTATTGTAGGTATTGTATTGTAGGTATTGTATTGTATGGTATTGTATTGTATGGTATTGTATTGTATGTATTGTATTGTTTGTATTGTATTTGTATTGTGTTGTTTGTATGTATTGTTTATGTATTGTATGTATTGTATTGTATGTATTGTATTGTTTGTCTTGTATTGTATGTATTGTATTGATTGTATTGTATTGTATGTATTGTATGTATTGTATGTATTGTATTGTTTGTTTTGTTTTGGGTTTTTTGTTTTGTATGTATTGTATGTATTGTATTGTATGTATTTTTTCTTTTTGTTTTGTATGTATTGTATGTATTGTTTTGTTTTTTTTGTTTATTTCATTTGTTTTTTCTTTTTTGTTTTGTATGTATTGTATGTATTGTATTGTATGTATTGTTTGTTCTGTATTGTTTGGTTTTCTTTTTTTTTATGTTTTGTTTTGTTTTTTGTTTTTTTGTTTTGTATGTATTGTATTGTATGTATTGTATGTATTGTATCGTATGTATTGTATGTATTGTATTGTTTGTTTTGTTTTTTGTTTTGTATGTATTGTATGTATTGTTTGTATTGTTTGTTTTTCTTTTGTTTTTTTGTTTTTTGTTTTGTTTTTCTTTTGTTTTTTTCTTTTTTCTGTTTTGTATGTATTGTATGTATTGTATTGTATTGTTTGTTTTGTATTGTTTGTTTTCTTTTTTTTTTGTTTTGTTTTGCGCCGCGTCATTTTGCAATATTGTTGTTTTACTGTTGTTTTTTTAATCATGAAATGAACTGTTTGTACTGTAATTGTGTGTGTGTACCACTGAACTGCAATTAAACTGTGAACTGAATTCAAGTGGTCCATTTTAAACATTGGCATTGGCAGTCTATCGTGCATACAAACTGGAATCATTTGAGATATTCTCAATGACAAGACAATTGTAAAGTTAGACTGAAACAAAATTGACTTGTTAAATATGCAGTGTCAGGCTTTTTATTTATTTTTTTTAACTACACAAAGAAAAGCTGGATGCATTCTAAATTGTTGACAAAAGCCAAGTAGCCAGACACCCATAGATGCAAACGACAAGTGTACAAACAGTCTCTGTTGCGATCAGTAAGTCATCTTTGGCAACCCTGCTTAAAAATGGCCACCGAACTCAGAATCTTGCAGAATGTTGGTACATTTTTCTGTACGAGTAAAAGCTGTTTTAATGTGGTCAGAGCCATTTTTGGGTTTTTGAATCGCCATGCATCATGTGGGCATACTTGTGAATAAAATCAACAGTGGTGTGTTTGCTTCCTGTTGGTGGTCTTGTAAATAAAGTCAACTTTGGTGTCAGTCATCATTCGGGATGTGCCTCAATCGATGGTGCATCTCTTGAATGTGAAACTTCTTGCATGTTTTGCTGCAGGGCTTGGCGTCCCCATTGGCTGTCTGACTACAAAGAAGGCTGCTGCTGTCCAGTCCAGGTTGCTGCTATAGTCAATTGAATGTATAAACATAGCGTGTAACTTCCAGGACCTTAGCTTTCAATTCAAAGCACAGTTGCGTAACTACACGGCCAGCCTCGGTACATGTACTGGGTGGTACCACCCAGTTCAGAGTGAAGTAAAGGCCAGAGTGGTCGTCTTAATACTAGCATCCTCATGAAATTGACCATATCAGACAGGCTAGATGAATTCCAAGTGCTACCACCGGGTGGCAGCGTATTTGCCTCAAGCTGTTTGGTGCCGGGTCAATGCGACGCGTCTTTCGTTGTTTTGCCCAAAGCAACCTAATACACAATATTTGCCTCAACCTGTCTGACGCTCCATTGAACTGTATGCAATAATTTTTAACTTGAAACAACTACATTACAAATGATAGGCGCCCTAATTAGACAGCTGGGTCAACGTGACCCGTCTTTTGCGGTTTGTTTTGCCCAAAGCAACCTAACGCATAGGTACTGCCGCTATCTCGTCGATGTGCATGTCTCTAAAATGTACAAAGCAAATTCATTTGCATAATAAACTTCCAAACCAAGCAATGCTTCTTTCTAGGTCTCCTCATGTCCTCAGCACTGCAAACCTTTGTGCCGGTACACCATATGAAGTAAATGATGGAATGTTTTTTTTTTTTTACATCTCTAATGTGTATCAAGCATACCAGATGGTGTTTTAGAACAGCCTAGAATATTAAGTTACAAAAAGTTTAAAAAAACTTACTAAAGTGTAGAAAAAGTTATTGATTATATATTTGCTCCACAGAGGGGGTATTGACAAGCGTTACCTCCTTCATAGTCTGCGCATTGTGTGCTTCGCAGCGCGGATAGCAGGGGGCGCAGGCGGCACCGGGAGCAGCGGCGCAGGCGGCGCAGGCAGCGCAGGCAGCAGGGGTGGGGAATCGAACCCTGGATCTCAGGTGTTCGAGCGCAGCGACGGAGCCACTCGCCAAGCGTGGCGAGCTCGGCAGTGACCCCGCTTTCACTTCGAGTCATTCTTAGACGTTCAGTATTGCGCTCCGCGCGCGCTGGGTAAGTACAAAAGAGAACTGGCGGCCGCCAGCTGTCACGTCACACTGGCCGACCGGTTCGTGACACGGCCTCATGCACCGTACGTCCCTGGTTCGATCCCAGTGGTGGGAACTTTCGCCGGCCCACTTTTGTGTCTGAATACATGCATATAGGTTGCATGTCGACGCATTTATTTATGTGTAAACGCCCAGTGTGGCCCCGCCCGCAAGTGGGCGGGGCGATGCAGCTGGCCCCGCCCCCACCGAAATGGCCCCGCCCCCTGCCCTACAAAAAGACAGTAGGGTAGGGGGCGGGGCGATGCAGCTGGCCCCGCCCCCATCGAAATGGCCCCGCCCCCTGCCCTACAAAAAGACGGTAGGGGCGAAGCCCCGCCCCCTGCCCTACAAAAAGACAGTAGGGTAGGGGCGAAGCCCCGCCCCCTGCCCTACAAAAAGACAGTAGGGTAGGGGGCGGGGCGAACAAAAGTGGGCCGGCGAAAGTTCCCACCACTGGGATCGAACCAGGGACGTACGGTGCATGAGGCCGTGTCACGAACCGGTCGGCCAGTGTGACGTGACAGCTGGCGGCCGCCAGTTCTCTTTTGTACTTACCCAGCGCGCGCGGAGCGCAATACTGAACGTCTAAGAATGACTCGAAGTGAAAGCGGGGTCACTGCCGAGCTCGCCACGCTTGGCGAGTGGCTCCGTCGCTGCGCTCGAACACCTGAGATCCAGGGTTCGATTCCCCACCCCTGCTGCCTGCGCTGCCTGCGCCGCCTGCGCCGCTGCTCCCGGTGCCGCCTGCGCCCCCTGCTATCCGCGCTGCGAAGCACACAATGCGCAGACTATGAAGGAGGTAACGCTTGTCAATACCCCCTCTGTGGAGCAAATATATAATCAATAACTTTTTCTACACTTTAGTAAGTTTTTTTAAACTTTTTGTAACTTAATATTCTAGGCTGTTCTAAAACACCATCTGGTATGCTTGATACACATTAGAGATGTAAAAAAAAAAAAACATTCCATCATTTACTTCATATGGTGTACCGGCACAAAGGTTTGCAGTGCTGAGGACATGAGGAGACCTAGAAAGAAGCATTGCTTGGTTTGGAAGTTTATTATGCAAATGAATTTGCTTTGTACATTTTAGAGACATGCACATCGACGAGATAGCGGCAGTACCTATGCGTTAGGTTGCTTTGGGCAAAACAAACCGCAAAAGACGGGTCACGTTGACCCAGCTGTCTAATTAGGGCGCCTATCATTTGTAATGTAGTTGTTTCAAGTTAAAAATTATTGCATACAGTTCAATGGAGCGTCAGACAGGTTGAGGCAAATATTGTGTATTAGGTTGCTTTGGGCAAAACAACGAAAGACGCGTCGCATTGACCCGGCACCAAACAGCTTGAGGCAAATACGCTGCCACCCGGTGGTAGCACTTGGAATTCATCTAGCCTGTCTGATATGGTCAATTTCATGAGGATGCTAGTATTAAGACGACCACTCTGGCCTTTACTTCACTCTGAACTGGGTGGTACCACCCAGTACATGTACCGAGGCTGGCCGTGTAGTTACGCAACTGTGCTTTGAATTGAAAGCTAAGGTCCTGGAAGTTACACGCTATGTTTATACATTCAATTGACTATAGCAGCAACCTGGACTGGACAGCAGCAGCCTTCTTTGTAGTCAGACAGCCAATGGGGACGCCAAGCCCTGCAGCAAAACATGCAAGAAGTTTCACATTCAAGAGATGCACCATCGATTGAGGCACATCCCGAATGATGACTGACACCAAAGTTGACTTTATTTACAAGACCACCAACAGGAAGCAAACACACCACTGTTGATTTTATTCACAAGTATGCCCACATGATGCATGGCGATTCAAAAACCCAAAAATGGCTCTGACCACATTAAAACAGCTTTTACTCGTACAGAAAAATGTACCAACATTCTGCAAGATTCTGAGTTCGGTGGCCATTTTTAAGCAGGGTTGCCAAAGATGACTTACTGATCGCAACAGAGACTGTTTGTACACTTGTCGTTTGCATCTATGGGTGTCTGGCTACTTGGCTTTTGTCAACAATTTAGAATGCATCCAGCTTTTCTTTGTGTAGTTAAAAAAAATAAATAAAAAGCCTGACACTGCATATTTAACAAGTCAATTTTGTTTCAGTCTAACTTTACAATTGTCTTGTCATTGAGAATATCTCAAATGATTCCAGTTTGTATGCACGATAGACTGCCAATGCCAATGTTTAAAATGGACCACTTGAATTCAGTTCACAGTTTAATTGCAGTTCAGTGGTACACACACACAATTACAGTACAAACAGTTCATTTCATGATTAAAAAAACAACAGTAAAACAACAATATTGCAAAATGACGCGGCGCAAAACAAAACAAAAAAAAAAGAAAACAAACAATACAAAACAAACAATACAATACAATACATACAATACATACAAAACAGAAAAAAGAAAAAAACAAAAGAAAAACAAAACAAAAAACAAAAAAACAAAAGAAAAACAAACAATACAAACAATACATACAATACATACAAAACAAAAAACAAAACAAACAATACAATACATACAATACATACGATACAATACATACAATACATACAATACAATACATACAAAACAAAAAAACAAAAAACAAAACAAAACATAAAAAAAAAGAAAACCAAACAATACAGAACAAACAATACATACAATACAATACATACAATACATACAAAACAAAAAAGAAAAAACAAATGAAATAAACAAAAAAAACAAAACAATACATACAATACATACAAAACAAAAAGAAAAAATACATACAATACAATACATACAATACATACAAAACAAAAAACCCAAAACAAAACAAACAATACAATACATACAATACATACAATACATACAATACAATACAATCAATACAATACATACAATACAAGACAAACAATACAATACATACAATACAATACATACAATACATAAACAATACATACAAACAACACAATACAAATACAATACAAACAATACAATACATACAATACAATACCATACAATACAATACCATACAATACAATACCTACAATACAATACCTACAATACAATACATACAATAAAATACATACAATACAATACATACAATACAATACATACAATACAATACAAACAATACATACAAACAATACATACAATACAATACATACAAACAATACAAACAACACAATACATACATACAATACAATACATACAATACATACAATACAAAAAAACAAAACAAAAAAGAAAACAAAACAAAAAAAACAAAACAAAAAACAAAACAAAACAATACATACAATACAATACACACAATACATACAATACATACAAAACAAAAAACAAAAAAAACAAAAACAAACAATACAATACATACAATACATACAATACAATACATACAATACAATACAATACATACAATACAAACAATACATACAATACAATACATACAATACAATACATACAATACAATACATACAATACAATACAATACAATACAATACAATACAATCAATACAATCAATACAATACAAGACAAACAATACATACAAACAATACATACAAACAATACATACAAACAATACAATACAAATACAATACAAACAATACAATACAAACAATACCATACAATACAATACCATACAATACAATACAATACATACAATACAATACAATACAAACAATACATACAAACAATACATACAATACAATACATACAAACAATACAATACATACATACAATACATACAAACAATACATACAAACAATACAATACAAACAATACAAACAATACAATACATACATACAATACATACAATACATACAATACAAAAAAACAAAACAAAAAAGAAAAAACAAAAAAAACAAAACAAAAAACAAAACAAAACAATACATACAATACAATACACACAATACATATAATACATACAAAACAAAAAACAAAAAAAACAAAAACAAACAATACAATACATACAATACAATACATACAATACATACAATAGAATACATACAATACATACAATAGAATACATACAATACATACAATACAAACAATACATACAATACATACAATACATACAATACATACAATACATACAATACAAACAATACATACAATACAAACAATACAATACAATACATACAATACAATACATACAATACAATACATACAATACAATACATACAATACAATACAATACATACAATACAATACATACAATACAATACAATACATACAATACATACAATACAAAAAAACAAAAAAAAGAAGAAAACAAAACAAAAAAAAACAAAACAAAAAACAAAACAATACATACAATACAATACACACAATACAATACATACAGTACATACAAAACAAAAAACAAAACAAAAAACAAAACAAAAAAGAAAACAAAACAAAAAAAACAAAACAAAAAACAAAACAATACAATACAATACAATACACACAATACATACAATACATACAAAACAAAAAACAAAACAAAACATACAATACAATACACACAATACATACAAAACAAAAAACAAAACAAAAAAAAACAAAAAACAATACATACAATACAATACACACAATACATACAATACATACAATACACACAATACATACAATACATACAATACAAACAATACATACAATACAAACAATACATACAATACAAACAATACATACATACATACATACATACAATACATACAATACATACAATACATACAATACATACAATACAATACAATACATACAATACATACAATACAATACAATACAATACAATACATACAATACATACAATACAATACAATACATACAGTACAATACATACAATACAATACAATGCAAAAAAAACAAAAAAAACAATACATACAATACAATACATACAATACATACAATACAATACATACAATACATACAATACAATACATACAATACAATACAATACAAACACATACAATACATACAATACATACATACAATACAATACATACAATACAATACATACAATACAATACATACAATACAAACACATACAATACATACAATACATACAATACATACATACAATACAATACATACATCCATACAATACATACAATGCAAAAAAAACAAAAAAAACAAAAACAAAAAAAACCAACAAAAAACAATACATACAATACAATACAATACACACAATACAATACATACAATGCAAAAAAAACAAAAAAAACAAAACAAAAAAACCCAACACAAAACAATACATACAATACACACAATACAATACATACAAAACAAAAAAACAATACATACAATACATACAATACAAAAAAAAACAAAAAAAATACATACAATACATACAATACAATGCAATACATACAATACAATACATACAAAACAAAAAAAACAAAATCACAACCAAAAAAAACAACAAAAAAACAATACATACAATACAAACAATACATATAATACAATACATACAATACAATACAATACATACAATACATACAATACAAAAAAAAAAAAAAAAAAAAACAATACATACAATACACACAATACAATACATACAGTACATACAAAACAAAAAACAAAACAAAACACAAAAAAATAAAAATAAAATAAAATACATACAATACAATACAATACATACAATACAATACATAATACAATACATACAATACGATACATACATTACATACAATACAATACATACAATACAATACATACAATACATACAAAACAAAAAACAAACCAAAACAAACAATACAAAACAATACATACATACAATACAAAAAAAACAAAAAACAAAACAAAAACAAAACAAAAAAATACATACAATACAATACATACAAAAAACAAAAAACAAAAAAAGAAAACCCAAAAAAACAAACAAAAAAACAATACATACAATACAATACATACAATACAATACATACAATACATATAATACAATGCATACAATACATACAATACAATACATACAATACAATAGATACAAAACAAAAAACAAAACAAGAAAAACAAAAAACAAAACAAAAAACAAAACAACAAAACAAACAATACATACAAATCTTGGGATTTCCTGGGTTGAGCTGGATGAAGTGGCTGGAGAGAGGAAAGTCTGGGAGTCCCTCCTAAAGCTGCCGCCGCCGCAATCCGACGTCCGGATAAGCGGTGGATGGCTGGGTGGCTGGATGGATGGGTGGCTGGGTGGATGGATGGGTGGGTGGATGGGTGGGTGGATGGGTGGGTGGATGGGTTGGATGGATGGGTTGGATGGATGGGTGGATGGGTGGATGGATGGGTTGGATGGGTGGGTGGCTGGATGGGTTGGATGGGTGGGTGGCTGGATGGGTTGGATGGGTGGGTGGGTGGATGGGTTGGATGGACGGGCGGGTGGATGGATTGACATAGAACACATACAATACCCTGCCATACGCTACCATACACACAATGCATACAATACAATACATACAATACAATACCATACAATATCATACCATACTATTTGCTCTGCATCTGGGAGTTACAATTATAGACATTGAGTAGAGTGGCAATGGCATGATATTTTTGCAACAATTACACATACCAACTCCAGTTTTATATTTAAAATATGTATACAATTATCAGTATATTGTAATGAGTTATAATAATTACAAAAGTATCCGAATTATAATAATTTAATTTTATCATCCATCAACTCACTCAAAAATGTCGGCATGAATCGAGCAGTCGACTAAACGGGAGAAAATCACGCTCGCAAATGTTTGTTGCATAACGGAAGGCGGGCGAGCGGGCGCCATCTTGGAATAGATTTGAACATGACGTAACAAATTTGTCACATTCATCAGTTTGCATAACACGGAAATAGCACACTATATGTAATGCAACATTGTTAATTTGACGAAACACAACGCCAAAGAGGTTTGAAATACTGTAGCGGCAAAACGGCAGTCGCGGTGGCCGGGACGAGTGTGAAAAGATTTTCAAGATATTTGTTCGCATCAAACAAACAAGGCGTCCGTCGTGAGAAACGGCAATGAACGACAAACATTTGATAGCTTACCCGAGAAACCGCCACACGGTCGGTGGCGCCTGCATTGGATAACTCGCCTTGAATCCTGCAACAAACAAACAAGGCGTCCGTCGTGAGAAACGGCAATGAACGACAAACATTTGATAGCTTACCCGAGAAACCGCCACACGGTCGGTGGCGCCTGCATTTGATAACTCGCCTTGAATCCTGCAACAAACAAACAAGGCGTCCGTCGTGAGAAACGCCAATGAACGACAAACATTTCCTAGCATGTTAGCTTACCTGAGAAACCGCCCGCTGCGCGGGTGATTGCACCGGTATTTGACAACACCCGAAGACATGACGTCACATCCGTCAATTCAAATCTTCCTCGCCTGCTCGTCCAATGGTGCTTTGCACACTAGCGTACCACGTGACAGGCCACTTCACACGCGGGCGGTTGCACCTGTCGCTCACCTCAAGACTGAAAACTGCCTTCAAAAACCTAAGTGCCACTTTGCCCGCCTCCTACCTCTGCCCAAATTCAGTCTGACCAATCACAGCGCAACTGAAATTGGCTTGACCACGCCCACCTCTCCGACAGCCAAGACTGAAACCTGCCTTCAAAAAAAAACAAAAAAACCTATAAAAACCTTCAGAGGGGAAAGAAGACAATAGCAAAGTGAAGGGATGGACTGATTTTAGACATCACCATATTTCATATTTCCACAGACAGATATAATTTTGATGTAATTCAATTCAATAAACAAATCATAATGTTAATGTACATTCTTGAAGCATACATCAAGTTGTGCAGGACTTGTGCCATAATGTATACATGTCTGATCATTTCTTTTTTATGGAACAGTCGCCCACCACCCTGCCCAGCCCCCCCTTGCTGGCACTACAGTGCTAACAAAAGTTCCACAAGCCTTTTTTTAATTTTATTTATTTTTTAAACTCTCATACGTTTCACCCATTCAGTAACATTTTTTAAAACTATATATTGGAGGAAATTCGACCTTTTAATTACGCTTTAAAAAAAGCTGCAAGTGCAGCATCGATAAGTTTGTGCTCGACTCTTATTGTACATAGACAACTAGGGGCACAAACTTTGAAATAAAAACCCCCTTAATTTGATTTCCGATTGAGGTCTGCAGTGGAATTTGAAAAAGATACACAATGGTACAAGTCGTATGGCAAAATTGGACATTCAGCTCCACGTCAAAGTTCAGTTTGAAAAGTCCTCCCCCAAGTGGGCCGTCAATGGCAACCAAGCACAAGACAACGCTGGATCCAGACCAGCCACAACCACAGCGCACCTCGAAAGCAAGACCAACCATCAGAGCCCTAAACACTGTCCACACCTGCAACCTTTCCGTCGTGCACCCATAACCAAAGGCAACCACACTGCCCCCTCCTGGGCACATGATCCGCACACGTCGACTTTTGCAGCGCGATGCTTGATTCTTGACTTGATATGGCCATTGCTCCTTTGCATATGGCCATTGCTCCTTTGCTCCTTTGCATATGGCCATTGCTCCTTTGCATATGGCCATTGCTCCTTTGCTCCTTTGCATATGGCCATTGCTCCTTTGCTCCTTTGAATATGGCCATTGCTCCTTTGCTCCTTTGCATATGGCCATTGCTCCTTTGCTCCTTTGCATATGCTCTTTTTTTTTTAACCTCGTGTAGTCTACCTACACATATTGTCATATAAAATGTCTGATTTTTATGTTTTAATTGGCGAATATAAAAACAAGGAATAAGACGCCAGACACGTTTTAACATAAATGTTTATTAAAAATAATAATATCAAAAGCAAATTTCAAACCAGCAATCTAATGTGAAATTGCAGTAGATATATTGGATAACAATATTTAGGGGTATATAGGTATACACGTTATTTAAAAACGACTATAAGTGTTATACTACGACACAAGTGTTTACCAGCTCAGTGGCCTAAGAGGAGAGTGTCCGCCCTGAGACTGGGAGGTGGTGGGTTCAAACCCCTGCCGAGTCATACCAGTGACTATAACAATGGTACCCATTTCTTCCCTGCTTGGCACTCAGTGGAAGGGGTTGAAATGGGGCCCCCCCCCCTGCTGCTCACTTATACTCCGGTGCGACTTACAGTCCGAAAATTACGGTAAGTTCAAAAATATCAGAGGACGTGATAAACAACTGAGGTGATTTGGTTGCATAAGCAAGCCCAACCCTAAGCACAGCAAAAGCGAGAGCAAGCCTAACACAAACCCTAACCCTAAGCACAGCAAGAGCTCTGGTCGAGTGGTTAACGCCATTGCCTTCAATCAAATGAAAATATTTGTATCGAGAGTTCATCCTAAAACGAATTGTTCTTGCAAAAATTCTGCCTGCCGCCGTTGCAGTGCTCCCGTGGACTCATTTTCAAGTCAGTTGCTAAAAAACACCACACCGTTGCACAGAGACAATTCTTGAGTCATATCAAATCAATGATTTTCAAACGGGTCCAAACAAGCTTTTCCCTCATGGCTACAAAGATCTTTAGATCTTTTCGTTCACTCTCGTTCACTGAAAACATTTGTTCTTTTGAACCCATCGTTCACTCACGAGCCAACACTACACTGCAGTAGTGATACACACACACACACACACACACAATGATACGACAAACACGATGACACGACTTTTCACGCACCTGCACCTAACGAGGGAATCTTGGGAAACATGTTGGAACGCGGCCCCGAGGACTAGAGCTTGACTCCTGTGACCTTTGACCATGATATTTCCCTCATAAAGTGGCCTGTGTTTAGGTACACTTGAAAATGGCGGTGTACCTAATGGAGTGTCCGTGTGGTTCCCTCGTTAAGCGCACCTGCGTGAAAAGTTTTAGCTCCTGCGGAACGTGAAAGTGACCAAAAACTTTTCACGCAGGTGCGCTTAACGAGGGAATCACATGGACACTCCATTAGGTACGCCACCATTTTCAATAAATAATAAAGTGGCCTGTTATTAGGTACTAGGTAAAAAAAAAAATAAAAAAAATAAAGTGTAGCGAACGATTCGGTGAACGATTCTTTTGAACAAATCTTTTGAGCGAACCAATTCTAAAGCTGCAGTTCTTAGCTGGAATGCACATGACTAGTACAAAAGAGTGCGGAATTGTCATTGTTTTCCTGATCCGCATCCGTGGCGTTCACCTTTATGACCTCAAAACCTGGCAAGTGAAAAATGACAAATCGATGCGATGACAACCAGCAGGTAGTTTGCATTTCAAATCAATGATGGAGAGGCGATCATCTTTTATCGACAGTCAGCAGCCGAACTTGCCCAGTATCATTTATTTACTTATTTTTAAATCCTGTCTTCAAACATATCTTCTCGTGCCATCTTTCTTTTATTATGGTGTGTTGAATAAATAAATCCATTTGTTAGCAGGTAGTACCTGTTGGTGATGCCTCAGCCACTTCTCCCAAGAAGGTATCCTGTTCAAAAACAGGGTTGTTGTCATTTTGATCAATGACATTGACAATAATTTCCATGGGCTTCTCAGCGTTTCCAGAACCTTCTGCCACGGCGAAGGCTTTGAACTGCACACACATGGACAATGGTAGGAGTGTGTACAGCAGTAGACATTTTAAGCATGAATTTCTCCAAAAGAGGACCTCACTCACCAAGTACCTGGGCTGCTTTTCCCTGTCCAGCGGTTGTGTGAGGTAAAGATTCCCGGTGTCTCTGTCCATGGTGAAAAGACCAACAGGAGGCTGATCAGCTCCTGGATCAACGCTGGATCCAGACCAGCCACAACCACAGCGCACCTCGAAAGCAAGACCAACCATCAGAGCCCTAAACACTGTCCACACCTGCAACCTTTCCGTCGTGCACCCATAACCAAAGGCAACCACACTGCCCCCTCCTGAGCACATGATCTGCACACGTCGACTTTTGCAGCGCGATGCTTGATTCTTGACTTGATATGGCCATTGCTCCTTTGCATATGGCCATTGCTCCTTTGCATATGGCCATTGCTCCTTTGCATATGGCCATTGCTCCTTTGCTCCTTTGCATATGGCCATGGCTCCTTTGCATATGGCCATGGCTCCTTTGGATAGGCCATGGCACCTTTGGATAGGCCATGGCTCCTTTGGATAGGCCATTGTGCCTTTTCATATGGAATTGTCCCATTCGGCTCCTCTTGCAGCCTACACCAAAGTTGACTTTATTTACAAGACCACCAACAGGAAGCAAACACACCACTGTTGATTTTATTCACAAGAATGCCCACATGATGCATGACGATTCAAAACAAACCAAAAAATGGCTCTGACTAGATTCAAATAACAGCTTTTACTCTTACAGAAAATGTACCAACATTCTGCAAGATTCTGAGTTCGGTGGCCATTTTAAAGCAGGGTTGCCAAAGATGACTTACTGATTGCAACAGAGACCGTTTGTACACTTGTCGTTTGCATCTACGGGTGTCTGGCTACTTGGCTTTTGTCAACAATTTAGAATGCATCCAGCTTTTCTTTGTGTAGTTAAAAAAAAAAAAAAAAAAAAGCCTGACACTGCATATTTAACAAGTCAATTTTGTTTCAGCCTAACTTTACAATTGTCTTGTCATTGAGAATGTCTCAAATGATTCCAGTTTGTATGCACAATAGACTGCCAATGCCAATGTTTAAAATGGACCACTTGAATTCAGTTCACAGTTTAATTGCAGTTCAGTGGTACACACACAATTACAGTACAAACAGTTCATTTCCTGATTGAAAAAACAACAGTAAAACAACAATATTGCAAAATGACGCAGCGCTGAGAGAGAAAGAAAGAGGCATCATGCAGATAGCCAGTGTGCACACCCAGTGAAAAAGTGGAGGGAGGGAGGGAAGGAAAGAAAGGACAAAAGAAAAAATGCAGTCATACTCTCCTTAAATACTGGCTGGGCGCTTTGCCCTCGCCGCATCCGCACCCGTCCGTCTCGTGTCGGCCGCTCATCACGGGCGAAGGTTGGCTCCCCCCCCCGGCCGGTATTCGACGTTTGGACTCATCCTCCGCCTCGTGCCACTGCAAAAAGAAAAACGGCTCTCTGTTGCATGCGGTTCACTTCTGTGGCCGTACTCATTACCTGTCTATTAAAGCTTGCTCCTATTTTAAGCTCCCTTTATTAATAGCGTATGCACACATGAATGTTTTTGTTTTCTTTTTATGTCTGTTCCTATATGAAGAATTCAATGCTTATAATTTCTTTCTTTGTCGTAAAGTGCTTTGAGCTGCATTTCTTGTATGAAATAAAGTTTTTTTATTATTACCCTCCTCGCGGTCCTGTCCAGTCCCTCTCTGTGCAGGCACTCGTCCGATCCAGTGCCCCAGCAATCCTGAAAGGCAGACATATTGTGTTGGTTTTGGCAAGGGGAAAAATTCCACTAGCACCCCCCCCCAACCTTAAGTTTGAATCAGGTAACTCGCGGCACGCACAGGCTGGCGCATGTCGGGTTGGAGCGATCCGGGTCACCGGGTTTAACCCCTTACAAAAAGGGAGGGAGGGAGGGAGGGAGAGAGGGAGGGGGAGGGAGAGAGAGAGAGCGAGAGAGAGAGAGGGAGGGGGCGAGAGGAGATGAGAAGAGGCTTTGGTGCGCACTTAAGCGCAACCGGCCAGTTCCCCCTGAGTAGAGCTGGCTTGGCCCTGAGAGGAAAAAAAGAGGAAAACGTGACGTCACGGAGAGCGTCACGGAGAAGCTCCTTGTCCTCGACACCGTCGACGACACTGGGACCCAGTCTGGCAGACATTATACCCTGGTATTCCACAAAGGGCAAGGTATAGCCACGTTCCATCCTGAGTGCACCAGGCCATGCAGGTACTGCCGGGCGCGTTGGAGAAAGAGAGTGAGAGAGGGGGGTGGGGGGGGAGGAGGGGGGAGGAAGGGAGGGAGGGAGGCAGGCAGGGGGTGTCTACTTTGCCGATTCGTATCTAGAGGGTCACAGCAACCCAAACGCCCGTGCGTGCTACTAGTTACCCTATTCAAACAGACAGGGGTAGGGAAAGCACAAAAGAAAAAACAAAGTCATACTCACCCGAAACGCTGGCTGCATCTGCCCCCATCAGTCTCGTGTGGGCCGCTCGTCACGGGCTAAGGTCCGGGTCTGCTCCGGCCGGTGTTGGACTCTTCTTTCGCCTCGCACAAGTGCAAAAAGAGAAACGGCACTCAGTTGCATGCTGTTCACTTCTGTCAACGTACTCATTACCTGCCCCCTCCCTGGTCTTGTGGGTGCAGCCCAGTCCCTCAGTGCAGGCTGGCGCTCGTCCCATCCGCCGCCCTGGCAACCCTGAACGGCAAACAAATAAGGAAATCATATTAAAACTAACAAGTGTTGCATATTGGATTGCCATGTCACCACCACCTCTGGCCAGCCTTGGCCAGTCGTGCATCAGGCTCCTCTTCAACACTTGGCGACTGCTTTCTTTGGGTGATTCCTTCCTTTGGACCCCGCTCACCAATCGCGGGTCTGATGGCCTCCGTCCACCGGCTCTTCATTTCATACATCGTCTCTTCCACCTAGCAAGACAAGCACAAAAAAGTCTCGCTGCGCCGTCGCTTGCGCTTGCCGTCGCTTGCGCGGTCGCTTGCGCTTGCCGTCGCTTGCGCGGTCGCTTGCGCTTGCCGTCGCTTGCGCGGTCGCTTGCGCTTGCCGTCGCTTGCGCGGTCGCTTGCGCTTGCCGTCGCTTGCGCGGTCGCTTGCGCTTGCCGTCGCTTGCGCGGTCGCTTGCGCTTGCCGTCGCTGCGCGGTCGCTTGCGCTTGCCGTCGCTGCGCGGTCGCTTGCGCTTGCCGTCGCTGCGCGGTCGCTTGCGCTTGCCGTCGCTGCGCGGTCGCTTGCGCTTGCCGTCGCTGCGCGGTCGCTTGCGCTTGCCGTCGCTGCGCGGTCGCTTGCGCTTGCCGTCGCTGCGCGGTCGCTTGCGCTTGCCGTCGCTGCGCGTTTGGCACTCAGTGAGGGCTGCACAACATTTTGGAAAATCAATGATATGGCAGTATTGGGCCAGACCACTGCATTGAGGCAAGTTGTGCAAAATTCTTGGATGGAGGTTAACTATTTGATCGCAATGAGATCAGTTAGATGAGTTAACTTTAACTTACATCAATGACTTATCGTCTTAACTCATTACAAATAGTTAGGCAAGAAAACATGTTTCATTTGAGACATGAAAAAACAAATCTTTGCGGTCTTAAAATGCATGTCAATAACCTAGACCACCATATGGCAGTTTTCCAATACACGTGCAGCCCTACACACGTCACCATTGGTGTCCAAATGGCAGCCTCGGGGCAACTTGATCAACACACCACACGACTGAACACGACACTGCTTTGTAGCACTAAATATCAATGGCAACATTTCGTGATTGATTTAATGAATTTGCGTCAAAGAATTCTGAATTTGTTTCAGTATGCAGCCCTCAAGCAGACATTGGGACACCGCTGGTGTAATATAAAAAAAGAAGAAAAAAAATCCATTTCACACGTTGAAGCTGCGCAGGTCGACGCCTCCAGGGAAGCGGGTCTCCCTCACAACTCGGCGACTTCAGAGCGATGCCACAGCGGTCCGTTCACCTCTGATCAGATCGTGTCCCATCCCGGTCGCCATCTGCAGAAACAGAAACAAATGTTAGAAACTCAAAGAGCACCCCAAGTTGTCAGTCACTTGCTTACTTGATCACAGCGGCTAGCTACTATTGGTGACCGTCGCCCGGTCGGATAGGGCCGTGCGCCCCCCCCTTTTGCGTCCGGCCTGCAAATGGCAGAACATGCAATGAGTTGGGCGCTGCTCGCATCACTACGTCTTCCTCGTGGACCGGCTCGCCCAAACACCGCCCCCTACACCTAGAGAACAAAGGACACACAGCTTAGATCAAGCACGACAGCGGTAGGTTAGAAAAAGACTAAATGCTACTGTCTCGCTCCAATGCTGTCCTACACCTAGGGGGGAACAAAGAACGCAAGCACCACAGTGGTGGTAGGTTAGGGTTAGATGAAGTGCAACAGTGGCAGGTTAGAAAAAGACAAAATGGTACAAGTCAAATTGCAAAATTGGACATTCGGGATCGGCTCGCTCCAACGCCGCCCTACACCGATGGGGGAGAACAAAGAACGCAGCAAGTACAACAGTGGCAGGTTAGAAAAAGACAAAATGGTACACATCATATGGCAAAATTGAACATTCGGATCCACATCAAAGTTTCGTTTTGTCTCCGTCCACGTAACCACGTCCTCCCCCAAGTGAGCCGTCAATGGCAACCAAGCACAAGACACCGCTGGATCCGGATAAGCCACAACCTCTTAAGCAAGACCGACCGTCAGACCCCCAAACACTGTCCACACCTGCAACCTTTCCGTCGTGCACCCATAACCAAAGGCAACCACACTGCCCCCTCCTGGGCACATGATCCGCACATGACTTTTGCAGCGTGCTTCTTGATTCTTGACTTGATATAGCATTGCTCTTTTGGATATGGCATTGCTCCTTTGGATAGGCCATTGCTCCTTTGGATAGGCCATTGCTCCTTTGGATAGGCCATTGCTCCTTTGGATAGGCCATTGCTCCTTTGGATAGGCCATTGCTCCTTTGGATAGGCCATTGCTCCTTTGGATAGGCCATTGCTCCTTTGGATAGGCCATTGCTCCTTTGGATAGGCCATTGCTCCTTTGGATAGGCCATTGCTCCTTTGGATAGGCCATTGCTCCTCTGGATAGGCCATTGCGCCTTTGGATAGGCCATTACGCCTTTGGATAGGCCATTGCGCCTTTTTATGTGGAATTACTTATCCCATTCGGCTCCTCTTGCAGCCTACAAAAACACAGAGACATTAATTGTGTGCTGGGACGCTAAAACTCGACAACCATTGTGTGTTGGGAAGCTGAAACTTGACAAAAACAGGTTTTCACCTGATTTAGGACTACTCTTCCTCCTTAGTGTCCTCAACATCACTGAAAGGGCTCCTTCAAGAGCCTCCTGCTTGCTTTTTATAGAAAGATGCTGGCTGGGCGGCCTTTTTTAGTGCTACAAAAGACAAGCAAATTATTGCAACAAAAATAGACATTGAGTAGAGTGCCAATGGCATGATTTTACCAACAATTCTACATACTAGGAGTTTTACATTTGAGAAAAAATATTATATTGTAGTAAGTTACGATAATGTATCGAACTTATAGTTCATATTTTAATTTTATACATTCTAAGTAGAGTTTTACATTTGAAAAAATATATTATCATTACATTCTGGTAAATTACAAGAATTATTAAAGATTATAATTCATATTTTAATTTCATCATCTACAACTCACCTCACATTGGACAGATGGATGATCCAGGTTGGCGGCGTCCAAAACGGGAGAAAATAACCCGCGCAAATGTTTGTTGCGTGACGGAACGAGAGCGGGCGGGCGCCATCTTTGAATGGCTTTGCTCTGATTTGGACATGACGTAACAAATTCGTTACATTTATCAGTTTGCATAACACGGTAATGGCACACGCATGATATAAAATAATAAAAAAGTGTTTAGTTAACTAGAGTCAAACTAACATTTCCTATAGTCAGACAAACGCAAGCTTATCGCCGGCGTCATTTACGAACTTTTAACAAACGAATGAAAAAATGCTGGCCAGCATTATTAAAAAAACAAAAAACAAAACCAAAAAAAAAAAAACGCGAAAGACATTTGAAATACCGTAGCGGCAAAACGACCAAAACGCGCAACGACGCGACGCAAAGTCGATTGTGGCGTGCACTCCCTAGACAGCGAAAATCCTACAAGAAATGAAAAAATGGCATCGTAAGAAACTGCAAACATTTGCTCACGGGCTAAATGGCCTCCGGCCTACAATTTACCTCCAGGCCCACCGTCGCGTGAGTCACGAGAGTACGACAATCCTGCGACAAACAAAATGAAGAAATAAATACCAAAGGCTTGTGAGAAAAGGCAACAAAGCGTGCCAATCGTGCAACAAACACGGACGGCGTCCGTCGTGAAAAACGGCAGGAGACGACAAACATTTGCTAGCATGCTCGCTTACCTGAGAACCCGTCCGCCGCGCCGCCACGCGCTCGGTGGCACCTGCATATGATAACTCCCCTTGAGCGAGCACACCGGTCTTCAATTGACCTAAAGACCTGACGTCACATCCGTCGATTCAAATCTTCTTCTCCTGATCGTCCAACGGCGCTCGGCACACTGACGCCACCAGGTGGTCGGCTGTCATGGTGACTACTGTGGAAAGGGTTGCTTCGGACGAGTGATGTGCATTCCAGTTCTTTTAGGTGAGCGAATCTTTAGAATCAGGTTCACTCAAACGGTTCGTTCAAACGAATCGTTCAACGAATACAAAGTCGCAGGCTTTTATTGATTCATAATGACCTGTTAATGTTAACAACACATTCAATACATTCTTTCACGTTCCGCAGGAGCTAAAAGTTTTCACGCACCTGCGCTTAACGAGGGTATCACACGGACACTCCATTAGGTACACCGCCATTTTCAAGTGTACCTAACAACAGGCCACTTTAATAGGGAAATATCATGGTCCTAATGGTACCTAATGGCGTGTCTAAGTGACGTCACAGATCAAACAACCAATCAGAAAGTGGGGGTGAGGGCGGGTGTGGCACCTTTCACTTTCACTTAAGCTTTTTCCCTATTGAAGTGGCCTGTGATTAGGTACACCTAGTGTAGCGAACGATTTGGGGAACGATTCTTTTGAACAAATATTTTGAGTGAACCGATTCTAAAGATTCGGTTCACGTATGAACTGGAATGCACATCACCAGTACAAAACAGTGCATACAACACAGGACGGTCAAGTCGAAATAGCCGACTGGTTAATAACACGGGCACTTGGTCAGTGAAAGGTTGATTCGATCCCAGGTGTCAGAAAATGCCTATAAGTGCTTTTGTTGTGCAATTAACCCTTTGTTTATTCTCTTTTTTTTTTTTACCTCGTGTAGTGTACCTATTGAAGTATCCATGAGGTGTACCTACACATATCATCATATAAAGGAGTTAACCAAATGTCAGATTTTGGTTTTCATGCCCAAAAAAATAAAAACAAGGAATAAAACACCAGACAAGTTTTAACAGGTTTGAATGTTTAATAATAATAAAACAAATAATATAATAATAATAATAATAATAATTCAAGATTCAAGAGTTTTTATTCACCATGTTTGAGCGTGCCAAACAAGGAATTTGACTTCAGTACATCACAGCCTCTGTTCAACATTTAGGTGACTAACAACAACACTCAGGACATGTGAAAATGACAAATATTCTCAAACATCCCGTGATCTTAAACTGATCTTAAACTCCCAAGAGGGCAAGGAAAAACTCAAAACTCCAGCTAGGGGAGATGAGAAACCTTGAGAAGAGACCACAGATGGGAGGGTCCCTCTTCTAGGATGACCAGGCTGCAATGGCTGCAGAGAGGACACATAAGGCTGCAATGGATGCAGAGAGGACACATAGTACAAACAGTGTAGACAATTCAAAAAAGGTGTGGAGAGCAGAATAATAATAATAATAAAAGTACATTTAAAACCAGCAATCTAATGTGAAATTGCAGTAGATGTATTGGATAACAATATTTAGGCGTATATATGCATCCACGTTATTTGAAGTGTTCTAAAATCAAGATGAGCCAAAGAGAAGCATCATCGATCTCCCCGTTGTTGCATAACGGCCCATACCTTCATGCAAGAAAGTTAGCCGTTAGCTTGGAGAAAACGAGCACAAAAGAAGTGAGTGGTTCTTTCTTTCCTTGGCAAATCGTAATTAGACATTTTGACTTACATAGTTGACGCCAGGAGGGAGACGACGCAACACCTTCACTGACTGATCCGTTGATGCACGCACGGGAAGGAAGGCAGGAAGGAAGGAAGGAAGGAAGGAAGGAAGGAAGGAAGGAAGGAAGGAAGGAAGGAAGGAAGGCAATAAGGAAGGAAGGCAGTTGACCCATTGACTCGTTGGCGAACGGGAAAGTCACGATTCGTCCCCTCACTGACCCGTTCTCGCGATGAACTCGAAATGCGACTCACTCACTCACTCACTCACTCACTCACTCACTCACTCACTCACTCACTCACTCACTCACTCACTCACTCACTCACTCACTCGTTCACTCACAGATTCGTTTGTTGGTGAACGGGAAATGCAATTCACGACTCGTTGTCAACAGGAAGTGACGTCATTTTCTTCTTCGTTTTGTTTTACGGCGAGGTGGCACTAGCTTCAGTGGGCGTTACCGACACCTACTGGTTGAAGTCATATGAACTGAAAAAAGAACGAGAAGTGAACGAGAGTGAACGAATCACTTCCTAAAGTGATCCGTTCACTCCCGTTCACTGTAAAGAGTCGTTCCTTTGAGCCCATCGTTCACTCACGAGCCAACACCAGCTCATAGTTGAAGGAGACTTTGGAGCGTCGTCTCCGCCGCGGTGGTGGATTGTCTGCCTACCCCAAAGAGGAGGACGCGACGCGGACGTGGATAAAAACACTTGGGAATTTTTAGAAGACAAACAGATTAGTAAAGATGACACAGCCAATATATTGGGCTATGCTGGTTGGGATGGCCGTCCTGTTGATAGGGCAAGGTCGGTAACAGTTTATTATTTTTTCTCACACTTGTTGTCGCTCGCTCGCTCGCTCGCTCACTCACGGTTTGATTGGATGTCGCAGTAGCCGACTAATTAAACCTTCTCACTCAAGTGGAGTCTACATGCCACTTACTGGCTATATATTTATTTTCCGTGGAATTAATTTGACGCTTATTTGGGAATATTTGCAGACTGCTAGATTCTGTTTGTCAGTGGTGATTATTTGGACACACGATCAAGCTGTTGCCAAGGAGGTTCTCGCTGACAAGTTAAGTAGTAGTTCCTAATCCACACTGACTTCATGGTCAAGTCGTATCAAGTTAAGCCGTACCAATGTGACCATTTGAATCCGGAGAAGGAGACCCGGCCGGCTCCCAATTCTGGGGCTTCTCTTTCTTATACAGTCAATTGTTAGTTGACTCAAATGAGCGTCTTGGGGATGAAAATGCAGCACTCGAGGTTCCGCAAATGTTGAAACAAATGCTTTTTAATCCGCCTTAATCAGTAGCGGCTAACCCTTCCTCCTAATGAAGCCATTATCCACTTTTCTGTCTGCATTTTTATCAGCCTCAAGGAAGTCCTCAAGGAAGAGCAGAACATGCTGTAGAGTAGTGGTCCCCAAGCCCAGGGCCACGGCCCGGTACCAGTCTGTGGATCATGTGGTACCGGGCCGCATAGAGAATTCTCTCATGGAACTAAGGGTTGAAGGCTGTGTTGGTGTTGATGTTGTTGGTCTGCTTTCCTTCAGCACCACAACAGCATTGTTTTTACGGCCGGTCGTATGGTTTTATTTTGTTGCATTTATCCGCCGCCGCACCTGAAAAGCCAGTCCGTGAAAATATTGCGCGGTCCTTGCTGATATGAGCTGTCACTGCGTATGTATTTCTTGCCCAAGTCTTGTGCTTGATTTGCACGCTTAAACGTCACTCCAATAATACCAACAAGTGGCTGTGCAACATTTGTGAACTTGTCATTTATTGAGAGCTGGTTTCCATGGATATTCCACCCGTGGCCTTGTGGTGACGGCGCACCGAGGTTTTGTACCAGACAATGAATACTTTTTCTCGTCCAATTGTGAGCCTAATGACTACACTCACTCAAATGTTGCGGTTGGTGAAACGCAAATAAAATACCTCCATTCACCCTTAAATAATCAATTCCGAGCATGATCCATGGGCACCAGATGGCCTCCCCACCACGATGGACCTGAGGCAGAACCCTCCCGTCTGAGAATGAAAGCATCCATTCATTTCACGTTCCATTCATTAGCGAATATCATACCAGCCCACCACGAAGCCAAGAAAGGTGAGCGAAGCCATGCCCAGCATCCTCTCTTTTCATTTATTAGACCTTGGTCTGGGAGGGAAAGTCCATTCTTTTTCATTTCATCCTTATCAGGATTTTGCCCTCACTATTCTTTTGACATCATGTCGATACTTGCGCTGATGCACGGGAGGATTAAAACATACGCAGCGTGGCCTGAAGGTGAATTTGAATGGAATGACTATTGCTAGGTAACTGTACGTTTATTAGGCCAGAAGGAAACCACTTCATTATTCATGAAGCGCATAGTTCACTTTAGACTTGCTAATCAAAAGTCAAGATTGTTTCACAGGGAGCAAAGTGGACATGTTGTGTGAAGGCTAATTGTCAAAATCATGTGTGAAGCGTGTGATGGGGATGAAATCAAAATATCGTTATCATTTAAAATATATCACTTCTCCACTAGGTGGCATTAAACTATTACTTAATCTACGTCATCTCTCTCTCTCTCTCTCTCTCGCTCTGCACACAAAAATTCTAAATAGAAAATACATCCCCAAAATACATCTGTCTCTCTCTCTCTCTGGCAAAAAAATGCAAAATCCATTGCTATGTTGCAACTAGAAACGGCTCCATTGGGACTTGTGTCAGAACGTTCCAGGTGCAGGAAAGAAAAGCTCTTCTATCATGTGCTTGGTGCTAACAACACAACACAATAACTGGATGGCTCGTCATATTTCCATTGGAATGATTGTAAAGCGATGATGGTGTTGAGCAGTGCTGATTGCTGAAGGCGTCTATTATTAGCCTAGCGTGACCCCGATGTAGTCAAAGCGTTTCAAAAAACAAGGAGAACTGAGCACAGTTAGGCAATTATAAAATCCACTCGATGGTCTTTAGAACTACGCCGCTTTCTTGTGGCAATCAAAGAATATGAGAGTGGAAATGTTTAAGTATTTTACTTGGTGGTGCACGAGGCACAGTCTCTCTCTCCTATGGCCCAGCCCAGCCCAGCCCAGCACAGCACGCCGAGAAGTCATTTCCTGCTCCATCTTTCCAGTTGTCTCTGCTTTCATGATCCCAGCGCTGCTACTTCAGCTCTTGTCGGTGATCGTTAGAGCAAAACCGCCTCTCTCCTGCAAAGAATTGATTTAATGGCAAGATTGGGTAGATACAATAAATGCAGCGGTGCAGGGAAAGAAAAAGCTAGATCATGGACTGGCGTTGCCCAAGACAGACTTGGGCTGTCTGACGTCTGTCTGACTTTCCACCTTCACATCATTCACGCTGATCGATGTTCAATTCATGGCCTGGCCTGGCTTGGCCCTATATTTAGCCCATGTTGCTGCTCCGCTAAGTAAGCGCCGTAAAGTGTCAGTGGGTAGTCATTGAGATGTGATTGCTTTTTACCCTAACTCAGTTGAACAATTAAGCCGCACAGTTTGACACCCGGCTGCTTGACTAAAAATCATCCCAGCCAGCCTCGCTGATGCCGTGTTCTTAACATACTCAACATATTTGATTCTTCTCCAAATCGAAAAAGCGCTATGTATCCTACGAGCAAGTTACTAAAAGCAAAACAAGTTTCATATGCACCCCGCTGAAACTTTGATCTAGTGCATTCTTTTCATTGGGCCCCTCCCTCTCCCCCTTAGTAAGGAACTAAATATGAACCCCACAATGCCCCAAATTCCCCCTGGGTGACCAAAGTAAATACGGTGGCACCATATTGAGGTAATAAATCGTGTTACTCTAGCAAGTTGTTTTTATTTTCTTTCTATCCGGCAGTCAAGATGAGCGATGATGTCTCATCATCAGCTTTGGCATCATTGCCTTACTCCATCTTCCCGCTGGCAGTCGATTTGCAGCCACCGAAGTGTGAAGCTCTATAATGACGGCTTATTGACCCGTTTGCTGTTTGGCAAAAGATGAGAGAGGCAGGAAAGGAAAGGAAAGGATTGTTCCTGTTTTCCTCGCGCCATTTGTGTGCTGCGGGCACTCCGACTAAACTTCATTGTTTGATAGCAGTGACGCCTCAGGAAATGAATCGAAAGCTTCATGGGATCCTCCATTCTTATCATCTCATTTGATCAAAACACAAAAACATGGATTTGATTCATACGTGCACCGTGGTGGCCATTTTCAATTAAATTTGTCTTTTTTTCATTCATGATTTAATTGGATAAAAACACTTCAACCAAATATTGTAACAATGAATTTGATTGAAACATGCACCATGGTGGCCATTTTCTATTTCTTTTTCCCCATTTATGATTTCATTGGATAAAAACACTTCAACTCAATATTGTAACAATGTATTTGATTGAAACATGCACCATGGCGGCCATTTTCCATTTTTTTCATTTATAATTTCATTTGACAAAAACACTTCAACTGAATATTATAACAATGTATTTGATTGAAACATGCACCATGGCGGCCATTTTCTATCAAGTCTATCAAAACAATCCGCAGAGACATACTAACAATCTGGCAGAAGCCATTTGATATGACTGAGGCTGATGAGCCACTCAATGAAAACAGGCTTGTGTGTGGAGTCAATAAATGAAACAAGTCACAGGTTCCTACCTGTGCGTGTGTGTCATTCATCCGACCGTTTTTTGCAGGATTTCTGCCGCTATTCTTTCTAGCAGCCGGGGACGTGTAAATCTGTCAACGAGAGAGTCAATTCTATTGCCTGTGCTGGAATTGAATTTGCCTGTGGTGCCAATGGCATATCAAACGTCCTTGCTTGTGCTCACATGCTTCTGGTACAAGTCGGGAACTCAAACCGAGCAGATCGCTCCAAATGTTTACATGTGATGATGGAATGGGATTTCACCCAATTCCTAAGCATTTTTTGCTTTTATCTGAGACTTTGTACAGTATATACAAACTAAAGACAGATTGCCAGCTCAAAGGCAACTGTTCAATTTTCTTTGGATATGTAAGTCAGCTGGGACTCAAATTAGAACAAGCAGTGGAGATAAACAGACGGATGCGATCGCTATAAATCTCTCTGCATGAGCGTTTGATACTGTATACTTATAGTGCCCATCCAAAAGGGCTTAGTGCTTTTCTACCGGATAGAATTGTAGCAAACTTCATCCAAAATAGTGCTTGTATAACAATGTCAAATTGGAACAAATGTAGTATCCAACTTCCTGGGTAGATCCAATTTGCAACACAGCAGTTGTAATGATGTTTGCAAATCACGTTGGAATGAATGAACTCACTCTGATTCATTTCTTCACTACTAATGTCGTTCAATATGACAAGTGGGAGACAGCCTATTTTTGGAAATAATCATAATCATTGCCATCTTGATCGATATACGTGGCTGCAAGCTGTCAGGAGGGATTACTATTCTTAAAAAACTAAGTAGAGTTGGAATAAGGGACTGCGTCTGTGAGCCACAACTAAACGACAAGATTTGGATTAAGACGAATGAACGAGCGGGGGGGGGGGGGGGGGGGGGGAGGTGTGATAATCTCTAAGAGTATGTTCAGTGGGTCAACGTGGACTCTTTGTTCACATGGGATATAATGTCTGTTCATGGACACTTTGTCATTTTTTGCAAGTGCACAGCCCTTCTCTGTCTGAGGGTTTTGCTTCTTGTGCCTGCAGGCTTGCCCGCCGTCCACAGTCAAGGCCAGTCTCAATATGACAAAAATTTTATGGACAATATTACCGTCAGACAAGGAGAAACAGTCACTCTCAGGTGAGTCAGCGCACTTCCAAATCATGAAGAAATAAATACATCTTTTTCGGTTATTTCATTCACACATGGTACAGCATGAGTTATGGTTCTGTAACTACAGCAAAGATATGTGAGAATAAATGACGATAATACGGGTGCAGGGTGCTTGCTGTAGGTTGGGTTTATGGATTTAAAAAAAGAGTTGTTATTGCACTGCGAATAGATCCGCACTTCTACTTTGTCGAAGAGATCGGTGACCTTTTCCCTCCTCTGTGCTTTCGGAGGCTTACCGGAGAGACAGAGGGATTTATTTATGCTGCATTCAAATGCTGTCGGGAAACTCGGATATTAAATGTAAAGGCTACTGCGTCGGTTTGTCTGGAATTTCTGTCTCGTCATCTGACTGTTAAATCATCCTGCGTGTCTATTTTTTCGGCTCTTTTTGGATCAATCATCTTGGGGGCAAAACTTATTGAAAACTACTATCCGTGTCGTCAATAATAATTGACAATTTTCCTCCATCCCCAAAAATGTTGCTGCTATTTTTCCACCTTCCATAGGTGTGCACAGGGGGAAATTGTCACACACACGGCCTGGCTAAATCGCTCAAGTATACTATATGCCGGAGATGAAAAATGGTCTGTGGATCCCAGGGTGAGTCTGGTGACACTTAATCAAGAGGAGTTTACCATCAAGATTGAAAATGTGGACATGACAGATGAGGGCCAGTACGTCTGTGCTGTCCAGACCAGCAGGCGACCTACAACCAATGTTGTGCACGTCCTTGTTCAAGGTAAGACAAGACAACAGAAGTAATAACGAGCAGATCTGCCAGCAAGAATATTTGCATTTTTGCCCTTGAAAATACGACAAATACTACAGCTCAGCTGGATTTGGATTTGGATTCAAAGCTAGAAAAGGTTTCTTTGAACTTTCACAGTCCCACCAAAAATCGTCAATCTATCAAGAGATATGGTGGTGAACGAAGGCTCCGACGTTAGCGTGCTGTGCCAAGCCAACGGGAAACCCGAACCTTCCATAAGCTGGAAACTCATCTCACCTTCAGGTATACGTACCAAATAGAAATGAGTGAAAAGCAAGACAGCTGAACAATGTTGCGTGCCGTGTGTAGCCGACCTGGAAACAAACAGCGAGTACCTGGAAATTCCATCCATCAGCAGACAGAGAGCGGGAACGTACGAATGCAGAGCTGTCAGCGACATCGACACGGATACCCAAACGCTAGACATCACCGTCAACTGTGAGTGGTGAAAACATCCATGCTTTTGCTCTCATTCGCCAGATGATGATGATGCTGCTGCTGCTGATGCTGATTGACTTTTGTTTCAGATGCTCCCACTGTGTCTGAGGGAAGAGATATTGGCGTTAGACTGGGACAAAGAGGCGTGCTGGAGTGTGAGGCTGATGCCGTACCTGAAGCTGACTTTGAGTGGTTTAAAAATGACAGAAGGTATGGCTGCTTTCGCTTTCTTTGGAATGGCACCAACAGCAGGAACTTGCAGGATATCCATCCATCTATCTATCGATCCATCCATCTTTTTTTTAATCATCAGATTCCTCAATGGCTTTGATGGCATGGAGATTGTAAACACCGGCTCACTCTCCAAACTGACATTTTTGAATGTTTCCGACGGCGACTACGGCAATTACACCTGTGTCGCCGTCAACAAACTTGGGAGTTCCAATACAAGTTTTATTATGTACGGTAAGTCCGTGAATTCCTAATGGCTTGACTCAACAGATAACGTTTCCTTTTCCTCCTAAAATGTTATTTTTCCTTGGGTCCCCTTCAAAATAGCTCCTGCCTGTTTTTTTCTTTTTGTACTGTGAATGTTGTGTGTGTGTCTCCAATCTTACCTGTGAATTAGTGGATGCACTATTTGACATAGCTTGTGCTTGCTTGGCTTCTTCTCTAACATTAAGACTGGAGCAAATTCAACTCAGAAAAACAACCATTTATTTCTGAATAATAATATGAATCATTATTTGTATTCATTTAGTTCTTTTTTTTCAGAAATATGCCTCCATTTCTGGAAAATGTGCCTAAATGTTGTTCACAAATGAATTCAAATGCTTGCGAGACATCCCATTGACTGATGTAGTTCTCGTTGTGATTGATGTATCTTAGCAACCCCAATGCACAAGTCAGTGAGGGGACTCCAATTTGATGTCTTTGTTGCCCACATGTTGCTGTGTTTGATTTATTCCCCCCCTTTGTAGTGGCAATTGAACCCACTCGCTCAACACTATTGCAAGGTTAGTATTGGACATGGATGTGCAATTCTAGATGCAATCCTCTCAGCATGACAGATCCTGCCATTTTTCACTCATCTCACATCTTCCGCTAAAGAGATGCTTTGCACGTCATGTGTAAATATTTGTGCAAATGATCAGTGTTAGCCCTCCTTAATCTTTCTGTGTTTTACCTTTCTTTCTCATCTCTCCGAGTGACATGTCTTTTCATTTTTGCATGCTCGCCTTTCACTGTAAGTATCATTTTAATGAGCTTAAAAGCTCGGTGTTCTGCGTGCACTATAACACACCATCGTTTCTCTCAGGGCCGAGAGCAGTTCAGGATGGCAGCGGGTCGGCATTGGGCGTGCACATAGACACCTCTCTCCTCTCCATAGTGTTTCTGCTCTTTCTGCTCAAACTTTGAAGAATGGATTTCACAATGAGACGTACGTATGTTAATTGGCTACATAGTTTCCTACTTCTGCTCAGCAGTCCACAAAGCTGCACCCTTAATACACGTGATAACAATTTGATGCAGTTTCCATTTGAGGATGGCACAATTGAATTGGCTTTTCTCCTAACTTTCAGAAGAATATTTTACGATTCTCAAAAGGACTGCGAATGATACGGGAAGAGTCATTTTTTAACCAAGTGTTGAAAATGAATCTTAAATACCTCAAGGTCAGCTGGAGAAGAAAAGTCAAAAAAATTTAGCTTAGCCTGGAGTTGCTCTCTTTTTTTTGTAAAATAATTTCATTGTATTTATTTATTTTTGAAACTGGGGACAGTTGGAAATATGAAGTTGTATTTATGTAGGCAAATATTTTTGTTTTGCCAAGTCTTTGTTGTTGCTTTTGTTTTTACTAACCAGGATGTTTACGGATGAAAATGGTGGAAACATCATTTGACTTCATAAAGATAGAAAGAGACTGGGGTTTTTGTTTTTTTTGGTGATATGAGTTTCAAATGCAACTCAACTGTTGGATTGTTTTAACACCTTTACATACAAATGGATCTGTTCAGTAATATGCACATTTTTAATCACCCAAAGAATTGAACTCAGTTATTGTCACGTCTTTTTCATTAAACATTCCATGACTAAATAGATCGTCTTGGTTATTTCTACAGCTACATTTGAAATGAAAATATTAAAAAATGATGAATATTTTCTTATTGAGAAAGTGTCCTTCCAAGGCCACTTTTGAGGCGGAATCACGTCACTTCCAGCGCATCCAGCCTTGAAACCGGCCTTCGTTTCCACGGCGACTGACGGCTTTATTTCTTATGATTATTTTTTCCAATATTTACTTAGGACCTCAGAACAAACAAACACACACACGCGCCCTGTCCAAACCAGTGTTGGCCCAATCACTTCTTAAATGTAATTAGTTAGTTACCTTTCCAACAAAGTAGCTAATTATTAGGGAAAGTCATTTTTGCATTGCTTTTCCAAAAACGATTTTTGATCAGGTGTCAATACAGTTGCATCCACCGATACTTTGTTGAACTTGTAATTTATTGAACAACAATGTAAAATTAACATAAAATAAATAAAGTGTCACACTGCTTACGTTTCCATTTTTTAACGACAAAACTCCTCTGATGAGAGAAAGTAAAAAAGTAGCACAGAGTAGCTGACAATTTGCTATATGAACGAAATCAAATGACTGATGATGATGGTGGTCCATCATGTGACCTTACATAACACAACTTGAGTTAATGCCAAAGCTAGTCGTCATTTAATGGCAAAAAATTGACATCATACTTCTCATCAACACTATCTGAGATAAAAGGGGTCAGACCCATCCCTAACTTGGGAGGCTTTTGGATCTTCATGTCCAGTGGCAGTCTCGAGATTCACCGACACGACAAGCATAGTGTATATCATGGTTGTCACAAGAAAAGCATTCCCACACACATCAGTCTCTTTCCTGTTGTTTTGTCATCAACACGTTACTCAATTTAAAGTGCACATGAGCTAACTGGACAACATCATATTACATGACTTCAAAAATCACTTGTGCTGTACAATCTCAAAGCAAATTCTTACCCAAGGCAAAAAATGTGCTGGATTAAAATGCACCCAAATAAAGATCGATTGAAGTCCGAACCCAGAGGTGCGGAAGGCCAGTCCTCGGGGGCTGGCCGCATTCCGACAGGTTTTCCAAGATTCCCTCGTCAAGTGTACCTGCGTGAAAACTTTTAGCTCCTGCAGAAGGTGAAAAGGACCAAAATCTTTTCACGCAGGTGTATTTAACGAGGGTCCCTTGGAAAACATATTGGAACGCGGCCAGCCCCCGAGGATTGGAGCTCCTAACCCATTGATCTGAATCAATTTGGCTTTAAGACACTCATCCATTAAAGTTTCAAAATCCACCTACATTCATTGAAGATGATTTGACTTCTCAGCTTGAAATATTGTTTCTATCTTAAAGCCAGCAAATCAAATCTGAAAGTGCATATACAGTAATTTTTCGTTGTCTATGTATTTATACGTGATTGTTTTTTTTTTTTTGCACATGATAATCTCTTCTCAATAACCTTGCCTGGATAATTACAGGTTAAATAAACAAAACACTATTTAATTAACGCTCTAAAATAAGTGTCAAACTAAAAGTCAAAATAGAGGTTAAATGTATTTCTTCCACTATTTATGGACTAACAATACTCGTTCAAGATTACTATTTGTATAGACAACAAGGCATTTTATTGACTGGAACTTTTCAATACCATACAGAAGATGGGAAACACTGCTTGTTAAAAAAAATCCCATACTTGTGGGTATGGTGGGTCCACAATTGTTAAAAAAAAAAAAAAAAGCTACTGTAATTCACATAAATAAAAGTGATCAAATTAAAACTTTAAATTTCTTTCGACCTTCTTTTGCGGATTGCATAAGTGAGTTGTGACCGACAAGTCAAAGAACGACCTCATGTACAAAATACACACACTGAGCACAATCAAGTCATACAACTCGTACAAACTGAGCGCATTTGCAGTACGTGCTCAATTCACACCCTAGCCAGCAGAAAAAAAAGAAAAGCAAAAAAGAAAAGCACATCAGTGCTTTTGTATGAATATGCAATGAAACTGCTGTGGGCACTCTCTCTTTCTCTTTTATATCCTATACATAAACAAACCAACCAAATGATAACATGTTTCTCTTCTGTACAAGTCTATACATTTTCTACACATTAATGTAAATACAATTTAGATGCATTATATGTAGTAGGACTTGCCTGAGAATTCATTGTGTACTGTTTTTTTTTTTTTTTACTGCTTATCAAGAAGATTTTCATATTCTACTTTGCATATACTTAACTGTAAAAATACAGTCAGATTAAACTCAATTTCCCTTTTATCGGTTACTTAAAAAAAGTTCAATTGTGTTGTACACGTAGACATTACACAATAATAATAATCTGAATGTGCACTCCAATATTGGGCAAGAAACAGTCAACCATCAACAGTTACATTTATTATTTTCTTTTTTTTTTTCCACATACAAAAGATTTGGGGATACACAAACTCAGGACCTTAACAGCATTAAATTAGTATGCACAATTCTGATTTTTTTTTTTCCCCCCTTTCGTTCGATTGAAGCCGCACATTGAAGTGGCTGACTCCAATGCCAAATAAAGAAATTGGATTGAGAAAAACTCAAAAGAAATAATAAACCACTGGTGCCTCTTGCTTTTTTTTTTTTGTTCAATTTACATGACAGTCTGTTTTTTTCAACTTGTAGTTTGTTCCAGTGGAACGTCAGAACTTCAGCAGCAGGTAGAGGAAGGTCATCAGCAGCAGCAAGTTGCATAAGGAGAGTTGGGGCAAAGTAGCTGCCCTGTTGACATCATGCATTGCGCCAGGTCCTGATGGGCGATGCAAAATGTCATCCGTGTGACGTGAAAAAGTGACTTACCCGCCGCTTAGCTGATTTTTAAAAGTAACCATCTTAGATGATGCATGACTTTAAGAAACGTGAGCTTTTTCGCTCCAACTTTGGGGAGAGTCAGGCCGGAAGGTGCATATTTAGGAGGGAAACATGGAAAACGTGCAGGACAGCCACACTCAACATACATATGCAAAGGCTCTCCTAAATAGCAACTACAAATGAATGAAATCAACTCACCATAAAGAATGACGCTGGCATTAGTGATCCCCATGGTGTTCATGGCAACACAGGTATAGTTCCCATAGTCTTCTTCGGAAACATTGAAGAAAATGAGCATTGATTGTTTGCCTTGATTCTCGATTTTGATTCCATTTATTCCATTGAAAATCCTGAAAGATAGACAGGAGCAACTTTCTAGTCCAGGGGTGGGCAATTGCGGGCCGCCGGTGCTGTCCTGCCTGTTTTATAGGTCTCCTTGCTGCAACACACCTGATTCAAATGATCAGGATTGCTGTCCAGCTTCTGCAGACCTTGCTCATTATCCGACCATTTGAATCAGGTGTGTTGCAACAGGGTGACCTAGAAAACATGCAGGACGCCGGCCGGCCCTCGACGAGGACCGCCATTGCCCACCCCTGTTCTAGTCGTTTATTGATAGGAAAAGTAAAAAGCAACACAAAAGTGAGCCATGGAAATTTGTCAGAAAGGCCAAATTCCCAATTCATCTCCACTTGCCTGCGATCTTCTTTGTACCACTCAAAATCGGCTCGAGGGACAGCAGAGGCTTCACACTGAAGAACTCCTTTTTGTCCAACTGCTGTGCCCGTGGCCCTTGCCTTAGAAATTAAGGGAGGATCTAGATGACACATGCAAAAATCCATCAAATACATCGTGACATGAATGATGCAAATAATGCTGCTGCGGCTGCTGCTGCTGCTGCTGCTGCTGCTACTTACAGTTGACTGCAACCTGTACCGTCCGAACATCAGGGGCGGAAATGTCGTTTGAAGCAATGCACTCGTATGATCCCGATCGATCTTTGGTGATGGCAGCCAGCTCCAGATACTCTCCTTCTGTTACAAATGTGTGAGTGCCTGGAAAAGGGAAAGAAAGACAAAAAAGGACATTGCGTTCAAAATTGACGTCTACTGACCTTGATATGGCTCAAAAAAAAATGAAAAAAATTATCAGAGGATTAAAAGGAGAAGTGTCAATACATAGTTCAAAATCGAGACAGATTCAGGACAATGTTTATTGAGTCCATAGAAAATCCCTTTTCAAAAGAATATGATCAGGCGTCCGCAGAATTTGCTGATGAGACAGCACTCCCAGTGATAGCCGGAGTACAATGACACTCAAATCATTCCATTCATATACGTAAGTAGGAAAATAAACATCAAGTTTGTTTTTCTTAAGCTAGGTGTAATTTTGTTGCTAGGTTACTGTAAGATATTTCCCCTGTTTCCATGGTATCGTACACGCTGAATAGAATAGGTGCCTGCAAAGGCCAACTATTGTCTACGAAAGCCTATCCAAACGAAGAAGCCAAGAACAATTGGTGATCTTTTCCAATAATCCGATCCATTATACGGCAACCTCATCATAACACAGGAGCACTTCAACCTAACAACGGTATTCAAATGAAGTCAATCATTCCAGAAATTCATGATGACGCTGGAAGTCATAAATAAGTGGCTTAGGTGTGTGTCTTCAGCCTGATAATTCCACTTGATGATAATTAATAACGATCCACTAGTGACGCGTTGATGCGTACCATCTCGCGGCACCCTTGTGGCATTTTGATGAAGCCTGCGTGAAGATGCCGCTCACACGTGTGACAAGAGAACTAACGTGATGTGAACTGGGAATACAAATTGTTTTCAAGCTTCGGCGGGTACTTGGGATGCCTTCATAATACACCTTGTAAAATAAACTCAAAGTGTTGCGACTGGCGGCTTTGTAATGATCTCATGTCGGATTGAGTTGGCTGGCTAGCTGTGGCTGGCTGTGGCTGTGCTGTGGCTGTGGCTGTGGCTGTGGCTGTGGCTGTGGCTGTGGCTGTGGCTGTGCCTGTGGCTGTGGCTGTGGCTGTGGCTGTGGCTGTGCCTGTGGCTGTGGCTGTGGCTGTGGCTGTGGCTGTGCCTGTGGCTGTGGCTGTGGCTGTGGCTGTGGCTGTGCCTGTGGCTGTGCCTGTGCCTGTGCCTGTGCCTGGCTGGCAGCGCTCAAAAGACATCACCAGCCATTACGTGTGGAACAAATGATTGCACACTTCATTGGAGTTTGCTCATTCCAAGTTTATGGATCGAATGTGACTATTTACTTCTTATTGTAGTTTGCGCCTCTGAAATTTAAAATGCCCACTGTATTCTTCCCATTTACAAACATTTGGGTTCAATTGTCCTAATCGCAGCATTAAAAATGTCTGTGTGTAGATCTCAGGCTCTAAAATTGCTTTTGAAGCACATCTTCTCAAACAGCCTGTTCAGTGGCAACAAAGAAGCTCCCCCCTTCCATTGTGTAACATTTTGACAGAATGGGGGCAGTGCTTTTTTGATATATTGTGATAGCAAAAATTGCTTTCTCAGCACAGCAGAACAAATCAAATAATGTAAAATGATAACAGAAGCACAATATACTCCGTTTTTATCAAGGGGAAAAAAAAATCCAACTGACTTACTGTGAACTATTTTATTTTTTTTTTTGCATTGAATAAATAATTTTGGTCGAATGAAAACTAAGATGCGGATGAGAACACGAGCACTGTTGAGCATGTGAATGACTCATTCCCGTACCGCCAAAATCAAGTGACATATGCAGAATTAATTGGAGATCTCATTGAATATACATTAGAATGGCTTTCAATTGGCCTATTGACTGACATCGGGCAGCGGAACGACGACTTCCATCTTCATTCAATTCAGAATGTCATACTTAAAAAGAGCAAACCTCAAATAAGCATACCGAAATGATATTATATTATTATTGATAGGTCGAGAGCTTACCAGTATTGTGCTCGTGAAGAACCAGTGTGGATAATGACAAGACAGATAAATAAAGAATTGACGTTGGAGGCACAACATCAGCTCAATTCATGACTCACACTTGTGTATACTCAGAGCTGACAAAATTAGAATAGCACACGCATTCTAATTCCCAACTCCTTTTTTAGCTCAACCGCAGGGTTGTAAGGTCTAATAAACACAATAGACCCCCCCGCCAGCCGGCCCGCTCGCGCAAAACAGCCAAGTTTGCCAGCTAAATCAAGATTGATTGGACCTGAACGCACCAAGGCTGCGTTTTGGAAAGCTCCAACTCCTGAAATAAACACTCAGGCCCCTTTTGGGAACGGATGTCGGGCCATGCAAGGTCTCATCGACGAGGTTAGAAATAGGCTTTATTATCATTATTTCTTTCTTTCTTTCTTTCCTTCTTTCCTTCTTTCTTTCTTTCTTTCTTTCTTTCTTTCTTTCTTTCTTTCTTTCTTTCTTTCTTTCTTTCTTTCTTTCTTTCTTTCTTATTATCTGCATATATTCAAAAGTGGAAGACAAACGTTTGACCTAAGCGAGTGTGGGAATATTCTATTTTATGTGGAAAAAGGCCCAAAAGTTACCTCTTGGGGAATGATGCCTCCATTTGATGCTGGCCTCTGGTCGACCCACGGCCAAGCACATGAGGTTGACGTTGCTGCCCTCGTTTACTGTGACGTCCTTTGATATGTTGGTGATCCTGGCAGGTACTGACGAGAAAAAAAAAGACAAAATTGTGATTGACTTCTAATGAAATGGCAGAAGAGCAAGTTGGGGGGGGAAAAAATCTGGTTGAAAATAACGGCTGGTTTGGGAATCAATTAGCCGGCATTTGATGACAAATTCAGCGGCTCGTCGTATTGCACTCGACTGACTTCTTTCATTAGCAAAATGCTCTTTTGACAAGCATGCAAACACAATTGGATGGAGAAAATGTAATCTTGACAACTAGGGATATAATTGTTACTAGATTTAAATTGGACAATTTCATGTTCTTGAGCTGCTTGAGCTGACATTACTCAATATTGACTGAATGCATCATTTATTATATGCAAATTAAATTGCGCAATGACCCAAAAAAATGCCCTAACTTTTTCAGTTTATGACTCGCATGGTTTTTGAGTCACCGATTCCGATATTTGGCAACAACAAAAAAATCACATTATTAATCATACGACCTTTGGTATTCATTTCTCAAAGAGCTACTATTTTGAAACAGCATAATCATATCTCACCAATTAACATATCTTCACAACCTTTTTGAGCACCTCAAGCAAGTACAGTCATGCAGCTAGCAAACAAGGCATTTATTGGCTAATCCAACACATGCCAAATACAAAAGACAGAAGGAAAATCGAAGCAGTCTACACGCAAAAAAGGCAGCGCACCAAAGCCATTTCAAAGAGATATTTATAATAGCTGTTTGTTCACGTATAAATGATATTATCAATAATGCAGGCAGGTCACTGATTACCCCCCCCCCCCTCCACTCACACACACACACTGATATGTCTTCCCCCCTCAAGCAAGCACACACACTAGGAGTGGGAGTGTTTCCATTTCCATTCCATTCTAGTGACAGGGAGCTGAAGATGGAGAGGCCAAAAAGAAATCTCTCAGGGGCACAAAAAAAAATTAAATAAAGGGAGAAGGTGATAGATAGATTTTGCCAGGATGAAAAAGACTTTTTCAAAGTGCTTAAAAGACAGTAGGTAAGTTTAGTCACATGAAAGTCTTTTACCTTGAACAATGAGATGCACTTTGATGGATTTTGGTTTCTTATTGGAGAGGAAGGAGCAGACGTAGGGTCCCTCGTCATGGATGTCAACATTTTGGATCTGGATGCTGTATTCCGTGACGGCTGTATTTTCCATCAGAGTCACGCGAGGGTCCAGAGACCATTTCTCTTTGCCGGCAAAAAGAATGGTGGTGCGATTGAGCCACGCCACCTTTGACACTTTACTGTCCACACTGCATCTGGAAAAAACACATCAAGTTGTCGTCATGAGCAAAAGTCAAGTGCAGACCATTCAGTGCAATATTCAGTGTCGATATTTGATTAATGAAGAGGCATTTTCAATCATGTCTCAATGATGATTAAAAAAAATCCCACACACTCTTACAGCGCAAAGTCAGAGTCACGGCCAAAGCATCAATAAAAAATCATCTCATGGCCTTGAATGGAATGGGCGCGTGGCGTGGCGTGGCTCAATGGTAGAGTGCTCAGCTTCGAACCCAGGGGTTGAGGTTTTCCTCCTCAGCCATTGTAACCATGTCAACGTGTCCTCGAGCAAGCCCCACTTTGCTCACGATATCATGGCATCCATCGGTGGCTGAATGAGGAAGCACTGTCAAGTGCTTGGAGTATTAAAGGTGGAAAAGCTCCAGAGCATTTCATGTACCGCATCTACCGTTGCAGAGTCGCCATCAGAAGTTCAGTCAAAACTACACTGACAGTGTCATATGTTCAAGTGGATGAAGCTTAGAAAGAAAAAAGAAAGTCCCCAATCGCACAAACGTGTCCCCAGCGTCTGGGATGACAGGAAGCGCCGGAAGGCTTTGGCGTATGACCATGATGTGCCATTGGCTCCCAGAGTGGCCCAAAGGACGAGACTCAGCTCTCCATTTAGAACAAAAGACTCCAGTGTTCTATTTGCGAGGAACTACTTTTACGTGTGGGCACATAAGCGGAGGGAAATGAAGAAAGAAAAAAATCATAAGGATACACAAAATCCATGCACGGAATTTCAACCCACGACCTTTGCACTGTGGGACACACGTGCATGAGAAGAATGTAAGCCTTTTAATCATTGGATCTTTTTAGCAAAGTCTGGATATCATTTCACACACCCTGCACAGGGCCGCACCTCACTACGTAGTATGTGTGCCAGAATAACAAGATGTCTGAAACAGAAGACACTCAGGAATCAAAATTGACAATTTGTCTGGGGCAGCGATAGCCAGATTCAGATGCGATATAGCTGTCAATCACGCCATGCAATGACTTTTTATCAATCTGAATGATTATGGACACCATCTGATAACGTGCAGAAAATCCTGGCTGCGGGCTTACAGGAATTGCCATGTCTTTTCAAAAGTCATCATACGCATGTTCAACTTGACCGTTAAGCATTGTGGAAAGGTGATCCAGTGAAATGAATGGACAGGGATGAAGCATATGAAGAAACCACTTTCTGCAATTAAACACACCTTAGCATATGGCATTAATACATCCTTCATTTGGAATGAACAAGGCTAAACAGGTAGGGTGGTCATTCTTTTGCAGATTGGGAAGGTGTTAGCAGCGCAACAACATTGGATGTTTACTTGTCAGCTTCATCTGCTTTCTTGGACTGCTTCCAGTGTTTCAGCAGATGCTTATTTCAAATTTCCGACACATCTGCTGCTAATTTGTAATGAGAAAACATCACTTTGCCCACATTCATCTGAAAATGAATACGTAAATTAGCCATCCGTTCAAATAATGAAAAGGATTCTTTTTAATTAAGGGTGAACGAAACCCAGAGAATGTTTAAATAAGTAGGAATTGATATTGTGCTTAGGTAGGGCATATCACAATTCATTGTTTCATATCACCGGATCTCAATTATTAGGACTTTTTTGGTATCTCTTTCCAAATAGCCCGTTTTAAAATATCTGCACTGAAAACTGACGAAAACACAAATCATTTCAACATATCAAATTATAGCGGCCAAGGAGAAACACCACATGTTGGAAATTTCAATACATTGCTATTGAAATGTCTAAATAATACATCTATCTACTTGGTTCTGGAAGGCAAAAAGCAGGCCTCAAATAAAGTACAGCTTGGCTTTTGGTGACATTGTTTTTTGGGTTGCTTTCGAAGAGAAGCCTCAGGGTGTTGTGACCACACTGCATGGGATTTGGAACCTTGATTTCATGAAGGCCTTTTCACATTGCACTTGGCAACATGCACCATGCTGCTGACAAAGCCATTCATTATGTATAGGCTGTGCTGTGCTGTGAAGGCAGGCAGGCAGGCGCAAGGATGGAACACCATGTCAATGTGGGTGGTTGCTCGATGCGACGTGACGCCACGCGACGCGACCTCCAAATGAAAAATGTTCAATTCAAGAGTGGCATTACGTTGATGTCAGGAAGTGCAACCAATAGGAGAGAAAGAGAGAGGCTGGCTGCATGGCTGCATGGCTGCATGGCTGCATGGCTGCATGGCTGCATGGCTGCATGGCAGAGCGATATCAGCGATTGAGAGGGGGAAATCCTCCCTCTTTGGCTGCTACACCAGCAGAGCACTTCCGAATATGGACAAGCTGTCACAATGTCATTTGACCTGCATTTCCACCATCTGAGTGCAACAACAACGTCTTTCGAGCTGACTTCATAATACAACTTTTATGCTCCAAGAGTTGACATACAGTCGCCTTCGTCAAGGTAGAAGGGAAACAGCTAGTAATCAGTGTTAGCACAAAACGTTCAGGCTTCTGCAAGGCCCCCCCAAAAAAGACTCCATCTAGTTTTTAATTCCCCTCTCGACTTTTTTCCCTTCTCAATGATGAAGTCACATCAATGGGTGAAAAAGTTTGAAAAAGATGCGGCATTGTTATTTCGAAACAAGGTTATGTAGATCACAAACAACTCCCCCATATTTAAGCAGGCAGGGGCGTGTTGACCTTTCATATCCACTGCATTCTTCTTTTTCCCCCAACAGAGCACTACATGAAAACAGCGCCTTAACAGCTTTATCGATTCCATATAGTGAAGGCAAAAGTCAATCCGACAAGGTAGGCCAATTTGAAAAAGAAAAAAAAAAAGGGACCACATGCTAAATACACCAAGCCAAAACAAATGGCTGTGATTTGAACAAAAGATAGTGCTGTTAATATACAGTGCAAAACCATGACAACACCTTCATACCCTCCATCAAATATTGACGATTTGTTTTTTCCAAATGAAAATATAGCTCTTTTTTTCCAAACTACCGCCTTGACTAATCAAACAGCCCCTTTGAAAGCATTGGCCTACCTTGATATCTATCACACGCACAAATCGATCTCAAGCCCGACCACCCGTGCTGGTGCTGGTGCTGATGCTGGTGCTGGTGCTGATGCTGCTTTGGCTTTCTCAGCTCCTTGCATCCTCACCAAGCAAGACAATAACCAAGCGATCAATAACATTCAAGGGCAACGAACAAGGGAGGCTGACTTGTGTCCTTTGTCCGTGAACTTGCTTCCCAGTGATGTATGCAGCGCAATCAAATGATTGCATCTCCTAAAACACGTATGTCGCCGCATTCGTGTGCGTTATGAAGATGCTTAATAACTGCATGGAAGAAGAGCTGTCATAGCTAACGCGTGCACGCGGTGGCTGCACATGACAGACACACACACGCGCACACACACACAGACAGACAGACGGCGGCTGCTGTCCACTCCTCATAAGCAATGTAAGAAATAGCATGCATGAATCTAAATGTAGCGTGTCCCACGTACTTTAAGACGGCGCTGTCCCCTTGCCGCACGCTAATGTTGTCCTTTGAGCCAGCCGAATCGCCGCTTCGGAGCGCAACTCCTGCAGGTACAAGCAAGAACAATTGAAGTCCGAGCACGACGAGGCATTTCCCAGTCGCCGTCCAAGAGCCACAAATGCCCATGTTTTCCTCTCACTGCGCAACTTGAGCTGGACAACTCGAATGTACTCCTTTTTTGCGTCTTAAACGCTGCGGCGGTCCGCAAATTCCACTCGGCAAATAAGATGCCTGCTAGAATTGGCGTCGGAGCTTCTCTCTCTCTCTCTCGCTCGCTCGCTCCAAGTAAACAGGCTTGTTATGAAACACCCGTGAGTCTATGTGTGAAACCGAGCGTGTGCAAACGATGGAGCAAGAGCGTCAGCTGCTCGAGGAAACTGATTCCCGAGGTCGGACGGAGGAAGAGAGAAAAGGCAAGGCGACGAGCGAGCGAGCGAGCGAGCGAGCGAGGGAGCAGCCGCGCGTCCTCAGCTTGAAATTGTCAAATGGATGCTCTTCCAAAGATGCATCTGCATCTTCTGCATCCTTAATTGTGGACTGAATGCGTGATCGCGTGAAATGCGAGCCCGCTCCCAGCAACTACTCTCCTCTCAATTTTATTTGGGATCAGACACCCCCCCCCCCCACCACCACCTCCAGTCCCACATCATCTTTGCAGCCTTCTTCCGACATTTTTTAATAAACAGGTAGCACCCGAAGGTCTACGGCGTATGGAAGGCTATCTACAGTCATGGCAGTTACAAAAGCTTGCAATTAAGATTGTGGAAATGTATTCCAGTAAACCCGGGGCAACATTTATTCATCTCAATCACAAAATTCATTCATTCATTCATTCATTCATTCATTCATTCATTCATTCATTCATTCATTCATTCATCCATCCATTCATTCAGCTAATGCTTTTAGACAATGGGAAATCGATGGGATTTTAACTTGTGAGCCGGTTAGTTCCCAATCAAAACAAGTAGTAGATTATAGAGACTGGCCAACATTAGCATCTTGGTTGCTAAGCGCGTTGCTATGGATGTATTTTGGAACCTAGGTGAGACGTATACTTAAGCTCACTTTAGCCATTCCAATGTGGTTGCTCAAGTTGACTTCACACTTGCGCTTTAAGGGCCATGTTCCACCAGCTCGTATTGTAACTTAATAAATACATTGTCTTGTTGTTTCCTTTTCCTAACGGCTTGTCGTGAAAGAATTGCGATGTGGTTTTGTGCCGGAGAAATCCGACAAAGATAAGACATAATTGGAATGATATCTCCGTTGGATGCAGTACAGGCAGTACACCTAATGGTTTTTAAATGAACCTGACCTCAGCGAAATCCAAGATATGTGCTCTTAATTATGGTCAAGAGTAAACACCACATGCAAACCCACCCTCCTGCCATAAAATGTCGCTTTAACCATTTTGGGGGAACTTCTATCAGGGCATTAAAAATAGATGAAATAATATTTCATCATAATCACCTGCAGTTTCAACAACATACGTATATTTAGTGCAAAGCAATGGCCGCTTTCTTTCTTTTTTCTTTCTTGTGTTGAACCTACAGCAGGGTGGGTACATCTGCTGACCTGGCCAAAACTCCACTTTAAGCAAAGGCGACATTTGCCGGCAAGCGTTTAGGAATGGCAATTAAGAATGACATTGTTTTGGCTACATTAATCACACCTGACATATAGAAACGAGGATAGGAAAGGAACAGAGCTACTGGGAGAAAAAGGGAAAGAGCAAATTCTGTGCTTGAGATCCATTATGCATGCCCGAAAAGCAAATAGGCTGATATTGATTCTAAAATGCTCAATTCCGTTTCACTTAAATCAACGTCTTTTTGTTTGGTTGGAGCAAAGAAGAAGATTGTCTTTCATTTTGTCCACACATGCAGTGACATCATTTCCTGCCGCTACGCCTTAACATTGGACTCCGAGTGGTTGATAGAAACAATCAGGGCTAATCTTTATTCATATCATGCGAGAATGGGCCAGACCGGCAGACAATCGAGCAGCCTCTGACCAAGGCCGGTCGGCCAGTCGGCCGGCTAATACCCAAGCGAAAACATGGACTGACTGAATAAAGAGCAGCCACTCAATAGAGTCAGTCAGCTGCACAAGGCGAGGATTTACCCAGACGCAAACAATAAAGTTGTGTCACTTTTTCCATCAGATGCCCGCCCAGCCACCATCTCAGTTGGTCAAGCAGAGCTGTGTCAAATAGTTTGCAACAAATGTTAGCACAGGTCAAGCACCCATTGCAATTGCTCTTAGAATTATGACAGAGGTTTGTCATTTTCAGCAACTGCTAGAAACAGGATGTGGGGGGGAAAAGAAATCCCTGGAAATCACATTTCAGGATGATTTTTAGAGAATTTATTTGTAAATGATGGCATAAAACAATTTGGTCAATAAGAGACACGCGAGGGCTTCTTTGGGAATGAGTCAATGCAAGATAACATCCCCATCAAATCCCAATGGCTCGCTCCACCCATTTCATGAAGGTGACACACTTAGCTTGACGGGATGATCTGTCCAGCCCAAAAATGGTCAAACCTTTCACTTTGATTGGGCCTAATAATGACTAAATGGTGCAGTCTCCTTCAACTCATGGTACCCCAGATGGTTTGGCTCTGTGAAGAGACAGAGAGGTCGTTAGAACTTCTACAAATCCATCTCTTCTACATTCACCATCGCTTCTCTTTGACATACGGAGGTGACTCCGTATAGAATGGTGCAAATCAATAAAGCAGTAAAAATATCGACTAAAAATGGAGCAGAGCAATGGACTACGATATACATTGCATGTTTTTTTATTTCTTACAGCATTGATCCCTCGTGAAATGGACTTAAAAAAGTTTCTGTGCATCCCAAACGATGTAAGTGAAAATAGCCACGAGCAGAATGCGTTTGAGTGTGTAGATCAGTGTTACGGTACCAAAAGTCATATTCTCCTCCACCACTGGTCTTTGTTCACTGCTGTTTACAATCCTCCCCTGCGCCGCTCCCAGAATTGTCATGATATCCACAAGGTTGAACTTTCCTTCTTCTTTGGCTTCCTGCACCTCCTCGGCCAACTCCATGGCGGCCTCGTCCCGCTCTTCTAACTCCTCTTGGCTCAGCATCGCGTTTAGTCCTTGTCCTGCTGTCGTCTTACCGACCATGGGGGGCGCCAGAGAGCACAAAGCCCGAACCTGTCCGTATGACTTGAGGTGCGAAACGTTGGCCCTCAAGAAAAGCAGGAGCACATTGAGATCGTTCAGCGGACAGCCGAGCCTGCGTTTGTTGACCACGTCCAGGGCGGGAAGCACCTCATAGACGGAGATGAAGGTGGTGTCCCAAACAAAGAGCCGAACGATACTGAAGAGTACGATTGGTGCCAAGAGAAGATAGATGGCGCCGTTGGCCACACTTATAACCTGAAAGACCAACTGGCCAATCATTTTGCATTGAACCAGCTCAGGAATCCAGTTGTGATCCCGTAGCATACCGCTACGCACAAAGCAGCTGAACTCATCTTGCAGGAAGGCGGACAGGTGGAAGTAGGTCAGATAAAGACAGGCGGCCGTCATGAAGGTCAGCAGGAGGAAGCCACGCAGGAAAAGCATGCTGACCAGGAAGTAGGAGTTTTGCTTGCACTGCATGTATCTCTCCAGAAGGGGGTACTCAAAGTACCGCTTCCTCTTTGCTCTGCACGGCAACACAGGGAGAAGAATACGTATGAGCGCTCGTGCAGATGCACCGACAAGCGCCTTCTATTTTCAACGAGCACGACTTGCTTACCACATTAGCCACTGTGGCCTTCCATAAACGTTTCCCCTCATCTACTAAAACCTTGCCGATACATTTTATTTGGCAGGAAATAATGAGTAGTGTCTATGACGTTCCAAATACCAGCATCTTCTCAATCATCCCATTTGAATAGCAAACACATCAGCATCACTTCTCTTTCTGTTTCTGTGATTCTTACTTTTCTTGCTCTTTTCGTTGGAGGTATTACTCTGTCCCAATGCACAAAATACGGCCCGTAAATACACGGTTGAATGAGTACTTGACCGCTTTGAACAAGACCTGACCTCGACCTCATTATACAAGTGTAAAAATGAACTTGAGCAGTAATTGGGAGTGGTTCGAGTGTGGATAAATGGACAAAAAACCCAGTAGACACACTCCATCATCTTGGGAAAAAGTTTTTCTAAAAGCTTTTTTACAATGGCAAGCCCGAGTACATTTATTTTCCCATTATCTATTTATGTCTTATTTTAAACAAAGACACCTGGTAATCATAGAAATCATTTCTTACCGCTGCAGCTCTGCCTGAAATGTTAATGGGTTCTTGGTATTCTGACGCATATCCAGGATGCTCTGAGCCAATCGGATGGAGCGGTTGTACGACTTGTCGAGTTCGTCAATAATGAAGAGCAAGTCTGAGCCCAGCGAAGGCACGGCGAGCTGGCGCCAGATGAGAGCCGGCAGATACATTAACACTGCCATAGCCAGAAGCGAATACGGGAACATCTGGGGGGAAACGGTGGGAAGCAAAAACAATGAGGATCCAATTTCTTTGTTATCCTACTTTCAGGTTCGTTTGCAGCCACAAACCAATCCGATTGCTAATGAATTGGATATGTAACAGAGGCTTGATGGAATCAGATAAATGCCACTCACTTTGTGCACCCAAAGGGAGCGCTCCTCAAAGTTCCCATTGCTATCAAACTCGTGATGCATGAGGGAGTCCCAGCAGTATGTGTCAACGTAGCTGGCCTGCTTCGCGGTGAAATTGCTGGGAGGAAAACAGCTGATCTGCGGGCCTGTGGGAAGAAGAAAGAAGAAAGCAACACCATTAGCACCCTGATCTGATAAAAAAAAATAATAAATGGCAAATTTGAAAATGGTGTCAATTGTCTCCGAGCAAACCCATTCTAAGGGGCTGACCTACATTCCCTTATCGTTTGTCATATTATCGTTCATCAAGCACACATACAAACCCATTCTAAGGGGCTGCCCTACATTCTAGAACATGCTCAAAACCTGCTGTGCAATAAGAAGAACCCATTTCAAGAAAAACACAACTGAGCAGACATACTAATGACTGAGGTCCACATGCTGAGCAGTCAGTTTCCAGTGTGACTTGGAAGCAAAACCAAACGTGATCAAATGACAAGCTTCACCACCAAAATGACAAGATGCCCGTTTGGTTAGGGAAACAAGCAGGTGTGTAGAAAGTGCAGACAGCAAGTGCAGACTTTGGAAAGTTTGGCTTTGAAATAAGGCAAAACGGCTTTCAACAACTAAAAAAAAAAAAAAAAAACAACGTGTGACTGCTTCCCAAATTTGGGCTTCTTCAACTTGTACTTTAACACAGCCACATATGTCATTTCACAAGTCGACTCCACCCAAAAACAGCTAGGGAACACACACACACACACACATGGGCTGTGCCCCATCAACACTGACTGAAGCTCACAAGCCGAAAAATAGGGTTTCTATTTTTGAAAGCCAGCCTCCACATCTGCTCTGGAAGAAGTCTCTCATTATATATCTTACGACGTCAGCTTGTCTAACTAATAAGAAGCAAATGTTACATCATGGTCCACAACATGTTTGCAATTGAAGCAATATTTTCTAATCTATCTGACGCCATTGACAGCTAGGAAAAATACAAATATGTATTCTGCCCATAGATGAATGCAGTTTTTTTTCTTATCCACTGACAATTTACTTCTTGAAGTTCTTGGCAAATGTCAGGTATTATTAGATAACACAGTAGTTTATTTATTTCAGAAGCTAGGCTCTCCTATTGTACTTTTGTGCACTGCAAAGTTCAGCAAGAATATGAGCGAGAGAGAAATTCAACCGCACTCTGTAATATTGATCAATTTCAGTACTTGCGTCTATATTTCTATACTTACTCACAAATAAAAATGAGACAAAATCAAATGGAGCGTAACCAAAGAGACTTTCTTACCGAGCGACACCTCCCGAGCAAAGGCCATGCAGACCAGCAACAGAGGGAGGCCAACAGAGACATATTTGATAACCCTGTCCAAAGGAAGCTCCAACTCCAGATGGCTGATCCGGTTTGGCACGCCACTGTTGGGCAACAGGGCATCCGATAGCATGGCCCTTGCCGCTTCCTTGGCAATGGACATTTTCAACACCTAAATGTTCACAAAGTCCTGTTAATAGCGTGTTGTCTGTTCCTCATACAAAAATCAAATAGAAATCAGCAGCACATACCACTTAACGGCAACAGAGACAAAGCACCTACCTTGCGGATGTCTTCCAGCTGACTCCAGCGGTGCACATAGAATAGAAGGTAGCTGCAAAACAAGAGCTTTGGACGCCTTATGTACTTTGGGCGTGTTTCAGTCAATGAGAGGTTGGATTTGGGTGGAACCAGAATCGGCCAGGTCCAAGTGTAATTACAGAGAAGACATTTGGGGAGCATGCAGCCACCCAAATGGCAGACCTTTAGTACAACAAATTATACGGGTGTAATTCGGCATATTTTGCTTGCCTGACCACGCAGTGGTTTATTCCGCCTCTATCATTTAAGAGACTAATTTTACACTCTGCGTGTATTTCTACCGCTTAGGTCTGAAATTTACAGGAGAGGTTTCAAAGAAAGGAAAAAACTATCAATTGGATTGACTGAATGACATGCATAGAAGAATAGTACATCATCCACATCCATCCATTTACATAGTTTAATTATTAAAATTGGTCTATTGAAACACAGTAGATTATGACAAGAAGTGTACAAATGAAATATAAATACTCCCCGTCGTCTATCACTTGCGCTGGAAGATCGAGTTAAAAAAACAAAAACAAAAAACAAAGCAGTGAGAAAATAAGATTAATGAGCAACATACTTCACAGTCACCACTCAGAACATTAAATAGAACATGGGTTGTAGGTTTTTTTTCTTTAGACTTTTTCACCATTGAAATGAGTGAATCTCATTTGTAGTTTCATACAAAACAGAATGAAAATTGTTTCCCAGTTTCTTGAAAATCTTTCGCATAAAATGGCACTTTTCTTCCACAACTTGTTTGTCTTCTGCAAAATGGTTTTCTTCCTTTAAAAAGTCAGTTAGTAAATGATGATGGCTTATTCAGTCCCATATTCCAAACAGCGTGATGAAAAGTTTGTGGGGGAGTTGCCATGTTCCAGCATCAAACAATATCACGCAAAATAGCCAAGCAGATCTGGAAGCAGGACCTGCTGTCATGTGCACACAACCAGCCATCATTGTCATCTTGCTTCAGCTGCCTTATGAGCCCAAGCAAAAAGATAAAGCAAAAGAAATTCTGCAAGTCTTCACCCATCAACAACACTTGCCTACCATGTTCAAATTTGCTTCTGTCCAACAGAAAGTTCAAGGATCATGCTTAATAGGCTTTCGGTAGCTCAAATATGTGGCCGCGCGAGTGGAAGAAAAATGCTCAGTGTTTGTCCGACCTGAGAACCCATATTTGAACAGGTATATCGACAAGTATTGTGCAGATATTTAGAAATCGCCCCACGCCCGCCCGTCCCCTCCCAGCCCACCCCCCTTTGTTTTGAAACGTTGAGTAACTACGCTCGGTACGCTTTTTTTGTCAAGCAAAAATATTGCATTTCGAAAACTCGTGTGTTTCTGTGCTCTGAGGAAATTGAAAGTAGTCGAACACATCAGGCTCTCCCAAGCATCAAGTTCTTTCACATTGGATTATTTGGAACATTTTCTTTCGTAAAGTCAAATCTATTATTATCCTGTCCGGGTCATATTTGTTTCTCAATGGAAGAAGCCCTGATTGTTTTGCGTGCCGTCAAATGCATATCGAATATGGCAAGAGTGCAACGTGTCGGAATCCGAAATGAGCCATGTGAACGGATGGGCCGAGTGAGCGAGCGAGTGAGGTCAATGTATTTATTGTACGTCTAGTATGTCCCTCCTTCCTCTCAGACTACTCCAGTTCCTCTCTGCCCTCTATGCTGCCGTCTCTTCTTCCCCTATTGTTTTCATTCTCTCCATCCTCTTCCTCCTCCTCCTCTTCCTCCATTCCTTCCTCCTCCTCCTCCTCTTCCTCCTCCTCCTCCTCCTCTTCGTCGGTGCCATCCATGGAGTCGTCAGCTCCCAGCATGGCTTGCTGCATGGCCAGAGTGGCAGAGTCCGATGACAGCGACTGGAGGCTGTCCAGGCTTAGCGGGTCTGAAAGGAACCACAATCAAATAGTCATAGCATTTCTCCACACTTGAAGCAGTTGCGAGAGACGGCACGGCACCCATCTCGGCTGACTTTGGGCAAAAGGCAGACAGACGATAGATACCCTGGACTGGTCATCAGTCAGCTGCAGATTGACTTGACAAGACAACAACATTAACGCTAGCGGAAATCTTGTTGCCTGCATCCAAGATAAGTAATGACCTATTGTTATTAATGATTATTTTTTATATCCGTTGCCCAAGCTGCTTACTTCTTGCTTCTAATCAATCAATAGTGGCACCTAGTGGTGAAAATGCAAGCTTGACTTTTCATTCATTTTGTACAGTTAAGCCCATGTACTTAATATAGCTGGCCACATTTGGAATTCACGCACATGATTGGAAAGAAACATAATCCAACAAATCATCAATCAAGTACCTACGCATTTTAGATGGCAGGGAAACGTTTCGATCGAAATTTCTACAAACGGGTTGATATCATAGAAAGTATTTGGTATTACCGTCTGAATTGTTTCCCGTCTGGGATCTGTGCGTTTGCAAAACTCCAGCTACAATGGAGTCGGGCCAGAAACGCTGTGTGGGACGATGCTGGGATTTCATTTTCTTTGCTTTAGGAGCTGGGTCAGGGTTACTGGCATCCAACATAGGCTGGAGGATACGCCGCCGAGCATTGATGAACCTGAAAACAGAGAGGTCAAATAAAGTTCCACCATCATTTTGCTCCCCAAAAGCTTTTCTCAACTGGACATCAGTATTGTGTGGCACAATGCACTTGCGCCACCTACAGGTAGTAGAAAATCCGGGCAAGCTCGCGAGTACGAGCTTCGGCTGGCCAACTCGTCCAATTAAACGCGTCGTTCTCCATAAAAATGGTCAAGCCTTGTCTTAACTACAAGGCATAGGCGCTAATTACCAGCACCTCCCTGACCCAAATTGATTGAATAATGCTGGTCAAGAAGTTTTGACTCCAATTTTCAATCAGAGATGCCGCCGTATACTTTTCTAGATCATTTTCGAGTGCTGATTCCAAATTAGCATTCGTCTTTTTCACTAGCACTAATAGGTTTAAGTTGACTTTTTTGTTTTTTTAATCAGCGTCCAAAATAAGCAGAGGGACACAAAGGGCCTAATTAAAATTGGTTCTTGACCAGTGCAGTAGAGACATTAGACAACCAGAAGATGGCAGCATAGGATAAGCACATGACATCTTACCAGTTATTGACTTGCAAAAGCGTCAAGCTTGTCTGTGCTGCAATTTGCCTTTTCTCATCTTCTGTTGGGTACGGGTGCTGAGGGAGAAAGAGAAGACAGCATTGGTCAGCCTCAACATCATATCTATTGGACGTGCAATTTGTTGCCTCACCATGAGATGCTGAAAGAGCCATGAGCGCATGATGTTGGTGGCTTGTTTGGGAAGGACCCCCCTCTTATTCCTTGACTTCTTGTCTTCGCTGTCCAATAGAGCTGACAGATCAACATTTAACTGTGGAACATTGACAAAAGGTAGTGAGAAGAAGGTCAAATCAAAGTGGCTGCTGCTGCTGCTGCTGCTTGCTTAGTTCAGGTTATCACAAAAACACAAAAAGGCAACTGGTTTCTTTTTGTGTGACAAGGGTAGTAGTAAGACCTCTTCAAATGTCACCATGGTACCTGAATTTGAGCAATGCTTCTTCCATCAACCACTAAAACCTCTTTACTACTAATCACCATATTGCAGCACTGTTATGGAAAATAAAATGCCCCCCCTCCCAAAAATAAAAAAAATGCTGCTCAGAGTATACTAAAGAGGAAGTGCCCCTAGCTGAGTTATTTATTGAACAGTTGAACACTCAATATTTTCATATTTTAAAATCAATGATACTATATAGGTTTCCCTGCATCTAAAACTCATTTTTACGCTTGTCCATGAATGCAACACTAAGGCCGGCCAATCGCAAACCTCGTTTCATGTTGGCCAATGACAAACAGCTGAGGGCGGGAGCAACCAGTGAGCCGTTTGTATGAAAAAGGGGGGAGGGGGATGAGCAATCTTGAAAAAACAAAACAGACAAAATATTGAGAAAAATTGAAAAGAATTTCTGAATGCACAGGTGGCGAGCTGCAATTTAAAGTGCCACTGCTCTGTAACCCCTATACGAGTCTTTTTTTTTTTTTCTGACAGTAGGGGGGAGTTGAGAAAATTGTGAATCAAGGAATAAATGTTGTGCATTACTTGTGAATTCTGGATCTGAATGGTTCCCGGCGGCAGTGCCTGCGTTAACACTTGTCCTTGCGAAGTCACCATGGCAACCGGCTGATACAGCGTCCCGCCTGGCATGAGAAATGACTGGCATGAGAATCAAATAGTTTGCCACACAACTCATGGAGTCTTAACATACAATAGCGTTCAAAAATTTGGGCTCACTTAGAAATGTCCCTACGTTTAAAATAAAATGGCTATAAAGTGTATATTATTCTATCACATTGAATCCAAAAGAGCAATAACTGTTGAATTCAGGTTGTGGATACCAAAAAAAAGCGATTTTGTTACTGGCTTTAATTAGCCTTGATCAAGACACAAAGTGTGTTGAAGCGCTTCAATGTACAGCAATCAAACGCTGACACATTGATTTATTTGAGGTTAAAAGGGATTTCCAGAGGGCAGGATTAACATTTCACTGAACACGCTTGACATTATAAGGCTCTGTCTGTCTGTCAGCCACGTACCCTGCGAAGGATAATTAACACTCTTACTAAACGTGATTCCGAAAGCTAACCATGTGTGAACATGGACCATTTGATGTAGTTGGAGATTGGTAATGAGACATTTCTCAATATGACTAACCAAGATCAGATGTATCCTTGAAAATGAGAAATAACAGCAACTTATTAGATGGATACATTTCCAGCTAAACCTTGAAGCAGCTTTATCATGCTGATGATGCCAGCAACGTTCAAGAAGCTTTAACCGGTCATTTAGATGAAAATTCATTCCTACCTGACACCACTTGAGAATTGATGGTGGTTACAGAAATATTGCCCTGTTGCAAAGCCCCACTGGCTGTCACAATCCCCGTCGGGTTGGACACTGAGGTCATGGACGGAGACGAGGTCTGACTGAGTTCCTGAGGAATCAAACACAATAAGAACTCAAAACTAGTCAGAAGAGATATCCAGTGGAAAACTGACCTGGGGCATGGTGAGATTGGTGTGCGTGGGAGAATACGGTCCCCCCCCCAGGTCGTTACGAAGGAGGTTGTCACTGTGCATCTTGGTTTTGAGGCAGGTGATGTATCGGTTGCAGAAATCCTTACAGAGTTCATTGACCTTCTCCAGCTCCAATAAGTGGATCCGCAACACTTGTATAGCTTTAACCATCTGGAAAAGCACATCATCAGCATCAACTAGAATTTGGTCAACTTACACTTGTTTCTACTATCTGCTATCGAGAAGCCTTTGTATCCATTTTCTCATCCCTCGTCCACAAAATGGCATTGTGGAAAGGAATGGCCGCCTCCGCATCTTTCAGACAGACAACTTTTCATCAACACTTTTTATTGACACATTTTCATCGTGTTTAATCATGCCACTAAGCTTTCCACGCTCTATTATGAGCCTGTTTGGTGGGGCTGCTCATATCTCATGGATCTCATGGATGTGACTTGACACTCACTCATTTATTTCAGGCCAAATGCTGAGTATGGCTTTTGACCAGCTGTTGCGATTGCCAGGTTACAGAGTCAGAACTTGGAATTTGACTCACTGCCGGCCGCACTCGGCACTTGCTACGACAACGTTCACTGGACAAGAGATGCATATAGAAAACTGGAGCTAAAACTCCAGCCCAATGATATCAAAGAGGGGGCATGAGTGAGATGCTGATTTATCAAGTTTGCAGTCGTTCCAGCTAACAAAATCGATTACCAGCTATTTTGTGAAAGCATTGAACTCACCAAGTTGTCAAGCTCCGGATCTTCACTGAAGAAAGGCTTATGATCCCGCTCCTGCTGGTGAACAAAGTTTTCAATGTCCACGTCAAAGCTGGCGGACGTGATGCACTCGGATCCCTGCGTCGCCTGCTCGCATTTCTCAAACAACAATGCCAGCAGGGGGAACAACGGATGTCTGGGGACAAATAAAGTGAGAGGGGCCATCAAAGAGTCACGTTATCAAGAATTGGGATCGGAAACAACAGGGATCATTAGTAGCAATGATGTGTACGACCAGACAGGAGAAAAGAAAAAAAAGAAAAAAAAGCGAAAAACAAAAGCCTAAGTAGAAAGTCCAAAACATCAATGTTTATCTAACCTATATATAATCTATAAATGCTTTTTAATCCAGTGTTGTCTTCCACTTGCACGGCTCGGCCCCTCCTCAGACGAAACCTGTGACTCTCATTTGCATCCTCTAATAGTGCTCTATATTATATTCTAATCTGCCTGATCCCAATTTAATGTCACTCCTTCAGTCAGACGTGGCCAGCATAGTAAGCAGGAGGAGGCCTTACATGCACAGTAAAGAGCCTCAGCATGTCTGTCGCTTTAATAATGTGTACTTGTGGAGAGAAATGAGAACGGGGAAAAAAATAAAATAAATAATAATCACTTCTGGTGCTCTCCACATTTGTCAACATTAGCTCAGCTCCTTTGAAGGGTGTCAAAATTGGCTCAAAATAATGGATCGGAATGAATCAAATGTGTGATTTAACAAATAAAAAAAAAAGCGATTCATTGCAAAAAGGCATCAGAACTTTAGAGAACCTTGGAGCCCATCGAAAACAACATACGAAATATTTCAATAACTTTTACACGGGAAGTCGGAATTCATACTGAGGAGAGGGAAGGCGGGGGGAAAGCCACCCAATTTCAGCAACTGCATGGCTGCAAGGCCATCAAACTCCAATGAGCGCTTGCTTGCCAATACCTTCTCCTGAGCCCTTCAACCCTAACCCCATCACGTCGGGCGCCATAAGCAGCAGCTTGCTTCTATCTGCAGTGCGACAGAGTGAAGATCGCTGGCTAGGGGATCATTACAAGGGCCATAAAACAGCCATTTACAGGACAGCCAGCCAGCGGAGTCAGCACTCTCTGCCACCCTCTGGCATTGCACTGTGTGCGCTGGGTCACCGAGGAAAGAAAAAGTCCAAAACAGACAATCAGAGGTCAGCGGGGTGGCTCATCAGTCCAGTAGAGCTGGACACTCTCGCGTGCCAGTGCTATCGCTCCTGATCGGTTGGAACCTTGTCCAGATTGACTTGAAAACTAATGGCAGCACCAAGAGATCCAGTTGGATTCAATGGATCCAGAAGGATGACAATTTTGGTTTGTGAATCAAATGATGACACGCATACATCATATCACAGGCCTTCCAGGGAGCATATTCCATGGCAGCTGTGGAACACAAAACAATCTGTTCTTTTATGTTAGCTGGAGGCTACTCTTGTGCCAGAAAAACAGAGATGGCTAAATTGTGCACATTGACACAAAGACGTTTCCCTATAAGAAATGTGTATGTGAAAGAAACTACTAATAAGCATTTGTCACAGTTTCCTGTAGCAGCAGCAGCGGCAGCGGCAGCAGCAGCAGCTGGAGACCAGCACCCCGTGACTTGCAGAAACAAAGAGGCATAGCCTATTTTGTGCCATGCAGCAACACATACTGCTAAAAATACTCAACGGTGCAGCTCAAATGCAGAAAAACGGGCGTATTTTCATTTGGCTATTCTAGTCATTAAAAGCATGGTATTTACATGGTTACACCAAAGCAGCCTTCGTCACTGCAAGCTTGGAGAAAAGACAGGCTTTATTTTTTTTTTTAATAGGATGCACAGGCTCCAGAAGGATCTTTATAGTAAGTGCCACAACTCATTAGGCTAATTCCCCTATCACACATTTACTCGGCACCAAACAAAGGAGGAAGGAATGCAGCGAGGAATCCGCATGCTCTGGTAAAAATGGGAAATCTAGCCATTAGTGGAAAAACAACATTAAATCCCACAAGAATTTGTGGGTAAAATTGGTGAGAAAAAAGATTTGAGCTCTTTGATCAAATCTCTTATCTATTGAGGAGGAAATGATTAGAACACAAAGTGCCCCAAAGATGGCTGCTCACATCAAAGTAAGCAGCTGGCCTCAGGCCCGACCGAGTGCGGGGACGAGCAGCCGATACCCCGGGGTGGGACCCGGGGAGCGGGTCCGACACACGACGTCTGCAGTGTCATCATTATAGATAGATACAGAGGCACCTGGCTTCTCATTTGGCCCCTCCTAATTTACTGTCTATACAGGAAGACATTCCAGCCTGATAAAAAAAAATTAAAAATTAAAAATAATCGCAACATATGGAATCATTTATTTCATGGTAGCTCAGGGTGCATCAATATTTGAGTTTTTTTTTTTTTTAAATCAACACGAGAGCCTATGGCCACTTGAAATATGGACTGACGGCGAGAGGTGATTACGGCGCAGCGAGCCCAATTTGCGGCCGTCCGGCGTGTCGATGCCCATTTCAAATAGTGCCTTGAGAGCATACTTGGCATCGAACCGCATGGCTAAGGCTTAAAAGCCATTTGATATTTGCGAAAAAACAAACAGTGTATTTGTTTTTTTCATCACTGCTGGTGCAATACTAATACTCAATGCGTTTTACCAACCTGTAAACAGCCCTCTTGTCAGACTCAAGTTGAGTCTGTGGGTCAAGGGTCACGCTGACAGAGTTATTTCCTCCCGCAGTGGCTGCTGGGATATGGACCTGTGGGGTCTTGCTGTTCTGCTGAGTTGTGCCCGTCATCTGTGAACCAAAATTCAACATGCGGCGGCGTACATGTTTGTAAACATTGTCAACTGTTATTCTTCTGTTCATCGCGCAGCTTTGAATAATCACTTCCCAAACGCAGTGGAGTGCGACGTGTATTTCACACGGCAGGCAGGCAGGCAGACTACAAATGAGAATTGACGGCAAAATGTTTTGCACAACAAGGCAGCTCTTTTCCTAATCAAGAAAGTCAGCAAATCAAGTCATATTTAAGATTTCTGTCAATTGGCAACGTGAATTTGTTTCGAGACGTTCATTTTCTCTTAAGGCGATGTGTGCAGCGGCAGCAGCAGCAGCAGCAGCACCCCACCCCCAGTTTTGTGACAGGTTGGGGAGGGTGAAAGCTTCAAGTCTTAATCCCAGCACGAAATGGGAAATAAATTAGCTTCTTCACACTTAACTAGCTCTCATTTGCATTTTGCGAACATGCATACCGCTTCTCTCCTCTTGCATTAATCCTCTGGGTGAAAGCAGACAGAGGTGGGAGATGATGATGGAGGGAGGGAGAATCAACCTGCCCTCGCACTGTGGGACAACGGCTAGATCCAGATACATTCAGAGCTAATTAATTAACACTGACCTGTTGGTCATACAAAGCGTGACACACTGGGGGCATGCCGGTTGCTTGCTTGCTCCTTGAAGCAACATTTCAGACCATACATACGATATATATTGTAAATGAGCCTTGCTGCGGCACGCTTGAAGTTTCAAAGATGTGGGGGTCGTGATCATGTGGGGGTCATGATCACAAAACGATCAAGCAAGCAGCGGTGGGATGAATGGACAGCCACCATGCGTGATCACATCCAGTGACCTTTTCAATGTTGAGTTAATGTTTCACTTTTTGGTCTATTCCCACTAACCTGTTGGCTCTCCTGGTACGATGGTGGAGGAACGCGCTGGGTGGCCATCATTATCACTGCAGGTGCCGGAGACACATGTTGCATCATGGGATAGCGTCACATTGAGACTGAGAAAGACACAAAAGATTTATTTACGATACATATGCTATCGCGGTCATTCCAAAAGAAAGCGATCACTTGTAATCCTCTACGGTGGCCCGGAGGAATCCTTTGGAAGCTAACGTGGAGCAATAGTGTAGCAACTTTGCACCAAGACAGCTGGCTCATTGTCGAAGCGTTATCAAGCCAATCAAGAGGCTAATTAGGGCTGTTGCCAGTGGGCTAATTGCTATCGGCCAGGACCCCACACAGCTAAGTGCTGTACCCTGTGGAACGCCACTGTCACATTCACCCACACTGTAGGAGCTAATTGGTTTGGGGGTGCATTGCGCACGCACAAATAGGCCCCCTGCAATCACCCCAACTTACTGTAGGCAAGCACAGCAGGCAAACTTTCCCCAAGCTACAGATAACCTATGTGCTTATGCCGCAGAAAAGAAAAAAAAAATCCTGTGAATTTCAACCGGAGGGGGAGTGGTGTTTTAGTAGAATAATAGTCATCAACATAAGAAATTGAATCATAACAATCATAATGCTAATATGACAAAGTGCAGTCAAGAAGTCGTTTGGTTTTCAATCATTTTGTGTACGGATTGCGTCTTGGTTTTTGTTGCTCTCATTCCAAGTGTTATCAGCTTCAAGGCATCTTCTGTGTTATCTGTCCTCATTTTAATTGCAAAATACAGCCAGTGTGTTAGTGATTAAAATTGTGCATTAATTGATGAGACTGAAGATAAAGCAATTCCAATTATGGCACAGTATTTTAGACTTTCACTATCCCTCCAAGGAATAAAACCACAAAACAGCAATTTGGAGCAGAGAACAATGCCCGGCCATAAAAATACACACACAAACACATATCCATTTCAAGAGCGGACATATAAAAACTGTATACTACAAGTACGGTAGTCTCAAATTGATTACAAAAGTCACTTTTAAGTGGTGACTTAATACATTAGAGTATTACACAAATTGTACGATTTGAAAATTGCCTGTAGCAGCAATCAAAATTCACCAGCGAGCATTAAATGGAAAAAATGAAAAAGTCGGCATAAAAGTAACATCAAAGAGGTCTGTGAATTTGGATTGGAGGCAAACACGCACGCACGCACGCACGCACACACACACACAGACAGACGTCCTTTATGGATTTTACGCAGTACGGGGATTCTCTTCAATATTCAACTTTCAGACAACTCCAAGGTGTAGACTTGAGGCTCTTGCCTAATAAATGCAAAATTAGTCACCGCTATGGCTGCATACGCTGATGATGATGATAGCAGCCTCCGGCCTGTACTTCAAACAAGCCACCGTTCTATAGCGGACAAAGCCCAGGATTATGGATGGATAGAGCTTCATTCTTCTCAATGCTTAATTGAAATAGCTCTTGCTAAGCAGGAGGCAATCGCATTGAGAACACTTTGTGCCATTCAGACTGTCAGCTTTTAGCCAAATAGCTTTTACCTTTAGAAAAATCCTAAACAGAATCCGAGGAAAGGGAGCCCACAATTACTGGCAACGTGTGCTACACGCAGAACACCGATGCTAATCCCAAAAATAGCAAATGTTGCCCAAATTCACACTCACGGGTACATAGACAGCCAGAGGCAAACAAATATTGTCTCACTTGAGATGTTCGGGCTACAAATGCGCCTCTCCAGGGTTAACCTAGCTCAACATAAAGCACTTCTGCAATCCTGTTGCCACTCCCTGACCACCTCATTAACCTGGACCTGTAGCAGCCTTCCATCGAGTCCACGTGTTGAACTACCTGCTTCTCCATAACCCACACTTAAAATTCATGCCGGTATGATTTATTTATCTGCCCATGTTCACCGGACCACTTTTTGAACGCCAATTAGTTCCAGTGAGTTTTGTGCTGAACAGAAGTGGTGAGAGACGCTTTGTTGTCGTTTTAGTGGCATTACCCCAATGTTCTTGAACTTTCTTATTGAGCGTCTTTACACTGCATCATTTCAGCCCTAAGAATTTGTTTTAACCAAATTAAAACAATGCTCCTAAGATTTTCGGTTAATTTGGTGGTCGAACAAAATATTGGTCTGGTGTTTTCATTTCATGCTTCAATTCAGCCAAACCTTCTTCACTTGATTTGCTAAACTTCTTGATGAATGTCCTTCGTATATTGAAATACAGCAGTGATAAAGACACGCGTCGGCATTTCCCTCGGGTATGACAGTTTGCGAGATTCATTGCGTCCTTTCTTAGTGCTGACAATGACATCAGTGGTCCAATCGCATGGCAATTGTTGTCTTTTATGCAAATGCGGATATTACAGCTATATTGGGATTTGGCTTCCGAAAAGTCGATTCAAGTGAAACTACAATAGCCCAAAATTCATTGGAATTCCCAAATGACAAGAGGAATATATGCAGATAAACTCATTAACATCACTAAAAAGGCCTTATAATGAGATGTTTTTTTCCCCTTTTCTTGAAGAGGAGCCTTCTAAGAGGGAAGCAAAGATAAAAATAATATTCAGATAGCACCACAAGCTTGATCAAGGACTACTGAATTGCCTACTCTGTTTGGGAAAAAAAAAAAAAAGATATATCAAACGGGAAAAAATACTTCATTATGGCCAAATATTATGGTTTTATTTCAGTTTGCCTCCCAAAAGTTTGATGTTGCTTCTTGGTATATGCATGCCTTAAGCCCGCCCCTTCTCCTTTCAGATGGCAGGACATCTGGAGTTTATTTCAGCACCAGCAGACATCGGATCTCCCCTAGGCGGCTGACTGGATGGGTGGCCGGCCGGCCGTACACCCCTTGAAGTAAGGCCCAGTCCAATTTTATTGAAAGCTACACACTTGCACACCTCAATTTGTACAATGTAACAATACAATCTACATTTCAGTGTAGACTAAAATTGGCAAATTAGGCATCCATCTATATTTGTGTGTTGGATTGACAGACTAGAAAGGAGGAGGGGGGGTGATAAATCCTCGCCAGAGTGGAGGAAAAAGTGAGAAAATGTGAACAAGTGTCCTTTAGAGTAAATGGCATCCAAAAAAGCCTCTCCAATTATCTTTGCTTACCATGCCACGGAGACTGACTTAATTAAAATGAGTTGAGAGGAAGCGGAGGAAAGGAAGGAGCTGCCGCTCGGTGATTGAGGGGGCAAGCGCTTGACATATCTGCAATAAAACACAAAAGCCAATACCCGACCACTCTCCCTTTTCAAATGTTGACTTCAAAAGAGAGAAATAAATTATTATCAAGAAAGATGGGGTTTTTTTGTGCGCGTGTGGAGGCTCTGGCTTCTCAGAGAGGCAACTGCACCAATTTTTTATTTTCATAAATGCTGAAAAATCTGGTGGTTTAAGGAGGCACAGATGCTACAAAGGAATAACAAAATTGCCATTGTTTTCATCTTGTCTAACGTTTCTCTGAGAAAACCTTTGACAATGACCTTTTCACAGGTTTGTTTCTATGGAAACAACACATACAGACAGCCAGCCCCAATTTATTTTTGGTGCTTCTTCCCCATTCAGGGGCATGCAAATAAAACGTATTAGAACTGCTTTTTTCTTTTCTTTTCAAATCAGCATCAAATGACTTGGTCATGTGACACTTGTGGATTTTTTTCCTTGTACCCATATTGTCGGACTGTGAATTTCCCCCTGGGATGAAAAAAAGATGGCTCTGCATTTGCATCTGGATGCAGCCGACAGAGGCAAAGTTCAAGCCTCACTGACTTACTGCAGGCAGGCAGGCATGATAGTGACCAAAGGAGCAGGGCGCAGCGTGGACTCTAAGAAAAGCAGCCACTATGATGTCTCTGGGGTACACAAAGCTCCACTTTTCATACAACACACAGAAATCACGCATTCACACATTCCTCTCACCTACTCAGCCAACACACAGTAGCTGTGCTTTTTGTCTTGCGAGCTTATTGTACAGTCATGTATTTCGCGCTGAACATAACACAAAGTCAGACTGTTTAATCGAGTGTGTTTGCACAGAAGGTGGGTGGGTGCAAAAATGTCAACTTTAACAGTGAAAAATGCATTGTTTCTTAACTACTTAATACGCCAAACATTTAGATTCAGTATGCAACTTTTTTGAACATGTTGAATACAATACAATAAATACATCTTCCTAGAGCGCTTTCTAAATTTATGTAGATGATGAGGATGAAAAATAAATATTGAGACATCCATCCATCCATGCAATTTTCCCCCCTCTGTATTCAAAAAAAGAATGGTGAAAAAGTAATTTGCAAGAACATAAAAAAGCTTCGTAGATAGAGGAAAGGGAAGACTAACCTGTGCTTTTTGTGAGAATATTGGTGATTTAGCTCTGCCCCCCCCCCCCCCTCTCCATCTGTTTTGTTTTCCTTCCATCTCTGTTTTTGATGAGCTGTGTCTTCAGCCTCCATATAAAATCCCATTAGCTCTTAATGAAGTCGGGCTCCTAGCCTCTTGGCCTCACCTCATTTAGCACGATTGTCTTGCGGCCATTAGCATCCAGGCAATTACAGGCGTACGACAAGAGTAATTGGAAATGGCGACGGGAACGCTGAGAAATGGGAATAAATAAATATAAAAAGATATTCCCACTAATAAGCTCCTATCCAAATGACACGGAGGGAGCCGCGTGTGTCTAAGTTAAATCAACATAATTACAATTAGGCTTGCTAGGGGTAAAGAGTGCGAGTGAGGCTAAAATTGATATGGATGGATTCTTGCATAGAGCTAGTAAATGCGATGGGAGGAATTGGGAGCTCATACTGCGAACATAATAATGAAGAGCACAAGCGGAACCTTAAACTTTTGCGAGGTCAGGGAGGATGTGTTGGTGAGCAAGGCAATATTGCTTCATTTGCATAGCATGTCATAGCCATGGTCAAAACGTTGAATTCTTGACAACGTTCTTGCTAGTTGAGTCATAATTGCTGGAGGGAGAACAAAGAGATTGATTTTGGGGGGATTTGCAGGTACATAAATAATGATACAGGTCATCTTTTTAGATTTGCTTTCTAAAATGTATGCAATTTATCCAATTCCAATTCAGTTTTGCGCTGCCTTCCCATCTGTTTACTTGTTTGTCTGTTGTGAGCCATGTCTTGTCACCGTGGGATAGGGGGGAACGAAATTTCGGTTTCTTTGTGTGTCTTTGGCATGTGGAGAAATTGACAATAAAGCTGACTTTGACTTTGTTTTGCCAAGAATATAGTGTCTACGCAAAACACCAATCTGTTTTAATACGCCATTGGAGTGGAAACATGACTTCATTATGTTAAGAGAATCGTAGCAAAATGTCAAAAGGTGATTGAAAATGTCTGGGTGACTAATGCAGGCTCGGCGCCAAATTGCAACGGCATCGCTGCTGTTCTTCACTCTGCTGCATTATCAAGTGAGCTTGGCCCCTCTCCCCTACTTCATAAGCTGACTGACAGGTGGCAGAAACATGATCTGTAAAGACCTTCCATCGGGGAAGCTCCCCTACTTAAACGGAAATGCTGCCCGCCCGCCAACCAACCAACGGACGGACAACAGCCCAGTGGTCTCTGCAGCTGAACACAAGAATGATGTAAGGGGGGCTGAAAATGGGGGACCTAGACTACAAAGGGCCATGAGAAAGACAGGGGGGGGGGGGTGTAATGGAGTTTTTGGCTGATAAATCAAGTACCAAAGCAAGAAGCCAGTGTCCGAGGCTCAAACGGGAAACGCGAGGCTGGCTCCCACAATAGTGAGTCCCAAGTGGCTTGTCCACAATAGAACATCAAGCGGCTGCCGTCAACAGCAGCCAAGGTCTCATTGCTAAAGTAAGATGGACCCACCCTGCAGCTTTTTTACACAGCTAATGCCGGCCGGGATTACTGCATGAAATGTACGTATGAATGAAGAGGAAAATAAAATCTTGAAGAGGCTGCTATGTTTGGAGGACGGCTGAGCGCGCGAAGCACTTCAGGGTTTGCGGACATTAGCTGTGTGATTAGTCTTTCCTTTATGGAGGAACACCAAAATGGCACAGTGTAACCAGACCTCCTCAAGCTTTCAGCTAAACATTGCCATGTGTGCAGCTGCCTCATAAGCTATCTTTTTATTGTGTCTGCAGATGCCTTCTTTATATACGTATATCTATTTACTGTGGTGTTATATGTCTTTAATTGTATTCAAGTCATTTCCGGCATCCAACAAAATCAAGGTTGCATAACACAGCTTGAAAGCGTTGTCGAGCAGGTTTGACTCCATTTCAAATGGCTATAGTATACTTTGATTGATTCCTTTCTAAATGTGCCAGGATGTTTTACTTACAGTTAGCTCGCCCGCAGCATAACAGCAGCTTTGACTTGTGCTTGCGCCGTGCCGTGCCGTGCCGTGCCGTGGTGGCCCAGGGTCCAACTCTCCTCAAGGAGCCTGTCAACAGATGACTATGTTAAACACATCAAGCACAGTCATCATGACTATGACATTTTCTTTCAAGCTAATAATCAGGTTGGTCAAGAGGGGGGAGATTTGCAAACAGAATACTGTACAACTAATTCTATGCGGTGAAGCTAAATCTGGTGAAATTCTCCTGAGCGAGCAACTGACTGACAGGTCCTCATGAAGCTACACGCCACTGAAGTGGAGGTATGGCGCACATGCAAAACATTGACGTTCAATCATGCATTCAGGGCAGGACACCTGATCTTTCGCTTAAAGCTCCCCCAGAACAGTGGGAGTACGGTCAGAGCTCACAACGGGCCTCCTACCTCCAGCAATCCACTAACACACGTGCACACACGCAGCCTCAGATGGGATGGTGTTTATTCACTTTAGCACTGCTCAGTGGGGACTACTGTGTGCTAGCTATGCGGCCACAGCCAGAGGGCCTATGTGGACATGTGTGTCTCTGTATTGGAGGGGCTAAGAAGAACAAGAACAACCTTTTTTTTGGGTTCCGGTCATGTGCGCAATGCTATGTTATGAGTAAAACCGTTTGTAAGCAACACTAGGGCTGGCTATCTTTTGGAGGTTGCCAATAGCATACACAGGCAATGGTACGATACCTTTCTAATCGATACAATACGATTCAATAGAAACTCATTTTAAAAACACCTTTGGTCCTTTACCTAATGCTGAAATCCATTTGCACCAAAATTTGCAGCCAAGTAGTACATTCACCTTCCATATATTGAATTTTGCTTAGTGCATAGGTTAGCGAGCTAGCAACGCACAATGGCGAGCTATGGTAGCTGGCTCGCTATCATAGCCACAGTTAGCAGTATCCATACCCAAGGGTGGGCACACAAACGTAGGAGTGGTTGACTTTAAAGCGTGCCTAAGAATCCTTCCATTTTCCTTCTTCCTCGAGATTTGCATTCTCTTTAAGAGAAAGCCACCGTCCAGATTTTTAAAGATTCCACTCTTTTGCGGTCAAGGTGGAAAAGAAGTCACCCACGAGACAGTTTTCCCACAATGTCTCTGCAGCTATGGCCCCCAGCTGTTCATGGACTTCCATAACAACAGCTGCACAGAGGTTTAGTGGTTCATGTTGCTATGACAACAGCAGGATCAATTGGCATGCACAGACTCGGTGCTAATAGCCAAAATGACATGATGCCAAAAATTCCACCTCAATCAAACACAGCCACTTTTTTTACTGCTTTGAGAGTTATTAGACAAAATGACTGTTTTGCCCTTCGAAAGCAAGAAACTTCACCGGAATAACTCTTGGTTAACTTTGGAGTATTGAACGTACATAGATCATGAGCACCAAATACGCAAATGTAAAAATAAAAAGAATGTTACGGTGGTTTAAACATGGTATGCATTTATGCACGACTTAAAACATCTTTTGTGTATATTTGATGTTTTTCCGCCAGCAGTCAATGCAGCATACAGGGCGTCAAAACAATGGCTTTAGCTTGGAGTCCCACAGGGGTAACCAGAACCGGTGCAGCATCGCCACGGGGATAAGTCCAACATTTAACGAGCCTGCGACCGATAAAGACAGCTGTGCCAGACAAAACAAGTCACTCACTCGCATAGTTCTCTGGTAAATTTCCAGCTTCAGCCGGAGGTGCCCTGACTTGAGGTATCATCACTTCAAAAGGTTATCTTGGCCCATCTGAACAATCCGTTTCTCAATAGCATTCAATGCTATTTCTTTCCCCTAGAGATCTGGCAGCGTAACTTGGCAAACTCATTCTAATTGAGATCAGTAGAAAGGAACTGCTCATACAGAATTGGCCATGCCGGTGTGTTCAAAGACATCTGTCCGTCTTCACAAACTATGTCTTTCCACAGAGGTAAACGTAACGGCACGATTGAACTGAGTCGGAGGAAGCTCGACTGTTCGCTCATTTAAGCTCGTCTGTTGAGTCGTTTTGCGCCGAGTGTGATTTTGTAAGAAGAAAAAAATGTCAACTTTGTGTTTGGGGATCTGTTTGAGTAAAAAGAGAAAAAAAGGAGAAGGAATTTTGGTGCTTGCCGCAGTGACCAACTTAACAGACGGCATCCTGCTGAGCCTGTCTTGTGATGTGTGGAAAAACATAGCGGTCAGGATGTCTTTGTTGAAACGCTTTCTTGCTCCACAAAGCAAAAGTAGTCATCTTCTGTTCCAGAGCTACACTTTTACCATTAACTGAATATAATCACTAAGGTCTCGTGACGGTAGGTGTCCTAATATTTTCCACACACAAAATTCGTACATACAAACAATGAAGCATAACATGAGTGGGGCCATGAAGCACAGCGGCAAATATAATACAGCAAAGCAGATTTCCAGATAAAAAAAAACCCCAACAACACTCCCTGTTTATTTTTGAGCATGTGCAATCAGAGCAGATGCAGCGGAAACAAACCGATTGATTACTCCACAACAGTTTTTTTTTATCTTAAATAAATGATTGAATCCTACATAAGTGGGAAAAAAAATGCAAGAATTGAATTGAGCGCATCCCAGCTGACACGCTGTGTCTGCCGCCACAAATAACGTGACTGCAAACAGAGTGGCGTTTGTAGACACAAATATTCACTCTTGCAAAAAGGGTAACTATGAATATGTTTAGCAATTTTTTCAACCCTTGGACAGCAAATCCCACAAGAAAAACAGAAAAAAAACATAAAACAATGAATGAATAATTTGATGGTAGTATAAAATGTAGTGTTTGAAAAGTTGCAGTAGTTTTTATTATTTTTGTTTTTAAGAATGAGCTCATTGTATTTTGGAAAAACTTGCTAGTAAAATTGTTTGAAATTCCAACTTTCACAGTATGAATTCTCTGTCTGCAAAAGCCAATGAGTTGCAAGAGCAAGGACAAAGTGCTCGTACTGTAGATGTGCTTCGCACGCTTTCAAACGCCTGTCAAAAGAAATCAAGAAGACATTTTCGACCATCTCTGTCTACCAATGCTAATGCTATAAATGATACACAGTTTTATACTTTGCATCGAATCATTCTATTCTGCTTTTCTTACCATTTTGCACAATGTCACAGCAGTGCAAAGTGTATTTGGAAACATGGAATGACTTTAAAGAACAAATGCCATGGTGAGGTGTCACCACGGAGAACTTGAGCAGTGAATTAGTTTTGACCCTGCAGCCTCTCCCTCCTAAATATTTCCTTTCAAAGCTACATAAACAATCCACATAGCAGCCAACCCTATCAGATTTCCAACTTCCATTTGCACCACACTGACGATTAAGGTCGTCAGAGACAAGTACGTGCTTCCCACGCAAGATTGAGGGAGAGAAATGAAGTGCTTGCATGACATTGTTCCACCTACAAGCTGCTGTTTATAAGTCATGTTAGTGCTGTCACCAACCTTTGGAGAAGAACCTTTAAGTTCGAGCGAGTGAATGGGAGGTGTGTGTTTGCTTAGCTGCCGTCTCTCTGCTCTTTAATTCAAAAGTTTATTACTTTATGAAAATTAAGTTAAGGCTCATGTCACAAAGCACTAAAAACTCCCAACAATGAGTCAAACTTTGGACTACTCTCAAGTTGCCTTCAATGGGCCATGACATCAATCCTATTAAACACCAGCCAAAGCAATCCGTCCGTCCGTGGGTCTGTCCATCCATCTTCTCACGAGTGTGCTGGAGCCCATCCCAGCTGAGTCATTTTTAATACGGCGCACAAGGGGCAAACAGCTGACTTGTACCCAAATGACGTGTGAGCGAGCACACCCCCCCACGGGATTTCATCACAACGCCATGCTTTCTTTTAATTCCATGAGCGCATGATGTGAGCAGTTACCTTCTTTGCCGCAACTCAAATACAAATAGCGATACTGTAAATGTTTATATCCCCAGGAGACAAAAACCAATAGAGTAAAGTCATTATAAAAAGACATTCATTTAATGAGTTTGGAACTTCTGTTTACTTTGCAATAAAAGTAACAGTGGAGGAACAACACAAACCCTGCTGGAAACGCTGCTGCTGCTGCAGTGGGGAGAAACGGATACCACTGTGCATGCGCTCGGCAACAAAAACACATCCAACAGAAAACAAAGCGGACAACTTGCACACATTTTCATTTCAATTTAGGAAGAAGAACAACTAATGGCAAGATGAGCCGACTATGAACACATAATGGAACAGAGACGGCAATTTCATCAAGAGATGAATACGAGCCAAGAGATGTTTGTGTCTGGCTCGTGGAGTGACGTGACAGACAAACGCCAGCCGGAACATCCGCATGGGCCATGCGAGAGTCACTCTACTTGTTGTCATTGTAATAAAAGCCATACTTGCCATTAGCCCTGCAACATGTGGAGCAGCTAGCTCACGCACGCACAGCATGAGACAAATACAAGCCCCTAAAAAACACACCTAAAATTAGCTGACTTGAGGAAGACGACAAAACTTGATATCATTCTTAATCCTGGATAAAAACATCTCATATACACGCTGCAAATAATCTTGTGAAGGATTTGAAAAGGTAGTTTTTTTATAACATATTTTATATAATATATATATATACACTCAATCTGCTTGCCAAGATTTCAATGATCTGCTGTTCAATTGAATTCAAATATTTTGAACATCACACACTTGAGCGATTAGCAGGATTCTGGAGTATAATAAATTGGGGATTTACTGGAAGGCTTCATATTTCTGTGTGTGAAGCACTCCTCATTTATTAGGATTATCGACATTCCACAAGAGATAAGAACCAAAGGCACAATGAGGTTCAGCGTCTTTAAATGCAGAATATATTATAAACTGTTGCTAATTTGATTTTGTGCTTGATCCTTGAATAATAACCATTGACGTCTCTAAATAATATCCTTTCAAAAACACTCGACTTTGGCACCAATTTACAAAAAAGATTCAGAAATTGGCTTCAGTGCTTCAGTTCTTGTTTTGGGGCGTATATTCATGAAGAATACATCAAAAGAGACAACATCGTGGCAGCTCGTGAGCGGGCCCAAAACGTGCAACACAACCCAATTGACAAAAAGTTTGCTGAACTATTGAACATAGAGTGAAACGCAAATGCTGGGATGATCCCAGATGATGTCAATTTCGAACCAAAATAAAACTATTACTTTTACTTTGGGAAAACAACAATTTTGCTTATTTTCTGTCACGTTATATCCTGAAGTACTAACTGAACCAAAATGAATGTATGTTTGTGCACTGTCAATTGAATAGTAATGTCCTGTTTGTTCGTAAAGGAACTGTCAACATTTTTTATTTAATACATTCATTAATCAACAACATAATTAACAGATTCAGTGAGGATTAAGATAATCATTAGATGCAGCCCGAATCAATACAATGATCGATCCTTAAATGATTCCATGGTGACAGCCTATTTAGCAATTACTCCCAAAAAAGCTGCTCCTCGTCAGAAATATGTAAATAGTGACAGAATACTTGCGGGCTGGGCTCTGCATGTCCAATGACACAAATCAATTAAGCGCTCAGCATGGTTGACAATGCAATGAACAAACATCGCCACTGGTGATTGCTGGGGATTTTTTTAACTCGTGTATTTTGCAGTACAGTGCTACACTTTCATTTCTCTAGCGAAAAAAGTAGTCACATGCTGACAGCAACATTACTGCTTCATCCTCAGAAACATGTCAAATTTGTCTGAGAGTAAAAATTAAATTTTGAAATGATTTGCTGCTTAGGGCCATTGTTGTCCTATTTTACAACATACATTTAAGACATATTTTCTAATTCCATTTCAGTTCACTTCTTTAGATGATGTCTGGCTATATTCTATATATGGTTGCGAGTGTGTTTGTCATCTATTGGAGGTTAAAATTGCGGACGGATGAGCATGCTTCAAAGGTGACAATAAAGAATATAAAATCAATACTTTTTCTTAGTTCAAAGGACTAGCAGGTCAAAGTCAACTTGTAAACTTTCACTCACAACATTTTGAATCATAACCAGACAGTGTTTACATAAATAGTCGAGTCTACCACTCCCTGACTGGGGCTCATCCAAGTCAATCAAACAAGGTTAAGACTAATGAGGAGTATCCTAAACATGGTTCTCAATCAAATCCGTCCTAGGTGATATCAAGTGCTAAGTAAGCTCCCCGAAGACGGAACATTTTCTTGGGAGTTTCTTTTAGTCCGGAAGCTTAAAAGTAAGCTTTGAATAGTAGTTTCATAATGTTCAAAAACTAGAAACTAAGCATACATTTACAACGTTATGCTGAATGGCAACAAAGACATGATGAAAAGATGTATAAGAGAAAAAAAAACATCTATAGCAATTCCGTTCTTGAGTTTTCAGTGTAGAATATTTTTGGGGCAAATCAATGTTGAACATATAGCAATGGAAAGAGAAACACGGTCTAAATTAAATACTATTTGCTCGTGTCTATTGTTATTGGTTAGTATATATATTTTTTTATATCAACAATTGCAAGTTTTCCTGTGACAAAAGCGTCCGAGTATATGCCTAGCATTACTTTGGCGTTTCGGTTAATATTTGAATTATTTTGAAATGTAAAGGATCGAATGCATAAAACCAAACGCGGTGGAGACAAAAGGCTGAAATGCACAGCAATTACTCATTTGCAATCTGTTCTACTGTTTAATTTGTTAGCGACAAATGCATTGAAAAACAAACGAAGAAGCAGCCCGTCGAGAACATATGTTGCATAAACAACAATAAAACCCGTCGAAAATACATCTGACGTGCATTGGCCAGAAAAATCGCCGACACATAAATCCAGACGGAGGGGGAAAAAAAAGAAAAAAATCCACTGGTCTGTCCCTCCAGCACAAGAATACGTATTCCCTCCTTTCCCTCTTTTCTTCCTCCCCTCCTCTACTTCCCCCTCCCTTCCTCCCTTCCTCCCTCTCTGTCTCCCTTCCTTCCTTCCTTCCTTCCTTCCTTCCTCCCTCCCTCCCTCTCTTCCTCTGGCCTGGCTGCCTGACTGAGTCCACGAACAATGTCCTGCCTTTTGTAAAGAAGGGGGGGAATGGGGGAAAGGGCCGCTGAAACGTAAAGCCCGGCAGCAGCAGCGGCGGCAGCAGCCGCAGCTCCCAAGCAGTGACATTGAAAATGAATGACAGCTTACCTGCATGCCAATCTTCATCAGACTGACACAGGCTTGACAGCACAGCCTATACTCCTCCACGCAGCAAGTGACGTCACCGTCAGCAAGCCCCTCCCACCAACTGCTATGTCTCCGCTCCGCTCCCCCATTTTCTCAGCAGCACATAACAGTCGCGCTGATGCCTTCAAGCGTCCATCGGAAAAACGCATTCACTTGGTGGACTCCATGGAAAAAAAAGAATTGAGAAGCCTTATGCTCCACAATGATATCGAACGTGTTGTGCTCAGCAGGTAAACGCTTTGAGCAAATACTCCGTTCTCCTCGTTTGTTTATCCTAATAATAATACGATAGAATCGAAACAGTGTTTGTGAGGTAGACGTAATGATTAAATATTAAATATTCAGTGTGGAAAATTTGACTAAGCAGTTACTCATTCATGCACGTTTTAGAATTTTACACATCTCATACTAATTTGTCTCAGACGGTAAAATACAGTTTCCAGGTCCAAGACAATGTCCCCCCCAAAAAATAATTTGTAACGCTAATAATACGACAATTATTTGATTTATAAAATGATTCTTTCATTTTGTTGCGAACATGAAAACGATACACAACTGACATGGTCATATAGAATGATAGAGTAGAACAAAATGAACAATGGCGACAAATCGTAGTGAGAAAAACAAGACAATAATTTCATATACATGTTCGAAAAGAGGTGGGAGTCAACAACTCGCTTTTCTTCCAATTAATTCAAAAGCAAACTATGGTCAGTTTCCCCAAAATCACATTTTGGAGGTTGATCAGGCCCGCCCCCTGCTGGCTCCCTTCAACGACTACATGTCTTGAGTTAGACATGAATTATTAGATAGAACGCTGCACTGTACTGTACTTGAGTGTACTGTAATGTACTTGGAACATGCAGCACGAGTTTGGATGAGAGTTAAACAAACCTACAAATGCGTAATAAGAGTGCAGTGACGTCTTTGTGTTCTCATCCCAAGTCATTTTGTTACCGACTTTATTTTACATGTATTATACATATCTCACGTGCACCCGGCCGCCGCTTTAGATGCTGCTACACATTTAGTTCACCGATTGCAATAGAATACGTACCGGACAAACAACATGGAAGACCTCTGAGTTTAACCTTTGATGACTGTGGAAACAAGACCCCCAAACACAGAAGCTGATATTTCTCCAATCCCCACGAGGCCCGGGTGTTTCAGCAACAACGAATTCGATAGGCTAGGCAGGATTTCAGATAACCAATTACATTTGAGTTTGCTGTAACCAAGAAGCATTAGACGATCGGACGCGTTGGACGAGAGTTCAAATTGAGATACACACTCATGTATTTTCGTTGAGACTTCATTACTGGACGCAATAACATGAACAAGGCACATTTGCGCAATCAAGACAGCACACTGGAAAGTATCGGAATGCTAATGTACAGTCGCCACTGTTATGCAAAGCCCAATGTTTGCGTAAAAGCTAGCAGGCTCAGCTAACAGTTGCAATCGCACCGTAGCAACGTTTCATAGTCAAGACGGATTTGGCCGACAAACCGTCATCAAATGGCTACTACAGTCTTAGGAGTCGGCACAGGCGTTTTCGTCATCACTGCTGTTTGGATCGTGACTTTTGTGCTATGGTTGTTTCTGCTGAGGGCATCGGGATCATCAAAGTGAGTGATTGCAGAAAGACGTCACACTCCTCACAAATCTTGCGCGTTTATAAACTAATGATCCAAGATGATCCAAGATTTGGGCGCAGGTGCAACTCCGTTTGTGTTCTCAACCAAAGGCAAGATAAAGAAGTAAACTTGCGCCACTCTTGACGTATGTTGCACGGGTATCCTCCTCCTCCTCCTCCCTCGTGTTGCGCGTAAATAAGTTAGTGTGACGCGACCGGGAGCGGGTTACGATTTCTAATTTGTGGTTAGACAATCTGCTTTTTACTTTTCGATTTCATCTTATTTACCAATGGGAACAAGATCATAATCAGTCATAGAACTATACCCCAATAACGCTTTGACTGATTCGTTCGATGAGCGGCTTCCAAACTAAAGCAACATGGATGGTCCAGTTCCCTGGGTTGGTCAAGGCATGCTCATAATTGCAGCTGTTCTAATCGTGACTCTCCTGCTTGGCTTTACACTGCAAAGAGCTACTGGATCACTGTTGTGAGAGCAGCATCAATACACACACTAAACACTCAATACGCTCTGAATACAAAAGGATAAGGGAAAAACTACACTTTACAAAGTAGTACTAACCAATACACGTTTTTATCTTATGGGGGGTAAAATGGCTTTGTATCAATCACAGGACCTCTCTTAAATATGTGCCCTTTTATTTCATTATTGCTTAGTCTGATTAAAAAAATCTAAACCATCTCATGCTCATATGCAAATGACATGGCTTTGATTTGTTGTCTTCACTGTATGAAATGTATGCGTGTGCTTTTTATTGATCTATTTCCCCCCCCTCCCCAGGCTAGGAGTTATTCCGGTCTTCCTGTTGGCTCTCATCATTACCCTGGCACTAGTGTTTTTCCCTCGAAGCCCAACAACCCCATCTGCTTTCAAAGAGAAAGAGGTGTAAATTGCTTTTAAATCACATTTTAGGATTACTCATTGTTATGGATGGATGGATGGATAATAATAAAGAAGTATTTATTTGATTTAAATTATGTCAATTTCTAATTAAGTTGCCATACCCTATATGCCACCGTTGCTAAAGCAGTATCGCAATGGCTCATTCATTTTTAGAGCACAGATTTCAATCATCTCTCATACTTCAATATATTCAATTAAATCATCCTAATTATTTTCATGCAAGACTCAATATATTATTGGCAGAGGGGCAGTTATCTGAGCCTGTGATAAATTGTTCAAAAAAAGTAAAGAGGGGATCACAGTACTAATGAATTCCCATCCCAAGGGTAGTTGACCACCAGGCCAATTTCCTTCCTCTTTATGACATGCGCCTGCCTCGCTGCCTGTCTCCCACACACTCACTCACTCACTCACTCACTCACTCACTCACTCACTCACTCACTCACTCACTCACTCACTCACTCACTCACTCACTCACTCACTCACTCACTCACTCACTCACTCACTCACTCACTCACTCACTCACTCACTCACCCATGTGCTCAACAATCTATTAATAATAGCCCACACACTTTGGCTTCCAACTTGCTGGCTATTGGCAAATGAAAAGGTGAGAAGTATTCAATGCCGCAAGCCCACCTACCTCATTTATAAAGGCGCACTCGCACGTTGTGTCATTCCAACATCTAACCTGGAAATGATCTCGCAAGGGGCTTCCTGTGCTTGTGACATATGGATACAGCAGTATTGGGGCACCACCACAATGGATCTGAAATGAGATCAACAGGATGTTAATGTCAATGACAGTCTTTTTAAATGATTTGCTTCTGTCTAATCTATATACAATAAAAAATGATTTTTTTTTCCCCCTCCACAGATAGTGGACACTTTGTTCATCGCTCGCTACGTGCTGCTGGCTTTAGCGAGTGTGATCTTTCTCTGCGGGCTGTTCATGCTGCTCCCCTTTCATTTCTTGGAGCCTGTCTACGCTAAAGCTTTGAGAACACACTAGAAGAATTGGCACTGCATCACAATGCCGCCGATGTCAACCACCCAAAAAAAGAAGAGAAGCCAGCAAGAGGCCCACTTTATCTTAATCACAGACTGTGGAACCCAAATAAGTGAAGAAACTTTCCCAGGGCCAACTTCTCATTGGTTGGAGAGTGGCTTTTGCATCAACATTTGTTATTTTCTAAAAGATAGACACCATCACAATGCCTCCATATGTGTCAATTTTGTTCATTCCAATGTTCTCATGCTATGTATAAACGAGCAGATGCTTCTGGTGAGTTTCTCAATAAAACACTTGCCCTCTTCCTGTTTTGAAGCCTGAGGAGACGTGGACTGGAATTCCAACCAACCAGTAGAATAAAAAGGAATCTAATGAATCCAAAGCAATCCTATTAGTTCCGGCCCACATCTCTATACATCTCTCTATACTGTGTGCAAAACTATGCAGAAATTTCAGATGGGCGGGATCTGGTACTTTTGACCTGGATAGGCTTTTTGTTTGGCGACATGGTTCCCAGAAAACATCAGAGAAACCACCACGAATAAATGGCGATGTCTTGAAGACTGCAATCCCTAAAGACCTGCTTTCCAATATCCAACAGTATCCCTTGGCTGACATTTTTGTTCTCACCTCTGTGATCTTACCATATGGCAGCCCCTTTTTGTTTTTCATTTTTGCATCTGAGGAGTGGGAAAATGAGCAGAACAAAGCAAGTGGGGGGGGTCGAGGGATCATTGGAAAGCAAGTCTTTGTGCCACGGCCAGCTGGACGTATAAAGAGACGTGGGCGGGAACATCGGAGAAAGTGAGAGCGACGCAAGACGAAAAGCTGGAGAGTGTGAAGTTTGGAAAGTGCAAAGGGGATGTGCTGCGCTCTGCAGTCGATTGTGCATTCAGATGCACTCAAGCACAACTTCTCATTCTCAGCCATGTTGCCCTTGAATTGCGCTATGGACGCGACCGAGCCACCAAACTTCATTCATGTTTGGGGAGGACGCAAATGTTGGTGCACTTATCCCAGAAGAATGACTCTCAGTTCATGTTCAATCAACCAGAGAGCAATGTTTACCACTTTCCAGCATGAGCTTGAAATGGCTTCTTTTTTCTGGGACGGACGGACGGATGGATGGATGGAGGTGTTGGTGCTGGGCCCCCCCCCTCCCAACTTCTTCCCCCTCTTTTCCATTTCCCAAGCGAAAAGGGCCCAATGAGGAGGATGAATGGGAGCCAGAGAGTGAGATAAAGGGTCCCCAGGCAGGCAAGCAGGCAGGGTTATGGATTATCACGTTAAACGTATCCAGTGGGTTGGAATTTTGTAATTCACTCTGCTTGCTCTGCATGCGTGTGGCACCTCCAACCAATGTGGCTTTTTGGATTGAATATGAATGTCAGCGTGTGGCTACTTTATGTATCTTGGCTCTATACTTGGGCTGAGTACGCACACAGGTGCAAATGCCAAGATCTGGAGCAGAAGAAGAAGCCAAAGGTGCATTTGCGCAATTCCCTGGGATCTCGGCACATAGCTCACAGGAGCAGGCCGCACCACAGAAAAGGTGAGCTCTTCAATGTTTACTCATATTTTGACTTTACTTGTTTGATCATCTGTCAGAACTTGGATTATAATTTGTGTTGTGTTGCTGCTTTCTTCATTGTTTTTCTAGGACATTGTTTTTTTTTTTTACATTTATTTTTCAGGCTTTTATTTTGGAAACTGCCTTTATCTTTTCGAATGACTTGTTCAATAACAGGCATTTTTAAGAGGACATTTTTTTAAATTTAACATGGATGAGTGTTAAAAACAGAATGACTAATATTGTTTTTTCAAATACTTTTCAAGTACTTTTACTTTTAAAATACATTGGATCCGAATGAAATGTCTCGGTTCAGATCGTGGGATATCCAAAGCATTGGTGTTTATGTTTTTAGTCTTTTATTTTGAAATTTGCCCTGGCAACGCGTTGGTTTAGTGCTGCCGTTTTCCAGTGTATCCAAAAATAGACAATGTTGGCGGAGTGTGGCTTCACTTGGCCTGACCGCAGTGATGTCCAGAGGTGATTTCACGCTGCTCTACGTGATAACGGCACTTCTTTTGCCAGGTAAATTGCAATCAATCAAATTAAATTGGCAATACAATTAAGTTGAAGTAGGGACACGTGCGCGTTTTTACTTGAGTGGGTATCGGCCGGACCTTTTGAGAAAAAGGGAAAAGTTGTTTTTCTGTGAACATGGATTTTGAGAAATAGGGAAAAGTTGTTGGATTTTCTCTGTTACTTTGAATAACATCAATGTATCATGATGATTTGAATTTTGTTTTACTTTTGGTGTGACAGGCACTAGGACAATGTGGCTTGGTAGGCTATTGTTATGTGTTATTTGAGGCATTTCCGCTTTTCACACATGAAGGACGGCTCCTTAGCTGTTGAATAACACGATCTGTTTTTGTATTTAGTTCCTGATTTGATCCGTTTTGTATTTAGTTGCAGAATGAAGTTGTTTGGAATGTCTGAAATACAATTAAATCTATCCAAAATTCACAAATCCAGCATATATTTTTTGTCAATTTCACAAATTTACAGGAGCTGCAAAAGCCATCAAGGTGTGTACCTTCTTTAATTGTTGCGAGTATGCTGTTGATCAGGGGGTTCCCGGGTTCTTAAGTTATTCCCGAGTTTCCTCTCCTATCAGGAAGCTGGTCAGACCCCCCCCGTTTCCTCGGATGTGGTCTTCCAATGCTGCAGGAAGTTCAAACAATAGCATTCATGTTCTACACCCTCCAAACATTGTTTGAATGCTGAAAAACGTAACCCCATATAAGAATGTCAGAACTTGTTTTAACAGGCACCAGAGTTTGTGCGGACGACGTGCCACCCCGTATCGTGCACCACCCCTCTGATGTTGTGGTGAAATTCGGAAAACCCGCCACGTTCTCCTGCCGGGGAGATGGCAACCCGTTGCCGAGCATCGAGTGGCTGCACAACGGCCAGCCTCTCCAGATCTCCAAAGGAGATGGCCGAGTGCAGCCCATGGTTTTGTCAGATGATAGGCTCTTCTTCCTGAGTGTTGCTGGCAAATCCCATGAAGGTATCTACACGTGTGTGGCTAGGAACAGTGCAGGAACAGCCATGAGCCACAACGCGTCCTTGCACATTGCAGGTAAGACAAACTTTGTTTTACAACATTATAAAAACACCCCCCAAGCCCAGGATTGAAGACCTTTGTTCAGGAGTCTCTGATTGGCCAGTTGTCGTCGTTGTTACAGAGTCTCTGATTGTCCAGTTCTTTGAAAATGTTATTTATTCTCACCCCTTTTTTGGTAGCACTACAGGAGGCCTTCACCGTGCAGCCCAGTGACGTGGAGGTGGCAGAGGGTGAGGTGGCTGTTTTCAACTGCGCCCCCCCAGTGGGACACCCAGAACCTAACATTATGTGGACAAAAGATGGCTTGCCAATCAACGACACTGATTTCCACTACACTGTAAGATAAAGTCTTTGCCTCTTCCTGAGCTTCAAATCAAATCTTTCACTCAAGAGATTAGTCATGTGCAAAAGTCCACTATTAGCCTTTTTTTCATGTTGTCATTTGAGATCTTAAAACAACAACAACAAAAAAACAGATCCGAATGTGTGTGTGTTGTACAGGAGCTGAATGGAAAGCTTATCATCGCTCCTGCAGAGAAGAACCAGTCTGGTGCCTATGTGTGCGTGGCCAGCAACACTATGGGGGTGCGCGAGAGCAGAGCAGCTCGACTTACTGTGCTCGGTCGGTTAGATATTTCCAGATTTTGCATTTGAACAGCATTTTGAACGGAATGTCATGATTCCAAGTGGAATGTAACACATTTCCTTTTTTGTTTTTGGACTGTAGCAAAACCCATTTTAGTGGTCAAGCCAGAAAATGTCTCGGTGAGAATGGGAGAGTCTGCCCAGTTCTACTGTCAGGCAAAGGGGGACCCTCCACCTACCGTGGTCTGGAGCAGAGACCAGGGGGCACTGCCCAATGGAAGGTAGTATTGATTTTCATCCATTCAACGTCAGATTTTTATTTTAAGATGAATTCATATGTGTTCTTTACCTTTGAAATCAATGATTTGTCAGTTTGGCTTTTGTTAGCTGCTCAGCAAAAAGTCCAATTTGTGTCCAGATATCTTATGAATCCAGACCAGACGCTTCAGATCCATTACGCGACCAGCCAAGATGCTGGCAAGTACATTTGCACTGCAATCAATGATGTTGGCGTGGTCAGCGCCACTGCACAGCTTCTCGTTGAAGGTATGCTGACACTAGCATTGAACGTTTTGGAAAAAAAAATCACGCAGAAATGACGTTCCCTAGTCATGAGTTCCATTTAAGAAGGAGTCATTCCATCATTTGCCTGCTTGTAACTCAAAGCACAAGTTGAGCATATTTGTTTTTGCCGTAGCTGCCGCCAGCACGAAACAGAAAGATCTCCATATAGAAGTGTCTTCCCTGCGAGTGGCTCTGGAAAACGTCACTATGGTAGCCCCGGGCTCCAACATATCTCAAGTGCAATGGAAGGTATTTGTTTCACAGATATGGCTGCTCATCTTGACATGATTCATTCCCTCGTTGTTGTTGTGTGACTTGATCCTTCAGCTCCAGTCAGCGCCTAGTCAACCTCATTACCTGGACGGCTTTGAAGTACTCTACCGTTCCCTTCTACCAGCCGGCTCAGACTGGCTTGCAAAAAAGGTGACGGCGGCAAACTTTCACACACACGTCGGCCCGTTAAGGAGAGGCTATAAATACGAGTTTAAGGTTCGTCCTTACGGCAGCGGTTTATACGGCCGCGAGAGTAACACCCGGCTCCTGAGAGTTCCGGAGACACGTGAGCGATCCATCGTTCAATCGTCGTCCGCTTGTATTTTCCAAACTTTCAATGGCATCCTTTCTCTTGCAGTTCCCAGTGCAGCCCCACTGGCTGTGTCCATAACCATTAACCACGATGGCAATAGCTCCATCCACCTGAACTGGGAACCTCCTCCATCTGAAACCCACAACGGGATCATACAAGGTTACCAGGTAATGCTTAAGTAAGATGACGTGGTTGGTCCAGATGCTAAAAAGCAAATGGTTTCTTCATTCATTCAGGTGTGGTGTGTGGAGTCCTATGAGCAGCTGTACCAAAACTGGACTCTAGATAGCAAGCAGCACTGGCTTGATATTTTTTCCCTACAAGCAGGAAAGCGCTACTGGATTACCCTTGCAGCAGTGAATGGGGCTGGGGTAGGGGTGCCAAGTGACCCCCATGGATTTGTCATAAGTAAGCAATTTGAAGCATTTTGTGTGCAATGCAAATGCGCTTTCTAATCCATTCTGTCTCACTTTCCCAAAGATCCACAGATAAGAATGACCTCAGAGTCAGAAAGCCACACACCGGATCAGTCTCCCTTGCTAACGCTGCTCCAGGACCCTGTATTGATTGGCATCATTGGCGCCCTCTTGTGGTGTATTTTGATCATTGCAGCTGTTTGCCTCCTGAAACGCCACAGCAAAATGCGTCACCTCATACAAGGACGTGATGGGGCTAAAGGTGAGGAATAAACAGCCCAAAAGTTTGACTCATTGATTGATTGATTGATTGATTGATTGAGTGGTCTTTGTGTGATTTTAGGTTTTCAAAGACAAGCCAGTGACGATATCTTCATCAATCACAGGTAAAGAAAGATTGAGGTGTTAGTTCAGACGCTTGAAATGTGATTCCTTCTCTTCAGGATGACATCTTCAGACTCTCCATGGATCTCCGGGAGTTGGAGACCTCCTTTTAACAAGAAGTACCAAGACATGTGGGCTCAAGATCACAAACCAAGTGAGGACTGCTTTTCTTTCATAACATCAAAATGAAGTCATTGGCTCATTTTGATGCTCTTTAAGGATTGAGGTGGACTTTTCCATCAGCCGTACATTCAGCCAATGATCGCTACAATCCATGTTTCATCAGAAGTCCCGAGCGAGAAGCACCCGAGCTGCGTGGACTCGGCTGTCCCCATCGTGACTGACAACTGTGGCGTCTACGGCACCTTTTATGTTGACCTCATGGCAAATGGGCTCAAGACCTTCAACAGCCCCAGGCCTTTCCCAAAAATGCCTCATGCTTTGCCGCAGGAGCAAGGCTTTGAGACCATTCAGATTTTCACGCAGCCACGCACAAGTAGGGAGATGTTACCGTGGAAACAGTCCATACGGCCTCAGCCCAAAATGGGGCTTTTGAGGGAGTCGTGGCACAAAAAATACATCAAGCAAGGTGAGGGAGGACTCAGCAGACATACGTAGTATGTTACTGCAATATTTAGTAGGTTACAAAAGACTTTTTTCACTTGCAGAGTTGCATGCTGTGAACAGCGTCCCCATACTACAAAGCAGGACCCAGGTTCCTCCATCTTCTCTCAACCCACACAGATTCAGTCACGTTCCATCGGACCAGCTTGGTAGGCTTCAAAATTGCATCACTCCACCTCCAATTCGAATTGCCTTCTAGCTGCTATTTCAACTTTTCCAGAGTATCATCAGTTTGCCAACTGTCTTCGGGGGCTGCACGATTCCGTGTCGCTACAACTAATTGACGTGCGGTCACCGCCGCAACTTTTCAACTTGGACGAAGCTACAGACACGCACAGCGTGAGCTCAGACGAAGGGTAAGACGGAGAAATAGCGGATTATTGCCTTTGCTCTCTCTGAAACAAACCAAAAAATGGCTGTCTTGTTTCACCTTCTTCTCAGATCCAGCCGCTCCACAAAGCTAACAATGGATCTGGGCTCTCTCCAGTCAGTGTGTGATATCTCAGGCGACTATCTGCAGCCAGGTTCCACCAATACCACAAACTACCACTCGTACCGAGCTCTAGATGAAGAACATGACGGCACACTGACTGCACAGGAAGCCACTCAGTATCTGGAGCTTCATCCGCAACTTGAAAAATCCAGGTAGTTCTTTGTTTCAACTGGCTAGCCTTTTTTTGAAAATAAAACAATTTTGTCTCTCATCAGCGCCCAACCTCTTACTAGCGGCGTGGATTGCCAGCGTGAGCTCAAGCCTCGCGCTCAGATGGTCCCTGACACTTCGTCCGAGGCCCCGCCGGTTGGATTACGCCGCGCTCGCTTTCAAAGTTCACCTTCCTCCTGTTACAGTGACTGGGACAGCTCCCTGTGGAATACCTGGAGCTCCATTACGGATGGAAACTTTGCAAGTGCCCGCAGCAGCCTCATCAGCTCAGTCGAAAGCTGCTACACCAATGCCAGTAGCAACTTTGCCCACTTTCTGACAACAGAGTCAGTTTCTGGAGCTTCTCTGTCAGGTACATTTCAGTTGCCATTATCTACATGTTTGACAGGCTTGCAGAGTAACGGAATACGTTTGAAGCCTCAAAAAAAAGTTTAGTGTCGTTTTATATTACTCCACTAGATGGCGGACTTGTTTTATAAGTAATCCCAAATGTCCACTGTTTCAATTGGGCATTTTGACAGCTCCAGATCCCTAAAAATAACACTTGAAAGAATCAACTTTTTCTTTTCTTTTCTTTTCTTTTGTGTGTTTAGACTTTTCTCCGCCAGCTTCCCCTCTCAGCGGCCTGTTTCCATCATTTTGTGCTGAGGGCAAGACACTCCGAGAGATGGACTCTGTTCCGGCGTGGGACTGGAGCATGAACTGGATGGAGGAAATGGAGGCTCAGTACAGAGCCCACTATCCTGCCACAAATACAAAACCCTTTCATATGTAGGAAAGCCCAGTCTCAGGTAAACGAGGGACCACTGTCCAGTCTTAAATAGGCCACCACTTTTGGGTTTCCAAATATATGATTGATGGATGCGTAACCTCTTTTACACACTGTCTGAGCTTGTATTTCGGTCATTTTTTTTCCCCCTCAGGTCACTTTACGGAAGTATAACTAGTGTATGTAGCATCCTGCTAATGACTTTTATTGTGTTGTCATTTTGGACCCACACGTTGTATTATGCTCACTCATTCGAGAGGCAGATAATGAAGGAAGCTCCCTTGGGATGTTCTCCCCTGATGTTTTTTGAAAAAAAGATACTGAGCCAGTGAGATTAAGCCCGAGAAATACAAAGTGAGCTTTTCTCACAGCAGATGTTTTCTGCAAGATTTTACAAGAGCTGACAGCCAGCCCCTAATATTTACTGGCACACATTCGGATTATTTTGTTCGTACAAACATAAAATGGTGGCGCCAGGGATTTGTGGCTCCATTCAAACAACCTGACTGTGGGCCAGTGGTTATCAAAAAGTATTTTTCCCCCGGCCTATTCATTTCTTTTTCCAAGATTTATATTCACTGTATTAATTGCCTTTATGCAAACAGTAGCTGTAGTTTTGATATCTATCTATCTATCTATCTATCTATCTATCTATCTATCTATCTATCTATCTATCTATCTATCTATCTATCTATCTATTTGCATTATATTGAACTAATCTGAGATCATATATGCTTGGACATGTTTCAGGAAGTATTTTCTACTCATTTAACAGATTTATTTTGTCGTTTTGTTGGAATGAAATCTTATTTGACATTTAATGAATTTGAAAAAATGTTGACATTTGAAATGCTCCAAAATAAAACGACTGGTATTTTTCTTATTTCCACGCACGCGTGTTTACACGATACTGAGAAATATACTACGTCAGACTCGCTTCATCCTGTTACTACATACATATGTGAGCCTTTGGGCTAGCGGTGCGACGTGTGGCGCAGTAGAGCTGGGGGCTTCCAAAAGAAACATATGGCTTTAAGTGAAGGAGACATGAAGGATAATCCCTTTTGTCTTTTCCACAGACATTGATTGAAAATGCAGCAAAATGCAAATGAACACTGATCATTGTGTTTTCTCAAAAGTTCTCCTGTTTTCAATAGTTTCACCTTTTCTCCTAATTGTCCTTCCAGTGAGACTTCACTGAAGAATAACTGGCAAAGGACAAAGCTGTTTTTTAAATACCCCACATAAAAAGCTGATCCTGCCTGGGCTTGTGCAATGCAGCTTATAAATTGAGCAGACAGTAAAGCCCTTCTTTACTCAATGTCCCCAGTCCCATTTGACCCGAGTGACCCAGATACAAGACAAGGATTATGGGGGTAAACTGTGCTTTGCAATTGACGTGAAACACTAGTTCTGCCTGATTGCAAGAGTTGCTCATGATGTTGCTAAATTGTGGCATGGAGATTCTTCTCACAACTTACAAGAAGTTATGCTAACTGTGCGCACACGTCAACTTCAGTCCAACCAACCATATGTAACCAGATTCCCTCACAGTAATTAAGAACACGTCTCGCAAACAAAGCACTGCAGTCAAGCTAATGCTAGCGTTAGCAAAGAGGCTAACGAAGGCATTTAACACATAATTGTGTTCCACAAGAATAAAACAGCACCTTCTATGCAATTCATCTGATACAACTACTCAAAATACAGCCGCAAGTAGTAGAAACAGCGCGCACATCGCTAAAACCAGCAGGAAGACTGATGCTAATGCCATGCTAATGAAAACGAGGGCATCATAGACACGCAATAATACAAAGGTGAAATACAGTTCATTAGCTTACCGCTTTACTTTGGGTGTCGTTTCGATGGCTCGAAGGGTTAGTGAACCCTCAATGAATCCAAGTCTTTCGGCAAATCCTTTTCTCCACTTCGGCATCGTTGAGTTGTTTGGACTCCAAAAGTTTTTCCGGGTAATAAAGATGGCGGATTTGAGAAACCGATTGGCTGCACCCACAATTACCTTGTTTAGTAGTGCCGCCCCAGCGGACGTGACGTAATAGATACGAAACGTATGGCCAAAACTTAAAGTTAAAAAAATAGACCCCAAACAGATCCTAAAAGTATTGGAGGGATAGATGACACTTTTCTACAATCTTGGAAACTCCAAGTGCACGATCAAATGAATATCTAAATACATTTTCCATGATAAAAAACTAATGGCTAAAACACAAATAGATGTCATGAAAAACAGCATTATTTGCTGTCACTTCACACCATGCCATCTATTAGAGCGTAACCTTAAATTGAAAAATGTGTTTTCATACACTGAAATAGACTCAGCTGTTGCCATGGGCAACCTTTGTAGTCTGTCTATAATATTAGTTGGGAAACAATCCTTCGAGATCCCTGTTAGCGCTGCATTTTTACAGCGCTACAGATACAAGACAACTTCAAATCATACCATGCAAGTGTGTTTTGGGGCTGAAAGGAAAAAAGCAATTGTCAATCCAGCCAGTGCTTTAAGAGCAACATTTAATTCCTAGCCTCATTGAATGGCCTTATTCATTGGCTTTCACAACCACAATAAAGGCTTTCTTTTCGTTTCCTCTGTCGTCTCACAGCAGCCAAAAAGTCACATCCATCTCCCTTGTCACCGGCAAATGAACATGGAAATTAGGGGGTTGCATTTTCGAGTTGAAATGATGCAATTCCTTTCTCTCTTTGTGTCTGTCTTTCCTCATCTTTCTGCTGGCCAGCAAGTCTCCTCCAGTGGGCGTTTTGGCCCTGACAACAGCCTAATGAACGACTTAGTGATTTATAGCACCGACGAGAACGGAGGGAAGGTGATGGGGGGAATTAAAGGATAAAGAGTGCGGGTCATTCTGTTGAAGGTCATTCATGTAAACCTTTTGCATTGCTCTTGCATGCTTGACTTCATCAACAAGGCACACATACACAGAATAGAATGTGATTATGGATCCAAATGAAGTTTTTCCTCCCTGGAGGTTGAAAGACTTAACAATCTGGAAGTGAACTTGAAAACTCTTAAATGAAATTGTCATTTAATTGAGTAATTGCTTATTTTGAAAAAACCCCTAGGTTGTCAGACTCCATTTATAAGCAGTCATTAGGATTTAGACCAGGGTCCATCGGGCTTCGCTGAGTCAATCTCAGGGTTTCGGGCCAAGGCACACACTTTTGTGTCTGTGTGTGTGTGTGTGTGTGTGCCCTTCCACAACTCTTCAGACCAACAATGCTCTCAACTTTTTGGTGTCAACAAATCATAGTGTAAGCTCTTATTGCCAAGAAAGCCCTGGAGATACTCCCGCACTTTGTTATAAGGTGTTTTTGCGAGGATGATGGCCTTCAAAATGGACTTGTGAAAATGAAAGATGCCAAGGCGAAGCATTTTTGTAACACATCTCATTCACAGTGATGTTCCGTGCCAATGATTGAATGTTTAATAGAATAGAATAATCAATTCAATAAAATGATTGAATTAAATGGTAAGCTAATTTGCATTACGCACATTTTGGTGTCGTACAACAGGGGAACAAAGTCACAAATAAAACAACCCGGTCGTATCAAATAAAAGAAATTGAGTTGCGGTGAAAGCAAATCAAGCAACACTCTCAGGGGCATTGTTGCTCAGCTTTACCCTGTAAAAAAAAAAAGAAAACATTTAACAGCAAATTAAGTCAGCAAATGAAGTTTATTGTACATTTACAAAACAAAAATGGTACAAAAAGCCAGTCAACAGACATTGTTTATTCTGAAAAAAAAAAGTAGAAGAGAGATAGGGACAGACAGAGGGCGAGAGAGAGAGAGAGAGAGAGATGTGATTCTACAACTGCAGCAAAGCATCCCTCAGACAAAGTGAGGAGCGTGGAAGGGGCGGGATTACAATCAGACTTTACTGGGGCCTGTCTGTCTGTCTCTCTGTCTGTCTGCTGCACAGAAGCAAAGGGCGACACGGCGACATTCTGTTGGACTGCATCGGGGCAGGTATCCCAATCAGACCAGAGCATTCTTCCAGGAGCAAGAAGAACCTGCACATTTTGGCTTTTTCTTTTGTGCTTGATATTTTCTGTTGTTTGGCCATCACCAAGAAGAGTGCAACAGTAGTTAATGCAGAAAAAGTATACTGTATGTTTCCACCCAAAAAGTTGGCACAATCAAAGATGAGCTTTTTCTTTTGTAACAGACCTTTTTTTTCATTTTCAGTACTCATAAATACAATATAACTCTTTCCCTGTATCCAAAGCCAACAACACACAGGTATTTACACATCTGATAGCTGGATAAAAAAACAAACAAAAAAAAACTGGATAGCTCATAAATAATCAGAGAAACAAATCACTATAAAAGAAAAAAAATGGAGAGTCTGCTTTTGTTCTTTCACAACAATGACATGAGTCTTATTTATAGATCACAGTGTCCACAGTTAAAAGATGATGAACAATGGAGGCATCAGAGGTCTCTTCACCGATGACCTTATCTAGTTTCCTGAAAAAAAAAGACAATAAATAATAATAAATAAATAAATACATCAGTTTTCTCACTTTGTTAGTGCCGTGACCACACGTATTCTTCATTTCTGATCAGTCATACAAAGAAAATGTCTCATACATATCAATGCGTCAAATGAAAGGGACAGCAACACCTCCCTGTCTCCGAGCCAAAGATAGAAAACAGGAAGAAGGAGGCAACCTAAGCCAGACTTCCTGTGAAAGCACCCCAAACTTTATAGCAATGGAGCTTTCATGTTCTCAGCAAGGCAGCCATTAAGGGCTGAGGTGTTCCTCACCACTCCACGGGGGGTTGACCTGGGCAATAGCAGACGTACAAGGGAGCCAGCCCTGTCTTTGTACCCTAACTGTCAATGGCACTGAATGAGTTAAAAGCGTTTTTATTTGATGAACTCTTTTTCAATTTTCATAATCTAGCTAGTGGCTGATTTGTGTCTTAGTATGCAGCCTAAGCCTACAAACTTCTCTAATGAGGCTTTAGTGTGCTCATAATGACCTGGATGCTTCAATTATTAAGCAGACATGATTGTATCCTACCTCGCTGCTTTTCCTGGCCGCGCTGATCCCCCGGGAGCCCGTGGAGCCCCGAGATGAGGAGCTTCCTGTGGTCGAGCAATTACTGGACATGTGATTCCTGGGAAGGTAACCGGCTTTACCAGCGTACAGCGTCACCTCCTCGCCATGTGCAGCTATGGAATAAAGTGAATCATTTTTTAGTCATGGCTGTGCACCTTGGTTCAATGTTAAGTCATCTCTTGAAGTCCAGAGTTACTGCTTTGACATTTATCTAACTGTTCAAGGCATGTCGAATCATGGAACGCCCAATTGCACTCCACATGCTTTCAAGTGCAAGGTGTAAAAAGTGCAGAGTGGAAACATTAAGGCCATTGATTTTTCGCAAGCGCTAATCAGAATCAGGGATGGGCCAAGCCCGACCGACCGACCGAGTTAAGTTCATTTCAAAATAAACACACGTCAACCAAAATAGAGCCCGTCCTTTTACTTTCAGCGTGTCTTTGTCTTGAGCCTTTGCGTTTGTGGCCACCGCTGTCATACTCCTCGCTCCTCTCCAGGGAGGAGAGCGAGCCATTGGGCATTTTAGCAGCCTCCGTGCACTTGTGCAATTGAGCCTCCTCTGGGGGTGGTTCTGGAGGTGGAGGCAGGTCTGAGGAGAGAAGCACAAACAGTATAGACTCATTATTATGATACACTTTGTGCTCCAACGTTGGCTATTCCTTTGGTTTTCTCATCTTACAAAAACATTTGCTCTCCATTGCTCAATAGTAAAGTCCTACCTCCGTGTATTTCTCTCCTGTAAACGGAAGTCTTGGAAGGCTTTTTTTTGACACGACCTTTTTGGTTGAGTGGCGAGCATGTATCTGCTGGTGATGCCCGGCTATGCACTGAATGAGAGAGAAAAAAAAAAAAACAACAACCCAGCATTCATGAGTCAAATGTATTTTAGTCTTCATTCCAAAATACTTGAAGAAATCAATGTTTTGTCTTCCAGTGTTCCTGACTGTTTGTCCCCTTACTGGATTGAGTTTATTTTGTGTGCACACACTATACCGGGCGTGGTCGCATTGGCGTCGTCGTCGTCTTCGTTGTGTCCGCAGCGCGCCGTGTGACTTTGGCACTGGGACGGGCCAACCTCCAACGAGGCGAGATGCTGTTGGCTAGAGAGGCTGGACTGGGTGAGCGGTGCGCTCGGTGCCTGGGGAACTGGCACTGGACCGCAAGGTACCCTTCTGCTGCAAAGGCAACACTCCTCAGCTCAGACCCAAACAGGAAGGATCCACGTAACGTACCGCGGGAGGTGAGTTTCCTCTTGTTGCCGGCGCAGGTCACGGGATGCTCGCGTCTCCTCGTCGGGCGACGGGCTAAGCGTGGCGGTGGACTGGTGACTGTAAGAAGTCGCCGGAGAGGAGGCGGCGTTCTTCCTGTGGGAGTAGATGTCTTCACAGCCTTCCATCAGGTACGTCCTCTCCGGGAGGGGAGGACACCATTCTTCTTGGTCTGAGCTGCAAGCAAAAGGAGAGGGATTGGAGAAGATGACAAAATCATCCCATTTTTGAAGACTCACCCTATTTCCATGTCTTCATTCTCCGGGGCCTCCTGGTCACATTGCTCCAACTCTCCAAGTGGGGGAGGTGGGGGCAATGTCTCCATCCATGTTAAAGATGGCGTCTTAACAGCCTTCCCCATGGCCTTCTGCTTTGGCTTACCTAAAAAACAAGTCGCTCTTTTGCAATCATTTGACCATGGGAAATGTGGACTTAGTTGATTCAATAAAATATGAATACAAATGAATGAAAAATAAAAAGATATGAAAGAAAACGTCTGATTGAAGAAGAGAAGGAAAAAAAAATCATAATAACATCGAAATGGAGTGACTGAATGATAAATCATTCATGTATCATGATTACACTGCAAGAAATGGCTTTCAACACTTCAGTCTTAATTCGTGTTAGGTTACCAGAAGTGATCAATAATTCTCTCAAGCAGTCAGTGCAGGCTCACAAGGCAGCCAGATCGAATGAGTTGGATCTTTTGTCCTCACCATTACAGCGATCCGGCTGAGCGTACTGAGGCCCGGAGATGATCCAGTGTCCGTCATCTTGCTCAGCACCATGAAGCGGGCTTTGCGTTGGGTTTGAGAAGGGCATGATGGTGGTGGAGGCATAGGGAGTGGTGGAGTTGAAGTTGGGAAGATCCTCGCCGCTAGCATCAATAGTGCTGTAAATGGGTCCTTCGGTGGAGCCGCTCATGCTGCATTTCTCCGTCTGATTCAGGTAGTTGGAGATGCCGGCTTCTACGCAGCGTGGGAAAACAGTACCAGCTCACCATTGACCAGGTTTTGGTGAAAATGCCACGTTTTGTACCATTATAGTATCGCTCAGCTGTGTCCTGACTGCCGGTGCAGCAGTTGACAGCCTCTTTACCGCTGTGGACCAAGTTGGTGGTGGGCCAAGAATCTGCCAGCCACGGGTAGTTGCCCATGCTGCCACCCAGCACGCCTGGCCTACACAGACATCACACACACACACGCACATTCTGCTGTTGGACAGAACGACATCCACCACCGTCCAGATGGGAACAGCAAAAACAGCACGCAAGACACATTAGGATGTCCTTATGGAGTCCCTAGGAGTGAGTACCTTCCATTGTGTCCAGATCTGTCCCCATGAGGAAATCCAGCTAGAGAAGACAAAGAGGATGCAACTTACACGCACGCCACAAGAAGAGCAGAGCCTTGATATCGTTGCGCCAACGAGCAGGCTTTTTACGAACCTGCTGCCGTGTAAGCAAAGGAAGCAGTGTAGTGGCTCAACTCCTTTCTCTTTTTGCGTCGGCAATAGATCCAGACGCTAAAGCCCATGAGGATGACCCAGCAGGCCCCGCCGATGCCCGCGATGAACGCCGGCTGCTTGACCACGTCGGTAATCTGCTCGGCCAGACTGGCGTCGCTCTCCCCGCCGTCGTCGCTGGCGCTCGTCACGGACGGCTGTTCGGTCGCCGTCTCTGGGAGAAGCGGAGCAAAATCAGAGAAACGCCGACAAAGAGCAGGGTGAGCGAGCGTGAGGCCATTTTCTGGACGCACTGATGAGGACGGGCAAAGGCTGACTGCGGGTGCCCACACCGGCGGCGGTAACGGCTGCCACCTCCACTTGGTAAAGGACGCCAGGCGTGAGGCCTTTCAACGCCGTGGACAACGAGTGCCCTTCCACTGTTTTGTTGATGGAGTAGCGTGTCTGGTTGCTATTGCCGGCGCTAACGCACCAAACCTGTTGACAAACAAAGATGAGCACTCGTTGCGGTGTAGCAGCTACTTGTACGTTTACCCTGTACTCTTGGATGATCCCATTCTGCATGTCGCTGGGTGGCGGCTCCCAAGACACAATGATGCTGGAGGTGTTGCTTTGCTTCACCGTTGCCACTGTAACAGCTCTCGGCGGGGCGCTCGGCACTAAAAGGCATACGAAAGGCTTCGTATGAAAGACAGAAAATGCTGAATGTGACCCCAAACTGTTCTTTTTAATCAGAAGTTTTTATTAAGCAATAGAAGCAAAATGTGAGCCGGAGCTAAACAGAGATTATACTTTGTTCATCTATGACACTTATTACCTTTCCTAAGGTTTAATAGAACTATTACCTTCTTCGGGGGTTCGAACCAGTATTGTACGGCTGTCTTTCCCCTGAAATTCGTCAAAATAAGGCCGGATCTTTATTTCATACTCGGTTCCTTTAAGCAAGCTGGTGAGTACGGTGCTGCGCTCAGAGGGGGAATTGATGTCTTGGAGGAGCCAGGTTCCTCCACTGGGGCGGTAAAAGAGACGGTAGCCTTGCACGTACTGAGATTGACGATCCACCTAGAGGAAGAAATCACACACGGTGACCTTCCCTGGGATAATGAAAGAAAAAAATACAAATAAACCAAGAGACTTACAGCCCAGGAGACTCGGATGGAGGATGTCGTCGGCCTGATGGGCTCTTGTAGTTGGACTGCCACCTCCCCCAGTTCTCTCTGCAACTGCCTGTGGTCCACCCCCTGACCGGTCGGACTCACGTCTGAAGCAAACGCAGGCCGAGATTACGCTCGGGTTCGCCTTCGATTCCTTGCTGACTGACCTTGTGTTCGGACAGGCTCCGAGATGGGACTGGGGTCGCTCAGGCCGTAGGCGTTGACGGCTCGGACGATAAATAAGTAGATGGTGTTGGGGAGAAGGCCGGTGATTGTGTGCGTTTCCACTTTCACCATGTCCGCTACAGTTTGCCAAGTGCTGCCGGCTGATTGGCTGGAATAGATGGTGACAAAACTAATTAGCGTTCAAATGTTTCAATGTGCGCAGAACAAGATTTGCCGTAGGATAGGCTACTGCTATTTTATTCACGTTAAATTGGCCGCCAAGGCAAATCATGGCTTAAGGCTGGCGTGGCGTGTGATGTAACATTCCACGAAAAAGATGACATTTTTTTGGCAAAAAGATGTGTGCGTGTTTTGTAATATTCATTTGCATGCAAGGAATGGCAAGAGTTCAGAAACGGGCTGTCCGTTTAACACGTTCATTCATGACGCAGCAAATGAGCGTGCTATTATGCAATTAATCTTCTGGGGCAGGTCAAGCCTGTTAGCATTTTGTTTCCTAACAAACAAGATAAAAAAAAAAGGCAAAACACATCTTTTAATGAATTAACATAAGACAACGAACAAGTCTTCATTTTAGAACAAGAAATAAAGAGAAAATAGGGAAGCATCTGTCGGTCCGACGGCAAACGTAAAAAAGTTGGGGATCACTGAACTATATCATGTTGTTGTCTGCCCTAGAAAAACAATATCTCCTATTTCCAGAGCAAAGAATACTCTCTAAATTTGAGAACTATAAATTAAGTTCTAAATTACAAGTGCTACATTTAGACTAGAATACTACAAAAACATTCCAAGGTTTCGAACTCCGTCTTACAGTACTGGTTGTTGTCAGCATTATTTTCCCACATGTGACTAAAAGTGTGAACAGATCATTGGATTGCTAAAAGTCACCTGAAGGCCTCAACGATGTAGGAGGTGACCGCAGCTCCTCCCTCGTGAGCATTGGGTTGCCATGTCAGAGAGACACTGTTCTTGGACACATCTGTGACAATAGGTTTGTGCGGCGGACCTGGCAACTGGAAAGGCTCCGTGCTCTGAGCCACCGACGGCTCGGCATTCTCTGTCGTTCGACAACAAATGCAGAAATACTTTTTTTTTTCTCTCTCCGGAAGATTTCCTCATCTTAATCCATTGCCACATGAAGCTCACATTTGCATAGATTAGAAGCAGGCAGAAAAAAAATAAAAATTAAAAAGAATTCACCTTTGACTGTGAGCACTCCGCTCCAACTTGTCTCACCGCTGGAGCTGGCAGCCAGACAAGTGTAAACGCCAGAGTCGGTTTCCTGGCAACACAACACAAAGAGGTGTGCGAGCGCTGTCATCGGTTGAGTGTGTTGCGAGGCCGGCATTTAATGTTAATATACTCATTAGCGCTGATGTGACAAAGTGACATATCGCTCAAAAGCAGAAAGCGTCACGCTTCGTTGAGCGTCGAGGAAGTTGGCAGAACATTGAGACCTCATTAACAGCCAACCTGGCGACTGCATTTTCAGCCAGAGAAAGAATAGGAATAAGAATAAATTGTGACAACGCTCATTACTATCGATCAATACATTGCTTTTACACTTGACATTTTGGTCACTTATGCTTCATTCAACTTTTTAAATGATTGGATCTCCCGTATTTGAAGTCAAGGCAAAAGTCAAGCTTGTGCCTTTTCTGCTCCTCATCGACAGTAATCCCTGGCTGCCGCCAGAGCAGGAGATTTAAAAGAAGGATCAAAGACTGAATTTTAATGACCGGTTAGAAATTTCTCAGGCACCTGTCTTTAAACCCGCCCGACAGCTACTTGATATTCAGTGCAGGACACGTGCAAATAAAATGATCCAGTGTGCAATAAATCTAGCCGCTGGTGCACAGATGCCACATTTTTACAAGATAGCGAGGATGTTACACCGACTACCGTGAAGAACAACTGTCTGATCACAAACAAGTTTTCTAGGAAATGAACTTTCGCACCTTTGAAAATTGGAAAAACGCGTTCAAGAGATTTCCGAGTGCTTCGTCTATTCCTTTCAGCCCTTATCTTGCTTCTCTATATCCAGCTCAATCTTTTATTCGGATCTCAAATGTCCTGAGAATTTAATTACAAGTATTAATGATGGTTAGTCATTAAAAAGGCCGCAATCAATCAGTCTCCTCCTCAAGTTGCTGCAATGCAACGGTGAGTGACCTCAGGTGTTGCTTCTCATCCAAGAGGGACTTGTGTGCCAAATGGATTTCATTAGCGTGGAGTACAAAAGCACAAATGATTGCTAATGGCCTTGCATAATCATGATCATGCTGGTCACGCCTCAAGGCTGCTGAGAATATTTGTCTGCTCTCGACTCTTATTCAGCGACTTGCAAAAAAATATATCTTTTCCCATGAAAATACTCAAGAGTGCTGCTCATACATACAAAAACAAGTCGCTTTTAATCGAAGACAGGGAATTTACATTTAAATCAAATGGACATACCTGAAGATTGGCAATTTGGAACGTGCCATTTTCCATCAGACGGACTCGAGCGTGGGTCCCTACGATCCTTTGGCCGTCTTTCTCCCACTGAATAGTGGGAGTGGGCTTCCCCATGACGTGGCAGTGGAACTGTGCCGTCGAACCCGGTGCGTACGTGTGATTTGCCGGCCCTTGCCGGATGATGGGGGGAACATGATCGGAGGGCGCTGTGGGAGGGAGGGGGGGATTCAAAAGATGAACGACATTTTTACATTTTAATCCTAGCTTCTAAGGTTAGCCACCTGTCTACCTACCGTGGCTTTCAGAATTTCCACATATTCATGATAATCATCGGTCACAACCACAAAAAAAAAAAGAAGACATTTATTTGTTCCCTCGGATTCGAACCAATCCAGGATTTTTCTGAAAGCAACTCATAATGTGAAAAGTCCATCAAGGAGTGGTGACGGACGCAAAGCCTCTTGGAGAGAAACATATGTTGCACTTGCTTTATTTGCATAGTGCCACTTGTCTGGTTTGATTACATCAGAAAAGACCCCCTGCTGTCTGCTCATTTGGGGGAGGGGGATTTTCATTTGAAGGATATTTGACTTTACATCAGTGCACATTGAAAGGAGATTAAGCATTATGCCTCCAGCCCAGCGGGAGATGTTTATAGCGGAAGATCCAAAATTGAAATCTAAAAACCAGAGGGGGCGTGGTCCAACGTATCTGTGAACCTTCAAAGTAAAATGTGTCTGCTCTATCGTCATTCCTCAAAATCAAACAATCAGGGGAAGCAATTTGACATGAATCTAGCAACTTGCCTATGCGGTGTTGGTTGTTCCACTCGCCTACATAGAATCGTGTGAGTGTGTGTAACTCACCACTTTCCACCTCTAGTAAGGCCTTTGTCAGTATGCTGCCTGCCACGCTGATGGCCTGGCAAATGTAGTAGCCAGAGTCCTCAACGCGGACGTCAACGATGGTTAGCTCACCGCTAAGCGACACCGAAAAACGCCCTTGTGAGAGTTCCTGAATGGGAAACAGCAAAATCTGGAGGAAAAACAAACAACAGGTGAATTCATGTCAGATCCATATTCAACATCTGATGCTTATTAGCTATGTATCTGTTGGATGTGTTTCCATTAGGGCATGGATGCTCATGCTCCGAGTTTAAGCTGGCTTTTTTTTTTTATGAAATGTTATTAATACAGTGAAGTGTAAACCTCGCCACAGCACCCACACACTCTCGTCATCTCATCTTTCAGTACATTCCAACATGTTGGAAAGCAGATCACACGCTTGTGCAAAACCCACACATGGACACATTTGTACTTGTGCAAGCCTACGCACACTCGCACTATGATGTTGAGAAAAATGATTGGAAGGAGTGTGTATGATTGTGTGGGTGAGTGTCATGCTGGTGCAGTAGCACACACAGCACACAGACCAAGCAAAGAATGAAGGCCTATCAAGTTCTTCACCAGGCATACGTATGCACCATCAAGCTGATGCAATATTCGAGAAGAACTGATTTCAAAATAAACATGAGCATTTCTGACCTGGCTTCCTTCTTTTTGCCAAAAGACAGCCGGTGGAGGGTTTCCTTTTGTGCCACACAGAAAGGTTACAGTGCGACCCGGAGCTGTGATCTGGTCCCGTGGCCGCACAACGATCTGAGGGGGCACTGGAGAGAGAAAAGAGAGAGAGGAGAAAAAAACCCAAAAGGATTTTCAGATGACACCCACATGCACATGCACATGGCCATTGAGTTGAATTCATTGGAAGTGGTGTAATGTATACGCTTGTATGCTCTTACACTCCATTCCACATTAGATCTACTCAATTAAACTTGCATTGCAAAGTGCTGACAACGCACAATTGTGGAAAATAACGTAGTCATTCCAACCCTAGTGTTTGGCTGCTAATGATAGTTATTCTCTCAACCATTCCTCCCAAAATGATGTACTAAGTCTCACACACACAGAAATGGCCTGAAATGAGATACTCACTGGATGAGCCAACTGCCATGGAAGCACGCAAAATGGGTGCAAATGAAAAGAGAGAAGAATGAGATGATGGATGGATGAATGAATGAACGGGGATGTTAGACAGTACATGAAATCCACTGGACACGATGGCGTGTAATGAGTTAGAGCCACACAAAAACAAGTGTGTTGTTATTCTTATTGTCCTGTAGCTGCAAGCAATGACCCACATTCAATCTGCTTCTTCAGTCAGCTACAAATACACAATCATGTATTCAGTTAAAGTCTATTTTAAAACAGGAATTTCTGGAATTGTGGGACAAATAAAGGAATAGGGTCAATGAATGTATAATGAACAAACATACAAATATGTCTGACATCAACAAAGCGGGTGTATTTGTCATTGCAAGTACTTGAATGTCCTTTTCAAATGTTGGCCCGCTGACAAAATGCCTAGCTTGAAATATTCCCTTTTATCACGTCAAATGACACCTTTTGCAGTGGAGTGCATTTCTTCAAGGAAGCGACTATTTAATGTCATTTCAGTTCTTTTTCATCTTGCCTTTCTCTCTGGAGCCATGAAGAATTGAGACTTGAAAAGGAACTTAAAGCCCGACTTTTTTCATTTTATCTCTCATATAGTCTTGGCGAGCCGTCGGTACCCGGCGGCATAATGCTGGGCTCTTGGGAACTACGCAGACGCAAAGTCTCTCTTTGCGTCATCCTCGACATTTGATGATGGTTTCCAGTACATGACTTCAAAGCCTGCAAACGCGTCCAATACATCGAAGATTTTGTCAACCAATTGAATGCAAAGGGTCTTACCGTGGACTTGCAGGGAAGCGGCCGCCTCGGCTTTGCCGACGCTGTTCTCCGACACGCACGTGTAAGTGCCCTCGTCTTCGGCTCGCACCTGGTTCAGGTGCAGACTGTTGTCGCTGCGGATCTCGTACCTGCAAACACGTCAACCCGCTGTCAATTCTAACATCCGTCGATCAAACGTGTACAAGATTAATAAGCACATTTTTTTATTATTATTTTATGCTTATTTATTTATGGCTGAATTTAATAGGGGGACATTTTTCTTCATATCGGACGAAATAGACTAGAAGTGGATTTGATTTATTTTTGAATTTACTTCACTAATATGCACACAAAATGTGACATCATTTACTTGGTAACTGACAGCAATAGCTTGCAAAGAGAAAAAAAGTACAATGAGTGTCTGTGTTACCTTCCCCGAGGCAACTCCCCCTCCTCTCTCCGCCAGCGAATAGTGGGAGTTGGATCGCCATGAACCTCACAAAAAAAGTCCACCGTATCGTCAGCCAACACCACTTGGTTCACCGGCTGCTTCGTGAATACTGGCCTCTCTGAAAGGAAAGACAAGAGTGGAACATTTTTATTGGATAGAGTGTCACACCTCCAACAACAAGAACCATAACAACAAACACATTTAAGAAATAATCTCTCATTAGCACAGCACTTGAATTAGATTCTTCGAATGTGGATTAAAAAGACAACACGCAATCACACTTCTGGATTTGTGCAATTGGTATTCTCGCAGGATCATTATCCAGACAATGACACTAAACCCAACTTGCTGATTTTCTTTAAGTCACTTTACTTTTCTATCATTCAAACCAAAACAACAAAAACAAAAACCTAATCTACCCATGAGCTTGACGATCATCAAAGAAAGAGGTTCAGTTAGGAGGCAGAAATAAAATGCCAATTTTCGCCTTGTTTGCGAGGATCAATACACACTTCCAAATCACTGGTTTGCAGAGAGCTTTGCCCAGACTAGGGGAGACGGGAAAAAAGCAAGCCAAGAAAAACGGCAACCAGCAGAGGAACATTCCACTACTGCTACTGAGAAAGGGAGAAAACCAAATCCAAGATAACGTCCATATTTTCCATGAACTTTCTGAAGCTATTCAATATTCCCATCAATGAAGTCAATATTTCAAAAAACCAATTCTTACCAAATACTACCAGTTCAGCTGGATCGCTGTCTTTTTCTCCAACCATATTGGTGCCGACACACACGTACATGCCAGCATCAGCTTTTCTGGTGTTGGAAATCATGAGTTTGCCCCCTCGGATCTGAAAAAGGAAATCAATACAGCCAAATGTGCAACAATGCTCTGGATCTGTATTTTGGACGCACGTACGTACGTACGCGGAATGAAAACAATACGCAACGTAAATACAAGCCAGACGTCAAAGTCAGCAAAGAAATGGGAAAACAGCTTGTTGTTTCTGCCTGGATAACGTCAACGTACCGTGATCCTGTCATCTCTGTCGTTGACCTGGACATTATTTCTCTTCCACGAGATGGTGGGCTCAGGATGTCCTCTGGGAGGAATACACTCCATGACGGCCGGCTCACCTGCTGCCACCACCACATCGCTGGGAGTCTGGCGAAAGTCATCTCTTAGAACTGGGGAAGAGGAAAAAAAGGGGAAAATAATCACAAAATATTTATACAAATTTGACACATTTTTCAAATCTATCCAAACTTGTATCCAAAAAATGATACAAAAAATATCTTTACTTCTGCTTATACAATAAACACCATTGAAATAATGGGAACATGTATAAGTCAGGAAAAAAAGTGTGAATCATATTTGAATTCATTTTGTGTTATCTTTTCCGTGACTGTCATTGGTGCACATTAATAATGAAGGTAAATAAATTATTCACTCTCATCCACACGATTTCCCCTGGCAAATCCACGTGCATAAATCCATTGCAATACTGAGAGTGGCTGGCTCCTGCATACAAATTCAGACAAATCAACGCCATTGACAGCGGCAGGAGAAGAGAAAGAGCAGAAAAGGATTGGCTCATTTCCACCTTCGTGTACGTACATTTGGAAGCCAATGGGCTTTTCTATTTTCACTCTTGAGAGAGTCTTGAGACCTCTCGGATGGTGCGGTTTTGTACTTGCGGTTGATGCCTTCATACCAGGATGAGGCCAAAGCCACAGAGGCCAACGGGGCGGCCCGCCCAAGCCTGCAGGCTACAAGTCGTCGGGTCTAAGCCACTTCAGCCAGGGATTCCACAAAGGAGGAAAAACCAATGGATCACTTTCTATGACATTCCTGCCCTAAAAGCTTCCCATCACCCTAAAGTGAGAAAACAGATGGCAAAAACGGCTCGTGGTGTCACAAAACTTTCCTCCAAAAGGATTTCTCCCTGCTGCTCTTTGATGAGAGCTGAAAATGTTGACATCAAGGCAATACGGGATGTTTAATTGATGCTTGGAGGATACGTATCAGGATTGATTGATTGATTTACTTACATCACAGAGATACGAGTGATATAAATAAGTCATCCTCATCCGCATTTAAATTTGCCAAAATATACAAATGTCATACGTGATGCTACTACTAACTCACAATATACGTATCTGGGTGGAAATAGGGTGAAAAGTTTATGAGGTAGCGGCAATTACCCATCCGACCCTTGAGGACGCATATCAAGTACATGCACTTTGACCTTTTCCTAAAAGCCCTTTCACAAAGCCAGAGTAATCCCCATCCGGCATGCTTTCATCAGCGTCCAGAGTAACGCACAGGGGAAAAGAGAAGGATTAGGGGCCCTATTTTCATAGCAAGCGAGCGTGAAGTGCAGTCGAACCCTACGCATAGGCTGGACTTTTCTTTCTTTTAGCATTTTGCTACACGAGTGCAGACAGAAGAGGGCGTTTGCGCCGTTGTGGGAGCAAGCGACTTTCAGCCAATCAAAGTGGCTCCCACTTTGTTTCCTTAAAATTCCGTGCACAGAGAGACGCTCAGAAGGAAAGGAATTGCAAGACCTCCCTTTGCCGATGATTTCAAGAAAGCCGCCGTGGATCCCTGATCATGCATCTTCTATCTGTATTTGAGACAATGTGAAGCCAAAATAGAAATCCCATTTCAATGGGTTGCCCAGGTCTGAGTCAGGCAACTTTCTATCTTTGTGAACAACTAGCACTCAGTAGGAAGAAATGATACACATCTGTACAAGCTAGCTACCACGTGATCTACCGATAAGTGAAAAACACCAAGGTCAAGCCTTCATTTTAGCATTTGATTGGATTTTAAAAATGACATCTGGGGTGAGCTGCTGCTCTCTTGTAATTAAAAGAGCTTTATTGCTGTTTGTGTTGCTCGAAGGACGGCGTGTGTGCGTACATACTTGACAGCAGCCCCCAACGCCCCAACGTATAAATATTCATACGCGAGATAGAGAATGAACCACAGTCCCTTTGCTGGGAGGGGGCGGGGTATCATGAAAAGAAGAAAAAAAAAACAACCTAGATATGGGCAGATATTGCCGGTCATCTGTTCTCTCCCAAAAGCAAGCAACCTTCTTCAGCGTAAGCCCACATGATCAAATGTTGCGTTTTTGCAATTGTTCCATGATCATGGCTGCTTCGATGCACACAAGCGTGTCATCTGTGTTCTCTCCAGGCAATACGTATACGTTCAGGGTCCCAACAGAGGCCCCGTCTGGAGCTGCTCATTATCCCGAGTGGACCCCCTCTGATCCTTATCAACTATTGCACCATGATGAAACGGGCCCACACAGGATATTGGCCGAGGGAGTGTCAAGAGAATGGGGGGGGGGGGTTTGTTGATCGGACAGATGTCGCCACTTTCACACCGCCTTTCCACGACATCAAATCTCATTGTTGTTGTTGATTCATATGCTGACACCGCGGTTTATTGTTGATTTATTTGAATCGCGGGTATCCATTACATCTCTTCTCCTCTCTGTTTATTGATGTATTTAATTCTGAATTCATTACTTCTACAGGGTAACTTTATCGGAATGTTGCCAACAATCAACAGATAACGTCTCTCCTCTTCTGACAGACAGACAGAAAGAAAGAGCCATTCAAATGAAATGACCTTGTCCAGTGCGTTTGCTACAGAGGCTCATACCCAGAGGCTCGTACGTTAACGATTAACACCGCAGGTGGACAGACAGACAGACCGACCGAAAATACACGCAGTGCAAAACCTTATTTGTCCCGGTAGACTTCTGGAAATCTAATTATTTGCCACCGGGCTCAGATAAGGCTGAAATTAAATCTCCAAGTCAGTGTGATGCATCACAAACAGATGTTAAGCCTGCGATTAGCATAGATAAAACACTTAGCGCAACATCATCATCAGGCAAACGTTCAATTTAATTTTCACGCCATGCTCAGATCCTGTTTACAATGCTTTCCAATGTTTAATCACTGCGGCTTGACTTTTTGAAATTGAATTCATATGAGATATTGCCACCCAGCAGTGGGCGATGATGAGGTTATCTATCAAGGTGTGATGTTTCATGGCTTCTTAAGCGCTCGTAAATGGAGAGGCCTTGCTCCGCAGAGAGGCGTTCTGTCACATCCAGAGTGCTGAGAAAGGGGAGGGGCTTGGGGAAGCTTGGGGTTATTTGGCAGCAGCACAGACTGCAGTCTGGGTTTTCTTCTTTTTTTTTTTTTTCCTCCACTCATAATAATATATCTCGAAACGGGGTTGGCAAAGTAACGCATGCACGGCCACCGCTAAGGAGCGCCATAAAAACAATGGCAGCCCTTCCTTCCTTCCTTCAGCCTTCACTAAAGCAGAGGGCCCCTTCACAGGGGTGGTCCACGCTCGCTCCTGTGTGTGGTCAGCTAATAAAGCAATTGTCTGGCCCTGAAAAGAGGATTACTTTCATCTAGAAATAGCGGATGTCGTGTGCCCCATAGCGTTGGGCTAAGAGGGTCAGTGTAAATTGCAAAAAGGTCCATTGTGAGGCAAATGACTCCCTCCTTGTCTCCTTGATGCCCTCAGCCTTCTGGAAAGCTATAGAATCACTATTTAAACAAATAGAAATTAATTCATTTAAAAATAAATCATAATAGTAACAATGCTATGATGATAATAATAATTAACTTTTTTTTTTTACATTGCCTGCAAAAAACAAAGCCACTTACTGGAGCACCTGACATTTCCTGCGTGTTCAGTTTCACCGCCAGGTCACAGAGCGACAGTGTCCACTTTTGCTACCTCATCATGGTGTCTGTCCTACAGAGGTTAGGCATCTGTCTGACTTAACATCTCTCGTATGCTGTGTCAGCAAACGGCCAGAGCCCCGCTACACCAACCACTTCAGATGGCCAATGCCGCCTATTCTGCCCTTTTTCTTGTTTGTGCAACATCACACATTTCGAATGAAGACTAAGGGGCTGTAGGAAGGACAATGGTTTTCATTTTCCACGCTGTCAGCAAAGGCCCCAAACCTATGGATCTTGGAGTAGAAATCAATTTGGCTCCAGTTGAATGAATGAACTGGCTGGCTGGCTGGCTGACCTTTTCGAAGTCTTAAGGTGGCTGACCGTCTCATCGAGAAATGAATCCTCAACCAATACACACAGCCAAAATCAATAAGCATTTTGCACAGTTGTTTGCCCACACTTACAATATTTCATTCTGTTGCTATGGGAGAAACTTCAGTCAGCAGGAAAAAAAGCAGGACAAACAACTCTCTGCTCGTGTTCCTTATTATAGGAAGCTCAGCGAGACATTTGAATACAGAGACAAAACGTAAGACGCAAAATAAGGCGCAATTGGTTTCATTCTATTATTAAAACATATCACTTTGACCATCTCAAAAACGATCAATATACTTATTTAACAAATCCCTATCGGTGAGGAGCTCCTTTGATTAGACTAGAAAGGAGCAGTTATTTAGCGTGTCTGACAGTGCAGCTCCGAGATAATGAGGATCAGTTGGAGCAAGGCCACTTGATTGTTCTCTCTAGCCCCTGTGGCAGGCACACTGTCGTGTGTCGTTTGGGGGGGAGGAGAAGGTTAAACCTCTTCCTCACACCCACCACCTGTTGTAGAAAGAAGCAAGCACCAGCGGCCAAACCCCCATCAGATCCACCCGACCGACCCCCGAGTTCCTCTCTCTTTGGCCGAGGTCCAGATCATGCAAAAGGGGGGTTAAGCTCGTGGCCTCACTTCAGCCATCTGATCGCCCTCTTTTAAACCCGTACAAGCCACCATATGAAGCTGTAATCCTATTAGTCAAGCATGAAAACACATTTTGCAGAAAGATATTTTTAAAGGCACACACAAGTCAGAGGAGAACCATAAAAAAAAAAAAAAGACTTACTTTCTGTACTGGTCAACTTAATGTACGTGCAGCGGTGCGTGATGGTCGGTTAAATAAAAAAAAAAAAAGAAAAAACGTACCAGAATGCATTGCTCTGAATGGCGTGCAAGAAAGCTATTCCACAGCCTCTTTCAAAGAGATAAAGTCAAATTAAGACTGTCCAGTGTGTTTCTCATTTAGTTGGCCAACTGTCTCAAAGCAAATATCTAAAGTGGCTTTTGGCTAGCTGGCAAATGTGGCATTTGAAAAATGAATTAACATCTGTTCCGAAGAAGCTGCCAATGAGCAGTGACCTGCATTCCTCCTCCTCCTCCAGAACATTTTCCAGCAATGCAGCAGCAAAAGCTATTATGTTTTGGTCCCCCCCCCCCCCCCTGAGACAAAGCTGTCTACCATGGACTTTCATCAGAGTCGAGTCACGGAGCCACGGCCGGACACGACACGACAGAGGTCGCGCTCTGTAAGATATATACAGACAGGCGGTATTAGAAGACTATGTGGGCTATTGTTTGGGTCCTTGGGGTTCAAGCTGTCAGGAGACGTGATCCCGAGGTCAGGGGTGGCATTCTGAGTGATGATTATAAGACACCTGAGTGAAAACTGCTTTTGCAGGCTAAGCTAGCCTTGTTCCTTGTCATCTCCAACCTGCAAGTCACATGTTTCCAATAGATGTTGGTTCACACATCATTAATAAAAAATAAAATAAATCCCATTTGTCAGAGCACTTCCAAGGTGCTTACTTACTTGCCACTTCCAGAGATGCATTGCGACTGAGCGCCTCCCCCAGGTAGTTGCGCGCTACGCACACATAGATCCCTTCATCGGGTTTGCTCCGCCGCCCGTGTACAATTCGGAGGAAGAAGAGGGAACCGCTGGGTAAGAGCATCCTGTGAGAGCGAGGGTCCTCACGGTCCGTCTCCACACGCTCGCCGTCTTTGTACCATTCCACCATGGGAGTGGGACGCCCCTCTGCTTTACAGTTGAGGGTGGCTGGCTCGCCCTTGGACACAATCAAATCAGATGGATGCTCGACGATTCGCGGAGCAGCATCCTCTAACCTGGGTCGAGATCCTGCAACAAGGAACACACACACATATGTGTCATCACACACAATCCAAAAGATTCTGCAGGGAATATGAAATGAAAACCACTGAGGAAGAGAAATGTCATTGCCAAATTTCACATCAGGATAGTGGATAGAAAAAGTCTGCTCTCTGCTCGATTTAAACGGAAGCATCTAGATAGGATTGGAGGTTTGAAACGTTTGCTTTGTGGGCCCACAAACGTGCTGGTTGTTCAATATCTTTCCCTCCATGATTCACTGCAACCTCGCAACCTGGTCAACCGCAAACTATTTTATTTCCGTACGGGAGCCCAAATATACGAGACGGGAAGTAGATTCCCAATGATGACTATGGGAAAATGATTTGTTTTGTTTTCTTTTGTTCAAACCAAATATAAAAGGGGAGAAATGGTCCCCAAATTGCCTCAACCTCTGGTGTTTGTTGTTTTACAGCTAGCTTCCTTGCCTCTAAACTCCTCCTTAAGGTTTCCCCCAAAAGCCATGGGAATTGATTTGCAAATTCTGTGTTCACACTTAAATTGGCAGGCTTGTACATTGTTATTTTTGCGGCAGCCACCGAGTCGAGTCCTTGACCCTGCAGGCATGGCAAAAAGAGCCACTTACATGCGAATACAAAGCACTGGGCAAGCCAGCGGGTGTGCATTGCTAAGCATCTCAATGGGTAAGAGCAACGACGCAAAAGGAAATTGCCTCTTTATTATGCATCTTTGAGGGCCATCCAGAGCTTTGTGCACATGGAAATTTGGTGCCACAAGTCCATCTTTGCAACTCAAGCTTCCCATACAGTGGCATGACAGTCTTGTTAATTATGCTAGTTGGACGGAGCCAAGGCAGGCAGGCAGGCAGGCAGGCAGGCAGACAGGCAGGCAGGCAGGCAGGCTGTATGCTTAGCCTCCCTCAGTATGGATATCAAGGTTTGGTGTGAGCTGTTTGATCTGGATACTGGCTTGTTTGGGTGGGGGGAAGCAAACAAAGTCTGTCCAAGGCCATGAGAGGAGAGACAATGGTGTTGACTGATGCTCACAGAGATGACTGAAAATGTCACTGTCACCTTACTTGGGCAAACACTTGGCTCCACATGTCGGGCTTTGGAATGGGGCTTCTGACTTGGCAACACTTGTATATGAATCAATGCATTTGCATGTGGCTCTTCAATCCCTCCATTGCAGTCGGAGTAGTTACGTTTTATCTTGAAGATGCCCAAAAAACAAACCGTGCACAAACTTGGACTTCAAATCCGTAAGCTATGTCTGCATTGCAGCAGCAAATAGAAGCGTGGTGGTATTATTACATCATTCATTTTGGGTAGAATCAATGATTGCAGCTGTACTTTGTATATATGCCTACCTACACTGCATATTTAGCAGTCAATGGGAAAGATGGCTCTACTGTAATTCTTTGTGCAGAGGAGGATGTGACATCTCATACTGGGCCTAGTCATATAAATGAGCAAAAGTGACTCCCACCCATGTCACATTTCAATGGGGAGCAGATGCTGGTCAGAATCTTAGATCCCTTGGGCCAGCCAGCCAGCCAGCCGGTCCCATGGCAGGGCTGCGCATGGGCTAATCATATGTCTGATGGTTGAAGAGTCCTTTTAAATAACATCATTGCGAAAGATTCATCAGTTTTGCTTCAGTAATAAAGATGGACATAATACACTAGCTCTGTTTACAGATGGTAGTTTTCATGTGTATTGCCAAAATTATAAGCAAACAAATGACATCACATATAAGAGGAAACCTGAGAGTAACTTTTTTTCCCCCTAGATACTGATGAATTCAAATCCCCCTCTATGTGAGATGGGCCGTCCACTTGAGGGAATCATCTAACAGCTTGTTTGGAAGCTGATGATGTGAGGCGCATCTGTGCAAACATCACTCAAACGCAAAATTCAACTTACCATAAGCCAAACTCCAGAATGGACATAAAACCAGTAAGGTTAGTCGATACTCCATGATACACCGGATCGTTTCATAGGTCGGGGGAAGAACAAATCCAAGCCTGTTAAATGAAGTCTCCATAAATAGAGTCCAACTCCACAGGTAGCACCATAGCCGTTGCTCTCATCAAAATCAGAGTTTGCACATCCCAAGGTAACTTTTCCAACACTCGCCAACGAACGAACGGTCCAGTACAAGTACAAGTACAAGCACAAGTCGCAGGCAGGTCATGACAGGGCAGCCATCCCTTCATCCATCCATCCAGGTAGCCAGCCGGCCAGCAGGCAGCCTGCAGTGCTTCCAGGCAGCGACCGACGTGCTCTCGTGTCCGCTGCCTGAGACAGACTGGCTGGCTAGAGTGGTCTCAAAATGCATACGAGAAAACTAGAGCGTGCAGAAATTGTTTCCGGTGTAATTTTCAAAATAAAGTGTAATTCAACATTAACATAAAACACTGCCATTCACGTGGGAATATTTCTCTTAACGAGCGAGTCAAATGTTCTCTCTATTATTGTAAACTTTAGAAAATGTGAATTTTTATTAGTACAGTACTTAAGGCGGCCACCAAGTGCTGTTTTACGTTGAAGACTTGGCCCTCGCTTTACGTCCAGCACACTTGACTTCTGGTGCTGCAATTCTTAAAGGGCCAGCTTGCAGAAACACGGAAAGGAAGAACTGCTTGTTGAAACACATTGCGCATCCATCCATTCATTATCTCCAAGAGGTTATCTAACAAAAAGAAGACTTTACGCTGGAATCTGAATGCAAATTTTCATTATACATGAAGTACCTTGTGATTGTGGTGCTATTTCTACAAACCATGCAGTGGAAAAAATGGTACAGCTCTAAGAGACCAAAAGACACTCCACACACTGACTGCAAAATGTCACTATTTATCTGCGTGTATGCTTGCCTGCTCTTGATGAAAAGCGAAAAGCAATATCCCATGTGCCAAGAGATATGGCGAGCTGCAGCCAATGAGTCCTGACATATCAAGAGTCACAATCCTGCATGAAGCAACAAGGCCAGATTGGCTTTGAGGGCCGTTGAGGGGAGTAAATATTAGGGGTTACGCAAACCTAGTAAACATGCAGCTCTTGACATGAATAAAAATGCAATGGATTGCTCCACACCTGGATGTCAAACACACCGCAGGCTAAAAAGGACTGAACGAGCCATTGCGGACTCTATTTTAGAACAAGAGAGAAATCAGGAAACAAGCAGAACACCCCAGATGGTTGTTTCATATTTTATGCATGTACATGTTTAAATTTAATTGGCGAAACTGATTAATTGAGCATTGCGCTTTGATTGAATAAAACATGATGAAGCTCTCCCACTGTACGAGCGAGCGAGCTTCCACTGGGCTGTGACTGATGATGCTACTTTACTGCCTTTGTCAAACATTTGCCATTGCTGTCGCTGATATCAAGTAGTCCACAAATTTAGACTCATTATCCAGTTTAGCAAGTGAATTACAATGACAAGCCATCAGCGAGTTTTGGTGCAGTGCGGTGCGGTAGCTGAGTAATAGATGATATGCCATCTCTTTATTAAATTGTCTGATGGGTTCTGCTTTAATGCACTTCCAGCTAGACTTTTGTGGGAAATGTATTCAATCACATCAACGCATTTCAATGTGAAACAGAAATTCTTCTGGATCCTAAGCCCTCCCTTTTGTACTGTGAGGTTGGGTAGCAGCCAATCTAATTGAAAGGCAGATCAATAAACAGCTAGATTGTCATCTCATCACGCCATTCAATTAATCCATAATAGGGGGCCTAGACACCAGTGGTGGCTCTGTATGAATAATGTGTTTTGATGCTGGGAAAAAATAAAATAATATAAATAAAATATAAAATAAAATGTTGTGCAATATTAAACATGTTTACATAACAAATTTAAATACGTATGAGTGAACGCACCCAGTCAGTGTCAGACTATCTGGATTCCCATCACTGTTGTACAAGCAATCATTATAGCTGGTTTAGAAACAGGAAGGAAATGAGTCTGGAGATAAGAAGCTGGACATTTTTCTTGGCAACACTATAGAGTGCTTGAAGGACAAATGACATCCCCAAATACGTCCTATTTATTGATATTTACAAATGAAACCATTTCCATTCTGTCATTCCACACATTGTTCACGCATGTAGGTACGTATAGTCTGGCAGAGGGATCTTCTGTAAAATAGCTATCCACTCTGGCTGAGTCAGAACAGCGGGTCAGCAAAGACATGTGGTTTGGGAGCTGCTCTGTAATTTAGCTGCCGAGCCGCTCCGTGGAGCTCCCATCCTTGGTGATGAAATGACTCTTGCAATTTTCCAAGTGTGCACCGAGGCTCTGGGGAGGAGGAGGGTTAGCGAGCGGCGGCAATTACCTACCGCCCGCCTGCCTTCCCTCCAAGCTCCAACACAGCAGCAGCAGCAGCAGCAGCAATGCCAGAAAATGCTCTGCATTCAACAGACTTCATTCAGGCCGCCACTCACCTGGCGTTCGTTCCCATGAAGCCCTAGGCTTCCTTTTCAACCTGCTATTATGCTACGTGACAGTAAGCATTCCAGCGTGGCACTTTGCCGCCATGTCTGAAAATGCATTACTGTCACGAATGACATTCGCTACACGTAAACAAACAGGCAGACTCTTGGTGTGTGTGCGTATGTATATATATTCACTATATTTTTTTCCTTATGTGTCTATTATTATATGTTGTTATTGTGAAATTCATTTGTTAGGGTCAGAATGTTTTCTGAATATTGATGGCCAGACATATTGAAATAAAACAATGATTCCAAACATACTATTTGACCATTTTGTATGCATGGTTCAAATATCAAGCCAATCTTATGACGAACGCTCTATTGGACCTATTTGGAGCAAAAAAAAGATGTTTTCCAGGGCAGAGCTGTTGTCTCTGGTGAACTGAAAACGGAAACATAATCATTCTTTGAATATACGCAGTCAGCTGATTTATTTTGGAAAATACATCTAATAAAGGACACAAGCTATGTTCTCCTTTGCCTGACACAGCACCATACTGATCTATCTGGTAGAGTAGACATTTTCTAACAATAGCTGTTGTATCTCCCAGCGGCAAAACAACAAAATAAATTGCCTTTATACCCAGAAATGTAGTCTTGGGGACTGACAGAATACGTATTTTCAAAGCAACTGCATTTTGTTCAACATTTTTGAACAGTGCTGCTTGAAAGTTGTGCAGCTGGAACAAGAAAAGTGAAAAAGTAATAAGTAGGGCATATCTTCTTGGTCCTATAGAATCTCATATGCTGCCCCACTATGAACACTCCCTGAAGGTCCCTCAAGGATATTTCTGTTTTTAAACTCTGTTTGATTCCAGACCTTTAGGCAGTCTCCTTCATGACTCTTCTCCCTGTCTGTCTGTATGTCTGCCTGTCTGTCTGGTGCAAAAATGTGAAGAGCAAGCCTGGTGAAAAGTGGCACCATCTCTAGCCTCTTTGCAAGCTGTGAGGGTTAAGCTTCACTACCCTGAGGGGAAAATGGGAGATGATTGGTGAGAGCCTCCATCCATACTCTTGTGAGAGGTCAGGGAGAGAAAAGGTCTGAACATTCCAAAAGGCTTTGTAACCTCAAAGAATTGAAAGGGCCCACAGGGACATTCATTCATGTCAGTGATACTGAGGCTCCTTTTTCTTTTTTAAATCATATCGTATCCTGTGAATATACATATCAATAAATAAATAAAATAGTATCTTATTGGAACGACAAAAATATAAAGACTGGACACGATTCCTGCCTGGCTTTGAGGAGGTTGAGACCTGCTTTTTGGTGCCCAAATCACAAATTGAGTGACAGTGGGAATCCATGTCCCCAAAACAAGATGAATACAAAAACACACCAAGCCATGCATACACACACACACACACAGACACACTTGTGCACACCTTTCATCAGAGCTGCATGACCCCTTGCCTCTTTTTTTCCCTTCTTTTCATTATTGTAAAAGATGGCTTTATCCCCATGAGAGCAAGGACAGTTCTTGTCAGTAGGCAACCCCGGAAGAAAGCCCCAGCTGATGATTTCAGCATCCTGTAGTGCAAGGAATTTGAATCCCTTATTCAGAGAAAAAATATTGCTGGATTATTTAGTTTCGGCTCTGCAGCTGCAACAAAGCCACCTTACCCGAATTTATGACACACATAATCGTGGATGGCAACACTGGGACTACATATTCATTGTTTACACCCATCCTCCTGTTTTCTCAATCATCCTCTCTTCCTGCCTTTGTCTCCCTTACTCAGAGATGGCCAGGTTCATAGCGTACACACAGGTTCCCACTTTAATGTCTGCTCCCCTTACTCCCGGCTCACATTCCCCCCCGCCGCCCAGCCTCTTACCCTTGCTCTCTGATTTACAACGTCCCCAGCGGCTGATGTAGTGAAGGGACAGAGCTCGGAGGGATGCATTGTGTATCTTTATTTATGACGTCTACGGCATGAGCAGAGCCGTGCACGGCGTGACCTCGGGGAATGTACGGTCCTTAGCACATTGTTGATAGCGACTCCCAATGTGCGTTGTGGCTTCTTGACTGATCGGATGACAATAGCCACTCACTGTCACAATACAATAGGCATCCATTTGCAAGCAGTCACTTTGGTGGCTGTTGGGATTGCATACTGCTGGATTTAACGGTCACCAAAAGAAAAAGAAAAAATCTTCCATCCAACACAGATGTAAACAAAATCATTATGTGCGTGCGCCCCCCTGTTAACCCCCCTTCCCCCATTGACACACACACACACACTCTCATCCTCCCACACAAAAATCACCTCCCCCACCAACCATGCAATGGCCACCCAAAACAAAAAAGATTTTCCATTAGAGTAATTGACCAATTTACGTGCTGCTGCAGTTGATGAGGGTTCTATCCAACTGGCTTTTTGTGTTAAACAAATGCTCTGCTACCTGCATAGCTAACGAGTAGCTCTCAGGCAAAAAGCTACAGCAATAATTGACTTTTCACATTATTTTTTTCTTTCATTATTTTCATTATTATTATTATTGTGGCTTCTACCCACCTCTTTCTGTTCATTATCTTTTGTGTTATTTAGTCGCATCAACTTTTGCCACCCTAGTTTTGTGTTTGTTTTCATGTGTATTTGCTCCTCACATTAACATACATGCTAAATTCAATGAAACTTCATTCAGGCTCCACTAGCTACAATCAAAGCGTATTTTAGGCTACAGCACTGTGCTTGATTTCAATCCAATGCGCTTTCTGATAAGCCGTGCGATAGATAGTCAGACAATGGCTCGCTCACATTTTGCTCTGAACAACACTATCGGGGCGGCAAAAGGGCTGTCAAACGTCTGATAAGATTGTAGTCAACGTTATCAAAAGCACTATGCAGGTCATGGTAATTCCATTTAATTTCCCCACTTCTTGTTTGTATGTATATGTGTCCTGAATGCAAATTCTATTCATTGTTTTGGACCCCATTAAAATTACAAATGCATGCTCATCATGTCTGACCTCCGGCGCAGAAAGGGACAAGTTAGTTGCAAAAACGAACATCATTTCACACATCCAACGGACTGAATTATTTCGTTGTGGTCTCATCTCCCCCCCCCCCCCCAACTTACTGAGTATTTGTGTCAGCTTGTTATTTCCAGCAAGCCCTTTTGTGTTATTTCAGAACACAGCGCAAGTTGTTTTATTAATAGGATGATAGAGACACAACGGAGCAGAAGACAAGGAAGCGTCATTCTCCAGTGTGCTGTGTCATTTCCACACTGCAATCATTTATCCTTTGCACTTTGTTCGTTTGTCTAAAAGAGGGATTCTTTTCACATTTCTTTTTGTTGGATATTGACCACTTGTATTGCAGTAACTTCCGCAACACATTTAATAGTACTATAAATAAAAAGATAGGACTTCCTGCTTGGTGTTGATACGTAGTATATAAACATATGTTGAGTGAAGCCAGGACGCACTTCCTGTATCCTGCATCCTTTGTCAACACCTGCTTGAATCATGGCCAAAATGGCCTTTGACTCTTCTCCACCACATTTTGGTGATACAAATCATCTTTTCACAGGCTGACTTATATGAATAATGGGTGAACCCCACGGGAAGGGACAATTTGTCATCGTTATTGCACAAACGGCAATTGAATTGGGGAGAAAATGGGCCAGCAACACCACCCCGATGATAAATAGATTTCAATTAACATCATCCTGTTGTAAAATTAAAGCGTCTGCGCTAATTTGTCCAAGCTCGGCATAATGGCTGACAAAGGTTGTATTTTTCCATAATTGCATTCTGCAATTCAAAGTGAAATGAGTTTTGAACAGATGTGTCCATTCACAATTGGGCAGATAGCAAATGCGACTTCTTACAAGTTAGAAATACAGATGAATCCAAAAAGTCAGCAAAACATATCAACTTTTACACCGCGCTTCCTTCACTTTCGAGTAACAACATTCAGTCATCAGATCAACCCACTTTGAAGTCCTTTACCATGTGCAGCTATTGACTGTTTATCAATTGAAGGGATTGAATGACACACACCATTTCTTCGAATTGCAATTTCAGCATGTTTCGATTGTGCAAAAGTTGTCACCTCCATTCTTTTATTTCAACGTTGACCTCTTGTTAAAAGAAAACAACTTGTCCCTTGGAAACACAAGTTATCAAGCATTTTCAACACTGAAGCAGATGCAGCACAGCACAGCACAGCACATCGGGAAAGACAAACAATACATTCATGGCTGGATTGCCTTGCCTCTGGCTGTGATGGGGATTGCGCCACTGCTGAAAATAACATTCAGCCAAGGAGGGAAAATTCCATCATGTCTTCTGTAAGTCATCGATGGTTGACTGCCTACTACAAATATATAACGGCAGAAGCAAAGTCCACCATTCCAACTGGCTGCTAAAGCGTCCAAAAGTGATTTTTGGCTGCATAATAATGTGAGCGCTACAGCCAGACATGAGAGAAATGGCTGCCCCAAAGCAAACTATTCCAATGGAAATGGAAGGCATGATCATGATTGATGATGCGCTTGCTTCACTTGGACCTCTTGCATGAAATAGTAGCTCCATTCAGATGACATTTTACATTCACATCTCAACTCAAGTAAATAGCCCCATAGGCTACGCCAAAACACTAATCTATTTGAAATTGAGGGGGGCGTTTCCAAATGGCAGGATAGAGTGATGGATGGATGGAAGCTGGATGAGGTTGGGATGGGCCAGGAGACTCTGCAATGGGTTCCGCCCTCTCACCTGCTCTCACACCACTGAAGAAAAATAAAGCCAGAAACTGAACTGCAGATTCATCTGCCCATGCTCTTTGTGTGCTGCATCAATAGCAAAATATCTGTCTCCCTCTAGCGGCCAAACGCTAAAACCACAGAACTTGAGTTTGAAGCCATTTAGCATAGATTGATAGTGCGGTACTGACATCTGCTGTTCAAAATAAGTATTACAAGATGTGCACACACCGAAAGACGCCACTGATGTACTACTACGCTCCACTAGAGGTCGCACTTGTTCTTCTATGCAAGTATAACTCGTATGGTTGAAGTTATTTGCCTCTTGAGTGATACATATTCACTTACTCTTAACTACGTAGCATTTAGTTTTTTTTTTCCCTCTGTTCTTTCTTAGATTGATTTATCCTTGCAGAAATACATTTGCTGCGGATAGATTGAGTCACACAAAGCGACGAGGCCTTTGTTGTAGTGATTCCGGATGACGTGATCCTCCACTGACTCATCACTTAGTACATAGCTTCATTGTTCCTGCTGCTCCCTTTGTGTCCAGGTGAGCGCAGCTGTGCTCCAAGGTCAGGTGACGTGACCTAATGTGACGTGATGCTGTGCTATGATATCATCACCTGGGATCTACTTCATGCAAGGATGAAGTCATTGAAAGAGGGCCTGCTGCCAAACTGCTGTTCTCAACATTGAGACATACCTGTTGACTTTAAATAATCCAATTCATATTGTATCATTCAGAAAATTGAAATCAATAAAATTAGCCTTGGAGGGTTGGGGGTCTTTGCCACTCACCCATCTGAGGGAGACCCACCAAACCCTTTGTAAGAAACAATCCTCATATTTATGGTAAGAGTGAACGGAAGAGTTATTGACCTCTGACCACTGAGCTCTTTCCCGTGTATCCAGCGCTAATTGGCTGCCTGCTATTCCGAATCACTCCCGCAAGCCTCGCAGTGCAGTTTCCATAGCGACTTCGCCTTAACCTTCTGCCATCCATCCATCCATCCATTCATCCGGCCGGCCGACTGGCCAACTGGCCTCCGTTTGCATCAGTCCCCTCTGTTCTTTTCCCCGCCCGCCCGCCCGCCCGCCTGGTCAACGTTGCTCCCAGTCTGGGAAATCAGGCTAATAAATAGCTTTATGGAAATCGAGCCGCTGAGCTGCCAATCTTCATCTAGTAGTAGAATGCCTGAAATGGGCAGAGCAGAGCGCCTTGTTGCCCTGTCACCCACACACTTTTTCAGTCACATAGTGCAAGGAAGTCTTCCTTTGTGCCGCTCAATAAATGTTGAACGGCACTTCTATTAACAATTATATCATTTTTAATATATATAATGATATAAAATAAAATTGTGGAGAAAAGAATAAAATGTTAACATTGAAAAAACCTACCAAAGCAAAGTAAAATGTGAGACAGGATAAATGTCATATGGATATTGTTAAAAAAAAATGTCTGTAGTTTGGATCTGGTTTTTTTGGCATACCAAATCTTCACATGTGTGCACGCTAAGCCAAACGTGAATTAATATGCTGCAAGGATTGAGTGGGATCAGAACATATACATCATCGCCACCCTCTTAGGTATACGTGACCAATTGTGCTGATCCTCCAGGGTTATCATTAACATGATTCTTCGGCAACAAAGAGATTCAAAGGATTACTGACGTTACGATTTGGATTATGTGAAAGGGATTTGGACTGGCACGGCCATACAATTTTGCTGCAAGAGTCCTCAAATGATGAGTAGATAGATACTATTCTGTTCAAAAGCATGATCATAATCTATTCATTCATTTGATCATATTCAGGTAATCATTTATGTTTCTTCCCAAAATCTAAGTTGATGAGCAGAATCTATGCACTGGGCAGGTGTGAGTGGCAGGAAGCCGGCCAGCCAGCCAGCCAGCCACCTGAGTAATGATGTCAAGAGGGGATTTGAAGATGGGTTAAGGGTTGTGACCTCTCTTGCGACCCCAGAGTCATCAGCGCACTTAACCCCACGTTTTGATTGACCCCGCTGCCCCACCACACGCTTTTGCATGAACTCCTCCTCTCACAATGACTAGCTTTTTTTTTTCTAATAAAGAAGGAACACTGATGGATGGGGATTTTAATGACTGTTGAATGAACGCTTATTCCGACGATACATTTAACAGCCACCGTATTTCATCATATTAAGACTCTTATAGAAATGGTGCCGTTTTTATCAAACACCAATAATATTGATATATTATATCATTAATCATATATTGTAATAATTATAATATATGATATAATTAATAACATTTATACATGATATCATTAATAATATTTATGTATTATATCATTAATAATGATATTAATATACATATATAGTTGAAGAATGGCTAGGGATAAAAACGGTGACTCTTCTAAAGTGTCTTTTGGTAAGCCTTATTCTTATTCCTCAGCTGTGAAAGGTGCAACATGCATTTTGGAGAAGACAAAACCAGAGTTCAAACCTGAGACGGATGGATCAGTTTGCTCACGAGGAGTGAGAATCCAGTGGGCCAAAATACCTGTTGACAGTTGCACAATTTTCATTAAGAGGTACACAAATGGGTTGATTTTAGGCTTTGACCCAATTTTAAGTGGAACATCATTTTTATTTCATTCCCAAGTAACATTATTCTGTAGCGAATCAATGACTTCTTTCTTTCTTATAAGTTTGCAAACAATTCTGCTTTTGCCCATATGGCATCATATGTATGTATGCAAGCACTGTCTTATATCCTAATCCCCGTCCGATCCGCCTGTGCTTAAATCCTCGCCATGATGGAAAAAGTCAACCTTGCTTCTATTTGCATATGCAGAGTGGCGCTCTCCTGCTTACAAAGTAGAAAACCGTGCCCTTCCTCATCTTCTTCCCTGCATGCTCTTCACATCCTCCTCCTCCTCCTCACCACAAATGCTGCCTCGTGTCAACTCCTGCCCGCTGATGTACATAAAAATATTTATGAGCTTTTTTTTACTCTTCATATCATCACAATTATTTTTTTTAAATGAATAAGTTGTTCAAATTAGCACGAGTCAATTAGCATATGTCGCGCAGCTGTGGCCTGATATCATCCAAATGAAGTCATACTGTGACCAGAATCCAGTCAACACCACTGAGCAGCAACCTAGCAGGCCCTCTCCAGAAAGCTCCTTTTTTAAAATGAGGTGATTATCTTTCCCTCATAGTGCATCATTGAGTCCAAAGCAGCTTTGTAACATAAAATGACATTTGATGATCAATTCAGGATGGGCATCGCTGTTGTCCCAATAGATTGAGGCTTGAAATAAAAATTGCTCATTGATAAGCCTTTGGAGGATCCAGCAGGCCTAGGCAAGGCAAGGCAAGGCCTTGCTTGATGGAAATTCTGATGAGTAGGCTCAAGCTTAGAGCTGTTGAAAATACATCAAGATCCTTTGATGGTAATTGGGAGCCTTGCTCGACTGCTGCTGAGCACCTCCTGATGCTCTTTTGCTACTGTATAAAGCCCACAAGCCTCCTTAATGAGAAACACGGGAGGGGCAGATGGACAGATAAGGTGAAGGAGCGCTGGCTGGCTGGCTGGCTGGCTGGATGGATGGATGGAGGAGAAAACGGCAAATGAAATTCAAATGGACTCAAACAGTCCTTTTTCTATTTTACATGAAATGAGTCACATTGTTGCCAAATGAAAAAGTCAAGGTGAATTGGAAATGAGGTGAAGCAGATAACAGGATGTGCTAAATAAAGACGGCAAAAAGCAGAGAAGGCGGCAACAGAGTGACAGGAGGACTCCCTTTGACATGATGATTTGCAAAACCTCTTTGCCATTGTCTATAGCCGAGATATAGTCAAGTCTGCCTCACTTTTTACCAATGGGTGTATATGGGAAAACCAAATATGAACGACATGATATGGGAAATTAGAAAGCATTCGATTGGAGGCTTGAAGAGGTGCATCGTGCCTCATTACAGGGCTTGTATGTCCACAATACGGGTTTGTTTTGGCCAAGTGCCATCAATGTGGGTCATCAAGCCCCCTCCCCTTCTGTTCTCCACCGTAGGTGTCCGGCCAGCCGCGACTGAAGCCTGAAGCCTGCCTCCCCACTCATCAGACATTCCCTTTTTATGCCACTACAAAGAGCCAGTCACAGTCGCATTGCCAACATCAACAACAGAGTGTGTGCTTGCTGCAAAAAAAAAAAAAAAAGGTTATTTTTAATGATCCAAAAAGGCTCCATATGAGTCTTGCTGTGACATCAAATGTGGCACGGTAATTATCATTTGAATTTCGCCTGTCATGGGACTTAGTCCCAAAACTTACTCTTGTGGCGTCAAAGTGTGGTGAGAAACAGAGGTGGACGCTCCATATGAATAAACATATCTGGCCGCCTAAATACTCCCTACAAATCCATTATTAATGCATATAGGGAATAAACGAGGATGGAAAGAGCCAGGGTGAAAGCAGCAGAATGACACACATTTCAATGCTCTTGTCATTCGGTGCAACAGGTACAGCATTGAGTCAAACCAGCACCGCGGGGTTGCCTGGGAAAGAAAGAAAGACAGAAAGAAAGAAAGAAAGAAAGCTAACCCTCCCTTCTTGCGCTTGCCCGCCTGCCTGCCTGATGGGCACCATACTGCTAGTCTTTCCTCTGTAAATCCACTATTGATTTTTTTATTCCACTGTCAGCTTTGCAGAGATAAAACATGACTGAGTGTGTTGTATGATACGAATGTAAAAAGATTTTCTTGCTGGTTTCTAGGCAAAAAAAGGCACGTGGTTGGAGGGGGGGGGGGGGGAACATATTGGAGCCATTGGAATAATGAAATACTAAAGGATAATTAGTGGCTAAATATGCACACGCACGCACAGACAAACAGCTTTAACCAGTGGGAATATTATTTCAAGATAATACTTCAAGGCGCAAGACGTGGCTTTAAATCAATAGGTACTTTTAGAAAAAGTCATAAATGTTCAAAATGATTTGTATTATTCCAGTTAGTGTAGGCTTGTGATTTCAACTCATTAGAATTTTCCAATCATTCAAATGCACCTCTATTACTTAGCATTAATTGCGTGACTATATTGATTGTCACGCACATAATTAGTTAACAAGCAGTCCCCGTGCGTCAGTTGAGGTTGGGGAAAAAAAAAAAATGATGGCGCGTGAACAACCACCAAATAGATCAACTTGCCGACAGTCTACTTTTGTGCTATGTGTAAGTACATTGTCCATCCGAAATTGGTTATTCGGCCTGATTGATTTTCATTTGGACATCCAGGATGAGCCAAGCTGTCCTCCCACAGCCTTTTATTTATTTATTTTTTCATTCATTATTTCTGCAAGCTCATATACAGTAGAATCAGTACCGTACTTTTTTTTTTTTTTTGATACGTCTTTATATGAACTCCAGCGGACTAAAGCTTTTGCAGACTATTCTTGATGGTTTGGGAAAGACTAGAAGAAAGAGAATATGAAGCCTGACTCAGACGAGGCACGTTTGTCGTCTATCTTAATAGATTCATTGTGACTCCGTGTTTGAGCTCACGTTGGACACCACATTCAATCTACACTCCATTAATAACTGTGCTGGTTTTGCCATTCAATATATATTGCTTCCTGTCTGTCCTCTGTGACACAATGCACACAACCAAACTGCAGGTACACAAATGCTCAGAAACAACAAAAATAGAATTCTAAAAAAAAAAAATCAAATAAACAGCAGCTTACGTAAACCACTTTGAGTCATATTATGTCGTATCATCCAGCTAGTAAATTTTGGAAACTAATTTAAAATCTACAAAAAGTAATAATACATATTCGGACTGGTGTTTGAATTGAATGTCAAGCTCACATGACTTGGATTTCCTCTCCTGGCATTTCCCTCCACTGCATTACCTTATCACAAAAGACACAAGCTGTCCGTTTTGCATTGTTCTGCCCCGAGAAAAGGTGAAGGAAGCAAAGAGGAGACTCCAATTTGACTCTTACCGTTGAAGCCGCTGAAGTTGCCCCAATCCAGCAGAGAGCTGTTGAAGGACGGCAGCGAGGTGTTGAAGAACAAATCTGTGGCGTTGTTGGGGTTTCGGATGGTGTCGGAGAACAAGTTCATCTGGAGCAGGGTCTTCAGCAGATAGCGCAGCATCTTGACACACACCCACTCCCAAAAAAGTCTGCTGCACAACTTTGCTGCCTCTTTTTTGCGCTTTAAAAAGTGCCTTTTTTGTCTAAGATCAAATCAAGAAAGGGGAAAAAATGGATTAAATAGTGAGGAAAAATTGAGTTGATCAATTGATTAAAGATGGGGGGGGCGAGCACCCACCCACCCAGCGATAGAGTCCAGCGCTTTCCTTCCCGGCATGGGATTGTTCCTTCCTCCTTTCTTCTTTTGTTCTGCAATCACATAACTTCACATGCTGTCTCCTTTCACACAACCCCAAAAAAAAAAGCCTCTCACCGGTGTAAAAGAATCCACCAATGTGATGATGACCCCTTTGGATTTGCTGCTCTCCTCTCAGCAACCCCTCCCCTCTGGCTCCTCCTGCGCACCTCCCTCCCTCCCTCCCATCTCTTCTTCTCTCTCGGGGGTCCGGAGGAGAGGAAGAGAGCAGGTGCTGTGGGCAATGAATGTTTAATTATTATATTAATAATCATCCCAGGAGGCTTTGAATAAGGGTGGCAGCGGACACTTGACTTATTGTCACTGTCACTACTGTAAATCACACAAGCAAACAAATGCATATGAGTTCTGCTTGTGAAGACGGACGGGAAAAGACCAGCTCCTGCTGTGTTTGGTTTTGCTTTATAATACAAAAAAAAGAATGTCATCCTAGATACGTGCTCAAAAAATATTTGGATGAATGCATCGTGATGAAAATAAATCAATAAGAACCTGCAACATATTTAAAAGCATTCCAATCTATTTGCCAACAATTTGCATGATAGCATGGGTGCAGATTTCTGTTCTCCACTTTTAAGTGGGTTCTTCTGTTTAAACACATTCCAAGTGAAATGAATGCGATTTTTTGCTCCTTTAAGTGTCAGTCTGCAATCTAAATTGCTCTGATCGTAGTCTTCCTGCATAATAAAGTTGCCACTTTTACGCTTGATGTGTGCAGATGCATATTGATGAACGTGCCCTCGGTAACAATAACAGGCAGGCTACAAATCATCATTGACACATATATGCGATGGAAGCAGTATGGTCGCATGTGGCCACTGGACTCCCCCGCTGACAGCCTCAGTGTGACTCCTAATAATCCTGCCTGTCCCTGACCCCCCCCCTCGCTCGCCCTCCATCGGGGTTCCTCCACACTCCCCGACAATGCCGGCTCAAAGTTGCTGTGACGACCCCCGCGGCTCACCCTTTTGGTCACTTCAGAGAGTCTTCAATTCATGAGACATCTCCGCCAACTTCATGCGCACATATGGACACATATTAAATATGTGCTCCAACCTCTTACAGCAGGGCTTTTTAAACTGGTTTTGTCCAAGGGACCACCATACCGTATAAGCAACTCGGGGACCACTGCTTTGGCGGAATATTCTTTTGTTTTGCAGACCTATACAGGCATCTGTATGTTTATTTTGGGAATCTCAGCTCCATTATTTGGATGGGGAAACGATTCACAAAATGAGCTGGAAAATAAATCAAGTCTGAACGTTAAATCAATTTAAAATTATTTTTCCATTTGCAATTTCACGGACCACCTGCAATACCGTCACGGAGCACTAGAGAGCCGCAGACCACCCGATCCAAATCCCTGTTCTAAAACATCAGAAAGCGCATGTTTACAAAAATGTCTGCATTATTCATGAATCCTTTTCAGGCTGAATATAGCCTTTCTTAAAAAGGAATTCATTTTTCATATGAGAAGAAAATGACTTGTGTGTCAGCTGTAGCAATTGCGTCGGACTTGCTATTGCTGCCAGCACCTGCAGTCAGTCAGCCTGGCATCATACAGTAGATATGCCACGGGACACCACAAGGTACCACACGGGAACATCTGCGGCCACGTCTGGCTTTTGCCACTGCAGTTTGCCCTTTGGGATTAAGCATGCAGGGGCAAAGACAAGCGAGCGTATGCGGCCACAACTCCACTCTCCCAGCTGGACGTTTGACGGCAAGCTGCCAGACTCCGTTACCCAACTGGGCAGTTAGTGAAGACTAACTTTGGGGGGAGGGAGGGGAGGGGAGGGGAGGGGCGTATGTGCAAGTGACCTGTACTGCAAAAGAGTTGGCAAGCATGATGATTAGAGCTGGGTGTCTGCCACTGCCCATATGCCAAAGAGGCGTAATTGCCGCCTCCATCATATACATTGAGTGTGGCAGCCAGATGGAAGCATCCCTGAGCAAAATGGCCAGCGTCTCCCTCTGGGACTCTGTGTCAACTAAGCCCCGACCCCACCCCAATGAACACGAGAGCTATCCCAAAAACTTCAGCCTCTGTTTAAAACACTTCTCGCTGCTCATACTCAGCTCTAATTTTGATATCGGGTTACTACGTATTATTCACAGCGTCGATTCATAGCATGTTGCGGAAATGATGGATTGGCGTAGGGAACAGGGTTGTGGATTGCTCGAGATTAGGTTTACCTATCTAGTAAAAACTGTTTCTGCTCAGTTGTGTGAGTTACTTCAAGACTTGAGCTTCCATTGTATTGATTCAGAAATGAGGAAATAGGTATGTTCTCTTTAAAGGGAAGGGAGGTGCTTAAAGAAAGGCGCAGCCCACCAGCAGACGATGTAAAGCCTGAACAAACGCTGGGTAATTGCACTACAATACAACAATTAGCCGTAACCGGAAGGATATTTAGTGGGAAAAGATGGATCTGTCACAGATTTGCATCTCATGAATTCATTTATTATCAAATTCATTTTTTTTCTCTTATTGTCATACCATTAAATTTCCAAATGAATGCAGATAAATGCAAAATATTCATTTAAATATGCAATGGGATTATAATGCAAGGTGGCAATTTAGGCAAGTCTGGGACCTTGTCTGCCTTTAGGCACCTCAAATTTCAAAGCTGATATCTTCGAGTGACTTTTGATGAGTTGCCCTCTTCGCATGTAAGTCGGCAAGAGAAAAAAAAAACATTCAATACGTCTGCTGCTTTGCGTTCTCACAATCACTCCTCGTGGCCCTCCGCAAAATGGAGTTCATTCCAATCAGCGATAGAGCGGGCAAATATCGCAGCGTAACAGTCAAGAGGCCTGCCTGCATGGTATTGATTGGTGCTGAAAAAGATGACTTATTTGTCAGCCCCCCTGAATTTGAAGAAAACTTTTGAGCTTGATTGCTTTTCCCAGGCGGACAGGCGCACTTCAACACACTCCAGGGAAAAATCAATGGCAAATGGCAGTCACAATTTAATGAATGCTTTTACACACACACACATTTGGCCATCACTCAGGTTGTTCCTTGAGTTATCTGATCAATCTAAATTCTCCAAAAATGACTGTGTGAGGACACCAAGTTCGACACAGTTTGTCCCATTTTGAATGACCAATTTTCTTTTTTGCACAGTCGAGCACAGGTAGACTGGCCCAGGTGCATGCATGGGCCCCCTAGCAACTCAGTGGCTTCATTAACCAAAGAGGTGAGCTGTCGTGCAAAATATGTCATGTTGGTGGTGGTAGTGGGCTGTTGTGAATTATGGATTTGAACCATCTGGCCTTGAAGGCAAATGATATGCTCGACGGACAACATTAACAAAGAGGGCGGTGAAGAGAAGGGCGTGTCGGAGAGCACAAGCTAAATTATAGCGGCGTGACTGCGCTATTGTGTTCCGTGATAGCTTGCCTATTCACAGCTGAGGCTGGCCAAATTGTTCTTTTATTCTTTTTTATTGAAGCCAGAGGCGTTTGGGGAATGATTAACAGACAACACGACAATATGTACCTACCTATTGTCGTCCTGTCCGTCTTTATTTAGTCTAGTCCCCATCCATTTCTGATCAGGTTTTGCTCGCTTGGTTAACTTTGCCTACACCGGACAGGTCCCAGCTATAAATGACTTGGAATAACAGCATCCATGTTTGTTTACATTTGCTCGACATCGCAACTAGCAACTAGGGTCCAATTTGACTACGTTCCTTTTCTGGTGCTGCAATGTTTTTGTGTTCCTCCATATGGTGTGCATTTAGTAGGCAGCCAACCTCCTCTGGCCCTGAAGAAAATCCCTCAAAGGGCACCAGTCCCTCCTGCCTCTCCATAAAAACGAGCTTTTCATAGCAATTAGGACAGAGACCCGAGCGTCTCTACCAGACGCTATTCCGCCACTGGTGCTAGCGCTGGCGCCGACCGATACTGAAACGAGCCGCTGGCACAAAAGTTAATTGTCGCTCTGTCAGGAAATGACCGTGATGTTGTCATTAAAAACCTTCTGATCAGAGACAGACCTTTTATGAATGAATACATGTCTTCAGGCTCCAAAGGAAACGGACAAGCACCTTCTCGATGAGCGCTTTCGGATGTTTGTGCCTTCTCTCTAATGACATACTTGAAATTTAAATGGTTGATCTGAAGAGAAAAACCTCAAGCAGAGCCTGAGTCACTAAAGAAAAAGAAAATTCTGATCAATGTTTTCAGTGAGTGTCCATGAAAACAGTGCATCTGCCCATAAATCTAATCCAAATTCCGATTGGAGAAATGTTGTCCATATCAACTAAGCCATTGAGTGATTTAGCTCGGTATGTACATAGTCACACTTCACATCTCACCTCCAAAAGTATTATACTGTTAATCTCTTTAAACACGTTTGTCTATTTATGAATCCATACATAAGTCATGTAGTATTTGATCAGGCCAATTCTTGACTGCTAACACTTCATTGGTATGGGTAGCCCTTTAATTAGCTGTGTGTCTCTGGGGAACCATCACTAAAGGGGGATCTTGCCCTTCTTTATTACAATCTTTTCATATTAATTAAGGTCCGCCGCACATGCAGCCGTAGATGAGTGCATTGTACCGGCGCCCAAAAAATAAATAAAACTGACTGTGCTAGAGAACTAGGGAAAGTCATTGTACTCACAAATTCTCTTCCAATTTCATCCTGAAAGCAATTATCTTTGTTATTTTTGTTTTGCACTTTCACTGAATACTTTTCTTGTTTCGTTTCCACTTCTTCAGTAAATGACCCATCTGGCGTTGTTTCCCGAATGAGCTGCTTATTTCAAATGGTGCCCCATCAAGAGGTGATGGCCTGCTCTCCAGTGCAGACTAATGACATGTTAAGCATGTTTGGGAAAGAAAGATTCAAGAAGATAGAAACAAAGTGAGCGACCTCCAAAGTCGAATTATTTGAGGGATTCTGGACCAATGTCACACACAACGGGCCGCTGTGAGCGGTTTGACACGTTTTTGCATGTTTGTGTGTGTCACGAAAACAGTGTATCCCATTAGAATTACAATCCGGACACTGATTGGATAAAAAAAATGGCCAGTGTCACGTATTTTGTCCTTTATGTATAATATGATATCATGAAAATTCTCTCCAAAGAGGCTAATGGTGTATTGAGTTGTGGACAGGCCTAGGTTGTTCAGCTGCTCCACACCTGAGCTTTGGAGGGGGGGCAGGGGGGTCTGCGTGGACGGGCAAACCTTTGTAATCATTCACCATGGCGAGATAGAGCCATCATCCCCCAACTTCAACCATTAACAATCAACCATGTTCCCTTCATGAACAATGACACTTGAGGTCAAGATTTTGTGAGGCGGTCTGATATTCCATTAAATTGCACATCAGCCAAAACTAAAAAAGTCTTATTTGGACAAATAAATGCATTGCAAATATTTAATAAACACATTCAGTCGGAGAATGGATTTTTCTTTTGGGGTCAAAGATGGTCACAGACTTAACATAACTTTAAGAAGAATGGGACGCAAAGTGAATCATGTTGCCATGACAACCCAAAGACAGCTTCTGCACTGCAATAAATTAAACGGCTAAAACAAAAGCAAGACATTTCTATTCTGATTTAGCATTTTAGTTGCATCATAAGTTAGGTAATCACCAGCTAATGATGTGTTTCTTAATTGTATATGCATGAGATGTTGAGAAATGTCCCTAATTTAAAAAGCTGTCAGATATTTAAATAGAATTGATTTATGGCACCCAGCTGCTGCCCTTTTAAAAAAGACATCACTACATGTACCTTTGACTTATTTTGAATTTTTGCTTAAAAATATTTAAGAAATTGGGATTCATATGAAATGATTTCTAAATTTCAAACCCAATGAAGGAATCATGTTGTAACTTATAAACAAGACACATTCATTTAAATCAATTTCAAAACAGTGCGGAGATGAGGAAGTCAAACTCGCCATTCTCCTTTGGAAGCGCACCAACTTGGATCCCTTCAAGCCGACCCGTTGATATTTCCACCCGTTTACTGAGGCGTGACATGACTTTGGCCCTGACCCGGCGAGCCTACCTGGATGTTTTGTTTTTGAGCTGGTGGAGATCAGATGTTGTTGCTCATGACATGGCCTCTCATTAGGTTGCCCGTCTCGTCGAAAGAAACTTAATGAGACAGTGTTTAATGTCCATAGTCCCTCTCTGCCCTTGATATAAGGAGGGTGCGCGTGTGTTAGGGTGCGTCAAGCCAAATTACCAAGACATCTCGCTCAGCCATGGCACCTGGTACCCCCTTGTCGCTCGGGGGAGGTTAGCTCAGGGTAGTGGAATCCACTGGGACGGAGGCACGGCAGGGCCCAGCTGGAGGAACTTAAAGAGCTAAATGCTGATTGGGATGCTTCTGATGAGAGAGCCAGAGAGCCAGTTTCGGGATCAAGGGAGTCTGCAGAGGACTTGGAGCTTGGAGGGAGGGGCTTCTTTTGTTTCACAATGTGTGGGAGAATTTAACATCAGTGGACTGAATGCCAGAATAAGAGCATTCATTGGGATATAATAAATATGATATATATTACTGTGACTGGGTTGTGATAAAGAACTCATATTTAAACAGCTTGTGACAACTTACTGACAGCAGTAGTGATAAAGGTTATACCTATTTTTTTTTCTTTTTTTTTGACCTTTATTTGGACAGCTAGTAACGTTCACCTGAAAAGAATGTTACTGTCTCTTTGGCCAGGTCAGGACCCCACAGGCCACAAAAAGCCAAAAGGTGGACAGATGGCAGAGCAAGCAGAAGTGGGCAGTGGTCCCTAAAGGAAGCCAGTCGCACCAACGATCAAGTAAACAATGACATAATCCATCAAGTACGCCGTCAAATGACCAATTATTGCCTCAAAATCCAATATAGGGTCTCGTTCAGTGCCCGAGGATGACACTACTGTGTCGTTCCTTGGGACAGTAATGATGCGAGGAATGACTTTCTGATGGTACAAATTGAAACATTTTGTGAGCTGAGCATGTTGTGTTCAGTTTTTAAACTGCCAAGAGTCAATTTGATGTAACATCAGTAATATTATATACATAGGTTATTATATTACATGGCAGTGTTTTTACAGAAATCAAATTAAGATAGATGACTGTATTTTTTTGGTGTCAGTCACACTTTTTTATAGTATGGCTGGTCAGGGGTAACTTTTTTAATGTCCAAATTAGAGCTCGGACTGGCACCCTTATTCCCTACTCATGGTCCCTTTCTGCGCATTACTGCCACCTTCTTTCCAGCGGAGGTAAAGCAGCAAAACAATTTGCCAAAAGAGAAGAAGAAATGCAAGAAAGAAGCAATAACAGAAGTACTGGTAATCATGCATCACCGCTGGTTGCCACCTTCTTCATATTAGAGAAGCTCAATTGCACAAAGTGATTCGAAATGAAAATATGTTCAAAGTGCAAGTTGTTTTTGTCGCATCAGCCTCCACGTGCGCATCCATCATCCACGGTTCCGCACCGCATTTTTGTCCATGCCTGACCCGAACGTCGCCTTCCCTTCCTTCTCTCTCTCCCTCCCTCCCGGCAACCTTAGCAACAGAGTGAACATGGCGGCGTCCAGCAACGCAGAACAATCACCAGAGCTCTCGAGGCCGTTAAAGATCCCGAAAACCGAGGTGCCATCCCCTGAGTCGGAGGATTTGAGCGACCACTATCACTCCGGTCCCTCCACACCCAACCGCTTCTCGCCGTTGAACGTGGGCTCCGCGGGCTCCGGGGCCCGGACGGGATCAGCGGCCGCCTCATCCTCCAACAACTACACTGCTTGTCGGGGTATGTCGTGGACCCCTTCGGAAACGAACGCCCTCATCGCCGTGTGGGGGAACGAGAGGCTGACGGAGGCCAAGATGCAGCAGTTGGAAGTGGCGGGGACCATGTTTACTGCCAAGGCCCCCGGCCCTGCCATGTACGAGCGGGTGTCCAGAGCCTTGTCGGACTTGGGCTACGAGAGGACCCCGTCTCAGTGCCGGGAGAGGATGAAGGTACACTGGACGGGATATGGAAACACTCGAGCATCCAAATAGCCATGTTGTCAAGCGATCGTTGCTTTAGAATCAATCAGTCATGACACGCTGCTTGCGACTTCATTCCGGCCGGCCCCGGTCGCGGATGAACTCTGTTGACAGACTGCTTGACTATGACGTCATAGGCACTTCCGGGTGGGACCTCTAGTAAACAAAGTGGGGCAACGACTTGGATAATGGTGATTTTGGCCTTCAGCTCTATCTATCCCTGTACTTTAAGATCATCCGTAAACCGAAAATAGCACAGCAGTAAATGTTTCGATGAGAATTCCCAAATATTCACGGGCGCGACTGCACTGATTTGAACATTTCTCTCACTCGCGCAGACACTTCGGCGTTGCTACAGCCGTGTGAAGGAGCACGGCATCGGCAAGAGGAAGAGCAGCTATACCATCGAGCAACTGGAGAAGGTGTTTGGTCAGGGAGGCTGGGATTCCCAAAGCTGTGCTCCGGTGCTGATCAACAGCAGTGGACTTTACCAGGAGATGGAGTCTGACGGCAGCACCTTGGAAGACTTCTCGCAGGAGGACTGGTGCAACCAGGTGCTTGATTCGGCTTTCCAGGAGGGAGACGTGGACGCCGCCGGTAGGTGTTTGGGCAGGCAGGGTGGAAAGTTTGGAAGAACGGTGAATTATCGGCTTCTTTTTTTTTTTTCGTAGAAGAAATACATATGCCGAAAAGCAGAGTTCTTCAGATTCAAGCAGAGCTGTCGGAGCGAATCCAGTAAGTGAGAATTTGAACCACGCTTCCTTCACCCGCCCGTCCGCCAGTGCATTATAGAAGAAAGGCGGGTCTAATCGTCGTAATCCGTTTCTTTTCAGAAAAAAGGACACGATGCAGACGCTGATACGTATCCTGGAGTCGGTGCAGCTCAAATGGGAGCACTTTCAAACTTGGACCGAGTTTTCCCGCCTGCACCTCTCAAACAAGCTAGCCATCTTCGGCATCGGCTACGACACTCGCTGGCGAGAAGACGTGCGTTACCATTACGCCGAGATAAGTTCGCAGGTACCGCTGGGAAAGCGGCTTCGTGAATACTTCAATCCGGAGAAGCCTGAGGGCAAAAGCGTCATGACCAAAGTTCAAAAGATGAACTGGAAGAATGTCTACTACAAATTCCTGGACATTACCATCAGTGAAGCGCGCTGCTTAGAGCTGCACATGGAGGTGGATTGGCTTCCAGTGTCCTTGTCAAGGGAAGCCGAGTGCAGCATATCCACATCTCACTACCTCCTCCCCGGGGATCTCCCCAAGACGTACGGACTCTACGCTATCGGTTACGAGGCAGCGGCGGCGGCGGCAACGTCATCGGGTCGGACCTCTCCCCAAAGCGATATTCACAACTGCAGCTTACCTCAATGTGAGTCAGAGAACTGTCAGACTGACGGAGCAGGGAATAGTGACAGCACTGGGCCTAAAGTCACTTACTGCTACCTTGGCATTGCTGAAGATAGGACCATTCAACAGTGTCTCTTACAGAATTTTCAGATTCCTGCCAAGAAATACTTCCAAAGTGAGGGCTCCTTGCTGACTCATTTTCTTCAAGAGAACTGTCGCAACTGTGTCTTAAATGAGCCTGGCTCTTTAGCAATTTACATTAAATTCATAGAGGTGGATCTGGACTTCCTGTCTGCAGGTTCCTTAGTGGAGTGCCTGGAAACTGCAATTGGTTATTCTTTGAAGTACAACAACAATGAAGTATTTTAATCTGCCATATTTGGACGTGCGTTTGGAAATGAGCGGATGCCCGACCAAGCTAAGGTGACCAGTTATGTTGCGACTGGACCTTGAGACTAAAATTACAAATCCGCAAAATGGTTACATGTCTGTGGAAATGGGAACATTTCAAAAGCTGTCATTCTTATTTATTTGTCCAAATGAATGCATCGGTCTACCTCAGTAGAATTAGTCGTGATGTAACAAGGGGACCATAAGAGATATCAGATGACTCGTGCTCAAACTACAGACTAATGAACTGCGGGGCCTTAATTCAAATGATATATGTGTCACGAGGAATATTTGAAAGTTGAATGAAGTCAAGAACTTTCAGCCCTCACTTCATAGGTGTTCAGCGCGTAGTCTGGCATCCCAGCCACATTGCAAAAACAGCTTCATTGAGTACTTTTACTTCCCCATGGCTTGACCCTGAACTGAATAAGCACTAGAAAATTGATGGATGGATGTAATGCAAAGTACAACCACGAGTATACATGTTCTTGTGGTTTGGGGAAGAGAGAGAGGGAAAAAAAAAAAAAGGGGTTTTCAGACTGGCTGACTCCAAAATGTGAAACTGTAGCCTTTCTGAAAATAATTTCAGAGTTTATGTGCAATGTGACAGTCAAGGACTGTCCAGAGTTGATTCAATGAAAATGGGAAAAGATTTAAAGCGATATTCTCTTTTGATTTGCAATCAAATTCATGTACTGTATATTCAGTATAGATATAAAATATACCTTATATTGACATGAACTTATATAAATAAATAAATATCTATCTATATATACAGTATATATGTGCAATCCAGCTTTTGAAAATGTTTATCTGTTTTGGTCTGCGATACCAGTCAACAGTGTTTTCTATTTGATTGGCTGACGCCTTGTTCTTGATTGTTGTCATGTGGAGGTCACTGTCATTGTTAAAAACAATAAATGGGGCACTGACTTTTTATTTGCTACACACTGATTGTGGCCTTGTGTGTAAATGTGAAAACAAACGGTAGCCTTGCTTGTCAGTTATTTGCAGTGCAATTGATTGCATTCAATGAATTTTTTTTCCTCAAAGCACCCTATAATAATGTGACATTTTGAAATGGATTTTTGCAAATGGAATACAACTAAATTAAGCATTAGTATTCGCAGCTTCTGCATGAGGTTCATCCAGTTTCCGTTCTGGATGAACATTTACCCTGACGACCACAGGGTGGCAGACAAGAGCCATCATTAAAAAAGAACTGGACATTATCTGCATGGAGTTACATACAGTATTTACCAAATATGATTAGAAGATTTGGACAACTGAGGCACTGCAGCACTGGCAAAAAAAAAAAAATTAAAAAGAAGAAGAAGAATGAAAAGGCAAAGGTCCCCATGTTGCCATAAAGTATCATGTACAGACCACAAGGTGGCAGATGTTTCATCCAAACGGTCAACAAGATTTCAATTGAATACAAAAGTTCATGTTTGGGAAATGTGGGAGCACGTGACTTGCTTTCAAGTCTTTATACAATGCAATCTTGTATTGGATGTTTGTTATGTAATTGTTTCTTAGATGCTTTGTACTCAATGGATGACTTCTTCCCTCCCTCCCTCCCTCCCTGCCCCCTTCATTAATTTAGCAATATATTGTAGGCTTGCTGCTCCTGGAAATAAGTCGGACGTGATAGTACTGCTGCGGAGTACCACTGTCAAAACAACCCAGCTCTTAACCGAGGTAAGTAAAAAGCAGAGGTGGTCACAGTTTGCCAGTCCGCCCTTCATACTTGTCCAAATAATTTCCCTTTACCTTCCTAAAAAAAATAGTTTATTTGGAGCTCCAAATTGCCGTTTAAATTTCCAAAACAATCCATCTTATCCTCAAATAGATGCCCGTTTCCTGCGAGTTCTTCCCGACATTAACCCATATTCACCTTTGATAATTGCGCAATCGTCCTGCATTAGCATCAGCTCTGTTGCCAGCACAACATGTTAACCTTAGAAAAATGAAATGAAGGCACTCTGACCCACTTGTGTGACCCACCATAGGTCTCTTCACATTTTGACATTGGCTGGGGGCTCATCTGGAAAACTGTTGCTTTTACCACAAAAGCATTTTTGCCTTTGCTTACGATTGATGTATCTATTTATGAAGGTATCTTGCACTTGAATTATGTTTATTTGGTTACACCACTGCACCTGTTGTTCTCCATCGCTTGATAGGCCTGAACATCAAGTTGAAACATTTATGGAAATATGCTGTCACTTTGTTTTCAATAAAAAGGCATTTTTTTGGGCAAATTTCTGCAGGCTCAAGCTACAGTAGCTCTCTCTGTCCCTCTCTCTCAGTCCCTCCCCTCTCTCTCTCTCTCTCTCTCTCTCTCTCTCTCTCTCCCCCTCCCCTCACTGTAAAGAACACGGCGACGACAAGTTGCCGAGTTTCTCGTTCCTACATCTGTGAGAGAGGTCTAGCGCACGACGCGGACGTTTTAAGCGGACGTCCCGGTGGTGAAGCTGGTGATCCATCGCCTTTTAACTTTTTCCTCCACCTTTCTTTACAGTCGAGAGCCAATCAATCATTGCTGGACTGAGGGTGTCTCAGGTGGCTTCCCTATTTCCTCACCTGAAGTGTCCCTTAACCATCTGACACCTACCTGTGGCAGAGCCAAGCACCCGGAGTGCTGTGCCCGAGCCCACCAAGAAAAGGAGGGAAGAGAAAAAGAGAGAGAGAGCGAGAGAGAGAGAGAGAGAGAGAGCACCCGAGACTGCCTGAAGGAAGGACTGCGAGACTGTGGCGACCTGAAACATGGAGGCTACTTTGTGGAAACTTACTGTGCTGTCATTTACCTGCCTGTTGGGGTTGTCAGGTAAGCAAAATGGAATATATATAAAGTGTCAAATATACTAAAAACAATGCCATGTAATACGAGGAGAAGAAGAAGAATATGAAAAAAAAAAAACTGAAATTGTATTTTTGCTGGGCGTGCCAGTGGGTGGAGGGATATATTTAAATTAAAAAAAAAAAAGTATTTGTCAGGATTTGGGCAAAAATGTGTTAAACATGATTATGTCTTCCAGGGACGAATAATCCCTTTATAGCTTCTGCAACATTGGCTCATCCGCCACTCTCTTGAGCAACGTATTAAAACTCCTACTTTGCTTGATAACTATATGTAAACGCAGCCCGCAGCCCCCCCGGTCCGTCATCTTTCAAAAATGGGGACATGGTACAGATACTGAAGATTTTTTCCAAATGTTTTATGAACGACAAGCCATCAATTATTCATTTTGGAGGCCTGTCTGAGAAAATGATCATTTGTCTTGGTTTTTCACTGACATGATTTATTTCTCTTCAGTAAATTTCCATGTAGTGTTTTTTTTCCCCATAGACTAGATGGCAAGGTCATTTCCAACATCCTGCTGCTGCTGTTTTAACAACAAAAATCCCAATGGGAGCTTTTGTTTCATGTTCATAATTCTGTACATAGTATCATGTTTTAAGGGTGGCCATTTTGGCTGAGCAAAATGTTGCACTGATACGAGCTCGGAATGCTTTTAGAATAAACTTGTATTACAAAACGATCCAATTCTCATGTGGGCTAACTAGGACACTTAGTTTCAACTTTCAAGAGACAAGCCAGCCAGCCAGCCAGCCAGCCAGCCAGCCGGTGACTCTTAGGCATGAAAGCTACGGAGCACAGCGCATTTTCCTTGCGCTTTCTTTTGGCTGCTTAAAGTGTCCATTTTCTACACTGTTGCCAAAACAATGTCATGAGCTGACACGGGCAATCTCAGGCTGGCTGGCTTGCTCCTCCTCCTGATGGAGGGAAGCAGATCACCTGCTACCTGATTCTTCCCACCATGAGGACTCCATTAGATAAATCACCTCTGGGCTATTTTGCAGGTACAATTTACTCAGAAACGACTCTGGTCATTTACCGGCAGGTGGTGATTGAGTGTTGCGGCACACGCACATACACACAACGGGACATTGGACTCACAGTCGCTGACCTTGACAATCAGTTGTTCTGCAGGTGTGTCCGGAACAGTTAGAGACCAGGCAGGCAGGATCCATGGAGGAAGTACTCATGAATGGTGGCCTTTGGATACAGGAAGGAAGGCTCAGTGCTCCTTAAGACCATGTTGTTGACGTGTGCATTAGAGCAGGAAGTGAGCAAACGTCCTGCAACATACAAGATAAGACCTGAATTTGTGATTTTGTTCCCCCCCCCCCAAAAAAAAGGAACAGAGAATATTTTGGCTACTTCCTGATTAATATGACACAATACATTCTTTGTCACACTTGCAAGGCATTGCGTCAATAATGGAAATTAAACATTGCACAACAGTTTTAAAGACATCATGGCTAAAGCCAGATACACAATTTGTCTTCAATGATGTGGCGGGCCGTGTATGGCCCCCGTGCCCCGAGTTTGCCGCCTACGCTATAGTTGATTCCATCCTTAATCATTTATAATCCATATTTTAGCGGCTGATGAAATATGGTACTTTTTTCTGGTGGCCATAGCATCTGGCAAAAGCACATCTTCATTTGTTTTCCAGGTGGGTCCACGATGGACTTTACTTATTTAACAAGGTCAATCCGCAGAAGCTTCAAAGGCTCCATTGGGATGAGGAGGGCAAAGCTTCATTTCCCCTGCAGATTGTCTGTGGCAACCCTCAGTGATTTACGAGTGAGGGGGTTGAAAGTTATTTTTAGCTTCATGTATTTTTCTAAACACACTTGTAGGACACTGATCCCTCACCCGTTCTAACTTAGAACGCCTACTTGTCATATTCGATGACAAGTTTTTCAACCGTCACATTTGACAAATCTTGCGTCTCCCTCCCTCCCTCCCTCCCTCCCTCCCTCCCGCCCGCGAGGCTACGACGGCAGCAAAGGTCAGAGAAGGCAGCAGCGCCGTGCGTTCAATTGACAACCTTATCGCTAATTGCCTATTTCTTGGAATAATACGAAATGGATGTGTAGCAAAGCCCCTTTCCTTTTCCACTTTGAGCTGGGATTAGGGCTGTTTGAAGCCTGCAGTCAGTCCTCCTCATGTGTGTCCCCAGCAACTGGTGCAATTTTGATTTGAGAAAGGATTGGGGGATTTATTGTTACATACGTAATGACACGGAAATACAACGGCGCACTTTTTTTCCCTGCGGGCCACTTGACTCTTTCAAACGCTCGTGCCGGTAGTAATCCTTTGTCGTTATATAGTACGTCGGAGAAGTTCATCCTCGCTGTGGCGTTCTTCGGCAGTTCAAAAATATTTCCAAATCCGCTTTTCCGTCATATTGCCTGTTATTGTAATTATCTTCATCTTAAATACCTTACTCTAATTTGATCACCTTAATTAAAGCCCCATTTAGCGGATTAATGATGTCACGATATTACATGGGGAACATGGTGGTATTAGCAGAATCCTACTAAATAGGGTTTTCATATTTTGACCTCATTTTTACATCAACACTCCTGTTGAAAATAGCGGAGGTATGGAATCGAAGCGCTGCGAAGAGAACTATTGATGACTGAATCTTTGCTAGGACATCCCATCTCCATCCATGGAGTCAGAAGGAAAAGGCCTCTTCTTTGGGGTCATGAGAAAGTTACTACTTGACTTTCCCATCCTCAGACTCTGGTCTATGCACCCTCTTAAAGGCACACACACTTCCTATCTTCTTCTATTTTGGGGCTTTCTCGCTGTCTATCACTTTGATGATGTTTTGATATTTTGCTTTGCAAATTCACTTCATTAGCAGAAACATTTTTGGGGGCTCTATTGTTATTTCAAGCACATTGTTGTCATTTGACTAATAATAGTTCCTCAGGATTCCGTCTCACTGCAAAAAAAGAAAAAAATGCAATGCACACAGTTTTGGGGAAAACATAGCTTGAGCCACAGTTATAGGACAAATCTGCCGCTAGATACTAATACACAGTTGGGCGTGACAATATTTTGACTAGACCTAACGAATAACTATTTACTGCATCGGGCAACTCAATTGGCTTGTCAGTCTACTTTCAAAAGCACCGCCAGATATCAGATTTTGAATAAATATTTGAGTTCTCGCTATAATAGTGAGACAAAATGTATTTAATTATTTTTTATATTAATTTTACTATAGAAGGTTCTTTGCCCAATGAAAGAGTCAAATTCAAAGTGGCAAATGCTGAAATTTATTGGACTGTATACCTCTAACTTTGCTGTCGCATTAATAAATAAGAGATTTTACAAGCAAGAATTGTCGAGTGAGCAAACGATCCAAGCTGCCCGTGGCTTGGACAGATGTTGCAACCACAAGTCAACAACAACTGCCACCTTACATCCCTTCGAACCTGTCCATCAAAAAAAAAAAAGTTAATAAAGCCCATGGCAGACGGGAATTGAGGGCACTGGCTTAGACAACATAGGCTGTGTTCAATTACTCTTACTTGAGGTATTTCAGTGGGGGGTGGGGGGCTGATGCACTTATGACATCAGGCACATTGACACAATCCTGGATTCCTCTAGCCAGTTCATTCCTTGCTGTCGTATCGTCATGAAGCAATTTGTTTGGATAACATTTGCCTTTTTGTTTCCCTGCTTGTCATATCAAATTGCAATAATAATAATAAATGAAACAAGTAAAACATTTTGAATTATATATATGTCCATCCGCACCATATCCAAAAGTATAATGTACAAGGCAGACATTTTGTGCTGTCAACAGGCAACCAACAATGTGGAAAAAAAAAAAAAAAAAAGAGTCATTGCAAGCAGGCTATTAAGCAAAGGCCTTTGGGGCATTTGAGCTGTACTGAGGCAGAACTACCAAAGAAACACTTTCACACAATTAGATGCACCCCAAAAGGGTTTGAAATATTTATCTGCTGCATCCAAAATGAAGGGGGAAAAAAATAATATACAATGACAAACCACTTTGTTTGTTTTTAATGTGTCTACACATTGAGTGATTATTTCTAACGATGTACTTCTTTTGAATATTAAGACAGATATAGCTGAACCGAATGATCTATAAATCCGACAAACTGAATTGTCACCATTCTAAGCAAATGGAGACAGGAAGTGAGCGAGCATTCACCTCCACATAGCAAACAATAAATGATAATTGAATGTTGAAGCACAAGTCTTCATTAAATATAAAACACGAACATGGTATTGTAATTTATTTATATGGCGATGCTCTCAGATTTGGGAATGAATCTCTTAAGCACAAGGACATCCGTGTCCCCTTGAGAGGAAGTCTGTTGCCTTGTTCTTCCCGTCACACAATTTCGATGTCAAACACATTGGCCTTGAATGAGGGAGAAAAAAAAAAGTGACTGAAACCAAAAAGACTTTTTCTTGTTCGCAGATCTTCGCCTCCTGACTTTTCATGACTTTTTCCTCAAATAGTATTTCAATTTTTTTCCTGCCTCAACCTTACCTCTATACTCCAGCTAGCATGACAAATATATTTGAATTAATATTAGTCACGATCCCCCACCCCCCGCCGGCCTTCTTTTATGTTTCGGCACACGCACGCACACACACAAGCATTTCTTTTGTCTTTTATCAGTATGATTACCTTCCTCCTCCTCCCCCCCCTCCCGTCCCTCCGTGTGCTGCTCTTTTCCTATTTTTTCTTGGCAGCTTCTCCTCCTCCTTGTGCTCATCTCCATCCAATCTCTCCTGAGGGAGGGCTGCAGCTCCAGCATCTCATCAGCATCAGTGTCTCAGGTCAGCCGTGAGGGTTAGAGCACGAGGGAAGGTCTTTGTTGCACCAGTCTCTTTTTATTTATTGCCACTTTTCATTGGCCACCTCCAATGTTGGCATCTAAATGACTGTGCGTTTATCTGGCAGTATTTTTGATGAACCTCCATCCTTCCCTCCTCTTTTCTCATCTCTGACCTCACTGAGTGGTGCATGTAATTATAAGCTCTTAGCTATTTTTCTGTCATCCACAATTGCACTCTGAGGAGAGAGCTCAGTTGATGTCGGCGTTACCGATAAAGGCTGAAGGGCTTGCACAAGTGTCACCATTAACTCATAAACAATTGCTGTTTATTCTTACTTTTGTCTTATGTAGTATTCCTTCTCTCTCTGACACACAGAGAGTACAGATGAGAGTGCAATATCCTGCTTTTATGCTCCTTTCTAATTGGGTTCGACTTCCCTCCGTCCAAGGGACCACACCTCTTGTTTAAACAATAGCCACTTAAAAAAACTAAAAAATTAAACGTAACCTTTAGTCAGCCTCATGAAAAAAGAAAAAAAAAAGAAAAAAAATATGACTATTATTATGACTGAAAAATGAAAACCAAAATGACTGAATTGTTAGAACTGAAAAATGAAGAAAAGGTCATTACCGAGCTACCATGTATTGAGAAACACATCTGTCATCCGCTTACCAATCACATGGCTTTCCTTGAACGTGTGACGATATGTTATAGAATTGTGCCCATAACAATGGACCAAGAACTCCCCTGGCAGGAAAGTGTACAACAGCGGAACTAATGACCAAAATAGAATTCTTTGTGCCTTCATTCTTTGACGTCACCCCGAGTGTTTGCAGTGTGAGGGAAACTAGCTCTTCTCCATCACTCAGTGCAGAACTACTATTCCATGTAGAGAGCCACAGAAAGCCCTCATAATCTTTCCTCGTGCATGTTTGAAGAGACCCAAGTCTCTCAACTGAATGCTAAACAGGATCTATCAGGATTACATTGAGGTTTGAACTTGAGCAGCTTGCTGACTCTTACTGATATGGAAATTTGCAATAAGGCTTACTTACCACCTGAAGCTCCAAAATTTTGGTTTTCGTCAGCAGTTCTGCACTTTTATTATATATAGTGTATAGATAGTATATTTATTTATTTATTTTTCCTCTGGTAACAGTAAATGAGGTGCTTTTCCTTTTTCCTCTCAGTCCAGCGTCCCCATTGATCATTTTAACCTTCATTAGTGACTCGTCATTGCATTCACTGATTTTTTTTTTTAACCTTCCATTCATGAGGGCCATTAACCCGAAACGTTGAATCTAATGAGTGCTTGCTTGTTGTACTGTGACTCCTACACTGGATTATTTTTGAAAACATCTGCACTTCTATTTGTGTAATTTATGGGAGTCTGCGTTATCATTTGCTGCAACATACAATAGATAGAATAGAAAGGCATTGGTTGTAGTAGGCGCGCACACACACATGCATTTGTGTGCATACACACGTGCACACAAAAGCCCTATTAAGTATCTCCATCACGCTGTCATAAAAAATGAAAATCCTCATTTCAATGCAACATGTTTTTGAGGCTACAGTCACGAGTCATAAGGAAAAGAGCAAATTCAGATTCACTTTATTGAATTCTCATGCAACACGGAAGAAAAGTGGAGTCTAAAATCATGCTCGACTACAAATTTGACATTCTCTGGAAAATGCAGGCCGCTAACTATTACATGTTCCTATGAGCCAGAAAGAAAAAAATGAGCTAAAGCGAATAGCGAAAAATAATGAAGACAAAGCAAAGATTTTCTGCCCAGTCAAGGACTGCGCTGGGAGAAAAGGAGGACAAGGAAGGAGTAAGTTAAATGAAGATTGCATCAGATGGAGATTTGACTGTTTAATCGAGTCGGTGAGGATTAGAGCGGGATTATGAGGAATCTTGACATTGGAGCAAATTAGCAGGCTACAGTTAATCGGAGAGGTGGACCAGGCCTAAGTACTGGACCAGACAAGAATCTCTGTGTGCGTGTGTGTGTGTTGCACAGATGTAATGAGGTGATACACACTTGTTTATTTCTACCATATCCCCTTCTAATAAATCAATTTCATTACTTCATTTGAGTTGATGGGCCAATTTATGTCCCATATTTTCCTCATTTATTTATTTATCATAGTCCTGAGCATTTCATCTATGGATTATGTGTTTGTGGAAAAAAACGTGTCATCTAAAAGAGTAGTAAACGAGCAAACCAGAAATGAGTGCTTGCAAACTTGGGAGTGTTGCAGCCCAAAACAAATTCGAGTCCTCCCATACACGGCGCAACCAACAATGACATGGCACACACACAGTGAACATTAGCTGATGTTATATTTTCATTTTCACAGCCCGTCAATTAGAGCAGCTTTGTTTACTGCCCATGAAAGTCTGACTCGGCGCTTCATTGTAGCTGCGGCGGGAAAACATCGAAAACATCTTTTATTAATGTCTCAAATGTGTGGCAATGGGGGGGGGGGATGGTGATCACAAAGGACAGGTTGCTTATATAAGAGCTCATTTCCAGGCAGTTGTAGCACCTTGGAATTGTATCCCCCTGCTGCGTTGCTTTAAGGCGATTCACACACAGCCCCTCAAGTGGCCGCGTGTCCCCTCGAATCACGGGACTCGTGCACTCTCGCTACCTCGCCGCTCGGCAGGACTCACGAACAGAATGGCCACATCGTCTCGGGTTAGCGCACGGCGCCACGCGCACACAAGTCACCAAAGGGATTGTGCCAGTGCCATTTAGCACTGGACAAACAAATGTTGCTCTTCTAAAAGCCATTTTCCAAGAGAGGAAACAAAAGTTTCACAGCTTCTTGAATTTTGGGCAAGCGGCAAGAACACAAACTGTCTTGTGAAATATATCCATCTGTAATTTGACACATTCTTCGCCATCCATTTTTCAAATGGTTTGTTACTGTTGCTAAAAATTCTTTGGTGGACTCTCCGCCCAGAAATACTGTCAAATATGGAGAAATGGTTCCTCTTTTCCCACAATGTGTCCAAACGATATATGATTGTCATTGTACAGCCATCACAGATATCATCTTGTTAAATTCCTTTTCGGGGTCGGTTCCAAATTCTGGCTATGATATCAAATCTCTCCATCCATCTGCATTGCTTGGTTGTTTGTGGAATGTCCCTTGAAATTGAACGAGATCATTCACCCTATCCCAAGGGACGAGTGGGCAGATCAAGGTCAAGTACGTACCTTCCGAGACCCCGACAGGATATCATCTCATCTCATCTCATCACAATCGTGTGTTTGTTCACACAACTCTCTCAAGGGATGCACGCATTGGGCCACTAACAAATCTTGACAGTAAAGGGAAGGTCTCGGAAGGCGCAGACGGAGAAGGATAGAGTCTTCCATTATGGATGCTGGTTGTTATTTTCATCACAGGGGGGCTGGCTGGCGGGCGGGCGGGCGGGCGTCATTGTACTTCCTGCCCTGTCAGCAAATATGGCCATGCGTTCACAGATTGCCTTATTCCCTCCATGGCCACTAAATCCAGCCATTTCACTCGAAATGGACCTACTGGGTTCCATTAGCTGGACCTGTCTGTCCCCAAAGTAATATGGATTCTGTTGTGACTTGAAGTTGAGCTGCTTGTTGTGGCCACTTACTATTAGGCCACTCAGGAAAATGAGAGTGAGAAAGTGGCCTTACTCAGGAGTCCATGCATTATTTCACAGCACATGCGACAGGCAGGACAGCACATAGACACAATAGACAGACGCTGGGGTGTCGGCCAATCGTACGTCTGATATTCCAAAACGTACGCCAAATAACACATTTAGACAGAAGGCAATTTTGTAAAGTCCTAAAAATACATTGTTTATTAGTATAGTATATCCAAATAGCTAGCCCTTTTTTGACATGAAAAAAAGCCAAATCTAGAAGTCACATCACGCAGGAAAGGCTACGTGCTGGTTGGGACGGCTCTCTCTAGTCATGCCTGCTCGCTGCCTTTGTGTGTGTGTGTGTGTGTGTGTTTGCGTAGTTCTACTTCCTCTTTCCCTCCTGACATTCCACTTCCCATCCCAGCAGCCTGGTGGGCTCAGATAAGGCCTTCCAGAAACATTCCTTCTTCCTGATGATTCTCTCCTCTCTATCCAAGCACTCCATCCCGCTAATGTGTCAAGGAAACGCTCACTCGCTCGGAGTCGTTGCAGAAGTGATGGAACCAAAGTTGAGTTGGTCGTGAGCTGCTCAGCAAGCACAGGCTAATATTTGAGATACTAAAGTGATCTTTGGATTCAAATTCAGCGTTTGCATGTGGCCGGCCGGAACTCCGCCCATCCTTCCTGCAACTAGATCCCCACCGTCTACTTGTTAATGAGGCAAAGGGGGGGGTCGGGGGTCTGACCTCATGAAGCGAGCGTTTGTGACTTGTAACCTGTCTCCTGTTTCTTTTCCACTTGAGAATCGCACAGCTTGGTAACAGGAGTCTGGCCGTATTGTTCATTGTCCACCCCCCAAACTCAAAAGAAAAGTGTAGATCCTTCTTTTCTGCTGCAGCGCTAGCCTTTTCAATCATCTCATGGCGTTCTTCTTGAAACAGAAAGGATGACTTTTTTGGAAGATGTCCGTTTTTTCAAATCTATTTTCCTACTTGCTTGAATGAACTGTTCAAGAAAGTGGATTAACATCATTGGTGTTTGGAAAGTCAAGTTGTTAATTGATGTGGCGGCGTCCTCCTGGTGGTAACATCTCTCCTCCCCAACAGCAGATGTGATTGTTTCCTTGGGGAGCGCAGCGCGCCTGCATACCTGCAGCACGAGCTAGCATTGAACGCTGATAGGATTAGTAGTGTTGAGGCTTATAGCAGCAGAGTCCTGGCAGCTCCGCCATCCAACCCAATCAAGTCTGAGTGCAGCAGAGACCAGAGCTAAAGCCGCCGCCGCCGCCGCCATGCCGAGCGACACCCTTAGCGTATTATCCAGAGTACTTGTGGAAAGGAAGAATTGTATTCTTGCGCGGACGACATAAAAAGTGACAAATGTTACGGCTATACCGTGCTCTGTGTTATTAAAGTCCACAGTGTCATTTGTGCTGCAATATCCAATCATATTCCAGCAATGGAGGCTGGCTGCGCTAAGGTACATAATTAGAGTCACAATAACTGGAATTACAGTGTTGCCGGGGGGGTAATTTTGCACTCTTTTCAAAGAAGTTTATAATAGCGGAACCTGGTCTCCCACTAGCTCAGACCTAACTATATGTCAGCCATGACCATATAATTAAATGATTATCATTGTTGTATTTTGGTCGTCATTATAAATAGTCATGATGACCTCTGAGCAAAAGCCCTTGAATACATTTTTAGAACCTTGGCCTTTGAATTCACACGCATTGAATTGTAGGGTTGAGCAATTATCATAATCATGATTTTTTTTAAATAATATTGAGATCATGATTAATAAACTAGATTGTTTATTCATTTCAAAACATATTTATTCAACTACCAAAATTGAACTTGAAAGCACAACCGCAAGATTGTTAGCAAGTAATATGAATATATAATCAGTCTTTTTTTTTTTTCCTCTCACTAATGAGGCAACTCACACAGATGCAGCGATGAAAATATTAGCATCTGTGCCTGCAGCATCTCAGTGAAAAGAGGCGGAGCTTATTGCTCACTGGGAGGACCAGAGCGCGTCATTATGGATTGCAGAAAGTTTTATGAACAGAACCAGCAAACGTTGCTGTTGGTAAATCCTTTTGAAATGCAACAGAACCGTGTGCTTACAGACATGACTTGTTTGTGGCCCGCTGCCTCGCCAACTTACACATCTTACAGGGTGTCCGACAGAAATGAGCTGATTTGAAATAAATGCTGAACGCGGTTGTGCTTTTTTCAGAATGCTGCCGATTAACCCGATACAAGCTACTGGTCGGGCTAAGGTTGCATTCTATTTATTTCTCGACGGCTTAATGGTTCAGATGGAAGCTTTTTCACGAACGACCTGTTATTTGTTATGTACACAATATATACGGCGCTGGTGTCACACTAGCAGAATGGTGCCTTTGCTCTTATACCTGAAGAAAGTTCTTTGATATGGAAAAGAGGCTGAAACTATTTCTTTCCATTGTAAATACATTTGACTTGTCTCAACGAGTTAGTTGTACATGACTCATCCACACTTAAATGTATGTATGGAAATCGGAATCAAGATAAAGCGCGTACAAGGACAAAAATCGATATTTCACTTGGCATTTAGTTTGCAGGGCGAATGTAGATATTGCAGCACAAATTCCAAATACAGCAGGATGTTCAAACATTCCATCAGTGAGTGGAAAAGCTTCTACATAAACACATGATCAAATCTGCATTTCAAATCACAAGCAGCAGTCAAATGATTGATCCCAAGCCCTCCGCCATCTTAAACATGTTTTGCCCCTCTCCCTCAAATGGCTGCTGCTCTGTCTCCCCTTTAATTAGAATGGAAAAAAATACAATCGCATAGTTATCAGATGATGACTTTCCAGCCCTGAACCGTGTGCATGTGATTGCACACTCCTGCATTGGCCGTGATGAACAAAACAATAATAGAATTTTGAAAATCATCTGAAGATATATGCGTCACTATAATGAGATTAATTTGACATCACATGTGTTTTGGGGCTCCAGTGAGTGGGGAGATCTAGAAAATGGCCTTGGATTCATTCAAATCCCCAAAGTGCTACATTGGGATCGTTATAAAAGCTTCCTCGCTGCCAGGGCCTTCTTCGTATGATGTAAAAAATACAATTGGGACCCAATTGCTCAATCGTGCTGCCTTATGATGAAATACCTTTTCTTCTGACTATGTCAAATGTGTTGCTAAAGATGCACTGGGGAAAGAAAACAAAAAAAAGGCTCTTTTTTTAGTAGCCTCAAGTCAGGATGAACAGTACAATAGTTCATAATGGTTTTGTCAACGTTTGAATGTCAACGAATGAAGATTTAATCCACATGATATATATCGGATGAGATTTAAAATATAGATTTAATACATGAAGTCCTATTTAACAAAACGTTTCCAATAATGTCCTCATGGTACCTTGTACATCTAATAAATAGAAGCCACTGTTGACTACAAAGTCCCTGATAAGATTTTCAGAGGAAGTGACCAACCCACTCCACCCTAAGCAAAAATTGGTGCCATCAAAATAATGCCTTATCTGCACTCCAAATAAACAAATGATAGTGCCAAGCGGTTCTTGTAATCACCAGCTTTGCGCTTAAAAGATCACATGTTCACAGCCAGGAAATACTTTCATGGAGGGAAATACTAACACTTGATGTTGCACCTCCCAAAAAAAATCAGCGGGCAGGCAACTCGTGTGTACAGTACACACTTGACGCTGAAGCTAATTCACTCAACGGAGGAACGCAATGACACTTTAATCTCATTGTCAGCGCTGATGTGTCGCTGCATGTCCTCTCCCAACAATTGTACGTAGCAGCGTCCTCATTAGCAACACGTCAACTCCATTCAATTTCAAGGCATGACAGCAACAGCTCGGGAAGCACCAAGTCATTGAACCGTTGCGCTGGTCCACCTGGACAGAGAAGGTTTCTCCTGAAAGTAGCATTTTGATTCCGTTCAAGCTCATGACTCTTTCATGCTTCACGACTCCACCTCGTGTATTGTCAGCTATAATTTATTGACTTACACCAAAAAGAGCCCATCCCTCATGTTTTGATGGCAACAAGGTCTGTGCCACATCAAATTTCCAACAGGTTGTTCTAGCAAGGGTTGAGTAGAATTTCACAATGGAGGTCATACACGGCCATGTCCTCGCTGAATGCGAGTAAGCAAAAAGTGGCAGCTTCTTTCCCCGAGTTGTCTTGTTGTGTGGTCGCACAACACGTGTAAGCGCACTCGACTAAAACGTTCACGGCCAAGCTCATGTGAAAGCAGCCACCAGGACAGGTGCTGCAACAACCAGTTTACATAAGCAAAGAATTGTGTCCCAAAGCGTAAAGCTCATCTCTAGCCTCGTTGTACTGGTCCACCAGACTGCAGTTTGTCATCGCACCCGAATCGCACGGTCAAATGCTCACCTTCATGCCGTCTGGCACTTCATGGCATTTTTTCCTTTTATTCATTGACTTGATCTTTTTGATATAATCGTGGGTGGGCAAAAGCTTTCGTTCATGTCACTTAATCTTAATGTATTCACTGTCACGCCAGGCGACCTCTGTCTTACCCCAATGCTTTAAAAAGCCTTTGCCGACCGATTAAACCTCTTTTTGTCAGCATCCAACTTGATATGCGTCATTCTCGGTCATGGGTTCAGCAAATCTCCCCAAGCCTCATTGTCAAACATTTCATATTTCACCTCCCTGCAAAATATTGGCTTGTAAACGCGCGAATATAGTTTAGAGCGTCATAGCACTTAATTAATGCAATTATCTGGAGAGTTAAGCCTACATTGTCACTCTCCACTGACACTGATCTGCTTCATTTCTCTCCAGAGTGGCAAGGCAAGTGATAGCTACACCTACTCGCTTCAGATCTCTTTCCATGGGGCAATGTTGCAGTTCCATTGATCCGAATGTTTGAAACAGCATGAAGTCCATGGCATCTTTTTGGGAGACTGACAACTTGAGCTTATTTAAAGATGATTGCAACATTTGATGCCATCAAAGACTTTTGCTTCTCCCATCGCATTGCTACGTACGGTGCATGCAAGATGATGAAGTATCTTATGAAACCGTTTCAGTCAAACGTTTGCATCCGAGATTGATATTATTGCACTGACCTTCAATTGAGAGAGTGTTGCAGCTCTGCGCTGCCCCCCTCTGGATTTCCCTTTACATTACAGCCTAGGACATTTGCGCTAGAATTGGGTCAACGGACCTTGTGGTCGGATTTCTAAATGTCCTCGCTTCCTTCCCAAAACGTGAGTGTGGCCTTTTGTTTCTTTTCCCTGAAGGCGTTTGGGCGGAGATCCTGATGGCCCAAACTCAAATGGATGTACTGCAGGGTCAAATGGTCATCTTGAAGGCTTCATACAACACGGTGCCTGGTGGTGATGACTTGAGCACAAACACCATCCTCTGGAACTTTGTTTCTGACAGCACTCACCTGGTAAGAAATGAATTGGCCGCCACCAGCGCAACCGTAGAAGACGACTAAGCTCCGGAAATGTCTTTCTGCTGTTTCTCGGTCACGTTTAGGTCATCGCTTACACGAAAGACTCCATAAGTGTGGGGAGTGCTGCGTTCAAGGGCCGAGTTGCGTTCACCTCTACCATGCCCTCTCGTGACGTGTCTCTGTTCATCAACAACACCCGGGAGTCGGATTCCGGACGTTACATCTGCCAAGTCATCATCCCGGATAAACCTGGCCTCACTGCCGAGCTCAGCCTGGATGTCAAAGGTAAGAAAGGACGGAGCCAACTACGGACTGTTTGACCGATCCGATGATTCCGCACTTTGCTCTTCAGTGCCCCCTGCTGTCCCAAAGTGCACTTTATCAGGGGAACCGGTGCAGAAAGGAAACGTGACTCTGAGCTGCAAGTCCAACAGCGGCAAGCCAATTCCATTGTATAAGTGGAGGAGAACAAGTCCCACCTCGGAGGTTTTCTTCTCACCCATGCTGAGTGAGTAGAGAGCGTGTCCATCCACTTTGTGAATCCACGCCTACATGATGCTTGTCCTATTTCAATGCCATTCTAGATGAGAAGACGGGCATTCTGAAGCTGAGTAACCTGAGCAGTAACATGTCAGGGAAGTATGTGTGCAATGCCAGCAATGAAGTGGGATCTGAAATCTGCTTCATCAACCTGGAGATTTCCGACCGTATGTAAAAGTGTTACTATTATTACCATCCAGTTACAATGCAGTACTTTTGATCCAAGTACGATGTCGAACAGATCATTGACTAAATACAAACCAGCTTGTCATCTCACTTGAGCCTTTGAAACCATCTTCTGTTTGATGCATTTTATTCTCCATGTACGTATTTGTTGTGAGCTCTGATTTTCTCTACAGCCAATAAAGTTGGAGTGATTGTTGGCGCCACTGTGGGCACAGTGGTTGGCATCCTCTGCCTTTTACTCATTTTCGTGTTTTTCCTTAAGAAGAAGAAGCAACGGGACAATGAAGATGACCTGGCTAATGAAATCAAGTGAGTTGGACAAGACTGACAGAAGAGTCAGCGTAAAGTTATTGCACCTAGCTATCAAAAAAAAAAAAACTTCCAGTGGCAGTGCGTGAATAATATTAGTCAGATACACATAAAGTAGACACCAATGGAACAAGAACAAAGTCAGTCTTAGGTTGGGTCAAATGCCAAAGAATAAAAATAATCCATCCTACCGAATCCAACCAAAATCAAATGAAACACCTAATTTGATGGCATATTAACTGCTCTGATCCAGTGGCAACTTCTGGATCTCGGGGCCACTAAATGACAAGAACGACAGAAGAGATTTCAGAGTCAACCAAACTTTGCTTCACACCTTTGTCCACAATTCAGAGAGGATGCTCAGGCTCCCAAACGCGTGTCCTGGGCTAAAAGTGGAATGGGTTCCGATATCATCTCAAAGAACGGCACCTTGTCCTCCATCGCTTCCAGCCCGCAACACAGAGAGCAACACAACAACCACCACCACCACCACCAGCAGCAGCAGCAGCATTTGCAGCAGTACCCCCAGCGCCCTCCGTCCGACACGGCCTCCGTGGTCACGGCCACCGGCAGCGTAGCCGGCTACCGTCCTTCCCGCCATCAGGGAGTGTCCACCCCGACGCACTACGGCTACAACAGCGACGCCACCCTACCGCGCGACTCTTCGGAGGCCAACGGGGGGTCCCAAGCCAGACCGGAACGTTACACCCAGCTGCCGCAGGCGCAGATGCTCCCGCAAACCTTTAGCCATCCTCCTCAGTTCCAAGTCCAGGCCACTCCGCCACCTCCGCCACTTCCCTCGTCCACACTCACAGGCTCCAACTTCAGCCGCATGGGTGGGGTGCCCATTATGGTGCCTGCGCAGAACCAGGCTGGATCTCTTGTCTAATAGCCATGACCTAAAGTCCCCTTTACCTTCCTGGAAGGGTTCACCTGGAGTTCTTTTTCATGGAGGACTGACTGGGTTCTTAGTATTTAGCAAAGCTTATTAAGAGTTTAGGACTCACTCCTGGTTTAAATATTTTATTTATATTCATTACGCACTGTATGGCTAGCTACATTGTTCAATCTTTTCTACCTTACAATTTTTATATTTTTTTTATTGTGTCATTCAATTTCAACAGCTTTTATTTGTTATGTTTCCGATATAGTTTCTTTTGTTTTCGCTTCTAACCATTTGAACACATTTATTCAGCTACTTTATAAGCAGAGCACTATTTTGGGTTGCTCAGTTGTAACTTGACACATGGAGGCCTTCATGTTTTGTTAGCTGTTAAGCTTCAGCGACTCCACCTACAATTGTGAAATGTCACTTGTTAAGTGAAAAAGACAAAACAAAACAAAAGATGCCGAGCCGTTAAATGTTAAAACTATTACAAATAAATCTTGAGGGCATTGCAGCAAAGTTGTACAAACGTCGTAATCCCCCCTGACGTAGTGACAAAGTTATTTTAAGTAACCACCATTTTATTTGCAAGCAGCACAAGAAATGTAAATATGCTATTTATTTTATTTTTGTTATTGTTACAGTGAGAAAAGTATGAAAGCTGCAACAGTAATGCGGGTATAAACTGAGATTATGTGTTAAGTTATTTCTGCCTTGAACACTGGACACTGAACCAAAGAAAAACAGTACAAATACTTATGTTCATTACATGCTTTGTTTGAACTTCTTTTCAGTAAAAACATTTCTATATGGTTAAAAAAAAAAATGTATTAAATGTGTGCGGCATTGTATAAAACGATCCAATATTCTATGTTGTCTTGACACTGGCATTGTACTGGCCCCTTCTGGAAGTGAAATTGTTCATTGATTTTATCCCAACGCTGTGCAAGAATGAAAAGAAACATGTTTGATGAGAAGAACTACTTTGATTATATAAATGCAGCTACAATTCATCAAAGTCAGTATTTGAAATTTCAAACTGCATTGCGAACAATAGAATTGATTTAAAACATCTCCAACAGTATTTTTGGATGTTCTAAAGAAACTACGTTTTTTATGATCGATTGTTTTTATTTTCTTTTGAACTGAAGTGCTATCAACTAAAATGGATAAACTACTGTGGACAAACTGGAGGCCAAATGTGTTTATTGCTAACGGTGGTCTCAGTTTTAAACAAGATGTGCACTTGTATCTTCCATATTCTTCTTTGTAAAAATGCTTTGTATAATATTTTCAATTAAAAATTCTAAGAGAAGCGAGCGTGCGTGTGTGTGCGCGCTGCATCAACACAATTGACTTTGTGAGCTGCAGCCTGCCAATCTTATATTTTGTTGATTAACATTTATGTTGTGTGCGTGTATTAGTAAACATTTTACTCATTCAGTTCTGGTCTATATCATGTGGAACGACGTGAGGGAGGAGCGGCTCAGAGCAAGCCGTTTTGATGCGGTCTCTTTAAATGCAAATTCTAATAGGTCGCACCCCGGTCAGACATGTTTGTAGTTTTAAAGCGGTAGGTCACACCCCTGTCAGACATGTTTGTAGTTTTTAAGCGGTAGGTCACACCCCTGTCAGACATGTTTGTAGTTTTTAAGCGGTAGGTCGCACCCCTGTCAAGACATTTTTGTAGTTTTTAAGCGGCGTAGTGTTTACTTTGGCCACAAACTTTTGGATTGACAACCATACATAACACGCAACAAAATAAATCCCCTCACAATATTCATGAACACGTCTTGTAAACAAGCACTGCAGTCAAATTAAGCCAACGAATGCATTTAACACATAATTGTGTTCACCAAGAAGAAAAGAGCACCTTCGATGCAGTGGATCTGATACAACTACTCAAAATACAACCATCCACAAGAAGTCAAAAGATAGCGCCTTACCGCTTTACTGCGTCCGATGATTCCATGGATTGAAGAAACTGAACCCTCAATGAAACGAAGTCTTTCAGTAAATCCATCTTGAGCGCTCCACTTGGCATCCTTGAGTAATAAAGATGGCGGACTTGCCAAACCATTTGCCCGCCACCACTCATTACCTTGATTGGTAGTGCCGCCCCAAAGACTGGGACAAATTGGATCAAATTAAACCGAGTCAAAAATATCCCTCAAACAGATTATAAAAGTACCTCTGCACTACCTGGGGGTTACGTTAGATTCAACGTTCTACAATCCTGCAGACTCCAAGCGCACCACTAAATGTATTTAAAAGCTCCAAAAGTGGATTTTCCATTGTGTAGCGGTCTTTAGTGCCATCTAGTGGTCAACTCAGCCTCCTGTATGGTGAGGCGTGAAGCAGGTCATATACTAAATAAATAATGCGCACCACTTGATTAGGGTAGCATGTTTATTAGAATTTGCAATTTAGCAATGTAAGATTCATTTACACATCACATATGCCAATGTGTGCACCTTTCCTGGACTAGTTGACCAAGGGTCGCTAGCCAAGGTAAACTGTGGACGGACGGATTAATACGGAATACACAGCAGCAGCTGTCACTCTGGTGACATCAAATCAAAGTAGAAAAATCAGTTTCTATCAAATGTTGGATACAAATGAAAAGAGATTACAAAACCTACTGTGTATTCACAGTCAACTAAAGAACAGGAAACAAGACCAGAAGAATGCACTGCACCTGAATTGATGGTTCTCTCTTTCACTCCGTCCGCTACAGTGATCAGAAAACAGTGCATGGCTTGTGTAGTCAAAGAAACTTGTTCAATTTAAACAATACGGGTAGAGGTGTCATTTATGAATGCAATGTACTCTTATGAAGTATGACTGGAATAAATAGGAATCAAAACAGACAGAGGGATAAAATGCAGAAACACCATGTTATGGATAAGTGTGTGTGTGTGTGTGTGTGTGTGTGTGTGTGTGTGTGTGCGTGTGTGTGCGTGCATGTGTGTGTGCGTGTGTGTGTGCGTGTGTCATGCTCCATGAGTGAAGTCCTTTAAAAGAGGGATCTGGCTGTCCCGCTTGAAATATTTCAGTGGCTGGCTAAAGCATGATTAAGTGCGAGGAGAGACAGGATGAGCTCAGCAAGAAGCAATCATCATAGGTGAGGTGAATATAAGGTTGATGCTGCGGCGGCGGTGGCGGCGGAATAACCACCAACGAGGAGAAGGGTCATGCTGTGAGCAGGCCAGCGGGAAAAGGAGGAGTTCACACCGTGGCCCCGCCCCTGCCTGCCTATCCGACTGACTGCCCGCCTGACTGCCGGTACCAAGCTTTAGGTAGGACACAAAACTGCAGAAGGAAAGCAGTGGATATCTCAATTAGTCATATTGGAAATGTCGTATTTCTCATGGCCTATTTTTAAATATCACATCCAAGTTGTTCTACCTTTTAATATGTAGTCAGTTAGCAGCGTAGGCACCTTCTCGCTGTCTTCCTTGATGGCAAAAAGAACTACATGGGGGCGGAAAAAAATAGTCAACATGTTTGCAATAAACACAAAAGAGTATTTTTGCAGGAACTTACTTTTTGTTAGCATCTGCAGGTCATCAACAGATGGTGGGCTGCTTTTCTTCTCATAAGGAATGACTGTGTTCAGATACTAGAAACAGGGTGGGATCATTTAGTAGTTTCCATCCAAACCATTTGGAGTATCAAAATAGTATTTGAGGATCAAATGAGATCAAAATACAAACTTGAATGTTATTATTTCAATCGATTTTTTGGGTGAAGTACTTTGGCTAGCATGTCAATCCATTTGCAGCTGAAATATTTCATTTCAACACGGTGATTTGAAAAGGATGGCCATGATGGCTACCTGTTTCTCATTGCCTGTGCTTCCAAAAGTCTGTCTTATGCCCGTCTGAAGGATGTTGGATAGTCCCTCCATACTGAAGCGCTGCAGGTCAAAAGCAATCAAGACATTTCAGACATAGTCACTGTCACTTGAAATGAGATACAGTGGTGGGTGATGTTTTGCTTTGCACAGCAGGAAAAGCCATTAGGTTGTTTGCCTTCAACTACACAAGCGTTGTCTCCCCAAATGTCTCCTACATCATTCCAGGAAGATGCGCTAATGGCCTTGAGATGCATTATCAGAAAGGAACCCACAGGCAGTGTGGTTTCACGTTTCTCTAACACAAGTATTCAATGAGAACATTTAGATCTACGTTATAACCACAAGGAAATCTATCGATTTAAGAATCATTGCCTTTTATGGAGAAATTGCTGTGAATGCAGAAATGCTGGATGAAGGTGGAATGACACAGAACCATATTAAAAATATATACATGAAGATAAAATATATTGATTTATATATAATATACTATTTTTTATATTATGACCCTGTAAGGCGTGAATTTTGATGAATTATGTCCAAACAAAAGGTGTGGTTTACCTTGACAGGCATGCTTGGCGTCTTCTCGGCACGAGCAGCGGTGCCAGTGTTGGTCGGCACGGGCACGGGCACCAGAGCCACCCCTCCCTGCAGGCTCAAAGCTTTGTCCCGGCGTCGGCGTTTGCTATTATCTCGCTGCTCCTTCTGCCTATTCTGCACGTCTATCAGGGCACTGATGAAGGTGTTCTTCACCTCTTTCTCAAACTCCAGCTCGTCGCGCCGCGCCAGCTGACTGACCAGTTCCTCCGAGTACTCTCGGATGGCGGCTTCCACGCGGTGCAAGAGTTCAACTAGCGTGGAGCTGGGCATCAGACTCAGGCCTGCAGAATGGAGCAGGAGATGGGGGAGGAAAAGCGTTTTTTTTTTTTGCTAATTGCCTTAGAAGGCTAATGGATGATTGGAAAAGCCTTGCAAACCTTCATAAGAGCAGTTGTTGTTAGAGGCTTGGGACAGTTGTCGGATCTCCTCCAGCAGGGAAGGCTGAGTCCTGGAGGAGCAACGACTGCTCTCCTCCTCGTCCTCTTCCTCAGTTTCACCGGGGTCTGGGGAGTTTTCCATCATCTCTGCTATCTCCTCAATGACCTAAAAGAAAAAAAGAAAGGAGGATACTTTGGTTTGGCTCCGCTGATCATTTGAATGCATTGAAAGTATGCAAACCTGATCTGCAGTGATGAGAGGCTCTTCGTTCAGACAATTGGCATTGTCATTCTTCTCATTCATTTCTTCCTCCTCTTTTTCGTGGATCTGGAGAAACAGAAAAGAGAAAGTTGTAGAAAGAGTGAAAGTGGTTGACATGACATGTTTTTGGAGATTCAAATTGAAATGTGATATCCTGTTTACCGGTGAAATAGGAATTATTTCCCCATTGTGGTATTTGTCATCATGTTAATTATAATTAAACCAGCAATTATTGTCAAATGTTATAGATTCACTTGAAATCATTTCAAAGTATTCATTTCTTTATTTGCTTGTTAATACATTCATTAAAAAAATATTTCTTGAATTTAATAAATGAAACATTTAATGAACTGAATTATTTCATGAATAGATGGTAGTTTTTTGAATCGTTTGACTTTCCACTCAGCGTGAATGTGAGTGCGGCCGCCTGCCTACCTCTTTGTCAGAAAAATTGGCGTTGAATCCTTCGGAGTCTGGACCGTCCCATGCAGCAATGTAATTGTCAGTTAGAGCATCCCACACACTGCAATGCAACAGGAAAAAGAAACGAAAAAAACTTACAATAGGTTTGAACAGTAAAGTGAATATGTCAAGCTTTGTTTTCCACTTTTGTCCATGAAGCTCTTTTCTTTTCTTGTAGCACACTCACACAAAATTCAAACAAATGTAACTTTTGCATTGGAGCAAAGCCGTGGGCTGCAAAAGAACAAAGCACATGAAGAAAACAAACATTGCAAAATTGCTAGAAGTGGAGAAATAGATTCAATAGCGCTCACAAAAACGTGTGCCAGTGGATTCTCTTGTGCAGTGTTTGAGGAGGAATGACATCAACTGGGAGAGAAACAGCCTTTGTTTTGGAGATGTGCGTTTTTTTCTTTCCTCTACTCAGAGGGCGGGCGTTTCAGGACCTGCTTGGTGCTGCCCACGCTCAGCTCGCTCACATAGTGGACATTATTCAACTCATGACACACTCTGGAAGCACGGTGGCATCATGCACTTTCTCTTCAAAAGCTTTTTATTATTCAATGATATTGTCTATTTAGTTATAGGTTTTTCAATATGTGCTTTGACCATAACCTGGTCAGCTCTCATCTGAGCCTCGCTTGATCATCGAGTAAGTCACGTTCATTTCAAAGTATCACTTTTTTTTTCCTCCTCGTGCCCACAAGAAGGCTATTTTTAATCCGAATAGCCAGCCACTGCACAGTGTGACGACACACGCTTGCGGCAGGCCAGGCCAGGCCAGGCCAGGGCAGGCCAGGGCAGGCCAGGGCAGGCCAGGCCAGGCAGGCCCAGGGCAGGCAGGGCCAAAGACAAGGACAGCACACAACGCTGCACACTGAATAATTCAGCGTGTAATCTTCCTACTGACGTTTTGACTCACGGCAATTTTTAGAACCTTTAAGGCTTGTGTGGACTAAGATACTTGTTGGCTGTAACGGACTCGTCTTTAGATCTGAGCAATGACTCACTCTTCATCCTGGAGCCGCTCCTCCTCCTCTTGGTTTTGCGACTGGTTGCGTATTGGCGCCAGGCCCTCGGTCTTGGTGTTGTAATTGTGGAAGCAGACGTTGAGTTTCTCATCAAACTCGTTGACCAGGTCCTCCATAGACTTGAAGCTCATCATCTCGGAAAAGTTCTCCAGCTCAGAGAAGTCCTCTCGGGTGATGGAGACCAGCGGGACGGTGGTGGTGGTGGTGTAAGAGGGGTGCTTGAGCACCGCCGGGTGGTCATACTCATCGGTACGGCAAGGCCGGAGGTCCTCAAACTCCTCATCCAAACACACGAGAGGGGCTTCCATGGTATCCCCTCACTTTCTGAGTCCAAAAGCTGTTGAGAGACAGTAGAGTCACCATCACTAGCTTTGCTGTTTTAATGACGGCAGATATGATAATCTCATTCTCTTCATGCCGGGACAATAAATGTAATGTCGGTCCAAGGTTTCTTACTTGATGTTACATGCCATCTTATCTCACGTTAGCTATCGTTAAGAGAATTGAAGTCACTAAAGCGGGATGAGGCTTCATCTTAAATTCTAAGAGTAGGGCTGAGTAATACAAAGTTGTCTGTCTTTCACCAGCTGTCCTGTTTCTATTTTTATAGCTGTTGAGTTCTAGCGAAATGAATTCTTTCTCTGTCATGGTCATTTAACGGAACGATGTCTTTCCAAACCTAATGAGAAATGGCACAGTGTTGTCTAGACAAAGAGGTAATGGAAGAGGATGTACCAGAAGGGAACCGTGTCCCAAAGGGAATCCAATTAATTGGCTTTGGTGCTAAAGCACAGATAATGAAGTACCTTCACGGCATTATAAACTGATGCACATTTGTCAAAATACATATTCTATAAAAAAGATATTCTATTTCCATGGTGAGTGTTATTGTGCTTCTATTGAAAAATCAAGCTTCCTCATCATACCATTTCTTATTGTTAGATGATATGAAAGAAAGGCCAATGAATCATGAATTCATAAGAAACAGTTCATTGACCGCAAACTTTGCAAATAACTTCAGTTTCAGTCATAAGTCTGCCAGCTCTGTTTTATATGAATGAGTCAAACTCACACCAAAAATGTTTCTAATGTGTACATAAGGATTGAAAACAGTGACTATGATGCACGTGTCTGTGGTGTCATCCCTCTAATGTGTGCCTTGAATGCGTGTCAGCAGATTTCCATCGAACCTTTACTAAGTGAGAATCGGATCCACAGGGATTCAGGGACTGAAAGCACCAATCACAATCAGAGGGACCTTTGATTTGATATTATTATGATCATTATTCTTGTTATATTATTTTGCTATTATTATTATTTGGATATTAGTATTTATTTTGTTTTTTCCCCCCCACAATGCCTAAGGACACCTAAGATGGATTCCACTTTGTATGCAGAGGGAGGTGCAACTTCAAGCTACTAATGGATGACAAGCAAGTGTATGTCATCAGCTCATCGGGGAGGGGAGAAAAAAAAAGGAATGTGGGGGGAGGGAGAGAAGAGAAGCAAGAATTGAAGAATAAAAGATGGAGGAAATGATGACTACAAGCCCCCCTTATGAAAAGATGGCGATGCAAGACAAGAATCCCAATCACGGCCCGCCCGATCGGTCGGTCATGGTGAAGTGAATATCACACTGATGCTTGCTTACCTGCAGTGGATGTGGACGTGATGTTCCTGTTTGATGGCAGGCAGGACCAGAATAGGCGCTGGCTGGCTGGCTGACTGGCTGCCTTGAAAAGGTCACCGATGAAGGGATGCTACATTCAAATCAGAGTGAAAAAGAAAGCAAATGGCTTTAAGATCCTTCGGTATCCTTTCCCTCCCTCAGCCCCCTTATGTGTCCTGCCTCCCTCCCTCCCACAGTCCCTTGTTTTGCCATCCAGCCAGCCCAGCTCATGCAGCGCCTGCGCAGGAAACATGACATCAGCTCAGCCCCTCCCCTGCTCTGCTCTTTCCTGACCAGCATCTCTCTCCCCTTTGTCAAGGCAAGCTTTCCTGCTCACATATTCATGAGGCGGGCAGGCGGGCGGGGGGAAGGGGATGTTGCAGCACATCAATCCAACCTATAAAATGATTGCAGCGCTTTATTTGTATTTATTTTTCATTCCATTTTTTTAAATATCACTTTGCATCTTTGTAGCTGTTGCTTCCCTCCATAGCATACATTTAAATTCCATTAAAAAAACAAACTCAAGATATAAAAATAATCTGTCCAAAATATGATTTCAAATATAAAAATAGCAGCCAATCGTGAGGCATCATCATTCAGTATCTTTATTTAATGACAGAGCACAATTATTTCAAATGGCTTAGAAGAAAGCGGTAAATGAGGAATGACGTATTGTGTGTACTTTAAATCAAAATACACAAAGCTCCGCATGAAATAACACACTTGTACAGTTGCGTGCTAAGAAACACACACACACCAAAAAGTCAAATGATTCATAAAAATAGCTATAAAAAATATTCTTATCATAATAATGCTTTCAAGATTTCTTTTCCACCGTCCCTGGATATTCAAGTGCTTCTGATGTAACATTATGTTTGAAGGCAGCTGAGAATGGTCACTTCCTGAGAAAAATTGTACTTTTGTGATCGCCACCTACACGCAGTATGTTTGAAACAAATCAAGTGTTCATTGATCATCTGAAAAGTTCATCAAAATTGAAACCTCCACCAGAGTATTGTGGCTTGTTGATGAGCTGAGGTAGCACCAACTGTTCCCCCTTGCTTTTGGACTTGTCACTGAGATGAGACACAGCAAATAATACAAAAATAATAATAATAAAATAAAGACCAAGAACAGAGCTTAACATTTGCTTGGTTTGGAACTGACATCAGAATCATCAAAGGTCTGCAGATGTGAATTTGGCAAATCTGGCTTCAAGTACATCGGAGCTCACCTTTGTAGCTTTTTCTGATTGAAATATTTCTTCTTGAGGTCGGCCATCTCATTGATCAACTTTTGATTCTCACTTTTGTACTCATTCAACTTTGAATCCAGCACTCTCACCTCAGCGGTCAGTGCCTGTGGAATCAAACGAGATGTTTCCAATCCCAACTGTGGTATATGAAAAACAAACTCACCATTAACTTTTTGGTCCTTTCCCTCAATGTCCACTGGCAATGCTGAAGCTGCTCAAGTGCTTCGGCGCCCGGCTGCCGAGCCAAAAGTTGCTGCAGCTCGACGTACAGCTTCTCCTTTTCCTGTGACGAGAACATTTGGATTGGAATCAATCAAAGACTTAACAATTCAACCACTTGAGGGCAATCGAATAATCATGACACCTGCAATAAGAATTCTTGTTCTTCAAAGTCTTCCGTCTTGTTGATAAGTCTTCTCTGTAAAGTATGCACCTTCTGGATCAGTTCATACTTGCAGGGGTCACTGCCCTGTCGTCGACAATCATATGTTAATGCGTTGGACATTTTCCACCTGCGATCAATTTCCACGTGCTGACCATGAACGTGGATTTGATTGGCAATAACATTTGGATTGACTTGCCTCCAGTCGCCTCCATCTGTGAATATTGATGGGGTTTAGCTGTTCCTCAAGGACACCGTTCCTGGTCCTTTCTCTGGCGAGTTCCCTTTGCAGGGCAAACAACTCTCGTCTACAACACGGCAAAGCTCAAATTAGTTCCAAAAAAAAAAAAAAGATCTCCAAGCACTGATTTCCTTCCTTTCTTACTTACTTGAGATCATCTGCGTTGGGTACAGCCTTGTCCAAGATAATTTTTTCACGCCTGATCCTCTTGATTTCCAATTTGAGGAGTCGGATGTCTTCCAGCTTCTGATTGTGGTGAAAGTCCCTCTTGCATATGATGGATTGCTGGATCTTAATCTTCTCATACAACAGACCTCGCTCTTCATCGCGTTTCAGCAGCTGCTTCCCCAAGTTGTCCCGTTCCCTGATCACCTGGAAATGGCACCGACAAACAAAAGTTGATGCGGAGCTGCAATTCAGGCCAAGCGTGATTTATCTCTTACTTGATCAATTTGCTTTTTCAGTTGCATGTATTCCATTTGCTTGTCAGTTATGATTTTCTGAAGTCGTTCTTGTTCTGCTTTCTGATTCTCAACACGTCGAATTTCTTCCTCCAGTTGCAGCGTTATTGTCTTCATCTGTCCCTGGAATGCATGAATAAATGAATGATAAATAATATGTTTTTAAAAAATGAAATGAGTATCAATTAGGTTTATGTGTATATACGGTACCTTGAGATTGTCATTATCTCGCCCTAAGCGCCTGTGGTGCTGCTGTTCTTTGTGGATAGTGGACTCTTTTGTTTCTATCTCCTCCTTCAACTGAGTATTCTGGGTGTTCATGGCTCTATTCTTTATCTTCAACTTTGCAATTTCATCCTGGGTAGGGTGGAAGCATCACATCCATCAGACAAGTGCTTCAAACGAGTGCACAAACACTCCATCGTTCTTGCCTGAGCATCGACGAGGTTTTTGCTGTAGTGGTTCCTTTCAGTTATGACAGAATCCAACAGCTCCTCTTTTCTTTCCAGCTTGAGCTCTTCCTCCGCCACTCTCTTTTTCCAGTTATGGACTGCCATCTGGCTTGTTTCAAGTTCATTGACTTTTTGTTGCACCTTTTCAAGCAAGACAAAAAAACCCTGAATGAATTCATTTTACAAGAACAAAAGAGGAACCTTTGTATCAGACATGACCTGCCTTTTGCAAGAGGTTGTTGTTGTCATTGATGAAGCGGTCCCGTTCCTTTTCCAGGTCCTGGATAGTCTTGCGCAATTTCTGTCCATCCACGCAGTAACCGTTAATCTCTTGCTGTAGCACCCTTTTGTCCGTCTCGAGCTCCATCACGATGCACTGCTGTTCCTCCACTGCATCTGTAGCTTTGGACACGTTCTTTTGATTGGAATCAACAAAACATGGAAAAAACTGGGGTTAAGAAGCAACAATTACGTGATTTAAAAAATAAAAAAATAGAATACCTTTGACAACATGTCTCGTTCCCTGGTCAGGTCAGCAATGATTTTCTTGTCAGCTTCAATTTGCTTTTTTGTAGCTTCATACTCTGCAAAAGGACAAGTTGGGCAGGCACTTGAGTTCGACCCATTTGGTCACATTCATTTTTGTTCACCAGTGGAATACCGATGAGCATAATGGACACTTTAGCTCAATGCATGATCATGTTTCCAAAAGCCCATTAAGAGATGGCATACCTTTCTCGAGACCAGTGATGCGAGTTTTCAGAATCCCTCTCTGTACTTCCACGTCAGCTTTCTGTTCCTCCATCACACGGAACTTCTTTTGGGCGGCCTCTTTCAATTTCCGTTCTTTGGAAATCTCATGGCGCATCTGATTTATCGTTTCATCTTTTACCTGACAGGTGTGGGAGGGAGGGAGGGACGAATGAGGAATTACACAGAGGCAGTAGGAAGACAAAACCAAAAAATCTCTGTGTACTCTGCACCTTAATCTCATTTAAATTCTTCTGATTCTCCCAAAAGTGGTGTTCTTTGAGCGATATAAGATGATCTCGGTCGCGCTGCAGCTTGTTGGTTTTGTTTTGCAACAGCTCCAGATCTTTGGCGATTTTATCAAACGCAAACTGTTGGGAGGGGGGGAAATCATTCATTCATGCTGTCATTGAAATGGAAGCACTGAAATGACGGATGTCTGTGACGATGACCTTCATTGCTTTCAATTGTTGCGCTAATCTCAGCTGCTCATCCTTGGAGGTTTGGAAATCCTTTTCAATTGTTTGGATCTCTCGAACCTTCGCTTCCAAGTCAAGGGACATCTCATTCAACTCCTTTTCGAGTTTTTCTTTAAACCTCTGCTCACGGGAAATCTCATTCTGTTGTAACTGAACCTCATGTTGGAGCTAGATGGAGAGAAAGAAAGAAAGGAACAATTTGGTTGACAGAGAGGATTTCATAGCAATCCTTTTTGCCTCATGTACCTGCCTGGGAAATGGTGTTCAAGGCATCCTCCCTTTGAGTCTCTGCTTTCTGCTTGCCTGCACTGGTGATGCTCAGCTGTTCTCGGAGACTCTCCACGGTGGTCAGAAGGCGATCACGCTCGTTCGTCAAGTCTTCGATCATTTTCAGTAAATCGCTGAAAAGACATTTTTGGGGACAAATCAACACACGGTAGCATTTGGAAGCCTTTTTACAGACGGGTTGCCGGACTCACCTCTGATCTTGGTTAGCAATGGCTATATTGAGTTGTTCCACTACCTGTGTTAAGTTGGCAACCTCTTCTTGTAAATTTTTGATTGTCTCCAAATGGACTTGCTCTTTATTGTAGGCATTATCCACCATTTTCCAAGCTTTATCTAATTCCTGTGGAAGTGATTTGGGGTTAGCTGATTCTATGCGGGTCCAATATTGAACTCACGCTATATGTACCGTTTTGAGTGAAGTCATTGTTGCGTCATCGTCTTGAGATATCTTGCGAGAAGCTTCTAATTTGTTTGCGGCTGACGCCATCTCTGCACTCAGTTCCTTGCATTTGCTCATGAGCCTTTTCTCGTTGTTGTATGACTTAGTCAGGGCATTGAGTAGTTTCTCATATTCTTCACGGATCTTGACCATGTTTGGTTCCTCTTGGCCCTCAGTCAGCTCACTGAGGACCACCTGGAACTCTTCCAATGATTCAGCCATGTCTTCTCTTGTTGGATTTATTTCCAACCTGTGAATAATAACCCAATATCGACATCAGCTAACAATTAGATCTGGCTTTTCAGTATATCCCTTAGTGCAATTTAGTAGAAATATTCAGCCAGATGTCTGTATTCAAGTTGACGAATTAAACTAAAATTTTCAAATGTTGCTATCAATTGTAAAGAAGTTCCATTTTGTCATAAAACTCTTTAAACCCCGAGACGACTTACCGCAATTGACGATCCAAAGAGCGGAAAATAACCTAGTGTAATTTAGAAGACTGTTGATGGCCGGTTTATATTGGTTGCCAGGCAACGACCAATCTCGCGAGAGAAAGTTGGCGACCAGGAAGTGACTCATTTTCTTTTGGGGGCGGGGGGGGATATTTAAATCCCCAGTTCAAATGTTTTTTTAAATCGCAGATTAGATAGATGATACAAATATATTCAGGAAGTCATTCTGATGTCACACTTGATCAAATGACTGACGTCCTCCCTCCAGTACGTGACGTGTCGAGCGAAATCCTAATAAATGCTCACTTCGGTCTTCTTACGTGGAGAGATGTTGTCTTTTGGCTTTGTGCAATAACATACATTGTCTTGGAAAATTGAAACATTTTTTTAATAAATAAAAATTGATGTAATATACACCATTATGAGTTTACAACTACAGTTCAAGCATACCAAGACATTTGAAAACACAAATAAAACAAGTGACAGTTCATTTGAGTTCAATCCATTTTTCATTCATTGGGGTGAACAAGAATTGTAAATGTCTCAAAGAAGATCTATATAAACAAAGAATTTGCAAGAATTTCTCAGCCAATGAACAGACTGGAATAGATTGTTACATTTCTGGATGAATTGCACAAAGAGACATTTTGAGGTACTGAGTTGTTTGAGTTATTGTAAGCACACTCAAAACATTTGACAAAAAAAAATAATAATGGAAAACCGAACTACAGTTTGTCCTTCTTCCGTAGTATTGCATTTGGTTTATGGATTAAAAGGAAACCGTAACTTTTCATGAAGAAAACAAAACACAAACGACAGTTTTCGGACTGAAGTTTGGCTTTCATGAATAGGAGTTGACCTTCAGAAAAATATTTTCCAGCTATATATTTATTGAATGACTTTGATTTTTTTAAATGATTTTTTTCTCTACAATACAATAATATAACGAGAGACACCTTTTTGGTTAATGGGAGTTAAAAGTCATTTTTTCACGACTTCTAATGCTTTACTTTTTATGTAGAGCTGTCTCCATCTAGCGGTGAGTTTTGGATGCGCACAGACTCCAACTTCCAATTCTTTCATTGACCTCATCAAGGTATGTGGTAAGCATATCCGAATTAGTTTGAAAAAAAAAATCACAAATAGAAAGGCAATTGGTCATGAGGATGTATTCAAATCAAAATGCCCTTGCTGTAATATTTGCTTGCCACTTTGTAATTCTGTCATGTCTCAGAAGCAACGGCAAAGACCACAGGGCCAGCCAGCCAGGTTCTACAGTGCAACACGCAAGTGTGTGGCTACATTTTGTCTGAAGCAAGGAAATACAATGAATTTAAAAAAAAAAAAAAAAGCACCACAGCTGTTTGGAAATAGCACCAGTCTTCAGAATGTACAGGTATATGTCGTTTGTTTTGTTTTTTTGGCAATGTAGAGCACTGAATTGAATGGCAGCCACCAAGCTGCTGAAAGGTTCAAACCAACCCAGTTAACATCACGTGACCCAGAAAACATGCTCGTGCTTCAACAGAAAGTAGAAAAAACACATTTGGACGTGGCTTGCAAGCAGCATTGTGAATGGCTGCGTTACAAATGATGAATACGTACATGCATGTAAAACCATTCCAGTTGTACATATTGTGAACTCAACAAGTAAATAAATAGATAGAGCACCATCGAAAGGGTAAGCGTGCCATCATTTCTGTAAGCCCCAAATTGTGGATACCATCAACTCATCCGAATAAAAAGAACTATCTCCAAAGGATGAACTAAAGACAATTGCCCACAGTCAAACTCATATTTACTATTCATGGCAAGCAGACGTTGCTATAAAAATAGGTTGCTGTGTTTGTATACAGTACAGTGAAATCCATTAGAGTGCACCATTCTCTTTGTTTTTTGTTTTTGTTCTTTTTTTCCCCTCCTGCACTGCTACCATATAAGCACAGATGGATATAAAAATAAATATAGACTCGTACATTCTTTTAAAACATGAAGTGTCCTCAAATATATAGAGAGCCATTTGGGCCCCACACATACATATGTATATTATATTCCTATAGAGATCGTTTATATTTCGTGGCTCCCTAATAATCAACTAATTTCTATATCGGAGAATGTCTTTTACTCACATTTTGACATAGGTTTGTTACAAAAGTATCACGGAACCTACACTAAGATCCCCCACTCAAGTTTTCAACATGTGCATTCTACCGTACCTCCTTCTACCGAAAAAGAAAAAAGATGGATGCTTATTTAAGACCTTATATACAAACTGTAAGGAAAGTATGGATTTTTTTTCTTTCTCCATCTGTACACAAAAGTGATACTTCATGTCATCAATACTTTTCCTTCTCTGTTACTGATGTAAAGTGATTTTGTCAGCCAGTGTAAGATGAGGGAGGATCTTTGTTTGTGGGGTAGCGAGCCATCAATGCCACCACCATTTAGCTGGAAGAAGCTTGATAAAAATGTTGGACAATGACATTGCATTCCATTTGTAGGTAGTGTACTTGGGTTAAAGAGAAAATGCATCTGACAACAATACATAAGCCAGTCCGTATGTAAATGTTTGACTTGTGCAGCATGGGTTAGCACCAGGTTGTCTACTTGTTGTGCGTGCGTGCCCGTAAAGCAGGTGAGATGAAATCCCGAGTGATACAGTACTGAGATTGACTTTCAAGTCGTCTGACTGAATGTACAAGTAGAAGGAATCGCCACTTTGAAACCGTACAGCCCACCGACCGTGAGGACTTTTCAAAATATATTTTTGTATTATTATAATTTTTTTTTTCTTCCGCTCGTCAGGTTGTGAAAAGCTTGACAAATGTGATCTCTACACAGAACGGCGTTCATAGTGGTATGCACATCAGCAATATCCTCACAGCTATTTTCTAGTTTTATTAACACAAACGAGACAGCAGTAAGTCGATTTTTTTTTTTTACTCAACTATTTTAGAAGGGAACTTTCATCTAATCTTCATTATGAACATACAATCTACTGTTATTGACCGCAACCAATAACTAAGTCAAACTGTTAAATGACGGTCCAGGTACAAATCCATCGTTAATTTCCTTTTCATCATGGAAAAAAAAAGATTAGATTTTAAATTAATTTATTGTGTCGTGATGAACTGATTTTTTTTTTCAAATTTTGGTTTCTAAAATGATTTGAAATAAAAACATATTTATAGGTGCTTCGTCATCAATTGACCAATCGTTTTACATGTTCTATTTTGTTTTCATGTTTGTCCTGCCACAATATCCTATGACCTTTTGCAGACTGCTGTCACATGTTTGGATAGATTTCAGAAAAAAACATTCATCAGAGAACCTTTCTTGAATAACACGATGTGCGAAATAGAAGCAACACATACGTAAGTCACAACCTGCTCACCAGGCAGTGCAAGCTTGGGTTTCACTTTTGCACATTTTTATCATCACTTTTTGCACTGGAGAAAAATTGCGGCAGCTATCATTCTGATTTGATAAACACATTGAGAATAATACTAAACGTGACCATAGGAGGAAAATGGAGATGACCACTTTGATTTCAGAGAGCGCAATTTAGAAGTACATCATCATATCTAAATCAACTTTTCAGATTTTGGAGGGATTGTCATCAGGGTCAAACAAATATGTCATGTTAAATGTAGAAGCGGTGTAACCAATCTAAATGCATAAATGTTTTTGTTTGGAAGTGTGGTCATAGAACATACGACCTTATTTTCAGAGGAAGGTGGCCTGGTCTAGTTCTACGTTGTCCATACAAGCCAAAATAGCCTTTTGATCTTCCGGAAGGGGCCGGCGGTACAGCAGAGCAGAGAAGCGATTGTATGGATCGTGAATCCGGAGACGTTTCTTTTTCCTGTGGAGGTAGAGCGCTTCTTCGGGCTGAAGTACCTGAGTGATGTGAGCCTGCTGGGTCTGAGAGCTGGAGACACCTGCGAAGACATCCCGTCAAGACTAATAACAGCTATGCGGATGGAATTTTGAGCAGAACTCAAATCGGCATGCCGATTGTAAAATGGTGACAAAATCGGTGCGCGCGTTGCAACGTACCTGCTTTCCTCCTGGCCTTGGAATTATTGTTATTCATGGTCACCTTCTTAGCCTTCCGAATCCGTTGGTATTTCAGAGCATCCATCCTCTCAGACCCCGAAAGGACACTCGGCGCACCTCGACGTTTTCTAAAGAAGGACAAGAAAGAGGGGAAGAGGGGCTAACTCCATGCCATGTATTTTCAAGGGCATACTCAGAAATGCTAATTCCGTTCTGCTTGATCCATGCAACACATTGTTAAAGAATAAAGATGAGACACCTGACTTGCATCTGTGAAATAGATCTTTCCATGAACCAATGACGCTGTTCACTTTCAGGACAACTACACCAAAATGTAGATAGCGACTATGTATTTCTTTTATTTTGAAATGCTCCCTTGGTGCGGCTTGTCAGTGGCACATCCAAATAGGTGTCTCTCTTAGGAGTTTTGTTTTTGTTTGCCACTCACACACCAGCACGGTATTGATGCACAGAAAACAAAAAGCATAACTGTGGCGGCCATCTTTCCACAGTGGCTACAGAGAGAAACCAAGGATCATTAGAACAAGGAATAAAAAAATCACAGCTGAGCAACAAAGCATTATCAATATGTATTCATAGACATGGAAACTGTCTACAATGGGCTTCACCATGCTGACAGGGGGAAGAGATGGCTGGAGGGGAAATGACTACGCGGGAACAGTCACATCATGAAAAATAAGCCAAAGAAAAGCGAAGCACTAGGACAAGAAATGTAACAAGAGTTCATCAATAGAATTGGTTGGGGTTCTTTTTTTTTCTTTTTTTTTGGAAACGGAGGAGGATTTAGCAATGGCATGCATGGCAGTTTGCACATGGAACAGAACTTTAAAGGGGAATACATTCAAAAAGATGTTCATCCATCAGCTCACTTGAACTTAGCACTTTTGGTGTTTTATTGTACAGTGTGCCACTTGCTTGACAAATTTCGTCAAGCATTATTTTTCATCCTGCATGCAGAGGACTTCAAATGGGATCGATCATACGACATGCGTGTCTCGAGTTAGCTTGGCGACGGAAGAGAGGGAGAGAGGAATCTGCCCGGATGTTGTTCCACTTACAAATGCTAAACATGTAAAAACAGAAAATTGACTGGATGTTTATTTAAGCTCATTTAAAAAAAAACAAAAAAACGCAACACGGCAGCCGACACGTCGCGCTTGAAAATAAGCGATTCACGGCTGCCGCCAAGTCTTCAAATTCTGGAAATGACGCATTTGCTGTTTGAAGCCGAAATATGTTGCTTCTACGTTTATATTCAATGCACTGGGTATGAACGCCAGTAAGCACTGCTTTGCAAAAACAAAAGAGAACTGGGATGACCTACTATTGACTGAGGGAGGCAAAAATTGAGCAGAGACTCTTGATCTCTTGTATTCCCCTTTAAAGGACGAGGTGATCAAATAAAGCCCCACCTGCTAACCCCCCCCCTTTTCAGACATGGATCCAACCCTTACCTATTGCGGTGTAGACGACTTGGTCACAACAACGCTGCCCAGATAGCTGAGATCAATCAAAAACAAAGCACGTAAGACTCCAGGATCTTTTCAAAGCCACTTACTTACCATACCGGCCCTAAGTCAGAATGATGACGACAAACATGGCGCAAAAAACATGAGAAGCAGACAGGCCCTGTGACACACTTGGCCCAACCACAACTTTTAAAGGGATCGTTGACAAACACCAGACTGGGAAAGAAAGCTCTGGAAAAAGGTGGAGGGGGAGAATTGATCATGAAAGCGGGTAACTCGGGCCGAGGATGGGCCGCAGGGCCTGCCCAGATCCGTAAAGCATCCCTCGCCATGACACGGGCACCCTCAAACGCTCGGATCTAGACGTAACAATGGATATTGATCTGGGGATTCAATTCCATTCGTATGAGGCAATTCCTCCTGTTAGGTGGAAGCAAGTTCATGTCTTTTCGATTTCCATTCATATGCATCTATAAATCATTATTTTGTATCTATCTATATGCTATATTAGCAAGCAAAGTCATCAAGTCAAGTCACGTTTCAAAGCATCACGGGTCAAGCAGATGAACCGCTCCCTACCTACCCTGAAGCTGACAACTGGGATGGAGAGGGCTCAGATGGAAGGATCTCCTCCTCAGTTCTCCTGTGAGATGGCACCTGCCCAAACACGTTGCTCCTTTCCATGGCTGGTGAGGGTGTCTGCGAAGCCGGATAGCTGCTCGCCGATGAAGCAAAGGCCATGTGGGAACGGTAGCTAGGACTGGCTCTTCTGCTACCCTGGCCTAGTGCGGGTGAGGAAGAAGGGGAAGATCTCCTTGAGAAGGTGGCTGCGGAAGGAGGGAGGAGGCTAATCTCAGACATCCCCGGGGGTACGACGTTGGGCCGCGGTCGGGGACGGACCACAATCTCGGGAGATCCCTGGTGAGAACTCAAGGGGCTTTGGGTGAGAGGGGAAAGTCGAGAGGGCTGGAGAACCACCTGATGCGCGCCCGAATCCATCCTACGAGCCTGTCTGGGACTGAAACGAGGGCTGGATTCAAACCATCGGGTGTCCAGGCTACTGAGGGCGCTCGGGCCCATACGGGCCGTCGGATCGGTGTAAGGCAAAACCGGAACGGCCATACCGCGACTTGCGCGGTGTCTCAGCTGACCTAAATGAGCCTCTCGCACGGCTGCTAAATGCCTGGCTGGAGAGCCGTGAGGCTTGGCCTTGCTGGGAGACTTGCTCGAGTAGCTCCGCGGCGCTTCCAGGGGCAAGACGGACGGGTAGGTGGGCATTGGGAGAGAAGAGGTCTGGAAAGCACTCAGCGGAAGAACAGGGGGCGGGGGGGGGTAGGGAGAATCGTGGCGATGGAGATGGACCGAGTGGCGTGGCGGGAAAATGAATTGGGGACCCTCCACCGTCGAGAAGGTGAAATCCATTCCCCGCCAAAATTCCGGCGAATGGGAGGAAGAAGCCAGAGTCAGAGGATAAGGGAAGCCAGAGACGGCATATTGTGTGAAATCACCTTCCCCCATTTCTTCTGGAATCATAGGGTAAGCAAAGGGACCTTCGCTCAGGTACGGAGGGGAGGACATGACGGAGCTAAGGGGACTGCTATCGGTCATATAAAAAGGAGGAGGCTCGTGATCCCCGTGGGAGCCCAGGTAGCCATAGAAAGCCCTGTGATGGAGAGAGCCGCGAATCTGCCCTGCGGCCTGCAGTCGACTGCTCTCCATGATAGTCATACCTTCAAAGGGCTTCTGGAAACGAGGACTGTAGGCCGGAGGCTGGAGGTAGGATTCGTGACTGGAGATGGGCGAGATCTGGTGAGGCCGGAGAGGGGCCATGACCGGCGGAAGAGGCCGAAGGTCGTCGTTCTCCTCGTCCGACTGTCGGAATTCAGGGTAGAGGTCGGATTCTTCCACGAAAGGGAAACCCTCGATGCGCCGGGGCTTGACGGAAAACTCGGCATCTGCCGGATCGATGACGAAACGGCCGTCGGGGCCGCGGCTGATGAGTTCGATAGGTGTGGTTGCTTCGGCTTCTTGCTTGGAGATGGTGTATCTCTTGCTCGTTATTGCTCTTTTGGTCTTCTTGTAGAGGGACAACTCCTCTTTCTTGGCAGGACTTAGGGACGCTTTCTTGCCGTGTTGCTCATGACTATCCTCTGATGACTGTGACAGGGATGTCTTTGAGCCGATGCTTTCTGGACTGGCCTTTCCTGAAGATTGCCTAGAGAGAAGAACATCAGAAGAACAATATGTGATGCAGTCATCACCGGCCCCCACCGAATAAACGGGGCCCACTGAGAAATAGGAACATACTTTAAGTAGGAATTGGATGATGTCAAATATTTGCATATGTTGCAATTTGTTGGCTTTTGTGACAAAAGCCAAAAAAAGGGAATCACTTACTTAGCTAATATTAGGGAACTGATGATTAATTATTGTTTCAAGTGAGTCGCGTGTACTTACGGCGTTGCCATACTTTTTCTTAAGTGGGTAATAGAAAGAGGTGGATCTGGAAGAAGAAGAAGAAAAAAAAGACGGAAAATGATTTTGAAAAATGACATCATTGGATTGACTAGCGGTAAAATTGTCAGGCATTTATAAAAATAGTTTCTGCTTTTTCCCTTACCCTTTTTCCTTTTGAGCTTGCGTCTCCGCTGCTTATTGACAAAGCAGGCCGCCATTGTACTGAAAAGGATGGCTGCGGCCAAGAAGCAGATGGTGGCCACGATGCCAGCCACAACTGGTCGCGCCAAACCTGATTCCTCAACCATCTCTGGCGGTGGAAAGAAGTCTACAGAGGAGGAAGAAAAGTCATGGCAATCGTGAGAAAAAGAAAAAAAACAACAAAAAAAAAACAACGCCTTACCTGTACTGGACACACCGACTACGTTGCTAGGCTCACTGATTGTGTCGTCCATGACGGCCATGACGCGAAACTCATACCAGGCCTCCTTAAAGAAGAACAAGAATGTCATGCTATCATTTATTTAGGTTCATTCATGATAAAAACAATGAATATCATTTCAGTGGAATAAGAAAGCAGTGGTAGAAAAGGTATCTAAGGTAGCAGATGTGGCGTGATGACGTGCAGGAGAAATGTGAGTGAGTGGCTGTGTGTGTGACGCAAGCATCAGCATGACGGCACTGAGTCAGAAGCTCACACATTATGTATCACAGCAAGATGCTTTCGTTGAAGAGAAATAGATGTGACATTAAGATGAAAGTGTCAGAACTTATTAGTCACCCAAAAATATGTTCATTCCATTTCGAAAGGATTCCCGGAGCCACCAGAAGAGAACCTATTCCATTGGGATTCTTTACCGGTGTGTTTTACCTGTATGAGGTCACGAGCAAGCATCTCCGTGTCGCCTGAGGGGACGCTGTCATCCAGGACCTCCCATCGCTCCCCCAAGCGAAACTCCATCACATAATGCTGGATGGGTGCTGTGTGATTGGCGGGCGGGATCCAGGTAAGCAGGACTCCCTGCTGCGTGCGATTGGCTGTGAGGCACCGTGGTGGGGTAAGTAGCACCAGTGGTTCAGGGGTACTTAGAGGAAATACTGGAAGACAACATTTGGCTTGAAATCCACCAAGAATTCCATGGAATCATGACGTACGTACATGGAATGAATGCATTCTCATTTCAAAAAGGCAAGAGGCAGCAAAAGATGCTCACCTAATGTGTTCACAGTGACAACCTCGCTGAATGGTCCTGTGCCAAGCTTGTTTTGGGCGAGGACGCTGCACTGGTATGTTGTCTCGGGCTCCAAGCCAGGCACCACCATCCACTCTTGGCCGCCTGGCACGGGGACTGAGAGCCAATCGTGTGGACCTAAACGCTCCCTTTTTAGCCTGCGCAAGAGTCATGGTTGGAGGTGAGTGAGGTGAGTGGGGGGACCGACTTTGTACCATATCGTCATTCAATACCCATGTCATCAATTTCAAACTTTCCATATTTGCAATTCAAGTGAAATACTTGTTGATTTCCCTAAAAAGTGTCCACACACACACACACACAGTATAGAGTTATCACATCATCAACTGCACTTTGATTTGATGATCAGCCCATGCTGCAGTTAGCTTTGCATTTTGCCCTTTGTCCATGCGATGACGTTCAGGAGTTGATATGGTCACATGCAGCATTTGCAACAATCTTGGAAAAACAATGCTGTGGTAGCAAATCTTGCACTTCAATATAATGATCATTTATTTATCCATTTATTGATTTATGAATGATTTCAATTGTGCAGACTTCAATTTGAATGTTCCCATCCATAGTGGGATAAATAGTCGACATTGTCAGGTTATCCAAATACATGGACAGCACACGGTCAAGCAGAGCAAAGCAGCAACAGCAGCGCTCGAGGTAAAGAGAGGGGAATTCACATTTTCACCTGACTAAAAGGTTCATTTAGCACGGCGGGGCTACTTGACTTGAGATTACAAATGGTATCTGAATGCAATCAGGACATTTTTGGAAATACCACCAGGAGAAAAAGCAGGAAGCCAAGCAAGCTGGGATGACTCACACATGGCCGTACCAGACTGAGAATGTCTGCTGGAAGCCTCCGTCGTAGCCCACCTCCCACGACACGTTGGCCCAGGTGGAGGATGCCACCGCGTGGACTCCGGTGGGTGCGTGAGGGCTTGTGCCTGCACGAGGGCCAGCCAAGTCGGTGACTCGTGAGCGCTCTTTGTACTTCTGCATGCAATGCGTGCATTACCTATAACTTGGATATGCGTGCTGGCAGTGATGCTCGTAGCAACGTTGGTGGCGACACACTCCCATTCCCCGTGGTCCTCCTTTGAAAGTGACTTGAACTGTAAGCTGCCGCGAGGCAAAACGTTGTGCTTGCTTTTATTGGACTTTCCCACCTGAAAAAATAGCAACATGTTACTGTCATCACTGCGTATGAGAGCGAGGATACAGGCGCCGCCACGGACCTTCCTCCATGTTATATTGGGGAAAGGGTCTCCTTCTGCCTCGCATGGGATAACCAGTTCCCTCCCAGCCTCCTGTCTGTACTCCCCTCCAGGGACCACTGAGAATTTGGGGGGGTCCTACACAGGTTCAGTCAGATTAGCAATTTGAGTTTAGATATATTTATATTATGGATATTGATTTGACATATATCTATGTTTTTATTTATTTGTGTGTGTACCTTTAGCACCAGGGGAGCAGGTGGGGACCATCCCATGGAACCCAGGGCATTGTAAGGCATGCAGGTATAGGTGCCCAGAGAGTCCTCCGTCACCTCTGCCACACGGATGCTCCCGTCGTCCATTTGGCTCCAACCAGGGTACTGTAAATGTCAGTAACGCCCAATTCTTGATTGCCCTAATCATAATATACGTACGCGCATATACTGCACCGGAGTGAGGCTTACGATACACAAGTGCTTCATCTTACCTTGTCTATCCGGAGCGGGAGACCGTCTTTCTTCCATTTAACTAATGTTACAGGCGGGTTGGCATCGACAGGACATCGGATAAAGCCCGGCAAACCGATGGCCACATAGAGTACGGAGGGCATGTTTAAAACACGGGCAGGATCTGCTCAAACGCAAATCACAAGAAAGGACATGGAAAATATGGACGTACGTATAATTTGTCGTCGCTTTAGCCTTTCATGTGTGCATTTTCTGAACAGCTTTTCTTCACCAGGGTCAAAATGCAAGCAGTTAGGTCAAAGAGGATAGCTTCAAAGTAATAAGCCAAACGCAACGGGAGGAATGAGTGAATACAATTGGCATGACAGAGGAAGGACAAACGAGGGAGAGCGCAAGCTTGAGGTGAGAGAGAGATGTTACACATGACGTAAGGTAGAGAGAACCCAGCAGAGGAGGTAGGAGGTGGTGCGACTGTGGAGCGTGATGATAACGACATCTGGTATTGCGAAAAAGTGGAGATGGAAAAGGAAAAAAAAGGGGGGGTTGCGTTAGGGTGGAGCCCAGCAAATAAAGACATTATTGTGACATTGCCGGATTGAATTTGTAACCTCCAAAGTTCAAAACGTCGGCTTGGCAGCGCTGCGGTTATAAAGAGCCCGGAGGAGAGCCGCCAGCAGCACCGGCAGACGAGAATATCAGCCAAGATTCTAAAAATAGCTCACAGACGCAGCAATGGCTCACGACCCACCGCTTCCCACTGGAAGATGCAATTATTCACTGGAAAGCAAAATCATGAATTGAAAAGTAGAAGTATGGCGTCGGCCACAGAGCACATGAGGTGGGCGTTAATGGAGAAAGAGAGGGAGAGAGAGCGAGAGAGAGAGAGAGAGAGAGAGAGAGAGAGAGAGGCCTCTGCAGTCTTACAGAGAAACATACCTGCTCTAACAGCAATGATGTAATCTCATCTCTCACCCTCCCTCCCTCTCTCTCTCTCTCCCTCTCTCTTTTTTCCTGCTTCTGTTTGTCACACATGGCACACGCTAATGTACGTAAGAGGCAGGCGAGTGAGGGAATGCAAAACATCTGTTGCCTTGACTACTGCCAATGTCAGTAGAGCATTGCCATTCTGCTCCACAGAAGAGCCCAAGTGTCAAAAGCTCGGCCAGCTTTTCTGTAGTTACTCGCAACGAGCACTCGTGGACATTGTGAGAACACGAGGAGGCGTAGTTTTAGACCCGGTGTACGTATTTGACACAAATGGGACGGTAGCGCATTTGAAATATCGTCTTGCCGTACAGACATATCGAGCTGGAGCGGCTTTGAAAATTCTGGACCTGTTGCCATAGTTACCGCTAATGGCAAACAAGCACAGAGCTGCCAGAGGACAAAAATAAACACGTGAATTTGTAGGTTTTTGAAATTCCGTCAGGTACGGTTCTAGCCGCGCTCGCTCACTCACTCACTCACATTGCACAGTCAGGTAAGCAGAGGCAGTCGGCGGTAGGCCAAGGCTGTTGCTAGGAGCACAAGTGTATTTCCCGGCATCCTCTGGCTTGACTTGGGCAATGATCAGGGAGCCGTCGATCAGAACACTGACTCTGCGCTTGAGGTCGCTGCGGAAAGGAAGGAAGGAAGGAAAAGGAGATTTTTATCGGCTGTCAGCTAAATGATTCGATTCCTTTCTCCACGGAACAACTGTTAGAAAACTGCAATTGTTTGTTTACATTTCTATTGATCTTGTAACAAATGTGAGCGGACATCAAGCACACTGCGATCCCGAGATTACATTTTCAGTCATCCCGTCGACATCTTTGATCCCATCGCCCTCATTCTGGTCAGCGGAGACTTTAATCTTGCTCCTTTTTCCTTATCTACAGACAGCTTCAGAAAGGACTCAAACTCGGCACCTCCTGTCTTTTAAATAATATCTTGTTCGGTTAGCATTTGCTATTCAAATGATTATTTTTTTGGTTGGCTTGGAGTAGAGTAAAAGCTGCTCTCAAAGATGGTGTTTACTTCTTGAAAAAGACATTGTCCTCCTCCCAGAACCAGGTGTAGGTCAAGTTGCGGGGGTAGGCCTCCGCCTGGCAGGTGAAGAAGGCGTCTTGCGAGATGTTCACTGTAATGTTGTCTGGCGGCGAAACAATGAACGGAGGGCCTGCAGGACAACACAAAATAGGTCCAATTTTCGTCTTGATAAAAGATGGTATTTTTGACCTACTTTTGTCACAGAGTTATAAAAGAAATGTTGAGGCTACAAAAGCAACAGCTTTTTTTTCTCATCAGTGTCATGACAATTATTCTGCACTCAGAAAAGGATGATGACAATTTTACAAGTGATCCTTGCACTGCCAGATGGATGATGCTCGCTCCACACCATTTCAAGTGTCTTGTTGGTGTGTCTTTCATTTTAATCACATGGCTAACCTTTACTTATTCATAGCAAATTACAAACACTGGACCACTGAATTCATCAGAGGTAGTATATGGCATGCGGTTAATATGCAGGAATACCCAATCTCACACACACACACACACACACACATCCGCAGACTGCTAGTCCCATATGTTAGTTTTGATCTGTGGTCCACATTGTGATCCTTTAACAGGCAGAGTATTTCCATCTGCCACCCCTTAGCCAGACAAGCAGCGAATGTGTGCTCGTGTGTGTGTGTGTTGGCGCATGTGTGCCAACCTGCCCTATTTGGAACCAGCTGAGCGCTGGAGATTTGCTGGCACTGTAGTTGATCTGCAGCTCAATGGCTTTCCAGGAGGACCTCTATTAATCCATCTCTGCTATAAACTATACAGAGCTGGTCAACTGAACATATCGGAGCTTATCTCGGGCTTTGTATTACTGGTTTAAGAAGAAATTATATTTTCAGGGGCTGGAATATTGGCTGGGCACAATTGATATCATTTTAAATACTATGGTCAGGTTAAGGACGTGAGCAGGATAACTGAAATACCTTGAAGATCATTTTTGTTATTTTTGGAAGTAAACATGCTTTTGCCTGAAAATCAATCTGTTGAAAATGTCAACATTTAATCCTGAGAGATTGCGTCATACTTTGCAGGGGTTGACTTTTGCTTTGGCCATCTTTGGCCGCAATCTACGAATTAAATGAGGTGGAATATTTGCAGCACCATCTGTTTTGGTAAATGAAGGGATCCCGTTAAACAATCTGGAAATAACACCAAGAGTTAGTTTCTGGAAATGTTAAAAAAAAAATAAAAGAAAGCACAGAGGTGTGTTTGTTGTTGTATTATGTATTAAATGAATTATTCATTTTGGGAGTTTTTGCTCAACTTGATCTATTGCTTAAGTTACAAAAGCTGACATTTCATCTATGGCTCTTTTTTCCTTTGCTAAGCCTCCCAAAAATGTTTTAAAAAAGAGAAACTTTTCATCTTGCTGACTAAGGTGTTCCTGAAATGACACGGTGTGGTTAAAGAACCACACTTTTTGGATCACATGACTTATTGAAAGATGAATTGGAATGAAAAAGAAAGGTGTGCTATGACTTGGCAATTTTGGAATGATGCAGAGCTGACTTCCCTCTCCTCCTTTTGTCCTTGGTCTTGAAAATGTGCGTCGCGCTCGACGGAAAACCCACAGAGCAGTTAATGACATTGCTCGTTATTCTCTTCTTACATTGCATTGACCGAACCGCCATTCGACGTTTTGGTGCCGATGATGCTCTTCTAAATCCCTTGCACGCACCTTGGCTAAAAAGTGGTGATTGCTGTTTAACGTGAGCTCCCCACCTTGAACTAGCAGCCGTGTTGTGTGAATGGCCTCTCCTTGGGGGCTAAAGGCTCGACATGTGTAGGCACCGCGATCTTCTCGGCCGATGGACAGCACTGTCAAACTTCCATCAAATACCTGAACAGACAAAAGTGCAGCCGCTTTGACATTCAATCCGTTGAGTTTGTTTGCGCCAGTGGATCAAATGTCGGTATTGCGGACGGATACCTTATACTTGGCACTGGTGACCAGAAGGTTGCTGTCCCGCAACCAGCTGACCGAGGGTTTGGGGTTGCCAAAGGCAATGCAGGTCAAAATGATGCTTCCCCCCTCCTTGGCCTCAACATACTGAGGTGGCGTATCTGTGAATGTGGGAGGGGCTGGACAGGCATACAAATACGAATGGTTAGAGTTCAAATCATGACCATAACAACAAACTTCAAAATAAATGATTGGGTTATTGTAGCTCCAACTTCTCTTACCATTGACAGTTAGATGCACCCAACTTCCATTGTAGAAAGTATCATATTGCTGCTCCAGCATCAGCACCTTACACTCATACCAGCCTTGGTCGTCCGAACGAACATTTTCTATCCGCAAGGAGGATTTGCCGTATAGACTGGCCCGGCCTGGAGAGAAAAGAAGAAAAAAAAAAATCAAAAATACAGATGAGATCAGCAGGAAGGCAGCTGAGTGAGTTGAATGTAATGAGGAGGTGAGAAGTGTACCGATAAAAAATAAAATAAAACGTCAAAGGATAAAAAATGCCAAGTGAATATTAACAAGCTTCAAATAGCTCAGATATAAATAGGCGAGGCTTGAAAAGTGTGGAACATCAGCGTGTGTCACCTTTTTTATGAACACCACCTGCAACAGCAAGAGCAAGAGCAAGAGCAAGAGCAGTAACCCAACATCAAAATGCAAAAGTGACTGGTGGTGATGAATCCAAAGAGAAAGTAGTCAGCTTCAGTGAGGCTGAGATGTTCTCTTCACGGGCACAACGCCACTTTGTCTTTAAGATGCATTGTGGCGAGGGCAGGCACTTTGCCGTAACTTACGCTAATGAGTGGCAAGTCGCCAAACTGTGACAGCACATCGTGTCGCTGGATATTCATACGCAACAGCATATCAAATTTGGACAGGACGATTACAAGGTCGGTCGGTCGGTCGGCAAATATCTTTTGCTCCATGCCGACTGATAATTGCATCATAGCAGATGGGCCGCTGGCAACAAGAGTTCAACAAAGGATTTCTGGGACTCAAAAACATCAGCAAAGCCAAGCCAGTCCTCGATAATCCCAACTACTTTAGGCCATGAGACAAAACATCTTTTTAATTGATTCATATAATAATTAATAATCATTCATAGTAATAATAATGATAATTTATTATTATTTTTAAAAAAAAAATGCGGACCGATTTGGAATCGGTACGTTCACCAAATAAACAAGGTGTTGTTTTGATTTCGCTTATTTCCTTTTCACACTCGAGGTAGGAGCAGTCGTAAGAATATTTAACTATGACAATAACAATTGAATGATGCCTTTATTTCTCCGTTTTGCAGAGACTTGGATTTTTTTTTTTATTTGTGTTCAATTTCAAAAGTCACTAAACACATCTTACCAGCATACTCTGGGTCCACATGTGGAGGATAAAAACGAAAGTTGATGAAGAAGGGGATGGGCATTCCATACTTAAACCACTCCACCACGTAGGGCTGGCCGTTCAAAGGGTGGGACACATCGCATCCCAGGATGATGTTCTCGCCTGCACGCGCCGTCACAAACTGGGGCTCCTCTCGCACTCCGTGGGCACCTGCGGGAACATGCTCAAGTTGGACTTTTAAGCATCTCTAGCATTTGTCATGTTAAAAATGTAATACAAGAACATATGAAAGAAAGAAAGAAACTCTCCAAAATGGATTTTTGCACTTCAATTCAAGTCAATGTTGTGACGTTTTATCGCTTGTCTGTTCTGGATGAGCCAAAATCAATGGAAAAATCACAAAGGTCTGACATCTCATTCCACAGCTTGATCAGAAGAGCAGCAAAAGTGATATACTAAGACGTTTATTGAGAGTCAGGGTCTTTGAGGGATTATTTCTATCTGATAAGAAAAACATATGCTAAGCTTTAGGTTCTATCCGTCAGGATTGTAAGGCCTGCTCGTGATCAATCAAGAAGCCAAGCTGAAGGCCTGGATTACACTTGAATGGGAGCTATCAAGACACAATCTTTTCATCTTGTCTTGCCCTTATCGTGTCTTCAATCGGAGTTGAAAGAATGTTAGCCGCCAAAGCAGGGAATAGAAGGAGAAAAGGATGTGTTTAGTACTGCAGGGTATCTTTTTTTTTCTTTTTGAATAGAACTGCTTTCATAAATCCCAACGCGTCCACTGCAGCCAAATCGTCAATTCTCCAATTCAGAAGAATTTTTAAATGAAAAATAGCTCACAAATAGGAGATGGCTCATGCTCGCCAGTAGAACCAGATAATGAGTGTGTGCTCGCTCGCTATTCCCAGTGGTGGAGAACGAACACACACACACACGTACGCACACACTCTTTCAAGCTTTACAATGTGTTGATTGGCTGCTGGTGACATCATCTGAAATTGCGCACCAACAGGGCCCTTGGTGCTATGACTTCAATGTTGATGATGAAAGCGGGAGGGAAAGAGAGAGAGAGAGAGAGAGAGAGAGGGAGCAAAGGATCCAGATGGAAACCCCAGCAAAATTTCCTCTGCCACCACCACCCCTCCCCGTCCGTCCCAATTAGGATTTAGTTGATTTACAATCAAATACCCAAGGGAATACGCATGATGATCGAGGCGATGATCCAAAGAAAGAAAGAAAGAAGGAAAGATAAATGAAAAAAAAGAAATCACTTACAGTTCAACCAGAATTTACAGGAAAAAAATATGCCTCTGAACTTTCACAAAACTTTGGAGTTAGAAACATCATCATTTTTCTGGCGTTTTTGGAACACTATTGTGCCTCGTGTCATGTCAGCCAATATCCAAAGATGATTTTGTCTTTTGTACCAGACTTATTTCAGAGGGACCACTTTTAAGGGTTGCTGAAAAGTAAGATTGTGTAGCATATGCAGTACATGTCATCATTGTCCAATGACAACTATGACACTACATTTAGTTTCTCTCGAAAAAAAAACGGACTAAATGACTAAAAGAAAGATTCAGCACAAGATACATCTCTTTTTTGCACCCATAACTGTGTTTTACTTGCATATGTTTAGATATTTTGCTGTTTTGAAGTCAGCGTCCGCAAAACATCTGTTTCATCATAGCTTCATGACAAAATGAATCTACATTTATGATCCTCTGAACTCCATCATGATAAATCATGTGAACGTTTTTGTACCAATCTGCCAAGTAAACAAACCGGGTGAGTTGTGTACCTTAGATGACTTTGTCCTGGTTTTGAAATACAATGATGTGCCGGTGTAACTAAAGGCCAGACAATGTCATGTATGTGCTCTACATATGTTGCTCTTCTGGAACGTGGTGCTGCTTTTTGAATTTTGCTCTCCATAATGGCTTTTGAGCTTCTTACCTCCTGCTGACTGGTAGAATTAGGCCAGACAGCTGGGAGTGGATCAGCGAACAATTCATTCAAGAAAGCTCACGAACAAGCACTCTGAATTCAAATATTTGCTTTGTGCGGATGTGCAGAACACAGATTGATGTCCAAAGCTGTCGTGCCAACGTTTCAATCGCACTTTACGAGGCAACGGCACAATAAACATTGTTGTGTCTGGATGGCACGTTGGAGTGAGACAGCTGGTGTCTGTCCCGGCCAGCTTTTTAAATTCCATAAATGACAACGGCAATCCACACTCGTGTGACATATCTTGAGCACATTCTTCTCAGTCAATCACTGTGCAAACACAAGGTCAGGGTCGATAGCTTGATTGAGCGGACTTTTTAAACTATCCTACACTGCTGAACTGAAGCAAAATGTTTGGTTTGTAGTTGTTTAACGTAAAAATTGCCAAGATCAGCTGCGGTGACCCCAACTTGAGGAGACGCAGCAGTGTGCAGGCTAATTATTACGTCAAGCCCACACACGCACGCACGCACGCACGCACGCACATTCGCTCACTCACACAGGTAGTGTTCCCTCTGGCGGACAAAAGTGGTAAAACTAGGGCAAGCCACCATGCAATCCTATTCGAGTACATTACCACTGACGTTGACAGTCTGGGAAGCCAGGTGCATGCTGCAACCGCTGGCTCACCTTCCACTTTGCTCAAAAGCCCTAAATTGCAGAAAATCCCACCCACCGCGACAATGCACATAGCAGCTCAATGATGTATTGCAGTCAGCATTGTTGCACCACACATTTTCAACAAGCTCCATTTCAATGTATTGCTTCGGGCTACTCAACACGTTCTAGCAAATCACCAACTTGGCCATTTGAATCCCAAACTATTGCGGTAATGGTGACATCAATCGGTGAGAGAATTTCAAGGGTTAAACTTTGAGCAGAAGTCGCCGGTCCATAAAAGCTAATGTGCTTCGACTCACCTTGAGCGGCCGTTCCTCGGGTGCTGAATACACTTGCTATCAAAGTGGCCACATACCAAATCATAGTACTATTCCCCAGCGGAAATAAACCACATCATATCTCAAAGTGGCCCATTCGGTGAAGCTGTCATCGTCGAGTGTTCCCGGTGGACGTTAAAGGTGGCCGGTATCCTTTTGGAATTCAAAGCGAGCCCTGGACACTTGTCCACCGGAGCGTTCCCCTCTCTTCCCTTCCCCTCGCCGCGACTCGCCGCCACTCTCCTCTCCTCTCCTCTCTCATCCCGAGACAGATCACCTGCGCCAATGGGACTACAGCAAACGACTCTTGGAGACCGAGCAACAATCATGAGGTCATCGCGAGCCCGCCTCTGCACTACCTCCATTGGTGAATTCGGGAGGAGGCGAATTGTTCATTGGTTAGCTGCAGCGTCAATTTCTGTGCCGGTTTGATGCGTTCATGTTTTAGAGTGACTCGGAGGTTCTAGACTCCAACCTGAAGAAATTACGTCAACGACGTCAAACACTAAATCGTTATCTTAACGCATTCTGAAGAGCTTATTACTAACAGTAGCCATGTGGACATGAAGTAAAACATTATTATGCTGCTTGTAATATTAAAACGCAGCACTCTCGGCCTTTTTATAACTCACCAAATAAAAAATAAATTGAAAATATCCTCTGTATTCTGGGTACCGTATACCTAGAACAGGAATACCCGACAAATAAATCGAGAAATTAATGTGGTTCTTATTTATTGGACAAGACTTTGGAGGCTGCACATGAACGGTTTCCCTGACAGATTGTCAGATTTCCATCAGAACCTTAACGCGGCATCAGAGGATGCCGTTTCAAGGTGGGTTGGCTTGTGAAGCCTTTGCGGAGCTGCACCATCATCCTGCGCAATAACACGAGCGGAAACCTCCTCCTGTTAGTCATTGCTCTGTGAAATCAAATTCTTGCCATTTTTTTAATTCACTCAATATTTCCACTGTGAAGTGCAGCAACTATGTCAATCCGTTCTGATTCATGCTGTTTGATGCACTTGAAAAAGTGTGCGTCAGCTATGTAACCCAGTTATGTCTAAATATGGACAGTTTGAAATTCAACTGACTCAGTTGCCGTTGACATCAGACAGCCTGTTAATGCATTCTCATTTCGAACCCGTCGTGCTGCCTCTGCTCTGCGGGACTCCTGGAGGGGGGGTCGTGGGGGGGGGGGGGGGGGGGGGGGGTAGCGCTGCTCTTGGGTCAATGCACAGGAAGGGCACAAAAATGTGATAAACTGTGTGGACAAGTCCGGTACAAGCACTTTTGACATTCATTTCTATTTTGGCAGTATTGTGAGTTGATGTATTTTCTTTTTGACCAAAGAGAAAACTGTGTTGTGTTAATTGCCATGTAGTTGAAAGTAGTCATGGGATTACCCATTCAGGTTTTTCATTGTTTTAAAGATTTTATATGGGGATTGTCCACTCATGTATGGTTGAGCGTTTTACTATGTGTGCCTGGGATCACTCAGTCTGGGTCAGCAAGATCAATGCCGCTTGTCAATATGCTTTTTGTCTACAGCCCACCACAACAAAACTCCATATTTTTATCATGTCATTGATGATGTTTCTGTAACATGTATTATGCAAAACTGTTAGTATGTTACATTTAGCTCAAGTTTAAATCTACATACATTGATTATACAGAGAATACAAAACATGATCATTTCTTCATTTGGTGTGTGGAATTCTTGTCACAACGCCCACGACCCTGACCCAACATTCAAATGGTTCAAATGATTAAAGGTCATAATGTCACCAGACGTCTGACTGTTTTGGTGATGAGCTGTCAGCAGAGGACGCTGTTGCTCAATTTTAGCCCATAACGTCACATCACACATTTGGGTACGTTGACTTGCCACCGCGGATGGAGAAATGTCTCACGGAATTAAAAGACTGAACAAGTTTGGATTGTATCTGCCCATTCCATCATAATATTATTTTACAAACAGTATTTACTGACTTCATGCCTCATACTTTTAAGTCACATTGGCACCATATGCACAAATGTCCACTTGTTCAATGATTTTGGATTAATTCAGTCAATAAAAAGTGGCATAAGATTTTTCACCCTTTACCGATCCTTGCCAACTAGAGCCCATTTTATGTGTATTTAAAATGTGTATCCCACAATAGCATGTATTCTGATGTACAGATAGTAACTTTTTTTTTTTGCCATACCTACCATTTGGATTGCTAAAAATTCTCTGTGCTTGCGGCACAGTAATCCAGCATCGACACACACCAAACAAGCCAATTCCCAGTGGACCCTGCTGTACATCTGTTCAACAACTTGACTCGGCCCACGCTGAGGCCTTTGAGGGAACGAGTACTGTCGTTGCGCCAGATTGCGAGCTACACCCCAACTGCAAATAGCACTCGGTGGGTCACCCTGTCTGTGTACGACCCCACCGTCGTTAACAGCGCTCGGGCAAAACTACTGCAAAACACATTTTCTATCTTTTCTTACTTCATTCGAGCGGGGACGTATTTGTGTCTTCTGTCACTTCTTTCATTGATAAGCTTGTGCAAGGAGTCAAAGATCAGGCCGTGTTCAATGATTTATTCAGTGCCCCCAAAGCGTCTTGTCAGATGACCTGCACCTGTTTTGGATTCGAGAACATTTTATCTGTCTTCCCCTGCAATGCATTAATACTGTACACTCCCAAGTCACACTTTGGCCCATGGCATAAAACAAAAAACAAAAAATAGAAACAAAATCAAATGGCACAACTGTACGATATAAGAACATTCATATAAGGCACTCAATAGGTGGTGATCTGGTTCAATTCCATCTCTCGCCTTCCTGCGTGGAGATTGCGCCTGGCTCTACTACTCATTTGATTTGACAAGCGACTCCATATGATACAATATGAAATGCAACCCCCCCCCTCCCGAACTCCTTGCTGGGGTCATGAGGTTCATACCCGGGCGCCGTAAAGGGAAGAACAGTAATCACGATTCAGGGAGCATGACTGACAGGGGTCCTACAAAATACTATTTCCAGTTTGCAGGAGTGAAGTAGTGTGGCCCAAAGTGATATTTTTCCCCAATCATTTTGTGTGTTTGACATGTTTCCATTGACTCACCGCAAGAGAGCACTATCTTTATAAACAGCCCTATAGTTTTGAACGGATTGTATGCATTAAAACTTATTTGAATCAATGCTAAAGAGATTAAATTCACGCAATGGGAAAAAAATGTCTTTCAGGAACCAGGCAAATAATATGCAATGTTTAAAAAAAAACAATAAAATCCTCAAAGGTTGTCTTTATTTAGGTCTATAAATAAATGATGCTTGCATTCTTTCCCATCTGAGATGAGCAGCTGACCATAGGAGTGAGAAAAAGAGCACCTGCCTTGGTGCGTAGCTTGAAAATGAATCACGGCTTCTCCGACCAGGCAATAACACTTAGGAGGCTAAAAAAAAATCAATAAATCTCAGGGATATTACACCTTGCCAACCTTGACAAGTACATAAACTCAGGTTTGGCTGCTTCTTCTTCTTCCACCTCTACCGGTGCCCATGTTTGCTTTCGTATGAGACTGACAACCCATGGTTTTGGCTCTGGGCAGGGTACGCTTTGATTGACCAAGACAGATCAATTAAATCACCTCCACAGGGTTATCTACTCGGAAAAGGAAAAGAGACTGCGTGGAGGGGTGACAAGAGCTGCGCAACCGTTTTGCTCTCTGGCATTTAGGGAGCGGCTAGCCGAAAACAGTGGATTAAGGGAAAGGTCATGGCCTTGCTGGTAGGATTTTTCTGAAAATATTTTCTCCGTTTATCACAACAGGCCAATTCCTCTATTTTTGCTGTGGACTGAACATATTTGGGCTTGACAAAAGCTGGATTTAAAAAACAGTAACACAGTTAGTTCCAGCTAAGGTAATTTAAGTACTGGTACAGATAAGACCCTCTCGCTTCAAAGAACTGCATCAAACTATAGTTGTGCGATATTGTAGAAATAACTATGATATTCTGATTGTCACAGGTTGACTTGATAGACTTTAGAATTCGACTTCCAGCAATGCAACTCGCTCTCAGTTGAACTGAACATCAGATCCTAAAGCAGATTAAAACCACATCATTGTTTAATCTATAGTCTATACATAGTATTGTTGTGAAATGTAAAACTGGAGCATTGTATCACGTGACACATAATCCAGGGATCAGAAATAGACATTGTAAACAGAAGGATTTGTTAGATGATTAACATTGTGAAAATGATTGCAGTGAAAAGTAGCATAGCTTCACAATCAATGTACAATTAACTGGCTACAGCGTGTAAAATTTCACAAATACACTACTATATTGCAGAGATGACTATCTGCACATTTTGTAGATACACGTGGTGCTTTAGAATTCCACAATCCTGATCCACAACAGAAGCTGGCCTAGATTGGGGCATTCCACAATTATCTCAGTACATTCTCACCACCGTATCCCCCCCCCCACACACACACACACACACATCATCATCATCATATTCAGTCAAATTAACGAACTAGTTGTCATTGCAACTTTATTTCAATATTCCATATGTGCATCCGTTAAAATCTATTATTACTCTATCCAATCAACATATATGTAGATGTTTCTCTGTTCTGACAGGTTGCCATTCTTTCTTTATGCTGCGGCAAATTAAGATCAGCATTAAAATCATTGCCCACCACCATATTACTAAGGTGCGGTGCGATTTAGTTTGTAGAAACAAATGGAATGCAAACTTGGCATTATACTGCCATTCCCGGACCTTACTTATCATATGGCTGAGTCATGAAGGAGCCAACAGATGGTGCATGGTGCGTGCTACTTGAAAAGAATGTCAGCTCAAAGAAAAGAAACGGCCCAGCTGACTGTTAGGAGACACTGAGACGAGTAAAGCATCTGGAAGACAGCCACACGGCCAGTTCATTTTTTCTCATTTTGCTGTTTATATCTGAAGCCGACTCGTGTTTTTGCACAGATGTTTGCACATTGAAAACATATAACAGTGAGGCCGCCCACAGGCAGCTGGAGAGGAGCCAATTGCGGCTATGTGCCTCACTGGAGGTGGCAAGGCAGCACGCCGCCCTTGCCGCCGTCAAGTGCTCACTCACATTTAACCAAGCAGGCAATTTGTTGGCTTGGCTTGGCTTGGCTGCGCTGTGTGCCATGCATGCCAACAATGTTGGGATCGGTGACAGCTGCAGGCAAGGAGTACACACATGTTCAAGAATCAAGGACAGGTGGGCCAGGCGACATTCAGTGCCATTGATGGTTAGAGTCGACAAAGATATCAACTGGCTTCATTGCTCATGGCATAACCGTGTACATCATTTATGATATGATTCTTTTATAATCCAATGTCATTGTCAGTTATCGATCCTGTTTCTATGGCCGCTCCTCATCTTTGAGGTGTACCCACCTGCCCTGAGACATTGGGTCAGCGAGCGAGAGGGCGGGCGGGCCGGCCGGCCGGCCAAATGCCGCTTGTAAAGATCCATTGAGCCCTTCTCGCATGTGTGTGTCTCGCTCATGCCTGCTGTCAGCTCCCATTACCTAATTGGAATTGAGATGCATCTGGCCTGCATTTTTGGTCCGCTGCATCGGAGATCCCGTCACCTCCCCCCACTCGCAGTTTTCCATGCCATCCCACTAGGAAAGAATGTCTCTACCCGCACATGTGGTCAAACACGACTTTGAAGGGAAAAAAAAAAAAAAAAAAGATCACAGGCGAGCACCGAGAGACAACTTCTGCGGTTCACTTTAGTTAATAAGAGCATTGTTTAATTCATGAGATGTGTCATGCTACAGTGGTTTCATCTTCACTCTTAGTCAAATTTACAGGAGCTCCCACTTCAAAGTCTTTATCCGTCAGGATCGGTGACCTGGCATCGCCCAGTTCAGAGATCCAGAGTGACATCTCAGCAGCTACGCTTCCCATCCGCACGGCTCGGAGCATCATATGGAGGGAGCTTGCTTTATCGGCACGAGAAGCGCACGCTCACATTATTCACAGTCATTTTCTTGCCACGGCCGCCAGACAATCCTTCCTTCCTTCCCTGCAGAAAGTCTGATCACTCACTCATATCAAATGGATTATGGGTCATTAATATCTGTTCATTTGCCAGAGAAACGGGGAGAAATAGGAGGACATCAAAAAATGGAGCATGGGAAACAAAAATGATGTCTCCCATTTCATTTGGATGAAACTGGTGACAAAAGGGTTTTAATGAACAATTTAAAGAAACTCATTTAGTAGCTGCGCTGGATTAATTCCTTTAGAAAGAATGGACTTGTGTTAAGTACGACGTATCATCAGATGTTTCAAAGTTCATTTACCGCAGGTCCTTCTTTCTTTTCTCAAGTTAATCCTCTCCGTCCCTTCCGAGACTGCTCAAACACATCCAATTTGAGTTCAATGTTTCCACATCCCTGAGGTTGCGAGTTCACTTGCTTCTTTCAGCATAAATGAGCCAGAAATAGCTTTCCAACGAGCAAGTGTAATACAGCACGAGATTTACGGCCTCGCCTTGAATACGGAATGGTCCTGGGTCCTTGGAGTGATACGCTATGCCGCAACACTTGACTCCGGGACTTCCATTTTTAATGACACAAAATGTCAGTGGACGTCAAATTTATCCCACGTAAAAGGAACAATTGATATTTTTTCAAATCGGCGCTGTTTACTTTTGGATTTACACCAACAACAAACCTCGGTGCAGTAATGATATGTATAACTGGCTCAAATCCAAGCTGATTACTATACTAGTCTGTGCAAATGTTCATAACATTCGCCGATTAAAGTGTTCATTTTGCACGTGTCCGTGTTCACTAGCCATCCTGATTGTTCTTCAGAAGGAGCCTCAGCATTGCTGCTTCAAAACTAGGTTGACAAATGACATCATACATTGAATCGTGCCTTTTGCCTAATCAGCCTCTAATTTGATTTAAATCATGTATAAATTCATCACAAGGCATAAATAGGAAATGGTAGGAGTGTAAAAGTTGATAAGTGAATGTGGCATCATGTGGATGCACTATTTAAAGGAATCCAAATCATCCTGTACCTGCTAAGAACTGCACGAGTATGTCAGCATTGCATTAAATTTAATGCTAATAGTGCTAGTTCAAGAGTCATGTATGCGCACCTTGGGAAAAGCAAACATTTCGCATTCATATCAACGTTTATTTGGTGTGACGCTTTCCTTTGCAAACACTGAATAAAAAGATGTGTGAAATTGGTGGGGGAGACAGATGTGGCAGCAAATCAGCAATATAATCAGTGTCAACATGGCATACTTTCATGTATTTTTAGCATTGCAAGCAAAGCCGTGACCAAATTCATTTTTGTATTTCAAAGGTTCCCCTAAATGGCCTCTTTCTGTAGGAACGCCTCTGTTTTGCTTGGACAGCTCTGTCATCCCATAAGGCTAATAAGCGTCTCGGTGGTCCTGGGGCTCCTGCAGGGGTTGTGCATCTTCCTCCAGATGCAGGGTGACTAGTCCTTTTTGCAGCCAGCACTCGGAGCTTAAATGATGTCCACGCAAATATCACGCACGTGTTAACTTTGCCTTTAAACATGAGGTCTGCACCTCTCCAATACAAGATGATTTGATACATGCTATATGATTCCATTCATATTGGTCGAATCGATATGGTTTTTCTGAATGAAATTGTTTTGCGTTACTGCACTCATTTATGCCTTTTATGACACTAATTTTTGCAGGGCCTGCAGGAGAGAATGGATTTGATTTATTTATCGATTTGATTTATTTATCCTCTTTACTTTCAATTCTTTTTATTCGTCGTTTTCGTTACAGCACTAATTTATGCCTCTAATGATAGCTATTGTTTTTTCAGGGTTGCTGTTGTTTTCTGATTATCCTTGTAATCCAATCTCAAAAATGCATTCATCCAAGAGAACCGATGATGCATTCCTTCCCCCTGCAAAAATGCCAGTCGGTCCGTTTGGTAAGCTGCGCCTCCATGTTGTGCTTGCAGTCACAATACTACAAGACGTACGTACGTATGTACGTATGTATGTGTGGGAACAATTACAAGTGGTAAGTGAAGATGTGTGAGAAGAATGACAAATGGCTTGCCTGGGGAGGGAGGGAGGGAGGGAAAGCAGCAGAAGGCTTTGCTCATGTGCAGCCAGTCTGGTGGCGTACGCACATGCCTCCCTCGGTTTGGGCTGTAATGAGGACACCACTGTGCCACAGTTCACATTGTTTACAGTGACTGGTGCCCCGCAAGGTCCACCATACATGCGCTGGACTACATGCAAAAGTCTTGGAACAGCGTGCTCAAATTCATCATTTTTGCTGGATACACAGAAAAGTCGAATATCAGACAAGAGCTCCTTAGTTCATCTTGGATGTCCAGGTATTTACCGTACAAGGGACACGAGCAAAAAAAGATTTCAAAATACACTTTAGTCGATCGACTCTTAGGCCAGCTTTTCGAAGCGCTGGAAATAAATCTGAGAATTCAATACATCTCAAGTCACTTCTATTATTCAAAAGACACAAGGAACACAATGGAGGAAAAAAAACAGTGTGTGTGTGTGTGTATGTGTGCGTGTGTGTGTGTTCCAAAGTTCTATTTCTTCCCATCAAGCTCACGAAGCAAAAAGCTTGATGCATTTGGTGCATAATTTAGCTATGTTGTATCTGTCTATGCTCTGGGGGACGTCAACATCATTGTTCCATGAAAATAAGTGAACTGCATAAAGTACATGTGCAGATAGATGTCTCATAGTGTACCTGTTCACTCAAAATGGAGCTGGCCCACTCTACTGTAACTCATCTAAAAATATGGCTAGTACATCATCCAAAGGCTTGGAAATTCGCTGAAAACTCCAAAGTGACAGTCTGTCATTTAAAAGTCACATTGTTTAGGAAAATATTTCTTTAAAGTCCCCAAAAGATGTACATAACAAATGTACATTGTCTCTTGTTTTTGTTTATTTTTTTTGCAAGCATAATTCACACAATTAGTCCTATTACAGTACACAATGCACACAATCAACCCTAAAGATGCATTCAATGTGACAGTCAAGCCACGTCTTTGTATGGACTTCATAAATTGCTCCTAATCTCAAGAGTTTATCCCAAACCACCATATGACCAAATCATCCAATCAGTAATGTGTCTTCTTTTAATAATTCTATGCATGCACCTATTGTTTACACACCAACGATTGGGCCATGATTAGGAATGGGCGGGATTCTGTTATATCCCTTATCATCCATTTTCTAAATCAAAGTTCTACTAGTTGTAGTTTGGTCCTGGTGAAGGATTATTTTGGCATTAAAGCAATAACAGCCTAGTCAAGGTCCATTGGGATGCCACGGCCTATTGCCATCTGTCCGCTTGATCCACAAAGGCTTTCTATATCAATTCAAGCTCCAATAGCAAGAACAAATGTCATTTCATGCCCTCAGATGAGAAAACTCAAAGTATCTCTCCCTTTCATTGTCCGTACTGATGGAATAATGCCATCTTGATAGTTTGACAATTAAAAAAAAGCATGACAGAAGTTCAGCTGAGAAAAAGTAGCATAATATTTGGACTTACATACAGTACATTGACACGTTTCGTCAAAATTGAGCAACAACAGCAAACAGATGAACAGATTAAAGCTTACCAAAGAGTAATCACAATTTTATTGACTTTGCCCTGAAATCCTTCATCATAATTTTACACACACAAGCATTTTCAAATTGTACAACTAACTCTCAGCCCTTGGGAGATAAGTACACGAAAGCCCCGAGGTCTAATCTAACATTGAACTGTCTTCGCCTGAGGTCAGCTGGAATACACTGGTGACCCCGCCGACCAGGATAAGCGACCTTCACTTTGTGTAACTCGACTGTATTGTTTTACTTGCAATTACATTCCACTTTATTTTCGTCTCTGGATAGATAGCAGACACCTTCTACGTCAGGAGTTGGAAGTCTCAGTCAAGATGAGTTCCAGTCGCTTTTTTTTTTTTTTTTTCTTTCCACTGGGGTCTGCTCGCTCCCTGGCGCAACTGCAACGTAGCACAAGGCCACAGTAGTCAAAGAAAACAAAAGCCTCACACTTCGTATCAACTAGAAATTCTTGGCAACTTGACTGATGCTTTCCGGTAGCTATGGAAACCTACTGGAAATCCTCCCCCCTCCCCTCGCGTAACCCCCCCCTCCCTCCCTCTCTCTCTCTCTCTCTCTCTCTCTCTCTCTCTCTCTCTCTCTCTCTCTCTCTCTCTCTCTGTCTCTCTCTCTCTCTGTCTCTCTCTCTCTCTCTCTCTCTCTCAATCCGATGCCGATCTGTTTAGGCTACTTTGCGCATGTACCGCGGGTCAAAGCGAACATAGCGTCGACTCCAAGATGGCGAAAGCGCGTCTGGCTTGCCTCCTGACTCTCCTCTCAACTCACTGTAAGTAAAAAAAAATTCAGCAGACTCACGGTTATTGTATTTTGTCAGCAAGGAGCGCGTCAGTTGAAGTGCAGCTACTTGTGCCGCTGTTTGTTCGCGATTTGAGTTGAGCGCTGGATGTAAAAGAGATCCCATCAGACAAGGTTCGTCAAACACTAAAACTCACAGCAGACGTACGAGAACCTCTTACCTTGGAAAACTCGTGTTTTTACAAATATATAGTCGCCATTTTGGTACAATTTACTAACAGAATACGAAGTAAGCAGGTCGAGTGTTTTTAAGCCGCTTTTGATCAGTTCGCCCAAGCCATCGTATGACTCTCAGTTTGCTCGTATTCATCGTTCGCCCGCTTGCATCGCTCGAACGAACATAAACGCCATCGTCACTTCTAGCGTGTGCACCCCATCGCGTTTTGCTTACTTTTCGGAAAAGTTTGTCTTTGGAGTTCAAAGGACGCCCCGGTGCTTGTGAATTAAACATGGTTGTGGACGTGCCGTTAACTATTTAGCGTGGCTGTGGGGCCGCGGTGGCGATGTTCGAAGTAGTGATGCGAGATAACGGTTTTTCCTGCCGGCTGAATAAAGCAAGCAGGCAGGCAGGCAGGCTGTCCGCGGGAGGAGTCGGGCGAGTCAGTGTCCTCTACTCTGCTCTGCCTGCCTGCCCGCTCTCTCTCCCGTGAACTCTTTTCAAAGCGTTGTAAAACAAGCGAACAGAATCGATTCGATGTGTTTTCGCCGCCGTTTTATCAGCATACAGCTGGAAGTGACGAACACGCACCTGTGGAGGCGAACTCTGGGTTTTTCCGTTTTTCGTCCCGTAACAATGAGGGAGGCGTACGGGTTTGGAAAGAAATATTACAGGAACAAATCATCTTGGTAGCCGCGTGGTTTTAAATGACTCATCGTTAAATAAGCCACTTGTTGCTGAGCTACGTGAGCAGCCATTCTGGGAAGCAGGGCTGTTTACGTGACCTTTTTGAGTCTGATTTAGTTCTGAGCAAGCAAGAAAATCAGTACCAAGGGAAGGGAAGAGCCATATAATAGTCCAATCAAGTAGTTTGGCCTCAGCAGTTATAATGTACCTTTCATAGATTTTTGAAACACCGCTCCTAACCTATTTTGACTCTCTTGTGGAAACATAGCGTTGCAAAGCTTAACATGAGTCGGCATGAATTGTATTTCTCCGTCTTACCCTTGGACACAGGTTCATTCTCAGGCATGAGTGGGACCAAAATAGCGATCAAAGTACAGACATGAGACCCTCCTGGGATCATTCACGTGTATAAACGGTTTAATCCAAATTACACTGCAGCCTTTTTCCACTTTAGATGCAATTTGTCATACTCAAAAGATGTTTGTGGGTTCAAAGGGATGACAGACATAAAACTTAAGGGGTCAACTTTGAAACATGACTTGCAAAATAAAAAACGTGACACATAATTGACCGTATGCTTATAACCTGAGGCTTTGGAGGCAGTACTTTTGCTAGTGTTTCCCCAAAGCAAATCTGTGACAGGGCATGGCAGGAGAACAATTGACATTTTCAGAGGGAGCAGTGAGCTGGTGAAGATTTAAGAATTTCTTTTGTCTTGCTCGGGCAGGGGCTTAGCCATGTGGTCGACTGGCTCTGAGCCAGCATTGCCCGTGTCTTTAGAAACAGCATTAATCTGGCGAGATTGAAGCTGGCTAAAGGCTGTGTTGTGAAATCCTAATAGCCACTGATAGGCCACCACTAATTGAAATACATTTATTTTTGGAGTCACGCTGTGTCACAAGTTGTTTTCATGTAGATGTCTCGGGGCCACACAAGCTTGCGTTCTATTGATTTATCGTCAGATGTGCCTTTTTAGTTGCAATTTCATTCCCTTGTCTGCTCTCTTCTTCAATGGGCCTCAGCTATTCCAAGTGAAGGCTAAAGCCAACATAGCTGTAAATATCATCCCAGTCATCTGTCAACGGAGCAAAAGACACAGGCCATTGTTATTTTAAGTGCACATGCTTACAGCAGACTTTCCAATCGGACCTAATGGAATGCATTGACGTTTTAGGCTTCATCTGAGTACTTTGCCTTGGAATATTCCAAAGAAGAGCGAGCCTCTGCTCTGTCTTTGCCAAGAGTGGATGGAGCAAAACTAGGTGAGACTCTGGAAGATGCTCAAAGTGGATTCGTTTGAATCAAATTCAAACTTTGAGCGGACTACTTTGACTCTGTGGACTCTTGAGTGTGGTAGAGCATCATTTAAAGTTCAAGTTTTGACACTATTTTCCTGGATGATTGGCTCTACTTTATCTTTGTTTTCATTCATGGATGACAACGAAATCCAATTGGAGCCATCTCTTTATCTGCATGATTAGATAAGTCAAAGAGCTGGTTGTTGTTATGTACTCTGCCGATGAGCCATTTCATCACGCAACGGCACTTCTCAAAGTGCTCCTCATGGACTGACGCTACCAAACACGCTCTTAAAACATTTGTCCAAGAGAAAGGCGAGGGTTGACACTTCTCTCATTGTTTGGCGTGTGCAGCCGAGCGCTGGCTCGGCGAGACAGGACTCAATATCCCCTTAGATGACTGCAGATAGTCGCTCCCTTAGGAGCCCGTATGTTGTCAGATGTTTCCTGACCCACCCAAAGCTTGCGAGCAAATGTTTGGAGGACACAGAGAATGGCACGCAATGCGGCGGCGGCGCTCGCTATCGGGCAGCAGACAAACACAAAGTAGCCCCTTAATGCTCTGCATTTGTTTGTTACAAGTCAGGAGTTATTCATATCAGAAAGCCCTGAGTGAGAGTCAGCTCTGGCATATTGACATTTTGCTCTGGGCTCAGATGTCACAGCGAGAAAGAAATGATTTTTCGGCAGAGGCGGAGACTGAGTACTGCTCACTCCAATTTTGACAAAGTTGATCATCAAAAAAATTCCTTACTGGCTGTCATGAATATTTCTCTATTGTGGACCCCAAAGTGTATAAAGCGAATGCGGCGGCACACGGCTGCTTACTCTGGAATTGGCCGAAACAGCTGAGCAGGAGTGGGTGGAGGTGTTTGGAGCTGTGGCGCAAGCAGGCGTCACCAGAAATATCTACAGCGTCCCTCCCAAAGCTGAGTGTCCATGCAAGCAAATGTAACATTCCAAATGGAAAACACATGGAGCTTGAAAAACCTCCTCCACGAGGTGCAACAATATTGGCCGGCCGGCCACCTGTTTGCCTGAAAGATAAAAAGAAAGGCCGTCTGTCCTGCTGATAACAGCAGAGAGGAGGAGGGCAAGCTGTGAAGAAAGAATCTAGACAAGTGGACAGATTTGGTCAAATATCTCAAAAGCCGCTTTCAATTTGAAAAGCAGCGTGTCAATAAAAATGAAAGAGTAGGAGGCCATTGAGCATGAACGTTTTCTCTTGCTGCACTGAACCGTTAAATACGTATCTTTGCACAGCACACACAAATGACTTCCTGTTTGATGATATTTATCGGAGGATGGGACGGGGTGGGGTGGTGTCACATGCTCCCTTGAGGGGGGAAAACACTAAGTCCTGCTTGTGTCTTTACTGGATGGCAACAGTACATCCATCAATAGGTCAAAGCAGGCCACCATTGATCAAACATCGGGAAGCGAGCAAACTAATTAGCCTTTTCATTTTTGCCGAGGCAATGCACGAGATGGATGAGAGACTTCACACTAACATTCAAAACCACAAAATGGCTCAGGAACCTTTTTTTTTTTTTTTTGGTTTACCAGGCTGTAAAGAAAGAAAGAGGCAATTGCGCTTTAAAGCTCAGGTGTTCACCATGAGTTATTTCCAAACCATTGGCTCCACCTGAAAATGGGGTCTTTGATAATCCTTCTGAAAAATGACTTCTCTCATTCATTTTCTATGATGAGAATATTTATGGTTCTTTAAGGATAACAGTCAGACAATGTCGTTTTCGGCAAATCATTTGGAATAGATGCCTTTTTGGCAAGCTACATCGTATCTTTCATAATGGCATTGCTAGGGAGATCCCGAGGGGCACAAATTATACATCTCTGACTTCATTGCACAAATGAATGAGTCAGTACATCCACACTTGGCAATGACGGCTCCATGCAGAAATCTCAGTGCCCGGTTAAATGACTTATTAGCGGTGTGTGTGTGTGTGTGTGTTCAAGAAGACTAACTCAAGTTCAGTTTGCGAGCACAATAGGTCAAGTGTTAAACTACAGCTGAGTAAAGTAACAACCTAGACCAATAATTGGAATTTGATTCTATGAAACGTGTCGGACAGTATTTCCAACGTGATAGAAACCAAACGCCAGCTTCTATTTTTGCTCAAAGATGTACTGTCGAGCACATGATCCCATATGAGCCAATCAACCATGGGTTGCTACCGACCAGCCATTTTCACACTGGACAATGGTTGGGGAGGTGTATGACCTGTTTTTTGTCGTTGTTGTTTTTTTTATGTTGCAGAACAAGCACATGTTTTGATGTCGGATGGCCTTGACTCATTTTCGTGAGTGAGTCACGGCAACAAATCACTCACACGAGGCGATGTATGCTCGGGCACACTTGAAACCTCAAGTCTGGGTCATTTTTTGGAGAATGTGCCCCTTGGCCATGGTCTGTGTTGGCCCTGCTCACTCTTGGGTTGTTTCAGTCCATCCACGAATGGCAGAAGTGCACCATTAGCTTTTTGCTCAAATGTTCAAATATTCAATAGCTGTTGCTATCTTCAAATATCTTTCTAACCTAACCAATGTACAACAAAAGTTGTTGTATCAAAACTTGACTTGTTGAATAGAACTAGAAGAAATAATTCAAGATGCTAGCTAGCCGCAGCGTTAATGCACTTTCTTGATTCTGTCACAAAACATCACCTGTATCCTGAATGGTCTGTATCGGGGCTAATGCATGACTTGAAGCTCGGATCCAGCTCTCACACACACACACACACACACCACTTACCACGTGTGTGTGTGTGTGTGTGTGTGAGCACATATTTTGGGGTATGCAAGTGCCTGAAATAGTTGTCCGGATGCCAGACATAGGCGATGCGTTTGTAGCATGGTGGCTGGCCTCTGTCTGAGCTCCGATAGAATGAAGGGCTTTACATACGGGCTCTGCTTGCTTTTCCGTGTCATAGGAACCAAAAGTGAAAAGGGAAGCTATTTGGGTGGGTTTCACCAGCCTATGTCTATCACTTGATCCTGTGTCATCACGGTCATTAATAACTCTTAAGTTGACTGGGTTTCAGCCCGAGATAAAACGTAACCGCAAAAACAAGAGGAAGGAACTGACCGTGAAACGGTGAACATTCTACACACATCTGTGTGAGGAGATTTCCTGATTCTATTCCTTTTTTTTTTTTGCTTGCTGCAAAGGTTATAATTGTTGTTGTTAGAAAACAATTCCAAACATTAAACTTCATATCCTGTCATCCCGAGTAATAGCCCAAATGAGCACGTTATCGCAAATGCCATTTCCTCGCTGAGACTTTAATTGAGACATCAGCATAAATTCCACGGTCATTAGCAACACGTCAACATATGAGCTTAAAAAAAATGCTCTACAGCAGGGAGATGCTTCCTTTGAGAGCCACAATTACCGTGGACCTCCCATGACTTAAAATCATCATGACATGGGATGCAAGTCCAGTTTTGTTCTTCTGTTTATCTCATCTGTATTTTGTGGAGAAATTTGAGATGTTCATTCTTTCATTGCCTTGGTGATGTGTGCCAAATGGCGTCTCCCTGTGAACTGGAGTCACGGGAATGTGCTAAACTGTTGCAAAACTGTTACTTTTGGGTCACTGCGATAAAAAAAAAAAAATCTCGGTTCTTCATTTTTTGCCAGGTTTTGTACCACAAAAAACAGCGCAATGTTTACATTAATGACCAAATCATTAAGGATTCACCAGCGAAAAGCCGAGCAATCATTTGAGAAAATAGAAACAGCCATCTCGCATGAAATGGTAACTTGAATACATGTGCTTTTTATGCTTCTGCCTGCCTCCACACGCTGCTTCTTTCTTCCCCACATCAAAGTTTCCTCACCGTTCTTCCTTTGCGCATACTGCTTTGAGCTGGAGCAATTATCCTATGCTTTTATTCACTTTCAAGCTCGCTTTCACCGCAAATGTGCATCTCTGTATATTGCTGATGGATATCTAGAAAAATGAGAATAGCAGTCTCCATCACGAGGGATCCAAACTCAATGTCCAACGCTCATAACTGAGTCAGTGATGCCTCTAAGAAGATTGCGATGGTCTTTTAGCATTTTGGACTATTAGTCACGGCTTATTAGGAGCGGGTGTGTCAAGCGCACTCAAAGAATTCCATGCAGTCCGAATATTCCTTGCAGGCCCGTCCCACACATTGCTAACTGATGGAGTATGCTACACGCTGTAAAACTGTTTCTCTATTAGAGAAATCTTTTTGACACTATCACGTAAGGAATTGAAGGGTGTAAAATGGAGGTTCAGGTGTGTATCAGTGGCTTTTCCAGCGCCAAAGTCCGTCTGGTATTTCCGAGGGAAACCCACGAAGGATTCCACTCGGAGCAGGTGATGGAAGCACGCCTGCGGTGGGGGGGTCGCTTGTGGTGCGCAGCATCAGAAGCCTCAGATTGTTTCCTTTCCCAGCTGTTGTCCAAGTTACATTCCCTATTCCACAACTCAGCAAGCCTTCACAAACTATTTACTATTTAAATCTTTGTATGAACATTTGTTGTCTTAAGGGGGTTGTCGGTGTTTTGAAGAGAGGAACAGCCCTGATTTGGTCCCAGGGTTCTTTCATCATTGAACTCGGCATCCTGTTTTTTTCATGAAGGTACTACGACAGACTTGTACATAATTGATTTTCATCATTTGACAAAGTTGAAGTTAGAAATGATCCTCAGGGCAGAGCAGGGCAGGGCAGAGCAGAGCAGGGCACTCTGTGAGATTGGGTGCCCGCCCTTGCATGCATTTACTTGATGGCATGAGAAAAGTGTCCATGCAGGCAAATTAAATCAATGAACTACTGAATCCGACGGAGCCTGAATGCACAACGAATGAAAAGAGAATTAAAAGTCAGCAGAGTTGTGCGAGCAGTTGTTGTGTCCGCCGCCCTTTCGGTTTAGCCCTCGACGGGCGTCCTTAGCCCACGCAGGAAGTCAGGCAGATAAAGCAGATTGGACCTGCTAAGTCAACACGTTTGTGTTGTCTGCCTTTGTGTGTGTGTATTGTTCCGTTGTGAGTTGGGCATGAGCTCATGGTGCTTCTCTACACTCCATGCTGATGTCTGCAAAGTGGTTCTGCTCCCTGTAACATCAACTTGATTAGCCTGTGAAGTGTACTTTTTTGGGCAGAGTTTTATGATGCTGGAGTGAAATTATCGGTTGATTCACAGTGACGGCACGATTGTCAACATTTCAATGACGTCTGTGTTTGAAATTTTGAAGCAGTCGAACGTTCTCCACAACATTCCAACTTTCATGCCATCCAAATGGCTTTCATGTGATGTAATGTTTGCCATCATCCAAGGCTGCAGTCATACACATTTATTTTCATCATGCTGGAAAGAGGCCTGCGTGGAAATTGCATTCCTAATTAGGATTAAGAAAGGGGTCGGGCAGCCCCCAACGAGAATGTGAAGCATTTGTAATGAGCGCGAGTGATGCCATCTGTGTGCAGTGTGGCGAGGAGCTAATTCTGGCACCGCCACTGGTGTGATTGAGCGCACATTTTCATGATAGCAAAGCAAAGCAAAGCATCAAGCCTGGCATTTCACTTCAACTCCAGCGGAAAAAGTGTGAGAGTTGAATTATCCAAGCCCCACTCTTGGGTATCATCATATGGTCCTTAAAGTGATGCCACGGAGCTCACCAATTCATGTGGACATCCAACATGTGTGGCATGTCACATTGTTCGCATAACTGAATTGCTGCGCCAGGGGAGGCCTGCTCACACACACGCTTGGCTTTGCGCCCGAAACTGTTTTGACAAGGCTTTTACTGTCTCCTTCAAGTGTCAAAACCAGCAGCCAATTATTTGGTCTTTAGATTTGTCAGAAAGGCTGCGGAAGGTTGAAACTTTGCGCTTCCTACCCATCCCAATTAGTGGGCTCACTCTAGTGCTGCTGCTGCTGCTGCTGAAAGACTATTTATAGAGTTGACCTGCACTCGGAGTTCTTTGGTTGTCATTATCAGCAATAATAAGTGGCCTTGCATAGACTGGACTGGCAGAAGAAATGGTGTCATCAAAGATGGATTGATTTCACCGTTCATTTTTAAAATTATTATTTTTTTTTTTTTAAAAAAAGCCGGCCCGCGATTGGTTGTGACCTGAGAGCTGTCGACTGTGATGTCATTTTCTGTTGACAGCAAGAGGCAAGATGGCCGCCTCCCGAGATGCTTAACTCATTTTCTACAAACACAACATTAATCCGAACGCTGTGCTTGGACGAGTTGGGACACATACAACATATTACTGTGTACAGCAGAAAGAAGGAAGGAAGGAAGGACAGTGTTACATGAGGGCAATCAAGTAAATGAGTTAAATATAACATAACACATATCTGAGCTGGGGTCACGCTAAGTGTCTTACTCCACAAGTATTTGAAATGGACATAGCTCAGTCGGTCACAAGCGTTTTTCTGTTAAATTAAGCATCGATTCCCTCCTCTAATCTAAAAATGTGTCGCTCTCCATTGGCCCTCTTGGCTCTTTAGACCACGTGAAGCGACAACACAACTATTCTTACACAGCATCAAGGATCTGATAAGCTGTGCACCAGGATCTTTCACATGACTGGTCCAATGAGTCATGTTGGCATTCATGATCGTTCTGCGAAAATGGTTTCTACTTTGATTCACTTGTGTCAGTGGAAGCTTTGTTTTTACAGGGTGCACAATCTTCAAACTTGATGCGGACCATCGGGACTACTGCTACGGTTGATATCCATGTGCGCTGCTTGTCAAAGACGATAATGCTGTGATGGGAAGAATTCTCTGACAGACCAAATTAAGGGCAGAAAAGTATTTAAATGTATGCTCGGGAGGCTTGCTGATGGCGACTCAACCTTCTGGACTTTGCAAGTCACTTTGAATAAAACCATTCAGGGAGTACAAATATGTCATTCTATTCTTACTTGTTTTTTTGTTAGGCTTGTTAACTTGATGTTTTCCACTCAGCAAAAAGATGATCTTTGCTAGCGGGCATCGTTTTGCGGTTCTGCGAAATGCCACAAAGCCAGTGATTTAGTTTCTGTATTTGGCCACTTTTTCGACCCCTCCAGCAAGTATTTTTCCAAACGTTGATGATCTGAAGGGAAAGGTGGAATAGTAGTAGAAGTTGCCTCCCCTTAATCCAACCCTGTGAACTTGCTGTAATTGTTGGAAGTCAAAGCGGCCACATGCAAACATTAACACTGACATAAAGTGACAGGTTCCTAGGCATTCGGTGACACCATCACCTCCCCCCAGCTCCCCTCATTGGCTCTGGCGGAGTATTTGACCCTGCCGCCCTCAGAGGGCTCACCAGCAGTAAGACAAACGCCCCGGCCCCAATGGGCTCCCGGATCGTTGCCTCCGGTAACATATGTAAATGCGGCATAAATGCATACACAAAGAGGCCCGGTGGCAGTAAACTGCACCTTGTTAGTCGACACCTGGATAACATGAAAGAAATTGGAATTACCTGCTGGTACTCTGATTCATCTGTTACCAAGGCTTATCTGAATCAGTTGTGAGTCACTCGTGACTCGCTGAATATTTGTGTATATTTAGACAAATGGAAAGAAATGAATGTGGCGGTCTAACCTCATTTAATAATAGAATAGAATAGAATAGAATAGAATATGATATAATAGAACAATATAATATAAAACCTTTTCTTTATGTTATAGACTACGTGGTCCTTGGCCTGTTTGCCTTGTGTTTAAATTGGGAGTGTTGCAGCGAATAAATGGGCTATGCAGGACATGTGGCATTTGTGCAAATACACGCTCCACATGCACCTGGCGTCCAACGTGTTGCCAAAAGCACATGCTCCCTTTACCGCTCACGTGAAAAGGCGGTAAAACCTCTGATACCTTCAAAGAAGGTCAGACATTTTTAGGCACGTCATGTCATTCTTATCAAATCTATCCGTCGCAGGAGCCGGCATTGCAGCAGCGGTGTTCGTTTGGAACCGACGCTCGTTTTTGTCAAACTAGTTGAGAAAATTAATCTTCTGTGTACATTTATTGAACTGACTGTACTCAGCTGGATGAATAATATAATGGATTAAAACATAAAATCCCCAACTGCTCCATATTTGGTCATAACAAGAGCTCATTTCATCGTAGACGACGAGCAGCGCTCGCGTCGAAAACAGCAACTGGTTGCTATCAGTGTGGATACTTTGATGTTCATGCTTTGAAAGGGCGTGGGAATAGTCTTTGCACGCACAAGGCAGGGAATATCTCGAGGTTGCTTAATTGAACCTTTCTATTTATGATACCGACCTCACCATCACAGCCAACGGTGTGTTTTTCCTCAAGGGGAACAACAGAACAAGGAGGGAGGAAGGGATTTATTACACAGTGCAGGAATCAAGAAAACATCCGTCTGTGATGTCAAACCTGAAGGAGAGAGCGAGAGAGAGAGACTTTAGAAAGGAATTAAACCAGAAGATTACAGATGGTGGGTCAGCAAGTAAGGATTTAAAAAAAAAAAAAACACTTTGATATCCATTTGTTGACTGGCAGATTTCACTCAGCAGAGAAAAGTCCTCCCAAATATACCAAGCTGATCACGTACGTCGGTCATCTGCAAAACAAATGATACCCCATGACATAACGTTTGGGTGTCGTCATTTCAAAAAAGATGTCGTTGCCATTGTTGTGGGGAATTTTGTCCATTCATCCAGAAGAGTCATTTGGAGGTCAAACATTGATGCACTTTTGTGCTTCATCCAAATGGTGCTAGATGGCTGAAGAAGGTCATCCATCATTTTCAGAAGTGAAATTGTTTGATTTCCCATGGCACGCCAAGGTGCTTGGGAATCATTGTGTCAAAAAGGACATTGTCTACTCTATTCCATGAAATGATTGTGGGGGTCGGGGGTCACGTGCCAAGCCGGACGGAGCACATTACATTTGTGTGGCAATCAGAGTCTGTATTTGGTCATCATTGCATTCAGGCTGGAATGAAGTTAATGTGACATGACAGACTGTTTTCATCAAAGTAGACGAACAAATGGTTACACGGTTACCGATGATGGACTTCTAGTTTAAAGTGCCATCACGTCTGTCCGTCTTAGATCATATTTTAAAGTCCTGGTCCTTATATTTGTCCTTTTTATTGGCTCGATGAATACGTTTAGTGATCTTATCCTTTTGTGCAAGACTTTTCATGTCTTTTCCATGGCAAAGCTCTCAAGCTTTTTATCCCCGACCATTTAGGCACCTAATCTGTACTAGTACTCGCCGAATTAGTGATGAGGACACACCTTTGTAGTCCTTAGAGGGAGCTGAATTCCACTGAACAGAAAGTTATTGTCCGAAATGAATCACGTGGAAGGAATCATCTTTGGTTTCTATTTCGTTCTGATATTTTGGACTCCTCAGCATGCCTGGCCTAGTTTGATGTCATATAAAGTTACACAGTACATGTTATGCAGTCCTGCGTCACATGCACAGGTTCTTCTCAAACGATCTTTTCAAGCGTGATGTAATGTCGCTACGTCTGCACTAAACAAGCTGTCGTCTTGTCATGATCTCCAAAAAAGGCAGTGGGATAATCAACTTAGATTGTCTGCTTTAGCAGGTGACCCCCCCTCCCCCCCCAGACACTTGCCACGTCTCCAAAGGGCAAGCTCCAGTTATCCTATCCGATCCTTTTTTGATTAAGATACATACTGTACATAATGTCACCGCCAGTGGTGGACTTAGAGAGGGGGCCGATATCCTTGGGCACCCCGTGACCCCACCACCCATTAGAAATATCCTAGCTCTGCCAGTGGTCACTGCTGATTGTTGGCCCTCCCTATTTGGGCCAGTGTTTTTTGAAGCATCAGGCAATAGCATCAGGCCCACAGAGAAGGGAGAGAGAGCGAGAGAGCGAGAGAGCGAGAGAGAAAAGGGCTCGGCAGCTAGTTGAACTACTGGCATGGTGAGCTTGCCCTGAAAGAGCACATGCCTCCGTGCACAATTACCCAGTGTATGGAAACAACTCCCCCCCACACACACTGACAATATAGTTTGACAAACACAACTAGAAATGGAAGATGAACAAAAACAAAAGAGCGCCTGCAATGGAAGAAAGATCATGATATATACATCTCCTTCAAGGGAGTTGATGGTATTTCACATGAGCATATGTGTCCCCAAGGCGAGCGAGTCTTAAAATGAACACGGCGCATCGGTTGGAGCATGTCAGCTGGTATTGTGCAAATTAGCGTGAGATCATCACTATCACGAAGATTAATGCAGCGTAAAGTCTTATTTCGCATGGACTTGTCTCTTTGTTTTGAAGGCTACTTCAGCGTGCTGGCGGTCGTACTGAAGACGGACAACGATTCGCCGTGGACGGATGAGTTTGACAGTGAGTAAAAAAAATAAAATAAAATGATTTACCGCTTGCGCTGACATGGCGTCTTTTCGTCTACTCTGCAGGAATTGAATTATCGTGTTTGATCGACTCCATTTCTACAAACAATCCGAGAATTGAGTGGAAAAAGATTAAAGCGGAGGGACCGAGCTATGTGTACTTCAACAACAAAGTTTCAGGTAAAGCAGTCGTGCACAAATTCAGCCGTTTATTCATCCACTGGTTGACGTTATTCTTTGCGCAGGTGACTTGGAGAACCGAGCGGTGATCAGAGAACCTGCCACATTGGTGATAACCAACGCGACTCGGTTGGACACGGCAAAGTATCGCTGTGAGGTCACAGCTGCCGAAGACCTCAAGTCCTTTGACGAGATTGTGATCGATCTTGTCGTTCGAGGTACGCTACGCTAAATCGGTGGTTCCCAATTTTTTGGGGTCAGACCACCGGTCAACAATGTTTGACCTTTTGTTTTTTAATCCGAGACAAATAAACTTACGAACCACTCTTTTTGCGCTGATCCGAAATCTGCCCTCGTTTTTTTCTCTCAAGGTTTTTCCAATAACAATATGTCACATGGTGATATAGTTAATGATATTCATGTCACGCTATGGTGATATGAATACGAGAGCAAAAGAAGAGGATTCCAAATTTGAGGCTAATAATAACGTGATTTAATTTTGCCCTTAAAAGAGAGAGACCTTGCCCGGTGAGTTCACACTTTGGATGCGGTAAGATGACACCGTGTTGTAGGTCGCACCAAGCCTTTGGCATACATGTGAGGATGTGTTGTGACCGGACTGGACCTACCCAGCTGCAAAGGCATGTTCTGGGCTATAAGGGGAAACCTCTGAAACTGCATCTGCTCTGAATCGCAGTGCTAAAGAAAGCAAGGGCCGCATGTTTTGCTTGCATTTTTTGGCATCGCTCAAAAATCATAAAGCATCCTCGTTGCCAGGAAGGCGGCGGCGGCTCTGCATCGACTTTTTCCTCTCATTGGATGCTGCGCTATTATATCATTTCCTTTTATTTTGTTCTTCTTTCTTTCTTTTGCCACTACAGTCAAGCCGGTGGTTCCGAAATGCAGCGTCCCCAAATCGGTACCTTTCGGGAAGTCGGCCGAGCTGAGTTGCTTGGAGGAAGAGGGTTTCCCGAAGTCTCAGTACCAGTGGTTCAAGAACAGGGAGGAAATTCCTGAGGACCCAAAGAGCAGCATCAAGTTCTTCAACTCATCATACACGCTCAACTCGGAAACAGGAATTCTGGTGAGTATGTGTGCGCGTGTGTTTTGGACAAGGACACGCATGAGCGAGGAGGGTGGGGCAGGCAGGCAGGCAGGAACGGTGGCTGGACGCCCGCCCGCCCACCCGCCTGCCCGCCCAGGGGTAGGCGGGATATTTTGGGTAGACAGTTGATGGTGCAGGAGGGCCTGAGCCGCAAGGGGAATGAATCTGCTGTCCTCGCTGGCACATTCCTCAACGAGCTTTGGAGGTCGGACGCTGCTCGCCCCGCTCACTCACCCGAGCGAGTCCACGCTGGCCTCTAAGATGCCAAATATCACACCGTACCGCAGTCTTCTCAACTCCAGAGGCAGTGTTAGCATTTGAAAGTGGCAGCTGTAAACAAATGAGGTTTGGACCATACTAGTTCTTTTTGCACCTGTGCCCGCCGTCACCACTGTGAATTCTATACTGGTGGGAAAACAATGCAACAGATGGATAAGATGAAACTATTGACATCTGAGTGCTACGAAAGATTGTCAGCATTCACAAATGGCTCTTTTGTTCTTTGCCCTTACGTAGAAGTTCATCTCAGTCAGAAAAGAAGACGCCGGCGAGTACTACTGCCGAGCGAAAAACGATGCAGGATATGCTGAGTGTGCGCCGCAGAAGATGGAAGTCTGTAAGTGCTGCATCAACACATAGTTGAAATTCAGATTCCAAGAGTTCATTGGGGTTCATGGACTACTTTATTTATACAGTACTCCTGCGGACAGAAATGTTTGCCCCCCCGCCGCTCTGTGGCAATGAAAGCAAAACCCACAGTAGTCATTGAAACAAATTGAAATCCCATTGAAGCCTTCAAATCTGAGATAGGTGGAGCACTTTGCTGATGAAGAATGGACCGTAATGCCTGCTTAGTGGCAGAGAACTCGAAAGTGAGAAATCATTTGAGTGCAGTAATTGCCTCTAAAGGATGTCAAGCGATGATGGGTAACATCGCTTTTGTTGCTTTCTAATTCTAGTTGACTCAAAAGAAATGTCCCATTTGTGCGTCTTTCTGAATGAAATGCAACACTGTCCACAGATGATATCGATGTGGTGGGGATCGTCCTGGGAGTGGTGGTGGTGGTGGTCGTACTCATATGTATATCGGCCGGGATCTGCTGCGCGTATAAGCGGGGTTACTTTGCAAGTCAAAAGCAGGCAGGGAACAGGTAAGACGTGGGCCTGGCCGTCAAAGACCACATGTTGGACATGCATTCACCTCCACGTGATCTGTGTTGTAGCTACAAAGTTCCAGCCAAAGGAGACGGGGTGGACTATGTGCGGACGGAGGACGAGGTATGCATATTATTCATTTTTGATATTATATTATATTATATTTTGGGGTGATTCTGAACTTTGATTTAGGTGTGAATGTTTCATTTGTTTATTCAGGGCCATCCTAGTGTTCAATGACTGATCAGAATGGAAGTGTGCTGGATTTAAAATGGCGTCTTTGGTTGTTTTTGTAGGGTGACTTTCGACATAAGTCGTCATTTGTGATATGAAAATGCCGCAAGGATGACGACAGTGGGGAAGTGCCAAGTGAAACAAGTGACATGTGCGGCTGCAGTCTCGGCAGTCTCGTCACGGAGTTCATGCTCTTGAGCTCCGGACGTGACTTTTTCAATCCAACTGTTTCAAGTTTGCCAAAGGTGACGAGATTTTGCAGGCTTTGCAAAACCATTTTCATATTCAATACGTATTGCTGTACTCAAGCATGGATTTGAAAGTTATTTCTCAAATCCACTTGGATGACATATTTGACAACACATAGTCCCACCAAAATCAGTCAAACATGACACATTTCTACATGACGCTTCAAACCGTTGGTCATTTGTATAACGTTTATTTTCTACTGTTGAAATTTGTCAGACTATTTTTGATGGGATATATTTTGAATGCCTATAGATAAAGGTTTACTTTTTTAAATATTTGTAAAATACTAACTGTGTTTGTTTTTTTATTGTAATTATTATTTGGTTGTGGGTTTAAATATGTTACTTTAACCACTTTGCATCAACCTGTAAGCATTTCTACCTTTGCCACCGGAAAAGAACGAACGAACGAACGTTCCGCATATCACCATGCGCTTCATGAGCAGTCTTGCATATTGAACTTTGTCCGTTGGGATCGCCGTGCCCAGGTTCTTTTGTCAAAACACAAACAACAAAAAAAAGAATGACCTCTGTTTTGTTTGTTGTCTTAGAAAGAGGTTTTGAAGAGTGCCAGTCAAATGCTGTGAAACACAATCAGTGCTGCGTTTTCTTGATTTTTTTAAGTGTCCTTCTCAGCTTGCTGTTCATCTTGTATATAGAGAATTTACTGTCCTGTTTCTTGTGCGTCGTTCACGATTACATTATCACAATACAAGTTTGACAGGGTGTATGAGTTAGCCTTCCAGACCCCTCACCCCTTCAAAAAAAAAAAAAAAAAGACAGAAACGCAATGAACAACCAAGCCGGTCATCAACAAAGCCTCCCAAAAAATTCTGTATTCATTTCAATTGGGATTTTTATTCCCCAAATTTTTGCTCATGCCCTTTTCATCTCGTCAGGTTTCTTTGTGGGTGGGGCGGAGAATATCATTTTAAAAGTTAGATTCATTCCTTTTCGAGCTCTGGAAGGTTAACACTTTTACTGATTGTATATAGGTACTTTGTGTTGTTTCATCCTTTTTAAGATAACGAAAAATAGACCCAATTAGAAAAGGAGTATGAAAGTTTGTATTCATATGACTGATAAAAAGGTAACATCATAGCAGCATGTGGCCAGCAAAAGGTTACTCCACACCTTGTTGTTAACGTTGTTATCGTTCTTTAACAGCTGAGCAATCCACTTTCACCGTTTTGACATTTTTCTTGGGAAATGTTCACTCACCAAATGTAATTCATGGTCGAGATGATCAGCCCAAACATTTGCACATAGGAATTTGTTCATACCGCCTTGTTAAAATATTAACACAGTCAACTGAGTTTCAATACCACAAACTCATTTGAGATCACTAATGGATCCAAAGTGAGGTGAAGGAGTCACGCAGGCTCCACCTTCATTTATACAAATTTCATTCCTCCCAAGTGCCTTCTGCCGTTAAAATAGATCTTTCTCTTGCCCATTTGCTATTCTGCCTGAGGTTTCGTGTTGCTCATTCAGTTATCCACAAACATGGCGTTTGAGAGGGATGATGTAACCCAGAATTGATGCTTTCCGTCTTTACATATCCGCAAATGTGTATATATTTTTTCCCCCCATAGATTACACTAGACATGCTGAAATAGACATAGAAATATATATTACTGTTGTGCCTATATATAGTGGAAAATATTTTTGGTAAGGACACACTATTAGGCAAAAGGATACTACTGGCTTGTGTTGACTGCAGTTTGTATAAAAAAAAAAAACACACTTCTTGCCGCATTGTTGCAAATGAAGCTCTTTCATTAAATTCTGCTTTTCACAAATCACAAGACATGTCAGTGTGAAATGGTAAATTATGTAGGATTTGCATGTTGTTTCACACAGAAAGCAACAGTGTTAAAGGTTCTATTATCACGCTGTAACTTTGTTTTTTTTAGTCAAGGGCAATCAAAGCTGAGCTGTCATTTAGCTCCAACTTTGTATTATTCACTCAATGGCAAGAAATAAATGCTGTCATCTAAACTCTGACATGCTTTTCCAGGGCTTGTTGGGTGGGGTGGGGGGGGTATTTGTCCATTCACTATTAGTGATCAATAAAATTCACTTGTAATATGAATAGCGATTCCTATGGCTTTTGATCCATGCATGCTAGCTCACATTTTTTTGTTTCGTAGCACATGCAAGTGAACACTGAACAAGACAGAATAGCGTGAGTGGTAAAGCAGCAAGTGAAGGAAGGGGGCTGATGGGAGGAAATCACAATTGACACAAGGATGAGAGCCATTTACAAAATAGTTCAGTATGACATGATGAACTGACACATTGACAAGATGTCTCCACTGCTTGCATTCCATCATAAATAATGACATTCTCGACAACATATCTGAACAACTCGGCTCGGCTCGGGGGGACTTCTTGTATCATGTTACTTGATCGTTGCGCATCGTTCCTATTTGGATTCATTTCAATGACATCGATTGTTCAAGTTGGACCTCTACAGGCGCTACTCTGCAATTACATCTTCAGTTCCAAGTTGAATCCATTGAACGTCCCACTCGGAGACAGCTTACATATTTTGCGTACGATTAAAAAAAAATGCTATTGTATATATTGAACAGCATCAAACATATCCTGGACCTTGCATATTTGAATTGAATATTCTGTTTGATGAGGAAAACTGAAAAGATGGGGGAAACTACTTGCGGAAATGGTAAGAGTCCACGTGACTATTGACGCATGCGTAGTAACTGTTAAAACTCGTACGGCTAGTCAAACAACTGAGAAGCTACTTGTACTATACAAACAAACGATCGCTATATCAAGGAGCACATTTGGTTACAAATTCTATTGAGGGAGAAAAAAAAACCAAGCGTGACCAGCAACGATGAACTTTTTTGGTTTTGGCCAAAGTGCGGACGTCGATATAGTTCTCAATGATGCCGAAACAAGGAAGAAAGCTGAGCATAAAAGCGAGGACGGCAAGAAGGATAAATATTTCCTCTTCTACGACGGCGAGACGGTGTCGGGGAAGGTCAACGTCAACCTCAAATACCCTGGCAAGAGGCTGGAGCACAACGGAATCAAGATTGAGTTTGTTGGCCAGATAGGTAAGCCAATGGCGGTGGCCTGCACCGACTGCGCGTTCGCCGCCCCTTGCAGTCCCTCCCGCCGAGCGAGAAGTTAACGTCGTCTTGACAGGCGACGGCGGACACTCACTAGTTCACAAAGTAACTTTGCAGGAGAACGTATTGAGCGCTTGGTCACAATACCGCTGCGCCCCCCCACCCGATGTCTTCCGCAGGCGGCTGTCAAAAGTGTGCCTAAAGTGTCAGGTCTCGTGACAGATGTGCTCACAGGTCACCTGACCGTCAACGCCATGCCCAAGCCAAATAACGCCCGGAAACTTCATGTCAATTTTGCCATCATTAACTGTCATTTATTTTCTTTGCTCGACCAAATATTTCAGATACCAAAGCTGGGTAATAACAGCCACGTTTAGTTCATATCATTACAGTATATTATTAGAAGTGCAGTCATATGTCAGGCAAGAAAAAAAAACATTACTGAAAATGTCAACCCCATCTCTTTCAGAGCTCTACTACGACAGGGGAAACCACCACGAGTTTGTGTCCCTGGTGAAAGACTTGGCACGGCCAGGGGAGCTCACCCAGTCGCAGACATTTGACTTTGAGTTCACGCATGTGGAAAAGCCCTATGAGGCTTACACTGGGCAGAATGTCAAATTACGGTGAGTTGCACTCATTTGCATTCCTGAGCCATCCAAAATATACAACATGAGCCGTACCACCATTTAGCTGCAATTATTAAAAGTGGATGGACACTCGGCTCGATTTGAATAATGTACGGTGTTAACAATGCGGTTTGCCTACAGCTATTTATATTTCAAGACTAATCTTTCGCCTCCAGCTATTTTCTGAGAGCCACGGTCGGCCGCAGACTGAGCGACATCATCAAAGAGGTGGACATTGTGGTTCACACGCTCAGCACTTACCCCGACATCAACTCCTCCATCAAGATGGAAGTCGGCATCGAGGACTGTCTCCACATAGAATTTGAGTACAACAAATCCAAGTATGTTTACGTTTCGGCGACGGCGCCCGTGGCTGCTTGAAAGTGTTCTTTAGGGTGTCGGCGTCCTTTGCAGGTATCACCTCAAAGATGTCATTGTCGGCAAGATTTACTTTTTGCTCGTGCGAATTAAAATCAAGCATATGGAGATCGACATCATCAAGCGGGAAACAACTGGCACCGGGCCCAATGTCTACCACGAGAACGATACCATCGCCAAGTATGAAATCATGGACGGCGCGCCGGTCCGAGGTAATTTGAAAAGGTTCTTCCACGGTGATGGATCCATCTGCTGGTCTAACAAAGTGTGACTCGTGCAGGAGAGTCCATCCCCATCAGGCTGTTCCTAGCAGGCTATGAGATAACGCCCACCATGAGGGACATCAACAAGAAGTTTTCAGTGCGCTACTACCTCAACTTGGTCCTCATCGATGAGGAGGAGAGGCGCTATTTCAAACAGCAGGTACACTGGTGCAACTATGGCTAAAATCCCAACGCAAGTCATTCTTTTTGGCTCATGAAAACTAATATTATGAGCACCTTTGGCACAATAGCAAGTGAACTGGACAAGTCTGTCATGGTTCCAACTGTGTATATGTGTAAAAAAAAATATAGATATATTTATATATATTCTGGTGTTGCAGGAAATAACCCTGTGGAGGAAGAGCGATGTTGCAAGGAAGAGCATGTCTCACCAAGCCATCCTTGCCTCCCGACGATTCGAAAGCTCCTCCAACGCAGAGAAAAGCCAGGCTGATGAAAAGGACGACTAAAAAGCCCACCCCTCACTGCCGCAGCAAGTTGTGAATTTCAAATTTGGTTTTTGTGCGTAGGGAATGAATGTGCTCGACACAAATTGTACTTGCAAGTTATTGTATTTGTTTTGAAAACCAGCCACCAAATGGTGCTTTATTTTCATTTTCCTGACAAAACAAATGACAGTGTTCCCTCGTTACTTTGGCTAGTGCGGCTTAAATCGATGGTGGGTTGTCATCAACCTGTTGGTGCACTTGAAGATACAGTCATTTGCAAATACAATGTCCCTAACATGACCTTGAATTCTTGCCGGCTGCAGCAGTGATCAACTACTATAAATCTCACATTTATCAAAGAATCATTTAATTGCTGCCTTGGAAGCCAAGCCAACTTTTATCTGCTTGAAGTTCAAGAGAAAATGAACTGAATACGAGAGAAGTGAACATTTTCATACATTCCACCAGAAAAGACTATTTATTTTTTTAATAGCATCAGATATGCTGAATGCCTTACCTAGTGTAGATGTCACTTTTGCTGTGACGCTTTTAAGTTGAAGGAAAATACACAATTGACAGTGAAGTCATCCAAAATTATTTTTTGACAGAAACATTTTATTCGAATGAAATAGTGATGATGCAGTGGGGTGCAAAAGTAGGTCAACAAAAAAAAAAGAGGGGAAAAAAACTTGTCTACTTTTGCACCTCCTTGTATAAAGAATAAAATTTACTGTATATAATATGTTCAAGGGTACACTATTAAAAGCCTTGTGGATCAGAAATATTCTATATTTACTTTACTTTTTTTCTGCTTTATCAGACCAAATGACGAATCATGTAATTAAAGAAATTGTCTGCTATCAAAAATGAAAAAAAAAAACCATTTTATTTTTATTTCAGATTTCTCAAAGTGTGGGACAGTTAGAAAAACAACTGCGGGGGTTCTATGCCAAAACTAAAAGGCATTCCAAGTGTAAGATATTTCTCTCAAGCTACAAAACGTCCCAGGGGACGGAGGGAGGGAGGCATGTTTGACACTTTGAAAATCAATTTGCTAAATTGCTTCATCTTTTTTGGCTTTGTTCCCATGACTTTTCATGTAAAGTACCTCTTTGGATCACGCCCACTGCCTCCAATCGATGGTGTCGGCGGTCGCTCCATGATTGTTAAGTCTTCTTTGTGCCTGAGGGTTGATTGCCAACAAAATGTTTCGAATAAAAAGCCTGGGTAAACCTGAAAATGCATTGCTAACTTTGAAATACATATATCAAAAAGTTTTATATTCCCATTCTGAAAAAGAAAAGCACCGATGTGAGAAGAACTGTGCTTCGTTCATTATGGATTATATTGAAGTTTCCTATATATTTTTATATTCCACATGAGTCCTTAGAGTAAAATGGCACATTATTGTGTTTAATTTGTGTGTGCTTATTTGCTGATTGATTTTCACTGAAAATACATTTGAGAAAATCTGGGTCAGCTTGTATGTTTAGTTGTTGTGTTCTTTAGTTGTGTATTTTATTTTATCCAGCCCTGATACAGACAGAAGCCTGTCTAATGCTGTTTGTAAAATAGTAATATTAAATTGAGATAGAATAAACGAACTATGAATGAACAAATGTGTTTTTTTTTTTGTTTTTTTTTACATGGTTTTCTCTGCAGACAAGTTCACCTGGCGCGCTCCAAAACGTCAGTTGATAGAGCACCGGTGGAGTTTCCTGGATGAGCCACTAGAAGGCAGATTTGTGCAAGCGTTCCATCCGTTTCAGCAGTACACTGATGGGTTGAGCAATCCAAACTACTGTATTTACACAAGCACAGCATTGTCTTAAAAAAAGCGAGACTTTTACTTTAATGTATATCATGCGTTTCAACAAAACTTATATTTTCCTTTATTTAAAGCGACTTATGAAGATGCATCCTTAACAAACAAACAAAAAATGCTGAAATAAAATGTACCGTTCAGTTCAATATAAAAAAAAAGGATAAATACCAACGTTTTGTGACACTTGTGTGAAATGTGCCCCTTTATGTCGTGATTATGTTGAAGCTAGTATTTTCGACTCCCGCGAATGCATCACTGCCAGAGCGCCGCTGCTGTGCTGTGCTCCCGCTAGGAATCACTTTCCTTTCCTTTCCATTCCTTTCCTACTTGTGCTCCATTGACTTGCACATGGATGGACGCATTTTATTCTTAAGAAGCTGTGAATCCAAAGGAAAGCCCCTGTTAAACCAAGAAGCTTTACGTCAAGATATATGATTTGAAAGAAATGATCCTACACGGAGATTTGGCTGAAAAGTGCTGCTGAGCCCCGGGGGAGTCTTTTTGTTGAGTGTTTGCCTTGGCGCCGTCCGTTTCATTCACCTTACTCAGTGGGAAACATGAAAATACTCGTTCCGTCATTGCACTTTTCGGACTAAAGCTGCGATGTGGGCGCTAAGGCAAAAGAACCTGACGCAGACAGTGAAATCTAAACTCGTCTCGCCATCCGACGGGTGGTCGTCGAACGGACGCCACAGCAGGAGCAAGCTGAAGTGAGGTACGTACTTGCGCTTCTTCTTGTGGACGCTCATGTTACCTAGCAGCTTGTCACGTGGATTGGCTTTGGTCTCCATTGCAGCATATTACTTTCAACCACTGTTTAGGGAGCAGACATTGAGTCAGTCGAGCCTGCACATGTGAAATGGCGTGCATGTGTGAAAGTAACCCCACTCATCTCATCTCATCTCATGGTGTGCACTGTGCACTGGCTCGGCTAATCGGATCCACCAGCAATGGGGAGAGGACCCCTTTATTTGGGCTTCTGTTCTGCTCGATCTTCTTCTCTATTGTCATTATTGTTATTGTTGTGCTTATTATGAAAGTCATTTTTGTGTTCTGCTGTTCTGTCTGTCATCTCTGGTAGGTCAAGCAAGTACGAGGAGTAATATTAGTTTCATTTGATATGTTGCTCAGATGTTATTATTATTTTGCAGATTGCAATTTTACATGATTTTGTTTTCCAGGTTCTCTAACAGCAGCAAATGATTCATTTGTATGACAAAAACAAGATTCATTCGACAGGAATGTTTTTGGTCTTGTAAGTTCGGCTCAACTATTTGTGGAGCCCTTTAGAACAACTATTGCCGCATGCAAAGTTCTGTTCATGAAGCAACAACTGAGACAGTTCAAAATAATAAAGGAATAACAGAAACAACACGAAAATACCAACATGAGACATGGCATTTCGGAGTCTGGAGATAAGTAAAAAAGCAAAACAATTAAGCCATAAATACTGTGTCTCATGAATGAGGTGAAGAAATCATATATTTCTTTCGGACAGTCTCTTTTCAAATCATCGGACTTTTGAATACAGCCCTGGATCTCTGAGCGAGTGTCTTATTTGATCCAACAATTTTCAGGCTTCTTTTTCATACCATATTAAATGAGGGCTTCATCAAATATACACCCAGGCCTTTCATTCTTATTTAACTAGTCAGATACAAATACAGTAATGATCTGCTTCAGCATTAGGAAATGCCTTGTTTAAAGGCATGCCGTTGCAAGCAAAAAAAAAAAACAAATTTTGATAGGACAGAGTGTTTGCCAAATATTTCCCTGGTGCAACTCTTCATAGCTGGTGAGACAGATTAATGACTTATTTGATCCAACCTGCAGTGCATAGCACTTCTGCCATGATTGCAGCAATACTTGAGGAGCCACGCACGCTTCATCAGGTTTTTTTTTGCTGTCTGGGTCACGGTTCAGTATGTTCTCGGTGTAACTGCGGTGCTTTTTTTTTCTTTCTTCTCTCCCCTGAGAGCCATGTTAGCATTCCAAGCATGTTGAAGCTTGATGTGATTCAATTCCACCCTTTAGTTGAATGTGTCACTTTGATCTGGAGTTATTAATCCTTCAGCCTGTACTTTGCGGCAACATTTACTCGTATCGTTATTAAAGTTACGTTGCCGTGTTTGCATACTTCCAAAGATGCCGTTTGCTGCTCACGTCCCCATTGGCTGAAAAGCAGACGGAACATTCCCCCAAATTCATGTGGACAACTACAGTTTGCTTTTTTGATGTGATGAATTTGATTCCAAATGGTCTTTCTTTTCGACACAAAAGTGGCCAATCTCTGAAAGCTTTCCTTGTCTGTCTCTGTGTTGGAGGCCGTACACAAATCCAGCCTTGACCTCTGACCCCAGGCTTTGGATACTGCTGCATTGTGAGGGTCTTGGCATGCACTGCAGTTCCTTTGCTCATGTTCTTTAATTGTGCCAAGCGGCCGGGCTGTCTTCAGACCTTCTCCTCTACGTGCAAAGAGTCTTTGCAAAGGCAGTGTGAAAAAGCATCTCCCGCCTGCCCGTGGCCTCAGAGGGGGTGCCGTGACATTCCCAGAAGAGTTGCCAGTTTCCCATAAACAATCCTGGCATTGACACAGACGCTGATTAGGAAATTGTCAAGGTATCCCCCCCCCCAGTGGTGGCTGAATGAGATCAGGATTCAGCAAAATGGTGTCCATTCATGACTTGGCCTGGCAACGACTTTTGAAATCACCAGCATTCAGGCGCTCATTGATTTTTTGGAACGAAACAACATCATGTTTGACCATGTAAAAAGTATTGAGAACATTTGAAACACTCTTATCATGCAAGTTCCTTTTGGACCAAACAAAATGAGTTCTTTTAAGACAAAAAAGTGCAACTATCGCCATTCAAGTACACTTTCCTTGTATAAACAAATAGTGTATTGAATATGAATGCATCATAATGTTTTTTTTACAATTATGCCAACTTTGTAATCACGAAGAATAGAATGACAATAGGATATCAGAAATGCTTTTTAATGTTTCCCTTTTGTTGCCTTGTATTGGCTGTCACCAGATTGACGCATTTTGCTGTGCCTTATTCCAACTCGCTGGCCCTTACATGACTTTTTAAATCTTATAAGCTCTGGTTGTCATAAAATCCACATTTAAAGGGCAGTTAAGGAGATTTTATGAACAGGGTTTTTTTTATTTTTTATTTCAACTCTCCTAGTGTATGAATGTTTCCTTGTTAATTCTTCGTGTAACCTGAAATGCTTTTCTAGGGGCACTTGAAAGAAAGACGGCGGCGGGCTGGCCTTGCTAAGTAGAGTTGTCTCGTTGCTCGCTAGTTGGACTTTCCAGTGGCCTGATTACTATTGTGTGAATTAGGTTGATGGGTGTCATGATGCATTCGGGTCAATATTTCACGCCAATTGTGTTGTAGCACTCGGCAAGTATTGGATTGCTACCTGAAATCTTTTGCTGTGTTTTTTAGACACAACTCTTACTTGCACATGCTGAGAAAAAGCAATTGTACAGAGAAGTTTCCAGCTATCAGCAAATAGCAGGAGTTCCATTAAAGTGGATGTTGTGAGCAAATCCTAGTCCTGTGAGACATCTTAACTAAACAAGGCAGCAAATGGAGCATGTTAATGACATGCAAAGAGAATAGATGCGCAAGTGAAGACTTGTTGGGCAAGTCTCGTACGTTTACACAATACGTGTGATTATGTCATGGGTGAGTTTATGGATTCAAGTGACAGTTGCCTATTTTTTCATCATCACACAGCTCAATAAGAAGCATCTGCTTTACTGTGTTGTGTGTGGATCCTCTCCTCCCACGCTTCTCGCCCCCTCCCTCCCTCCCCTCCCTCCCCTCCTTGGCGTGTGCAATGCATCGTCATTGATGAGCAGGAAAACCGGCGTAGGCTTTTCCCTCTTTATACGTGCACAGAAATCCCCAATGGTTTTTCGAGATCATTCCATTTGTACGCAGCAGGCTGCTAGAAATCATTTGGTGAAAGATAGAGGCACGTCAGGCACGACCAAGCTGTTCGGCTAATATGTCTGTTTAATGGTTGATTTATACGCTGGCTTCTGCATGTGATGAAAGCAAGAGGAATGATTTGATGCATATGCTTTTGTATCATTTCAACACCAATGACACTTTGCCATGTTGTGTGTCTGTCACAATGGTGGACACCCCCCGGCCTTCCTTCTTGCGTCGATATCGATGATTTATTTGATCTCATCTGTCTTTTTTCCCTCCCTCTTTTCTCTCTATTGCTCCCCCTGCCATTTTTCTGGCAGGCAGGCAGGCAAACAGGCTGCACATCTCTTTCTCTCCCTCGCTCTCTCTCTGTGTCTCTCTATCTTCCTTTCTCTCCCTCTCTGGACTTCTCTGGCAGGCAGGCAGGCAGGCAGGCAGGCTCCACATTGCGGTGAGTCAGTATCATGGAGGCAGGCAGCGGGGCTGCCGCAGCGGTGGGGAGTGCAGCACTCGGACTGCTGGGAGCCACATCCACGTCCAGCCTTGACATCTTGGACAGGTAGGGCCACACGCAGCACAAAGTCCAGTGAAGCTACCACCATTGCGCAACTTAGGAGAGGACCACACCTAAAGGTTAGGCTTAGTTTGCTTAGTAGTAGTAGTGATTCCATAAGCTTGAGAAGCAGATGTCAGCTTTCTGGTTGTGTGCATGTGCGGGTGGGCGAGCGGGCGGAAGTGTTGATGACAGGAGTTATTTGGAATTTGTATGCCTCAAGGAGAAATGATAGCAATATCTGCATGCAGGGGAGGAGGAGAAGGTGGAGGTTGCTTCACATGTAGCTGAATGAATCGAATGAATTTGCACAGTCACCATCGGAGCCACATCCCTTCAAGCAACTATTTGTCATCTTCTTTTGAATGCAACTAGCAGCTCAATTACCAGCGTCTCTATTGACAGCCCAAGTGTATTAGCTTTCAGCTAGTTACGTCATTGCTACACTAACACCTCGATATGCTCCGTGCACTGTCATCATGCGCGCAACCTCAAGCCTTGCCCAAATGCCTTATTGCTCTCATGCAAATTCAAGGACATTTTGGCCTAAGTACTGTTGGCCAAAGGGGCCAGGCCATTCTTCTGGTTTGTTTGTGGGCACATGCTTTAGAGGCATTTTCATTCACTACTGTGTGCACGTGGGATATGGTCACATCCAGATTACATTTCATGCCAGTGAGTTCCCAACTAAGCTAAGCTCTCTTTTGAAATCGATTTCCTTTTGACTTCCCTCACTTATGACTGCATATTGGAGCAGGTCTATAAAACAGAGCTACAATTCATCTTCTTCTGTAAATGCGAATCTGAATATCAGTCTGTAGTTTGATGTAGCTCAGTCCCCCCCCCCTGCTCTCAGCACATTGTTACAACAGTCCTGAACTAAGTCGAAATCCTGCCCCGGGGTTACCATGGCAGCAGTAGCTTAGCATACATTAAATAGTAGTTCGGTATGATTACAAAAAATGAAGGTTTAAGGGGGGGATGATTCGGACGGGGTCAAGGGGCAGGATGTCATGTTTAAATACCTTCATCAGCATTCTAACATGCAATCCAATTAAAGCGGTCGTTTCTAATGTGCACACAGGACAAAATCGCATTGAATTGGTTGGTGCATTTCCATACGATGTCACAAGTTTTTGGGAGTTAAAGCCAATCTTTTTTTTTGCTGGCCTTCTGTAGCTGCTGCGGCAGCAGATGGGCTCCATTGAAAATGAATGAGGGGGCTGCGCTGCGTTAGCATGGCCGAAGGCAGTTTTGCTGCATCAACAAAAAACAAAAAACGCTCCATATAAACCTCTTATCCCTCTTTTGACTTAAAAACTAGTTCATATCACAGAGGAGCTTCTATTTGCATTCAGTGCTCAGTAATCTGGTTTAAATAACCTAGTAAACTGTAGCCTACACAAAACCCACACTTGACTTGCGCTGCATGAATTCAGGTGTAGACAGACACAAGCAAGCAACACGAGAGAATTTCATTCATATATATATTTCGACGTAATCTTGCAAAAGGAGCCACACTTTTTGGTTTGTTTGTTTATAGCTGGGGGGGTGCATCTGCAACATTGCTTTACTATGTCACATTTTTGATGGTAATGATTGTTGTGTTTGATGCACGCATGCACGCAGGGGCCTCGGACTTGGACGACATCTGGAGGACGACGATACACTGCCTGAACTGGCTCACATTCATCCCAGAGAGAGACCTGACTGGGAAGAGACAATTAGTGCCATGGTTAGACACACAAATAAACACACACACACACACACACCCGCACTCTATTCGTCATGATGGTGTTTTGAGCTGTGGGTCGTATCCTTGGTCCTATTTTATTGAGAAAGAAAAGATGATCGGCTCTTTGTCGTCTAAAGAGACAATGTGTGCTCTGCTGCTTGAAACACTAGCACGCGTGGAAGATGATAGCGAGCTAACTGATGCGTTGCGGCTCTTTGCACAAATATTTATCTACATTATTTCAACAAGGTTCATCCTGGAGAGAAAACACGTAAGATACGTTTTTTGTCAAATACACCGCTAATCATCTTTTTCCAGTCTCAGGTTTGGGTTTGACTTCTTGCAAAAGTATGGTGAAAATGAGGCCGTCTCCATGGTAACCTGCAGACGTGCGTTGTTGGAATCTATTGCCTTCTTTGACTGGGCAAGAGGGAGAGAATCAAGTAGCACACCGTGCTAATGAATATTGAATTGAGAGGCCTTTTCCGTCTACTACTTGTCTTGATTCAACATTTTATAGTGCACTTAGTCTCTACCAGAGTAACTTCCATTATTCATGTCTCTGGTGGTTAAAGGAAGTGACAAGAAACGCTCAGCAACTGTTAACTGTCACGTCCGACCCCTGACACGGTGTTGCTCATGATTAGGCCTTTGCTGTTTTTCTACTTTCTTAAATTGTCATTCTTTTTTTAACCATAGATCAGCAATTGCTGTTATTTTCAATGAAAATACTGGGATATGTTTCGGCACTTAAAATGGTCCTGGATAAAATACCTTTTGTTTGTTTTCTCTCAACATGACCAATTCATTTAAAAAATGCCTCCACGTTTCCGACTTAGCGGGCCTTTGTCGGAGTAAGATGGAGTGCACCGCCAGTGAACAAGTAGGTCATTTGCTCCATGTGGGCTGCTGGACACATCTAGTCAGCCACTACCAAAAAGAAAAGATGAGCGTGCTAGCAATAGCTCTATTTTTTAAAAGTGAAGACAATTTGCACTTTTAGTACTGACATCAATTGGATGCGTCTCAAAAAGATGTGGCGGGCCGTATCTGCCTTGACACCCGTGAATTAAACGTCATGTCATCTACAGTATATATCTTACGTGGATTTAAATGGACATGTAAAGTGCCAACACAGTGGACATTTTGCCGCTCAGATGTTTGGTTTTCAGGTCAACACCTAATTCACTAATCCAACGCTCGGACGAAAATGTGCTGGCGTTGCCAGATAATGCAAGCGTGGGCTCTCTGGTGCGCACACGCTATCTATCAGCTATGCTGGAAGGTAAAGAAAACACATGGCTTAGCTTTAGAAGAATCGGAGGCGTTGCGCGTGGGTGCCTACATTTCTATACACGCTTCTCCGAGCGGGGAATTCATTCTCACGCCTTGCTGTGGAGGTTCCGAATGTTGGGCGAAGTTTCAAAGTAGATGTGTCAGGACCGTATGCAAATGTCATCAGCCGTTTCGAAGCGTACGATAGGAAAGCGCGCTGCTGACGTTATGAGCATTATTTGAAGGTCGTCCCGACTGAATTTGTTTTGTGAAATTTCAGGCAAGAAGCGCCGAGTTCCCCGAGATGCGGAGCGAGCCGCTCATGCGCTCGTCGTGCGGCAGCAGCACAGCCAGCATGAAGGTCAAGAATGTGAAGAAGTGAGTCGACGCAACAGCCTCCTATCTACGTATCTGCCTCCGTTGTTTGTTTTAATCATGCGTCTGCATGGCTTCTCGCATTCTATTTCGATCTGCAACCTCTTATTACTTCCACTGTACGCACTAAACTAAACTCTGTGTTTTCCTCTCGAGTGTTCTGACTGACCATCTGTGTTTTTTCGTGTAGACTTTGCTTTACCAAGGGCCACTTTCCCAAACTGGCAGAATGTGCTCATTTCCATTATGAAAATGTGGACTTTGGCACAATACAGGTAAGGTCATTTTGCTTATTACAATATGGTATACTCTCACAATCATATTCATTGTTAAAGAAAAAAAATAGGATTAAGATTGAAGCTGTCAGAATGAATCCACTTTTGGTATTTTGTCAGACTTTCAGTGGCTTCACTGCTTCTGGGCGGAAGCCAGGAGGGGGCAGCATTCAGCTAATTTGCTGTTACTTGAGAGTCCGCTTCACCTGCAGCATAATTGTTGCTGTAATTTGGAGGGCAGAATTTCATTTAATTGTTGTGTGTTTTAAGTACCAGTTAATGGTTGACATAGTGGTTCTTGTAAACTACATTCCTGGGCAATTTTGCTGATGTGATTCTTGGTGATTTTGGAAAGGTTGCAACTGCCCCCCACTGTGTTACTAACTCGTGTTTTAAAGAGTATTTATTGTCAAATTTCTGCCAACTACGTGGCAAATTTAATGACGTTAGCCTCCGTTGTCCGTACATTCTGTTCTCCGACTAACTGTTGCCGTACACGTCGTTATATTTGACTGACAAGCCAGGACAGAGGCACAAGACGATGGTATTTCTCCTCTTTGCAATCAGCCAAAAATGAATTCAGAGCTCAGTCTGTCTTTTTGTTGAATTTTGAAGCCACTGAAATGAACTGTTTATGTAACGACTGAATGAGTCAAGCCTCAGCACGTGATTCAGCCAAAGACAGAACACATGTCTATTATGTTTACCCTGAATTTGAATAACAGATGTGGAAGGAAGTGCCATTTTTTTCACCACACCATTATGACAGCTCGAGTTTTTTTTTTTTTCTTTCTTTCTTTCTTTTTGTGCTGCCATGCAGCAGCTAATTAAGAGCGACACCTTGGTCAGCCTACCTTGCGGAGCAGCTCCATCCCCCCCATGGTGTGGTGCTGCATGGCCGATGCATGACTTGCATCTGACGTGACAGGTTTACCCCGATTGTCTGTGCACTTCATTTTGTCTGCGCTCGTACCGTCCATCCATCTTTCTATCGATCTTCTCCTTCTTCATCCCATTGGCTGAGCAACACGACCACATGGTTCACCCCCCCGCACACACAAAAGACCAAGGGGTGACGCAAAGGAATGAATTCCCTTCCCCGGTGAGATCCAATCCATCAAGTGTGCTGCCGTGTTGCAGTGAGGCTCGCGCACAGCCAGCCTTGCAAATCACAAACACCAATTGAAGCTAAAGGTCAAACACGATCTGATTGCTTTTAAGTCTCGATTGTTGAGTCTATTGGCGTAGACAAAGCAATGTAGGGCTATTGCCTAGCAATAAGATGATGTTGAGCCCCTGTCACATGTTCTCACAAAAGAGATCTGTGGATTTTTTTTTGTTTGCTACGGATGATGTAACTGTTTAGAGCCAGCCAGCCAGCACGGCCCCGCTTGGAGAAAACAAAAGAGCAGTTGGCGTGCACTCATTCTCACCCCCATTCTCATTCTCTCATGCAATCGGAGGATTGAGGAAGGCTCAAGTGAAAATTAAGGGGTGTAATTGATTATCAAATTAATTGATTTATATTATTTTTAGTATATATTATTGGTATATTTGATTTATTTTTGTTATATTTGTATGATTTTTTTGTATTTGGATAAACGTTCAATTGTTTTGATCATTTTTTAATCAATAATTGTCTATATCTGAATTTCAGCTTCTCTACAGTAATTATTGTCCGTTTTTTTTGTAGCCCTCCATGAAACGGAGCCAATTACCTTTGTGTCGAATCGAAATCAAATATTTGCTTTTCATTTTGAAAACAATGACCAACAATTTTGCCAGTCATCATTAATTCACGTTTGTGCATTTTCTGCTCGGTCAGTCTGATTCACAGATTTATCAATGAAACAATTGATAGATTAACGAATGATTCAAATAAAAAAAATGGTTAGTTGAGGCCTCTTTGATGGAAGCACAGGCATAAATGTGATATTTTGGCTGTTTAATAGGCCAAAATATTTTCCAAGCAATACCAGGAGAGAAGTATAAATAATGTGTTCTGTCTATGATCCAAAGATCTTTCTCTCTCAAGGCCACGCGCATCCGCTCTTGCAGGATTTGGCCACTTAACTGACACCCAGCTGGTCAATAAGAAACCACTGGTGCAAAAAAAAACCAATAATAATCCCCGTTGTTTATTTTGACATTTTCCAAAGTTTTGTTTTGATCTTCAATTAAACGTAAACTTCCTTAAATGCAGGCAGGCAGGCAGGTCGGCTGGCAGGGAGGTGCCTGTCCCAAAAATGTTGCTTGTGCTTGCGTATGTAATCTAGTGGTGAGTCTTTTAGTCTGTGACAGATGTTTTGCTGAAATAGAGGAGACTGTGTTTGAAAAGCTTAGCGGATATCATGTAAGATATCCATGTCTGAAGTATTACATTTTCTGAATGTCACATTACACGCTTGGCTTCTGAGACAGAATCACTTGAATATTTGATAAAAGACCTGCAAGTATTGCTTTCTTTTTTTTTCTTTCTTTTTTTTTCATGTTTTGAGTTATGCCTGCTTGCGATTTCCTTCATTCTTGAAATACTGTGTCTGAGAGGTCAGGTCACTTTTTTTTTGGAATATATCAACTGTATCTCTTCAAGCCATCGCTGAGCATTGGCGAGTAAATCTAACTGGGTCAACATTGGATTAGCATTTTGATATTCTCAAACAGATTGGTGCTCAAGAATGATTTGATTTACCTGCGGCCACTCAAATCAAAGTCACTAGCTGGAGCAATCTTTTATTGTGAAAGGGGCAAACGCAGTTTTTCTTTCTTTTTCTTTTCACCCCCATTTACCTCCTGCCCCCTTCATGTCCTTGTTCTTTCTGGCTCTCTCTCTCTCTCTCCCTCCATCCTCTCTCTTTGTCTCGGCCGGCCGGGAATGTACCAACCAGGGAGAGGAAGATGAGGACACAAGGAGGGGGAGGGGTGGAGTAAGTCCTATGTCAGACAGGGTTGAAGAAGAGGAGGAGGAAGAACGAAGAGAGAGTGAGAGAGAGAGCGAGAGAGAGAGCGAGAGAGAGAGAATAGCATGTGGGATTGTGAACACGCGTGGCAGAATCTGCAGAGAAAACAGCCGCAAAGTTTTTGACTCTCTCTTTCTTTGAATGTAGTGGCCACTCGTTATGATTTTTTTTTTTACAAGCGTGCCCAAAAGCAAAGGAAAGAATCAGGATTGATGGTCACAATGGCAGGATGGCTGCCGGCGCCAAATCAAGGAGATGAAAGCTGTCCTGTTGAGGAATCTCCCATTTAAACATCACAAGCTGCAAGTATTACTTTTGCCAGTGTTGTGGAACAACCCGGGAGAGCTAGTCTTGAACGTCCTCCTGCCCATTGGAATTGTGCGCCTGAAACTGGACTCTGTGGGACGGTATGAGAAAAAGAGACTGGAGACAGGTGTTGGGCAGTAAAGGAGGGGGAACGTGGCGGTGTGAATCTCCACTGCACCCACGGCAAGGAAGGAAGGAAGGAAGGAAGGAAAGTGTGCCAGCTAACATGGCCAACACATGAAAAGCACATTTGACATTGCTGTGAGTACTCAAGTGTGTGTGTGTTCTTTTTCCTATTTTTTATGATGAGCAACATGGTCTTGCTACTTTATAGATGGTGTTTTCCATTCTGGTTTGGCTTATACATATGGATGGATAAGCATGACTTTATTGTAGCTAAGATGGAGTCACTTAAGATGAAAAATCAAAGGTGGATATGGTTTCCAGAATGCCAGTGCTATGTATTTGTGCTGGGCAAAAGCAGGAGCACTCAGTGAGTGGCAAGCCTATAATGTTATTTCCATTGGAGATCAAATTGCTGTTTTGAGCGCTCTTGTGTTTACGGTTTCCTGCACCGCTGGAAATTTCCGTGTATCTTTAGAATAACTTTTAATAGCATGTGCTTTTAGGGCGCAGCTGTGAGTCAACCTGCTGCCTTCTTTCGAGGTAGGCACAAAGATTTCAATGCTAACACGAGACAGGGCTAACAACTGTCATTTTGGACATTTTAGCCTTCAAGCGCTCATCTCGTTGACATACCAGGAGCAACATTTGGACTTTTGGAAGGAAAGTGAAATTGCTGCCAGAGCGTATCACGCTCACTTGCAGTGGTATTTTCCTTCCAGCCAGCGCCTTGATTCTGTTTGTGAGTGAAAGCAGGCCAAGAAGGATGAGACAGAGCCAAAATCATTTGAAACAAGAAAAGTGGAACTGATTTGAACTTGTCGTCTTTGTTGAGAAGAACCGCTTTACAAGTTTTGACTCTTTGTAGCCACGAAATATTTGACATGTCTTTTACTCTCATCTTTTGAAAAGCATTTCTCAAAGCATCACACCAGAAGAAAGTAGAAATGAAAATCCTTTTGAACAAAAAAGTCAAGCTGATGAGGGACCACTGGGGAATTTAGCCGCTGCCTTCTGATTAAGACGTAATATTCAAAGTGAAGGACCCCCGTTAGCGTGACACCACATCTTATTAACGTCAAACAATAACAATCCAAACTTGAAATGCTCATGACTGTGTTGTCTTTCAGTTGTCTCTTGGCGATGAACAGAGTGAAGTTACGCGCAACAGCCAAGAGTCCAAGGAGCTTGTGTACTTGGTTCATATTTCCTGCCAGGTGAGCTTGTCCTCATAAACAATGACACAACATAGAAAAAATCATCCAAAAATATCAAAATAGGTAAAGGCCAAGCACTCTATGTGGCCGCACTGTGACGATCACTCGGGCTGAAATGTTTACGAGTTCCAAGTCAGTTTCTTGAGTTTCCAACAGAGCATATTTTGTGGTGTACTCTCTTCATTATTTAGAATGATCCAAAAACTGAATGATTATGGATGGAAGATTGGTTTTCATGCGCTAGCCTTCATCTTCCCATGTCCCAGTTGAACGTGGTTCCATTTCTGTTTACACGGCATGTGCATAAATGAACCCAAACAAACAGACGTACTCCAGCTGCAGAGTAGCTTTGCCCTTATTTCCTCTGCTGAGATTTTTTTTTTTTTTTTATTCCATCCGCAGAAGCTATTCCTTTTCCTCGTCCTTGAAAATGACACACAAGTATGCAGTTGGAAATTCCATCTAGTACTTCAAGCCACTGGAAATATTTTCAATCATCCTTTATATAAAAAGAGATTGCAAATAGTTCTGTTTGGATTTTGAATAGAAATATGGATTGGTGCAGCATAGTTTAGTTGCGTGGATGGGAACTGGATTCCCAGTATGAAAGTGGGCCAGTAAAGCTTAATGTGTGTTCACTCAGCCTACGGAGACTTTTCAGCCCCGCCAAAAGAATCAGTGGCTTGAGTGCTGTGCTGAAATCTCAGTGCTCAGATTTTGGCCCCAGTACACACAAACTTTTTCAGGCCGCAAGATTCTCTCACTTGGTTAGGCAATTTGGAGCTTCGCCTTAGTTGGCGTTGAAAGAGACAAGCAAAATGGAATGGCAGCTAACGTTAGCAGGCTCTGCTAACGTGCATGTTTTTGGAATGTGGGAGGAAGTGCCGCAGGAAAAGCGGCGCTGTGATTCAAATGAAACCTCAAAACTCAGGCAGATGTGCTGACCACAGAGGCCCACTGTGCAGCCAAGCTTTTATAGAAATTGGTCAGGTAGCTTTTGTCACACCCAAATGAATCATGACTCGACTCTCACACGATGTTTTCTTTTTTTCAGGGTCGAAGCTGGATCGTGAAGCGTAGCTATGAGGATTTCCGTGTGTTGGACAAGCACCTGCACCTTTGCATCTATGACCGTCGTTTCTCCCAGCTGCCCGAGCTGCCAAGATTTGACAGTTTGACTGATCAAGCAGAGGTGAGCTCTTCAAATGCGTGCATGTGGACTGTAAAGAAGTCCTTCCAAGGATGTCGCATGACACTCTTAAACCTTTTCCAGAAACTCAATTTTACAGTTGTGGCGCTCCAACAAACTGAGTCAGAGTCATAAACAGAAAAAATGTCAGGGGAAAAAAAAGATCCCTCTATTTAGTAAGCTTTCAGCTGATGGCAAAAAGTTTTTTTTTTTTTTTTTTGAATTTCAAACTTCCTCTTTAATTGTTCCTTCCGTGTTAGTCTGTTTCCCAGATGTTGTTGGGTTACCTCTCCCGGCTTTCAGCCATTGCTGACAACAAGATCAACTGTGGGCCCGCCCTCACGTGGATGGAGGTACATAGTGCACACTTTCCTCATTTGCAGAAGAAGCAGTGTGTGTGTGTGTGTGTGTGTGTGTGTGTGTGTGTGTGTGTGTGTGTGTGTGTGTGTGGGCAGGGCAGCAGAGATGATGTGGAAGGAGGTTGACTCAGCAGTTATTGCCTTTCCATCCATAACTCAATAGACGCTGTCACGTCTTTGTTTTGCAGGTTGACAATAAGGGTAATCATCTTTTGGTACACGAAGAGTCATCCATCAACGTGCCGGCAATTGCAGCTGCCCATGTGATCAAGCGCTACATTGCGCAGGCTTCAGACGAGCTGTCCTTTGAGGTGACACCCATCCATACACAACGCTCAATGGCTCTGACAGCGCACAAAGAATGCATTCCATTCAACTTCATAGTCCTCAAGAGACCCAAAAAAGATTAAAAAAACCCACTGGAAACGAGTTGCCTCTTCCAGGAGCCGTGCTCAATTTGACAAACCTAACAAGTGAAATGAAACAGAAAAAATGAATCCAGTGGTTCTTCTCCTGGGTTCTGAGCATTTTCTCTTGCCTTCAGGTTGGTGACATTGTTTCAGTCATTGACATGCCTCCGAAAGAAGACACCACATGGTGGAGGGGGAAGCACGGCTTTCAGGTGTGTTAGCATTTGCCTCGTCTGCTGCTTTTCTTGATGACTAATGAGGAAGCAAAGTTTGGAATGAAGGCTAAATGGACCCAAGCCCACTAAAATCAAGTTCACATTTTTTGCGATGGTTTGACTTTTTTTTCTATTTACAACTCAGCTGTTTCCAACAGTCATTAGTGCTCTGATTTTGTTTTTGTGCCTTCTTTCCCTCCAGGTTGGCTACTTTCCCAGTGAGTGCGTGGAGCTCATAAACGATAAAGTGCCACAGTCCATGACCAACTCGGTGCCAAAGCCAGGTAGTGTTTGCCCTTTCCTTTCAAAGCATTTCGTGAAATGTTGTCGGAAGGAAGCAACGGTTCACGCCGGTTGAGCGATAAGGCTGGCTTTTCGGGGAGTACTTTGTTTCAACTTTTGAGTTTTGACTCAGCACTTTGTATAGAAGCCAATAAACGTGTCAAAAACATGACTGGAATACTCAAATACATATGTAACAAATCTTGAGCACAATATCCTGGCTCGGACGGACTGCACATTTTTTTGTACTTGTAAATTTCAACAGCAAAGGCTGATTGATGATGACTTTAATTCACAAGAATCTGGCTGGCCTTGGAATGAGACTATTGCAGCTGGCTGCTAATCACCAGAAAGAAGCATAAAGCGCCTGATGAATCAGAAATGCTTCTCATGAGCGTGTAGTCAGATGTGGCACATGGACAACACACAAGTGAATATTTCAATTGATGTCTGCACACTCTCCAGCTTTGGTTGGAGCAACACTGTGTGTTTGGATTCTCTTGCATGCACTTGGTACATTTATTTTTTTCTAAACTCCGCTGCTACCGAAAGCATTATTAACCTGAACGGGCGGAGCGAGGCTTAAATTGATTGTCAGAAATACAACGCGCATTGCTTGTTCTCACCGCTTTGATGCATCTTTAATCGTGACGTCTCCTCACACACACACACACACACACACACACGCTGGAAGTGTACGGATGCAGTACTTGCACGTGTCTTGATGTGTTTGACTTTGACTCCTCTGCCTCAGCGTCCCCGTGCTCTGGCCTGCCGCCCGCCTCATGGAGTCTCTTCCCTCCCTGTGCGTGTTGGTATACAAGTATACGTACTTCCACCCGCTCCATGCATCCCTCGCTCACTTACACATAAAAACTGTGATTGTGTTGCAGTTTGTTTGTCGGATTACACACGATTTGAGATACGATGACCTTGTTGTAATCGAAGACTGCTTCTAAGTGCTTCTCTCCCTCTGCTGCTTTTCTCATGTGTCCATCCGTCCATCCATCCGTCCATCTTTCTGTTGGTCCATCTGCTCGTCGGGATGCATGCAGATTTGGAGATGGAGAGTGTAATACAGGACAATGCATGGGTGGCCGACCCGCTTAACCACTACAGCCTAAGTTCAGGTAGAAAAAGCTCCTTGTTGTGCTGTGCCCTAAACGACAATGGCTTCAAACCCACAGTCATGTTTGTTTCACTTTCATTTGTTACGGTACCTCAAAGCAAATATGTCACATCAATGATGGCTCTATTTCTAACTTTTGGTGAGAGTCGTAAAAAAAAATGTTCAAATAGAAATTGATGTTCAATATAATGTTCAAATATAAATGATCATAATCTGGTTGTTGCATAAATTTGTAGGCCCATGTGAAAAGAGATATGTGTTGGATTCCCCAAATTGCAAACAATAGTCCTATTTGCATTTAAGGTTAGCCCTGCCCATCAAGCTCTTCTTCTTTGCATAATTACGTTTCAGGTTTGTCAGAATAATCGTTCCGGGCATCATCACATGCAATTTGTGTATAAGCGAAGAAAGCTGCACGGTTGCTGAAGATAGTAGTTGCATCCCAACTTTGAAAAGGGTATTCAGAGAAGAGAACAATCTTGTCTCCAGTTCTCTTTCTGTCTTGGCCCCTAAAGGTGTTATATGCAAATGAGTTGAAGGGTGAGCCAGGTTACTGCAGCATTTCTCCAAAGTGCTCAATGTATCCTGAGTCTGGATGAGGTCCAGCTGTGTTTGTGCAAGTCCAAAACTGAAAGAGCGTGGTAGGGGTGTCACAGTTCTGGGTCCTGACTAGCCATGATTTATTTAATCCTTTCACAGCAAGGGGGGCCTGTAAACCCATCCATTGAGTGCTAAGCTTTGTTCTGCAACAGTATGAATCGCTGTCTCCCTCTCCATGGCGACTAAAAGAGCACATTCCTGTTGGGAGCTACAAGCACTGAAAAAAAATAAAAAAAATGTACTTGCTCTTCCTTGATCCAATCTGTGCTTTCCAAAGCATTGCTAAGCCCCAGTGTAATGATGGAAACTGATATGACACCAGACCGGTCGTTCACCGAGATAAAAAACAAATTGATGTGACTCCAAATGCAAACGATTGCAGCCGACGCTTGGGTATCTACTGTAGTCGCCATTCATTTGATGATGAAAATGCATATTCAGCCTTTTTTTCCTTTGACACGTACTAGTTGCTGGGCCAAATGTTTAGCAAGCCCTTGATTTCCACGCCTATTGTCATCATGTCTGGGGACATGTGATTTGGGCAGCTGCTTGAGCATAAACTCAATGAGCTCAAACAGCTGCTTATGTGAAGGAGGGAGGAAGTCATTGAACACAAAATGTGTGAGACGGAGAGTCTGATTTGTTCCCAAGGATCCCGGCTCATTTCCTGGTGCTCCGGCTCTGGGCTGTGAAATTCTCCAGGTCCCTTGTGTAACGCTCCACATGAGTAATCTTTACGACTGCATCTCACTGTTGGTGGTGCCGGTGATGATCTATATCATAATTAACACCACATTGCTCTGTAATGTGTTGTTGGGCAAAATTGGAACGTGAGTGTTACGTTGAAGTCACATGAAGTGGAAGAGTCGCATGATCGTGGGCCATCAACAAATCAGTTTAGCTTGACTTTGAGTCCACATGCCTCCTTAACAACTAATTTCAGGAATTACAAACATTTCTGGGAAGCAGCGGGGCCCCCATAGGGGAGAAAGTTGAAAGGTAGTCGAAATGTATACAGTTGAACTACAGTACGGCGTGACTGCTCGTGTAGCATAATTAATCAGTGTTTAATTTGTTATTGTTACATGTGTTTGCTGTCTGCATCATTCATTGCCCCCCCCCAAAAGATTTAAGCTGTTGATGTTAATTTTAAATTCCATGACATCTCTTCCTGTTTACACACAAAATAGGCAGTTGTTTTGCATTTTCTTCCCTTTTTGTAACCTGAAGTGTAAAACAACAGTATGTAGTGCTGAATCAGCATTTTTGGCATACACCCATAGCAATTATTTACAGCGCTGTGTGTGGTTTCACTGTAATAAGTCTCGAGGTCAACCTTTACGGTATTCTTACTATGGTATTATTACGGTTAAAAAAAAAACGATGACACTCGGTCACCGGCTCATATTACCCTTTGGGGTAGTTGTTCTTTATTATTATCAACTTTGGAATGTTCCCGTTTTTAATGTGAGACGTAGAAGTTGAACCGAGTGTAGGTGTGGAATGTTCCACACATGTTGGAGCACTTGAAGGCAGCACGAGTCGATATGGAAACCAATGCCTGAGCGCAGGCGCGCTCACGCAGACGCACACGCACACGCACGTCTTGTATAGTAAGCACGCGCGTGGAGTTATTAGCTGACAGAGCAAAGAGGACAAAGTGGTCTGCGGCTCTCGTTAGTCCGTTTTTTCCCTTTTTCAACATTTGTGAGTAGGTGCGAATACAGTCTTGGCCCACTTTTGTCCAGTTGCGGAAGAAAAAGACGAGCGTACGGTTGGACCTTTATTTGGTTAGAGCCCGGGGGCGAGCCTCGTACTGTACTGTACTGTACTGTGGAAACAAGGTAAGAAGATAGACCTATTTGTGTTCTACATTCGTTGTAAAAAAAAAATTACGCATTAGAATGTCCATTTCAGAGTCGTACTTCCCGGTAATGAAGTCTTTGTTTGGCGACAGAAGTGAGGGATTTGCGTGTTGGAATGAATGGCATTCGCTGTAGAAATTAAATCTGGACAAAGATATGATCTTTCATATTTACTATTTATCCCTAAATGTAATTACTGTTCATTTACGCGTGGTTTTCGACTTGCACAATACAAAACAAAGCAGTATTTGATCTTTTCTTCATTTTGTACCACAACCAATCCAGTAAATGGGTCACAGTGATTGTCTTGGTCTGTAAATATTCAATTACTTATTATGACATACGATGTAAACGTGATGATCACTGTAGCATAAATGTTTCTATACCCTGAAATCTGTTGATAGAAGAGAATACTTCTTTTTTTTTTTTATTGCAGCAGTTCAACGAAATGACGTCACAACCCCGTGAATCCATTAATATCAACAGTAAATCATGGCTATTCTGTTCACCTACTGGCCAAAATTCCTGTTGAGTCACCATTAATAGCTGTAAGGCCTGTTATTGGACACTTGGACACGTTTATTCAAACCAAGTCTGTGTTCCTCATGACTGTGGGTCAATAGGGAGGGAGAGAGACCCTACGCCGTTGTTTACACAGTCAGTCTTTGCAATGCAGACAGCAGATGTTAAAGCTGTGTTAAATGTGTGGAAGCACCATCTTGTGCTTTCTCTAAATAATATACGTACACCTTTGCTTTCTAACACAAAACTAGTGTGGACTTTCTTGGCAGAATAATACAGTACTGCAATGTAATATGTTTCTTTTTTTGTTTATTGCTACAGTAGAAATAAAGTCAGACATTTGTTGGGGGGGGGGGGAACTTTTCCTGGAGAGCTGTAAAGTTTCCCGCTTGAGCACCAACAGTAACTGGGTGTGTACAATTGTTGAATCCAGAGGGGGTTTCGGCCAAACTGAATAGACTCGGCCCTTTTAAGACGATTATGTTGATTTTTGTATTCAGGGCAAGGTGGCACACAGTAGTTGTATCAGATAACTCCGGCTCAAGGCTTTTCTTTGTCTCTATGGAGTCGCTCTGTAACATCACTGGTGCGTTTCTATGGTGCTGGAATTTTCCTGCCCAACTGCTTCCTCTGAAAAGTCTCTCTCTGATTACATTGACAGGGCTGTGGCTTTGGGGTTGAAGCAGGGAAAAGAATGAACATTTGCCATTACGTGGATAATTGTTTTCTGCTGTGATGCTTGGCCTCATGTCCTCCCCCCCCACCCCCCTCGCAATAGCCAAGCCTCAATGGGGAAAATTTTTGTCACACACAAGCTCCAACTTAAAGCTGCCAGTGGACCTTTTTAGGCTCCAACGCCTTTTGACTTGTATCTGTTTAGTATTCAAATGCCAAGGAAGGGCTGCAGGCTCAAATTTCCTCAGCTATCATCATCTGGATCCCCACCCTACACCAGACGGCCACATGTCAAAGATTTATGACTGTTTGAAAAATACCATCGGATTAGAAGCAACTTAACTGTGTTTAAAAGTTGACTTTGTGGCCAGGCGGGCGGAGTGTACTCCTTTATGTGTTGGTATTATTTTCTGTGGTTCTACTTCAAATGTTTCCAGCTTGAGTACTAGCTGTGATTTTGTCACATGCCTTGTTTTGAGGAGGACCTCCATCAGCCAGGGAAAATCCAACCAATGATGCAATATAGTAATGACCTCACGGAAAATACATTTTGGGGACAATTGCTTAAATACATTAGAATGAAGCCAAAATGATGTTGTGCTCCTGTATTCGATGTGGCGGCTCTCATATGCGTCCTTCCTACTTTCTGTCCTCAGTGTCGAAGAAGCATGGCAAGCTGATCACCTTCTTGCGTTCCTTCATGAAGTCCAGGCCCACCAAGCAGAAGCTGAAGCAGCGGGGCATCCTCCGGGAGAGGGTGTTTGGCTGCGACCTGGGCGAGCACCTCCTCAACTCTGGACATGACGGTGAGAGAGTCACACTCCAAGACGTCACGGATTGATTTGTTCTCCCTCTGCTCTTCAGAATATTAAAATAAATCGATAGATTTTTGGTTCGTTTGTTTACATTCCTTTTTTTGTCCGTCTGCAGTTCCCCAGGTTCTCAAGAGCTGCACCGAGTTCATCGAGAAGCACGGTGTGGTGGATGGTATCTACCGCCTCTCGGGAATCGCCTCCAATATCCAGAAATTGCGGTATGAGCCTGCAGGAGAGCATTGTTATTTATAGTTGTTATTCATCTCTGCTTACATGTAAATATATACATTACCTGACTGGAATGTGCTTATGTATGTGTGGAACGGATCACTTAGCGGGGTCCAATTTCACTTTTCAGCCACTAGCACTGTCACGTTGCACATCTTCCTAAGGGAACATTAGTGTTCTTTCCTATTTATCGCATTCCACCGGGAGGATACTAAGAATTAGTAGTCATCTGCCATACTTCAGATCTCAGCAACATTCTTCTGTGGTGTTTGCCATTTAAAAGAAATGTGTGTGATCTTAGTTTTTTTTTTAGTACAGTAGTTTCAGCTTTTTTTTTTTTATACCCTCTGTCTTTGCTATCTTTGTTTCTCATCAGGCACGAGTTTGACTCTGAGCAAATCCCCGACCTGACCAAAGATGTTTACGTACAGGACATCCACTGTGTTGGCTCGCTGTGCAAGCTCTACTTCAGAGAACTGCCCAACCCCTTGCTCACCTATCAGCTGTATGAAAAATTCTCTGTAAGTTCCTTAGGAAGTGCTTCCTGTTCACTTCAAATATTAACCAAAGGCCAGATTGTACTTCTGTTACTGATCTGCAAGGAGATTTGTCCAAGTAACAGCGCCTTGTTCATCCGCACGTGTGTGTTTAGGAGGCTGTATCAGCAGCAACAGACGAAGAGCGACTTATTAAAATCCATGACGTCATCCAACAACTTCCTCCTCCACATTACAGGTCAGAGTAGAAGCACACTGCCCCCTTGTGGCTCATCTAAGGAGTGCGGCTCATCTATTCCATGATATGAGGAAAATAAAGTTAATATACTGTATTTGCTCTTGTAGAACACTTGAGTTTCTCATGAGACACCTTTCCCGCCTGGCGGCATTCAGCTACATCACCAACATGCACAGTAAGAACCTGGCCATTGTCTGGGCCCCCAACCTGCTGAGGTAAGTGGAGCATATATGCATTTCTGTGGAGCATTTCATCAACAAACGAGCTGAATGTGTCTTTGTTTGCTTTCCCAGATCAAAACAGATCGAATCGGCATGCTTCAGTGGCACGGCGGCCTTCATGGAAGTCCGAATCCAGTCGGTTGTGGTTGAGTTCATTCTCAATCATGTGGATGTTCTCTTCAGCACCAAACTTAGCTCACTCATTCGCGAGGGAGCAGGTATAACCATCAAAATGTCCCATGACTCACTGTTGCCTCTACTCACACGCTACGTGTCCACAGGTCATAACTCATTGTCACGACCCAAGTCCCTGCTGGTTTCCTCACCCTCAACCAAACTTCTAAGTTTGGAGGAGGCTCAGGCCAGAACTCAGGCTCAGATTAACTCTCCAGTCACTGAAGATAGCAAATACATTGAGGTTGGAGAAGGTCCTGCTGCCCTCCAGGGCAAGTTCCACACGGTCATTGAGTTTCCCACAGAGAGGTTTGTCTTTTGGTGCAACTTGGGATTTATTTATTTTTTTTCAATTCTGTCATAGCCAACTTAACAGTTTTCTTTTTTTTTTTTAATGACAGGAAAAGGCCTCCTGTTAAATCCAAGAAGTCTCCTGTGGGTAGTTGGCGTTCTTTCTTCAACTTGGGCAAGTCTTCCTCTATGTCCAAACGCAAGCTGCAACGCAACCCCAGTGAGCCCAATGAACTAAAGGCCATGGCTCTAGCTGGTGTGTCTCAACTTTTTCACATTGTACAAAAGTCAATATTTCCTGGGCTGGATGCTGATCTCAAATTGATTGTTTTAGGAGGTCGAGGGGATACAGCGACATTAAGATCTGCTAAAAGTGAAGAGTCACTGAGTTCTCTGCATAATGTTGAAGGTAATTGTAGCATACATTTCTATGTATCTGTTCAATCCCACTTGGTTTAAAAACAATTCTCATGGCTCAACAAATGATGTTTTCATGAAGGTCTGTATTTGTTGTCATTTTTCTCAGGAGAGTCCAAGGTGTACCGTCCCCGGAGACCCCGATCGAGCAGCGATGCCCTGTCGGCCTCATTCAACGGCGACTTGTTGGACGGTCGACCGCACTGCAACTCGTACGACAACCTCGGCGCCGCAGAGGACAGCGACGGAGATGACGGCCCCATCTGCGTACCTGCTCTGATCTCGCCTCCGCGCTCAGCCGGCGAAGACGTGGACCTCAGCCCACCAGACATCGGCATGGCCTCCTTGGACTTTGACCCCATGTCTTTCCAGTGCAGCAGCAGCAGCAGCCTCCCCGACGCCGCTTACGCATTTCCCCCGGTGGATCGGCACACGGGAGCGGAAGGCTCCGCTTTAAAGAGGGGCCCTGGCAGCCTCTGGGGAAAGACCAATGGATCTGACCTTATGCCTTCCTCCTTCCTTGACAACTTGACATCATCCTTGTTGCACTCAGATTTGAACCCGGCTGCAGTAGAGAAAGCGGAAAGCCAAAAACTCACCACGTCTTGTTCGTACGCTGACAAACCCACACAAGCCGTGTCCCCCATTAGAAGCGTCAAGACCGCCACTTTGGAGATATTTCCCATGGAGATGCCTGAAAGGACTCCCAGTGAAGCGGGGGGCCCTCCAGAACCTTTTCCTCCAAAAGATTCTCCTCTTTGTGTAAAAGATGAGCCGTCTCGAAATGAAGCTTTCCAAATGGAGCTCCAGTCCAAGTTGGCCAGCGTGGATCGTGAAGCGCTAAAGTCCGAGGACAGCGTTCAACTGGTGTCACGTGAAAGCCACGAGCAGCAAGGTAAGAAGCTCGCTTGGGTGTAGACTGACTTGGCTTCCTGCAATCCAATTGATTTTTCACTTGTTTCCAGATTCAAAGGATTTCACCAGCACACATTCCCTGGGCACTCCGGCAAATATTTGCGCCGCCCCCCCTCCTCCTAAGGATGCCACCCTCACGCTGGCGCTGGTTCTTGCTGAGTCAGCACATCACACACAGTCCCAGCCTCGGTCTGGCGAGACCCCGACGCCACGTGTTTCTGACGGCCGTGCATCATCGGGTCCGCATTTCCAGACTTCCAATGAAGAGGGAAGTGAGAAAATGAGCAATGTGTCAGTCACCGCCATCCGATGCATTCCCTCTTCTTCAAGTCCGTCGAAAGAACAGCAGGTGCTTGAGTTAACCAGCGTGACAACCAGGCCGCCTGAAAGTGCCACGGGCTCGACGACTCTTCTAGAAAACCCCCCTGAAATGGACTCTATTCCTTCAGACACGCGTCATAAAAAGGTCATCCCTCAAAGCACAGCCAACCTGAATTCTCCAACTAGGATGGCGGAAAGTCAGTCCTTGGTGCCACATGACGCGGTGTGTACCACCAGCATTAGCAATAGTAAAGTTAGCACCAGTGGGAGCAGCGCAGCCATTAGCAACAGCAAAGACACCAGAGGCTCACGACAACATCTTGCTGAAGTGAGTAATCATTCTGAAAAGTCAACAATTCATTTTTACTGTCCATATTTATAATCATTGTTTGTTCTCTCCGACAGCGTTGTGTGATTTTTACTCGACGCAGCTTAACATTCATGTCACTTTCTCAGGTGAAGCCAAAGGAAGACGCCAAGCTCACAAGTGTTGCGAAATCCTCCTCCTCCTCCTCATCAGAGCCTCCAGCAGCTCCGAAAGCCAAAAAGTCCGTGTTGTCACCAACACAAAATCAGCGCCAGCCGCAGCAGCAGTCCCACATGCAAATTCAAAGTCAGCCACTATCAAAGGCCAATTCGACAGCGACACCAATCTCTTCTGAGCACGTGGATCGGCCTTATGAAATCCTAAACCCAACACAACCCTGCTGCCTGGAGTCGGCTAAAAAGGAGCCCGCTGGATCCGCACCTCCAGCCCCTCCGGTCCGCACCATGGAGAGCAAACTAGCCACAGCTGCACTCAGTCAAGGTGAAGCCTCTTACCATCCTTCCGAGGCCCTTCATCACCATCCCGTTTCTCCTCGTAAATCTTCCGCACATCCCTACCACGCCAAAAGTGAAGCATTTCTAATGGAGCCTCAAGGAGTGGTGTACTACCACCAGAGACCCGTTTCAATGGGTCCGCATCCCGTGCCGCACCACTACAGACCCAACAGCGTCCCCTCGCACCTCCCCTACGCGTCAAAGTCCGAACCTCAGATACCTTACAGTGCCCGAGTAGACAATAAATACAGCACTTTAGGCCCAAGGTCCTACCACCATTCTATGAAGGCCAGAGGAAACCCCCGCAGTGTTTACGGCGCCGCCAGCCATTCGGGTTACAGCCTTGACCGAAACCACGGCTATCCCACGATTCGCAGAGTGCACTCGCTCCACGTTCCCGCCACCATCCGCACCGTACCCATCCAAAGGACGGAGGTTCCCCCCGATGACATGTTCTATTACCATCGACCGGTGTATCAGTGCAAACCCTACCAACAAGCCCCGCAGCAGTCCTCGCAGCAGGCCGACTATCACGTGACTCAACTGCAGCCTTATTTTGAGAACGGCCGAGTCCAGTACCGCTACAGTCCGTCTTCCGGGGAGGGGCCCTATTACGATCCGGACCCTTACGGCACCAACCGCGGCCGCCACGTCCACTCGGCCTGTCCAGATTCCGGGAGCGTCGTTTGCAGAGCCGGCGGAAAGGCTACAGGGTACCACTACCTCGCTCGCAACCTTCTCCCACCTGGAAAGGAGCACAGCTTTGTGAGCAGGGATATGCCACCTGGGCACGGCGGCATCAAGGAGGTTCCTTCTTACCTTTCTTGGGACCCCGAGGAGTGGGAATGTTTGCGCATGCAGTCTATCCGCAGAGAAAGTCGGGCCAGGCAGAAGGTTAAAGGTCCGGTGCTCTCGCAGTACGACAACGTAGGCTCGCTGGCGTTATTTGACGTCGCCGGCCACGACACCCTGCACTCGCGCAGCAAGTCCGATCCGGGTAAGGCTTTGTCGGGTACGACCGAGAGCAAAGACGGTCGCTATCTGCCCAGACACATGGTCTCGGACCCCAACGTCCTGAAATGTTCGGAGAGCGACAAGCGAGACAGGTCCGACGGGCCGGCCAAGCAAAGCGGCTCCAAGAAATGCCAATCGTCTCATTCCATTCCCGCCGCGCATCAGCAGGAGAGCGGCCAGCATGAAGCCAAAGTCAAGGCTTCGGCCGAAAAGCTCAGCGAAAGCGGCGGGCGCTCCAAACACTGGCAGCCGGAACACGCAAACAAGAGGAGCTTCGGGACACGCTACGAGTGCCACGACGCCGAGCGCCACCGCGGCAAAGGGAAAACGACAAGCGGCTATCGCGCTCCGGAAGATCAGCTGGCCCACTGCAAAGCCGATCGATCGCAGCACGTCAACAAAGCCGAAGCGGACGGAGACTACTCGTATCGCAAACCCGTGCAATCCCACTACGACAATTTGGACGATTACCACCCAGTACCTCAGGGCCCCGTGGAGAAGCGCAGCGGCTGTAACTCCTATCCGGCGGCGCACAACAACAACAACCGAGCGGCGTCGTATTCCACGGCGTTAGGCCAGGGAGCCTTCCTCCAAAGTGAGCTGGCTATCCAGAGGCCAGAAACACAAATATGTACGGAATAACTGAAAAGAAAAGAAAAGAAAGACTTGCGTTGATCAGCCTCTGCAGGACAGTGGACTGTTGTACCGCCTATATTTTTTGCTCTTCTGTATTTTTAACAAATTGTAAAGGAAAATGGAAGACTTTTTACAGAAAGTCCCGAATGTACCAAGAGCCCATTTTTGCTGTGTTCGTCATAATGTATAACATGAAAGATGTGAGCTACTTCAAACAGGAACCACAAATGTCTATTAAGATACATAAAAGAAGATATTTTATAGACACACACACACACACACTAATCTATAGTTGAAGGGGATGTATTTTTTGTAGATGTGGCCACTGGGTTTGAGCATAAATGGGAACAAGTTTTGCATTTTAGAAATGCATGCACTCTCTTACAGAACAGTTCTGTGTACTTCACTGTTCATGACTTTCTTTATTGCAGCACAAGGTCTGAGTGGAGCATTGTGTTATCAGCGTCGTCACACCCAACCAATATGCACACAGGTAGGCAGTACACTGTGTCCATGTTTGTCTTTGGAAAATACGTACGTCTTTGTGAACTTGACAAGAATCTGGCAGTTCATATCGCGTGTCTTTTTGTCTTTTATGTTCTTTGTGACTGTGCCATTTTATGTACATTGATTCAAATTTCTGATGGAATGTTTTGGTACTGAGGGGGGGGGGGACCAAGCATGGCGGCGCAGTAAAAAGCAAAAGAGGTACAGATGTGAAAGAGTTTTTTTTTTTTAGTTACATTTCATTTCCCCATTGCGTTGATCTATTTGTGAGACCTGTTCTATCATTAATAAAAGTTGAGCATTTGTTTTCCTCTAAAACAACAAACATCCCACTTTGTAGAATTGTTTTTGGGGGAGTTCAAAGGTATTTTACTGCTCTTGCCCATATTATGCAAACCATTTATGTAGGTAATTATCGAAATGTGTATTTCAGGCTGAAAAGCTTCGTGTACACTCATTTGGTACTACCCAGTGGAGTTAAAAACAAACGAGTTGTATTCTGTAATGGTTTTATGCAGTATATCGCTTGCAAATGTTGCTCCTCCTGCCTTACCTTAACTTAAGCCTCTTTCTTTCAAGTTGGGCCAGAAGTAAGGCACTGTGTACTTCAATGTGAAATACTTGTCTCTAACCATTGGGTACTTTAAGTTTAGATCTAAAATAAAGAAAACTGTTGGGGAATAGCACTTAACAATGTGTCCATGATGTTGCATTTTTTTCTTCTTTCTTGGTTTAACATCTTAATTGCTGTTGGGCGATAGACATTCAGGTAATAATGACCCCATATCGCGTACTGACAATTTCATTTTCAATTTTGTCTTTACAGGTATATCTCTGAGTGCTAATGCCATTTTAGCGGCTGCTCAACAGCAATTCTTAATTTAAAATATTTAGGAATCACCTTTACTCCAGCTACATTTGATCTCTAGAAGACATTTAGAGCAAGGATTATTTTAAATGTAATGGTCGAGGGAGCAGCAATTGCCTTCCAATCCTATTTATGACGTGATTAAATCTAGATTAACAGTTAAGTCAAATAAAAGATATACAGCGTGTTGAAAGTAGTCTGTGATTAATCCATTACGCAGGTTTGCAGGATTCGATTTTTTAAGGTGATTGTGTTGACAGTGTAATCCTACCTGGTTTATAGCAACAATCCCACTCATTTATTTAGCTAAAACATCTTTACACGTGCATTTAATATACACCCATCAACTAATAAAATGAGCCAAAATGTCCCCAAGCATCAGAAATAATGTTGACTCTCTTAACTCTCACATTGCTTGCCTCCAATACAAATATATGCTGACATTTATGTAACGTTGAGTTAACATAAATCGTTTGTCTAAGCAGATGAAACAGCCTGTTATTTGGAGGTTTATCAGGTTACACGTCGTCAAAAGTAAATCTTACATTTGACTTGCCTTCAACTTGGTTACTTTTCCTGAACATATATTTGATCAGTTTTGTTTCGTGAATGCAGCGATCAGCAAATAACTTCCGAAATACTATTACAATATTTTAGAATTACAACGGAATTATAATGCCGTTGTCCGTATTTGGCAGTGTGAGGTAAATCAAGTGCAATTGCACCGTTTGTTTACATTTGTCGGTAGTTGCATTGTGGGAGACATGATTGACACGGGCGCCATTTTGCTCCCCGCGCTTCCTTCCATTGTGTACGAGATAGTAAATATCTGACACTGCAACAACACGCTCGAGTCACTGCGAGGAAACTAGGCTTCAAATACCCTCGGTGAGTCCATTTCGGTCATATTTTCAGACCGCGACTCAACGGTCATATTCGGTGCGAAATGAGTCTGTATCATTTTGTCGTTTGTGTTCAAAATGTCGACGTTTACGATAAAGCGGAAAAGCTGGCCCCTCGACTACAAGTAAGGAAACGGCTCGGTGCTTCGAAACGCCGACGGGTGTTCTTTTCATCGACGATTTTCACCCTGCTGCTTTGCTTCAGCAGTCGCTTCACATAGTTTCATTGGCACTCGCAGTTGTTTTTTACGTTTTAATGATTAGTGTTTTTACAGTGAAGCTCAGCAAAAGTCGTGTGTCCGACTCAATGTGAATAGTCTTTAACGTTTCATATGCGGCCATAAATCCTGCGGTCCAGAGGCGAGCGATTATTCGGTGTCCCCGCCCTCAACGACAGCAACATGACAGCTCATTGGTTGTTAGGCGAGTGAAAGACAACGCTGATTGGCGGCTTTCAAAGCGTCACAATGTATTGACCACTTGGAGAAATAAACACTTTACGGACTGAATCTCGTTAAAAGAACAACCAATTGTCAAATATAACCACAAACTGAAAGCAGCCAGTTTATGAAAAGTAACTGTACGTTTTTCTAGCTGTCATTATGACAAAGAAACCGTATGAGCACACACAGAACACACGAATGGGTGTCGTCACCGATATGAAAGAAATTTGTAATCAATGTTATTTCCAGGCGCATCAACGTTGTCACCTTGGCAACAGTCACGTGAGCTATTCTTTGGAATCTCCTACTGCAGGATGATTGGAAACCGGGGTTGCTATGTGACGTCATACAAACGCGTGCGAAGTCAATGCACCGCCTTGTTGTTTGGACTAGCAAGTAAACTTCAGAGTTGAGATCGAGTTTACTTGAGTCATTTCAAGGTTCATCCATTTCAGTGACAGTTGTTGGAAAAAAGAAACTTCATAAGTGTCAATATAGAGCTTTGCTCAAATCATTGATATTTGACCAGTGACAGTGAGTAGTCCAGCTGTATTGCATTGAGTTGCATTATCTGAAGTCATGTTCCAGTTGTGCATATGAGTCTTAATCTGTGATACCTCTTCTAGGTTGATACTCTGTGGTTATGGCTCGTACCAAGCAAACCGCCCGTAAGTCCACAGGAGGAAAGGCTCCTCGTAAGCAGCTGGCCACTAAGGCTGCTCGTAAAAGTGCCCCCTCAACCGGTGGTGTTAAAAAGCCCCACCGTTACAGGTAACCTTGGCAACTAATGGAGACAATGATTTCAATACAGCAACCAAATAGTAGAAGGTCAGACAAATTGGGCACAATTATAATGGAGAGTTCCATGCAGTGAGGAGGTACGTTTGAAAGTGTGTATTTACCAAGAGCTTGCTATTGTTTTTTTGTCATTGTTTCTCAGGCCCGGTACCGTGGCTCTGAGGGAGATTCGTCGGTACCAGAAGTCCACAGAGCTGCTGATCCGCAAACTGCCCTTCCAGCGCTTGGTCAGAGAGATTGCGCAGGACTTCAAAACTGACTTGCGTTTTCAGAGCGCTGCCATTGGTGCTCTGCAGGTGCGTGTGTTTATATTCGAGATTGTTTGTGTTTATGGTTTATTTTCAAATGTGATCTTTTACCTGTGTGTGTCTGCAGGAAGCCAGTGAGGCATACTTGGTGGGACTGTTTGAGGACACCAACCTGTGTGCCATCCACGCCAAGAGGGTCACCATCATGCCCAAGGACATCCAGCTGGCCCGCCGAATCCGTGGAGAGCGTGCTTAGAAAGCACCTTTTTTTTTGACATTTGTTCCCTTTTTCTTTCTTGACCTATCCTCACTCCCATCTCAGCTTGTCAGTAGATTCTTAAAAGGTAGATTTACTTTATGTCGATGTCTGCTCTCTGATGTTTCATCGTCTTCACCAAATCTTTTAGGGTACCTTTTTCGTGCACTTCCACCGTGTTGAAGATCAGACGAACATGGGCGTGCATATTTGACCATGCTGGCTTTTAGGGGGCGGGGCGTATCCAGACACCACCAGTCACACTTTTGGGTCCACGTGGATTCCTGGGCTGCAGAGGGGCTAGTCTGCTTAAGGGGAGCTGCAACTTCCACAGCAGGGTGCTATTAAAACTAGCCCCAACACTTCTGCCCTGTCTTACACCCGCATAGTCCGTTGTCAGACCCCCCCCCCCTCCATTGCAGCACACTAACTTCTCAAAGCACAACTCTCTCTGAAATGTGTGCAGCCAGTCACTTTGTGTGCATGTGTGAACTCTGATCTTTTCAACCAGCTGTAATCAATAAGCAAAATATCTTAGGGTTATTGTGCTTATGGTGTCTGTTTTTTGTTTTACTCATCAATATCACAAATGATCCCTTCCACTTACAGAATCAAAGCATGAAAACTCCAACATGGTGAAGGTGTTTTTTGGGGGGGTGGGGTTTCCTTCTCAGTTTTCAAATTTTTCAACTTTTGGTCATTTGAAAATCAGAACAGGGCTTCTGTCCATCATTAATAGTTGTATTTGCAAAATGTAGCCACTAAGGGGCGACGTTTTACCAGCAGTCGTTGCCTCGTGGTCAAACCATAGTTTTGGATTGTCACATCTCTCACTTCTCTCTCTATCCCTTTCTCCAAGTTTGTAATACACACTATAATCTCATTGCTTTCTTTTATATTTTTAGTAAATACTCAAGGGTTTCAAATGTATGAATAAGCTGATCTTTGTATTTTCCAAATTTCTCATATTGTAGCATTAAATATATGTCAAAAAGAAACCAAAGTTGATGTGTTTATTTTGCTCAAGTGGCATTAAACATGGTCTGCTAACAGCCGTGCTATGCTTGCCGTATAGAGAAATGCCCCTAGGTGGCAGTGTAACACCAGGCCAAGTGGTTTGACAGGCCCCTTCCTGCAGTCCAGTCTGCGCGACGCACACTATGCTACAGTCCATGCCTGCTGCATTGTCGGTGAGCGTTTCTTTCATACACCCTAAATCATCCGAATTCCATCGTGGAAACTGCTTGTCACCCTTTAACACCTACCAATGCTTTAGATCGCAACTTTCAAGACACCTGTGATACTGATTAAAGGACACACCTTGGTTGGGCGTGTCACTATGGTCAAATTATTTTCCAGGGGTACTATCATGTTTTAAATATTCCTTAGCTTTATCTCTGATAACTTGCAATGATCTGACAAAGACATAATTCATTTGTGTGATGTTTACCCCATATTTGTGGACGGAAAAGTCCATTATTTCAAAAAAAAAAGTTTGCTAAATATTGGAAAATATTCTAAGAGGCAACATGTTGGTTTTAGTGTAGAATTTCTTGCTGTAGTTGTTTTGCAATATTTTTGGCGTGCACACGTACACTAAATGTATCGTTTTGCTCTGCACTGTGTCCCTCCCCCATCACATCTGCTCCTCCCCAGGATTACAGTACAAATGTCTGTCTGTCTGTCTGTCTCTCCCAGTGTGTGTGTGTGGGGGGGGCACAAATGTAATGTGCCCTCTCTGAGAGGTTAACCAATCAGGATGCACAGATGCAGGGATTAACCAATCACACCACACAAGGAGGGTGGAAGAGATTATTTTGTGCACAGAGTGGGATTAAATCAGTGCAGAGTGCAAAAAAGTGATTTGAAGTGCTGGTCGTCCATTTCTGTTCCATGGAACTATTCAAAAATAGTCACTCCACATACAAAGTAAAATCAGGTTTTATTTATATGAAGATTACATCCAACATCTCTTTGGAGTGACCCATTCACGTCAATTTAATGTACATTTTTTTCCGCACCAACAATCAATTGATCATTCCTCTATGCAACGACACAATAAAGCGTAATAGAACTCAAAATTCACAAACATGGCAAATGTGATGCTTTAAACGTCATGATATGTCTGGAGTTGGAAGGATTGGATGAATGCGACATACAAACATGTTGTCGCATGTATCGGATGTTTGCGTGGCTGTAATCAGGTCATGTTGGGATTACCAAATTGTCCGAGGAGAGGAGTGCGGCGATGGGCGAAAGAAGGGGGAGCGCTGAGATTCATAGCGATAGGCCTTAATGGAAATGTTTCAGCCACTGTAAAAAGTACTTGAGTTTTGTGATCATAAAATAATAAACTGTCATCGAAGGCGTGCGATTAAAACAAAGGACGCATGAATAGCGAATGGAAAAAAAAAAAAGACCAGATGGAGGGAAGGGGGAAAAGCAAGAGAGTTTGGAAAAAGAAGGAGAGGAGCATAGGATAGGCAATAATCCTGACTAATTCACTTAGGGCATTGCTGAAGGGAAGCTAAGAGGATTGGGACACTTCCAGAATCAGATCAACCAAAATAACCAAGACGGACGGACGGACGGAGCAAGGAAATGACGAACATGACGCTTTGGACCTGACCAGAACACGGTGTGTTCAGACTGACCTCGAGCTAACTGGAACAAAGCGTCTCAAAGCGTCTCAAAGCGTCTCAAAGCGTGCAGACACCTGAAGAAGGATTTTCCGTGCACAATAGCGTATACAGAATAGACCACTTTAATATGACATAGAACTAAAAACAGAAGATCCTAATCGCCGTTCATCAAACTGATTCGGACGATGACACTAAACGCAAACATTGTAGAACAGTACACAAATGCTCGAGAATATATAGTTGCGAACAAATGACATTGAGAAAAAAAAAAAAGAGAAAGAAAGAAATTCACTCTCAATGTGTTTTCATGACCAGGTCTCCTAGAAATTGATAAAGGCTTTTTGATCTGGTGGTTAAAAATATGTTTTTTAGCTTGGTAGCCTCTGCTGTCTTGTCTTCAGATAAAAAGCTTCTCTACCAGGCACGTGCACAGATTGACCCCGACAGAAGATGATGTTCCGGCACCGACCCTTTAAGCCCTCTAAGAAGTGCCCCTTCTGCTGACACCCCCCCCCCCTTCATTCGTTAATATTTTCAAAAGCAAATATTTCACATTATGTCATCATAATTGCCTTCTTGTTGTTTTGACATTTTTTGGAGTTCTTGTGAAAATTGTGCACCTGTTGGACATGTCGCCCACATAAGATTTTTTTTAGTTGTCATAATATGTTAAATTGGTGGAAATAGTTATGCAAAGATTTATCAATCTGGCATTTGAAGGGGTTTGTAGACTTTTCTATCCATTTCCTCTACATTCTCTAGTAACACTTTTAAAATTGACAGTATTAATTGTGTTAACACAATAGATAGATAAATAAATATATACACCATTTATTTATATTGTATAAATAATTTTGCTTTTGCGCACCTTCCCCCCCAAAATGTCTATGCACGTGCCTGTTCCCTACACAGCTAGCCTGGTAGTCAAATCAAACTTATACAAAAGAAAAATCAGCAGCATGCCTCACACTAACAAAGTGGACGCCGTGCTACGTATGGCGCTTTCTAGAGCACCTGGAACTTCCAGGAGTTTTGGTCCTTATGGTCCAGGCAGTCCATTGTAGTGAATCCCAGTTTCCAGGCCTGCTGGTCCTTGTAGTCCAGACAGTCCACCGAGGTGAAGCCCAGGGAGGAAGCGGTGCTGTAACCCTGCGAAGAAAGCGAGGCAGGCGACTGGCTTAGGGAGCCCCCCATGGAGGGTACGGTGATGGGGCTGAGAGCGCCCCCGGTGCCAGATAGCTGCGAGTGCATAGGGGACAGGTAGGCGCTGCAGTCCAGGCCTGTGAAGTAGGAGGTGGTGCTCGCGTAGCCTTGGGCGTAGGCCGACGGCTGGCCGTAGCTCATCGGGTAAGGGGAGGGCCTCTGCATGCAGGGGGCCGTGGAGGAGGCCAGCGGGTCAGGGAGGGGGGAGATGGCCGGGCTCCAGATGGACACGGCCGTGTTCCCCGAGCTCTGGACCAGACCGGGGCCCGACTGGACCGACGAGGGGCTGAAGGAGCCCGGGTTGGGAACAGGATCGGGGGCGCTGGCCTCCTGTACCGGGGAGGCCTTCTTCTTAGGGGGGCGGGGTTTGGACTGCCCGCTGCTCTGCTGCTGCTGCTGACGACACTTGGCCCGTCGGTTCTTGAACCACACCTGGACACGGACCGGGAGAGGGTCATCACCGAGCACTTTGCGCCTGCTTAGTTGAAGCTTTTTTTTTTAAGCTAAAGAAACTCACATCATTTTTGTTGCTCAAATGTCAGTCTTAACAGTGTGTGTGTGTGTGTGTGTGTGTGTGGGTGTTCATGGAAAAGCACATCTTAAATCCATCTCTTTTTTCTATCATGCTTGTCCTGGTCAGGGTTGTGGGGAGACCTCACGTGACATTTGTTGCCAGCCAATCAATCACAAGGCACATTTATTTTGAGACATTTAGAGCTATTCATATTAGAAATGAATACATGTGTGTTTTTTGCTATGATCGCTCTTCCCAAAACCACAGCTTCTCTCCTTTTTTGTACCTCTATTTACAATGTTATGAAATATTTGTTGTCGCTCTGACAGACTATTTGGAATGATTTCATGCATTTGAAGGACACGCCTTGTCTCAGTGTTGATGTCTGACATCCCATCTTGACTGCATTCTAACCTAAAAAATGTTTTGTACGTCCTCTACCTGCACACGTGACTCAGGCAGGTTGATTTTCAGCGCCACTTCCTCCCTCATGAAGATGTCTGGGTAGCGGGTTTTGGAGAACAGGGCCTCCAGGATGTCCAATTGCGTTCTAGTGAAGGTGGTCCGCTCCCTCCGCTGCTTCCTGGGCGTGGCTGCAGATAAAAACATTTTTTTATTTTTTTTTTTAAAAAGGAGATGTCAGCATAGAGATACGCTTCCCGATGTTTTGCTCCCCCCTTGTTTTCCTGTAGGAGATCGGCGTGACAACAAGCAGACTGACAGACAGACAGACAGATAGACAGACAGACAGACAGTTGGGAATCTCCTCTCGTGATCTTGACTTTGCTGCGAGGAACGTTTCGCGAGTATTTGCTCATTATACTGAACTATTCAAGGCTCAGCAGTCAGTTTCCCCCTGAGAGGGAGAAAAACTTTACTCGCTGCACTTTAGTTTGCGCAGTCAAAGTCGCACGTATTTATCCTCCGGGGCGCCACGGCCAAACGCCTCAGAGTATTTGTTTCAGAACGAGTCAAGTGAGAAGAAGCGTTTGGCCTCCCTCGGCGACATTTAACTGAATATCTACTTCTGGAGAATTGACTGCAGGGTTAAATTAGGAAACAGAAACACGAAAAGCTCATCTGATTTATCATTGGAACGCGCACAATCGAATCTGCTTTTCATTTTTAAAAACAGGTTGGATGGGTTATTTTTTCTAAAGCTGGTCTATGGAACAAATTTTAATTTCACCTGTTATGTTTCAGGTCACATTGACTCACGTTAAATAACAAGCAAATATACCTATAAATATATTATATTTAACTTATTTTAACTAATTAATTGTTAAACACTCAGGTTCGTTGTGTCGCGTGCAGAAGCAACGGGAGGATAACTAGACATATATTCATATATATTTTTATTTATATATATATATATATAATAATAAAAATGAGAAGATGAAGAAAATTGTCTCCGGCCTAAACATCAAAAATAAGCATTTGCCTGTTCTCAATATTTTGTTAGTTCAACACAAATATCATTGCCGAAATGGATTAAATTTAAATCAAATATACCTCGTGAAGATAAACGGTATGGATGATGGAATCGAATGAAATGATTTTTCAAACAATGAAATGTTTTCAAATGTATATTTAGATACCGCTTGTGGTTATTTATGCAACACTTAAGTTCATCCACAGAGGGAAAGCAAACAAGCACAATTGAAATAATATAAAAGTTGTGTGTGTTTTTTACTTACACGGATAAGCGACAGTTGTGTGCAGCACGTCCATCCCCGGGCCGGGCAAATTTAACCCGTTCATGGTGTAATGAGGTTGTTTTATGTAGGACATCATCTTGACTGCAGCCTCTTAAATCCCGACGCTCCTGTTTGTGTGTGGGATGGACTGGACGCAACGCAACAGCTGAGAGGCGCACAATCCCCGTGATTCCAATCGTGCGCTTTTTAAAGGAAAAACTTCACTTGGTTAATTTGGAGGAAGATGGTGAGTGCCAAGCATCGTTCTTGTTTTCTTCCTCCGAGTTGTCGCACAGGTTGTCTCGGCCTCGAGTTTGACTTGATGGCTAGATAGAAGATGCTCGACTGACTCGGTTTGCCCGCATAGGCTGCTAATTAGAGGGCGCAAGTTGGCTCTGGCTAACCCCGCCCACCGCACGCACGCACGCACGCACGCACGCGCAGACGCAACAGGTGGAAGGCACACTTGTGCTCGTTTGGTGAAACTCAGTGGAAATATTTAGTCCCCCATGATATATGGTGCACGGATTGGAAAACGAAAAGACAAATTATAGGTGGAAACTGTTGAATTGCAGAGGCGCACGCAAAATATATTTACTTATTTAGCCCTTTGCAGCAGTCAAAGGTTCATATTCATTTGATATGTACAATTATGACCTTTAAATAATTTCCCTTTTGCTGTTGACTGATATCACGTGCTCAAAGCTCAGGTAACAACCAATCACGGTTCAGCTTGCAAACGTCACATGACCATCCCCAGAAAACAGGTGAGTCTTCTCTGCAGGCCCAAACGCTATCAGAACCACAGACCGACATTTGCAACCGAAAACTGGCCTTGACATTCAAGGTGTATTTTTTTTAAAGAAAAAAAGTGGAATGTATGAGGCTAGGTTAAGCATCACTGTTGCTTGCCGGCTGGCTGGCTGGTGTGTTTGAAACCGATTTTTCTGAGCATAGAGCTTTATGAGTCAAAGCGTTAGCTTCCACAGACCAGAAGGAGGCCCTTTAGTAGCATTCGTGGTAAGTAAACAGCCCACCTCTACGTACATAAGGTTAATTACAGCAAAGCATTATACAGACTTAGGTCTTAGATGCCCAATGGCTTTAGGACCTGACATTTTTATGACATCTCCATTTTCAGCAAAACCAGGAAATATATGATCTATTTTTCTATCAGATACAGTTTTACACCCAACAGCTACGTTCATGTTCATTATCGCTCTCCGTCCGTCACTCACATTCACAAACACTTGGTTGGCAAAACTGACAAAGCTCATTTGATTTATCATAATATGCTTTATCTGAAAAGTCTCTTATCACCAGATAAAGGAAGGAAAGACAGAACAATCCTTTCAGTGGTGAAGCCGGGACAGAAGCTGAAAGGAACTATTGCCATCCAAAGTGCACCAAGGAGTGAATTTTCACTTGAAGATGGTAAAACATGGTGGAAGAAGGAAACGAGAGCAACATGCAAATGGATCATTTCATCTCAACAAAGGAAGGAGGAAGACAAACTTTGGATTGTTGCAGTTGTGTAAGCTTTGCTAAGAATATGAGAAAATGGAATTTAATGGAGGTATTGTTGTTGCTGTTTTTTTACATCTTTTTCAACTTTGAAATGCTGAATTATGAAATTGAATGGAAAACATTTATCGGTCAAGTGAGTTTCACAAGGTCATCGAAATACGATGACGGAAACATTTATATTTTTTAAATTGGAAGGTTGCCATCTTCATGGTGTCATATTCATTTTGTTAATGTTTTCCACATGAATGCTCATCATGTCTACCATGTCCAAGTGGAACAGCCAATTCTGCAGCTACAACAGACCAATGTGGAAGAAGACTGAGCTGCTCTAATCCTTGTTGGACTATATCCTCCCCCTAACCATGGACTAAAAGCAGCGGCGCAGGCCATGATGCAAGCTTTCATTTATTATCTATTTATCTCTCTTGAACTGGTACCAGCCTGCGGTACAAGCGTGGATGAAGAAAGGAGGGGAGACACAGGTAGAGATGAAGGGAGGGCTGAAGATGGAAAGAGCGAGAAGAAGCAGGTGAAGGGGCAGAAAGAAGATGGGGGAGGATCCCACTTCCCGTCCACCACTGACACACTGCTGTAGTTAATCCAGATTAGAGCGTCTAAAGCAGGTCGGCTAAATCTGCAGGCCAGCCAGCAATACAGAGGCCGCTCGCTGTCAGTCCCAATCACTCACTCACTCAGTCGGCACGCACGCATGCACGCACGCACACGCCGTTAATCTCCTCTGTGCAAACCAGGTGCCACCAGCAGCTCAGCAAAGACTCATACCATGCAGTCAGCCACGCAACCCCCCCCCCCCCATTTCTAGTCTAGTTTGATATGAGCAAAGATGCAGTCGTTCTTTTTATTATCAGTCATTTTTGATATTTACACACGATAGATGGAAAAAGGGAGAGAATGTTACCTCAAAGTGGGAGTGAGTGCTTAGTTGGGCAGATCCATTTTGAAATGTAATTGTGATTTTTATTGCTCTTAATATTACAATTGTGATTTGAGATGAGTTTTTTTTCCAGGGTTCTCTTCCCATGTATCAATTATTAACAGCAAATGAATCTATTTACAACAGACGACAACATATTCTATGGACTTCAATGCTTTTATGTTCATTAACATGAAAAACAGTTTTTAAAATCTACTTGAATAATAATGATTGCAGTTTTGTTCAAAACACTTTAGACATGCAGTCTTTTAGGAGCTCCGTATGATTACAAAATTCAAGTGTGGCACGAACATAAAACAGTCACATTTGATTAAAAAAATGACTGCAAACAAATCTGTTGCATTATGCTAGCTCGTTATATATTGTTCACCTATACTTGTATACGTGAGCCTAATGAGTCCCGAGTGCGGTGTGAGTTGAGGTGTGTCAGTGGGGAGGATGAGTGATTACAATGGACAGTAATCCTGCAGATGGATTAGCAAGTGCTATTAGGAGAAGAGGGGGTGTAGCACACTGTCACCTCTGAACTATCACAATATGGAGCAACAGCTTTACTGTATGCTTGACACTTTGGGATGGACAGACACACCGACCAAGTGTGCCTCTCCATTGCCGCAATATAACACACTATCCATCTCTGAATATTAGGTGCGCTCTCTAAATTGTAGGCTGGTCTCTTGAGGGAAATTAAAAGTGATTTTTAGTGATTTTGTCTTACTGGTGTGGGTCCATGTAACCCAGTCCTGCATGGTTCATGAAGTGACAATTATTGTTTAATCATAATCTAGTTGTGGTTGGCTCATTTCTCATTCAATGACTCCTTCTTCTGGACTCTGGACAGATGAAGCAAACGACCTTTAAAAGAATGAAGCCTTTTATAAAAGTGGAGACAAGTTGATGAGTGAATTGTTACTGACATCTAGCGGACAGACAATGGAACTTTTGACAAGCGCGAGTGAGTAAAAGCAAATACGTATAGCAAAACAAGGATAGAAATTAAATTTGCGTTTTAGTTTTTACGGTATGGTTGTCTTCTGTCAACTGAGATCAGTTCGCATTTTAAAAAAAATCAGTCATTTGTTTAACATTAATGAGCAAGTTACGGCGTTAATGCATTGCCTTTAACAGCGATGTTGCCCCTTCCAAAATGGCCGCTACGTAGGCACGTTGGTTGGCTTGAAGAAGAAGAAAAAAAGAAGAAGAAGCAGAAGAAGAAGAAGAAGAAGCTGAAGAAGAAGAAGAAGAAGTAGAAGAAGAAAAAGAAAAAGACGAAGAAGAAAAAGACCATGTTATCCGAGATACAAATAAAATATGTTTATTTACTCAACGTTTGTTGTTGCCATTGAGAGCATTGTGGGTGCAGCCAGTAAACGGGAGTAGCTATTAAATTAAAGCGATGCAAAGTGAGAAGACTTGACTTTCCTGGCGGTGTTGGGCAGCTTGTTAACCTTCTACATCATGTTCGGAGAGATGTATCCCTTCGTGGAGGACAGTTTTAGCCGCTTCCCCTCCCAGAGTAACATTTATGGACTGTGTCAGGCCGGGGAACAAGAGCTGCTCGCGGCTACACTCAAAGGGAAGGTTGTCAGCTTCACCTACCAAGAGTTACAGCAAAAAATTAGACCGGTGGCCAAAGAAGTTCAGTTCACCTACATACCAGGTAGATTTATTTGGCAGCTAAATTAAATCAAGCCATAAATCAATCTGTTGTTTACTTTCTTGATCTAAGCCAATACGTGATTCAACTTCTAAGGTTTCTAAAAGAAAGTTATACCTTTGAAATCATTATTGTGATTTGATTGGTAATTGCCCCACCCCAAGCCAAATTCTAATAATATTGATTTTATGATTGACAATGATTTTTAAAACAATATTGCTAAATTTGAATCTCTTCTACCTCATCTATCTAGTTGATGCAGAGATTGTGTCAATAGATGCGTTCAACAAGTCTTCACCCAAAAGTGGCCTTGTGGTGGGCATCACATTCATCAAGGTAAATATCGCAACGTCAGCATATGATTTGAATATTTGAATCATTGTTATTTTCTAACAGGACTCTGGGGACAAAGCCACCCCATTCCTGAATATCTACTGCGACTATGAGCCTGGCTCAGAGTTCAACCTGGAGTCAATTGCACGTGAGTACACTTGTGGCCACTTCAACTCAATCTCCTTCCCAAATGATGCATCTTAAACTGATGTTAACAGAAAGTTGCCTAAATCTGGAGTTGCAGTTCACACCCTTTCAGCTATACCACACAGAGTAAGTTCCATTATGCATAAACTCACTACGATCACCAACAGCTTGATTCGATCTTTTTGTTCTATGTATCTATTTCTCTTGTATTAGAGTGCAGAGTGACGATGGAGACAGAGAGACCGTGTTTCTGCTTAGTGGGCACGACCAGAGGATCCACCTGTACAAGGAGGTTTGTGTGCTTGCGTGTGAGCTGTGGGATATCCCAGACTCCAATATTTGGCTTGGTGTAGCGGCTTAGATACTAAGTCTGTTTTAGCTTGACCCATCGGTGATGACAGAACTTTTGTTTTCAACAGAATGCTTCACTCCACCAGTTTGAAGAGCAGCCAGTTGAGAGACTCTTCCCAGAGCTACAGCAATTGCCCAGCAAGTTAGTCGATATATATCTATATTTTCTGTATATATATTTTCTTGATTGTTGTGTTTCTTCCCCCCTCACAGTGTTTTATGGATGGACATGTTGTGCATACCTGATGGCCGGAGACTGTCTGCATTTGGCTGCCAGAACGGCTGTGTTGGACTGGCTTTAGTCAAACAGTGGGAGCCAGGTGAGGCAACACTAAGAAATTCCCCCCTTAGACTTGCAGTGGTTCAAGTCACAATCTTTGAGCTAAGAAGTACATGTGTCTTTAGTAAATTGATGTACGTATTGTGTTTTTAACAGAGGTTCTGCAGAGCTGGCGCGTTCAGTTTGACAGCCCAATCTCCATTGTGCTGCTTTTTCCTCTCGTCTGCCAAACAGAGCCTGATATGCTGGGCGGAGAAAAAAGTGATGTATAGTTTTGCTTTCTATTTTTCATGGGAAATCATCAAAAACAAAACTGTCAATTTGTTTGTTTGTTCAGAGAACACAAATAAACAAAAATAGCTTGCGCTAGTTAGCTAACATACTTGGCCAAAAAAATAAAGTCCAATGAATGATATCCAATGTATGATATCAACGATATGGCCAGTACCACTAAAACTTAAATGAGCATTGAAGTGATACGATATTGAAGTCTCTGTTATTTTCTTTCAGGTTTTGGAGTTGAAGGTTACAACCTTCTAGTAACTAGCACAATCGAGATGGCAGTTGTCTACAGGTGATCCCGTTTATCATGTTTTGGTCATGAATGAACAAGTCATTTGAATTTTTGCAGCAAAAAATATATACGATTACACCAGAGTTCCACCGGCCTATTGTTTTCTAGAAATGTCCACGAGAGAGGCTTGTCCCACTCGTTATGCCTCGCCGACAGTGACCAGTGGGATGCTGTGCTTTGTGCTCTGGTTATTGACCTGGATTTTGATGGGCAGAAGGAAGTGCTGCTGGGAACATACGGACAGGTCATAAAGTCAGGAGGCCAACACAAGTCTCCACATTTCTTCTTGAGGACAAGCAGTATATAAAATGAATGGATGGATGGATGATGAGAGAGGCCAAATGAATAACTGTGCAAACTGTTTTTCCATCCACCTGTGTAGGAACTCCTCTGTTATAAATTCCAGTATGGGACAGGAGGAGAAGAAGGACGCTTTGAGTTGTTGTGGCGACGGAGCTTCAAGAGTCCTTTGCTGTCAATCATCTACTTGGACTTGACTGGGGATGGTTTGAGAGAGTTGGCTGTCCTCACACTGAAGGGACTGCACATTTTACAGGTATGTGGTGGCGCACAAGAGATTTATGGTGGTAATCAAATCCATAGCCGCTGTTCCGCACCGCTGTGTTGTAGACTTTCTCGCCAACGCAGCACAAAAGTGGAAAAAGTGTATTGCTGACCTCAAATGAGCACCTGGGGAATAATATCAAGTTGACAAATCTTTTATTTGACCATGTGCTCTCTGTGTCATTGTAGCATAGTCTCACCAGCACTGCTGATCTGGTCTTGGAGCGTCTTGCCAGGAGGGTGGCAGCTCTGAGTGTTGACTCCAAGCCAAACTCAACTGAGGGTCGACATACCCATGAAAAGGATATTGCTAAGGAGGACATCACTCTTCATACAGCTGCAAATTAACAAAAAGTGTTTTGGTGGTACATTTTTAAAAAATGGTATCAATATTATTTTGCCTTCATATTTATACTCATAACTTTGTAAAGGTATTCAGCATCATTGACAAAAACATTTTATCCAATTAAAGCAGACATATGGAAAATCCACTTTTTAGCTTTTGAATACATTATAATGTGCATTTGGAGCCTCCAGGATTGTAGAAAGGTTTAATCTACCTCCACCAGGTGCTGCAGAGATCCCTTTAAAATCTGTTTGGAGGATATTTTTTAACCCTCTTCAATTTGATCCATTTTCTATGACATATTTTTTACGTTTTACGTCCCAGTATTTGGGGCGGTACGACCTAACAAGGTAAAGGGTGCAGCCAAACGGTTTCACAAATCCGCCATCTTTATCGCAGTCCAATCAACTCAAGGATGCTGAAGTGGAGAGAAGGATTTGCGTTTCATTCAGGGTTCACTTTCTTCAATCTATTGAAACGACGGACACAGTAAAGTGGTAAGCTTGAGATGACACCAAAATAATATTTCACTTTCATATCAATCATGTGTTAAATGCATTCGTTAGCTTCTCGCTAACGCTAGCATTAGCATACTGCTTAACGACTGCTTGTTTACAAGACGTGTTCGTAAATGTGAAATTTTGTACAGACCACAACTGAAGGAGTAAAATGTAAAAAGGAAGGCTTTATAATCATGATATGTGAGCTTTAAGACTTTTAATGTGTATGTACTTGGGTCAGGTTACATTTCTGTTGTTGTCCAAAAAGCCAAATTTCATATGTAAACTTGTGACTTAACATATGGTCCGTTTTATTTTTTGACAAATTGTCAGAGAGTGTCATACACGAACAGTATCTCACAAAAGTGAATAAAACCCTGACATTTTTGAAAATGTTTTGAAGGTCCCAAACTACGTTTCTACGTATAAGAAGAACAGCTGCGCTTGAGGACATAGAAGAGAAAGATGGGGTTAAATAAAGGTAAAAATATCTTTTTTTCCCCTCCCAGCGTCGAAGCTTAGTTTTAAAGGCCGGTTATCTTCGTAAAGTGCCACCACCATTATTATAGTTTTTTTTTTTTTTTTTTTTGGTGGGAGGAGGGCGCAGGTCTGTTTTGTTTTGCGCGTCAACAATAAAGAGCGCGCTCTTGGAGAGCACGTTGAAGACCGCCTGTCCCTCAATGGAATTTATATTTAGCTCAGTAAGGGACGGCGGAGAGTGGAGTCCCACGCGAACCATTCAAGCCCCCAAAACTTGTTCATTTGGCGGTGCGCGTCATCCGGCTGCGCTGCTGCTGCTGGTGAGGGCGCTGTGTGAGTGTGTGTGCGTGCGCGCGTGCGAGTGTGTGAGTAAGGGACTAGCACAAATTTATCTCCAGCTCCGGGGGAGGGAAAGATGATGGCCGGTGGTGGCGAAGCAGCAATGGACCACAACGGGATATACTCAACAGCGAACCTGCAGCAAAGCCACATGGAGGCGGACAACTCGGACTCCCGTAAGCGACCGCTGGAAACTCCGGCGGAGGAGGCCGGCTGTACCAAGCGCACCAATACTGGAGGTAAGAAGAACCCAATAACAAGCAGCTCTTTCCGTCGCAATTCTTCCATCCTCCCCATCGACAACGCTTTTGCAATCACTTGTGGAACGCCAATTTGCGCTCTTGCATGTGAACCCGCTGCTTGCAAAACAAGCCAGCGTAGCTTCGATGCACATTCACGCAGTGTCTTCAACCCCCCCTACGTGCTGCACCTGTGCATTTGGCGCTTTTTTTGGGGAAGGGGAAGGGGGGGAGGATTTGGGTGCGTGTGTGTGTCTGTGTGTGTGTGTGTGTGTGTCATGCGGTTGTTACTTCAACACGCCTTGACACAGTGGCCTCTTTATGGCAGGTCGCTTTTGCATATCAATCCAGCCCCCCTCTTTGCCTCGCACGTCCATTCAGAGCAGAAGTGATGGCTTCTATTATGCAAAGTCTTTAAAAAGCAAAGGAGAAGAAAATTTGAAGTAATCTTTTCACCGTTAACCATCTGTTTCTCTGTTCAGTTGTCGTTTGCCGCGCGAGACATAAAAAGGTTTGGCAGCGAGAAAAAAAAGATAAATACAGTTTTAAATCTCCCTTGACAAATTTGAATTATGCTCAGTGTGAAATTAGAACAGAATAGGTTCGGCAGTGCAGTGTCTTGTGAGTCCTTGGGGTCAGACATCTGGCTGGAAGTTCACGGAGAGGTGACAGCCCACTTGAACCTAAACACAAATGCTCTCAGGTGCAGACAGAGCATGTAAGAATAAGAATAAACTGAATCGGAATCATTGCTCACAAAGTTTATTGTCAATGCCAAATTTGATCTTTGACATAGAAAGCAGATTTCACTAGAAGAACTTGTTACTTGTCACTTGACCAGTTTTTTTATGACCTGGCAGATTCCCCCTTTAAATGTTGTGAACTTTTGTTTCCGTGCCAGTTGCTGCAACGAGGACGTCTGCGTGAGTGTAGCTCATTTCCCCCCAGGTAATATCATTACAGCCACGTAGTGCGCTTCATTCTGCCTCAGTCCACATTTATCAACAATCACTTGACAGAATTATTAACCTCTATCTCCCAGGCACTCTGTCCATTTTGTCTCATATTTTCTCCAAAAGGACTACTTTATTTTTCACCTCTCCTCTAAAATGTCATCTCTTACTTTATGCCATCAGTCATATTTTAATGGCTCCAGTTTCCATCTGTCCTGTATTAGCACCCCTGAAATCAAAGGTGCCAAGAAATCACACGGCGTTCTCACTTTGCAAGTTAAGAGCTCACGCTTATTTCGAGCTAAATTAATTGATAGCAATTTGCAAGTCATATCATTGAATTTTCAATGAAATCTGCTGAGAGTCACATGGGCGGTGCATGCATGCATGTCGGCCACGCACCACAATGCTACAAATGCGCCACGATTTAATACAATGCCAAATGCTACGTAGCGTTCAGCATCACCTCCCATGACATAGGATTGTACGCCAGACGCTACTGAGCCAGCACTATCATCACCCAGCGCTTGTCCGCATTTGATATTGATCACGTTCCTTGTAGCAAACTGATCATTAACATGACTGTCAGTTGTAACAAAGAAAAGAGCGCCTGTGCTCTTAGAGCCGAGCCCCCCCTCGTCGAGCGTTAGAAGCCAAAGACACGGCAAATGAGGCTGATCCCTCTTCTTTTATCACCACTGCCCTCCTCTTCTCAAAATGAACATATTTCATTCATTTCGCTCGAGCTGTGTTTCTTGGCAAGCGCGCGGTAATATACAAAACGCTCGTGTGACTTGATTTTCGGATTACAATTTTTGTCGCTAATGGGGGTTTGGCACGGGAATGTGAGGCCTACTTGTTATTTTTTTTCTTTGAATTTTTGGGTGGGAAGGACACAGGTGCCCTTGCAGAGCGATGTGACGTGAGCGGACTGTGAATTTGCCAGGTGGTGGGGAAAGAGAGAACAAGAGAGAGAGAGAGAGAGAGAGAGGGGGATAGGAAAGAAGATAGAGCAAAGTGAAAGCTCCATGGAGTCTATGGGGAAGCTGTGTCTATATACAGTCCGTATGACACTGGTCAAATATTCTAGAAGGCTGCAAGACCAATATTAGGCCTGGATTCACGGTAGATGATGATGATGATGATGCAAAAGCACCTCCCTTTTTTGCCGGCAGAATGTTGTGTTAAATGACGCCGGACCCGCTGTGTCTACACGCAGCCAGTTGAAAAGACACGCACATTGCGGCTCTTTATGTGCACTCTCTTAAGATCCCACTCGGTGTGGGGATTTATAGGCGTAGTGATTGGCTTCATCACCCCCCTCCGCCATTCTGCGGCACTGCCATTTGCAATGGTTGATGAGCCCCTCCGCCCTCTCAAACATGGCCGTCTGAGGGACCGGGGTGGGTGTGTGGGGGGGGGGAAAGGCGAGTGGGTGGCGTACGGCAGGCACGCCGTCTCCGATCACGCCTCCTCCACATTTTTTATCATCTAGCCTAGGTTATCAATACAATGCTTCGGTCAGCGGTGAAGGTCACGCTACACGCTTGCCCGTTGACGGCCGAAGTCGCCCCCCCTCTCAATGCTTCACCTTGTCGGGTTCCACCAAAAAAAAGTGAGGGAAGGGACTGCCATACTTTATAGTGCTGCGTCAAAAGAGGCGGAGTATGGGAAGAAAATTCAATTTTTGGGACTGGCTTTTTGGGGGTGGGGACATGACGCGGCGGCGAGAGAAGACCAGCCATTGGCCGAGTGAAGTGTCATTCCGGCGCGTTGCCGCAGATGGACAGGCCACTCGATGAATATGGATGAGAGCAGTGAAAAGGGTGATGCGGCAGGGAAGACCCCCCCCTCCTCCTTCACACCGATGCAGGCTCGAACAATGCGTGCCGTCTTTCACTGAAAACACTGAGAGTCTGCATTAGCATTTTTGCAGACAATTGAGGCTGTGGCCAGCTGCAGGCATGACTCGGACGCTGCGGTGAAATCTCTTTTTCTGCACCCGCCGATGAAACAGACCTCAGTGGGGAGAGAGAAAAAAAAAAAGGTCCAGCGGCCACATTCCTCAACACTACGGTCGCACCTATGCCGAGGGTAACGTTAAGACACCCTTTTGAGATTGTGTCCCGGCATTGATGGCGATCTGACACAGGACCGGAGAAGCAGCAGATCTCAGAATGGGTAAGCCCTCCAAACTCTTTTTTTTTTTTTCTTTTCCCTCTGACTTGTTGAATTGATCCATCTCCAAGACATTGACTTTTGCTCACTTCATTCATGTGTCCGTTAGCGGTCATTTTGCTTCCGCCTGCTTTTGGTGGCAGCCAGCTTAGTACGTAGATTGAGATGCAGAATGAGGTACCTACCGGTTGTGGGAAGGAGGGAGCGTGGACGGACGGACGGACGGACGGCATCGCCTCCTGACCCACCCCCCTTGGATGACTTAACCGAATCTATTTGGCTCAGCATCTCCTCCCAGTATTGTAAGAAGGGCTTTGAACTAGCACCCCCACCGGCTCAGCGTCCCAATGTGCCCCAGCAACAGATTGCCGTGTTTACTCTACCACATGATGCCGTGAAAACCTGTTACTGTGATCTCAGACACTAGGTTGGAATTAATTATTGACTAATGACTGCAAACATGACTGCAAGGGTGGCGGAGAGAACCGTAGTGGTTTCCCGGCCCCCCCTCGGGTTTAGTTGATGCCAAGCCGAAAGTTACGCAGTGGGTTTGGGCTCGTCTGTCAACAACAGGTCTTTCGACGTTTGGATTCTGCGACCGGCTTCGTCGTTCCCTTCAAATTCTCGGCCGTGCTGACATTTGATAGAATTTCGCCAATAGTAGTCGCGCCTTCCAATACTTGGCAGCGACCATGTCGATGGTGCGTGATCTTTCTTTTTTGCACCAAGGTCATTTTATTCTTTTTCAATGTGAGGATTGCGTAGGAACAGATTGCCAGTGCACGCCGTGAAAATCGAAAGATTAGACGATGCGGAAAAAAAATACACAGAGTGGTATTGCTTACATTTTCATTTGGACAATAGAAAGAGCAAATGGAGAGAATCTGGTTGATTGGCAAGGTGAATTCATAATGTCGAGAAAATGTGGCCATAATTCTCGCAACTGTCACGTACATGTCTGTGTTTTGTGGAACCTTTCATTTTGGGTGGTGCACGCCAAACAAATGTGTGTCTGAATGGAACATGAGGGGCATATTAATGTCAAGTGGAGAGAGCCTTACGTTCAGGCTATGCACTTTCTTTATGTTCCATGATCTCTCAAATATGTTCAGTAATGGTGGCAACAGGTTGCTTTGCATTCATTGGGATCCACTCATATCCATTTGTCTTTCTCCTGCCACCGTTGATTGTGCTAATGGGGGGGGGGGGGGCAAAAATAGCAAAAAAATGCAAATTCCCAAAAACTGTAAGCATGTTTCTTTACATCTCTGCCGATTGAAGCGGCGTCACCCTTGAGGCAGCCGAACAAGAGTGAACATGACGTCACCGCATCGGAATCGGGATGCAGGGGCATCGTTTGTAACGGGGCTCCAGAATACCACCGAACCGGTCGCTGTACAATGTTTAGTATGACATCATCATGATAGAGATTTCTTCCGTCTTTCTGGACTCGCACAAAATCGTTGCCACACGCTGGATTTATTTACGTTCAAGGTCAATACAAATTCAGCATCCTTCTTATAGTCCGGATTTTATTGGCAGCAATGCGTTGTTGTCAATTTCTTACTATTATGGGAAAACCTGAGAAAGGCTCTTGGCAGCCCCTTCCAAAATGGTAGCAATCTAAATTAATTTGTGCTTTTGGCTGCTCTGCATTCCTCTCATGCCATCTTGCTTTGATAGATGGCTATGTTGCTTCATTCATTGCATTGAAAACGTCGTCCGCATCCTTCCTTTTCTAATAAGCAAGTAATGCCGAGTGACATTGTTATGGCTTTGCATTTGAACACAGCCTGGTTAAAAGCCACTGGAAACAGCTTAAATGAGGCCCTTGCAAGCCGGAAAGAAGGTCATCATTTCCTCTGAAAAATATCTAGGACAGGACACAGAACACACCACTAGACTGATTTCAACCTTGATACGTATGTGTGCTACTGAAACTGTTTGGCTGTGAAGGTAATGAGACCCAAGTATGGTGGCAAACGTAAGGCCGGTGAACCAAAAATGGCCTGCGAGAGGCTTCAGTGTGGCCAGCCGGATGTTCGCCCGTTCTGTGAAAAGGAATCTTTGGTGTGGTTAGGGTTTAAAAATGCGCAATTCCATATTTGGTTCAGTGTGATGGAATACTATTGTCCATGAAATACGTCTATGTATGTTTAAAATCTAAAGTTAGTTTGTACGATTCAGGACTCAATGTAGGCTTCCATATTTATTATGAACATGGAGGGAAATTGAATTTCATAAATGTATTTCATTTCTGATTCTGTATTTCTTAACTTCCAAATACCTATGAACTGTTGTATCACAAAACAAATTCAAATTCATTTCTAAAGAAAGCGGAGCTCTTTTGCATAATTCATTGGGTGGTTATTGGGAAATGATGATAGGATTTTCCTGGTCTGGCCCACTTGACATCAAATTAGGCTGCCCGTGGCTCCTGAACTACTGACACCCCTGCCTGGTGTAAATGATCATCTTGCAGGACAACTTTATGAAACATGACCCCTTTTTTACATTCCGCGTCTGTCTGTCTGTCTCTCACAGAGGAGGGTGAATACTTCCTGAAGGTGCTGATTCCCAGCTATGCAGCCGGCTCTATCATCGGCAAGGGCGGCCAGACCATTGTACAACTGCAGAAAGAGACGGGTGCCACCATTAAGCTGTCGAAATCCAAAGATTTCTACCCAGGTAAGAGGCCTTTCATAATTCTTGTGAGAAAAAAAAAAAAAAAAAGGGGGAAGCTAAAAAAAATCTTGTGGCACACAAGCCATGGTCCACAGAGAGCTTTTGCACGGTTCAAAACTATCTGACAGGAAAAAGATGCAAAAGTATTTATGAAGTCATTCATTGTAGAATGGAAAGCAGTGGAGAAAATACAGCAGTAGCAATAGTGACATTACCAAGAAGTGAATGTCCCTCCAAAATTGATGAAAAGATAGCAAAGATGGGTCAGGTCGGCTGCCAACAGGCCCACGGCAACATTCAAGGAGCTGCAGGGATTTCTGTCATCCTCCTCATCATAGTGTGTATCTTAACGTTATAGAGACCAAAGCCTCATCTCACAAAGAAAATCATTTTTCAGGGAAATGTGTTATGGTCTGATGGGAATATGGTTAAATATCTTGGCAGTAATATCAAAATTTTTATCTTGGTCTTACTCTTTTTATACCTGAAAAACCTGCCATTTGAACAGGGGCGTGTAGACTTTTTATAGCCACTGTGCGTGTGTACTATATTTATATATATTACGTTATAACCACCAATCTGAATTATACGTAATAATCATGCCTTTGGATTCAGTTGTATTTTTTTTCTTCTTCAGTATTCTGGGTTCCTTAACATTTAATTGAAAAAATATTCAAGAGGGAAGTGGTCTATTCAGTGAAACACAGACATTGCAACAAGTGGAGTCTGTTCTATCCCCCGCCCCGCCCCGCCCCACGCCCCCATACACAAATGCCTGAGCCGTAGAGGAGTCTGTGTTTGTCCTTCATGCCTCAGGGGATGCTTCAAAACGCTAGAAGATGAAGAAAAAAAAAAAGTAACAGGTGCTGTGCACCTCACTGCTTATTAGGTCCAGATGTTTATAGAATGATGCAATCAAAAGCATATCATCCCTGTACTCCTCATATTTCCAACACAATTGACTGCTTTTAAATTGGAGAATATGTGGTGATCTCGGTCACAAAGACATCTCTTAGTCATAGGCCGCCACCTGCTCGGCCCATTTGCTTTGCCCGTCTCATAATTGTGACGAGTGACAAGATGAGTTCATGAGGAGCGCTGGCTGGCAACCATTTGATTGGCCCACACAAGTAACAACTGCTCCGAAATAAAGTGCTTTTATTTGAAATAGCTCGACGTTTGAACAAAGAGATATTTCTGCGACGTGCTTTACCTTTGGTGATAAATCACTGGCCATTTTGGCTGATGTAGCATGCTAATACCATTACACACAGATCACGCCCTCATCTGTCTTCCTGCGGCAGTCTGAGCACACACCAGCAGCAGTACCATCACTCACGGCAAAAACCAGGGAGACAACAACCGCTGCAGCCATTTTCTCCTGCAGGCAGGCAGGCAGGCAGTAGGCAGGCAAGCAGGCACTAGGCAGGCCTCACCTCACACCGACCGCCGTCAGAAGCATGAAAGTCCTGATGGGGACTGTAAAATGAGGCCTCGGTGTGGATGGCAGACATGAGTGAGTGGAGATAGTGAAGAGTGGGGATGATGCATGATTGTATGTGAGAGGGGACAGGTGGGCCGGGCCGGGACTGGCCTGGCCGGCCCGGCCCAGAAATAGCCTGTTTCAATCTCTCTCAGTAGACGTGACCCCTCTCCCAGCTGTACTCCAGCTCCTCCAACGCAGGCCAAGTTTCCTCTTCCCCTTCTCCCTTCCCTGCTGGCTTTCTTTAAGATTTGCTTCTTATGATGACCTCATAGTAAAATATGACTTGCAAGTCTGCCATGGAATGCATTTTTTTTTCTTTTTGTACACATTTGCCTTGAAAACAAATCTTTGTTTTACAAGCCTCCCCGAGACTGTTAACACCTGGTAGCTAGCTCACGAAAGCCAGGCACAGGCAGCTTTTATGGCTTTCAGGGACCATTAACACTACACTCTCCAAATGTTGTCCTTTCACCTCTCAAATTTTGTCACTTGTCACAATGTATATTAGTTTGAAAGAGCTAAGCCTGCTGCAATTAACGGCTTGTTCATTGCATTCCGCCATATCCTCATACTGGATGTTCCGTTTTCCCGAGACACAGCATAGTCTTGCATATACCCAATTTATATTTTTTACACGCTGATAGGAAACTCTTCTTCTTCTACTGTTAGTCGTGGTTCTGATTTAACTGCCTCCCCCACGTACATCACATGAAATATTCACTCATAAAGTGAATGTGTCAATTTCACATGATTGTCAAATAAGGATAGAACTCTTTGTTAATTGTTTGATTATCGCATCATTTAATTGACCATGTGAATTGAGTTTTTTGCAGCATACAGCATCATCTTACAGTCGATTTAAAACTGCGGCGGGATTACATTGCTCTCAATTATATCTTAGGCGACTAAGAAGAAGAATTACAATTTTGTTCATCCAAACTCTAGATGAGAGAAAATCACCGCTATCTTTGACAAAGCTGCGGGACTGAAACTCTCAGGAACATTGCTGTACCCCCTGCGACTCAAGACCTGAAATATTCATAGCGTAGCTTAGAGAAGATATCGCCAAATCGATCACCGACAGTATAGGGCAAGGCTTTCGGTGGTCAAATGGATAATTGTCCCATTAGATTGGCAGATGCTTGCAGGTCATCACTGCTAACATTTAAAGCTGCATTTCTCGGCAGCACGCTTGCACGTATCCTCACTATAAGTTACTCTAGCCATTTTTTATTCATTTACGATTTATTTTTGCTTCTGCCAGCAGGCAAAAATGTGATTATGGCTATAGTACACAAACGGTGTTTTAATATTCATACACAGTGTGGTGAAAGCGCTTTTGTTGGACAATTAGTGTTCCACGGATGTGTGTGGTGTATCTTTTTCCAACTAATGAAAAGCACTGTCGAGGATTAATAGAACATTACACACGCAGTTTATTTTAAAACATACCCTGGATTTTGCATTCCTTTGAACATGGCTATAAAGCAACAATAGTTGAACTAAAACAGTGTCGGGTTTAGGAATTTATGCGTTGACATAAAAGCACACATTAGGTTAAAAACCTGTGCTGGCTGGCACGCTTGCTTCCCTCTGTCACTTTGTCACTTCAAAAATGACCAGCAGGTGCAACAGCACCAACTGTTTGGTCCCATTTCATTTGCTGCCTGCTTATTTGCTTCTCTGCATGCCCTGTGTTTGGATAAATGCATAAATTGGCTCCTTTGTAAAGGAGGATTTATTCAGGCCTCCGTGGATATAAAATCCACTCGTGTAAACATATGCAATTAATCTCTCTTCACAAAAGCGATGAGTCAGATTGAGTCAAGAAAAAGAAAATTGATATAATTGCCAACCTTTTTTTTCTTTGGTGTTCCGAGAAATCACAAAGAAAATTAAAAAACCAATCAGTCACCGCTATTCTCGCATGCTGACAATACGGGCGAATGCAAGGTTTAAGATATTTTTGCTCTAGATTCCCGTGACAGTCATGCCGCCCCAGAGATATTCTAAAACTAGCACTTTTCCCGCATGTAAAGGGCCTGACATATACGTACCTGAGACCCACTGGAGTTTGCTCTTGAGCAACACGGAACATTATCCACACGGGTTTCACACACCCACATTCCGAATGTGAGTTTTACACACTCACTTTTACGTCCAAAGATGGCCGTGGGTGGGTGGCTGACTGAGTGAGCGCTGGGGCTTTGCTCATCTTTTGTAACTCACATTATGATGACGAAGGGCAATTAGGGGCTTAGAATAACGCTGGGGGTTGCGCCACTAATTCTCCTATACAGACATTAGAGCCATGACCGAAGAAAAACTTTGAACGATTTGAAAGTAGGTCACGTTCACACTCCTGTGTTTTGTCTGTGTTGCTTTCTAATGAACTAACAACCATAATATGACTGTAAAATCAGCCGAAGCAATTTCCATTTTCTCATTGTCGAGGGGTGGCAAGGTGGGTCGCGTGGGCCAGAGCCCATCAGCTGCGCGCTTAATGTGTCTGGAAATTCACATCATGCCCAATCCAGCAGAAATGTTCAGCCTCGGAGGTCCGCAATCTCCCGAGTAGCGTTGTCGTTTTCTGAGCAACGATAGAATTGAACAGAGAGAGCAAGACAGGAAAGTTGATACAAAAGGGCGAATGTTTTTTAAAATTGAGCGTAACAATGTGGGTGTAGAAAGAACCCAAGAGGTTGTTGAGCCTCTTAGAACTGAAAAGCAAGTAAGACTCAGTGAAAGAGTTACATCACTGAAGAGGAATCCTTCTCTTCCCCCCCCCCCCCTGTGGCTCACTAACCAAGCGTGCTTCTTTCTTTCAGCTGTTTCTCCGTTGATTGTATAAATGGGGGAAGGAAGCAATAGCTGGGTAATTGGGTCGCTTTGTAGAATGTCAAGGAACATTTTCTTCCACTGCCAGGAAGACTTTATATGAATGTAGATTTAGGCAAATCCCATAAATCCATTCCAAGCGTATTCAAGTAACTGATGGCTCGTGTTTGCAATCTGTCGTTGTAGGAACAACAGAGCGCGTCTGTCTGATACAGGGTACCGTTGAAGCCCTCAACGGTGTCCACAACTTCATTGCCGAAAAAGTCCGAGAAATGCCCCAGAGTGCTCAGAAGCCGGAACCGGTCAGCATACTGCAGCCGCAGACCACCGTCAACCCCGACCGTATCAAACAGGTGCGTTTGGGTGAAGCCGACCGAGACTTTGCGTACAACAACCATCATCGAAATAAAAGATCTGCCACCTTGGCAAAATCCCGAAAAAGTATTGATCGGCGGACGGGGCCGTTCGGACCCCATTCTACTAAATTGATCTCAACATGACTCATTCACTCCCATTGACAAGCATAGATGTCAAAGATATGAACTGGGCTGGCAGTCAATGGGTTCATCCAAGAGTCTCGCTTATGGACTACATTTCAGCCTTCTCCAAGAGGCCGATTGAGATATTTTTGTTTGGCCTTGGTGGGAGTTGTCACCTCATCCATCACTCTAGTTGCGGTGCGTGCGGTCTCTGCTGTATACGGTAGGCACACTTCACGACTTTATACTACGTTAGCACTGTTAGTCAGTCTCTGAGGCATGACCCGCAGGCTGGTAAGGTCAGGAAAAAGTGAGGGTATGGGGTTATTTTTACCTCCAGGTTTTCATAGCAAGACAGAGCCGCCATGCGACAGCTGTAGCTTAAACCCCCTAGGATTAACAAACCGCTGAGCGCTAGCAGGTGCTAGCAAAGCGCCGAGCGACTCGGTCCGAAGCGTCCCTCGTTTTGTTTGTGCTCTTAAATGGTTCCATTTTGCCGCTACTATATATATATGGTTTATATTTTTCTGCAGGCCAAACTGATTGTGCCCAACAGCACAGCTGGGCTGATTATTGGCAAGGGAGGAGCTACAGTGAAAGCGGTGATGGAGCAGTCAGGGGCTTGGGTGCAGCTCTCCCAGAAGCCGGAGGGCATCAACCTGCAGGAGCGAGTGGTAACAATCAGTGGGGAGCCTGAGCAGAACCGTAAGGCAGTGGAGATCATAGTCCAAAAGATCCAAGAGGACCCTCAGAGCAGCAGCTGCCTCAACATCAGTTATTCCAACGTCTCCGGGCCGGTGGCTAACTCCAACCCCACCGGATCCCCGTACGCCAACACGGCCGAGGTGCTGCCTAACGCAGCAGCGGCAGCCGCCACCGCCTCCAGTCTTCTGGGCCAGGCCGGCTTGACAGGAATGGGTGCCTTCCCTGCCGCCATGTCTAGCTTCTCTGGCAATGACCTCCTGGCCATCACATCAGCCCTCAACACGCTGGCCAGCTATGGCTACAATACCAACACCTTGGGCTTGGGCCTTAACCCCGCAGCAGCCTCCGGTGTCCTCGCCGCGGTCGCGGCCAGCGCTAACCCGGCGGCCGCCGCCGCAGCTAACCTCTTAGCCTCCTATGCTAGCGACGCCTCCAGCAGCGCCGGCCACCCGGCGACGGGGCTGGGCGGCTTCTCCCTGGGTTCTCTCGCGGCCGCTACAGGTGCTTCCAACGGTTACCTAAACGCTTCGTCCCCGCTGATGGCCTCCTCCCTATTAGCCACAGAGAAGCTCGCAGACGGAGCCAAGGACGTGGTTGAAATCGCTGTACCCGAAAATCTGGTGGGTGCCATTTTGGGCAAAGGAGGAAAAACGCTGGTCGAGTACCAGGAGCTAACAGGAGCCCGCATCCAGATCTCCAAAAAGGGAGAGTTCATCCCTGGTACTCGGAACCGTAAAGTCACCATAACAGGGTCGCCAGCAGCTACGCAAGCAGCGCAGTATCTGATCAGCCAGCGGATCACGTATGAGCAGGGCGTGCGTGCTACCAACCCGCAAAAAGTGGGTTAAAAGAGAGAAGAAGGGAAGGAAGGATGGAAGGAAGGAAGGAAGGATGAAGGAAAGGAAAGGAAAGGATGAGGACAGAGCTAGAGGGGGAATTCCTAGAGGGTCACAATGAGGAAGAAAGGGAAACGTCCAAATATTTGTTTAATATTTCAGAATCAAATGAGAGGATCAAAAAAGGGGAAGGAGGAGGAGGAGGGGGAGACACCGAAGACAAGTGTGTGTGTGTGTGATATCTGAATGTGTTTTAGGACTGATGCGTCCTGATGTTTTTTAAAAGTTTGTGTCGAGTCCTTTCTGATGATGGCGATCAAAGTGAGCTGAAGTGCTCCACTGCCAAGCTGCAGATTCAAGGGTGAGATCTAAAGTTTCACCTTCCTCTAAAACCTCATTGCTGATTTACGTTTCCTCTTAGTTTGGTTTTTTCTTTTTTAATCTCGGTTCAACGGTTTCGATGTCAGTTGCAGACCTCAGCTCCCGGTGAGTTGAGTGCGTCCAGTGAGGTTACAGCCAAAATAATGGGGCTGTTCCACAAATCTTTGTATACAATGCAGAAGGCACTATTATGAGGGAGCCGTTTTACAAAAAAAAAAAAAAAAAACAAGCAAATTATTTACCTATGTTGACATTTGTTGAAATCTTATATTGTAATTGAAATTTCTAAATTTGGGTATTTTATATTTTTAGCCATTATTTATTAATATGATCAAATTCAATTAAAACATTTTATTTAAACCTGCCAATGCAGGTTGATCTGAATGTAAAAAAAAAAAAATATTTGCCTATTTTTTATTTACAGGGATCAAATGTTTTGCAGTGAAAGAAATGTAAAGTCAAGCCCAGTGTGAACTAAACAAGTGCAGTTTGCGAGTATAGTTCAGGGGCTCAATAATCCATGTGAGAGGATAGAGGAGACACACAGGAATGTATCAATATATATATATATATATATTTAACATAAAAACACACATAGCTCCCACAAATGCACAAACATTCAAATAGATCAAGTCATGGCAACAAAAACCCCCAAATAAGTTGTTTTACCCTTTATTGGTGCTACAGGATTTCCGATATCCCTTCCCCATTATGGCCTCCAAATCTCCCACTTGGTTCAGCCCACAAAATGTGACCCATGACGAAAGCATTTTTGATCTCGTGAAATTGGCCCAGAAATACCTGACAGTGGTTCTGCCTTATTGCGGTGTACGTGATCCCTATAATTAACGTACGTCGTAAATATCGCGCGCTCGAGTTGTAAGGAGTGTGTCCACTGTTGCACTTCCATCCGAATGCTGCGTGAATCTGTGAACAAACAAAAACGATTGCCTTTACATTTAAGGGTACCAAATATTCTTCAGAGGCATCCTCTAATGAAAGGCAAATCGAGTGACACTTGAAAGGAAGGCTCGCATCCTTCTCGATTTGCATGGAGACAAAAACGACGAGTCTTTGGCGTCATCCGGGCAAGCCTTTAATCGATCCCAAAAAACACATGGGCCAGAGTATCTCGTCAATATTTTTCAATCACTGTCTGTCATGGGATGATAGTTAATCTAAAGTAGGGAGGCCAACTCTTTTGAGCATTTCTAAGCACTGAAAAGAATACCTTGGCTTCCCTCTGTGCTGCTATCCATTGTGTTCATCTTGAGTACTCTTAGTCTACGAAGACTGCACTGTGAGACATTACGAACACAATGTGAAGCTTGTCTGTCACTTCTGGGACACGTGCGTGTGTGTGTGTGTGTGTATTTTCACGTGCACATCTACTGTATGTTACACAGAGCTGGAGATCTGACAAGAGGGACATCATAAATATCTTCCAATGCCGTCAGCACAGGCACAGCGCTCTTAAATGAGAGGATGTGTTCTGACAGGCAAACTGCTTTTTACGCTCTCACATTGTGACAGCTAAGCCCCGCCCCCAGTTAAAACATCTTCCAATCAAAAGTTCAGCTGTTTGAACAAACAAACCACCGTGAGGTTTGTGTTTACAGCTGAGTCATTTCCAAGAAAATGTATTTTTGTGGACATTTTTCTTTTCCTTTCTGTCCCTCCCTTCACTTTTTTTGGACCGACCGAAGGATGGTCCGAGTTACCATTTTGTTCAGGCGATTGCCGTAACGGGGCGGGCCTCTCTTCCTGGACTTCTTCATCACCAATCTGGCTAGGTGTGAAATAGTACTGCCCAGTGGTTTAGCATAGTCGAATCAAATACAAGCACAAAAACAAGGGAGGGGTGGGGGGGTTGGTTTATCAATGCAAGTGGACTGCTTGATTGCAGGGAGCTTATTCTTCAAACCTCTGTCAAAACAGTGCCAAATACAATATCTCTCTGCACCTCATTAACTTTCCTCTTTCTCTCAACATCTTATTCTCCCCCTCTTGCACGTTTGTCGTCATTCTCGGGTTCCACCTGTGACCTGCTAGCTCTCTGTGCTTTTCTTTCTTTCTTTCTTGGTTTCTTTCTTTCTTTCTTTCTTCCTTCCCCCTCACCCTACTGTACAGTACACTGTGCTCTCCTCTCCCCCTCTTTCTCCTTTCTCCTGTCTCGTCGTCTTCTCATGAGCGGTGTCGGTCGGGTGTGCTGCTGGTGGGAGTTATGCACTAGGTCGAAAGGGTACGATACTATTTTGCCAGGAGTTCACCGGGCTTAAAATGCACAGAAAAACACCTGCCTCCAAAAAAACTGTGACACCCACTACTAGACCAACCAGCAATTTTAACTCAAAAAAAAAAAAAAAAGTGTCCAATTCAGTCAATCCGAGAACAGGTAAGATTTTGCAAAATAATGGAAGCAGACTTTTTTTTGTTTTTTTCTTCTTCTTCTTCTTCTTCTTCCCAGATGAGAGCAGATATGGGTTGAGCATTCATGACTATTCATATGTCGGCTGAAAAAAACGGAGCTCATGTCACAAAAGCGATCAGAAAGCATACGTTGGACGAAAAGTACGTGGGGAACTTGTTAGTGACCTCAAGCTGAAACAATGACATCCTTTATGCATATCCTCTTCTCTGAAAAATGACTAGACTTCATTTCTGTGGAATACAATATGTCACGTCATATGATCTATATGTACTTTATTGTAGCTATTCTAGTTTGTAGTCTAAATGCAGTCCAGCGTTGTCAATACAATGTGAAAACTATGTTATACTTGTGTGGATGATGAGAGTGCCAACTACGCCTGATTAAGATTAGCTTTGCGATTTGTTTGTGCATTATGATGAATCATCAAGCGGTCGCTGGTGGTGCTGGTGGTGCTGGTGGTGGTGTCCATATTCCTGTCACTGATGATTTCGTTTGACAGTAAGAAAATGTAAAGAATTATGGAAGCAATATAGTAGCATGTTGTCCTGTTTTTGTGTTTTATGTCTGTTGTACGAACCTTTGAAGTTACTACAATTTTTGAATGAATAGGTTTACATGTACTTTTTTTTTTCTAAGTTATGAAGATGCTGCTATTTGATAAGTCAACTATACAAAATATTTCAGTTGAAAAGATGTCGGGCGGGTCGGTCCATTCGAAATACGTACGCTCCTCCGGACGGGAAGCAGGCGACAAGGTGTACAGAGGACGATACAGTCAAGTCTTGATAAGAGAATAAGTAATAATAGACTCCATAGTACAACCTGTGCCAAACTAGACCTCTGCAGCTTCTGAAATGCTAGGTGTGCGATCAATTGTTAAATATCAATAACTTGTTTAGAAGTGCTGATCAAGTGCCAACCAAACACTGTCTTTTAAGTTGACAAAAGATAATCATGGTGTAAGAAAACAAAAAGGACAAGAAACTGTCTGTGCATTGTTTTGATCCCATAGGTACATACTAGAATACGAGTAAAAAGATTGTGATTTTTTATGGATCCATGTTGTTTTACACTCCATGCATCCCTTGCGTGTTTGTTTGACCTGTGGCTTAAGTACTGCTGTTTTTTCACAATGTCTCTCTATTGGCCAGCATGGACTAAGCATAACATGTTATAAGCATCCATAACATAGCCATTAACAATCAAAGAAATGTGTTTGTGGAGTTAGGTGTTATCTTTTTGCACGTCTTCTAATGCATGGTATCAAAGAAAAACATTTTGGAGGAAAAAAAAAGTCGACAAAAATTGGCGAGGCGACTCGTACGTAACATTCACGACGACACTGCATGCGGTCCAATGTAGAGTACCTAAGTTTTTCTCGCCTCATGTTTTTATGAACTTGTGTTTTTAATGTCGTGAGTTGGAAAGGAGTTTATTATTGTCATGTTGGCCCAGAAAAACAGCACTGACACAACAGCACCCACATCTCAGATTCGAGTCGATAACTCCGGACATCGTCGGTTCAGGAAGACGTTTAAACGAAACAAACAAAAAAAAAGGGAAACGAGCAAATGTGAAAATGTAATTGGCTCCTTGTTTTGTCTTTTTTTTTTCTCCTTCTTTTTTAACCTAATCAGACACACATGGCTGTTAAACATCCAACAGGTTGAGCCTCGTATAACCTGTCACATTTTCTTTTGAAAGCTTCTACTTCTAATCTATGAATGTATCCATGACTTTTGATTTCATCAGGAATGTCACAAACATGTAGAGTTAATATCTATGTCAGATTTCACCTATAGTCAGGTAGGCCTCTCACGGCCATTGTCATGAACCAGATATGTTGAACCCAATTTCCACTTCACTGGCATTATGTCATTTGTTTGGTGTTGCATAATTGCACTTTACTGATTATTCGGTCATAGTAGGTGTGAATTGAAGCAAACCATTTTTTTTTTCTGATGTAATTTGTATTTATTAATCCTGTTGGGTGAATGATGGAAAGGGCTGGAGTCTCTGACAAAAATCGAGAAGTAGCACACGTTTCTTCTCTCTCTCTCTCTCTCTCTCTCTCTCTCTCTCTCTCTCTCTCTCTCTCTCTCTCTCTCTCTCTCTCTCTCTCTCTCTCTCTCTCTCTCGCTCTCTCTCTCTGTCTCCAACGCATTGTCCTTCACATTCCCTTCAGCAGACGTTTGTGTCAATCACCGAGTGCTTTGTTTTGAACAAATGTGTGAGAGGGATCTATAGTTTGTCTTTTTTATATCTATCTTTGTTGACTGATGTTGAAAATTAGAAAATATACATCATTTATCCAGCCAATTTTCTTTGGGGGGGTGGGGGGGCTGAAGGCAACTAAGGGATGCGTTTTTGTTTTTTTGTTTTTGATATTACGGTCAAGTCTGAGAGGCGTAATCAGCACCAGCAAAAATGATGATTCTCTCTGCCACCTCGACATGACGAAAAGAACGGAGGAAAACAATTTGAGCGCTGAAGGCCGAGTTACAGGAGTGATATTTGTGTGTGGTTCTCTTAGGCTTCCAGCCCCCCTTTGCATTCACTGCTCCATATCTGAATGCCAAATGGATTACTGTATCATTCCAAAAAAATAATCTATTCACTCCACATGTGTTCCGGACATTGGTCGCCCTTTCACAAGAAGGCTAGGACTGCTAAACACTACAGACTGGCTACGGCTGCTTGCCCCCCCATCCATCCATCCATCCAGCCACCCTTAAAAACCTCATCTACCTTGCGCCTGCCTCAGTGTCAAACAGCCGCGTTAGCGATAGCGCTGTTTGCGTTTCAGTTCGATGAGCACATGATAGTGTGTTCACCCTTTAAATGGTATTTCTGACAACTTTCATCTGAGAAAAGAAGATCCTTGCCCATCGGCAATCGTGGCCATTTTCTTTGATTTTTTATCCTCCCATGAACTTGGTTGACTTTTTCATCCCCAGGAACTCATGTCTACTTTGGATATACTTCACCATGTTTACTGTCAAACTGCTATGATTATTTTGGTTTTGTTTCTGGTTCTTTGGCTAATGTGCAGGGTTGAACACTGAAGGGGAGCATGCCAGTGCATTGCAACATGATTATACTATGAGACATTTTGATTTGCTTTTTGTTCAAACTTGGGTTTACCTCTGTTTGTTACAACTCAGAGAAAAAAAAAATGGACTGACAGCATACACGCTAATTATTCAAGTCACGCCAAGTGATGTATTTTGATTGGGAACATTTCTTTCTTTTTGCGCCAAGGAGAATGTGAGAAGGTGACGGATTTTCATGGCCCAAATTTTTCAAAATGAAATTCACAAACATAAGGGCGATGCCTTTTCGTGCCATTGTGGGGGAATGTGTGAAAGGTTTTTATGGCAATTTTCTTTGTCAGAATGAGTGCCAAATAATTCTGCACTGAGCCAAAAGGCAGCAAGCCTACATACGTAACTTAATGTTAGTCGATTGGAACGCTTATGGGATCCATTCCGCGTGACAAACATCACCGTAATTTTCAAACATTCGAGCTCAGGCACCATTGTTATGCTGCCAGTCTGTTTTCGGCTTTTGTCAAAGAAACATCTCAGAAGCAGAGTGTTTTCTAGATGATTACTGTTGAAGACAAAGACAGCTACAAGGCGGGAGGGAGAGTGGTGGGAAGATTTTCAAAAGAAAAACAAGTGTCATTGTTTTATGTGTTGATTTGAACATTATTCATAAATAGATTTAACGGTAATGACTATTTAATGTAACTGTAGTACTGTGTTTGTAAAAGAAATTCAGTGAGTTGTGTTTTATGACTCGTGGACTACCAGTGAAGTCAGCATTTCAGTGTTAATAATGAATTGTTTTTTAAAGATTATTTTTGCGACGGCAACAGAGTCATTATAAATGTTCATTTTAACATCACTTGTCTTGTTTCTTGGTTTTCTCCACCTTGTCCTCTCCAAGTCTGTCTTGACGTAGAACAGCAAACAGTACATCCCATGAAATTGAAATGTTCTTGATTTCTGGAGTGTTGCTTCTGAATCATGAGCTGTAAACGAGCCAAACCAAGAAATAAATAAACCAGTGCAGACGATACAAACTGGTCAGAACAAATTTAAATTTAACCTTCATTTTATGTAAAGACTCTCATTTGAAATGCTAGCAGAGATTTGATCAATATCAATTATTATCTTCACAAATAGATCATATACATGAATTAGCATGTCCTTTCAGTGCAGAGGTTCCATTCTGGACTCTTCTGTGTTGAGTTTGCATGTTCTCCCCGTGCCTGCTTTCCTCCCGCATTCCAAAAACACGCAAGGTAGGTGAATTGACTGTCGCATCATTTTGAAGCCGTCCTACTACATAATGTTGCCTCCGGATTGTTTCACTGCCGCAAATACGACATCAAATGCTTCGCTCAAATACTCCCTGTATATTTGAATGCATTTATCAAAGATAAATTTCAGTCTCCTTAATTCAGTGCTGCTTTCATTTCATGCCTAATGACTATTTGTATATTCACTCATCGAATATGCAATGCAAGTAGTAATTAATTTCCCAGGCCGCTTTCTGCACATCTTCATTCCAGTCTGAGCTGTGTTGTGAATCCCTGCAGCGAGAGAAATCCAAGCCACATTTGATTCCTGCTTTGAGACAAGGTAGCAATGGGCTTGAATGATAAAACTGCGTTGTCAAGGAAACAGGTTGTTCTGAAGACTGCAAATATGTCGCACTGGGATGCTACCATATGCAACATTTCACCCCGCAGCCTCAATGCCCCTGAAATAACCACGCTCATCATTTCAATCCTTCAAAGTCACACAGGTAATTGCCCAAGTAATATTTACATTCATAATTCAGAGATGTTTAATAAGCAGTCTATCATCAAAATTATTGAAGGCACAAACTGCAAATGTCATTTAGAAAATCTTGAGGTGAAAAGGCGATGTATTCAAATGATGGATTTGGGGAAGGGGGTAGGGGTAATGACTGCTTGAGAATAGACACGCACTCAGGCTCTCTTAACATGGCTCCTGATGTAACCATGGATACCTCTGTTTCATGGATGGAGTAATTTTAGCTGGAGTGGGATCTGAAGGATACATATCCCTCTCTGCACTGCACGTCACATACATACTATCAAACACAGCTACTAGGTTGTAATTCATAGATTCTAATATTTGTATTCATATTGTAATATAGTATGAACTGCATTGATTACCAGTGTTGCTGCTAATTTAACTGGAGCAAAAAGATTCATTCTTACACGTTTGTACCCCCCAAATATTTCTATTTTTATATATTTGTGTCAAACATACATAACAATGATGGCTTTTAACAAAATGAAATATAATATAATAAAATAGAAATAGCCAGGGTTTTTCACACAGCTTGTATTTGTCAATGATGCAAATAGGATGAAAAGTCTTTGAAAAAGAAACAAACTCGACATTCGGTTTCACCTTCCCAACTTTCCATTTGTCTTGTTTACGCTTCGGTCTCATTCCAGTAGATGGCAGTCATGTAAGAGTGAGCATGCAAATAAGAGATTAGAGGCGCGGCTCTGGCAGAAGGATGGATACAGTTCCGGACGAACCAGGGGATCTTCAGTGCCAGACCCGCTGCTTCGAAACTTGCCCAACACCGGCCTACTTTCGAGCTAACTCCTTGCGCACTGCGGTAAGTCTTTGCGCATGTTATGTAACTGTCAACCCATGCAGGGATGGAGAACTATTAGCGAAAAGAGGAAGGAAAGGAAAGGAAAGGTCGGTCCGGTTCGACGGGCAAGGTTGGTTGTGCCCTTGCCAGTAAGATGGTTAGCTCCGTGTTAGCCAGTAGCCCGCTGTATTAGCTGGCTCGGATTAATGTCGCTCTTGTAGTCTTGAGGTTTCAATCCAAATTGCTGATAATGTATGTTTAAAAAAATTGCAAATACATGACGTGTTTTTTTTTCGCAATTTATTTCAGCCAACAAACAGTGAAAAACATCACGTTACAATATAGTTATTAAGCGTCAAGGAATAACTTGTACAGATGACAGTTTGCTGTTGTTAAGGCTTGAAGGCTTATTGGATTTTGCAAACAAAACAAATCAACATTGTTGATCGTCTTTTAGCGCTTGGGGTGCGGCAGCGCTTTGCCACCCAGGAAGCATTTGATAGTTGTGGGCGTGTCGATCAAAACTTAACCGGGCACGCCAAGTTACATATTGTGTTATAGAAGCGGCAGTCCGATTTATTGTTATTTTTACTGACTTTTCTAGATATTTCCCCCCCGTAATATTTGCAATACTGAGTATAGCTTAAGACAGTTTGTAGTTTATTCAAACGACATATTGGAAGTTTTTTTTTTTTTTTTTTTAAACATGAGCTGTCTTTCCTGATAGTCATTCTGGAAATGACGTCATTCCTGTCAATAGCGTTGAACTGTGAATGAATTACTTGCTTTGGAAGGAGAACGATCAAAGGGCAAGGAACAAGAGTCTGCACCTTCATCAGTGATTGTTTCTGGAAATAGTGCTCGTGCTGGATTTTTGAATAATCTGCCATTTTTTTGAAATTCACAGCTGACTAAAGATGTCATTTGCCAGTAAATTCATTGGTGGCCTAATTAATGTCATCGGGTAAGATACTACACAATCATCTAATAGCAAAGCACAGTGTGTCTTTTTTGAACATATCATTTGAATTGTGCTTTTTGCAGCAACATCGACCCGGCGGCGTTCATGCCCTCGGAACCTGTGAGTGACAGGCGTTTCCTATTTCGCTCAATGTGTGCACGATTAACTCGAGACTAATGATAATGTTTGCGATGTTCTCAAAGCCTCTACCTCGCAGACCTGTCGCATACGCCGAGCAGCATGAGAGCGATGAGGAGAAACAGTTCCGCAGAGTCTTCCAGCAACTGGCCGGAGATGTGAGTGGATTGCCCAACTTTGTGTCATTGTTGAAACTGTCTCGTTGTCTAGTGCATACTTGGTTCCCCCCCACCTTGATTGTTCTAACTTCATTTTTACATTTGATAGCATGGCTGCACTTTAAGTGGTTCTCCTTTTTGAATTCTCACAGGACATGGAAGTGAGTCCCTCTGAACTCATGAACATCCTCAACAAAATTATTGGAAAACGTAAGTTCATCAAATCTTAATGTAGCACGCGATATTATATTGCAGAAGGAAAAAAAACCTTGTGTGTGTTTCAGATGGAGATCTGAAGACGGATGGTTTCAGTATTGAGTCTTGCAGAAGCATGGTGGCAGTCATGGATGTATCCTTCCTTTCTTTCTTTCTTTTTTAGGGCTTTACCTGATGTTTCACAGGTGACGCAAAAGCTTTTGAAAGATAAGTCACACTAAGTGCCATGTGAACTGGGTGTGTATGCTGAGTAAGTTGGACTGAAATACACCTTGGGCAAATAGGACATATTTGATGACCTTAATGATGTTCCAGAGTGACAGCACTGGAAAACTCGGCTTCCATGAATTCAAATACTTGTGGAACAACATCAAGAAATGGCAGGCAAGTATCGCGAACAGTGCATTTATTCTACATGGGTGTTTCCTTTCTTTGCCGTTGCATTCCTGTGGTCGCTGTTAATCCTTACCAGTGAGTCATAGAAAAAAAAAAAGTATTGTGGAACAATGGCAACACAGTCAAAGTATTTTTGGTATTACACTGCAATCAAGTGACAAATCTTGATGCTGTTTCAGTTTTAAATTTGGCAAGTTGATTTGCAAGATTGCATTTTTGAATGCATGTTTGAAAAAATGTACATACGCTCTTGTTGTTTAGGGAGTGTACAAGTCCTACGATACAGATGGCTCCGGGGTTATTGGGGCGGATGAATTGCCCAATGCTTTCAAAGCTGCTGGTGAGTTTTGGGGGTTTTTTTGCCTGTGGGGAGCCATTATGGATTGAAGTTGTGTTGATTTTTTTTTAATATTATTATTATTTATTTTTTATTTGAATCTAATTAATTGCATTTTGGGACGTGAATAAAATAAAAAATAAAAGTAGAATTTGATGGACTTAATATGGACTGTTGAAATGGTCTTGTGCAGGCTTTCCTCTGAGTGATCAGCTGTTCCAGATGATCATTCGCAGGTATAGCGACGAGAGCGGCAACTTGGATTTTGACAACTACATTGGCTGTCTTGTAAGGCTGGACGCCATGTGCCGTAAGTTTCAAAGAAATCGGGTTTTACATTGTGATGTTTCGGCGCTCGCGCTCAAATGTACCTTTTTGTTTAGGCGCCTTTAAAACGCTGGATAAGGACAACAACGGGACAATCAAAGTCAATGTTCAGGAGGTAATTCCATCTCACTGAGAACTCAGTCATTGGGTGAAATCTCACATGTTCTCTATGCTTGTGTCTTTTCCAGTGGCTTCAGTTGACCATGTATTCTTGAGCCGAGGAGAGTCCTACTTTGTTTACATGGTCTGTCGCTATATATATCACCATCTTTCAGCAACTTCCCATTTTATTCAGCCCGCTCACTGTCTGCAAATGTTCATTTTAAAGCAATCACCTGACTGTTACCGTATTGTTGAATGTGCCATATTACTTGTAAAGCAGATATGAATGCTGTGTCAATCAAAGAAGCACAAACCTTCACTGACAATGGTCACACCGCTGAAGAGAAAGCTGGTAGCCAGCATGATAAATTGCATGTTGAGCGTAAGTCCTTAGGTTTGCTACTTGACATTTGCTTTTTGACTGTACTCGAGTCCAAATGAAATGTGAAGCGTTAAATCCAAATTATAGACCACATAAAATGTGAAATAGTTTGGCTGAATCAAAAACATTTCAGTTGACAAAAACATTGAAATTGTCAGGATCAATTTTAAAGGGCAAACCTCTCTCCTCCAAAACAGCCATAAAGATGTTTAGTTGTTTGCCTTTTAATTCAAATTTTATTTTGCATTACATCAAGTACATTGTTTTAAGTCTAGCCTGCAAATGTTGGCTAAGTCTTGTCATCGATTAATTTTATATATATATATATATATAAAAAAAATGGAAATCTGAAACGTTATCTGTTGTCCTCTCCTGATAGCATGTTTTAACATAGAGACATTATTTTGGTTTACAGGCTGATAGCTGTTTTGTCATTTTATGTCATTTTATGTTCCATATTCGTGCCTCCTGCCCACGTTATTGCTGTCTTTTGACATTTACCATTTGTTACAACTTCACATTCTGGGAATATGCCTGAACCAGCATAATGTGTGAATGAATACACAATACAGATGCGTATGCTACTAATGCATGCAGCCAATAATTGAGGTGCCTTTTCAAAGTTTTTGTCATTCTAGTTATAACCACTTAACTTCTCGTTGAAATAGACTCGTGTGCTGTATTGGAAATAAAGGTGTGATCAATGTGTCTTGATTTGAATTGAATTGATCAACTTCTTAAATTACCAACACTTAATTGAGACATGCCTTTTCATCATAAACAATATTACATTTAATAAATAATCTTATTTACACAGTTCTCTCTCTCTCGCTCTCTCGGAAGTGATTCTCCTTCAAAATAAGAGCTCTTTTACAATGAGAAAAATGTCACCAAAAGGGAAGCAAACAAAAAATTTAAGTGTCTACTATATTGGACACATCTATGGGAATATGTGTCGTGTAATACAAATGAAAAGTTTCTTTAATTTGTCTTCTGACTTGTGGGGCATTGAAGCATGATTGCGCTTTTCAGCAAGGCTACCTGACCTGAACTGGTCACCGGACATAGTTTGAATGGGAGTCTTCCCGTTAGCTTTATTTTAGCTAGCTTGTTGATAAGGACTTTAAATGCTTCAAGAGCGAATGTAAATTTTCGGACTCGGGTAAGATGATCTTTTTCGAGTTGCGCTTTGGAGGTTGACCTGCCCTCCAATAGCCAGCATGTGCGAATAATGCGCTTTTTTTTTGTTAGCTTAGGACTAGCATTAGCCTTGGCTGCAAAGAAAGCATAGCTGAGCTTGAATAGCGTCAGTGCTGCCATAAAACAACTTGTACTGAATTAAGTGCAGGTATTCTATGTTGGTGCCGTATATGCAATAAAGACGTACACTAGCAGTTCATCTACTGCACGAGGTGAGAATAAAAACAGTGCATTATTAGCTGCGAACCTGAGTCAACGTTAGCTTTAGCAATCAATGCTTTGGAGAACTAGCCGAGCTGAAATAATGCAAACGTGACCAACTCTTACGTATATACGCCAGTTTTTGACAAAAGCATTTTGTCTGATATATGCATATCAGTGTCTAAAGTTTATTCATGCGTGAGGTCATGCGAATGAGTACTGTATTCATTTATTTATGCTAGGCTGCCGCAAGTGTAGTCAAACGCAAGTTGTTCTTTGCATCTCCGAGAGCAAGGTTACAATGCACTTCATACTTTATGTAACTTAAACATGATGTTAAATGTGGGTAAAATAGACCAAAGTAGTCAATGCTGCTCATCTGGAACGCGTGTAGGTTTATTCTCACCTTGTGCTAAAATGCCACAGAATGTTAGCCTTGTGGTTCACTTCTTGAATTTTGAGTCATAATGTAAAAAATCCAACGTCATTCTCAACCCTTTGGCAGACTCGTCTGGAAGTTGGAGCTGAGAGTCAATTACAAAGCAGCTGAAGAACCACTGACGCTGTTTTGTGGAGGATGTCTTCAACGTTACTCTTCAACCAAGACAGTGTCATACGCTTCAAGAAAAGGAAAGCACGTTTCACATTCAGTGAGGTCCACATACTTTTAGATGAAGTGAGGAAACATCGCTCTGTGATTGTGGGTATGTCTCGGAATACTCATGCTAAGCTGGTCCATTTCATAGCTGGACCAATGTTCTTGTGACAACAGTATTGACATTTTTCAGGAAAATTCAACCGTGGCGTGCCAACAGACGTGAAGAAGCGCACATGGGCTGAAATTGCAGCTCGTGTCAATGAGATCGGCGAGTGTCAGCGAGAGGTCATTGAGGTCATTAAGAAATGGTCCGACCTGAAGTGTGACACCAAGCGGAAAGTTGCTGCCATGCGCTCAGGCAAGGTGCCAAACCGGGGCATCAACTCGCGTCTCTCTAAAGATCTTAACCAAACCGAGAAAGTCGTGCTCCAGATTCTGGAGATGGATCAGGAAGATCAGATCAACAGTGACTTAGGCCCTCTTTGCGATGACGACGACGTTGAAGAAATGGACGAGGACGACATGGTTGGAATGCAGAGTTCGCCGAACGGTGCTGACGAATCACCTCGCCCTCCGGCAATGTCCCAATCTTCAGGTGGATTTGCACAGTCAGGTAGCAAAGAGGATCCAACTACTGCTTTGGGAATTTGATTGATGACTGTTAATCTTCTTGTCATATATTTTTGCTTCATTTCATTTTTCAGGGGACTCGCACACTGCCTTTGACATGCAGTTTGAAATACCTGTATCAGAAGGTGAGTTGTCATCAATGGGATCCATTTTAAAAGACACACCTTCACCTATATCTGCTTGCCCCCCCCAGACTGGGATGATGACTCCAAAAACGACACGCTTCCTTCAAATTTACCAAATAAACTAAGAGGGGATCACCAAGGAAAGAATGGCCTCCATGAACAAGCTCATACTTCCTCTCGCGTTTCAACCTTGACAGCCTCAATTCCATTCAGCGGTCTGCCCAGCGCAAACGTGAGGGAAAGCATGCTACAAAATGCTTCGGCCAGCCTCCAGGAGCAGCATGCCACCAACGTCCTGCTGGAAACGGTTTCCCGCTCGCTGGAGCTTCTGTCCGAGTCGGTGCAGCAGCTTGCGGAAACTCAGCAGGAATTTGTGCGCGAGTCCCTGCAGCTCCAACGAGAAACTGTCCAGGTGCTTCGAGACTTTACGGGCAGCACCATCACGCTCATGCACGATAAGCTCAACGGACGGCCAGCGTTATAGCATTAAGTTGCACGTCAGATTTGACCCAAGACTTGGCCACGTAACGCTTCAATTTCCTTTGGATTTTACACTGGTTACTGTATTTATGACGGTACTTGACGGATATGGACTGTTTTTGTGGGTTTGTTTTCTTGCTACTGAAAGTGATACTTCTGTCATTGCATTGAAAAGAATGTACCACTTTTGAAAGCATTGCTTTGGTTTTATTGCTGACATTCGAGAGTGGGACATTGAATTTGAAACGTGTCAAATTCAGTGCGTTGTGTCCATAAGTGTTCCCTTGCGTCTGTGTATAGAGTATCACGAGTACTGTAACCTTGAGTAGTTTTCAGCACCTGACCATTATATGGTCCATATATCTTAAAGCTATACTTTACTTTTTATTTTTACATTCTTTCCTGCATTATATATTAGAACTTCCGTAAAAGAAGATTTTTCATTCAGATGTTCAATAAACTATCTGTAAATATTTTGGGCTCCCCCGTCACTTAAAATTTTGGCACCACACATACCATAGAAAATCCACTTTTTTTTTTTTTTTTTATTCATTTGATTGTGCACTTGGAGTCTCCAAGCTTGTAGAAAAGTGTTATCTATCCATCTATATAGAGACACTTTTATAATCTGTTTGAGGGGTATTTTTACTCCGTTCAGTTTGATCTAATATTTACTATGAATTTTTATCGTTTATTTCCCAGTCTTTTGGGCGGCGCGACCAATCAAGGTGATAATGGGTGCAGCCAAACGGTTTCGCCAAACCGCCATCTTTATTACCCGGAAAGACTTTTGTAGTCCAATTATCTCAACGATGCCGAACTGGTGGATTTGCCGTTCGATTCATTGTGCGTTCACTTCCTTCGACCGCTGGAAACGACGGTAATGAGGTAGGCTTGAGATGACACAAAAGAATAAAGTGTATTTCACTTTGATATTATTGCGTGTCTATGATGCCCTCGTTTTCATAGCATTAGCTTAGCATCAGTCTTTCTGCAGATTTTAGAGCTGTGCACTCTATGTTTTCACTTCTTTTTGAGGAGTTGTATCAGATGAATTGCATCGAAGGTGTTGGTTTATTCTTGGGGAACAACAATGTGTTAAATGCATTAGTAAAATAAACTTGCCTGCGTCCAGTAGTACGTCGCACTAGCTATGTCCACTAGAGGGCGCTGTGGTAGTTAGTAAAAGCTGCCAACGGATGAAGAGAGCACAGTCACTCAAATGAACATGTAGTTAGTTCTCAGCATACCACGTCATTGTTTCAACATTTCGATATGATCATGAATGCCAGCTCTTGTTAAAATAGGGCGATCAAGCCTTCAAGACACTTTCCGGTTGCACCACGTGTCAGGAGTCCAAAGGAAAACAAAAGGACCAGCTGTAGTCTGCCCAGGAGGATTGTTATTATCTTTAGTAGGTCAGCACAATCATTTTAAAGCAATTATGCTACTGAATGTAAACTGTGTTTTTGAATGATTCATGGTGAAGGTTGAAGTATAATTTTGCTTGTGCTGATTGGATCAGGTGGATGCATTTTTGAAATGTTTGTTTTTACATTAAGACAGTAGGGACTTGTGTAACTAGCAGTCTCAATGTTTTGAAATGCACAGTCAGCAATATATTTCATGCTTTCAGTTGTGGCAAAACTAAAGTGGTGGTGGATATGACATAGTTCCATTTGAAAGTTGCCTCCTCTGGTTAAACAGCTGCTCGAACTGTGTGCTGCACTTGAATAGAAGTTCAACATTGTAGTGGCGCTTCGTGCATAGCTGGAAGGCATCGGGTAGCCAGCTCGTGTCTCGCTGGGTGGGGTCCTGAACAGGCAGCTGTATTCTTTTTCCATCTTCTTTTGCATGAGCTCGTTAGGGTATCCTTGAACACTGGACTTAAGCCTGACTGAAAAGCTATTATTCTCTCTGAGTGTCTGTAAAACTGCATTGTACTGAATTGTAAGTTCTTTCCTCTCGACAAAAAAGTACTACAAAATAACCCTTTAAAAAAAGACACATTAACATCAACTTTGATTTTTTTTTTTTAATTGAAAACATATCTTGCAAACAGTCCAAATATGAAAAAAATGAAAAAAATACATCTTACCCCCCAAAAAGAGTGCCACAGCAAGTTATTTTGTAAAGTTTAAAGAACTTGACATCTGGCAGAAAGAGTGATGATTTAGAGGGGCCCAGTATAAATGGCCAAAATGTATATATCGATCTATCCTTCTGCAAGTCCCCCCCCCCCCTCCTTTCCATTGCCACAGTTGACCAGTGTGACCTTTCCTTGTCTTCAGTTATTATGCCTGTTGTTTGCATGCCTTCCATCCTCCCAGCTCCTCCTTTCATCCCCCATCTGGTGCAGAAGCTGAGTCTGGCTTGGGGACCAGCAAAGGTGCATGCGTGCATGTGTGCATGCGTGGGGGGAGGTGGCCTTGTCTCAAATGGTACATCTGCTGCTTATAGTCAAACAGTTCACTTCCACTAGCCACGGTTGGATTAGGAAGGGGCAGTAGGTCCGATATACAGCCGGCCGGTCGGCTTAGCTTTTCTAGGGTTGCCATGATCTATTTTTTCCTTTAGCAACTGTTAATTTAAAAAAAAAAAATTACGATCTAACTATTTAATCAAAGCTTTCTTACCCATGACATCATGCTTAGCAGGAGTGGTACTTAGTTTGATGTCAGTTACCGTGTTTTTCTTCTGAGGTCAGTGACCGTATCTCCTCCGTGAGCAGGCCTATCTGAGTTTGGAGGACAGCTTTCTTGTTTGTGAGGGTGTCTGTCTCAGTAATGAGGGTGTTTCGCTCCTCCTCAAGATTGTTTTTCTCTACAGTCAGAAAAGAGATGTTGGCCTGAAACTGAACATTGCTTTCTAATGACATGTTGTATATGTCCTGCAGCTGGGAATATTGTGAAGTGAGATTGCGGCAGATGGGGCACATTCCGAAGTCTGCAACAAAACAAAACACATTTGTAATGAGTGTCGTTGACGCTTGCGCTAACACCGTTTTGAACTGCTAGTCACGTCACTGACATTGGCCCATCATGGCTATGATGACACCCAGTTGGAGAAGAGAGAGGATCCCCAGACCTACTGCAACAGCTTCAATCCGCCATACTGAGTCACAAATGAAACCATTTCCAAATAACGTCAGCGCTGTTTATTGGTGAGTTCTGAAAATCTACTTTACCTGGTTTTAAGATTCTGCTTCCGTGTTTTGATTTAAATTCCAATTCATCTCCGAGAACCACTCCTGAATCTTGGGTAAATGTCGCAGTCATGGATTTGAATTCCAATTCATCTTCGAGATCCCCTCCCGAATTTCGGGTCAATGTCGCAGACATGGATGTGACTTTTATTGACACCTTCTCGGATGTCACGCTATCAATAAAAGTGCTGCTGCAAAAAGTAGTCGGTGCAAACAAAGGCTCCGGCCTTTTTCGGTGGTGGCGGGATCGAGGTGACTCACGCCTGTGGATGGACGGGTTTCAGGATGCAACAATTAGCCATTGACATTAATGTTAACAATTTGACGTGGATAACTTGAGTGAGTTTCTCGCCCTCGCTCCGTGAGTCTGCTGTCTGTCTTTTGGCTGCCGTCACGCAAGAGCAGTCAGTCCGCTTTGACGGACGGCGCACTCACAAATGCACCCAGCTGCCTGAATTCAAAGCAATAAAGCCGCAAAAAAAATCAAAGTCACACACTTTTTTTTTCTTTCAAAGTCACACATTTATATCCCAGCTGGCTTGTGTCACTTTGACCGGCACGTTGTGTCGGTCGCTTGCTGATGTCGGCAATTTCATCAATCACCTAATGCCTTTTTGCTGCAATGTGGTATTGGCGGAGTACCAAAAATTGGAATATCGAGAAAAAAAGATTTGGTTAGGCAATAGTTAGTGTCTTTCTACTCTATTGCATGTGTGTTTGTTCCCTAAAATCCTTCCTTCATTCTTTCCTGCTTTGTATGACAGTTTTGAGACGTTCATCTAAAGATGCAAGCCATGAGCGCACCGCCGAGCGACTATTGCCGACGCATCAGACACAAAGCCAGGACGGTGGATGCGGCCACAGCAGGCTGACTTTTCCCTGGAGAGCCTGCTTGCGCGGCTCAGGTTTGCTGCAACTCCCCCTTTTCCTTCACGGGACCTTAGGGAGAAGGTTTTCAAGCTGCTCCATGAGGCAGATGCTGGCCTCTCTAATGAGAGGTCCGTCGGGGAGGGTGACATGACTCTTCTCCGGTTCCCATGCCCCATGGCACGCTCATGTCACACTCCTCGCGAGTAATACATATACACACAGAGCGGCTGCATTGTCCATCTGCTCAGCTGACACAAAGACACCCCCAAAAGATATGCATCAGGCACTGTTGATCCATCAAGCACCTCATATAAAACCTTCTCTCCCACATGTTGTAAATGTAGAATGAGTTCATTCCCTGCCATAGTTACAATTTTGCCAGAGAAGAAGTCAATCCTAAGACTGTGGTACAATCAACAGGCAGGAACTAGGCGCGCTTTCCTTAGTGGCGGCCATGTTAGTAGGGGCATTGGATTATTTGACATGACTGCAGCACATCAATGCTGATAGTACACAAAAAAACATCCACAGACGGTATACTGCAACCTATGGAAGTGAGACGATAAAAACATCCTATTGGGAATAAATACAGACATCTTCTGATTTATTGTTCATGTTGTAAGGAAGTCGGTCAGTATACTTAGGCACGCGCCAACCCCCCCTCATTAGAATATGAATAGGGCTGCCTTCACATTTGGCTTATCAAACGAGAGCGTACCCCTGCTGACTTCAGGCATGGGGCCAGGCTACAACCTGGACGCTCTGCAGGCCTTTGCTTGGCCTTTTTTGTGACATGTCATTTCATTAAAAATAAGTCAGATAGCAGTAGGTTGATTGAGTAATCCCCCCCCCCCTCCACTCCACACACACTGTCTCTCATGAGTTTCTAGCAATTAAGCCAGTATGAAGCAGCTTTCTGGTATGTAAACAACACTTGAGGTGTTTTTAACCTCCAACGACAGGTGCAGCAACGGATGGCCAGCCCACCCTGAAAAATTGGATTTGATGAGTGTGTGTATGCGTTGGGGAGGGGCGTTGCGCGTGTGTGTGTGTTTTGGGGGGGGTCACGCTCTGGGAAGACAATAGCAGGGATGGCGCTGCACACGACCGACCATGTGCCGTTTATTATCATACAGCTGTTCACTTGAGAGCCAGACAAAGGCAATGTGATACAGGCGCGCACGCGCGTGCACACACACAAACGCTTAAGGGCGTCTGAATAGCCTTTAGTCCTATCCAGGGACCCCCCTTCCCTCCCCTCCCCTCTACGCCCGCCTCCAACACACTTTTTGTCTCCCCCACACGCGTCAGAGCAATTATAAGATTCAGTGCTAAAGAAAAAGAGAGGACCATATGTGCTATAGTTTCTGCTATATGTATATATAAGTAAATATAATAATAATAAATAAATAAATGGAATAAACTTTGCGTTTAACAGATGTTATGTTCGAGGCGAATTTTAGGTGCGTAATAGCCGGAGAAAAAAATGCAGAAAACCAGTATTTTCGCATCCTGTTGTCCTGCAGGTATTTCTGCGGTATTTCTTAACCCACCAAATCCATATCCCTCTAAAACGCACACACATTAGCTTCTTATCCATCCAAATGAGTTGAGTCCAGATGTATCTAAATCCCTGCAGGCAGACTTGCTCCCTCCCCTGAGGTCTCCTCCGACTCCACCCACCTCTTTGGCCGGGTATAAAAGCAATCATCAGGCAGCAGCACCCAAAACAAAGTAGAGTGCAACGTGTAAAATAGGGTTAGCCACAAACGAGGAGAAAACGCGAAAGGGAGACTATCGTCTAGCGTCATTTATGTTTTGACGGACTGTTATCTTTTTTCGGAGGTTTTTTTTTTTTGTTTGGAATTACTGCCTGCATCCATATCAATTTGGAAAGCCCTAAAAAAGTCAGAGGAAATGGCACATGCACACCTGAGATACCTTTTGGGTTTGGCCTTGGTGCACGTTGTAAGTGGATTTTCGCAACTTGAATGATCTAAACCTCTTGTAGAATATTTTTTTTTAATATGATGCTGTTTTGTCATTTCAGGTGTTATGCTCCGGAGTGTTTGAGTTAAAAATCAACTCATTCCACACGGCGCAGCGAATTTGCAGACGGCATAGGGACTGCCACATATTTTTTCGAATTTGCCTCAAGCATCCGGAAGATGTGATCTCCGCAGAGCCTCCGTGCACGTTTGGGACCGGGCAAACCAATGTCATCAGGGCCGATCACACGTCCATCTCCAGTAGTGCGCCGATCAGGGTGCCGTTCCACTTCAAATGGCCGGTAAGCTCAACATCATGATGAAATGATTTCAATGGCGGCCATTGGATGGATATTTATTCATCCTGTATTTTTTAGGGGACATTTTCGTTGATTATTGAAGCATGGAACGCAGAATCCCCAACTGAATACACAGGTAGGTGACATTGTTCTCCCATGTGACCTTCCCGTGATGGCAATATGTTTGAAATCAATTCAAACTTCATTTTGTCTGCAGATAACCAAAACAATCTAGTGAATCGCCTGGCCACCAGGAGGAGACTGGCCATCGGGGAGGACTGGTCCCAGGATGTGCACTTTGGAGAGCAGAGCGAGCTGCGATATTCCTACCACGTCTTCTGTGACGAATTCTACTTTGGAGACGGCTGCGCCGAGTATTGCAGGCCACGGGACGACACGCTGGGTCACTACACCTGTGATGAGGAGGGCAACCGCATCTGCTTGGAGGGATGGAAAGGAAACTACTGCTCTGAACGTAAGTCATAAAGTGTAACCCTAACTAACATGAATCATGTGACAAAAATGACTTTGGCACCACTAAGGAAAAAAAAAAAGCACTTGAGTTGTACGACTCAAGGTGAAATTCAACTTTTCACTTGTTCAAAGTCGATTATTTGAACTGAGGCAAAAGTTTGTCCCTTCTGGCAAACAAATACATAACATTTGAGACCTGCCAAAGAGAAACTTGAGACTCCTCTTTTTAATGTAAAAGAGAATGGTGATATCCAGTTAAGGTGTGTTTTGTCAATTTTTGTCCCATTGACCTCATGTTTTCTGGTACACAAAAAAGCCATTGCGGTTGTGATGACACAAAACATATTGAAGGTGACCTGTTTGTATGTAGTAAGGAGATAAAAAACAAAACAAAGAAGAAGGCATCCCCAGGCAGCGTGCCTTGCCTGCCAGCTGCCCGGCTTAATACTTAACCAACATTGAAGTCTGAAAGGGGGGCTGGGGTCAGACAGGGGGCGGACCCCTATATGTGTGCAGAAGATGTATGCAAAGGCGTGCCTATTGTAATCACCCCCCCATCTCATCTCTTTCTTTTTTCCTCCCCCTAGCCATCTGCTCTGCGGACTGCAACGAGAGGCACGGCTACTGTGAGGCCCCAGGGGGCTGTAAATGTCGCATGGGTTGGCAGGGTCCCTCCTGCAGCGATTGCGTGCGCTACCCGGGCTGCCTCCACGGCACCTGCAGCCAGCCTTGGCAGTGTAACTGTCAGGAGGGTTGGGGGGGCCTCTTTTGTGACCAGGATCTTAACTACTGCACCAACCACAAGCCGTGCGCCCACGGCGCAACCTGCACCAACACTGGTCAGGGCAGCTACACTTGTACCTGCAGGCCTGGTTACGGGGGAACCAATTGTGAGCTGGAAACGAATGAGTGTGACAGCAACCCCTGCAAAAATGGAGGCAGCTGCAATGTAAGTTTCCCGCAAAATGAGTGTATTTATTTGAACGAGAAGTCACAATGCTTCATTTTAAATCAGTGTCTATGTTAGAAATAACAAAGTTGGAGCTTCTGCATTTACCAGAGTATTTGAATACAAAGCAAGGACTTATTTGGCCGCTTTTGAATGCTTTGGTTATTGTTCGGCAGGACCTGGAAAATGACTACTCGTGCACCTGCCCGCAAGGATTCTACGGCAAAAACTGTGAAATCATTGCAATGACGTGTGCGGATGGTCCCTGCTTCAATGGCGGGACGTGTGTGGAGACCATGACGGGGGGTTACACCTGCCGCTGCCCACCCAGTTACACTGGCTCCAACTGTGAAAAGAAGCTGGATCGCTGCAGCAATAGGCCCTGTTTAAACGGTAAGTTTGCGCCCCCTTGTGGGCATATGAAAATACTGGCGCTCAAATGATGCTTTCCTTGCTTAATTTGAATTGACTACTTGGACAGTTTGCTTGCTTGCTTGCTTATTTATTTGTTTGTTTGTTTATTTTTTTATTTATTTATTCATTCATTCATTCATTTGAGCACACGCAGTGTCCACCTAGCATTTTTAAACGCTTCACATTCGCATTGCAAGCATTTGAGTCTGCGGCCTGCCTGATGCTGACCAAGTGCTTTTCCCCTCTCAGGTGGCGAGTGTCTCGACCTGGGCCAGAGTGTTCTATGCCGCTGTCAGGCGGGCTTCACCGGTGCCAACTGCCAAGTCAACATGGACGACTGTGCGTCAAACCCTTGCCAGAATGCTGGGACCTGTCAAGATGGCGTGAATGACTACATCTGCTCCTGCACCTTGGGCTACACTGGCAAGAACTGCAGCGTGCGCTCAGACGCATGCGGCGAACGTCCTTGTCAGAACGGCGGCACTTGCTTCACTCACTTCACAGGGCCCGTATGCCAGTGCCCGAAAGGATTTATGGGTCCGAGTTGCGAGTTCACCCTCCAGCCCAGTTTCAAGCCGGCTTTGCGTCAAAGCTCGCAGCCTTCTTCGGCCACGCTGACCATCTCCTGCATTCTTGCCGTCCTGGTGGTGGCTCTGGTGGCCGGTATTATCTTGCTGAGGAGGCGCAGGAGGCTGCAAGGAAGGAAGCAGCTCAGCGACACAGCAGTTTACAATGACCTGGAGACGGTGAACAACCTGGGAGGAAGCGAGAGAGACTCTTTCCTCAGCCCGAATGGTCTGTTCAAGATCAGCAACAGCGCCGCCCGCCTCAGCTTTGCGCCCTGTTCGGAAGGAAGGTCAGGGTACAGACACAACCCTGTGGAGAGCGGCCTGGCCAGGGCGGAATTCATATGGAGGGATGAGGCAGGCCTTGGTTCACTTGCTGGGCTAAGGTGAACGCAAGAAAATGAATATTAGCACTTGTCGCTCCTCCGTCTTTGCTTTGTGTACACGAGGAGCAAAATTGACGAGTTGAAGAAAGCCGCTGTTCAACAACAGACCAAACGATGGACTAGTCGAATGAAGATCATTTACAAAGATTATTCAAAAAAGTATATGGGGCATACCTCTTTGACATTTAAGACCCAAAGAAAAAACTTATTATGATGATCCATCTTTCGTAGGACCTACAACTCAAACCAAATACATGAAGTTACAGTACCCAACTGCTGGAAAATTTGCCTCCAATGTATGACTTGGTTTGTGATTGTCTTTGACATTGTCTTTTTCTTTTGTTTTTTCTTTTGCTTTTCAATCTTCCTTTGCTCATTTTTTCCTTATTGTGCGCACCATCATTTTTATACTTTATTATTTATTTATTTGGAAAAACAATGTTTATGGCTTCACTTTGATTGTCACAGAAATATATTTATATGATCCTGAATGAAGACAAACATTATTATTTTTTATCAGTTTCATGGGCGATGGAAGATAAAATGTCCCAAAGTTATTAATGGCAGGGATCGAGGGAGAAAGCGATCATCAGTTGACTGTTAACTGATCACATTGCCCTGTCATGTGCCATTGTTTGTGTTCATGCCAAAGTGTGTGTGGTGTTGTGTTTTCATTATTATTTAAGTTGCTCATCATGTGGATTTGTTGTGAAATAAAAACATTGTTTGATGTAATGAAGTGGAGACACCTATAGTTTACAAGTAGATACTCCTTTACTTTAGAAAAACAGATGATTCATGCCCTAATGATGCATTTCAAAAATAAACTTTCATAGAGCCACCGATACATCATAAAAAATGTATCAAATTGAACGGGGTAAAAAATATCCCCCAAACAGAATTTAAAAGTCGCTCTGCAGTACCTGGGGGGATTAGATGATTTTTTTCGACAATCCTGGAGACTTCAAGTGAGCAATAAAATATATTTTAAAGGAAAAACATTTTATTTTCCATGATAGGTCGTAAGAGCGAAAACTCAGTTTTCTCTCTGTTTATTTAAACGGGAATCGAACAGTTAAAAAAAAGTTGCTTTTGTAGTACAACGACATAGTTTACGTAAAGGGACTCATGTTAAACAGTGTTAACCAAATAGCATGAGCGTTAATGGCCTTCCATATAAACATGTGATGGAAGCACAATTTTGAAAACAAAACACAGTCCGGCGGAACTATGCCCTGCCTGAGCTGTCGTCGCCTCCCAACGCTTCGATCCACTTCAGCTTGTTAAAAAAAAAAAAAAAAGAGAGAGAAAGCAGAAGAAGTCGCGAAACCAGTCAGACCAGTACACAACAGAGACGACATGGCATCCGACCGGATCGGTACACAACCTGGAGAAAGCGGGGACGTTCATATAATAGATGAAGATCCGTTTGAGGAATACAGCGGGCATACCCCAAAAAGACATGCCCGGGTTACAGTCAAATACAACCGCAAAGAGCTGCAGAGACGCCTCGATGTGGAGAAGTGGATTGATGACCGTCTTGACGTGCTCTACTCTGGTCAGGTGGGTCCCACGAGAGGGAGGCACAACCGCAGGTAAATTACCTGTGCTGATCTCCTTTAATCTTCTTAAATTCTCTTTAAATTTCTTTTTTTGCCAAATAATGAATACGACCGGTTAGGTTTATGATTGTTTTCTTCCACCTGAGCCACCAAATAGTTTTGAATTGTCATTGCAATGAGGCGACAGGGATCATTGAAGTCCTGACTATCTCGCGGTCCATCTCGTGTTCTAAGAGTTAACAGAGGTGGCCGGCCACTGGGCAGGTCTGTTTCTCCTTAGAAGGACACCTCCCTCCCTCCCCCTGTCTATCTGTAGTCCAATTGTCCTATATCTGTGATCTGTCTCAGGAGTTATTTCCTTACATGGCCTGTCTGGAACTGTGAGGCGAATAAGGAAGGGGAGGGAAGACAGGATGGAGATAAACAAGTGTGCATCTCTGCTGATACTGTAGCTGCCATTTCTTTTATTTTACTCATAAAAGTCTTCTAATTGGTCTTGAGGCATGCATCCAAACTACAGTGGAAAGAAAGAGGGACACAGTGTACAGTGGTGAAGATGAATGAATGAATGAATGTGTCTTTCTCAGGCAGACACACAGCCGATAGATACAATAGCTACAATGGCCATTTGTTCGAAGCTTCTGTGGTGCAATTATGCCCAAACAACAGTGTTAGTATTCAAAGCCACAAATGACTGACATGCAATCTTCACTTTTCACATACCGTTAAACAAGATAAAACATCTTCAAGCTCTATGAGTCTTTGCAAGTGAGGAACTTTTCTGATTTGATTGACCCAATACAAAAAAGGAAAACAAGAACTTTTGGGTCTTACAATTATTGATGAATCAATTCAGTTGGACTTACTTGAGTACCACTAACTATAAGAACAAACATTAGTCAGGAGTTTGACTTTTGGTATCTACCGCCGCACAAGATTTTGGTATGGATGTGGCCTTTCCATGATAACCTTTCAAATGTTTTGCATCTTTATCTTATGTCGTGGTATCAGGAAGAAGATATGCCTGAAGAGGTGAATATTGACGACTTAATTGACCTTCCTGATGATATGGAACGCGTTAATAAACTGCAGGTAAAGAAACTCTCTTAAAGGCTCTAACATTTGATGCCATTATCCGTGTGTGGCATATATACAATGAATATGTCCCACTTTTTAATATTAAGGATTTAGATCACATTGAAAAGACAAAAGACAAGTCAAAATGTTGAACGATACAAAGTCAAACAAATTGAAATATATTCCACTGCATGTAACGTTTTGTATTCCGTTTTTTACAGGAGCTCCTTCAAAAGTGTAACAAAGATACTGAGGTAATATTTTGTTTTAATTCCATGCATCATTTTTTATTTTGTCCTGATCAGGTTGTGGCCAAGGTTGGCCGTTGAGGACTGTTAGTTTTTTCGTATTAAAAAAACACAGACAATACACTGGCCCACAATTTAGAAGGAGCAGTACATGACTGCATTTAAAATATGAACAGCAAAAAGCAAATATACACAGTAGAAAAGACTGGAAAGTGTACACTAGCACCACCTGTAGGAAAATCCTTGCATTTGATGTGACACAATTAATTGTGCTGTATTCTTCTCAAGACCTTCGTCAGAGAGCTGGTGGAGAAGCTACAGGGAGTTCATAAGGAGGAAGAGCTGCAGAGTGAAGGCGTGGAGCATCCTGTCATCGCTCACAGCCACCATCGCCATGAACCTTATCACTTCAACAAACCTCACCATTTCCACCAAGGCCAGAACCAGACCCTTTGACAAGCTGCCCTAACCTCAATTATGTACACACACAAATAACACACAGTCATTAAAAACCCATAACACTCATGTATTTACTGATCCATATGATTTGTTTGTCAAATCCTTGCAAATGGATATACAAAACATTTTGTGTCTGTCTGCCAATGACGTGCTTGTGGCACCGTGCGAGAGAACAAACAAGTGGCTCTTCCGTCACTTCAAACTTATGACCATTATTTCTAAACTATGATTCATTTAAAAGTGTAGTCAAATAGAATGCATGTATGTTTTTACACATCCATCATCATAGTCATGATTAAATTGTGTTTTTTCAAGTATATTAAAATGAAACCACTAAGCTATCCTTGCAGTATTTGTTGACTACAGTATATCACATTATGGGACGATGGTCAATTACCAAAGTCTCCATTAGGTGGCAGAAACAATTGTATCTTGAAAGCTTTTGCCATAGGGGAGTCCAGCGGGTAGGGTGCTCCCTCCCTCCCTCCCTCCCTCCCTCCATCCGGTTCAGGGTCACAGGGGTCGCTGGAGCCTATCCCAGCTGACATGGGGCAAAAGGCAGACCACACCCTGAATTGGTCGCCAGCCAGTCAGAGGGTCCATATGGAGATGAACAAGCAGCCACACCCACATCATCATCAAGCACTCGAGTCAGGTGAGTGTACCCTGGCACCATCAATCAGCAAGTGATAATGATTCATTTCATTTCACTTCATTTTTTTGTTTTAATTTAACTGTTATATCTTGCCCAAGCATCTACTCCCGGTAGGTTGTAACAAAGAACCACCATGTCTTCTAGATCAACTCGTATTTTTGGGTGCCATTTATGATAAACACATGTGGGTGGACCTCAAACAAAAGATTTTTTATAACCAGACTTCATGCACAGGCACAAACAAATGTCCGGCAGTTTCCTTTATGTGACATTAGAGCCTGACTATTACGGCCCTGCCAATGAAGTTATATTACAAACGATATGGCATCAACCCAAGTGTCTATCATCATTGCTGCTCACTTCCGCTACGTTGCCGCTGATGCATGAATGGAATTTGCACTCAAGGGCATCCATTCATCCTTCAAATTCTGCCACGCCAAGACAGAAGTTAGAGGGATTCATGGGACTGGCAGAGGGGGGGAGTGGGGGGCTGAAGCTTTGCTGGTGTAGGAGGGGTAGAAGCGACAGGACAGGCCTTTCCTCAGGAAAACATATCACCTTCCACCACAATAGAGCTGGCCAGGAAACCACGGGCAGCCACATTGCTCTCTTGAGTCCACGAGTACTTTCAGACACACTCTGGCACTCATCAGTCACACACACACACACACAAAGCCTGCACACTCCAGGATGACACGCTACTGAAATACTACAAGGATCATTTTCTTCTCAGGTAAGACTGCATTTTTGGTGGCTTTCACATTGCTCCATCACTCGATTGTGTTTTCTAAAAATGTTTCTTTATCCATACAGGTGTGATACAGGTAACGTTGCTAATAGATGATGACGGTTGCTTTGTCTATTATTACAGCATCAAATACAGTTGAAATATTTGTCATGAATCATTTTTGTATAAAGGAAAGAAACGGCACAGTTGCAGTGATAGACTCATGATTTTTTGTCCCCTGTTCTTGTTCAACAGTTCAAATCTCAAGCGCAAACATGCCCATTCTAAAGAAGCTCCCAGGTAGGTCAAAGAGCTGCCATGAGTTCCCCAGAGTGAATAGTGAACTTATTCTCCCGAGGCTTGACCTGGACCTCAAGGACTTGAATGATCTGAATGAATTGCACGAACTGAAGGATCTGAAAAAGAACCTGAACCCTTTTGAGGACGTTGACTTGGATGAGGATGAGAGGAATGACGGTGACATGGGGCTCATCATGGGAGAGGTCAGGGGTAACCTCCAGCTCAGGTCCTCTCGAGATGGAGAAGAGGAGGAAAACGAGCTGAATGCCGAGAGGCACGGAGCGGGAACTCTTAAAGGAAAGCCGCTAAGGGGCACCCTGGAGCGGATTTGTGGTGTGTCGCCACTGAAAACCCTTGGAAAATTGGGCAAGGGGCTCCGCAAATCTGGACGGAGTGTGTGGGGACACAGTTTACCCCACTACAGCCCTGGAGACTCAAACACACTCCCAACACAACGGGAAAAAAGGAAAGGACTACGCAGAAGCTCAGAAGGAATTATGACTTTATTCCGGTGAGGATGGCCACACACAATTGTTGCCTATATATACACGTGTGTGTAAATGTGTGTATGCAGCAAAAATGCGTTCCGTTCAGGTCACTTTCATCCAAATTGTGAATGAGTTCATGAACTTTTGTTGATTGAACACGTTCAGGTACAACCCGAGCCTTTATACTGTAAGACATTGGGCCTATATAACATAATAAAGGCTGACACGACAACGGGACAAAGCATACAAAGGAAATGGCAACTGCATAAGTGATACGTTAAGCCATACATCGCAAAACGACAAAGTGTCAAGTAACAATCTATCCATTTGGTCATGCGTGAGGCATCTGCACCCCCTCCCTATTTCTGTTTTTAATTTTGCGGCTCCTGTGCAGCGTTAGCGGCGGCCGTCGCAAGGAGGAGCGCAGAGAAAGCCTGCCCTGTGGGGACCTGAGTGCAGACGGTGAGGCGGAGGCATCTCGGCGGCCCTCTTTCCTCAGGATGGTCACCCTTGGCAAGATGAAGAGGGAATCCATGTCTGACCAGGCTTCACAGGAGACTGATGAGGAAATCGAGGAAAAGGAACCAGTGGTCAGAACCAGAGAGCCCCTCTCAGGTAGACAACCAGGATATCTCTGATCACAAGTGATGCAATGACTTATTGTGTTGAATCCAAAGCTCGTTGGTCAGGCCATAAATTTGAGCTTCCACTGTAATTCTTGGGGACAACTGCCTTGACTATATGGCTCCTTGCCTAATAAATTGCGACTGACGTGAACTCCACGTAATCCTGAGTCATTGAATTCAATCAACAGTCTGTTAAACCAGGAAACGAGTGCACTTCCTATACCCTCGTTCAACGTATTTTTGCTCGACTGACTCCGCAGGGAACAATGTTTGTCATGGAAAAGAGACAAAAATAGATCAGACTCAGGAGCCATCAAAGTCACATGGACCTTCATGCCATGTCCAGGGTTTAGTCTGTCGTTCAGTCATTCATGTATCTGAGATCTTTTCCGGACCACTGAAACTAATTTGCTTTACTCTCAACAGTACTGGAGATTTTACAGTTAGTCAACCATCGAGATCTGCTCCTTGCTGACACGCACATCCAGGAGCTGGAACGAGAGTGCGAGCTGCTCTCTCTTTTGCCGTCGAGTCCCGTCGTCAGTCCTGCTCCCTTCGGCGCTTCTGGCGTGATTCCTTTATCGTCTTCATCCTTGAATGAGTCACTCGGCTCCAACGCGACTCAGGATTCGAGCCGCCGTAAAGAGAAAGACGTGGAGCTTCTCTACGAGGCTTTAATGAGAGAGATGTGGGATGTGGTCCGCGAGTCTCTCCGTCAGCCCAGTGCCGGACACAACCTCGGGTACGTGGTACTGGTTATTCAGCAGGAGGAGAATGCCGACGTGGCCTGGGCTGTCAGAGAGAAGAACAAGCTAGAGCGAGATCTGGACGCAGCTCCCCAGAGCCAACAAAGCCACCGTCCTCGACGATTGAAAATGAAGTGGAGAGAAGCTGTGGCGGAGGCTGCTGACTGGAGCCTGCCCAACCAGGTGGACACTCAGGCGGGCCAGCTGGCCTCGTACCTGGAGCGTCTGAGGAGTCGGATGGTGGATGACCTGGACGCGGCCAAGAGGAATGCCGTGTCCATTTACCCCGAGGAGTTTTCTGCATTCCAGGTGTATGTGGAAAGTTATCATCAAGCCGTGGCTAAACGTCTACAAACACTTACCCGTGGCCCGCTGCAGATTACCGATGTCTATTCACTGTTGGATTGGTTCTACAACATCTACAACCGGTAGAGTATATCAGTCATAGCGTGAAAACCACTCAAATACCTTTTTTTGAATCACATCTTTCTCTTCCAAGTGATGTCCTGGGAACCATTGGCACCGCAACGCCAATCAACTATGGTTCCCTGGAACCTCTTCTGTCTCAAGACACGGTGGACCAATTGGAAACGGAATGTCTTAGCATTGTCAAGGTAAGAAAAGTGTTCTATTTGACTGCCCTGCCCGATGTAACAAAGCTCACGTGTCTATTGGATTGGCAGGAGAAGGTGTCCAAAGAGCTCATTCAGGTTCTGGATGACGAAGAGAGGCGATGGGCCCAAACGCTACACATTGAGGAGTATCAGTCCCACCTAGCACCGTCGGTCATTCAGGTCATATTTTTTTTTGTCTGGGGACATTTACAGACTTAACTGCTATGATACATAACTGAAGAATTTTACAATTCCAGAGGCTGAAGGTCGATCTGGACAAATCGACTTCCGTGAACCAATTCCTAGGGGCAAGGGTGGCTCGCTTTAGTCTCATCGGTTTGGCTGACTTTCTTCATAGGTGAGTTGAAAAATTGGGATCTGGGTTTCATGGAAAATTGCTTCTGCTGGACGTAGCTTTGTTTTTTTTTTGTGGATCCGGATTTTCAAAGCAAATGCTGTGTGCAGTTTCCAAAGGAAAGCGCAGATGTTTCACGAGACCCAGGCAGAGTTTGGCGATCGAGGAGATGGATATGTTTCCAGGACCATAGCGCTAGTCAACTGCTGCCCTCCTCTCAGGTAAAATCTTGGGATTTAGTTTTTAAGATGGCTTTCAGAATGTGAATCTTCATGTTCTTGTTGGACACGGTAGAGCCTTTGTGGAGCGCTGCAGGCAGTGTGATCCGCAGGCCAGTGAGCCTTCAGCAAAAAGAGCCAACTCCTCCCTGGACAAGATCATCAACCATTCTGTGAAGGTGCTGGCCGATAGACTGTTTGAGCACATTAGGGTGAGCAAATGTCCAACCGTTAACGTCGTCGCAATTAGTCAGTCGGACAGCTCCCATTTGAACCATCCGTTGTCATTTCCAGCCGTTTTTTGACAAAATGATCAAGAGAAAATGGCTGACCAACACAGATACCTTCGGGGCCATCGAAACGAGCATTAAACAACACTTCAAAAAGTTCCGACGGATGGATCCTCCACCGTATCAGGTATGGATTGTTTGACCAGGTTTATAAGAGAATATTTTCATTGGATTTTATTTTTCCAACGACGTAGACGCTGGTGGGTGAGGTGCACCGTCGGGTCCTGGTCGAGTACGTACGAGCCATCATGCGGGCTCGGCTCATTTGCACCTCGTCCAAGATGAGAAAGAGAATGGCTTTCCGCTTACAAGACGAAGCCAAACAGATTAAAGGACTCTTTCAGGATTTGGTGAGTCTGTTCTTAATACTAAAGAATTTGTGCAGAGATAAAAGTCTGGACTAGGACAGAATAGAATGGCAAGGATGGTTGCCGAGAATGGAGCCTGCCCCTCCAACTTCCGAAGTCAGGACGAAGCCAGACAATGTTGATACAGCAGTGAGTTGTGAAAAATGGTTGCAGCCGGCGAGTTGGAGATGGATGATCTCAGCTTACGTTAGCACTAACCCGAAAGGGGAAGAGGCTGTAAAACAACTTGGCCTGACAGCGTGCCATTTGCCCTCTTTCTGTGCCCGAGTTCAAACAAGTGTCCGTCACCTCGCTTGACAACAGGAAGCTGCTGTGTTCAGAGGGAACTTCCTGTTCCTGTCAGCTGGCTGACTTTGAAGTGAGTGCGGGATGGCCTTGATGGCCTTTTTCGCTGAAGAGGAGAATGAACTGACTGTGAAAAATGGAAACTGGCGAGGGAGGCTGGGAGGGGGCAGAGTTTTAGTGACGGGGTGAAAACGATTATTTTTAGCAAATGTCAAACCAAAGAATTCCGCTGTCTTTGGAGGCAAACAATAGCCAGGAAAAACGGAATTTTATTATTCACTTGGTAAACATTTTTGCTTTGCCTTTGAGAAACTTTGACTCCCCCTTAGATGACCTTTTCAGCAAATTCTAGTAGCTTAGTACAGACAACATATAAGAATCTCTTAATAATGGTAACAATATCAAACAAATGAATAAACCCAATAGTTAAAATAATAATGAATCCAATTTGCATGTCTGTTTCAGGAATCAAGTTCATCTTGGTTGGACAGTCTCATCTGCCACCTAGCTGACGTTGTTCTCCTCGAAGACACGCCCTCCATCCAGATGGAGGTTGCTGTACTGGTCAAAGAGTTTCCAGATATTCGGTAAGAGTTGAACACCGTTTATTTCTGTGAATATATCTTGTCAGGATGTGTCTATAAGAAGAATTTCTGGACTTACTATATTCTGCATGCTTTGGCTGTTGTTTTTGGCGTCCAGCCAAGGGAAATGTATGCCTATGTATGTTTTTTTTGTCACAATGGATGAAAACAAGGAAAGGCGCATGAAAACATATCATCCATTAACTTTGCTATTTTTGGGTTTGCTATTCTGTTTTGAGAGTGAATAAGGCGACGAGGCCTCAGGCTAGGAGGGAGTGAGGCTCAACTGCCAAAGATGTTTGTTCACAGATTAAGACTGAGATGACACTTGGCAACCTTAGCGCCTGTGACGCAGAAGTCTCCAAAGAGCAGACAGGAAGCTGCTGCCGAGTACTTCCTGTTCCTGTCACCCAGCAGGAGACAGACTGGTGCCACGTAGGGCGAGAGAGAGAGAGATAGAGATAGCTCCATAGACCCGAGACCCTTTTTATTTACTCTGGTATTCCGTCTTGGTATTTTAGGACATTGCTGCTCCATGATGCTTAATCATTTCTGTCGTCCTGACTGGATTATCTCTTGTGTTTCATCAAAAACGTTTGGAGAACAATGCCCATCAATCCTACTTGGATGGATTAACAGTGACCTAAATGATACCAAAAATATTTTTTAAGCTAAAGAAAAAAATCTGACAGAATGAATCCAATTATTCAATGAATTGATGGAATAATCGATAGGATAATCAATTCTAAAAATAGCCCATAGTGACTGCAGCCCTTCTGGTAAGTGGAATAATATTTGCTTACGGCACATACAAAAACCAGTCGTTGCTTCCCAGAAACAGATGACTCAAAGTCATTCCTGTCCGTCCTAATGACTGCCGCCCATGTCATCACCTTCCACTCACCACCTCCGTCTGTCCGTGTCACACCAGGCAGAAGCACGTCTCCACCCTGCTGAATATCCGAGGCATGATGCGCCAGACGGAGCGTCTCGAGATCCTCAACGTAGTCAAAGACTTTCAATGCGGCTCGACCTTAATCAGCCGGGATCACGCCATCTTTACTGATATTCCCATCACTTCGGAGATGCACTGCATTAGCCTGGGATTCCTGCGTCTCGCCATGGCTGTCACCAATTGGTTCTCGGAGCACCGACCGAGGCGGAATCGTAGAAAAAGTGGCGCAAACGCAAGTGGCGCAAACGCAAGTGGCACCAACGCAAGTGGCAGAAGGGCAAGTGGCAGAAAGGCAAGAGCTCAATTTGCTGACAATCAGGACGTTGATGACATGAATCAATTTAACAGAGAAGAGTAGAGAAAATGGTGAGAAAGTGCAGAAGAGCAGTTGCAGTCATACTGTGATGAGGCGAGACATATACGCACCTTGCCAAAAAATGGAGCGTGCCGACCCTACGTAAAGAAACTTGACTTGAGGTACTGCTCCTTCTGATCACACTCGCATAACACAACATGCATGACCTTTTGTTTTATTTCTGATCTCAACAAGTCATTAACTCATTCACTGCCAACCCAGTGAATATCTTTGACACCTATAACCGTCAATGGCACTGAATGAATTAAGAAACAATTCATCTTCAGCTTTTTAAAATGATCATGCCATCATAGCAGAGGCAATTCAATATGATGCTTTGTTCTTTATCATTTATTTACCTGGCAATATATATATATATATGGAGATATATATATATACACTGTACCCACGTTTGGTTTATACACAAAAGTGATGTGCTGAACTCTTCACTGTGAATGATATGGATCTATTGCTGGAAACTTTAAATAAAGACCCATTGATTGGGTAGATTGACCCGCTTTTATAAATAATATTTCAAAGAATTTATATGTATCTAATAATTTATATTATATCTTTAAAATGTATATCATTTTATAATAATGAATAATGATGCCTAGGTGTAAAGTTTAGGGAAATGAGCTTCAATATTTATTATTATTCTGGAAATATTGTCGTGTTCCCATCTTCCTGCTTCTAACTTTAGCTGTTGTGCTCCCTGAACATGGGCGTGTCAAGCAGCAGCTATTTTCAACAATACGAACGTATATCAAACAGACCAGGTTGTGACGCAGAAGCAACACCGCCTCAATATAAACACAAATGCACTCGTGTTTATCTTAAGGATATGGCCGATCTTGAAATATAGGGCTCCACCGACCTTACTCGATGACGCTCAGCTTGTGTGTATCAAAAAAGGTCACGCAACCCTGAGGCCAACAACGGGATGTTTTGCGGTAAACAAAGATTTCCTGTTGTCCTGTGAGGTGCCAACGGATGCTTTAATTGGAGCCAAGTTTACGTTTAGCCCTGGGGGGAATTTCCTCTCGGACACTCAGTGAATGTGCGGTGAATGTGAGTTTTTGTATTTATTGTTTTTATGTCAAAGTTGCCCGTGGACTCCATATAGGAATTCATCTGGATGATCAAATCATTCTCGAGACTTTTAAACTTGTCTATCAAACGTGTATTCATAAAAATGAAATAATTCAATATCTTAGTTGTTGAAGTTTAGACAATTAAATTATAGATGACCTATTTTGCCAAGTTGTTAACCTCTAATCAGTGCCTCATTATTTTTGGCCCCAGTTTATACAGTTTATAATGTGCGTGCGTGTTTGTGTGTGTGTTTTAATGCGTTCCATGCAGCCAGAGTACGGACAAGGGAAAAACATTAAATGGGAATCACTTGAATGTTGGCTTTGGCAATGTCAATTGTCTGTTGGATGTTTCTGCAAAATCATTATCAGACATCCTTTCATATATCAAGATAATGGCGGATGCCGGACGGTCTGTTTTTCAGGCATCCCATGTGGGGAATGGCATTTGCCAATGAGAAAGGCAGGTAGGACGAAATTCTTGATGGAGGTTTCTCGATCTGCGAGCTTTCAAAGAGGAAGAGTCGTCAGTATCACAATGCAATCCCTGGGAAGTACTCCTCTACTTCCTCTCATTAACACGGCCGCTCGGTCGGTCGGTCGGCCGGCCGGCCGGCTCTGCGATGGAAAATCCATCTGGCTGGATTTACTGTTTGTTTTGGGAAGCAAGCATTGCCCTGTCTTTGTTTTCACTGTCATGCAATTTCATGCGTGCAGACTTTTCCCTTTGTTTTCCTGCCTGTCATTCTTCGTATATCTATAAGGACGCGATCCAGTGCTATCAGGATTCTTTGCTTCTAATGACTTTTTCTTCCTTTGTTGGCTGGTCAAAGTCCATGCACCATACATGCATTGTTTTGCAATCATAGGGATTGATGTTTGGCAGTCTGCCTTAGAAGAGAAAGGAATCTCAGCTCGGGCTGATGATATAAATGTGTATAAAATTACATATATTTACCTGAGGTGTGGTCAAGTTCAGCAGACACATTGCGTAACCCACGTAAACGTCTGGTTCCGGTAAGATGCCAGAGTGAGAACCTAGCGTCCTCACCCACGTCCAGAACATACTGTCACTCAGGATGGCTGCCCACTTGAAGCAAAACAATGGTATACTTTGTCACTGCGGGTGGGATATCCTGATTTATGTTATCTGGGGTCTCCATCAAGTGCAACTTTATTTAGCAACGTGGAGGTGCATGCTCCAGACGCCCCCGTAAGATTAGACATTGCAAAATATTCATTTCACTGTGAGCAGACATTAAATCATCGCTCTCAAAGCCAGTGCAGGAAGTTCACCTTTGTTCAAAACTGGACCTACAGTCCAAAATAAACTCTTGGAAAGTATTCCTATGAAATTAGTCACTCTTAGAATTTATGACCAAAACATCTGCATGAGAATTTCGGTGAATCCCCAAAAGAATGTCCTGGGTGGACATGTGGATATGAATGTTGTGCTGGCCTGTTGCCATTGAGACTGTAAACATCCCAACCTGTGGGCTTATTTGTTTTCCTTTGTTTAAACTATTTTGACGTCTCTATAATAGAGAGAGAAAAACAGGGTGAGGCGTTTGTTGCTGGAGCGGTATTTATGTGAGCACATCCCATTTGCCTCACAAACTTGGCTGGACTGGACTGCTTCCAAATACAAATCAGTCAGCGATACATCCATCAATTCAAAGATAAAAACGCTTGTTTTTGGCCAATAGTACCAATTGACTGGCCGAGAATGAAGCCTTTTGTGGGACAAAGGCAGCAGTTGTTGTTTGTGAAGAAGTGCCCCCAGACACCCACCCACCCTTTGCTTTGCTAAACATTTTTCTCCTGCTATTTTGCAAAGAGGAAAACTACTTTGCATTTTGTAGTTAAACAATGGTTCCTCTTGTGAAATATGGCAACAGGCGGCTCACCTTTGGCTCCTTGTGCTTTCTCCCTAGGCTTATTTACGCAAGCAGGTTGTGTTCTTCACCCCACCAGGAAGAGGTGTTGCAGGAAAGCCAAAAAGCGCTGGTCACATTTAGAGTAAACCGACTGCCACAGACTTGCAAATAGGCCTTGTCTTGTCTGAAGAAGGTGAATAGAAGGGTAAACACAGACATGACCTCTGCGCTACTATCAGGAGGAGGGTCCATTCGGTACCCCTCCCTGCATATTTCCACATTGTTTTGAGGTTGGGCCGACCTCAAGCATAACCCGTGTGCTAAACTCCATGTTTACACATCTGGATAGGAGTTGAATTTTTATTTATTTACCCTGTGGGTAAAAGCAGTACAGATAACGGAGCTTTATTTATGTATTTATTTGGCTGTGTGTCTGATTTGCTCTGCCCCTGTAATATGGATGTGCTCAATGCATGCCTATTGTCTGACATGACATTAATTTGAGTCACTCAGGCCTAAATTAGGCCAAGCACTCTTCTTTTACATGCATGCTTACTGTCTTTGGATCATTTGAACACTTGCAGCGCCAAGGAGAGTTATTAATGCAACGCAAACTCTCTCACCCCTCCCTGAACCACAATCAATCTTTCATCAGGAAAGCATTTAAGCAGGAGCCTAATGACTCCACATCCTTCTGCCCTCCTGCTGACAGTGCTTGGCAAAGCTGGCCCGATTTAACAATCGCTCCCTTCTACCCTTTGACACATGAACTTGCTTCTCTTTACTCAGACTTGTCAGGGTAATCTGTATGACCTAAACCTCTTTTGTTGATTATTTCAAAATGTGTGCAAAATGTGTGGAAAGAGGACAACTGCACAACCAAACAGAAGAGCCGACGGTGTGCACTTTCTAGCTCACTCGTGACATCTAGTGGGCACATGGGGAAAATGATACGTTTCAAGATTTCATCTGCTATACTTGTCTTTGTACAGCAGGTGTCAGTAGAGAGCTAATGTGAACGAAGCCTCGATGAACTGATGGCTGATTCAGGAGGCTTTACTTTGCCCATCACTAGGTGGCAACCTGCAGGTGTTGTAGGTGAGAATCAAACTCTGAAAATCAAAGCCTAAATGTCCATCTTTAAAGTCAAACAGATGCACTGCAATATAACGACTGCGTTTAATTTGAAATATGCGTAAACGTTGAGTTGAACCTGTCAGTTTTTGCGTTGTGCCCGTGTAGAGAAAAAATTCCAATACAACTTTGAAAGGAAATGTGGGGATTTGATTTTCAAAATAAAAGCACTGTCACCGAACATTATCAATTGTATTTATATAAACATAGGCAGCACTATCAAATGAAATAGTTCTTACCCTGTGAGTGTTTGCTACAGTTTTAATAACCAGCCCCGCTTAAAATAGGTCCATCCAGATAGTCTGCTCATTCAGAATGAATATAAATCATCCTGAATAATTGGATGCATGTATTTTAATGTTGTAACGTATATTTGGGTTTAAATGTGTTGTCGAGGTTTGCAAGCAACACACGTCTTTTTTATTTTTATTTTTAAAAGAATGCTTTTAATATTGCACTATCGCAGGGTGCATCACGATGAATGATCTGATTGGGGAATGTTCAATTTTGCTTCAAGGGCATGGATGGATGCAGTGCTTACGATCAAGGCCGACGTGCAGCCTTTGATGCTTTTTAAGTCTTGTTAGTCCTGCCACTCCACTCAGTGCTCCTTCTTCTTCGTGGCGTGGCGTGGCGTGGCGTGGCGTAGTGGTGCAGCGGCGCAGCGGCGCAGCGCAGCACACCGAGCGAGTGAGCGAGCAAGCGAGCGAGAATACCGATTTGTGACCACTTTGGCCTATTTCTCCGCTGCACCTTCCCTCTTCGACTGGGTCTCCCGAGAGCAGCTGTCAAGCGGGCGTGCTGCATCGGCATCGATGGGCTAAAATCCCCAAATAAGATTTGATGTGCGCGACGGAGATGACACAATCCAGAAGAAGCCGTGTTTGTTTTGTGCAGCAATGAAGCCAGGGGGTGGATAGTCAGGCAGGCAGGCAGGCAGGCAGGCAGTCAGTCAGTCAGTCCGTCAGTCAGTCGCCACAGAGACGCTGGGCTCCGGCCAAACATTTCTGCATTTTAGCACATATTCCATGCTACGGATTTGCATTTGCTGCATCGCCGATCGACCGTGTTCTCTGGTCTCCATTTTTTTTTTCTCCCCCTGCAAAGTGCATGGTGGATGGAAGATGCAGCTGCTTTGAGGACACCCCCCTCCGGATATCAATTCCTGCCATGACAGGCAGAGGTCTGCTCTCAACCGCGGCTCGGCCGGTTGAAGAAGAGGCAGATTGATTCGAGACGGCGGATGTTATTCTGCCGGTGGAGCCTACAAAAGCGCTCACTCCAAACACGCCGCGATTGTCACTCAGGGAAAGGGGAGGAAAAAACATGTCCTCTCGATCTGCATTACCGTCTGGCAACGACAGGAGTACTGGAGACCATGTAAGTGCAGCTGCAGCCTAAAGCTTGTTTTGGGGGGCATTAGGGGGAGAAATGCGTTCTCCAAATCTTCTTCATTGGCATGCATTCGGTGCTATTTTTATCTTACGGGTTGGATGCATAGCGTGATGTGTTGGTTCGTCATTGCGTTGGGACTCCAAAAAATAATTGGATTTATATTTGTGTAAAAAAAAATAAAAAAAACGGGCAAACCCCGAGTGCCTTTGCATGCATGTATAGCTCGGTGCAGGGAAGCAGCTCTCTGCATGCAATAACCAATATGCGCAGAAAGCCATAAAAGCAGCTGTCACATCTTATTATAAGGCTGTATGGAGATTGTGATGTCACAATACCCCCTCACCGCCGCCGCCGTTGCTGCTGCTGCTTCCTCTGTGTGCATGCATGCATGCATGCATGCATTCTCCGGCAATCAGGTGGGTGGGACGGCTGCACAGGCCAAAACAAATGTATAGTGCATACCTGCCCGGTTTGTTCGTATGACGCGAGGGGGGGATTACTGCATGGAATGATGTGCAGTCAGTGCTTGCGCAGGCTGCTTAGCGCCCAACCCTAGTGGCTGGCTGGCTGGCTGGCTGGCTGGCTGACTGGCTGGCAGACAGCGACCGCCATGTATGCATCCACTACATTGCAAAGCAGATACATCTTATGCATGCATCTATCTATCTATCTATCTATCTATCTATCTATCTATCTATCTATCTATCTATCTATCTATCTATCTATACATCTATACATCTATACATCTATCTATACATCTATGCGTCTATCTATACATCTAGCACAGATTGATGTTGCATGTGACCCCCACCTCCCACCTCCTTGATTGTTAGCAGAGCTTTTAGCACACAAAGGTGGTTAAGCCAGAGAGGCAGTGTGTGTGTGTGTGAGGGTTTACAAGATGCATGCATGATTGATTATGAATTGACAGCCACCCTTTCCATTAGAATAATCTTGATCTGCTTTCCACAATGAAGTGATTATGGTGGTATGAGTGATTTGAACAGGCGAGATGTTGCCACAGTTGAGGAAGGGTTGGCGTGTGGATTCACGTGCTCGGGCCTATAATATATATCATTTTTTTTAAAAAAAGCCCACACTGCTTTTGCTTGTGGCTTCTCATTGCCTATGGTTATTCCAAATGGGCTCTGGATGAGTCGTGAGAGGAGGAATGGCGGTACGGCTGAGAGTTTGTACATGCCTGTTTGTGTGAGTGAGTGTGTGTAGATGGCATGCTGGGTGGATGGAAGTGCGATGCCTTGGAGCCCGGAACTGGCCAGGGACTACTGTGTCAGCATCTGCTCCCTTTTTGAGTCTAACCTCCTTTTATTTGTTTGTCTTTGCGTACGTACGTACGTGCATAGCTCACCCACTTCTCACTGTGACATGGTGGTTCCTCTGCCTTCTGCTTTTAGCTCTCACGCTACCAATTGCTTTGCCTTTCTTGCATAAGTGTTGATGAATTTTAATCGCAAAAAGTGAATATATGCACCGCTATTTGAATATCACTCGGTATGTAAACATTATGCTGTCAAATCAGGTTGATTGTGTTCACACCCACAGCGGCGCAAAATGCCCTTTTTAAACTGCACCAAGTAAGAACAAATTCCCTGCACCGACTGCTCTGTGTGACGATGTTAGCCAAGTAATATTTATGTTAAAGCTTCCATTTTTTTTTTTTTGCAGCATGTGTTGTTGGGGGCCAGCCGTGCGGACAAGGCGACGAGTCAGTCCAGCCGTTCGCTCGGTGCACGGTGCAGGAACTCTATCGCCTCCTGCTCTGATGAGCAGCCTCACATTGGAAACTATCGTTTACTCAAGACTATCGGCAAGGGAAATTTTGCCAAGGTCAAGCTGGCGCGCCACATCCTGACGGGCAGAGAGGTAAGATATCAAACGATGATGGAGAAATCAAGGGGATAGGGAAGTGAAGGGAAACATTTGCAATATTTTTAGCCACGCTAATGTTCTCCTAATTAAAACCATCTCCAACTGACCAAGCAGGATGTTTCATTTGAATTGTCTTGTGATAAGATCATTACAAATCTTTCTCTCCCCAAATAATTGTTTTCCAGGTCGCAATAAAAATCATAGACAAAACTCAGTTGAATCCAACCAGCCTACAAAAGGTAAGTTACTGCGCTGTCATGCAGAGAAGCGCTTTCAATTATTTACAACTATCCTCTGTTAAAAAAAAAAAATTTAAAAAAAAACCTCAAATAATGGTAAGTAACAGACTGGTCAATTGTACCACTTCACAATGACCTTTGGAAGTTTACGGGGAATGGTCGCAGAGCGCCTTTCAGCAACAGATGAATGTTCGAAGTGAAATGAGCCTGTCACTTTAATTGATTTAAATCGGAATGCCCAGCGTCGCTATGTGAAGAAAAACCAGGGAAGGGGAAAAAGCATTTTCAACAATTTTCCCGCACTATCAAAGTGGAAGGAAAGTGGGAATTTATTTCAGCCGACACGTAAAGGTCCGTGATTATCGGCAAACACTGCAAATTCCCCTTTCTGTGATCATCTTTTTTCTTTCTTTCGCTTGTGCAATTGATGACAGCTAACAATTGTCACAGTTTCACAGTGGACGGGCCGTCGACGGCTTTTATGACTACTTGTTTTCCGGACAATCGCATTTGGTTAGAGCTGTATTTCTCAGGAAGCGCTCTTGTATTTCTTTTTGTATCCTCTTTATTTACATTTCAGTACACAGAATCGCCCTTTTAGATGTTTGCTTTTGTGGCCAATATATTGTCACTTGAGTTTTTCCCAAATGCTCACCGTCGTCAACTTTTTCCTGCTGGTCAGCATGTTGACGTTTGAGCCTAAATGGTGGACACCGTGCATGAAGGTCAAATGAAGCCAGTGCACTTTTTTTTTTGGCAGCAATCAAGGGCAACTGCAGCATAGCACTCAGAAGCGCAGTACAGTGGAATGCTGCTTTTCGCTATGCTGTCCTGTGAATAATGGGAATTGGCATAAAATTTGTGACCATTATAAATACACAGAAATCAAAGTGTACATAGAAATCGTTCCTGTCATATATATATATATATATATATATATATATATATATATATATATATATATATATATATATATATATATATATATATATATATATATATATATATATATATATATTTGTGTGTGTGGGGCCCGCTGTATAGTCATCTGGAGCTGGACAGATAGATATAATACAAAGATGGCACGTCAAAAGCTCTTGTGCTCTGCCATGTGTGGCCTAATATGACTGAATCAGTCAGGTAAGCGTAAAAAGCTCATGTTGAAGAGATGAAGCCTTCATAGAGGCATCCAATCAAGCCATATTTGCCCTTAATGCCGCTTACGTGCACATATGGGCCAAAGAGTCTCAATCACTGAACCGTAAGTCTGTCCTTCTCATACTTAGCATGAGTTGCATTGCCCCAGGGCGACCATTGCAGAGAACGTAAATGAATCAATGAAAAATGGAATCTTTTTTATATTGTTGCATGCCCAGAAATGGGCATTTTAAATCACCCCCTCCAAAAAAAAAAAAAGAATTCCTTTAATACAATAGGATAAATGAAAATAATTCTTTCTCTCAGTCTTTGTATTTTTGTCTAACAAAAGCAATGACCTTGGGTTGTTATGAGGGCTTTTGTAAATAAACGCAATTTCCCATCCGCTGCCCTTTTGATCGCAGACATCCATTAATCCTAGTCATTTGTTTTTTTTTAGCTCAGATGCTTACATCATAGTCAAATAATTAAATGCTTGACCCGAGTCTTCCTACTTTGGTAGCCAACCAGCTGTTGTGTGAGAGACCTTGGTGCCACATTTAGGTCATGACAGCGGATTTGTCATTTTACAATTTGCCATTGATGATGGTGGCGGCATTTCCTCACATGCCCACGGTTTAATGGCAACGGGAATTCATGTCGAGGGGAAATCTGTCAGCAAATGTACAGGGGTGGACAAGAGAGGCACAGATGGCCAAATCAGGCTCCAACATCACCAGAGAGATTTCGTAGAAATGACAATTTCAACTGCCCTTTCATTTGAGCTTTATGTCATAATTGAGGTCATTTGCTATGCTGTTGCCGGGAAGGAAAACATGACAATCACACATCGCTACTACGTATATGCCAAGATTCACATAAGCACAGCTGGAGAAGCTGAGAAAGATGGTAGTCTTAATACCTGGGTTGCTATGGCAACAGTGACGTTGGCCTTTGCAAAGCGAGAAGATGGCGAGACATGGAGGAGGAGGGAATAGAGGGAGAAACAAGATGCGATGAGGGCAAATGGGAGAAAAAACGAGTGAAACCAGCACTCATTTACAAGGAATTTGTTTATTTAGTTCTTTTCATTGGAGGGCCTTGTTTTCTCCATGTCTTATTTAAATATTTTCATTTATTTTTTTATTTTTATTATATTTTTTATTTATTTAGTATATTGAAGGATTTGTTTTAAAGAATTTTTGGGGCTTGTCAACCGAAAGATGCACATTTGCAACTAAACACAAGCACCTTAACATGATGAGTTCATCTTGTATGAAACTATTGATATCAAACCTAAATGTGACAACGCAAATATTTGCATATCATTTTTTTTGAATGAAACAAATGACTACATTGAAGTGCCAAAATGTGATGTATTGTATTATATTGATGTTGTGTCTTTCCAGCTCTTTCGAGAGGTACGAATAATGAAAGGCTTGAATCACCCCAACATAGGTAAGGAAGACTCCAGTTTGTATCCACAAGGTGACCCGTACGTACTACATATTTTGATTTGGGGTTTCTGTTTTGGGCCACAGTGCAGCTGTTCGAGGTGATTGAGACAGATAAGACCCTTTACCTGATCATGGAGTATGCCAGTGGAGGTGGGTAAAATGTGCCACCAAGAAATTGTAATCACCATTTAGCCACATTTCCACCGTTTTGGCAATAGTGAGAAAACAAGTAGGGAACGTTTTGTTCCCCCGCCAACTCCACTGCACTACTGAGAAGAACAAAAGCACTCAAATAGGAAATGCTAATGTGAGCCAGTGGCACATTCCATTTCTCCACCGACCAATCATGGCTGCTATCTGAAGAAATCATATATTTTTTTTTTCTTTTCTGTTTACCATTCCCAATCACAGGTGAAGTGTTTGACTACCTCGTGTCTCATGGAAGAATGAAGGAGGTTGAAGCCAGGGCCAAATTTCGACAGGTATAAAACATTTTCTTTTATGCAGCAAACTTGATATGTATTCATAGAATTAAAATTGAATGACTAATATTTGTAAAATCACTTTATGTTTGCAGATTGTTTCCGCTGTCCACTATTGCCACACTAAGAATATTGTCCACCGAGATTTGAAGGTAAAAAAGCTGAGAAGATGTTTTTTGGCTTTTTGGATTAAGGCTAGTTCAAGACATAATCTCAGACTAGTCTTAATCTTTGTGCGTGAAAATGGCCCCATAGCGTCTTAATCACACAGTATGGAGAGTTTCAAAGTGGGCGAACGCTGGCATGTGTTGGAATAGATTACGGAGCACACGCATGAGTCACGTGAAGCTATCAGTGTTGTTGGACAACATGGAGTCACTCCTCCCCCTTTCCCATCTGTTACATACATCCTTCTTTTTTCTCTCCCATTGGAGGTGACGTTTTGTCTTCCAACCTAATCTCATTTCACTTTCTCCTCCTTCATCCTATGATTTCCTTCATCATTCTCTGCACTCCTCTTCCATACTTAGCTTCTCTTCCTCTGCATCTACTATGTGCACAGGCCGAGAATCTCCTGCTGGATGCAGATGCCAACATCAAGATTGCAGATTTTGGTTTCAGCAATGAGTTCACACTTGGCAACAAACTGGACACCTTCTGTGGCTCGCCACCCTATGCTGCCCCTGAACTTTTCCAGGGAAAGAAATATGATGGACCAGAAGTGGATGTCTGGAGTCTCGGAGTCATCCTGTACACACTTGTCAGTGGCTCGCTGCCTTTTGATGGGCAGAACTTGAAGGCAAGTGGGTGGGAAGTGGCACCAAAAGTTGCATTATGGCATCTAGGTTCTTCCAAAGATTCTTACTTGGTTCTGAATTTTAGCCTATCACGCCGCAAAATAGGTTAGACGCGTATTTGTGTGATGTCCCGTTGTTGACCCCTAAAATGCCCCCACTTTAGCTGGTCATATTTATTGTAGGACTGGATGATTTAGTGTTGTCGTAGCAACATCTACACTACATAAAACATGTCCATCAGGGTTCAACAACTATATTGTCAGAAGGCCAGAAATTTACCAAACAGTCTCCTTGGAACGAAATAAAATCAAATTTTGCCATCACATTATGATTTGATATATAAATATTTAATTTCATCACTAAACTGAAGACATTTCCGACTATCGCCTTGCTGTGAGCATAGCACGATAAAAGACATTTTACTGGATAGTAAATCAACTCGCTGTTCATTCACCCTTTGAATGATGGGGACTGTGTTAGGCTATAGCCCGGTCTGGAAAAAGAAAGAAAAAAAAAAAAAAAATGCCAAAAGCTCCCGACAATGTTTTCCCATGAGTTCTGGTTGCACTAGCAACCAGACACCATGTCTGTTGACTCCTTTGCAAGTCAGATTGACCATAAAAGAGGTGACAAGCATTGTATCGGGAGTGAAAAAATTTCCCTTTTCTTTCACTGCCATTCTTTTTCCGATCAAATCAAAATAATACCAACAAAATCGAATAAAAGCTTCCTTGTTTGTAGTCTTGTTGGCCATCTGAGTATGACAGCAACAAATCTTAAATAATCCCTAAAGCTGCTTGCAACTGGCTCTCATCTCACCAGGCAATGAATCACTTAGCAGCATGAGGAAGAGGATGGGTGGAAGCACTTTTTTTTTTTTTCCCCCAAAAATTCTTTTCAATGATTTATTCACTACTAATCTATTTGCCTTATTAAGGATTAAAGAAGGCTATAGGTGCAGACAGAAAAAAAATTGCAATGACATACTGGGCCATACCAAACGTGATTTTCAATTTTCCCCATGTGTTGCTTCAGCATCTGTATTGTGTAACCAACCCAACAGGAGCTGAGGGAGCGTGTGCTGAGGGGAAAGTACCGCGTGCCGTTTTACATGTCCACAGACTGTGAAGGGATCCTTCGGCGATTCTTGGTGCTCAATCCCGCCAAACGCTGCACCCTAGATGTGAGGAAAAGAAATAGCCAGCGTTTGCGGCAATTCAAACACACCAGACTCATATATTTGATTTTTTTTTTTCCTCATGTCTCCACAGCAAGTTATGAAGGACAAGTGGATCAATTCAGGGTTTGAGGGTGAGGACTTAAAGCCCCATATAGAACCAGTTGAAGACTACAGCGATCCCGCCCGCATCGGTGAGTCGAGTGGCTTTCATATTCTACGGCTTGTACGTTGACTGAAGACGGTCAACGTTGTCAGGGCACGAGATGATTGACATCAGCGTTTACTGTTTGTGTGCTTCAGAGGTGATGGTCGGCATGGGCTTCACTCCCGATGAAATCAAGGACTCTCTGCTCAATCAGAAATACAATGAGGTCACCGCTACCTACTTACTGCTGGGCCGCAAAGGCGATGTGAGTTATATACGCATCTCTTTTTATTGATCATATAGTATGTATGAGGGAATACGGTACGGTTTGATTGACATCCCTGTTGCCCTTGATACCTGCCAAGTGGGATTGTCATGATTCATAGTTATTCATCTCTTACTGGTTCTTAATGCAGCCTCTCAATAAGCTCCTCTTGTTAAATGCAACGGATTGGCCGGCCACTTTCGAGTCAACCCATTTGTGCCAAGAAATCTCTTAACAGTTATGAAGTTGGCCATTACATTCTTGCCTGTTGACTTCTTTGCATTTAGAAGCATCCAACTTGAGTACTGGTCTAACATGTGCCATCTTTATTTACCCCCCGCAAAAAAATAGAATAAAAATTCAATAGACACTGATGTGAAGTTATTTAACCCTAATTAAATCCAACTTAAAACAATTCATTAAATTCTAAAAATTTGCTTAAAATATGATCATAAATGAATAATATTGAAATAAATCAATGAAGTAAATCATATTAGAAATATCCGACGATGCCAATCAAATGAAATTTTCGGTGCTTCTCATGTGATTTAGGAGGGCAGCGAGGCCCGCACAGCCAGTAGCCTGTCGTTGGCGAGGGTGCGACCCAGCCCCATCACCAACGGAACCAACAAACACTCTTCAACAGCTACTGGCTCCTCTTCCTCTTCCACCTCCTCCTCCTCACACAGTAAGACACAGCGCAGTGCCTCCACTTACCACAGGCAGCGACGACACAGCGACTTCTGTGAGTATCTACTTTTGCTTGGGACTTCAGGTGGGCCAACCCAAAGCGTTACTGTGCCAAGCTCCCTTTGGAAGCCACTCTTCATGCAGAATACTCCTTATATGAATCCCTTGTCTGTCTTTGCACTGCTGTCCTCCACAACAAAGGCGGACCGTCCATGCCCGTCATGCACCCCAAACGGAGCCCGACGAGCACGGGCGAGAGGGAGCTGCGAGAGGGACGGATGCCTTCGCGGAAGGCCAGTTGCAGCGTGATGGGAAGCCATAGCCTTCCTCCTTCTAGTCCCATGGTTAGCAGCGCTAATAACCCGAACAAGTCGGAGATACCAGACCGCCGTAAAGACATGACCGCCACCACGGTGAGTGTTTTATTTGATTCCCTTTTCCGTGGGACTAAAAAAGGTGCTTCTCACCTTCCTTTTCACAATGAAGAACAACATCCCTGGAAGCGCAATGACACGCCGCAATACATACGTGTGCACGGATCGCTCGGGTGCTGACAGGCACTCTCTCCTGCAGAATGGCAAAGACAACAGGTACTCATCTGTCTTTTTAGTTGTTAGCTGCGTATTTTTTATTCATGATACAATAAGTCCATTTTTAATAAAAAAGAAAGTGCTCAACACTTAGATCAAAAGGCATGGCAGACCACGCAAAGACAACTTAAGTGGTTGCTGAATGATGAATTGTTTCCTGGGTGGAAAAAAACTTCAGCCAGTGACGTCAAATGACTTTTTATGTTCAACTCTTCAAACTAGAATGCACTCGATCATTTGTCGTTGTTGTCCTTGAATGCAGCTCTTTGGGCCACCGCATGCCCACGGCCTCTCCTTCCACACTCAGCATATCCGGAGCCGGAGCGGCGTCTTCCTCTTCTTCAGACCGATGCCGCTTGACTCGAGGCTCCACAATCCGCAGCACCTTTCACGGGGGACAGCTGAGAGACCGTGGGCCTCCCATTTATTCGGCCCCGCCCACTTCACCCACGCTGTCCCACCATGATGCCAGCCCTTTGCCCCATGCTCGCACCAGGGCCACCTCCAACCTCTTCACCAAACTGACCTCCAAAATCACTCGCAGGTAACTCTCTCAAAGAGAAATAAGAAATTCTAATCATACAGTGAAACATTTCTTCCATTTCTTCAACTTGAATTCAACCTTGCTCGGATCGTATGAGAATGTTTTCATATTTGCAAGTCGGTCTGTGACCCCAGATTATCCCCGCGTTCCCCTCTTCCTCTCGTCATCATAATCACACATGACTAATCTAATCAAAATGCAGCTTTATCCTTACCACTCCATTCCTGTGCCACACTCTCCTCTCCACTTGCGATTCAATGATCTTCCTTGTAATAACCCCCACCTCCCTCCCTCCCTTCTCCATTGTTTCTTATTCTGTTTTCCTACTGTCATGGCATCAGGGTCAACCTTGACCCGTCCAAGCGCCAGGGCTCAAACAAATCAGTGTCGGGTTGCACTCTTCCACAAGGATCAAAAACCGTTAGTAAGTTCCCGTTGTGTCTTGCTTATTTCTTGTGTGCCTGCGCCGCTCCATCGTCTGCCACGGAACTTCCGTCGTCAGTCCGTGAATGCCTGACTGATTTTTCTTTACGGCCCTATTTATTAATTGTTGCCACTCTGCATGTTTTTTTGATTTGATTTGATCTTTAGTTCATGCTTTTTATAAAGTAGGTTTTAAGCATGACTTAGCATTTAGCAAGAAGTCTTGATTGTTGTTTGAAGAGTTGTTGCGTCATCCACGTATACTCTGGTTGCATTGAACACACAGATAAAAAAAGGAAATGATTACACTGCTAGCCAAACAGATAGTGAAGTGAATATACAAGTTGAAACACTGCAATAAATATGAACTAGAAAACAGCAAGAATGCAAAATAGCGTCATCTGCTGGGCTACGGACATTACTTTTTTTTGACGGCCCTGATTGTGGAAAGAGGCTCATTTTTGACACCGTGCTTTTTCTGTTTTGTTATAAATAAGCCGCCAAACAACATGTCACTATTTTGTGCGTCAGAGACATAACCAACTTGACCCAAATTTGCATGACTGTTGGAAAAGAAATTGAGGACCACTATAGTAAAGAGCCAGAACTCTTCCTACATAACTGCAATGAAGGCTCATTGTGTTCTACACCCACACACCCCGTTGAAGAAAAAACAAAAAACAATGGAACGTTGATTCAGAGTGGAGCACACATGTCTGGTTCATGCAGTTTTCATGCCTGATGAAGTGGGTTGATCGATGGTAATGGCAGGCTTTCCTTCCAGCTGCTGCACTTTGAACGACCCGTCGCCTACCTTATGTGCTCAGTGTTGCCAGAGAGTTTTCATGATCAATTTGTGGTGGTTAATGCCTTGAAACTCATTCAATGTTTCTTCCATGTGTTACTGGAATGTGCATTGTGGTACTATGAAGAGCAATCCATGCATGCTTTAAATTGAAAGGTTGGTGGCTAAGACGTAGTATGTATGGCTTGCTTGTGCTTGTTCCGAACGTCATCTCAATGCATTTTGCTTCCTGTTCCGGATGAGCTCTTACGGCGTCTGTCTGTCTTGCAGGGTCACAAATGAATCTGAGGGAATCAGGAGATTTGCGCTCACAAGGTCAGTGTGCTCCGTTTGATTTGCTGTCGTTTCGTTTGCGTGCAATAAAAGCGGACGTCTCCTTTTGCAGTTGCCATCTACCTGGGTATCAAAAAGCGTCCGAGCCCAGGACCGTCGGACGTGGCCGGGATCTAAGAAGCGGTGGGCGGCGGGACCCTGCGGAGGTTGTGCTGGCTCTGCGTGAGGCGGCACTGGGATGCGGCTGCCAGGTGCACCATGCCGGCCCCTTTCTGCTCTCCTGCACCCATGGCGTGGCAGGGGGCCGTGTGGCTTTTGAGGCCGAGGTGTGCCATCTTTCCGCCGGCGCCTCCGGGACTTCAAACGGGGTGCGCTACACACGACTCTGGGGGGCACCACTTGCTTTTCGGGACGTCGCCACCCAAATATCCAAGGATCTGGAACTCTGAACGGAGGCTGCTGCGGCCCGCCGGGGATGTATGTGTCAGTGTGTGTGCGAGTGTTTGAAAGGGTGCGTCAAATGGGAAGCCAATTTGAAAAGGATACGTAGAGCGAGCCAGCAGAGAAGTGGCAAGGGGTCTCTTCCCGGCACGTAAACACGCACGCACGCACACTTGACCCTTACAAAGACACATGCGCAGCAAGGCGAGCGCCCCTTCTCTCAAGCCACTCCCCTCGCCCCCCCTCCCCCCATCCAATCACCCCCCAAAAGCTCAGCTCTCCTCGCTGAGAAACTTCACCCACTGGACCTGGATTTGACTGAATCTAGTTAAATATTTTTTTCTACTACTCTAGCCATAATTCTAATATTATTTTTTAATTTATTGCTCTGATAGTTGTTTTGAATTCACTCTTATTTTTACTAGTGCAGAAATACATTGTCTTTCACTGACTGACAAGCTCATCCACTTTTTAATAGTGATATGGGTTCATCTTTCCGTATTCCATTTTTCATACACTTCTGGAGATGGGCCGGCTCGGTGCCAGGCAAGCCGTGGAGTTGTGTTGTTTTGATGAGTCCACGGTGCTGCGCTGGATTAAGGTCAATGAGAGCAGAGCAGAGCAGAGCAGGGTTTGCCAGTCAGAAGCACGGTCGGTGGGCTTAACTAGTCGACGGGTGTTTTTGGCTTCACGACACATTTTCAGGTGGCGGATGAGCAGAAAAGTGCTTTGGCAACATTGAGGGTGCAGACAGCTCATTTAATGAATGGAGGGTTTTACTGAAAAGATTTTCTCAACGTTATGCCCAATAATATTCATAACCTGGCCAAAGTTGGACTCAATTACCTTTCTTTTTTTTTTTTTTTTTTTTTTTTTAATGAACGGGTCTTAAGGTGGAAATGTTACTCGAGAGGGGATAAACGACTGTTTAAAGTTGTTTTAAGGGATATTTAATTGCAACATCTTCTATTAAGCTTGGCTTAAAATATCTTCTAAAAATTGATATTTCATATAATTACATTGCAAAGGATTGGTACGTTTAACTCAAGCTAAAAAGAAAGGAGACAAAATTAAAATGAATACATTATTTCATGTTATTTTTTTATATAGATTTTTCTCTTTAAAACACGCAAACAGCAATGCCCTTATTTAACACCTCCAAAATTTGGCCAGGGTATGAATAATCAAGGGCTTAAGGAATGTCAGGTCTTCTTGTTAAGGTGCTTGTCTGAAGCATTCTAATGATCCTGGTGTGTCATCCCTTCACCTTTTCTTCAAATGCATAGCACTTCTTCTGACACCTTGTACTTGACAGAATCTGTAGCCCTCATTCACTTCAGTATGATTTCATGGGGCAGCTGAGGATGCGTCCATTATTAGTGACCATGAGGGTAGGAAGCTGTTGTGCTATCACAACAACTCTGCACCATCACCAAAGTGGATGAGCCAAGTAGCAAAAGCCATCACATGAAAACACACTCCACCTTCTCCTTCTTCTTCTTCTTCTTCTTCTTGTGGCTGGCACACGATCTAAACTTGTCTGTCCATTCTTGATGACTGCGGGCTGTTGCGTACAAAAGGGGAGTATCCGAGAAAGGCCATTTTGTTTTCCCGTCTTCTCGTTAGTCCAGTTGCCTTTAAAGTGAACTACCCCAGCGCCTTCACACACACAGTATGTAGTATTTAATGTACAAAAGACAGAAAGAGCCACGACTGCTTTCTATTCTCTCTCTCTCCTTCCCTCCCTCCCTCCCTGTTTTTAGTGAATACCGTACTGTGATATTGACGTAGGCTGCAGAGGTCATGTTGTTTGGCTGCTGATTTACTGTTAATACTATTTCTCAAATGTGGCTTTTCTCATGGTGACCCCAAACGAACATCCATCCATCCATCCATCCATCTATCCATCCCTCATGTCCATGTCATTTTCATACTTACTATGAAACAGGGATGCCAACCTCAACACGTTCAGTCATCTGCTTTTCCCCTCAACCCCGAGACCGTGTTTGTGCTGGGAGTCATTATACAATCACGTAACAGACCAATGTATGACAGCTTATCATCGCTGATTGGTGTGTGTGGGTGTGGGTGTGTGTGTGGGTGTGTGTGTGTGCTCTTTCAGTCGGCGAGGAGGGAGAGTCGACCTCCTCTTTAAGGCGAAAAGCAATGTGGACACTGTCCCTGTCCTCTGCCTGGGCGTTAACTCGTTGTGGTATATCTTTGCATTAGGTAATATAGACCTCAATGCACTTTGCTTTGACTTGAATCAGCTCCTTCCAGTGGAATACCCACAACTAGCCACTGGAGGGCGCCAATGTCTTAAATGTGAAACACTTCAATTTGTGGATATTTGCACAGGTACTTCATTTATTTTTTAGAATAATATCATTAAAACAGGATTTATATCAGTCAGTTGACTGTATATACAATTTATGAAAATAGTATATATCTTAGAGCTCAAGGTTTATTTATAGCTAGAGCAAGAGAACGTCAATCTAATTTCAAGCTGTTTCTGTCAGTGACAATGGGGAAAAAAAACAACCCACTTGCAATCCCGCATGACTTCAGTGTTTGGATTCAAAGGGAGAAATGATGCACAGCTAGGAGTGGGAGCTTTGCCAAAATGCAGACTGAACCTAAATCTATACAGTATCAAGAAACGTGTGCTCGACGTGGCTGCAAGCTTTCTTTCCCCTCTCGCACGTGGACAGACAGCTTTTGGGTAAAACAGTGGCTTCATATTGTTAACTACAATCAGGGCAGCAAAAAAAAAAAACATAAGCTGGGTCTGTTTTTAGAAATGTACCCACGTGACCTACCAGAAGAGAGTTCATTTGAAATCCCTATTTGGATTGGGAAGCGTAAAACATCCTTGATGTTATTTATCCAAGCCCTGTGTTGCATTTAAGCCATAGAAAGACACCGACTGTGTTGTGTATCAGGTGAAGCATTGCAGTGGAACCAACTCAAGATGACAAAAAAAAAAAAAAAGGCTACCAAGCAAACAACTCAACATTAGTGGAAGATGGAGAAACAATAGGGGTGCAATCTAGCCAACTTTTTTTTAAAACCTTTGTAGTAAAGGTACAGTATTTTGAATCAAGAACGGCTCAGTATTTAACATGCACTGTTAAAAAAAAGAAAAAAAAGAGATTTTGGAAGGGAAAAATGATGTATGCAAAAGAGCTTCGATGATGACAAATTTGGTTGCCTTTTCACTGCTTTGCTCTTTGAACTCCTCCCCAACAATAACAAAAAGCAACTGTAAACTGAGCTTGAGTGGTTGTGATATCTACAGGAGAACATGGAGCTGAAGGTTAATAAAATTCACTGATGTTGGCATTCCGTCTTTCACTTTGTCTTAGTTTGATGTCCAAAATGTCAGCAGTCTGAATAGTTAGGTCCAGAAGAACTTTTTTCCCTTCATGTTATTTTTCATTGGCGGATTGGATCCATCTGCTACACAACTGCAACTAATAATAAAATAAATAACAAGCTGAAATGGTTGAAAAAAATCAAAATTATTTGTGACATAAAGAACACATTTTTCATGTATCTGTTAATGGGGCAATTTTTTTTATTGAGCAGTGAACAGTTTCAATAATTCTCATTTGTTTATACCAAAAAGTAGGTATTGCCACGTTTGCCAGGGGGAGCCTAGCTCAGCATGGATCGATCCTAGGATGTTACCAACCAACGCAAGAGAACGTGAAAAAAGATGGAAGGAGGTAAAGGTGAGCAGAGTCAAGAGTCTCTCCATGAGCTGCTGTGAAATGGTCATGAGAAAAAAACAACAAAAAAACAGGGTTGTTCCTCTTTACTTCTGGGCAGGGATCATGCTGTCGATGGCCTCTCCCTTCTCCAGCTTTTTCTCCATCTCCACCATCAGCTTGACACCATCAACCACCATCTGGACCTGATCCACCTCGGAAGATCCCAGACGATCGGCGTTGGAGATGTCGAAAACGCCACCGACGGACGCGGTGTCGACACCGCCTTTGGAGGAGAGGATCAGGGCGGATGTTTTGAAGAGCAAATCGGGGACTCGGCCGCTCTGAGAAGACCCGCATTCATACCTGTGCCACGCTTCTGCAGACGCAGCCTGGTGAGGATCTCGTCAAACTTGGCGTGTGTGCTCAGCTTAGGCAGCTTGACGTGGACGCCGCCACGCAGACCGGTTCCCAGGTTAGAGGGGCAGGTCAGGATGTAGCCCAAATGCTTGTTCCACATGAAACCATGGTTGTGCTTCTTGAAGATCTCCTCAATCTGGTAACCCAAAACAAAGACGTGAAAATGTTGCTTTTGATCCTTCTAGGCGGTCTTTTCCATTGTACCTTCTGAAGGCCAACACAGAAACGCTTGAAGACTTCCCTCATGTTGCCGCCCTTCTGCATAGAGATGACACGAAGGTGATCCTCCTCATTCACCCACACCAAGAAAGTCTTGTTGTCATTGTGCCTTGAGACAGAAGTAAAGAAAAAAAGCCACATTATATATATATCTAATCTCAATTCGATTACATACAAAAGAGACTCGATTATTATGATATTATTCTAAGTATTTTCAAATTGTGCTGCAAAAAAAAAAAAGGGGCATATCTGATATGGTTTGATGGTTGACACTCACCAGATGCCTCTGGCGTCGGGCCAGTCACGGGCCATACCAGCGCAAGTCAGAAGGGGGGAGACGGGCTTGTCAAACAGAAAGTGATCAGCAATCAGCTGCTCCTGTTCAGCATCAGTCATGGTCTTCAGGGGGTAGTATTTGCCCTTGAACTCACCATCCAGGCTGGTCAGAGCTGGTGAGGTGGAGGTTTTTGTGGGAACATAGGGAATTTTTAGAACCTAGGGATCACCATTTCTAAGCTAGGTTGCTTTTCATGAGCTCCGCCTTTTTGTTCCCTGTCCAAATGTTTGAATGCATTGGCTCGTACCCTCAACGGACAGCTTCTCGATAATTCTGCGCTCGCCACGGCTGTTGTGGGGCGGCAGGGTGAAGCCCTTGATGCTGCGGCCGGTACGGACGCGGCTGGACAGAACGTAGTTGGGGTCCAAGTCATCACCACCCTATTGACGACAACAAAGTTTGGGGAACATTAGTGTCAAGTTTTAGTTTAGGTTGTTTTCACCAAACGACCTTCAGGTTCTCGAAGTTCAGGTCGGTTTTGTGGAGGTCGTTGGGGCCGTATCCACTATGACGGTCGGAGATGATGGGGTCCAGCAGATCTTTGAAAACCTCATAGGACTCCTCATCGCCAGCCACACAGCCGACAGTCATGATGAAGGGGTGACCTAAGGAACACATTGGTTGATTTGAAGATCAAATCTTTTCCATTGACTGATGCATTTGTCATACCGGGGTTGTCAACACCAGTCTGGATGACATCATCCAGGGTGTAGCCACTAGGTGTCTGCTTGTCCCTCAGCTTGGCATACATATCCTTGGTCAGAACCTTGGCCATGTGGTTGTTGTGCTTGGACAAGTCAGGATACTCTTCCTCAACTTTGTAGTTGAGCTTGAAGTTGTTGTGGGTGTTTCCGAAAGGCATGGTTGCTTTTCTCACACTGCCAACAGAAGCAAAGCCAAGATATGTCAGAAAGCTGAGATGATTATGATCTGAAAAATGACATGATATGGAATCGCTCAAAAGAGACAGCTGCACTTGTTTTATGTGCCTCGCAGGCATCTTGGTTCCATGTCTTACACAGTTTCCAATGTATCATATGTCCACTTAAAATAGAGTCTGTTGGGAAGGACAGGGAGCTATTTTTAGCTTGGTCACGTCCGCCGCTAAGTGAGTTGCCCTTTAGAAAATTCACAACATTATACTGCTTAGCACAAAATCTTTACATGAGAAAACGTTTGTATCTTGCTTGGGATCAAATGATGTCCAAGTTAAGATTGTCATATATGACTGAAAATCTGTAGCCGTGCCTTTCTCAACTCATTCGCTGCCAACCCAGTTAATATCTTTGACGTCTGTCACCGTCAATGGCACTGCATGAGTTCAGTTTTTGTCTATACAGACATATTTGACTTGCAATCCAAAGTAATGCATGCAGTGACATTTGACATTTAATCAACTACAACCAATTCATTCAATTGGATAATTACAAACAACTTTTTGGAACGGCTTGATCTTTCCATGAGAATCGAGAAATGTATGCCAAACGGTCTTGATCCGCCAAAAGAATACACGGAATACAAAAAAAAAAAAAAAAGTCCTGGAACCCGAAAACCATTTCATATGTGTCCTTCAGTCAAAAATCATCGAATCCATGCAGCATCATAGCAAATATCTTATTGGCATCTGACATCCTTCTCAGAATCCTCAAATACGGCATCTTCATCCTCCTTGCTGAATTTACCCAGTAAAATGTCATATTTACCTGCACACTAGACAAGAAAAGAGGTAACAGTCCTTGGGATCAGATCCTGTTCACTGCGGCCAAATTAGGGGTCACCCGGATTTGCGGGACTTTGCTCTCTGTTTATATACTGGGGCTGACACTCAAGCCTTGCGCTTGCCATTTTAGTGCCTGCTCCTCTGTGATTGGCCAAGGCCTGTGAACTGTGATGCAAACTTTATGACAGGGGCACACCACAGGCGGCCAAGAAGGACGCCCACAGCTGTAGCGACCCCCCCCCCCCCCCCCCCCCCTGCAACCGCCCATACATAGCACCAATGGATGGCAGTGAAGGATTGATATGAAAAAAGCTGAGCAAGGTCTTTGCAAAGCGGAGAAGGGGTCTGGGTGTCAGGTGTGAAAGTTGGGAAGGGTCGGTGGACTTTTTCCATTCATCCACATTAGCTTATGTAAATACGGCTGGAGGAAATATTTAGGCATCAGATCAGTGGGATCTTTGTCTGCCATTTAAAACATTGTTAATGATGTTTTGTTTTTTTTTCTTTTAGCCATGTTAAAATGCTAATTTAGCACCAAAACAAATCACAATACTTTTTCATAGCACTGTATGTATGAGCTTGGTGACTCTATAGGTGCCAAATCAAAATTAGAAATGTTCAGCCATCCGTACAATTCCGGTCATCACGTAAAAATGAATACAAGCCATTAAAAACAGACCCCAACTACACACGTATTCTCTATTATAAAATAGCGACAATCATATAAGATTCATTTTTCTTCTTCAGTTACAGGGTGAAAATAATAGCGAGTGGTGGGTGCTGCCAATGATACCATATACCAGCGGCTGACATTTGAGTCACTGCCACTCAGGGTAGTGCTGTGATGTATGTACTATGCATTCCGCAAATACCAGTTCCTCACAACATGCAATGTACCATCAAGACACAGCAATACCACCTAGTATTTCAATAGTATTGAAAAGTTGAATACTTCATAGAAAGTGATCATGTGATTTGCACTATTGCAGATTAGGCCTATTTAAATGTATATACAACTTGTCGCTTGGAAAGGAATGCACGCCAACTGCACTGACCTAGGTCAGAATAGCTCAGTGTCAAGCTGCAGCTGCGTCCATTGCATACCAAGAGCAAATTTTTATATATGTTCAGGACTAAACTCTCTCAAGTGATATTTGACTGCACGGGAAAGTAACACTAGAGGCTTGGCAAGCACAAACAATGACGTGCAAAGCCTCTATAAATAATAGTACTTGAATAGAACACCATATCTAACGCTTCATTCCGTTGCCCCCGCTCGCATAAAATCAAACACCTGTTTGTTGACTACTAGTGTGAGAGAACACAAATGCAAAATAAACATAAATATGAATCATGATCGATGGCAAGTTACAGCTCCAATTTTACTCAACATACTAAAAAAAAGTGAGCGCAAAGTCAAATTTGAAATGGAAACACTTTTTCCAATTGGAGCATGGCGCTATAGTGGCAAAATCTTTCCACTTGGTGACTGGTGTCTTTGTAACTAAAACCAGCAGGAGTCACATGTCCGTCCATCTTGTGGACAAGGAATGCTATAATTATATCAGGCTAGCTTGCTTGGCTTCGCCTACACCCTGACAAGCATGAACTCATCCCCCGACCCTGATTTAGTTTCATCCCATCAGTCCACTAGCCAGCTTAACCTTCTCTTGACCTGACAAAATGTATGATTTGACATGGTCAGCTGCACACTGAACATTGAATGAGGTGAATCTTCGAATGCAAATGAAAACTTGGCAAGCTTTACAAATCCCAATTCAGAGTGGCAGGCTGGTGGGTGGTATCTTCTTTGGCACCAGAAAGCTGGTGAATATTTTCAAGCGTGAGGGCATGAGAAAGCGAGCCAGGAGAGACTGGAATATCAAAAGGGCCTTTGGCACAGGACGCTCAAAAGCTATTAGCACCAAGGGATGTTCGGAGAGCCGTGCTGCTCTGTGAATGAAAGATGCACTTACCCCAAACATATCTTCTGTGTTCGTTTTTTCCATTCTGCCTGCCAGTGGCCCAATAGTCTTTTTGTTTACCCCAGTTGTGATTAACTACTGTATACTTCAAGGTCAAATTACAATTAATAGAATATAAATGTATTCTGTGGAGAAAGTGAAAGGACTTAAGAGCAGTGCACTTTCTCGTGCACATGCGTCATAGAAATGCTCAGAACAACTCACGTGACGCCATAAAGTCTTGAAAGTTGTATTAGGTTGTTACAATTCAACTGCCTCATTGTGAATGCAATACAATTTAATACCGAAGCTTAATAAATATGTGTTTATTAATTTGGTATTTTTATTTATTTATTCATATTTTTATTATAAATATTTTTCTATATTTGAGAAAGATTTGTTTAGGTGGTAAGGTAAGTAGTCATGAAGTGCTTAGATTGGGGTTATAGGATTTATCTTATTAGTATAGAGTTCCTTTGAAGCCATGAATGTATGTCTCCTGTTCAAGTATGCTTGTTCAACTGCTTTAAGTGGATTGCCTCATAAATCATCAGGCAGCTGACAGGCAGTGTTATGTAACACCCATTAAGCAAAGAGACGAGAACTTCGGAACACAGCTACTTTATGAGCAGACACAACATTTCTGCTAACGAGCGGTTTGACCTTTAATGTCTCCTCCGCGGATTCATCAAGTCATCCAGTCGACGTTCCTCTGAGAATTCCCTCACGCGATAAAATATCCCCCGAGGAAAAATGACCTGAAAGGTCACGCCGCATCTGAGGACTTGTTTTGTTGTCGTTGCATCACAAGCTGATGATGATGGCAACCAATATTTCAGTCTCCTCTGAATCCTGCAACACAACTAAACAAATTGGTGGCAGTTGTTACTTTCGGTGGGTGCGTGTGTCATTGTGACGTGGCTATGACTGTTGTGAGCAGGAGCAGGGCGCTGTCCAGGGTACTGGGACGAGCGAGCGGGCACGTGATACCAGACTGCCTGTAATGCAAAAAATCATAGTGGAGCAAGAATGCTTTTAACTTGGTGGACAGTATTCTTCAAATGTCATTCTTGCCACGCAAAATACACGGGCCGAAAATCAATATGTCCGTCCCCAAAACGTTGTGAAATCTCTCTGCTTCATGGCCGGAATATTTCCCTAAAAAACACAACAAATGATTTAACTTTTGACAGTAGAAACACGTTAACGTTGGACCAAAAATAAGCCCAAAATAAATAATAAACATTTCATGTAAACTCTACAGGGAAATATGATCGTTTTAAAACTTTGAATTTATATTTGTGAACGGTTAAGAAATAGTCGCAAAATATTACAGTGGCATTCTGTGCTATTGTGCGTGTGCGTGTGTATGTGTGTGCGCGTGTGTGTTTGTCTGTGTGTTTGTGTGCGCATGTGCGCAGGATCATCCAATTTGGGGTATAAAAGATAGCTGAAGGGCTGGCATGGGGACTCAGGTGTATGCACCTGACACAGGTGAGTCTTGACTAGTTGACTGCACACACACACACAGCTACAGCCACGCATGCTCACACTGCTCTCGCTCAGGATCTTCATGAGCACTTCCATTTTATTCAATGATAATGATGTCATATGGAAAGTTCAACGATTGAACGTGATTTGTCGTTAGCGTGCGGGGAGTGCGCTGACATGAGCGAAGCCGCGTTGGGGAACGCCAGCGTCATCATCCAATACAAAGACTCGCTGGGCAAAGCGGTGGCCAAGAACCTGCTGGTGCTTGCCATGGGACTGTCCATCAACTACATCAACGTGGGCCTCATCTACACCTTCTGCAAGCACCAGGTAAGACACCATCGTGGACTTTTGGGGATGTTTAACATGCACCTGAATTTTTCTATCTATGTTCAGATCTTCTTCTCGGACCCTCGCTATATCCTGTTCTTCCATCTGGCTGTGAATGACATGATCCAGATGACCATGAGCATCATCCTCTTCGTGATGAGTTACATCGTTTACAGGATCAGCGTGTCTGCGTGCGCCGTTTTATTCCTGGTGGCCGCCACCACCAATGAGAACACGCCCCTCAACCTGGCGTGCATGGCGGCCGAGTGTTACATCGCCGTGTGTCTTCCGCTTCAGCACGCTCGCATCTGTACGGTCAGGAGAACTCTGGCCCTCATCGCCTTGATCTGGACCTGCACCCTCATCTCCATCCTGCCGGACCTCTTCGTAACGTTGGCCACCGAGCCGCCGGAGTACTTCTCATCTCGGGTCTTCTGCACACGACCAAACGTATTCCCCAATCCGCTGCTGGCTGAGAAGCAGAAATATGTGTACCTTATATACCTGTTGCTTGTATGGCCGGTCATTTTCTTCACATACTTCAAGGTTTTCTTTGTGGCCCAATCAGCCAGCAAGGATGCCAAGAAGGCTCAGAGGACCATCATGCTGCACGGTTTTCAGCTTCTGCTGTGCATGACCACGTATGTGGTTCCACCGCTCCAGCAAGCTTTGTTCCGCTGGTTCCCCAAGAGCTACTCAGACTCTTTGTTCGGCTGCTTCATCATCATTCAGGTCCTGCCCCGCGCCATCAGCCCCATCATATACGGCGTGAGGGACAAGTGCTTCAGGAAATACCTCAAACACTACTTGCTCTGCAACTGCGGCCCTGACTCAGCAGAAATCAAAAGCAAGAACAACGGCCCAGCCCCAACAAATTAACTAACTACAACTGTGTGCGTGTGTATGTTCTCGCATTTATGAAATTGATGCTCCGCTACAGAGAACACCAAATTTCATTTCTGCAGCAAGTCAAAAGTCTAAACAAAGTCACTTGATTGAAATTCTCGTTCAATAAAACAGGCACTCTCTGCTTAAGTCTTCCTTCTATTTCTGAAATGAAAGCCTAACGTTCGATGCACCCGCAGCCTCCCTCCCCAAAATTGTCATTTTATGACCTCACCGATTTTGTGATGGCCATCGGCATTCAGTATCAAGTCAAGTCAAATTTATACAGGCCCTAATCACAGAAACTCAAAGGTCTTCTTCACATGCCAAATATTAACAGCATGCCCTGAGGCCAAGGAAAAACTCCCAAATCTCTTTAGCTTCGAGATCATTTGAATCGGACTTGGAGGTCACCAACTTTTTCATGTCCTACTTTTGAGCCCTATAAAAACATCCAGGGGGAATTTCAGAAATTGTCCGGGATTTTGTTGGACTGCCTCAAACATAATACATGTACAGTACATTGTCAATGGAATTGCCACTCAGTTCAAAAAAAAAAAAAAAAACTGATTTCCCCGGCAAAATGGCAGAATGATTTATAAAGCTCAATTCAAATAGACACAAAAGCGCATCTTTGACATCATGCAGAAAAGACACTCAGGGGGATTGCTATAAAAAAAAAAAAAAAAGCTTACTGTGCCTTTAAGAGTGTGGACAGCAGCTTGCATGGCCTTGTTTACGTTGCAACACACTGGGTGTGGTGTGCACACACTCACACTGCAATAAATGTCCTAAAGAACTTCCTGCTTGAAACACAACACACATTGTCGCCTGAACCATGAGTGCCGCTGAGTGGAAAAAGAAATGTGAGGATGAGTGGAATGTGCAGGGCCTGCCGGCACCACAAAGTCTGGACTGGAAGTCTGTGCATGAAGCCAAACCATTTGGGAGAAATCTGCTCAAGAACCCGTCTCCTCATGGTAACTAATGTACTAGCTTACCTGAGCAACCCATTGTGTTTCCATGACTGAGTCTGACTTTTGGGATGATTCGTTTGCAAGTAGAACTTGACTGAGGAATCCCACTTTATAGTCATTGTCATTTGTCTTTATGATCAACCACTTCATTGAAATGTGATTTAGGAAGGGTAAAAGAATGTGGTTTAGCACTAGATTGATCCAAAATGTTTCTAGGGTATTTTCAAACCCAAAAATGAGCACAGGGGAGAGTGTTGGGTTTCATACAACGTCTTGCAAAACCTTTGGCCTTTTGTAGTTCCCATTTAAAAATGTGAGTTGAGTTGATTAAATTTTTTTTTTTTTAAATCAATCTAGTCTACAATAAAGTCTAAATAAGTCTACACTAGAATTACAAAAGTCCACAGATTCGTTGCTTGTCACTTTTTTTTTTTTTGAAAAGCTAGTCAAGTGAGTAATTCACTAAATGTTGTGATAAAATGTGTTGACTTTGCATGTTCTCCCTCCCTATGACTGCATGGCTTTCCTCCCACATTCCAAAAACATGCAGTCTAAACTCTCTTTACGTGTGATTTTGGGTGTGACTGCAACACATGGGCTTTGTAATATTTGCTAACTCAACAGGTGTGGTGTTTGCCCCTTTGTCCTCAATGCACAGGCTTGAGTAAAGATATAGCTCCACCTGAACCCGACCTGCCAGAATTTCCCATGCGTGGCCCTCCCATTTTTCAACCGGAAGGTAAAGACACTGACTTGCATGTCTGTCAAGTGTGTGATTTCATTTGAAAATTTCAATTTGAAGGTGACTTCACTGGCTGGACCACCAACATAGAGGTTCTCCCTGAAGATACCAGTGGCATTCCACCAGGGGTTGTGATCTGTGCTTTACCGAACTACAGGTAATGTGTGGAGCAGATGGTAAGGGAGGAATAGAATCCATTTAGCATCATGATCTGCAAAATATTCTCTTTCTTTGTCAGTTGGTTTACACTGGAGCAGACTCTGGACCTAAAGGCAGAAGGTCTATGGGATGAGCTGCTGGATGAGTTTCAACCAGAAATTGTCATTCAAGACTGGTGGGTGACTCACTCATCATGGACAATGTGCAACATTATCATATGGCTTCTTATCAGCCTGGTTCCAATGATGCATGTCATAAAGGTTTCTGCAAATTGTGCATGCATGGAATATTTATGTTTGGTGTACATAATTCGTTTTTCGGTTCAGGTTTCAGTGCTTGTGTTTGCAGCCTGAAATGAAATGAATCTATTATTATTATGATTATGATTGAACTAGGTATGAGGAGAGTCAACTGCATCAGTCAATCTTCCAACTCCATGTGAAGTTATTGGGTGCGGACAAAAGCACGGTGATCTCCGAGCACTCTGTCAACCCCACTGAGGACTTGAGCATCTATTCCCTCACGTGGAAGGAGGTAAGTTCCTTCTTCCTCCCTCCCTCCCTCCTTCCACCCAATGTGCTCTTTTGGTTTGACGTCCACATGTGTTTTTCATTGCCTGCCTCTCTTTTGACCTGTAGGTGTCACACGTGTTCTCTGGCTATGGCCCGGGCGTGAGGTACATTCACTTCTTGCACAGAGTGAAGAACCAATTTTTGAATGGCTTCTACGCCACAAGGTTTACTGGCAGCTCAGTTATTTTCAAACCACTCAAAAGCAGCTCATAGATGCATCTTTTCTGAATCGGCTGCTGGGATTTCCTCAGATGATACATAGATGATAGCAATACATTGGCTGCCTTGGTATGCTTCACAGAAGCAAAACAAAGGTTTATACAAATTGAATAAAATTGACAGACTTTTCTACCAAAACTGAAACAATTGCTTATATTCCGTTTTTGATTGTCCGTGTTTTCCATACATATCATATATTATACGCTAGACATTGGGCCCATGACCTTTGTGACTGAAAAATAAAATTTCCCTGCTAAGCTACTATATACGATGCAACTCTTGCTAGAATATGTTACACATGGAATGGAATAGATTTTTTCCCCTCTTCTATTCTATTCTATTGTGTGGTTGTCCTGCTGGGCCATGCAATTACGCACACCAAACTTGATAAAACAAAAATACATCCATTATAATGTATGCAATTTCTAAAACGTTTGCATTCAATGATTAAACATCAAGTATAATGTAAGTTGGTAATACATTTGGGACAAATCCTGTAGATTCAATGTAGCTCACCTTTAAACCAAAGCATGTAGTTTACGTTGGTATATTTATTTACACGGGCCATGCCGGAAAAAATACGATCAAAAAGATTTATAAGAATAAAAAAGATAGAAAAGAATGAATCTGAACCTACTCACAATGAATCTAATATGAACATGGTAATCTTGATTATTTTCGCATCAATTCAATGATTAATTCGAGTTGGGACAAGTGGGAGGAGGAGACAGTGTGCGCGTCGTCACGTGACCAAGCATCAGCGTCCACCGGCAAAGTTTTTTCGGCGACTTTTCCTCTAAGACCAGCCGGGATAGTCGTGATCTTGCATACTTGCAACAATGTCACCTATCAACGGAGGAGCTGTACCATAAAACCAGAAGGTAAGAGACTTAACAGACGATAGCTTACGCTTGTCCTGGAGAAGTGCGAAGGAACTGGAGACACAGCTGACTTTGGGCAACAGCTAGGTAGGTAGTTAGGTAGTTAGGTAGGTAGGTAGGTAGGTAGGTAGGTAGGTAGGTAGGTAGGTAGGTAGGTAGGTAGGTAGGTAGGTAGGTAGGTAGGTAGGTAGGTAGGTAGGTAGGTAGGTAGGTAGGTAGGTAGGTAGGTAGGGTTGCACTGGTTGACAGTCATCTATCTAGTCATCTATAGACTTAAAGTCCCATAAATTGAACCTTGCACAATAAAATGCAGATTGAAAACGTATCTATCAGTAATTCAGTGATAACATTGACTTTGCAAATCAATTCACAGTGTGCACTCCTAAATGTTCTTTTAGTGGCCCTCAAATTTGAAGTTACGGGCTAGTCTGCTCTGTTTTCTGAGGGGGAGAGAACACAGAAAAAAAAATCCAAGCAGGCGTTAGGAGAACATGCAGCCTCCACACAAGGAGGCAGTAGCTGAGATTTGAAACCCAAACCTCACAACTACGAGGCAGATCCCCTAACCAACAATCCCTCATACAGAGAGATTTTGTTTTGCTTCCCTTGATCAGCTGCATGAGAACAACAATAAAAACCTCCAGTTTATATATATGTCAGAATTGACCACTCATGCTGTCTCATTGCAGGTTGATCCGATGTTGTGGCTGGTGCAGGAGAACATCATCCATCCCGGTATACCTGCAGCCCATGTTTGAGACAGTAAGTAGCTCAGGTTTGCAAATCAATTTTATTCTGTTTTTATATATGTTTTACATAGCACCCACCGCGACTTGATTATAATATAAAATAAAAAATATGTGCTGTGGCTCTGAGGATAAAAGCTAAAGGTTGACTGCTAAAGCTTGCTGCTACTTGGCTGAAATGCAAGCCCGCTCCCCCCCCACCCCACCCCCCACTGTAGCAACCCAAGTGCTCCAGCATTGTGCACAGGCAATGATACGCGTGCCATTTCAGGTGCCACAGGACAAAGGGCTATACTATACCTCACGTTTCTCTCACATTTCCCCTTGGATCAATCAGTAAAACGGTGTTGTTATCTCCCCCACCGAAAACTCTTCATCCCCATGATTTAGTAAAGATGTTTGAAAGGCTCTGCTTTACCCAAATAGTATTGATTAGTTGTCTCTTATTGTTGGACTGGGCTATTTAAATTTTAGGGAACTGTCCAAAATCTATCATGTGCCATATAAGTTGCTGATCGTGTCGTTTACGAGAGGAGGAATTTGCAGCAATGCTCCTAGATTAGTGAAAGCCCCCGTTTTTTAGAGAATGAACTGTCAGTAACCGTAAAAAATGTGTCCATTTTGCTTTCACTCTCTTGACTAGTTCATTACATGTTAAGGTCTGTTGATCGCCTCTGCACGTTTTGTTAATATTTAGTTATTCTTAACTAGGCTGAGAACGGTAATGCCGGAAACTGCCATGAATAATGTAGGGCACTAGTGCATAACGTGACTTTTGTGTTTCTCTAGTTAGGAAATAAGTTACCTTAGGATGGGTAATCATTCTTTACACCTGTGAATCTCAATCTCGTCCACACCGGTCAAATTTGGGGTTTCTTTCCTATGTGATCATTAAAAACAACAGCAACTAATTCAACGACAGTGCAGCAAAAGCCACATGCCCGTGCTGAATATTTCTTTTCAAAGCGCACTGCGTTCCACCTAAAGTGGAGAGAACTGGTAACCTCTAAGGTTGCCAATGCCCAGACTGAGTATCTCATGTAATGGAAACCTTAGAAGCTGCTGTCTCCTGGCTGTCAGTAGCTTGTCAAAAAGCCCTATGTGTCCACCTCATGTCCGGCTTCATTAAGCCTCTCTCGTTCCATCTCTCTCCCTCCTGTCCTTTCCTGTCCTGTCCTTTGGAGTTAGCATCCAGGAAGACATTTTGCACCTTAGGGACTCTCAAATGTTTTGACTCGAGTGTTTGTTTACTATGAGTCAAACCATTTTTGCGTTTCCACAGTGCATTATTAATGGTAAGCCAAAAATCCCCTCTGCATATGATATATAACAGCAACGAGATGCCATTTTATATATTGTGTAGAAGATCTGATCTCCGAAACAAGTTTTCCTGAAGGAAGTTAACATTCAACATGATCAACTGTAATACAAACTTAAAAGTTAATATGATGACATCAAAACAATATGATTCATATACATTGTGCTGTTTGCTTTAATTAAGCTAACTAAGAAGCCTGAGTTGCTGCTCTTTAGCTCGCTTAAAGTGCTTAATTGTGCCACTGAGGAACGTACAATAATGAATCGATGTATTCTCCATTACTAATGAAAGATCACTTAAGTTCACTGATGGGACGTGCATAAGGAAGTAGTCTAAATAGAGCTCAATGAAGTCAGCTAAAAGTACTGTATATCATTGAACATGTGCAGCGGAGGGAGGCATTGTCCCGGCCATGCTGTAAACTAAACCTTGTGATTAAACGGGCTTGTATTCCTCTCCAGATTGATAGCCGTTTTGACGTAGTGGACACACTACGCGTGGCTTACGTTGCTTTTTCCTTCTTCAAAAACAAGGATGGTGGTCATTTATATGCAGAGGGACAGACGCAACACAGCAGACAGTGATTTTCTCTCAAAGTATGAAGTCAATTTAATAGACCTGAAAGCATTCTATCTGAATTTACAGACTTCTTGGGTCTTTTAAAAGCATCTATATATATATATTTGTGTTCTACATAGTGTTTTAAAATGGTCTGCTCACACGATTGCAAAGAAACCACATCCTTCCTGTCGCAGATCACCTGGTCACGTATTCATTGACTAACATAACAAAACACTTAAGTGGGACACTGCAAGCTTGCTAAACATTTGCAGTGATTATGCATCATGGAAAGTTTTGACATATAATGGAAACAACCTTAGAATTCTTTAACAAACCTTGGTTAACCATGTGCTTAATGCTAACATGCGATCAGATTATTAACCTCATCAACTGAGTCATTTCTGAGTAACTTTTTACTACTTTGTGTTTTGTTTGGAACATTTGTGTATAAGAGCTTCTGGTGTAAGGTGGTTCTTAGTCTGAGGTGGTGCTGGTAACCATAGCACTGCTTGGAAAGTGAAATGTGATGCAGCAGCTCTGTTAGCTGTCTTCCTGAATCACAACTGTATAACGATCAGGCAGAGCTCAGGCTGCATCAAAGATGCAGCAGCCAAGTATCCGTTTCAAGTCACATCGCACAATGCAGTGGAGCTTCACCCGCGTGGGAGGTCGCAGGAACAGCCCGTCACTCTCACCTACCGACAATCAACTACCTGCTTTACTTTTCAAGTGACACCTACTTAAATCCATATTGTTTTCCTTATTGGGAAATGCGTTGCTTTTGCCATCATGAGTTGAAAGCTCTTGTTGGCTCAGCAGCTTTAAAAGCTATAATGGCCATAAATAAATTAGGCTACCACACACAAGGTCCCGAAACACTCTGGCTGTTTATCGGGTGTGAAGGAGACTGGTGTCAGTTTCTTTAAAATCAATATTACGGAGACATTGTTACGAAGCTCTTAACATTTTTGAAAAAAAAAAATAGAACATTGCATGTTCTTAATTGGGATTAATGAGCATTGCCAAAGAAAGACAATCCCAAGAGCTGCATGGCTTAACATTCTGGCTTTAGTTTCTCACAGGTCATTTTGATAGGTTGACAAGATGACTAAGACAGATCAGTTTACGATTAGCTAATCTCCAAGCCTTTGTGTTTGTGGCTATATGCTAAGTCTGACACGTTTAGCTTGAATAAAATCTGGCACCATTTCCTTCGCTTCTTTCAAAGTTTTGCTTCAGATGACATCTATTTTGAATTTTTTTTTCTGGTTTTTCAGACTTGTGACCCAGCGGCTCCCCCCAGGCATTTCTGAAATATGGAAGCAATACCTATCCACATTTCAACAGTCCCTGTTCTTCTTCTCGGGCTTGTTCTCCTGTCCAACCCTTGCACCTCCTTCAGGCCACAGGTTATGGAACGAGCATCTGGGCCTCCACAGTCACCTAATATCACAGAATCTGGCAAGCGGATTTGTGTGGGCCATGTGGTGTGTAAACCTGGGATTCTGTTGCCGGTGTGGTTGCCGCTCAACCCTCCTCAAGGGGAGAGGGCAGGAAGAGCTATCATCTACTTCCTCTGTCTCATGTACATTTTCCTCGGAGTGTCCATCATTGCAGACCGCTTTATGGCATCGATTGAAGTCATTACCTCTCAGGTATGGCTCACTATAAAAAAGAAAAAAATCTATTTTAGTCAACGTTGGCATTTTGATGACATCATTGTCAGATTTTGACATCAATCTCGATTGCAGGTGAAAGAGATAACCATCACCAAACCCAATGGAGAGAAAACAGTAACAACTGTGCGAATCTGGAACGAGACCGTCTCCAACCTCACACTCATGGCGCTCGGCTCTTCTGCTCCTGAAATTTTGCTTTCTGTCATTGAGGTATACAACCCAAATTGTTAAGCGCCCTCATTTTCTAACAACTTCAAAAGTAGAATGTAGACTTACCTTTGCTTTGACGTCTGTAATGGCACTGAATTCGTTTTTGTTTTTTTTACTTGACAGGTATGCGGGCATAACTTTGATGCAGGGGAGCTGGGCCCAGGCACCATTGTCGGAAGCGCCGCCTTCAACATGTTTGTGATTATCGGCATATGTGTGTGGGTGATCCCCGACGGAGAATCTCGCAAGATCAAACACCTCCGAGTGTTTTTTATTACATCCTTCTGGAGTATCTTTGCCTACATTTGGCTCTATCTCATACTGGCTGTCATATCGCCTGGGATCGTAGAGGTGCGTTTCGACACATTTGATGGCAATTGCAAATGACTAAAAGCTGCCATTGTGTATCGCAAGGTATGGGAAGCCGCAGTGACCCTGCTTTACTTCCCGGTGTGTGTGTTACTGGCTTGGATCGCTGACCGTCGCTTGCTCTTCTACAAATATCTTCACAAACGTTACCGTGCTGACAAAAGACATGGCATTGTGGTGGAAATGGAAGGTGGCCCTGAGATGATCAGCGATGAAAAAAACTCTGATGGCATTTCGTGCCCCAGAAACTCCTCGAGTGTGACGGTGTCTGTACAAACGCCAAGTGAGATGGACCAGAGCCAAGATGAGGTAGGGAAGACCGTTTCTTTTTTCCACATGGCAAGACATGTGGTTAAAAGACGGAATTATTTTCTTTCATTGATAGGTGGTTCGTAGACTCAAAGAACTACGGGACAAACACCCTGAGAAAAACCTAGACCAGCTCATCGAAATGGCCAACTACTCCACTTTGGTTCGTCAGAAGAAGAGTCGAGCTTTTTACCGTGTCCAGGCGACTCGCTTGTTGATAGGTGCTGGAAACCTTCTGAGGAGACATGCTTCTCAACATTCACGCCGTAGCGGACAAGGAGATGACAAACTTACATGCTCTCACATTTGTTTTGAAAGTGCCCAGTATCAGTGTATTGAGAACTGTGGTACTCTGAGCCTTTGGGTGATCCTGGATGGCGGCACATCCCAGAATAGCTTTTATGTGGACTACTGTACAGAAAATGGTTCTGCCAATGCTGGAACTGATTATGACTTTATCGAAGGAACCTTGATATTTAAGCCCGGAGAGACACGGAAAGAAATCAAGGTGAGCAAAGAAAAAAAATGGCGTGGGAATGATATTTATAACAATAATAATAGGTCATAGAACACAAAAGTATATATACATGTTTTTAGCTGTGATAGAAATTTAATGGCAAATGTACCTTAATCATAAACAATTTTTTTTTTCCTAGGTAAAAATTTTGGACGATGACGTCTTTGAAGAAGACGAACATTTCTTTGTCCGTCTTCAAAATTTGAGGTTAGAGGAGGGTGGTGATGAAGGGACAGGATGTTCACCTAAGGGCAGACTAGTGGAGCCGCTGGTTGCCACTGTCACTATCTTGGATGATGACCATGCTGGCATCTTCACCTTTGGTCAGGGGGTTTTGCGGGTGAGTGAGAGCACAGGCACACTGACGGTGACAGTGGTGAGGAACTCAGGCTCCAGGGGTACCGTTTCTGTACCATATCACACAGAGGACGGCAGTGCCAAAGCTGGAGTGGACTACGAGCAGGCCAAGGGTGAGCTGGAATTTACCAATGAACAGACCAGGTGAGGAAAAGAAAATCAAATGTTGGCTTTCCCCCGGAAGAACGTACATTGTTGCTGTTTTAAACGTCATGTGATCAAATATTTGATACGTGGATGTTGGTAGAAACAATGCTGAAATGTTACTTTTAGCTGTTGAGATAATGATGATTCCACATTTCATTTGGCTTCCCATTCATAATTTGGGGACTAACTTGTGTATATCTTGTATGCCTCCAGCAACACCTTGAAAATTCACATTCTAAATGTGGAAGAGTATGAAAAACGGGAAAATTTCTTCATAGTGCTCAAAGAGCCTAAATGGCTAAAGCGAGGACTCTCTGGTAAGTCACTAAAGATGTGTTGTTTGTTTATTGCACAAGCTATTGGTGGAGCCACTGGACATGTTTATGCTTTTAGGGTTATGGAATATGATTGCTTGATTGATGTCAAATGATTTGTTGTCATATCAACATGGAAACATTCACGATTTATTTTTTACAGCATTACTGCTTAATCAGGGTAAGACACTTTTGTTTGTTGGTTGCTTTGAAGGGTGCAGTGTTAAGCATTCTTCTTTTCTTCATTTCTGAGCCAACACTGAGTTTTGACATGCATGTGGGTATTTTGGAAATTACAGCAACCATTAAAATTTGACTTCCGGCAACTATTGATGGCGGCACAGCATCTCCTAATCAATGTCAATTTCCTTGACAGGTCACCCCAGCCCTGAGGAGGAAGAGGCTAGGAGGATCTCTGAGATGGGTAAGCCTATTCTCGGAGAGCACAGCAGGATGGAGATCATCATAGAAGAATCCTGTGACTTTAAGGTGTGTAGCTGGCTGACTACCTTACAATTAATCCACTGTATATTGTATTTCTGACGACCGCACCCAAAATGGACCTTTTCATTTTTTTTATTTCTATAGTGGGACACAAGTTAATATTGACATTTTATGCATTTGAATGAATTATGAAGGTGACTTCCTTCCTAATCTCATTGATTTAACCATGTAGATTGACTAAAAATATGGCACTTTTTCATCAGACTTCCAATGGCATGCTTGACCAGGTACGGTTTCGGCGGTGTGCTGTTATAGAGTATTTCTCGTTTCAGTTTCTCATCACACACCTTTGGATATGCAGAAAATGCTGCGTATTTATGCCTCATGCCTTTTCTTGACATGATTGCATGACATAAATATAAATGGTATTGTAGCTATTTACAACTAAGATTGTAGTGAGCCACTTTTGGCACGTGAATCTTATGTTTGACACCCCTGAGTCTCTGTGTGCTAAGCCTGTTCTGTTTGGCCTTATCTTTAAAAACTGCACAGAGCTGGAAAATATTATTTCAAGACCTATGTGGTACAGCCAATCCCAAACACTCTTTCGGGTAGTGTTGACCTTCCTACATTATGCATGATGTTTGGATCATTGTTACAGGCAGCTTTGTTACATAATCTCTGTGTAAAAGAGGAAGGTGTTTTATAATGATCTTCATCTTCATTTGTGTAGTAGTAAATTATTGTTTACATACAGAGTTATTGATAGATTTTCTTTCTTTCTTTATTGTTACATTTTTAATCTCTCGGGGTAAAAATGCTTGCAATTACTGAACAATCCTAAAGTAGCCTATTTCATCTGACAGAATACTGTGGATAAACTCCTTAAAGATACAAACCTAGCAGCTGTGATTGGCTCACGTTCTTGGAGGGAGCAGTTCATTGAAGCTGTCACCGTCAGTGCAGGTCAGTGGCTATCATTAAAAAGTGTCCGTCCGTCCTTATCTGCTTTTGGAATTGACACTTTTTGTTGTCGTCTTTCTAACAGGTGATAGAGATGACGAGGGCGAAGATCAACCGATGCCGAACTGCTTTGACTATTTCATGCACATGTTGTGCATTTTTTGGAAAGTCCTCTTTGCTTTTGTCCCGCCGACTCAGTACTGGAACGGGTGGGCATGTTTCATCGTGTCAATATCGGTGGTCGGGATCCTCACAGCCATTATTGGAGACCTTGCCTCCCATTTTGGCTGCACAGTTGGCCTGAGAGACACGGTCACTGCAGTGGTCTTTGTCGCCCTGGGGACTTCACTTCCCGGTACGTACAGCATGGAGCGCTTCTCATCGATTTCATTCATTGCAGCCATTTAATACTGAACTTTGAATCCCCAGATACCTTTGCCAGCAAAGTGGCTGCAACCCAGGACCAATATGCAGACGCATCAGTGGGAAATGTAACTGGAAGCAATGCAGTGAATGTCTTTTTAGGTATTGGTGTAGCTTGGTCTGTGGCTGCCATTTATTGGGAAGTCAAAGGTAAAGTTTTTCGTGTGGATGTCGGCTCATTGGCCTTCTCTGTCACACTTTTTACCATTTTTGCCTTCTTCGCAATGGGAGTGTTGATGATCCGCCGGAGGCCCTCTATTGGGGGTGAGCTGGGAGGCCCACGGATCCCCAAAATCCTGACATCACTCTTTCTCTTTGGACTCTGGTTCCTTTACATTTTCTTCTCTAGTTTGGAGGCCTACTGCCATATAAAAGGCTTCTGAGAAAGCGTCGATGGGAACGCTCATTGCACAAAGATGTACAGTATTCTTTTGGAAAGAACTGATTTTTAGCAAACCTATCACCACCTTTGGCATGTTATCAAATAAATATGTACACTTGGACATGCAAACCTGCGTATCTATTGCAGCAAGAATCCATTGTATTAGTACTGAGTATATTGTGTTCATTTCATGGTTGTCAAAATGAATTTTATGCCGGCTTGATGCTTTATGACTCGTAAACTGCATTAGAAATTAATTTTTTCCCCTTTATGTTTATTGGGGCTCTTGAATGAAATGGCTCACATTTTAAAATAGCTTCAAAATAATGGATTTTACCATCCCTCTGCTTTTCAATTTGCTTGATTTTATTTTGTCATGACATATTTGTATTTGGTTGTTGTCATTTATTACTGTATATGATGGATTTACCCTGTTTATGTGCTCTCAAATTGATATTTTTGTCATCAACTGCAGTTTAGAATTGCTACTAAATTGTAATAATTTGCTACTAAATCGGGCTACTAAATGTGTTTCTCTAAGCAATTTGGGCCATTTTTGGCGACTGCAAATGACTCCTATTGGATTACTAATAAATGCAGACATTTATACTTCTTTTAAGTCACATTATGGCAAGGATAGATTAGAATATAATGATTCGCCCTTAAAAAATGCATCTGTTTTGATTTGTAAACTGTAATTTCATGTTCCGTATTTGTAAATCATTGCATGTTCTAAAACACAACTAAACATCATTACCGATTAAAAATGTCAGAAATAAACACACGCGCACACACAGGCGTCTGAGAGCAAATCCCTCTCCCATCCGCCAGGGAGCAGTACTGCCATCTCCATTGATCGGGAGCGAGCCGTTTCCTGTTTCTCGTTTAAACGCTGGCCGTCGAAAAAACGTAAAACGAGCCTTTATATGAGCTCTTCGATCGTTTATTTGCAGGGATCTCCACATTCCTGTTTTTGAAAGTGACACCAAACGTTATGTGATTTTTTGCTAATGTACATATGGTCAGTTGGTTCAATGCCATTGTTACAAAAAGAGCACAGATTGTCTTCAATGTTAAAGCGTGATCTCAATGATTCTTTGGAAGGATTTAAAAACCAATGTGTTTCCTTCTTTTTCAAATACATAGTTCTTAAATCATTTACTGTAGCCTCATCAAATTCCTGCGAAAGTTCGCATGTTTGAAACGTGAAGTTGCGCTGTCCCATTGATTTTGAATGCATCATTAATCTGGCACAAGGGGCAGGACAACATGGCTGCTGCTGCGGGTCGCTTCTACGGAGAAGGAGGCAGAGCAACTAAACGACAGAAAACTGAGGACGGAGGGATGACAACGGTAGACGGGCCTTCTTGTCCCACTATTTCATTGTTAACGCACTTGTTTATTTCACGACATGTGGATTTCGACACATGTATATCGTTAAAAAACCTTCATGCGCTTCAGTAGCCAAGAAGCTAGCGGTTAAGCAAACACAAATGTGATCACACGATTGTTAGCCTTTTCCAACTAGTCTCTTTCCTGAGAGTTGTAGATAATTTAGTAGACAAGCCGTCAAAGTTAAAACATTGTTATATCCCTAAAATTTCAAATCGAATTGCTTCTTCCCCTCCCGTTAACGTCGAAGTCAACTGTTAATAATTGCTAATGGTTTGAGCTAACCTCAATGCACTTTTCATTCAAAGAGCCAATTTGGGTGCGTGTCATTTATTCTGGTAGAGATGGGTTTATTTCCCACATTGCTTTGCTCGTTGCTTATGAGCATCTTTGCGATGACATTATTTTCAGGAAAGCTACGATGATCCCCATAAACCTTTACCCTCCCCGGTGGTGCACATCAGGGGCTTGGTTGATGGTATTGTGGAGACTGATTTGGTGGAAGCCTTGCAAGAGTTTGGGACGGTCAGGTATTCATCCACTAGCACATTTTGGCTTTGAAGGTTGTTTCATTCATTATTTCCTTACCAAGATGGATTTTTACCTCCTCGTCATAGTTCTGTGGTAATGATGCCCAAGAAGCGCCAGGCCTTAGTGGAGTATGAGGACATGAATGGATCCTCCTCTGCTGTTACATATGCAGCAGAGAACCAGGTTTACATTGGAGGCCACCCTGCCTTCATCAACTATTCCACGAGCCAAAAGATCTCCCGGCCAGGAGACTCGGACGACACGCGGAGTGTGAACAACGTGTTGCTACTCACCATCATCAACCCTATCTACCCAATCACCACGGTAAACTGAACTTGAAGTTTGGAGAGAAAGTATATTTGGAATGGTATTTGATTGTTCCAATTGACTTCTGCAGGACGTGTTGTACACCATATGTAACAACTGCGGGCCTGTCCAGCGGATCGTCATCTTCAGAAAGAATGGTGTTCAGGCCATGGTTGAATATCCTTTTTTCTTTTTGTGGACAATATGTATTATGCTGTTTAAAAAAAAATATACAAATAGAAAGCTCAGGAATGACTATGAATCTGCTTCAAAAAAAAAAAAGGTCACCTTAACAGTTGCTACATTTGACTCTGTCCAAAGTGCCCAGAGGGCCAAAGCCTCGCTCAATGGAGCAGACATCTATTCTGGTTGCTGCACGCTGAAGATTGAATATGCCAAGGTATAAGACGGATCATGTCATCATTTGTACAAATATTTACTCTTGGGCTTTCTTTTGTAACTCAATCCACAGCCAGCACGCCTAAATGTCTTCAAGAATGACCAGGACACATGGGACTACACAAATCCTAACTTGAGTGGCCAAGGTAGGTTTGTTAGCATCCCTTCCCCTTTTCTACTTCCTCTTTATCTTTCATGTCACTAAATGTTAGGTTTCTTTACTATGGGAATATTGCCTTTGATCGCTATTGATTTCCTCCACTCGCTCGCTCGCTCGCCCGCCCGCCCGCCCTCCATGCTTATTCTTGTTCCAAGGCATTATTCCCCTGGTAGAATCACAGTTGAATGCATTTTCTTGCTACACAGCAGCAGCAGCAGCAGCAGCCACACGGTTAAGGGCATGAGGGGTAACCTGATTGGCAGCCAATTGTTTTGTCCTATGCATGAGGAAAGACCAGTGCACTCTAGTCACAGCATCATGCACAAGTTTACCATTCACCTCTTAGGTCCCACATTCCCTCGAGAGCATGAATGACACAGCTGCACAGCGGAACATTTCCCGTCCACTAGATAATGTAGGAGTCAAACATATTGGAGATTTTAGTCATTGTTAAATGAAACGCATCATTTACAAAACGGACTCTGATCTCAGGACTTTAATCCTAGTTTGCTGAAGTCAAAGTATTGTGTTCACATTGGCATGATATTCATTTTGAATGTGGTTGATTTTTAATTTGACTAAGTAATAAAGCGGCCACTACGGCGAGTCTTCTTGATTGAAGCAGTCATAAACATTTGAATCAATACTGTTGCGTTGCTCTTGTGAAGAGCGATTGATAGGGCAAGCACACTCTTAGCGTTTTGAATTATTCAACGCTTAAGTGAGATTTGGAAAAAGTCTTGTGTGAAAATTACAGCAGGCTGAAGTCATTAAGTTTTTGTTCAAAGTGCACTCATGTACACGATAGTAAATCTGAAAATGAAGCCCATAACTACTTTTTAAAAAAAAAAAAAAAAAAAAACTTTCCTTGGATGTTTGGTATTATTTTAACGTGTTAGACACACTGTTCAAATATATGCCTTGCTGTCAGGTGTTTCAACAGGAATTGAAGGTATTTTCTTTGCATTAACATATTCTATGTGCCCACGCTAGTCCAAACACCTTGTTCTGATGTGATTAATGTGGAGTGGCAGAATATATTTTTGCATAGAAAATATTTATCTCGAGATCCCCTTTAAGGTAGCACTTCCATGTGTTGTTTCAATTTAGTCGCTACATTTCTACAACTGGCTACAATCAAGCAAGTTTGGGTGGGAAAAAAAATAACCCAAAACCTCAATCAAATGAACTTGACTATTGTAACATTTGTGCTGCCTTTCGAGGTACTCCTCATGTTCTGGCCATGCAAAGCCATATACAGACTGACCTCATTTCCCAAGCAGACACATGCTGCCAAAGCCACAACAACCTCGACAGCGACAATACATCGGCACCCGAAGCCATAAGTCATTGGGATACATTGGACACAGTGGGACAACAAACACTGGAACACAACCTCAAGGCAGTACTTCATCACCTCTATCTCCACTACAAGGGAATGATTCATTTTATTTTGGGGGTGATGGACAATCAGAAATATTCAAAGGCCACGCAAACACCACCTATAGCCAACACAGCGCCATCTTGTTGATAAGCATCTACCACCACCACCACCATCTGGTTTTCCAGTACAGCACATCTTCAGAACCTTGAGGAGCAACCACTTTTGACACAGCACATTGATTGGTTGTTGCCGGACGCACTTCCTAGCCCCGGCCGGGGGGGGCCCTCGGGCTAGTCCTTCTGTAACACTACGACAGGGATCCATCCACAAAGGAGTTTTCAAACACTCAAGGGAACAGATGACACAAAAGAGGCCCCGGCATCTTGTCGAAACAGTAACGCAGCACGCCTCCCCGCCTTCCTGTGCGAGCGAACACACGACAGACACTACGACCCATGACTGCGTACAATGCGGAACGGCCATCACAGTACATCATCATGCAGATATACAAGCAACAAGCGCTCTTCCCTTTTTCTACAAGTGACCGACCGCCATTAAACCAAATCAAAGTCAGTGGCCATTTTTACACCAGAAGAAATATCCAATGAAGACACAAGCATGAAACATTCAGCAAGCATAAGAACACAGATGCAAACAGATTAGAAATCCTCTTCCAAAGCGCAGCATTTTTGGACTGGTATTCTGTTTTTCCCCCCTTTACCTTCCCACCTGTTTCCCTTCTGTGCTGTTCTGTTTCATTTTCCTTTTTTTTTTTCTTTTTTTTTTTTTTCTTCTTCTCCCCCCTGCACTGGCCCACAGTGATGCCTTTAACACCTCCCGTGTGATGCAGGTTTGGCTCAGTGTGTCTGTGGACAGACAGCCCACTCTCAAATGATGCACTAATCCTGCTTTGTGGTCACCACGGTAAGCTGGAGATGCTTGTCATCGCAACTTTGAAAAAAATGAAAAGCAAAAACCAAGCATGGATGTGTGGATGTACTTATCTTTGGTGGTGGGGATGCAAAGAAGGAAGACGTGAAGAAGGGAAAAAAAAGGAAATTGGAAAGGAGTTGAGCTTGGAGGGTAAGCGTCCTTTGCTGAAGACTACCCCCTACCTACCTACCCACTGTGTCCAATACTTCATGTATGGTGCTGTAAGTACTGCTCAGTGACAAGTTGATGTAATTGTTAAAAACTGACTTCCACTGTGGACCAATGTTCAAATTTGCGCTTGTTTAGTCAAGTTGTTGTACCAAAAAAAAAAAAAAAAAAAAAGTGATGGCAGCGGTAGCAGCTCAAATATATTTGAATGAATGTATGATGCAGCTCGAGTTGGATTGGATAATGTGGTCAAGTAACACTGGTCAACAATTTTTATTGAGTCTTTTTTTTTTAAACGGCGATGCAAGTAAATGTTTCTAGATTTTTTTTCTCTTATTTTTCAAGCACATCAGGTTTTCACTGTAATAATAATATATGCAGTATATTTAGTACTGTGATATTTAAACATTGTTAGGTGGCATTTTTCCCTTCGTGGCGTCCTAGCTATCATATACAACACATGGTAAAATCTGTTTGACCCACAAGCTTTTATAGTTCAAAAATGAAAATATCTCACAAACCTGATGTGCCACAATAAAGGTAAAGACATTTTTTTGAATCACAATAATGTTTAGAGACATTAAAATTTGCTGTTGACTAGTGTAATTGTGACATTTCTTTTTTTAATGAAATTAAGTAAATCGTTTTCATGTCAGAGAGCAAATGAATGACTGTGCTGTATTGTGCTTAAAGTACATAACATGGTGATCACAGTTCTTGTCATTACAACTGCTGCATACCAAAATGTTGTTTTGTGGTCACATGGACTGTTTTGTTATGCAAACTGTTGCACACTTATAATTTTATTTGATTGTAATTATCCATGTGTATCAAATGTGTGTGTCCCTCCCCCCCGGTTGTTATTTTTTATTTGACATGTATATGTGTACCTGCACAGATGCTGATGGTGAAGGCAATTGGAACAATTCACAAGGTGTGTTTGTGTTTGTACTAGGGTAGCAGTAACAAACAAATCTCCATTATGTCATAGTTGGCTTCCGAAATCATACCGTCCGTCCGTCCGTCGGTCAACAATTAAGATGCAAGTTGCATGCCTGTCACCTTGTCCTATAACACACAGTCACCAATGTCATTTTTCCAGCACGATATGTTGTCGACAAGCTCTTTGAATTGCTATTTTTGACTGTACCCTACGTAGACCCAAATGCAAATCCAAACAAACGCCAAAGGCAGCCCGCTCTTCTCGGGGACCACCCACCTGATTATGGTATCAATCGTTTCATTGCAATTTTAGGAATGGTGCACGGGGTCATTTGTTTGGTTTTCTCTTCTTACCATAAAGGTGGCCCTCAGGGAAGCTACCATGGCTACAGCGACGACAGCTACGGGCCTCCTTCCCACCGCATGGGACCCGGTATGGGCGGACGTGGCCGTGGTAACCAGCGCTACGGCGCCGGATACGGGCCACCGCCCCCCGAGTACGGCCCTCATGCAGACTCGCCCGTACTTATGGTATACGGTCTTGAGCCGTCAAAGATTAATGCCGATAAGGTCTTTAACATCTTCTGCCTCTATGGGAATGTGGAGAGGGTGAGGAATGCTCCTTTTAAAGTTAGTTGAAAGACAGGTTGTCGGCATGTTGTCACCTGCATGTCTCCTTTTCCTGCAGGTTAAGTTCATGAAGAGCAAACCTGGAGCTGCAATGGTGGAGATGGGGGACTGCTATTCTGTGGACAGGGCTATCTCCCACCTTAACAACAACTTCCTTTTTGGACAGAAACTCAACGTCTGGTAAGGGTGATAGAAAATGTTCCAAAAAAGTGAGGCCAGGTACTAATCGATTGCTTTTGCACGGTAGCGTGTCCAAGCAGCAGGCTATCGTGCCGGGACAGAGCTACCAGTTGGAAGACAACAGCAGTAGCTTCAAAGACTTCCATGGTTCTCGCAACAACCGCTTCACCTCACCAGAGCAGGCAGCCAAGAACCGAATCCAACACCCCACCAATGTTCTACATTTTTTTAACGCACAGCCTGACATCTCTGAGGAGATCTTCAACCAGGTTAGAAAAGCCACAAGGCTAAAAAATGTCTAGCCTTACTAAATGGCAGGTTTTTGTGATGGAAAAAAAAACAACCACCATGAAATCATTTCAAAACGTTTTCAACCTTTGATGTCAACTGTGATCTGAACAATACAATATTTATAGAATAGCGGTCCAACTCGGATTCGGGAAAAGTCAGAATAGTACTCTTCACGCTGCATGAAAAAAAATTGATGTATGTAGCCGCAGTGTGAACAGAGCCATAAAGATGTTTTCTCTTTCTTGTACAAGCCATCAGTCACATTAACAGTGTAAACAACTTGGGCTCAGTTTTTGTTGTTTTTTTTACATCACAAAAACACGGGTACGTTTTTTTTTAAAAAAAAATTTTAATCCTCTGTAACCAAGTACTACAAGGTGGTATTGGTTTCATTTTCACTGAGCTATGTTTTCCTCTTCTAGATCTGCGATGAATTAGGAGTTAAGAGCCCTTCAAGTGTGAAACTTTTCAGTGGGAAGAGTGAGTAGAAAATGTTCAATGTGTTAAGGAATGGAATTTTGCAGCGCCAGCTCACCCATAATGAGATTGAAATACTGTTCATTCGTCAACATGTTTGGGTTTCGAACCAATCTCAAGTGTTCAGAAGCGGTTGCGCTATTGAACGAAAAACCAAAACGCTGTTTGTTGTCAAAATAACGGCGCTGGCGATGCAAGGATTCCACTCGACTGCAACAGTATCGCTCGTTCTTGAAAGGCGTACGAGCTCATATACACCCAAAGGTTTGAATCAAAAGATGTCCAACATCAATCCAAAACAACACAAAGCATAACAGTGTTTTTGTATGCGAATAGGTCAGAAAGGAAAACAAATGATCACAGCTTTGAGTTAGGTGTTTCCATGAAATCATTTGTCTTGTGTGGCACGACAGGTGAGCGAAGTTCATCAGGTTTGCTTGAGTGGGAATCCGTGAATGATGCCATGGAAGCCTTGGCAATGATGAACCATCACCAGATGAAAAACCCCAGTAAGGATTTCCACACATCATTCATTATTTTGAGCTTCTCAAGGAACGTGTACAATGCTTTTGCCCTTTTCTTTTTCTAGGTGGGCCTTACCCTTACACGTTGAAGTTATGTTTCTCAACCACCCATCATGCCAGCAGCTAAATACAAGCGCTTCAAACAATGTCACATTTTATTTCCTTTCATAAACTCTAATGTAGTTCTGTTCTTATGTCCTATTAAAATATTCACACATTATTGACATAAATAGGAATGTTGTGTTTTATGATATTTTTGTGATGACAGTATTTCTTCTTTGCAACATACGCAATGTACATGTATACTATCAAGCCCCCAATCTGAAATCTTTCGATGTCAACCCAGCCTTTTGTTTTGAAATGAAGGGATTTTACTGTGCAAGGTCAACAACCATATCATGTATTTATTGGCAAACTGTGTAATGAGCAAATTGCAGCTATGTGATTTTAAAAAAAATCTAAACATGACTGTTGTTTGGTTGGTTGGGATCCTCTTGTGCAAATGATGATCACTTAACATTTAGTTAATAGGTACTGTGAACATTTTAAGAATAAATAAAGAATGTGGAAACATTGTAGGAGTGAGCTGTGACCTAATGAGTGCAGACAAGTCTGAACCATTTTGACTCTACAGTACAGTAACACAATACATGTAATCAATATCTCAAATGGGATTTTTTTTCTTCAATATTTGAATTGTGCATGAATTTTTGATAGGAAAATTTAGTGCATGACGATATTAAAATTTGAATTGTACTGTGAGGAAACCGTTTCTGATTTAATTTCTGACCCTTCTCTCCTTTTCTGTTCAATGGCCACACATTTATAGTCCTACTAGTTGGCTATGTGATTACAATACTGTGTATTAAACTATAAGTTACATCTTGAATTGCCTCGACGTTAGTCCTGTTCCAGATTTCAGCTTTGGTCAATTTGGAGGAGGTGAAAAGCCTCCAACTCCCATGATGCCCCGGGCCGCAAAGTACGTAGGTGTTTCCGGTGTCCTGTGAGATTTTACTTCCCTCTGCACGGCTCGACGCGACCAAACCAAGAAAGAAGACGTTGCAAACTACTAAATGTGCTCGAACACAGTGGTCTATTGAGCTACTTTTCGCTAGACGATCATTCAAAGATGTGCGCTATGTGGTGAGCTGCGGTCGAAGAAGGGAGAATCGTCGCAAACGTTGATCGCAAGGTTTAGGCCTAGCAAAGAAAGTTTGGTCGAGGGCCTGTAAACAACATGTCCTCCACATCGCAGCCCTCCTCGAGACGCCAATGGTGCTACCTCTGCGATCTCCCCAAGATGCCCTGGGCCATGTTGTGGGAGTTTAGCGAAGCCGTGTGCCGGGGATGCGTTAACTACGACGGCGCGGATCGCATCGAACTCCTCATTGAAACAGCCAGACAGCTGAAGAGCACGCATGGAGTTTTGGAGGGCAGGTCTCCTGGCCCGCAGCAGGGCAAGCCCAGCTCGACCGGATCCATGGAAGCCGGGCGTCCACATGGAGAGCGTCTCGACAGGGGTAGGGGTGAGTACGGTGCATCTTCTCGCCTCCCTAATGGTCTGCACAGAGCGGAGGATGTGGCGTTGTCAGAAAGCAGCCGACAGAGCCCGAACACTCGCAGGGCGATGGCCAGCGCTGTCCCCAGTCTCCACGGGACGATATCCCATGCGTTGATTGCTCAGGGCTTAGTCGCATCCCCACATGGGCTCCTAGCGCCGATATCAGGCTCCAGAACGGGGGCCGCTCCTATTGCCGTCTCAGCCGGCCCCATCATGAGCGACGCTGCAAGAAGACAGGCGGTGGCTCTGGGCGTGGGAGCGAGCACGTCTGCTTTGGTGAGCATCGACCCAGCGGCGTGGAGGAGCAGCGAAATGATGGCTGAACTCAACGAGGTAGCGCGCAGCAAGGTGGAAGGCTGGCCCAACAAACCAAAGGTTGTTCGGGATGTTCTCCTGGCTTTAAGCACCTGTGTGCCCTTTACTGTGCGCTTCAGGAAAGACCACAATCTGATGGGCCGGGTTCTGGCTTTTGACGCCAGCGCCAATCCAGAGTTCGAGCTCAAGGTTTTTGTGGAGTACCCCGTTGGCTCTGGGCTGATCTTTTCTGGACTTCCGGACCTTGTCAGGCAGATGTTCCGCGACTCCGCCAAGGATGCCGGGAAAGCGGTGAACTCTGGCTTGCGCTACGTGGAATACGAAAAGCGACAAGGGAGCGGAGACTGGAGGGGACTGTCGGAGCTTTTAAACGACGGCGTGCGCATGTTTAAGGAGCCGCCCATCCCCGAGGTTCTTCCGCAGCCCGATGCCGGCGTGCCCATGGCGGTGGCCGCGCGCTCCGTCCCGGCCAAGAGCGCAACTCGTCGCCGCAAGGCCTCGCCGGGCTCCGAGAACGGCGAGAGCGAAGGAAGAGCCGATCACCCGTCCAGAGAGGTGTGGTCCAGAGGCGCTTACCCGGGCATGGAGCCACTTTCGGGAATGGCCGCCCCTCCGGACGGCCCCCCTCGTTTACACAGCCAGCCTTCGCCCATGTCTGCGCTTATGGGTGTGGCCGACAGCCTGAGCTCCGGCCAGGTGGCCAGAGACAGCCCCGGCATGTCCTCGGCCCACTCCTCCGGGGCCGGACGCACGGCCACCAGCAGCCCCTCCGGCGCCGCCGCCTCCACCTCAGTTTCTCAGGCGTCTGCGGGCCTGAGCAGCAGCACTAGCGGCGCCGGCAGCGAGTCGACCACCGGTGGGAGCCAGGGCGCCCTGCTCTGCTGCACCCTCTGCCGAGAGCGCCTGGAGGACACCCATTTTGTCCAGTGTCCCTCGGTACCGCACCACAAGTTTTGCTTTCCTTGCACCAGAGGCTTCATCCGCAGCCAGGGCCAAGGAGGAGAGGTGTACTGCCCGAGCGGAGAGCGCTGTCCCCTGGCCGGGTCCACCGTGCCCTGGGCCTTCATGCAGGGCGAGATCTCCACTATTCTGGCTGGGGACGGAGACGTGACAGTAAAGAAGGAGAATGACCCGTGACATGGCCTCGCCGTCCTCTGAGCAATGGTATGACCGACCACCGTTTATTTTTACTGTGCTTCCATGCTTTGTGTATAAGTTTGAATTCCTATCCATCATCACATGAACATTCCTGTCTTCACTCCACACTTTGTTTCTGTAGTGGCTGTTGACGATGATTCCAAAGCACTTCCCTACCACATCCAGCAGAGTCTGCCCTCTGTGCAGTTCAACATGTGCCTCTCAGGACCCAAGAGCTCCCTCCCGCGTCTAAGAGGATGATGAGACTGTTGGCTTAAAGGACACAAGACTTCATCAAGCCATTTTCAAAGTCTACAATAGAAAGCACACCCGTTTTTATCAAATTAACAAGAGCCCCACCCACCCAGCCCACCCTCCCCTCCCCTCCCCTCCCTGTTTGTGTATAATATTGGCAAATACAGATGGATCACATTGATACTGTTCGTTTGACCGATATAAGCTCCTCACACACACAAAAACGAATGTCAAACATGTTCTCTAAAGAATTTTTTCTTTTTTAAAGCCAAGGATTGGATTGATCTCATTCTGTTTTGTGTAGGTCTGTCGGTCAGATATATGAATTTCCTTTCAATATGGCTGTAATTTCTATTTTTGATACAATTCAAATTTCATTCATTTATGCTTTGTTTATAGTAAGAAGACCAAAGATGGCATCATACTCAAGTGTCATTTCTTTTATTTTAGTGGTTGTATGTTGTATGTACTTAGAACCATGCCACCACTCACATTTTTTATTTTAGTGGTTGTATGTTGTATGTACTTAGAACCATGCCACCACTCACTCATTTCTTTCACAGAGTGAAGCTTTATTTACGTTCTCAAAATTTGACAAGAATTAGCACCACCATTTTCAAAGGTTAACAACATACTTGTGATCTCAGTGGATGAATTATACAGTACATTGCAAATTACAGTAGTTGAATTGCTGCCTGGCTGTTGTTTACTCTTTATTTCTGTTTAAAAAGTGCAACAGATGCTCAGACAAACGTTTTTTTACAAACTTTATTCAATAAATACCAAACAAAACCCACAGTATTGGTCTCCTTGGTGATTTTTCTTAATGCAGGTATACCCCGCTTTACATTTATTAACATAATGCTAATTACAATACAAACACCAACCAAGTAGTGGCACCGTTTGTATCAAAATTAGGTATCTAATAACAGACCACTTTATTAGGGAAATATTGGGGTCAAAGGTCACAGGTGTCAAGCTCTAGTCCTCGGGGCCGCGTTCCAACATGTTTTCCAAGTGAACCTCGTTAAGTGCAGGTGCGTGAAAACTTTTAGCTTCTTTCACGTACAAAAGGAGCTAAAAGTTTTCACGCACCTGCGCTTAACGAGGGGATCACACGGACACTCCATTAGGTACACCGCCATTTTCAAGTGTACCTAATAACAGGCCACTTTATTAGCGAAATATTAGGGTCAAAGGTCACAGGTGTCAAGCGCTAGTCCTCAGGGCCGCGTTCCAACATGTTTTCCAAGTGAACCTCGTTAAGTGCAGGTGCGTGAAAACTTTTAGCTTCTTTCACGTTCAAAAGGAGCTAAAAGTTTTCACGCACCTGCGCTTAACGAGGGGCTCACACGGACACTCCATTAGGTACACCGCCATTTTCAATTGTACCTAATAACAGGCCACTTTATTAGGGAAATATTATAGTCAAAGGTCACAGGTGTCAAGCTCTAGTCCTCAGGGCCGCGTTCCAACATGTTTTCTAAGTGAACCTCGTTAAGTGCAGGTGCGTGAAAACTTTTAGCTTCTTTCACGTTCAAAAGGAGCTAAAAGTTTTCACGCACCTGCGCTTAACGAGGGGCTCACACGGACGCTCCATTAGGTACACCGCCATTTTCAAGTGTACCTAATAACAGGCCACTTTATTAGGGAAATATTAGGGTCAAAGGTCACAGGTGTCAAGCTCTAGTCCTCAGGGCCGCGTTCCAACATTTTTTCCAAGTGAACCTCGTTAAGTGCAGGTGCGTGAAAACTTTTAGCTTCTTTCACGTTCAAAAGGAGTTAAAAGTTTTCACGCACCTGCGCTTAACGAGGGGCTCACACGGACACTCCATTAGGTACACCGCCATTTTCAAGTGTACCTAATAACAGGCCACTTTATTAGGGAAATATTATGGTCAAAGGTCACAGGTGTCAAGCTCCAGTCCTTGGGGCCGCATTCCAACATGTTTTCCAAGATAATAAAGGGGCCTGTTGTTAGGTACACTTGAAAATGGCGGTGTACCTAATGGAGTGTCCGTGTGATCCCCTCGTTAAGCGCAGGTGCGTGAAAACTTTTAGCTCCTGCGGAACGTGAAAGAATGTATTGAATGTGTTGTTAACATTAACAGGTCATTATGAATCAATAAAAGCCTGCGACTTTGTATTCGTTGAACGATTCGTTTGAACGAACGGTTTGAGTGAACCTGATTCTAAAGATTCGCTCACCTGAAAGAACTGGAATGCACATCACTCGTCCGAAGCAACCCTTTCCACAGTAGTCACCATGACAGCCGACCACCTGGTGGCGTCAGTGTGCCGAGCGCCGTTGGACGATCAGGAGAAGAAGATTTGAATCGACGGATGTGACGTCAGGTCTTTAGGTCAATTGAAGACCGGTGTGCTCGCTCAAGGGGAGTTATCATATGCAGGTGCCACCGAGCGCGTGGCGGCGCGGCGGACGGTTTCTCAGGTAAGCGAGCATGCTAGCAAATGTTTGTCGTCTCCTGCCGTTTTTCACGACGGACGCCGTGTTTGTTGCACGCTTGGCACGCTTTGTTGCCTTTTCTCACAAGCCTTTTTTATTTCTTTCATTTTGTTTGTCGCAGGATTGTCGTACTCTCGTGACTCACGCGACGGTGGGCCTGGAGGTAAATTGTAGGCCGGAGGCCATTTAGCCCGTGAGCAAATGTTTGCAGTTTCTTACGATGCCATTTTTTCATTTCTTGCAGGATTTTCGCTGTCTAGGGAGTGCACGCCACAATCGACTTTGCGTCGCGTCGTTGCGCGTTTTGGTCGTTTTGCCGCTACGGTATTTCAAATGTCTTTCGCGTTTGTTTTTTTTGGTTTTGTTTTTTTTGGTTTTTTAATAATGCTGGCCAGCATTTTTTCATTCGTTTGTTAAAAGTTCGTAAATGACGCCGGCGATAAGCTTGCGTTTGTCTGACTATAGGAAATGTTAGTTTGACTCTAGTTAACGGAACACTTTTTTATTATTTTATATCATGCGTGTGCCATTACCGTGTTATGCAAACTGATAAATGTAACGAATTTGTTACGTCATGTCCAAATCAGAGCAAAGCCATTCAAAGATGGCGCCCGCCCGCTCTCGTTCCGTCACGCAACAAACATTTGCGCGGGTTATTTTCTCCCGTTTTGGACGCCGCCAACCTGGATCATCCATCTGTCCAATGTGAGGTGAGTTGTAGATGATGAAATTAAAATATGAATTATAATCTTTAATAATTCTTGTAATTTACCAGAATGTAATGATAATATATTTTTTCAAATGTAAAACTCTACTTAGAATGTATAAAATTAAAATATGAACTATAAGTTCGATAAATTATCGTAACTTACTACAATATAATATTTTTTCTCAAATGTAAAACTCCTAGTATGTAGAATTGTTGGTAAAAAAATCATGCCATTGGCACTCTACTCAATGTCTATTTTTGTTGCAATAATTTGCTTGTCTTTTGTAGCACTAAAAAAGGCCGCCCAGCCAGCATCCTTCTATAAAAAGCAAGCAGGAGGCTCTTGAAGGAGCCCTTTCAGTGATGTTGAGGACACTAAGGAGGAAGAGTAGTCCTAAATCAGGTGAAAACCTGTTTTTGTCAAGTTTCAGCTTCCCAACACACAATGGTTGTCGAGTTTTAGCGTCCCAGCACACAATTAATGTCTGTCTGTGTTTTTGTAGGCTGCAAGAGGAGCCGAATGGGATAAGTAATTCCACATAAAAAGGCGCAATGGCCTATCCAAAGGCGCAATGGCCTATCCAGAGGAGCAATGGCCTATCCAGAGGAGCAATGGCCTATCCAAAGGAGCAATGGCCTATCCAAAGGAGCAATGGCCTATCCAAAGGAGCAATGGCCTATCCAAAGGAGCAATGGCCTATCCAAAGGAGCAATGGCCTATCCAAAGGAGCAATGGCCTATCCAAAGGAGCAATGGCCTATCCAAAGGAGCAATGGCCTATCCAAAGGAGCAATGGCCTATCCAAAGGAGCAATGGCCTATCCAAAGGAGCAATGGCCTATCCAAAGGAGCAATGGCCTATCCAAAGGAGCAATGGCCTATCCAAAGGAGCAATGGCCTATCCAAAGGAGCAATGCTATATCAAGTCAAGAATCAAGAAGCACGCTGCAAAAGTCATGTGCGGATCATGTGCCCAGGAGGGGGCAGTGTGGTTGCCTTTGGTTATGGGTGCACGACGGAAAGGTTGCAGGTGTGGACAGTGTTTGGGGGTCTGACGGTCGGTCTTGCTTAAGAGGTTGTGGCTTATCCGGATCCAGCGGTGTCTTGTGCTTGGTTGCCATTGACGGCTCACTTGGGGGAGGACGTGGTTACGTGGACGGAGACCAAACGAAACTTTGATGTGGATCCGAATGTTCAATTTTGCCATATGATGTGTACCATTTTGTCTTTTTCTAACCTGCCACTGTTGTACTTGCTGCATTCTTTGTTCTCCCCCATCGGTGTAGGGCGGCGTTGGAGCGAGCCGATCCCGAATGTCCAATTTTGCAATTTGACTTGTACCATTTTGTCTTTTTCTAACCTGCCACTGTTGCACTTCATCTAACCCTAACCTACCACCACTGTGGTACTTGCGTTCTTTGTTCCCCCCTAGGTGTAGGACAGCATTGGAGCGAGACAGTAGCATTTAGTCTTTTTCTAACCTACCGCTGTCGTGCTTGATCTAAGCTGTGTGTCCTTTGTTCTCTAGGTGTAGGGGGCGGTGTTTGGGCGAGCCGGTCCACGAGGAAGACGTAGTGATGCGAGCAGCGCCCAACTCATTGCATGTTCTGCCATTTGCAGGCCGGACGCAAAAGGGGGGGGGCGCACGGCCCCATCCGACCGGGCGACGGTCACCAATAGTAGCTAGCCGCTGTGATCAAGTAAGCAAGTGACTGACAACTTGGGGTGCTCTTTGAGTTTCTAACATTTGTTTCTGTTTCTGCAGATGGCGACCGGGATGGGACACGATCTAATCAGAGGTGAACGGACCGCTGTGGCATCGCTCTGAAGTCGCCGAGTTGTGAGGGAGACCCGCTTCCCTGGAGGCGTCGACCTGCGCAGCTTCAACGTGTGAAATGGATTTTTTTTTTTCTTTTTTATATTACACCAGCGGTGTCCCAATGTCTGCTTGAGGGCTGCATACTGAAACAAATTCAGAATTCTTTGACGCAAATTCATTAAATCAATCACGAAATGTTGCCATTGATATTTAGTGCTACAAAGCAGTGTCGTGTTCAGTCGTGTGGTGTGTTGATCAAGTTGCCCCGAGGCTGCCATTTGGACACCAATGGTGACGTGTGTAGGGCTGCACGTGTATTGGAAAACTGCCATATGGTGGTCTAGGTTATTGACATGCACTTTAAGACAGCAAAGAATTTTTTTTTTTTTCATGTCTCAAATGAAACATGCTTTCTTGCCTAACTATTTGTAATGAGTTAAGACGATAAGTCATTGATGTAAGTTAAAGTTAACTCATCTAACTGATCTCATTGCGATCAAATAGTTAACCTCCATCCAAGAATTTTGCACAACTTGCCTCAATGCAGTGGTCTGGCCCAATACTGCCATATCATTGATTTTCCAAAATGTTGTGCAGCCCTCACTGAGTGCCAAACGCACAGCGACGGCAAGCGACCGCGCAGCGACGGCAAGCGCAAGCGACCGCGCAGCGACGGCAAGCGCAAGCGACCGCGCAGCGACGGCAAGCGCAAGCGACCGCGCAGCGACGGCAAGCGCAAGCGACCGCGCAGCGACGGCAAGCGCAAGCGACCGCGCAGCGACGGCAAGCGCAAGCGACCGCGCAGCGACGGCAAGCGCAAGCGACCGCGCAAGCGACCGCGCAAGCGACGGCAAGCGCAAGCGACGGCAAGCGCAAGCGACTGCGCAAGCGACGGCAAGCGCAAGCGACTGCGCAAGCGACGGCAAGCGCAAGCGACGGCGCAGCGAGACTTTTTTGTGCTTGTCTTGCTAGGTGGAAGAGACGATGTATGAAACGAAGAGCCGGTGGACGGAGGCCATCAGACCCGCGATTGGTGAGCGGGGTCCAAAGGAAGGAATCACCCAAAGAAAGCAGTCGCCAAGTGTTGAAGAGGAGCCTGATGCACGACTGGCCAAGGCTGGCCAGAGGTGGTGGTGACATGGCAATCCAATATGCAACACTTGTTAGTTTTAATATGATTTCCTTATTTGTTTGCCGTTCAGGGTTGCCAGGGCGGCGGATGGGACGAGCGCCAGCCTGCACTGAGGGACTGGGCTGCACCCACAAGACCAGGGAGGGGGCAGGTAATGAGTACGTTGACAGAAGTGAACCGCATGCAACTGAGTGCCGTTTCTCTTTTTGCACTTGTGCGAGGCGAAAGAAGAGTCCAACACCGGCCGGAGCAGACCCGGACCTTAGCCCGTGACAAGCGGCCCACACGAGACTGATGGGGGCAGATGCAGCCAGCGTTTCGGGTGAGTATGACTTTGTTTTTTCTTTTGCTTTCCCTACCCCTGTCTGTTTGAATAGGGTAACTAGTAGCACGCACGGGCGTTTGGGTTGCTGTGACCCTCTAGATACGAATCGGCAAAGTAGACACCCCCTGCCTGCCTCCCTTCCTCCCCCCTCCTCCTCCCCCCCCCCCCCCCCCCCCCCCCCCGCCCCCCTCTCGCTCTCTTTCTCCAACGCGCCCGGCAGTACCTGCATGGCCTGGTGCACTCAGGATGGAACGTGGCTATACCTTGCCCTTTGTGGAATACCAGGGTATAATGTCTGCCAGACTGGGTCCCAGTGTCGTCGACGGTGTCGAGGACAAGGAGCTTCTCCGTGACGCTCTCCGTGACGTCACGTTTTCCTCTTTTTTTCCTCTCAGGGCCAAGCCAGCTCTACTCAGGGGGAACTGGCCGGTTGCGCTTAAGTGCGCACCAAAGCCTCTTCTCATCTCCTCTCGCCCCCTCCCTCTCTCTCTCCCCCTCTCTCTCTCTCCCTCCCCCTCCCTCCCTCCCTCCCTCCCTCCCTTTTTGTAAGGAGTTAAACCCGGTAACCCGGATCGCTCCAATCCGACATGCGCCAGCCCGTGCGTGCCGCGAGTTACCTGATTCAAACTTAAGGGGGGTGCTAGTGGAATTTTTCCCCTTGCCAAAACCAACACAATATGTCTGCCTTTCAGGATTGCTGGGGCACTGGATTGGACCGCGAGGAGGGTAATAATAAAAAACTTTATTTCATACAAGAAATGCAGCTCAAAGCACTTTACGACAAAGAAAGAAATTATAAGCATTGAATTCTTCATATAGGAACAGACAAAAAGAAAACAAAAACATTGATGTGTGCATACGCTATTAATAAAGGGAGCTTAAAATAGGAGCAAGCTTTAATAGACAGGTAATGAGTACGTCCACAGAAGTGAACCGCATGCAACAGAGAGCCGTTTTTCTTTTTGCAGTGGCACGAGGCGGAGGATGAGTCCAAACGTCGAATAGCGGCCGGGGGGGAGCCAACCTTCGCCCGTGATGAGCGGCCGACACGACACGAGACGGACGGGTGCGGATGCGGCGAGGGCAAAGCGCCCAGCCAGTATTTAAGGAGAGTATGACTGCATTTTTTCTTTTGTCCTTTCTTTCCTTCCCTCCCTCTCTCCACTTTTTCACTGGGTGTGCACACTGGCTATCTGCATGATGCCTCTTTCTTTCTCTCTCAGCGCTGCGTCATTTTGCAATATTGTTGTTTTACTGTTGTTTTTTTCAATCATGAAATGAACTGTTTGTACTGTAATTGTGTGTGTGTACCACTGAACTGCAATTAAACTGTGAACTGAATTCAAGTGGTCCATTTTAAACATTGGCATTGGCAGTCTATCGTGCATACAAACTGGAATCATTTGAGACATTCTCAATGACAAGACAATTGTAAAGTTAGGCTGAAACAAAATTGACTTGTTAAATATGCAGTGTCAGGCTTTTTTTTTTTTTTTTTTTTTTTTTTAACTACACAAAGAAAAGCTGGATGCATTCTAAATTGTTGACAAAAGCCAAGTAGCCAGACACCCGTAGATGCAAACGACAAGTGTACAAACGGTCTCTGTTGCAATCAGTAAGTCATCTTTGGCAACCCTGCTTTAAAATGGCCACCGAACTCAGAATCTTGCAGAATGTTGGTACATTTTCTGTAAGAGTAAAAGCTGTTATTTGAATCTAGTCAGAGCCATTTTTTGGTTTGTTTTGAATCGTCATGCATCATGTGGGCATTCTTGTGAATAAAATCAACAGTGGTGTGTTTGCTTCCTGTTGGTGGTCTTGTAAATAAAGTCAACTTTGGTGTAGGCTGCAAGAGGAGCCGAATGGGACAATTCCATATGAAAAGGCGCAATGGCCTATCCGAAGGAGCCATGGCCTATCCAAAGGAGCCATGGCCTATCCAAAGGAGCCATGGCCATATGCAAAGGACCCATGGCCATATGCAAAGGAGCAATGGGCATATGCAAAGGAGCAATGGCCATATGCAAAGGAGCAATGGCCATATGCAAAGGAGCAATGGCCATATCAAGTCAAGAATCAAGCATCGCGCTGCAAAAGTCGACGTGTGCGGATCATGTGCCCAGGAGGGGGCAGTGTGGTTGCCTTTGGTTATGGGTGCACGACGGAAAGGTTGCAGGTGTGGACAGTGTTTAGGGCTCTGATGGTTGGTCTTGCTTTCGAGGTGCGCTGTGGTTGTGGCTGGTCTGGATCCAGCGTTGATCCAGGAGCTGATCAGCCTCCTGTTGGTCTTTTCACCATGGACAGAGACACCGGGAATCTTTACCTCACACAACCGCTGGACAGGGAAAAGCAGCCCAGGTACTTGGTGAGTGAGGTCCTCTTTTGGAGAAATTCATGCTTAAAATGTCTACTGCTGTACACACTCCTACCATTGTCCATGTGTGTGCAGTTCAAAGCCTTCGCCGTGGCAGAAGGTTCTGGAAACGCTGAGAAGCCCATGGAAATTATTGTCAATGTCATTGATCAAAATGACAACAACCCTGTTTTTGAACAGGATACCTTCTTGGGAGAAGTGGCTGAGGCATCACCAACAGGTACTACCTGCTAACAAATGGATTTATTTATTCAACACACCATAATAAAAGAAAGATGGCACGAGAAGATATGTTTGAAGACAGGATTTAAAAATAAGTAAATAAATGATACTGGGCAAGTTCGGCTGCTGACTGTCGATAAAAGATGATCGCCTCTCCATCATTGATTTGAAATGCAAACTACCTGCTGGTTGTCATCGCATCGATTTGTCATTTTTCACTTGCCAGGTTTTGAGGTCATAAAGGTGAACGCCACGGATGTGGATCAGGAAAACAATGACAATTCCGCACTCTTTTGTACTAGTCATGTGCATTCCAGCTAAGAACTGCAGCTTTAGAATTGGTTCGCTCAAAAGATTTGTTCAAAAGAATCGTTCACCGAATCGTTCGCTACACTTTATTTATTTTTTTACCTAGTACCTAATAACAGGCCACTTTATTATTTATTGAAAATGGTGGCGTACCTAATGGAGTGTCCATGTGATTCCCTCGTTAAGCGCACCTGCGTCAAAAGTTTTTGGTCACTTTACAAACAAACTTTTCACACAGGTGCGCTTAATGAGGGAACCACACGGACACTCCATTAGGTACACCGCCATTTTCAAGTGTACCTAAACACAGGCCACTTTATGAGGGAAATATCATGGTCAAAGGTCACAGGTGTCAAGCTCTAGTCCTCGGGGCCGCGTTCCAACATGTTTCCCAAGATTCCCTCGTTAGGTGCAGGTGCGTGAAAAGTCGTGTCATCGTGTTTGTCGTATCATTGTGTGTGTGTGTGTGTGTATCACTACTGCAGTGTAGTGTTGGCTCGTGAGTGAACGATGGGTTCAAAAGAACGAATGTTTTCAGTGAACGAGAGTGAACGAAAAGATCTAAAGATCTTTGTAGCCATGAGGGAAAAGCTTGTTTGGACCCGTTTGAAAATCATTGATTTGATATGACTCAAGAATTGTCTCTGTGCAACGGTGTGGTGTTTCTGAGCAACTGACTTGAAAATGAGTCCACGGGAGCACTGCAACGGCGGCAGGCAGAATTTTTGCAAGAACAATCCGTTTTAGGATGAACTCTCGATACAAATATTTTCATTTGATTGAAGGCAATGGCGTTAACCACTCGACCAGAGCTCTTGCTGTGCTTAGGGTTAGGGTTTGTGTTAGGCTTGCTCTCGCTTTTGCTGTGCTTAGGGTTAGGCTTGCTTATGCAACCAAATCACCTCAGTTGTTTATCACGTCCTCTGATATTTTTGAACTTACCGTAATTTTCGGACTGTAAGTCGCACCGGAGTATAAGTGAGCAGCAGGGGGGGGGCCCCATTTCAACCCCTTCCACTGAGTGCCAAGCAGGGAAGAAATGGGTACCATTGTTATAGTCACTGGTATGACTCGGCAGGGGTTTGAACCCACCACCTCCCAGTCTCAGGGCGGACACTCTCCTCTTAGGCCACTGAGCTGGTAAACACTTGTGTCGTAGTATAACACTTATAGTCGTTTTTAAATAACGTGTATACCTATATACCCCTAAATATTGTTATCCAATATATCTACTGCAATTTCACATTAGATTGCTGGTTTGAAATTTGCTTTTGATATTATTATTTTTAATAAACATTTATGTTAAAACGTGTCTGGCGTCTTATTCCTTGTTTTTATATTCGCCAATTAAAACATAAAAATCAGACATTTTATGTGACAATATGTGTAGGTACACTACACGAGGTTAAAAAAAAAAAGAGCATATGCAAAGGAGCAAAGGAGCAATGGCCATATGCAAAGGAGCAATGGCCATATGCAAAGGAGCAAAGGAGCAATGGCCATATGCAAAGGAGCAAAGGAGCAATGGCCATATGCAAAGGAGCAAAGGAGCAATGGCCATATACAAAGGAGCAATGGCCATATCAAGTCAAGAATCAAGCATCGCGCTGCAAAAGTCGACGTGTGCGGATCATGTGCCCAGTAGGGGGCAGTGTGGTTGCCTTTGGTTATGGGTGCACGACGGAAAGGTTGCAGGTGTGGACAGTGTTTAGGGCTCTGATGGTTGGTCTTGCTTTCGAGGTGCGCTGTGGTTGTGGCTGGTCTGGATCCAGCGTTGTCTTGTGCTTGGTTGCCATTGACGGCCCACTTGGGGGAGGACTTTTCAAACTGAACTTTGACGTGGAGCTGAATGTCCAATTTTGCCATACGACTTGTACCATTGTGTATCTTTTTCAAATTCCACTGCAGACCTCAATCGGAAATCAAATTAAGGGGGTTTTTATTTCAAAGTTTGTGCCCCTAGTTGTCTCTCTATGTACAATAAAAGAGTCGAGCAAGAACTTATCGATGCTGCACTTGCAGCTTTTTTTAAAGAGTAATTAAAAGGTCGAATTTCCTCCAATATATAGTTTTAAAAAATGTTACTGAATGGGTGAAACGTATGAGAGTTTAAAAAATAAATAAAATTAAAAAAAGGCTTGTGGAACTTTTGTTAGCACTGTAGTGCCAGCAAGGGGGGGCTGGGCAGGGTGGTGGGCGACTGTTCCATAAAAAAGAAATGATCAGACATGTATACATTATGGCACAAGTTGGCGTGGTCAAGCCAATTTCAGTTGCGCTGTGATTGGTCAGACTGAATTTGGGCAGAGGTAGGAGGCGGGCAAAGTGGCACTTAGGTTTTTGAAGGCAGTTTTCAGTCTTGAGGTGAGCGACAGGTGCAACCGCCCGCGTGTGAAGTGGCCTGTCACGTGGTACGCTAGTGTGCAAAGCACCATTGGACGAGCAGGCGAGGAAGATTTGAATTGACGGATGTGACGTCATGTCTTCGGGTGAATTGGGGAAGTTGTCAAATACCGGTGCAATCACCCGCGCAGCGGGCGGTTTCTCAGGTAAGCTAACATGCTAGGAAATGTTTGTCGTTCATTGGCGTTTCTCACGACGGACGCCTTGTTTGTTTGTTGCAGGATTCAAGGCGAGTTATCAAATGCAGGCGCCACCGACCGTGTGGCGGTTTCTCGGGTAAGCTATCAAATGTTTGTCGTTCATTGCCGTTTCTCACGACGGACGCCTTGTTTGTTTGTTGCAGGATTCAAGGCGAGTTATCAAATGCAGGCGCCACCGACCGTGTGGCGGTTTCTCGGGTAAGCTATCAAATGTTTGTCGTTCATTGCCGTTTCTCACGACGGACGCCTTGTTTGTTTGTTGCAGGATTCAAGGCGAGTTATCAAATGCAGGCGCCACCGACCGTGTGGCGGTTTCTCGGGTAAGCTATCAAATGTTTGTCGTTCATTGCCGTTTCTCACGACGGACGCCTTGTTTGTTTTATGCGAACAAATATCTTGAAAATCTTTTCACACTCGTCCCGGCCACCGCGACTGTCGTTTTGCCGCTACAGTATTTCAAATCTCTTTGGCGTTGTGTTTCGTCAAATTAACAATGTTGCATTACATATAGTGTGCTATTTCCGTGTTATGCAAACTGATGAATGTGACGAATTTGTTACGTCATGTTCAAATCTATTCCAAGATGGCGCCCGCCCGCCTTCCGTTATGCAACAAACATTTGCGAGCGTGATTTTCTCCCGTTTAGTCGACTGCTCGATTCATGCCGACATTTTTGAGTGAGTTGATGGGTGATAAAATTAAATTATTATAATTCGGATACTTTTGTAATTATTATAACTCATTACAATATACTGATAATTGTATACATATTTTAAATATAAAACTGGAGTTGGTATGTGTAATTGTTGCAAAAATATCATGCCATTGCCACTCTACTCAATGTCTATAATTGTAACTCCCAGATGCAGAGCATATAGTATGGTATGATATTGTATTGTATTGTATGTATTGTATTGTATGCATTGTGTGTATGGTAGCGTATGGCAGGGTATTGTATGTGTTCTATGTCAATCCATCCATCCACCCATCCATCCATCCGTCCGTCCGCCTGTCCATCCGTCCATCCACCCACCCGTCCATCCAACCCATCCACCCACCCACCCGTCCATCCAACCCATCCACCCACCCACCCGTCCATCCAACCCAACCCATACACCCACCCGTCCATCCAACCCAACCCATACACCCACCCACCCATCCATCCACCCACCCATCCATCCACCCACCCATCCATCCAACCCATCCAACCCATCCATCCACCCACCCACCCAGCCACCCAACCCATCCACCCAACTCATCCAGCCACCCACCCAACCCATCCACCCAGCCACCCATCCATCCATCCAGCCACCCACCCAACCCATCCACCCATCCATCATTCCACCCAGCCACCCATCCATCCAGCCACCCAGCCATCCACCGCTTATCCGGACGTCAGATTGCGGCGGCAGCAGCTTTAGGAGGGACTCCCAGACTTTCCTCTCTCCAGCCACTTCATCCAGCTCAACCCAGGAAATCCCAAGATTTGTATGTATTGTTTGTTTTGTTGTTTTTTGTTTTGTTTTTTGTTTTTTTTGTTTTGTTTTTTGTTTTGTATGTATTGTATTGTATGTATTGTATTATATGTATTGTATGTATTTTTTTTTTTGTTTTGTTTTTTTTGGTTTTTGTTTTTCTTGTTTTGTATGTATTGTATTGTATGTTTTTTTTTGTTGTTTTTTTTGTATTGTATGTATTGTTTTGTATTGTTTTTTTTTTTGTATTGTATGTATTGTATGTATGTATTGTTTTGTATTGTTTGTTTTGTTTTGTTTGTTGTTTTTTGTTTTGTTTTTTGTTTTGTATGTATTGTATGTATTGTATTGTATGTATTGTATTGTATTATATGTATCGTATTGTATGTATCGTATGTATTGTATTGTATTGTATGTATTGTATTGTATTGTATTGTATGTATTATTTTTTTTATTGTTTTTTTTGTTTTTTTTGTTTTTTGTTTTTTGTTTTGTATGTACTGTATGTATTGTATTGTGTGTATTGTATTGTATTGTATGTATTGTTTTTTTTTTTTTTTTTTTTTTGTATTGTATGTATTGTATTGTATGTATTGTATATATTGTATTGTATGTATTGTATTGTATGTATTTTTTTTTTTTTTTTTTTGTTTTGTATTGTATGGTATTGTATTGTATGTATTGTATGTATTGTATTGTATTGTATGTATTGTTTTTTTGGTTTTTTTTGGTTGTGTTTTTGTTTTTTTGTATTGTATTGTATGTATTGTATTGTATGTATTTTTATTATTATTTTTTTTTTGTTTTTTGTTTTTTTTGTATTGTATGTATTGTATTGTATGTATTGTTTTTTTGTTTTTTTTTTGTTTTTTGTTTTGTATGTATTGTATGTATTGTATTGTGTGTATTGTATTGTATGTATTGTTTTTTTTGTGGGGTTTTTTTTGGTTTTTGTTTTTCTTGTTTTGTATGTATTGTATTGTATGTATTGTATTGTATGTATTTTTTGGGGTTTTTTTTTTTTGGTTTTTTTGTATTGTATGTATTGTTTTGTATTGTTTGTTGTTTTTTTTGTATTGTATGTATTGTATGTATGTATTGTTTTGTATTGTTTGTTTTGTTTTGTTTGTTGTTTTTTGTTTTGTTTTTTGTTTTGTATGTATTGTATGTATTGTATTGTATGTATTGTATTGTATTGTTTGTATTGTATTGTTTGTATTGTATTGTATGTATTGTATGTATCGTATGTATTGTATGTATTGTATGTATTGTATTGTATTGTATTGTATGTATGTATTTTTTTATTTTTTTTTTTGTTTTTTGTTTTTTTGGTTTTTTGTTTTGTATGTACTGTATGTATTGTATTGTGTATATTGTATTGTATTGTATGTATTGGTTTTTTTTTTTTTTTTGTATTGTATGTATTGTATTGTATGTATTGTATTGTATGTTTTGTATGTATTGTATTGTATGTATTGTATTGTATGTATTGTATTGTATGTATTGTTTTTTTGTTTTTTTTGGTTGTGTTTTTGTTTTTTTTGTATTGTATTGTATGTATGTATTGTATGTATTTTTATGTTTTTTTTGTTTTGTTTTTTGTTTTTTTTGTATTGTATGTATTGTATTTTTTGTTTTTTTTTGTTTTTTTTGTTTTTTGTTTTGTATGTATTGTATGTATTGTATTGTGTGTATTGTATTGTATGTATTGTTTTTTTTGTTTGTTTTTTTTTGTTTGTTTTTTTTGCATTGTATGTATGTATTGTATTGTATGTATTGTATTGTATTGTATTGTATTGTATTGTATTGTATGTATTGTATTGTATGTATTGTATTTATTTATTTTTTTTATTTTTTTTTTGTTTTGTATGTATTGTGTGTATTGTATTGTATTGTATTGTATGTATTGTTTTGTTTTTGTTTTTTTTGTTTTCTTTTTTGTTTTCTTTTTTGTTTTCTTTTTTGTTTTTTGTATTGTATGTATGTATTGTATTGTACGTATTGTATGTATTGTATTGTATGTATGTATTGTATTGTATTGTTTGTATTGTATTGTTTGTATGTATTGTATGTATTGTATTGTATTGTTTGTATTGTATTGTATGTATTGTTTGTATGTATTGTTTGTATTGTATGTATTGTATTGTTTGTTTTGTTTTTTGTTCACCCATCCACCCATCCATCCAGCCACCCATCCAGCCACCCATCCAGCCATCCAGCCACCCATCCATCCAGCCACCCATCCAGCCAGCCACCCATCCATCCGTCCATCCAACCCACCCAACCCATCCATCCAACCCATCCACCCATCCTCCTATCCATCCACCCACCCATCCATCCACCCATCCAACCCAACCCATCCAAACCCAACCCATCCAAAACCCATCCACCCACCCATCCTCCTATCCATCCTCCTATCCATCCACCCATCCACCCACCCATCCATCCACCCATCCTTCCAGCCACCCATCCAGCCAGCCACCCAGCCAGCCACCGCTTATCCGGACGTCGAATTGCGGCGGCAGCAGCTTTAGGAGGGACTCCCAGACTTTCCTCTCTCCAGCCACTTCATCCAGCTCAACCCAGGAAATCCCAAGATTTGTATGTATTGTTTGTTTTGTTGTTTTTTGTTTTGTTGTTTTTTTTGTTTTTTGTATTGTATGTATTGTATTGTATGTATTGTATTGTATGTATTGTATTGTATGTATTGTATGTATTGTATTGTATGTATGTATTGTTTTTTTTTTTTGTTTTTTTTTGTTTTTTGTTTTTTTTTGTTTTGTATGTATTGTATGTATTTTTTTTTGTTTGTTTTTTGTTTTTTTTGTATTGTATTGTTTGTTTTGTTTGTTGTTTTTTGTTTTGTTTTGTTTTTTGTTTTTTGTTTTTTGTTTTGTATGTATTGTATGTATTGTATCGTATTGTATTGTATGTATTGTATTGTATGTATTGTATTGTATGTATTGTATTGTATGCATTGTATTGTATGCATTGTATTGTATGCATTGTATTGTATGCGTTGTATTGTATTGTAGGTATATTTTTTGTTTTTGTTTTTTGTTTTTTGTTTTGTATGTACTGTATGTATTGTATTGTGTGTATTGTATTGTATGTATTTTTTTTTTTGTTTTGTTTTTGTTTTTTGTATTGTATGTATTGTATGTATGTAATGTATGTATTGTATTGTATTGTATTGTATGTATTGTATTGTATGTATTGTATTGTATGTATTGTATGTATTGTATTGTATGTATTGTATTGTATGTATTGTATTGTTTGTATTGTATTGTATGTATTGTTTGTATTGTATTGTATGTATTGTATGTATTGTATTGTATTGTATGTATTGTATGTATTGTTTTGTATGTATTGTATTGTATGTATTGTTTGTATTGTATTGTTTGTATGTATTGTTTGTATTGTATGTATTGTTTTTTTGTTTTTTTTTGTATGTATTGTATGTATTGTGTGTATTGTATTGTATTGTAGGTATTGTTTTGTATTGTTTTTTTGTTTTTTTGTTTTTTGTTTTTTGTTTTGTTTTTTGTATTGTATGTGTTGTATGTATGTATTGTATGTATGTATTGTATGTATTGTATTGTTTGTATTTGTTTTGTATTGTTTGTATTGTATTGTTTGTATTGTTTGTATGTATTGTATGTATTGTATGTATTGTTTGTATGTATTGTATTGTATGTATTGTTTGTATGTATTGTTTGTATTGTATTGTATGTATCGTATGTATTGTATTGTATTGTATGTATTGTATTGTATGTATTGTATTGTATGTATTGTATTGTATTGTATGTATGTATTGTATTGTATGTATTGTATTGTATGTATTGTATTGTATGTATTGTATGTATTGTATTGTATGTATTGTATTGTTTGTATTGTATTGTTTGTATGTATTGTTTGTATGTATTGTTTGTATGTACTGTATGTATTGATTGTATTGTATTGATTGTATTGTATTGTATGTATTGTTTGTATTGTATTGTATGTATTGTATTGTTTGTTTTGTTTTGTTTTGTTTTTTGTTTTGTATGTATTGTATGTATTGTATTGTATGTATTTTGTTTTTTTGTTTTTTGTTTTGTATGTATTGTATTGTATGTATTGTATGTATTGTTTTGTTTTTTTTGGTTTTTTTTTTCTTTTGTTTTATATTTTTTGTTTTGTATGTATTGTATGTATTGTTTGTTTTGTGTTGTTTGTTTTTCTTTTTTTTATGTTTTGTTTTGTTTTTTGTTTGGTTTTTTTGTATTGTATGTATTGTATTGTATGTATTTTATGTATTGTATTGTTTTGTTTTGTTTTTTGTTTTGTTTTGTATGTATTGTATTTATTGTTTGTTTTTTTTTGTTTTTTTTTTTTGTTTTGTTTTTTGTTTTGTTTTTCTTTTGTTTTTTCTTTTTGTTTTTGTTTTGTATGTATTGTGTGTATTGTATTGTATGTATTGTATGTATTGTATCGTATGTGTTGTATGTATTGTATTGTATGTATTTTATTGTATGTATTGTATTGTTTGTTTTGTATTGTTTGTTTTTCTTTTTTTTTTTGTTTTGTTTTGCGTTACTTTGCAATATTGTTGTTTTACTGTTGTTTTTTTAATCATGAAATGAACTGTTTGTACTGTAATTGTGTGTGTACCACTGAACTGCAATTAAACTGTGAACTGAATTCAAGTGGTCCATTTTAAACATTGGCATTGGCAGTCTATCGTGCATACAAACTGGAATCATTTGAGACATTCTCAATGACAAGACAATTGTAAAGTTAGGCTGAAACAAAATTGACTTGTTAAATATGCAGTGTCAGGCTTTTTATTTTTATTTTTTTAACTACACAAAGAAAAGCTGCATGCATTCTAAATTGTTGACAAAAGCCAAGTAGCCAGACACCCGTAGATGCAAACGACAAGTGTACAAACGGTCTCTGTTGCAATCAGTAAGTCATCTTTGGCAACCCTGCTTTAAAATGGCCACCGAACTCAGAATCTTGCAGAATGTTGGTACATTTTCTGTAAGAGTAAAAGCTGTTATTTGAATCTAGTCAGAGCCATTTTTTGGTTTGTTTTGAATCGTCATGCATCATGTGGGCATTCTTGTGAATAAAATCAACAGTGGTGTGTTTGCTTCCTGTTGGTGGTCTTGTAAATAAAGTCTACTTTGGTGTCAGTCATCATTCGCAATGTGCCTCAATCGATGGTGCATCTCTTGAATGTGGAACTTCTTGCATGTTTTGTTACAGGGCTTGATGTCTTCATTGGCTGTCTGACAACAAAGAAGGCTGCTGCTGTCCAGTCCAGGTTGCTGCTATAGTCAATTGAATGTATAAACATAGCGTGTAACTTCCAGGACCTTAGCTTTCAATTCAAAGCACAGTTGCGTAACTACACGGCCAGCCTTGGCACATGTACTGGGTGGTACAACCCAGTTCAGAGTGAAGTAAAGGCCAGAGTGTTCTTATTCATACCGGCATCCTTATGAAATTGACCATATCAGAAAGGCTAGATGAATTCCAAGTGCTGCCACCGAGTAGCAACGTATTTGCCTCAACCTGTCTGATGCTGGGTCAATGCGATGCACCTTTCGTTGTTTTGCCCAAAACAACCTAAGAAATAAAGAAGTACTGCCGTTATCTCGCCAGTGTGCATGTGTGTTAAAAGTACAAAACAAACTCATTTGCATGATAGACGTCTAAACCACATGCTAGATATTTGCTTCAACCTGTCTGATGCTCTATTTAACTGTATGTGATAATTTTTAACAAATTTAATCATTTAAATTTTTAAGTACATTACAAATGATAGGCGCCCCCAATTAGACAGCTGGGTCAATGTGACCCGTCTTTTACGGTTTGTTCTGCCCAAAGCAACCTAACAAATACACAAGTACTGCCGCTATCTCGCCAATGTGCATGTCTCTAAAATGTACAAAGCAAGCAAATTCATTTGCATAATAAACTTCCAAACCACATGCTAAAAAAATATTCATGTGATGCCAATTTGAGCAATGCCGCATCCGAACCCGAGGCTGGGGGTTCCCCGTTTTTTTACACCTCCGCTAATGTGTATCAAGCATACCAGATGGTGTTTTAGAACAGCCTAGAAATTAAGTTACAAAAAGTTAAAAAAAGTTTAAAAAAACGTACTAAAGTTTAAAAAAGTTATTGATTATATATTTGCTCCAAGGAGGGAGTATCGACAAACGTCACCTCCTTCATAGTCTGCGCATTGTTGTGTGCTTCGCAGCGCGGTGTAGACAGCAGGGGGGGCAGGCGGCAGGGGGCGCAGGCGGCGCAGGCAGCAGGGGTGGGGAATCGAACCCTGGATCTCAGGTGTTCGAGCGCAGCGACGGAGCCACTCGCCAAGCGTGGCGAGCTCGGCAGTGACCCCGCTTTCACTTCGAGTCATTCATATACGTTCAGTATTGCGCTCCACGCGCGCTGGGTAAGTACAAAAGAGAACTGGCGGCCGCCAGCTGTCACGTCACACTGGCCGACCGGTTCGTGACACGGCCTCATGCACCGTACGTCCCTGGTTCGATCCCAGTGGTGGGAACTTTCTCCGGCCCATTTTTGTGTCTGAATACATGCATATAGGTTGCATGTCGACGCATTTATTTATGTGTAAACGCCCAGTGTGGCCCCGCCCGCAAGTGGGCGGGGCGATGCAGCTGGTCCCGCCCCCATCGAAATGGCCCCGCCCCCTGCCCTACAAAAAGGCAGTAGGGTAGGGGGCGGGGCGATGCAGCTGGCCCCGCCCCAATCGAAATGGCCCCGCCCCCTGCCCTACAAAAAGACAGTAGGGTAGGGGCGAAGCCCCGCCCCCTGCCCTACAAAAAGACAGTAGGGTAGGGGGCGGGGCGAAGCCCCGCCCCCTACCCTACTGTCTTTATATACAGTATATATATATATACTGTATATATATATATACTGTATATATATCTATATATATACAGTATATATATATATATATACTGTATATATACAGTATATATATATACAGTATATATATATATATACTGTATATATACAGTATATATATATATATACAGTATATATATATACAGTATATATATATACAGTATATATATATATACTGTACATATATATATACAGTATATATATACTGTATATATATACAGTATATATATACAGTATATATATATGTACTGTATATATATACAGTATATATATACTGTATATATATACAGTATATATATACAGTATATATATATGTACTGTATATATATACAGTATATATATACTATATATACTATATATACTGTATGTATATATATATACTGTGTATATATATACAGTATATATATACACAGTATATATATATACACAGTATATATATACAGTATATATATATACTGTATATATACAGTATATATATACTGTATATATACAGTATATATATATACAGTATATATATATATATACTGTATATATATATATTTACAGTATATATATATATTGTATATATATATACTGTATATATACAGTATATATATACAGTATATATATACTGTATATATACTGTATATATACTGTATATATACAGTATATATATATATACTGTATATATATATATACTGTATATATATATACAGTATATATATATATACTGTATATATATATACTGTATATATATATATACTGTATATATACAGTATATATATATATACAGTATATATATACAGTATATATATACTGTATATATACAGTATATATATATATACTGTATATATATATACAGTATATATATATACTGTATATATATATACTGTATATATATATATATACTGTATATATACAGTATATATATATATACAGTATATATATACTGTATATATACAGTATATATACTGTATATATACTATATATATACTATATATATACTGTATATATATACTGTATATATACAGTATATATACTGTATATATATACTGTATATAAAGTAGGGCTATGTCTTTTTGTAGGGCAGGGGGCGGGGCTTCGCCCCTACCCTACCCTACTGTCTTTTTGTAGGGCAGGGGGCGGGGCTTCGCCCCTACACTACCCTACCGTCTTTTTGTAGGGCAGGGGGCGGGGCCATTTCGATGGGGGCGGGGCCAGCTGCATAGCCCCGCCCACTTGCGGGCGGGGCCCGGGGTGGCGCCATTTCGATGGGGGCGGGGCCAGCTGCATAGCCCCGCCCACTTGCGGGCGGGGCCACACTGGGCGTTTACACATAAATAAATGCGTCGACATGCAACCTATATGCATGTATTCAGACACAAAAGTGGGCCGGAGAAAGTTCCCACCACTGGGATCGAACCAGGGACGTACGGTGCATGAGGCCGTGTCACGAACCGGTCGGCCAGTGTGACGTGACAGCTGGCGGCCGCCAGTTCTCTTTTGTACTTACCCAGCGCGCGCGGACCGCAATACTGAACGTCTACGAATGACTCGAAGTGAAAGCGGGGTCACTGCCGAGCTCGCCACGCTTGGCGAGTGGCTCCGTCGCTGCGCTCGAACACCTGAGATCCAGGGTTCGATTCCCCACCCCTGCTGCCTGCGCCGCCTGCGCCGCCTGCGCCGCTGCTCCCGGTGCCGCCTGCGCCCCCTGCTATCCACACCGCGCTGCGAAGCACACAATGCGCAGACTATGAAGGAGGTAACGCTTGTCAATACCCCCTCCGTGGAGCAAATATATAATCAATAACTTTTTCTACACTTTAGTAAGTTTTTTTAAACTTTTTGTAACTTAATATTCTAGGCTGTTCTAAAACACCATCTGGTATGCTTGATACACATTAGAGATGTAAAAAAAAAAAAACATTCCATCATTTACTTCATATGGTGTACCGGCACAAAGGTTTGCAGTGCTGAGGACATGAGGAGACCTAGAAAGAAGCATTGCTTGGTTTGGAAGTTTATTATGCAAATGAATTTGCTTTGTACATTTTAGAGACATGCACATCGACGAGATAGCGGCAGTACCGATGCGTTAGGTTGCTTTGGGCAAAACAAACCGCAAAAGACGGGTCACGTTGACCCAGCTGTCTAATTAGGGCGCCTATCATTTGTAATGTAATTGTTTCAAGTTAAAAATTATTGCATACAGTTCAATGGAGCGTCAGACAGGTTGAGGCAAATATTGTGTATTAGGTTGCTTTGGGCAAAACAACGAAAGACGCGTCGCATTGACCCAGCACCAAACAGCTTGAGGCAAATACGCTGCCACCCGGTGGTAGCACTTGGAATTCATCTAGCCTGTCTGATATGGTCAATTTCATGAGGATGCTAGTATTAAGACGACCACTCTGGCCTTTACTTCACTCTGAACTGGGTGGTACCACCCAGTACATGTACCGAGGCTGGCCGTGTAGTTACGCAACTGTGCTTTGAATTGAAAGCTAAGGTCCTGGAAGTTACACGCTATGTTTATACATTCAATTGACTATAGCAGCAACCTGGACTGGACAGCAGCAGCCTTCTTTGTAGTCAGACAGCCAATGGGGACGCCAAGCCCTGCAGCAAAACATGCAAGAAGTTTCACATTCAAGAGATGCACCATCGATTGAGGCACATCCCGAATGATGACTGACACCAAAGTTGACTTTATTTACAAGACCACCAACAGGAAGCAAACACACCACTGTTGATTTTATTCACAAGTATGCCCACATGATGCATGGCGATTCAAAAACCAAAAAATGGCTCTGACCACATTAAAACAGCTTTTACTCGTACAGAAAAATGTACCAACATTCTGCAAGATTCTGAGTTCGGTGGCCATTTTTAAGCAGGGTTGCCAAAGATGACTTACTGATCGCAACAGAGACCGTTTGTACACTTGTCGTTTGCATCTATGGGTGTCTGGCTACTTGGCTTTTGTCAACAATTTGGAATGCATCCAGCTTTTCTTTGTGTAGTTAAAAAAAATAAATAAAAAGCCTGACACTGCATATTTAACAAGTCAATTTTGTTTCAGTCTAACTTTACAATTGTCTTGTCATTGAGAATATCTCAAATGATTCCAGTTTGTATGCAAGATAGACTGCCAATGCCAATGTTTAAAATGGACCACTTGAATTCAGTTCACAGTTTAATTGCAGTTCAGTGGTACACACACATTACAGTACAAACAGTTCATTTCATGATTAAAAAAACAACAGTAAAACAACAATATTGCAAAATGACGCGGCGCAAAACAAAACATAAAAAAAAAAGAAAAACAAACAATACAAAACAAACAATACAATACAATACATACAATACATACAACACATACAATACAATACATACAATACAATACATACAATACATACAAAACAAAAAAAAGAAAAAAACAAAAGAAAAACAAAACAAAAAACAAAAAAACAAAAGAAAAAACAAACAATACAAACAATACATACAATACATACAAAACAAAAAACAAAACAAACAATACAATACATACAATACATACGATACAATACATACAATACATACAATACAATACATACAAAACAAAAAAACAAAAAACAAAACAAAACATAAAAAAAAAAGAAAACCAAACAATACAGAACAAACAATACATACAATACAATACATACAATACATACAAAACAAAAAAGAAAAAACAAATGAAATAAACAAAAAAAAAAAAACAATACATACAATACATACAAAACAAAAACAAAAAATACATACAATACAATACATACAATACAATACATACAAAACAAAAAACCAAAAACAAAACAAACAATACAATACATACAATACATACAATACAATACAATACAATACAATACAATCAATACAATCAATACAATACATACAATACAAGACAAACAATACAATACATACAATACAATACATACAATACATAAACAATACATACAAACAACACAATACAAATACAATACAAACAATACAATACAATACATACAATACAATACCATACAATACAATACCATACAATACAATACCATACAATACAATACCTACAATACAATACCTACAATACAATACCTACAATACAATACAATACATACAATACATACAATACAATACAAACAATACAATACAAACAATACATACAAACAATACATACAAACAATACATACAATACAATACATACAAACAATACAAACAATACAAACAATACAATACATACATACAATACAATACATACAATACATACAATACAAAAAAACAAAACAAAAAAGAAAACAAAACAAAAAAAACAAAACAAAAAACAAAACAATACATACAATACAATACACACAATACATACAATACATACAAAACAAAAAACAAAAAAAACAAAAACAAACAATACAATACATACAATACAAACAATACATACAATACAAACAATACATACAATACAATACATACAATACAATACATACAATACAATACATACAATACAATACATACAATACAATACAATACAATACAATACAATCAATACAATACATACAATACAAGACAAACAATACAATACATACAATACAATACATACAAACAATACATACAAACAATACATACAAACAATACAATACAAATACAATACAAACAATACAATACAAACAATACCATACAATACAATACCATACAATACAATACAATACAATACATACAATACAATACAATACATACAATACAATACATACAATACAAACAATACATACAAACAATACATACAATACAATACATACAAACAATACAATACATACATACAATACATACAAACAATACATACAAACAATACAATACAAACAATACAAACAATACAATACATACAATACATACAATACAAAAAAACAAAACAAAAAAGAAAACAAAACAAAAAAAACAAAACAAAAAACAAAACAAAACAATACATACAATACAATACACACAATACATATAATACATACAAAACAAAAAACAAAAAAAACAAAAACAAACAATACAATACATACAATACAAACAATACATACAATACATACAATACATACAATACATACAATACAAACAATACATACAATACAAACAATACATACAATACAATACAAACAATACAATACAATACAATACATACAATACAATACATACAATACAATACATACAATACAATACATACAATACAATACAATACATACAATACATACAATACAAAAAAACAAAAAAAAAGAAGAAAACAAAACAAAAAAAAACAAAACAAAAAACAAAACAATACATACAATACAATACACACAATACAATACATACAGTACATACAAAACAAAAAACAAAACAAAAAAAAAACAAAAAATAAAAAATACATACAATACAATGCATACAATACAATACATACAATACATACAATACATACAAAAAACAAAAAACAAAACAAAACAAAAAACAACAAACCAAAAACAAAACAAAACAATACATACATACAATACATACAATACAAAAAAATCTGACGTCCGGATAAGCGGTGGATGGCTGGGTGGCTGGCTGGATGGGTGGCTGGATGGATGGGTGGATGGATAGGTGGGTGGATGGATTGGATGGGTGAACAAAAAACAAAACACAAAAAACAAAACAAACAATACAATACATACAATACATACAAACAATACATACAATACAATACAAACAATACAATACAAACAATACAATACAAACAATACAATACAATACATACAATACATACATACAATACATACAATACATACAATACAAAAAAACAAAAAACAAAACAAAAAAGAAAACAAAACAAAAAAACAAAACAAAAAACAAAACAATACAATACAATACAATACACACAATACATACAATACATACAAAACAAAAAACAAAACAAAAAACAAAACAAAAAACAAAACAAAACATACAATACAATACACACAATACATACAAAACAAAAAACAAAACAAAAAAAAACAAAAAACAATACATACAATACATACAATACATACAATACATACAATACAAACAATACATACAATACAAACAATACATACATACAATACATACAATACATACAATACAATACAATACATACAATACAATACATACAATACAATACATACAATACAATACATACAATACATACATACAATACATACAATACATACAATGCAAAAAAAACAATACATACAATACATACAATACATACAATACAATACATACAATACATACAATACAATACATACAATACAATACAATACAAACACATACAATACATACATACAATACATACATACAATACAATACATACAATACATACAATACAATACATACAATACAAACACATACAATACATACAATACATACATACAATACAATACATACATCCATACAATACATACAATGCAAAAAAAACAAAAACAAAAACAAAAAAAAACCCAACAAAAAACAATACATACAATACAATACAATACACACAATACAATACATACAATGCAAAAAAAACAAACAAAAACAAAACAAAAAAACCCAACACAAAACAATACATACAATACAATACACACAATACAATACATACAAAACAAAAACAAAAAAAAACTAAAAAACAATACATACAATACATACAATACAAAAAAAAACAAAAAAAACAAAAAAAAATACATACAATACATACAATACAATACATACAATACAATACATACAAAACAAAAAAACCAAAACCACAACCAAAAAAAACAACAAAAAAACAATACATACAATACAAACAATACATATAATACAATACATACAATACATACAATACAATACATACATACAATACATACAATACAAAAAAAAAAAAAAAAAAAAAAAACAATACATACAATACACACAATACAATACATACAGTACATACAAAACAAAAAACAAAACAAAACAAAAACAAAAAAATAAAAATAAAATAAAATAATACATACAATACAATACAATACATACAATACAATACATAATACAATACATACAATACAATACATACAATACGATACATACAATACAAAAAAAACAAAAAAAACAAAACAAAAAAAAACAACAAAAAACAATACATACAATACAATACAATACACACAATACAATACATACAATGCAAAAAAAAAACAAAAAAAACAAAACAAAAAACCCAACACAAAACAATACATACAATACAATACACACAATACAATACATACAAAACAAAAAACAAAAAAAAAACTAAAAAACAATACATACAATACATACAATACAAAAAAAAACAAAAAAAACAAAAAAAATACATACAATACATACAATACAATACATACAATACAATACATACAAAACAAAAAAACCAAAATCACAACCAAAAAAAACAACAAAAAAACAATACATACAATACAAACAATACATATAATACAATACATACAATACATACAATACAATACAATACATACAATACATACAATACAAAAAAAAAAAACAAACAAAAAAAAAACAATACATACAATACACACAATACAATACATACAGTACATACAAAACAAAAAACAAAACAAAACAAAAAACAAAAAAATAAAAATAAAATAAAATACATACAATACAATACAATACATACAATACAATACATAATACAATACATACAATACGATACATACAATACATACAATACAATACATACAATACAATACATACAATACATACAAAACAAAAAACAAACCAAAACAAACAATACAAAACAATACATACATACAATACAAAAAAACAAAAAACAAAACAATACAATACATACAAAAAAACAAAAAACAAAAAAAAAAAACCCAAAAAAACAAAAAAAAAAACAATACATACAATACAATACATACAATACAATACATACAATACATATAATACAATGCATACAATACAATACATACAATACAATAGATACAAAACAAAAAACAAAACAAGAAAAACAAAAAACAAAACAAAAAACAAAACAACAAAACAAACAATACATACAAATCTTGGGATTTCCTGGGTTGAGCTGGATGAAGTGGCTGGAGAGAGGAAAGTCTGGGAGTCCCTCCTAAAGCTGCTGCCGCCGCAATCTGACGTCCGGATAAGCGGTGGATGGCTGGGTGGCTGGATGGATGGGTGGCTGGGTGGAATGATGGATGGGTGGATGGGTTGGGTGGGTGGCTGGATGGATGGATGGGTGGCTGGGTGGATGGGTTGGGTGGGTGGCTGGATGAGTTGGGTGGATGGGTTGGGTGGCTGGGTGGGTGGGTGGATGGATGGGTTGGATGGGTTGGATGGATGGGTGGGTGGATGGATGGGTGGGTGGATGGATGGGTGGGTGGGTGTATGGGTTGGATGGACGGGTGGGTGGGTGGATGGGTTGGATGGACGGGTGGGTGGGTGGATGGGTTGGATGGACGGGTGGGTGGATGGACGGATGGACAGGCGGACGGACGGATGGATGGATGGGTGGATGGATGGATTGACATAGAACACATACAATACCCTGCCATACGCTACCATACACACAATGCATACAATACAATACATACAATACAATACAATATCATACCATACTATATGCTCTGCATCTGGGAGTTACAATTATAGACATTGAGTAGAGTGGCAATGGCATGATATTTTTGCAACAATTACACATACCAACTCCAGTTTTATATTTAAAATATGTATACAATTATCAGTATATTGTAATGAGTTATAATAATTACAAAAGTATCCGAATTATAATAATTTAATTTTATCACCCATCAACTCACTCAAAAATGTCGGCATGAATCGAGCAGTCGACTAAACGGGAGAAAATCACGCTCGCAAATGTTTGTTGCATAACGGAAGGCGGGCGGGCGCCATCTTGGAATAGATTTGAACATGACGTAACAAATTCGTCACATTCATCAGTTTGCATAACACGGAAATAGCACACTATATGTAATGCAACATTGTTAATTTGACGAAACACAACGCCAAAGAGATTTGAAATACTGTAGCGGCAAAACGACAGTCGCGGTGGCCGGGACGAGTGTGAAAAGATTTTCAAGATATTTGTTCGCATAAAACAAACAAGGCGTCCGTCGTGAGAAACGGCAATGAACGACAAACATTTGATAGCTTACCCGAGAAACCGCCACACGGTCGGTGGCGCCTGCATTTGATAACTCGCCTTGAATCCTGCAACAAACAAACAAGGCGTCCGTCGTGAGAAACGGCAATGAACGACAAACATTTGATAGCTTACCCGAGAAACCGCCACACGGTCGGTGGCGCCTGCATTTGATAACTCGCCTTGAATCCTGCAACAAACAAACAAGGCGTCCGTCGTGAGAAACGGCAATGAACGACAAACATTTGATAGCTTACCCGAGAAACCGCCACACGGTCGGTGGCGCCTGCATTTGATAACTCGCCTTGAATCCTGCAACAAACAAACAAGGCGTCCGTCGTGAGAAACGCCAATGAACGACAAACATTTCCTAGCATGTTAGCTTACCTGAGAAACCGCCCGCTGCGCGGGTGATTGCACCGGTATTTGACAACTTCCCCAATTCACCCGAAGACATGACGTCACATCCGTCAATTCAAATCTTCCTCGCCTGCTCGTCCAATGGTGCTTTGCACACTAGCGTACCACGTGACAGGCCACTTCACACGCGGGCGGTTGCACCTGTCGCTCACCTCAAGACTGAAAACTGCCTTCAAAAACCTAAGTGCCACTTTGCCCGCCTCCTACCTCTGCCCAAATTCAGTCTGACCAATCACAGCGCAACTGAAATTGGCTTGACCACGCCAACTTGTGCCATAATGTATACATGTCTGATCATTTCTTTTTTATGGAACAGTCGCCCACCACCCTGCCCAGCCCCCCCTTGCTGGCACTACAGTGCTAACAAAAGTTCCACAAGCCTTTTTTTAATTTTATTTATTTTTTAAACTCTCATACGTTTCACCCATTCAGTAACATTTTTTAAAACTATATATTGGAGGAAATTCGACCTTTTAATTACTCTTTAAAAAAAGCTGCAAGTGCAGCATCGATAAGTTCTTGCTCGACTCTTTTATTGTACATAGAGAGACAACTAGGGGCACAAACTTTGAAATAAAAACCCCCTTAATTTGATTTCCGATTGAGGTCTGCAGTGGAATTTGAAAAAGATACACAATGGTACAAGTCGTATGGCAAAATTGGACATTCAGCTCCACGTCAAAGTTCAGTTTGAAAAGTCCTCCCCCAAGTGGGCCGTCAATGGCAACCAAGCACAAGACAACGCTGGATCCAGACCAGCCACAACCACAGCGCACCTCGAAAGCAAGACCAACCATCAGAGCCCTAAACACTGTCCACACCTGCAACCTTTCCGTCGTGCACCCATAACCAAAGGCAACCACACTGCCCCCTACTGGGCACATGATCCGCACACGTCGACTTTTGCAGCGCGATGCTTGATTCTTGACTTGATATGGCCATTGCTCCTTTGTATATGGCCATTGCTCCTTTGCTCCTTTGCATATGGCCATTGCTCCTTTGCTCCTTTGCATATGGCCATTGCTCCTTTGCTCCTTTGCATATGGCCATTGCTCCTTTGCATATGGCCATTGCTCCTTTGCTCCTTTGCATATGCTCTTTTTTTTTTTAACCTCGTGTAGTGTACCTACACATATTGTCACATAAAATGTCTGATTTTTATGTTTTAATTGGCGAATATAAAAACAAGGAATAAGACGCCAGACACGTTTTAACATAAATGTTTATTAAAAATAATAATATCAAAAGCAAATTTCAAACCAGCAATCTAATGTGAAATTGCAGTAGATATATTGGATAACAATATTTAGGGGTATATAGGTATACACGTTATTTAAAAACGACTATAAGTGTTATACTACGACACAAGTGTTTACCAGCTCAGTGGCCTAAGAGGAGAGTGTCCGCCCTGAGACTGGGAGGTGGTGGGTTCAAACCCCTGCCGAGTCATACCAGTGACTATAACAATGGTACCCATTTCTTCCCTGCTTGGCACTCAGTGGAAGGGGTTGAAATGGGGCCCCCCCCCTGCTGCTCACTTATACTCCGGTGCGACTTACAGTCCGAAAATTACGGTAAGTTCAAAAATATCAGAGGACGTGATAAACAACTGAGGTGATTTGGTTGCATAAGCAAGCCTAACCCTAAGCACAGCAAAAGCGAGAGCAAGCCTAACACAAACCCTAACCCTAAGCACAGCAAGAGCTCTGGTCGAGTGGTTAACGCCATTGCCTTCAATCAAATGAAAATATTTGTATCGAGAGTTCATCCTAAAACGGATTGTTCTTGCAAAAATTCTGCCTGCCGCCGTTGCAGTGCTCCCGTGGACTCATTTTCAAGTCAGTTGCTCAGAAACACCACACCGTTGCACAGAGACAATTCTTGAGTCATATCAAATCAATGATTTTCAAACGGGTCCAAACAAGCTTTTCCCTCATGGCTACAAAGATCTTTAGATCTTTTCGTTCACTCTCGTTCACTGAAAACATTCGTTCTTTTGAACCCATCGTTCACTCACGAGCCAACACTACACTGCAGTAGTGATACACACACACACACACACAATGATACGACAAACACGATGACACGACTTTTCACGCACCTGCACCTAACGAGGGAATCTTGGGAAACATGTTGGAACGCGGCCCCGAGGACTAGAGCTTGACACCTGTGACCTTTGACCATGATATTTCCCTCATAAAGTGGCCTGTGTTTAGGTACACTTGAAAATGGCGGTGTACCTAATGGAGTGTCCGTGTGGTTCCCTCGTTAAGCGCACCTGTGTGAAAAGTTTGTTTGTAAAGTGACCAAAAACTTTTGACGCAGGTGCGCTTAACGAGGGAATCACATGGACACTCCATTAGGTACGCCACCATTTTCAATAAATAATAAAGTGGCCTGTTATTAGGTACTAGGTAAAAAAATAAATAAAGTGTAGCGAACGATTCGGTGAACGATTCTTTTGAACAAATCTTTTGAGCGAACCAATTCTAAAGCTGCAGTTCTTAGCTGGAATGCACATGACTAGTACAAAAGAGTGCGGAATTGTCATTGTTTTCCTGATCCACATCCGTGGCGTTCACCTTTATGACCTCAAAACCTGGCAAGTGAAAAATGACAAATCGATGCGATGACAACCAGCAGGTAGTTTGCATTTCAAATCAATGATGGAGAGGCGATCATCTTTTATCGACAGTCAGCAGCCGAACTTGCCCAGTATCATTTATTTACTTATTTTTAAATCCTGTCTTCAAACATATCTTCTCGTGCCATCTTTCTTTTATTATGGTGTGTTGAATAAATAAATCCATTTGTTAGCAGGTAGTACCTGTTGGTGATGCCTCAGCCACTTCTCCCAAGAAGGTATCCTGTTCAAAAACAGGGTTGTTGTCATTTTGATCAATGACATTGACAATAATTTCCATGGGCTTCTCAGCGTTTCCAGAACCTTCTGCCACGGCGAAGGCTTTGAACTGCACACACATGGACAATGGTAGGAGTGTGTACAGCAGTAGACATTTTAAGCATGAATTTCTCCAAAAGAGGACCTCACTCACCAAGTACCTGGGCTGCTTTTCCCTGTCCAGCGGTTGTGTGAGGTAAAGATTCCCGGTGTCTCTGTCCATGGTGAAAAGACCAACAGGAGGCTGATCAGCTCCTGGATCAACGCTGGATCCAGACCAGCCACAACCACAGCGCACCTCGAAAGCAAGACCAACCATCAGAGCCCTAAACACTGTCCACACCTGCAACCTTTCCGTCGTGCACCCATAACCAAAGGCAACCACACTGCCCCCTCCTGGGCACATGATCCGCACACGTCGACTTTTGCAGCGCGATGCTTGATTCTTGACTTGATATGGCCATTGCTCCTTTGCATATGGCCATTGCTCCTTTGCATATGGCCATTGCTCCTTTGCATATGCCCATTGCTCCTTTGCATATGGCCATGGGTCCTTTGCATATGGCCATGGCTCCTTTGGATAGGCCATGGCTCCTTTGGATAGGCCATGGCTCCTTCGGATAGGCCATTGCGCCTTTTCATATGGAATTGTCCCATTCGGCTCCTCTTGCAGCCTACACCAAAGTTGACTTTATTTACAAGACCACCAACAGGAAGCAAACACACCACTGTTGATTTTATTCACAAGAATGCCCACATGATGCATGACGATTCAAAACAAACCAAAAAATGGCTCTGACTAGATTCAAATAACAGCTTTTACTCTTACAGAAAATGTACCAACATTCTGCAAGATTCTGAGTTCGGTGGCCATTTTAAAGCAGGGTTGCCAAAGATGACTTACTGATTGCAACAGAGACCGTTTGTACACTTGTCGTTTGCATCTACGGGTGTCTGGCTACTTGGCTTTTGTCAACAATTTAGAATGCATCCAGCTTTTCTTTGTGTAGTTAAAAAAAAAAAAAAAAAAAAAAAAAAAGCCTGACACTGCATATTTAACAAGTCAATTTTGTTTCAGCCTAACTTTACAATTGTCTTGTCATTGAGAATGTCTCAAATGATTCCAGTTTGTATGCACGATAGACTGCCAATGCCAATGTTTAAAATGGACCACTTGAATTCAGTTCACAGTTTAATTGCAGTTCAGTGGTACACACACACAATTACAGTACAAACAGTTCATTTCATGATTGAAAAAAACAACAGTAAAACAACAATATTGCAAAATGACGCAGCGCTGAGAGAGAAAGAAAGAGGCATCATGCAGATAGCCAGTGTGCACACCCAGTGAAAAAGTGGAGAGAGGGAGGGAAGGAAAGAAAGGACAAAAGAAAAAATGCAGTCATACTCTCCTTAAATACTGGCTGGGCGCTTTGCCCTCGCCGCATCCGCACCCGTCCGTCTCGTGTCGTGTCGGCCGCTCATCACGGGCGAAGGTTGGCTCCCCCCCGGCCGCTATTCGACGTTTGGACTCATCCTCCGCCTCGTGCCACTGCAAAAAGAAAAACGGCTCTCTGTTGCATGCGGTTCACTTCTGTGGACGTACTCATTACCTGTCTATTAAAGCTTGCTCCTATTTTAAGCTCCCTTTATTAATAGCGTATGCACACATCAATGTTTTTGTTTTCTTTTTGTCTGTTCCTATATGAAGAATTCAATGCTTATAATTTCTTTCTTTGTCGTAAAGTGCTTTGAGCTGCATTTCTTGTATGAAATAAAGTTTTTTATTATTACCCTCCTCGCGGTCCAATCCAGTGCCCCAGCAATCCTGAAAGGCAGACATATTGTGTTGGTTTTGGCAAGGGGAAAAATTCCACTAGCACCCCCCTTAAGTTTGAATCAGGTAACTCGCGGCACGCACGGGCTGGCGCATGTCGGATTGGAGCGATCCGGGTTACCGGGTTTAACTCCTTACAAAAAGGGAGGGAGGGAGGGAGGGAGGGAGGGGGAGGGAGAGAGAGAGAGGGGGAGAGAGAGAGGGAGGGGGCGAGAGGAGATGAGAAGAGGCTTTGGTGCGCACTTAAGCGCAACCGGCCAGTTCCCCCTGAGTAGAGCTGGCTTGGCCCTGAGAGGAAAAAAAGAGGAAAACGTGACGTCACGGAGAGCGTCACGGAGAAGCTCCTTGTCCTCGACACCGTCGACGACACTGGGACCCAGTCTGGCAGACATTATACCCTGGTATTCCACAAAGGGCAAGGTATAGCCACGTTCCATCCTGAGTGCACCAGGCCATGCAGGTACTGCCGGGCGCGTTGGAGAAAGAGAGCGAGAGGGGGGCGGGGGGGGGGGGGGGGGGAGGAGGAGGAGGGGGGAGGAAGGGAGGCAGGCAGGGGGTGTCTACTTTGCCGATTCGTATCTAGAGGGTCACAGCAACCCAAACGCCCGTGCGTGCTACTAGTTACCCTATTCAAACAGACAGGGGTAGGGAAAGCACAAAAGAAAAAACAAAGTCATACTCACCCGAAACGCTGGCTGCATCTGCCCCCATCAGTCTCGTGTGGGCCGCTTGTCACGGGCTAAGGTCCGGGTCTGCTCCGGCCGGTGTTGGACTCTTCTTTCGCCTCGCACAAGTGCAAAAAGAGAAACGGCACTCAGTTGCATGCGGTTCACTTCTGTCAACGTACTCATTACCTGCCCCCTCCCTGGTCTTGTGGGTGCAGCCCAGTCCCTCAGTGCAGGCTGGCGCTCGTCCCATCCGCCGCCCTGGCAACCCTGAACGGCAAACAAATAAGGAAATCATATTAAAACTAACAAGTGTTGCATATTGGATTGCCATGTCACCACCACCTCTGGCCAGCCTTGGCCAGTCGTGCATCAGGCTCCTCTTCAACACTTGGCGACTGCTTTCTTTGGGTGATTCCTTCCTTTGGACCCCGCTCACCAATCGCGGGTCTGATGGCCTCCGTCCACCGGCTCTTCGTTTCATACATCGTCTCTTCCACCTAGCAAGACAAGCACAAAAAAGTCTCGCTGCGCCGTCGCTTGCGCTTGCCGTCGCTTGCGCAGTCGCTTGCGCTTGCCGTCGCTTGCGCAGTCGCTTGCGCTTGCCGTCGCTTGCGCTTGCCGTCGCTTGCGCGGTCGCTTGCGCGGTCGCTTGCGCTTGCCGTCGCTGCGCGGTCGCTTGCGCTTGCCGTCGCTGCGCGGTCGCTTGCGCTTGCCGTCGCTGCGCGGTCGCTTGCGCTTGCCGTCGCTGCGCGGTCGCTTGCGCTTGCCGTCGCTGCGCGGTCGCTTGCGCTTGCCGTCGCTGCGCGGTCGCTTGCGCTTGCCGTCGCTGCGCGGTCGCTTGCGCTTGCCGTCGCTGCGCGGTCGCTTGCCGTCGCTGCGCGTTTGGCACTCAGTGAGGGCTGCACAACATTTTGGAAAATCAATGATATGGCAGTATTGGGCCAGACCACTGCATTGAGGCAAGTTGTGCAAAATTCTTGGATGGAGGTTAACTATTTGATCGCAATGAGATCAGTTAGATGAGTTAACTTTAACTTACATCAATGACTTATCGTCTTAACTCATTACAAATAGTTAGGCAAGAAAGCATGTTTCATTTGAGACATGAAAAAAAAAAAAATTCTTTGCTGTCTTAAAGTGCATGTCAATAACCTAGACCACCATATGGCAGTTTTCCAATACACGTGCAGCCCTACACACGTCACCATTGGTGTCCAAATGGCAGCCTCGGGGCAACTTGATCAACACACCACACGACTGAACACGACACTGCTTTGTAGCACTAAATATCAATGGCAACATTTCGTGATTGATTTAATGAATTTGCGTCAAAGAATTCTGAATTTGTTTCAGTATGCAGCCCTCAAGCAGACATTGGGACACCGCTGGTGTAATATAAAAAAGAAAAAAAAAAATCCATTTCACACGTTGAAGCTGCGCAGGTCGACGCCTCCAGGGAAGCGGGTCTCCCTCACAACTCGGCGACTTCAGAGCGATGCCACAGCGGTCCGTTCACCTCTGATTAGATCGTGTCCCATCCCGGTCGCCATCTGCAGAAACAGAAACAAATGTTAGAAACTCAAAGAGCACCCCAAGTTGTCAGTCACTTGCTTACTTGATCACAGCGGCTAGCTACTATTGGTGACCGTCGCCCGGTCGGATGGGGCCGTGCGCCCCCCCCCTTTTGCGTCCGGCCTGCAAATGGCAGAACATGCAATGAGTTGGGCGCTGCTCGCATCACTACGTCTTCCTCGTGGACCGGCTCGCCCAAACACCGCCCCCTACACCTAGAGAACAAAGGACACACAGCTTAGATCAAGCACGACAGCGGTAGGTTAGAAAAAGACTAAATGCTACTGTCTCGCTCCAATGCTGTCCTACACCTAGGGGGGAACAAAGAACGCAAGTACCACAGTGGTGGTAGGTTAGGGTTAGATGAAGTGCAACAGTGGCAGGTTAGAAAAAGACAAAATGGTACAAGTCAAATTGCAAAATTGGACATTCGGGATCGGCTCGCTCCAACGCCGCCCTACACCGATGGGGGAGAACAAAGAATGCAGCAAGTACAACAGTGGCAGGTTAGAAAAAGACAAAATGGTACACATCATATGGCAAAATTGAACATTCGGATCCACATCAAAGTTTCGTTTGGTCTCCGTCCACGTAACCACGTCCTCCCCCAAGTGAGCCGTCAATGGCAACCAAGCACAAGACACCGCTGGATCCGGATAAGCCACAACCTCTTAAGCAAGACCGACCGTCAGACCCCCAAACACTGTCCACACCTGCAACCTTTCCGTCGTGCACCCATAACCAAAGGCAACCACACTGCCCCCTCCTGGGCACATGATCCGCACATGACTTTTGCAGCGTGCTTCTTGATTCTTGACTTGATATAGCATTGCTCCTTTGGATAGGCCATTGCTCCTTTGGATAGGCCATTGCTCCTTTGGATAGGCCATTGCTCCTTTGGATAGGCCATTGCTCCTTTGGATAGGCCATTGCTCCTTTGGATAGGCCATTGCTCCTTTGGATAGGCCATTGCTCCTTTGGATAGGCCATTGCTCCTTTGGATAGGCCATTGCTCCTTTGGATAGGCCATTGCTCCTTTGGATAGGCCATTGCTCCTTTGGATAGGCCATTGCTCCTTTGGATAGGCCATTGCTCCTTTGGATAGGCCATTGCTCCTTTGGATAGGCCATTGCTCCTTTGGATAGGCCATTGCTCCTCTGGATAGGCCATTGCTCCTCTGGATAGGCCATTGCGCCTTTGGATAGGCCATTGCGCCTTTTTATGTGGAATTACTTATCCCATTCGGCTCCTCTTGCAGCCTACAAAAACACAGACAGACATTAATTGTGTGCTGGGACGCTAAAACTCGACAACCATTGTGTGTTGGGAAGCTGAAACTTGACAAAAACAGGTTTTCACCTGATTTAGGACTACTCTTCCTCCTTAGTGTCCTCAACATCACTGAAAGGGCTCCTTCAAGAGCCTCCTGCTTGCTTTTTATAGAAGGATGCTGGCTGGGCGGCCTTTTTTAGTGCTACAAAAGACAAGCAAATTATTGCAACAAAAATAGACATTGAGTAGAGTGCCAATGGCATGATTTTTTTTACCAACAATTATACATACTAGGAGTTATATATGTTATTATATTGCAGTAAGTTATGATAATTGATCAAAACTATAGTTAATGTTTTAATTTTATACATTCTAAGTAGAGTTTTATATTTGAAAAAATATATAATCATTACATTGTGGTAAATTACAAGAATTATTAAAGATTATAATTCATATTTTAATTTCATCATCTACAACTCACCTCACATTGGACAGATGGATGATCCAGGTTGGCGGCGTCCAAAACGGGAAAAAATAACCCGCGCAAATGTTTGTTGCGTGACGGAACGAGAGCGGGCGGGCCGGCGCCATCTTTGAATGGATTTGCTCTGATTTGGACATGACTTAAATTCGTTACATTTATCAGTTTGCATAACACGGAAATGGCACACGCATGATATAAAATAATAAAAAAGTGTTCAGTTAACTAGAGTCAAACTAACATTTCCTATAGTCAGACAAACACGAGCTTATCGCCGGCGTCATTTACGAACTTTTAACAAACGAATGAAAAAAGGCTGGCCAGCATTATTAAAAAAACAAAAACCCGCGAAAGACATTTGAAATAGCGTAGCGGCAAAACGACCAAAACGCGCAACGACGCGACGCAAAGTCGATTGTGGCGTGCACTCCCTAGACAGCGAGAATCCTGCAAGAAATAAAAAATGGCATCGTAAGTAACTGCAAACATTTGCTCACGGGCTAATTGGCCTTCGGCCTACAATTTACCTCCAGGCCCACCGTCGCGTGAGTCACGAGAGTACGACAATCCTGCGACAAACAAAATGAAGAAATAAATAAAAAAGGCTTGTGAGAAAAGGCAACAAAGCGTGCCAAGCGTGGAACAAACACGGCGTCCGTCGTGAAAAACGGCAGGAGACGACAAACATTTGCTAGCATGCTCGCTTACCTGAGAAACCGTCCGCCGCGCCGCCACGCGCTCGGTGGCACCTGCATATGATAACTCCCCTTGAGCGAGCACACCGGTCTTCAATTGACCTAAAGACCTGACGTCACATCCGTCGATTCGAATCTTCTTCTCCTGATCGTCCAACGGCGCTCGGCACACTAACGCCACCAGGTGGTCGGCTGTCATGGTGACTACTGTGGAAAGGGTTGCTTCGGACGAGTGATGTGCATTCCAGTTCTTTTAGGTGAGCGAATCTTTAGAATCAGGTTCACTCAAACGGTTCGTTCAAACGAATCGTTCAACGAATACAAAGTCGCAGGCTTTTATTGATTCATAATGACCTGTTAATGTTAACAACACATTCAATACATTCTTTCACGTTCCGCAGGAGCTAAAAGTTTTCACGCACCTGCGCTTAACGAGGGGATCACACGGACACTCCATTAGGTACACCGCCATTTTAAGTGTACCTAATAACAGGCCCCTTTATTAGGGAAATATTATGGTCAAAGGTCACAGGTGTCAAGCTCTAGTCCTCAGGGCCGCGTTCCAACATTTTTTCCAAGTGAACCTCGTTAAGTGCAGGTGCGTGAAAACTTTTATCTCCTTTTGAACGTGAAAGAAGCTAAAAGTTTTCACGCACCTGCGCTTAACGAGGGGCTCACACGGACACTCCATTAGGTACACCGCCATTTTCAAGTGTACCTAATAACAGGCCACTTTATTAGGGAAATATCATGGTCAAAGGTCACAGGTGTCAAGCTCTAGTCCTCGGGGCCGCGTTCCAACATGGTTTCCAAGTGACCCTCGTTAAGCGCAGGTGCGTGAAAACTTTTAGCTTCTTTCACGTTCAAAAGGAGCTAAAACTTTTCACGCAGGTGCGCTTAACGAGGGAATCACACGGACACTCCATTAGGTACACCGCCATTTTCAAGTGTACCTCATAACAGGCCACTTTATTAGGGAAATATCATAGTCCTCGAGTGGCCGCGTTCCAATATGTTTTCCAAGGGTTAGGGTTGGCTGTTTGATCTGTGACGTCTAATTATGTTTTAAGTGACGAATACAAAAACAAGGAATAAAACACCAAAGTTTTAACATAAATGTTTATTTAAAAATACTACTACTAATAATAGTAAAAGTAAATCTCAAACCAGCAATCTAATGTGAAATTGCAGTAGATATATTGGATAACAATATTTAGGCGTATATATGCATGTACATCTGCCTCACAGTTTAAAAAGTTCTCTTTGGATTCCACCTGGGGCCCTCCCTGTGTGGAGTTGGCATGTTCTCCCCATGCATGGTAGGCTGATGGAGCACTGGCACGGCTTGATGGTGTCTCTCGCCTCGTGCTGGATGACCGCTGGGATAGGCTCCAGAACGCCGAAGCCCATTATAACAGGTTGACTCAAAACAAACACTGTACTGAATTGATTTATTTATTTATTGCAAGACTGTATTACTGAAGTATAAATGTGTAAACACCAAGCAGATCAAATCTGAAACGACACTGTTACAAAATTCGCTCTTGAAACACAGGATATTGTACTCATAGTTTTCTTTTGTGTGTGCTCACTGACGATGCAATCACTCATGGTGGCTTTCAGACGAATCCCCGCTGGATCCGACGCTCAGATGGGACATCTGCCGTTTCCCAGCGCTTCCTTAGCTCCCTTCAGGGTCTCACGCTTCACACATTTCCAGTAGCCAGAGAAGCCATTCTGTGGATGCACCTGTATATGTTTATCACATAAAACAAAGCAAGAACTCTTGGAAAATGCCACGTCGACTAGCAAAGAGGAAAAGAATAGTAGTCTTGGGACTCTGATATTCAATGTATCATTCATTTAACGTGGTCGTGATTTATTTTTTTTCTTTTCAACAGCAAGTAAGCCACAGTGATGGGTACCTACCTTGAGCCCACGCAGCACTCTGTCCTTCATCACTCCGATGAATTCTTTGTGGCTCAAGCAGTTGTCGCCGTCCATGTCAAAGAGCTTAAACACGGTGTCCAACACGTTCTCAGACAGGTCGTGGCCTGTGGCTATCCTCACGGCCCGCTTGAATTGGGCTGTTTTCAGAAGATGGAAAAAATAAAATAAAATCAACTATGGCCATCATCTCCCTTGCTGTGTATTTGAGCTGGACAAGTGATCTTTACCCATTCCCACAGGACGGTTGGCTTCACTGATCATCTTCATGGAAAAAGCAAAATCCTCCAGGTTGTTTGTGAACAGGCAGAAGGCTTTGAACTCCTCAAATGTGATGCTCTGCAGAGGGCAATGAGTATGTTGCAATTGACAGCCAATGAGAGACCAATTAGGCTGTGAGCGTACCTGGCCAGCAGGAATCCTCTTCCTCATGTTTTCCCAGTAGACCTCATTGTCTTCCTCGTTGGTATAATGGAGCAGCCACTCTGCAAAGTCCTCTCGTCGCATGGTATCCATTCCTTTGGAGAACTGCAGGAACTCCACCTCCTGAACCTCAGCCTGTAGGTCCTCCATGAACCTAAGAGATGGACAAAGCGTTCCGGATCGCTAACAGAACTCTGACAGTGTATCAAGCAAAGTGAGTGGGTGTCCCATTACTTTTGAAATTGTTGATACTGTAACTTGTTTTGCCCGTTCCTTCCAAAAAAGTAAGCCTGCAGCGTCGTGTTCACTTGGTCGCTGTCCTCAATTGCTATCTGCAAGAGTCCAGCATTTTAGTACATCAACAATTTTTGGAAAATAAATAAATAAATAAATAAAAATTTCACCTCTGTGTCATCCTTTGAAATGCTCCTTTTACTTTTTCCAATGATTTTCTTAAGCTGAAAAAAAAATAAAATAAAAACAATGATGACTCGCTTTCACAAACGAAATCAAATCATACTAGCTGCTGAAGAGGAAAAAAAGAAAACATGCACTTCTAATCTTGGAAAGCAGTCTCTTTGTACAACTGCAAAAAAATAAAGGCTTACAGAGGAAGTCAAGTGAAGCATTCACATGCTTGGTCAGGACACGGGAATATTGACAGGAATGCACTAAAGACAACTGCTGAGTCATGCTACAAAGATGCAAATGGGACCTGGAACAGTTGTGGTCCCCTCACCTTCCAACTGCGGCAGCATCAGGCAGCGTTACAAATGCAAACAGTGTGACATTTAAGCCCACAAAAAAAAATCCACTTGTGAGGAAGACTATTAAAATACACGTTGTAGTACAACTGCCATTTTGTTTTACCTTCATAAACTCCTTTTTGTCCACATGCTCGTTGCCATCCACGTCGAGCATTTTGAACGCGATGTGAAATCCCGTGCGTGGCTCTGCAAACACAAAGCAGCAGATATAAAAGTCAGCACACAAGCTGAGTCATTCGAATGTATCATTGAAAATATCTTCAGGAAATCGTGATTAGCATAAAATGACGGTTCAGGCGGTGTTTTAGTCATTTACTTACTTGTCAGAATAGTCAGCAAGAACAGGTATTCTGTGTAGGATATCAAACCTGCATAATGACAACATGTCACAATTATAAATGAAAAATACAATCAAATAATAGAAGTACATTCGGGCAAGAAGCCTATTCAGCTCACCGTTGTCTCCCCAAAGTCTGAACAAAGTATTGCCGGGCCAAGCTTTGGAAGCAGCGACTGTCATCCGTTCCACTTCCTACAAAGATGTCAGACAGTTTTGATCCCTGAACTTACTTAGCTACCCAAAGTGGGGAAACTACACTTACCTTTTTTGTTAAGACTCTCTTCTGGAGCTTTCCTAGAGCACGGGAAAAATACCAATAATAAATATGTGGTTTATTGTTTTGTAAAGTGTAACATCAATAAATCCAAGCTTACGATCAACATTCTCCAGCATGACCGAGTAGAGGAAGTCTCTCGGTGTCATGTAGGGCTCTTCCTGATAGACAATTGAGGCAAACTGGATGAAACGCCTCTTTCGGGCTGACATTTGGGGGGCTGCGGTCTCCTGAAATCACGCCAAAATGTTCACGTATTATTTCAACTATTAGTATGATTTGAACTTGTATGTTGTGTGTCCAACAAGCTTTGACGCACACACCAAACATGATCCTGTTACCACAACAAAGGAGGGAGGGTCGCTACTTTGGAACGTAAAAGGGTTAACAATCGCCTTAGGCCTTTTAATACGGACTTTGACGTTGTCACAAGCGATGCACAATAGAAGTATGCAACAGTCATTTAAAACAGGTCATGCATTATTATGCACAACAATTTGCGTCCGTCCATGACACTCACCTTTTGCTCTTCCGCGTGAACGACGGCGAGAGGAATGCTTTTGTTGACGTTGTATTGGTAACCTATGAATCCAGTTGCGACGGCTGTGCCACAGACGACAGCTCGGCGCCATGTTAAAGCTCGAAAAGAACTATAAGAACGCGACCCCCTGACAGCGTTCCTCAACAAGAAGGTAACTTTTCCAACGAAGGCCATTTTCTCTCTGGGTTGGGCGTAGTGTTGGCTCGTGAGTGAACGATTCGTTCAAAGAGAGCGAATCTTTTCAGTGAACGAGAGTGAACTAATCACTTCCTAAAGTGATTCGTTCTTTTTTTCCCTTTCATATATAACTTCAACCAGTAGGTGGCAGTAATACTCATTGAAGCTGATGCTACCTCGCCGTAAAACAGAACGAAGAAGAAAATCAGCCAATCAGCAGCGCCAGCTAGCGTTAGATGGAGGAGGGACTTTACGAGTCAGTGACGTACCTTCCCGTTCACGAACGAGTCGTGAATTGCATCTCCCGTTCACCAACGAACGAATCTGTGAGTGAACGAATCACTCAGTGAGTGAATCATTCACTTCCTGATACCTCAGCGAATCATGAAGCAGTATTAAAAAAGCAAAATGAAAAAAAAACAGCAAAAAAAAACAACTCACAAATTTTATGCAGAAGTGAGAGAAAATCGACAACGTACAGCCCGTGGGTAAGGTCGGGCCTCGAACCATGGCTCCATCGTATTGGAGGCAATGACTGTTACCACTCGGCCAAAGACTCGTGTTCATACCAGTGACAAAGGGCGAGCAACGCTCACCTCAAGACTGAAAACCCAAAATAGTGTTGGCTCGTGAGAGAACGATTCGTTCAAAAAGATTCTAAAGATTTAGTTCACCTAAAAGAACTGGAATGCACATCACTACTTGGAGAGCTTCCGTAGTTGGTCTTTTAGCAGGCCCCGCCCACAAGTACCTCCACATTGGGTCACGTGACTAACAGCTATTTACATACAATAAAATAAAGCATGAAAACGTTATTTAAAAACACACACAAAATCATACAAACACAAGACCAATGCCGCTGGAACGAGCTGGACTAAAGGAAGACATCCGTTTAAATTTGGTCAATTTTAAGAAATAAGGAAATCATGAATATTAAAAGAGGATTTTTTTTTAAATGGCAATATTTTTTCATTTTTACATAGCTTGGAAATGTATTATGATGGAGGAGTTTACAGGTGCAGGCCGGAGGGGGCTCGGCCCAAAGGAAATTAACAGATGGAAATATTTAAAAACACTTGAGGTCACCATTAGATTCAGATTTATCATATATATACGTATATAAATTAAATTTCCTTGAAGGGGATTTACACTGTACATGAAAGTATTTGTAACACCATCATCAGTATCTATAAAAACCTTCAGAGGGGAAAGAAGACAATAGCAAAGTGAAGGGATGGACTGATTTTATACATCACCATATTTCATATTTCCACAGACAGATATAATTTAGATGTAATTCAATTCAATAAACAAATCATAATGTTAATGTACATTCTTGAAGCATACATCAAGTTGTGCAGGACTTGTGCCATAATGTATACATGTCTGATCATTTCTTTTTTATGGAACAGTCGCCCACCACCCTGCCCGTCCCCCCTTGCTGGCACTACAGTGCTAACAAAAGTTCCACAAGCCTTTTTTAAATTTTATTTATTTTTTAAACTCTCATACGTTTCACCCATTCACTAACATTTTTTAAAACTATATATTGGAGGAAATTCGACCTTTTAATTACGATTTAAAAAAAGCTGCAAGTGCAGCATCGATAAGTTCGTGCTCTACTCTTTTATTGTACATAGAGAGACAAATAGGGGCACAAACTTTGAAATAAAAAACCCCTTAAATTGATTTCCGATTGAGGTCTGCAGTGGAATTTGAATTATTGGAGTGTTTTACTGGTGGAGTTCAAACGTACGAATGGATGCGAGATTCGTTCAACTCGCAAGAAGAGAAATGTGTTGTGTCTGAAAATCCCAGGACTCCAATTTTGTTTTCAAATTGCTCAGCTAACTGACCATATCTTACTACTACTAATAATAATAAATAAAACTAAATAAAAATAATAAAGAGTCTCGTGTGAGCAGAAATCTCTTCACCAGAAAATCTTTTAGGACTGCAAGAGGCGCTGGAGTCATGACACCTGTGACCTTTTGAGTAGGAAACATTTGAATGTGTCATGTGAGTAGAACTGCAGATCATACAGTACACAATGTGTCCACATATTCAATGTCATGTTAGCATCAGCAAGTTCGGAGGTTTATTCATGTCTTAGCAGCAGGTTTGAATGTAAAGTAACAAAGACATACACACTTTAAGACAATCAATGAAGGAAACAAAGTTTGCATTTTTTTTTTTTTTTTTTTATCAGTCACAGTTTGTGCTGTCTCTTCAGGTGTGTTGCTCAAAACATGGTGGAAAGGACGGGGGGAGAGAAAAAAAAAAAGAAGTCCCCAGCGTGCTTCATAAAAGTGATGGAGAGCAAACATGGATTGGAGCAACTACATCCACATTGTAATATCGTCGCTCCCACATGAATGATAAAATGCTGTATTGCAATGACAATTCAATAATCACCAGTCTTCTTTAGTGCTCTTTCATCAAACCGTATGACATGGCACTTATGTTAAATGAGTGACAGGAAAATAACATTCACATCGTAAAATCTTTTCTCATTTGAATAATTTGAAGGCTGCAGAAGGACACTGCACACATTGTCACTACATTCCTCATGTGGTGTCCCAATACTACTGAATTGGAAAGTAGCTTTTGGTGTTTACAAACAAAGGAAGACTCTTATTTATATATATATTTTTTTCTCTTCAAGGGGCAATGATGATAAAATGGACCACTTCATCTCAACATTTACACAATGCAGCTTTAGTGGATGACTTATTTATGCAGGTTGTGTCAAAATGGCCGCATTTCTACCCTATTCTTCCCAAAGATGTAAAAGAATGAAGACATGGGCAACAAACAGTATCTGACAGAACCCTGTGCTTGCCATCAATAATTTCTTGATTTACACGTGTTGCTAATACATACATTGAACACACCTCTCACAAACACACGGACAACTCAATCAACTAGATGGTCTTATTTGGGCTGTGGGCCAATATAGCAAACAGAAGAATATAAAAATACAAGCATATTTGGAGTATTTCCTGTTGCTTTTCCCTGGTGAACGTGGCTCATACGACTAGATATCGGTGTACTTATATACGCTATGTAATTCATTAGAGACTTCTAATTTGCATACTTTCCTTTAAATGTCATGTTTTTATTTGAGTGGATTAATATAAATGTTTTGCTTTTACCCATTTCACTTTAGTGTACTGTTTTATTAGCGCACAGGGTTTATTGATATACACACAAAGATATATACAATTCATGACTTCAAATAGATTTGCAATTGAGCTCGCTGTTGACAAGCTGCTCTTTAAAATAAAACGGTACACAGCTTCTCCCTCACTTTCGGCTTTTTACAATTCTTCAGACACAATGGTACATTCTGTGTGTGCGTGTGTGTGTGTGGGGGGGGGGGAATACTGTCGATGATAAGAAATAAAGAGAGTTTCTCATCATTCAAGGAGGAGTCATTTGGAAGTGTGGATGGAAGACAAACCTACTTTGTGAGTATGATTGCAAAAATGTTTCCTCACATGAAATTATTGCAATTTTCTCCAAATGAACATAAAAAAGTCAAACAAGTGCACTAAGAGACTATTAGATTTCATGCAGTGTTCAGATTTTGTGTACAAAGGCATTATGTCAAATAGTGTCACCGTGAGCATTTCATAGACAGCTCCCTTTCTTTTTTGTTCTTGTTGTTGTTGACATGGATGGAAAAAATCATTTGTATTTAACGACATCCCAAAAAAAGATTGGTGGCTAACACCAGCATTCCGTTATAATAACATGATCTATGATTACCATGTGGTGGGTGGGGTAACACGTCTTCAAGATTTCGTACAGTATGTTTTGAAGTATCTAAGGTGCAAGGCTGAGGGGAGAGGGGACCATGAGAAATCATATCAAATCATCACATTTGCAACTAACTTCATTTGCTTTGATCTCTCACTACAAGAGCGAAGAACTTAAAAAAGTATATTGCTTCAAAAGTTTAGAATTATTGTGAACAATTCTTTTTCAGGTGGGTCTCGACTGACAGACCGACAGACAGACCGACAGACATGGTGTAATCAGTCACTGAAACATATGAATCCAATAGATGAAACAATGGCAACCCCCCACCACTAGGTGACGCAGAGCAAGCACTGCTGCACTGCTTTGGGTTTTGGGGAGGTTGGCTGGGAGATGGATGGATGAGTTAGGATGATAACCTTGTCCACGGGAGGGCGGTAGGTAACCTCATTGTGTTCCAACTCTGCAAACATGCTTCCTTCCCATTCATACAAGCAACCAGCAATGAATTGTCAGCAAGACTCTTTTTTCATTTGCTCTTTCCAGATGTGCTGGAGCCCCCCGCCCCACCCTCCAGCTTGTCAGCGATTTCAGACGTGTCTAACTTGTCGGAGCCGTCCCCTTTCTCTGACCTCTCCTTTTCGGATCGCTCCTCGCCCACCAGGTCCGATCTCTCGGACCTGGCGTCGGCGTCGCCTTCCGACCTCTCCTTCCTCTCCGAACGGTCATGGTCCATGCCCGATGTTCCGGGTTTGTCCCACTTGGCCATGGCCTCGTGCTCAGCTATACAGGTGGTGATGTTGGAAGTCCAAGCCTTCAGATCCTCCTGCAGAGAAAGCAAGCAAGCAAGCAAGCAAGCCAGCAAGCCACATGAGCCGTTTACTTTCTCATATGACCTTTTTGGGGGGCTTACTAATTCAATCAAATGAACAAAATATGCATTGAGCTGCAATGCAGTAACAATGTATGATAAATATTCTTATAAATATTGTTATCACTAGTTATATGATTCATTTTTGCTTTATTGAGAGGAATTACAGACGCATTCATATTTCAACTCTGCCACAAAAATCCATCATATCATTTTTTTCAGAAGTAGTTGACCTAAAAAAAAAATAAAGATCAAAATTTGCCTTCCCATAAAAGTGGATCTTGATAAATGCTCTTACCTCATCTTTTGCATGGAATACTAATAAATTATTTCCATCGTTGACTCTGAGAGAAAAGAAAAACAGAGGCAGTCAGTTTCTCATGCTTTGTAAAGAATTCAAGTTAAAGGAGCAATATCTTGGCTAAAATCATCTTTTTGGAGCTTGGAGTCATGTTAAAATGAAAATTCCTCACCAATACATTCACTCATCTTGGAGCATTCCTTGCTCATGCCTCCTCTTTAAGCAGCAGCATCCGAGAAAACAACCGGCTCCTCACTTTGTGATGTCACAAGGTGAGGAGCCACCCCTGTGTTGACTAAACACCCCCCCACTTTCTCAAGGTAGCTGTCCATCATTAATATGCCTCTAGTTAATTGTGGAAAGCTTCAAATAGAATGATAGAGCTCCTTTAACAGATCTCAATGTATGAAAAGACACCATCATCATCCATCTTACTGAAGAATGAAGACGTTCTTCTTTTTCTTGTATCCCAAAGAAGGATCAAAAGAGCAGTTGGAAAGGTCAACCGATGGCTCTCCGTTATATGTTGTGTTGTGATTCCTGGCGTCCTTGTAGAAGGTCAGCTTGCCCTCTTTCAGCACGCAATAGACATTCACCCAGGATTTGCTGAGAAAGATAGAAGATTTGCTTTTATATTCACTTTATGGTTAAGATGACTTCCATACCTGGTGGGGCTTCTCTGCTGAGCTTCGAGATCAGAGCTGGTGGCCTTTTTGCGATACAGGAATCCTTCATTGTGTGCTGTGTGTGACGGCGGCTGGGGCGTCGTCGGGGCGCCGGTGGCCGGAGCCGATCGAGAGCGCCGACTTTCCTCGGGTTCTTTCGGGCGGGGCCTCCTCCTGGGTTTGGGTCGGTCTCGAGCGCGAGGGCGACCGTCAAAGCGTGTGACCGGAGCTGAGAGGCTGCTCGGAGGACGATAAGGTTCTCCTCTGGCCTGATGAAGCACATTTCAGAAAATGACACACAAGGAACTTGCAGCGAGCATTCTGCTTCATTGTAACTTACATGGGCTGCTTCTCGCTCCTGGACTTGTTCTACAATTTCTGCCATTGTGGATCTCTTTTCCCTGCAGTGATAGAAAACAACGTGAGTCAGCCATGAGGATTTTTTATTTTGATATTGTTGGAACCAAAACAAATGTCTTGTAGTTTTTCCACAAAAGCAAACTATTATTTTTTTACATGTACAGATTGGAATTAAAAAAATGTAAGAAATATAATAAAATAAATGTAAAGGGAGTTGGAGTGCTGCTATAATGACTGACTTCAATGTCACACTGACAGTGACCGTTGAACTGTTCAGTCAGCCCGAGCTGGAATGTTAAAGAGTGAGGTCACACAGAGCCCAGGGCATTTTCAAAATTCAATTTTTTCTTTTTTTTAGTCATGCCTTACATTTGTGTGTTAAAGCAAAGGCACGATGCAAATCTGCCCAGGGGTGGCTTGGACTAAGCTTTGGTATTTTTCCAGACATCTCCAAGGACACACTTCTATTTTGCCATAGCTCAAGATAGTGGTGGGAAATACACAAATGGGCTATCAGTGAAAATCCGTCAGGTCCGACCAGTCGACTTACCCTGAGCGTTTGTCAGAGCCATCTTTAACAGAACCCTCCAGGTCACTGGAGTCTTGTTGGTGCAGCCTCTGCTTGCCGCTCCCCTCCTGCTCACTAGACGACTGCCTCTCCAAACGTCTCCGGTAGCGTTCCTGGCGCACGATCATGGGAAGCTCATTCAGCCTGGCTTGGATCTCCTGCTCGCTGGACGTTTGTCTCCCCAGTTTGTATTCCCTCTCTCGTCTCAGGTGGTCCATCTGAGGGTCTGAGCGGCTGCCCCGGGGATCCCTCTGGAGACGGCCGTGGAGTAGGTCCAGTCCTGATTCTGGGCCCATGGTGTCTGCCATGGGGATATCGCCGTACTGTTCCCGCTGGACTCGACTGGCCTCTAGGAGGGGGTTGACAGCCTTGTGGATGTGATTGATCCCGGGTTGCATGAAGTCAGCTTTCAAGTGTTGCCACGCGTAAGCCATTTTCGGGTCCATGATGCCACCGCTAGGCGCCAGGTATCCCGAACTGCCCAGACTTCCGCTGCTGTAGTGATTTTGTGCCAGATAGCCCGAGCTCCCCATTCCTCCTCCACCGGTGTGATAATTCTGAGCGATAAATCCTGAACTCCCTAAATGTGGCTGCGGGGCCAAATATCCTGAACTCCCTAAACTTGGATGTTGTCCCAAGTATCCTGAACTCCCCATATTTTGAGGTTGTGTCAAGTAACCGGAGCTTCCCATATTTTGTTGCGTCAAGTAACCGGAACTTCCCATATTGGGCTGCTGGAGGAAGCCAGGAATGGCTCCACTGCTTTGCTCCTGAGCCAGGTTCCCCGAACTTCCTAAGCGGCCACCGCCCGGATGGCTTTGCATGGCATAGCTGCCACTGCCGCCGGAGCTGCCCACGCAAGCCGCAGACAGTCCGAAGTAGCCAGAGTTCTCAGCACCATCACTTGTTTGGTTGTTTATCACATGGTGAGTGGAAGTGTCTTGTCCTCCACACTTGGAAGTCAGCACTGAAAAAGCAGAGTCACTCCCACCTCCAATGGCTTGATGGTTCATCCCAAGATATGAGGGGTTCACCAATTTTCCACTACCCTGCGGCTCCACACTGTGATAGCCCGATCCGTTTATGACCGGCTTGTAGCTGGCGAGCGACGAGGACAACCTCGGGGTCGGGGCAGCAAGTTCCACGCTGGTCTGTAAGGGCGTGGCTTCTATTTGGGCGTGGACCGTCTGCCTCATGAACGACGGAGTCGAACCGAACGAGGAACCGCCGCCGGGAGTCAGGCAAGATAGCGGGAACATCCGTCGACTGGACAGCGGCGTCTTTTTGTCTTCCTCTTTTTTCTTCTCAGCCTGAAAAATGACGTGGTCATAGCTCATTTGTTTTTTTTTCTGGTGGAATCAAAATAACTGAACAACTTACTGCGGAAAGCTGTCGGAGAGAGCTGAAACGTTCTTTCCAGGTTACAGCAGCTTTGCGGAAGGCTTCGTGGCGAAGGATGAGCTGCTCCACCTCGTCGCTTTGGGCTGGGGTCTGTCCCCCCTCTGGCTGCTTGGAGGTGATTGGAGGCTCCTTTGCCTTCAGCCAGGCTTCGGCCCTTACTGTCTCTTGGGCAAACTGGAATCTCTCATGTTCTGAAGAAGATGAGACGCTACAATTGCCATCATGGTTCATTGGTCTAACATTGTGTTGTATGGAGAAGCAAGCTACTGACTGCGTTGCAAGCGTTCCTGGTGTTTGTCCCACTTCTCAACAAGATCCTTCTGCTTGGCCAGAAGTGCATCCAACTTCTCTTTAATCTGCAAAACGTATGATTAGATCACTTGAGTGCTTGTGTGCTTATGTCATTCATTTTCTTCCATCGCCTGACCTCCTCCGACGCAGGGTTGCCAGCAGCTATGAGGATCTTGCCGAGATCGGCGCACTGCTGGATGGTTTTGCTGCGGCCGTCTATTTTAACTTTCTGCTCGTGGTGTTGTTTCATCATCACCTCCAATGCGGTCAAATCCCTGAAAGGAGAAAACGATGTCGAATGACACATTTGACATACAAACAGTGGACGAGATCTTACCTCGGCTCATCCCATCCAATTTGGCCCATGATGCCTTCCATCCACATGAGATTTTCGCGCACCACTGAGAAGAACTGCACCTTGTCTGTCACGGAGGTGACCTGGACACGACTGGCCTCGCAAGAGCTTAACAGCTCCTTCCAAGCTTCCATCACTTCGTGCTCTTTGACCATAATGGCCTCGGCTTTTTCGCCAGCGTAAATAGTACGCAGCTGTGCGGCGTTCTCCTGGAGTTGTCGTACCTGAACCGAGATAGAACAAAAAAGCTAAGTCCACTAAAAGCAGAATCATAAATGATATGATTAATGTTTTTTTAGAAGAGATGCTAGCACTTGCCTGTGTCACTAACAGTTGAAGGGCATGCTCAAAAGAGTGCATAAGTCTCTGCAGGGTGGCTGGATTGGTGATGTTGGCCTGGCATGCCCTCACCTCTGGCAGCTGCTTCATCTTCCCTGCAATCTGTGCCAAAACCTACAATGCCAGACAGAAGCGCTTTCAAAATATCAGCCAGACAAAAAAAATAAATAAAAAACCCCACACACCTCTTTGCAGTCAGTGAAGAACTTGTGGAGCTGGTGGGATGCGGCCAGCATCTGTCTACGGGTCTCCATCAACTCCAGGAGGTCGGCCCAGGATTCGTTCAGTCCATCCTTCCATTCAGCGATGGTTGCTGCATCCGAATGACCGCAGTCGATCATTTCGTTCACCATTTTGTTAACCTGCTCCATCCGCTGCTGACCAACGCTGTTTGTTTCCGAGGCAAATTTGGTAAACTTTTCTTGAAGTGCCTGGGGGGGGGGTCAATCAATCGATCAATCAATAAATGCTTGGAAACGTATTGGCTATTCCCCGTTTCTCACCGTAACATGCTCCAGGTCTTGGCCAAGATCGGTGGAACTTGCTACAGCCTCACGCTCGGTGATCCATTTCTCTAATTCCTCCACGTCCTTGTTGAGCTGATAAAGCCAGTACTGCTGCTCCAGCTTGACCTTCCGGTGCTCCACCATGTCTTTCAAAGACACATACAGTCTGTCTATGTGGGACTGCTGCTTGGTGATTTGCTCACTGAGGAAAGACAACAAATTCAGTAAAGGTCCGTCCGGTAGGTGAAGAGAAAGTCAAAGGATGAGTCATGTCACACCTCTCTGGGTGTCCGAGCTCGAGCAGCTGCTGGCATTGCTGCGAGAGCATCCCCACGGTCTCTGCATACGTTTCCACCGTCTGCTCTAGAGCTAGGTGAGTCTTCAACAATTGCAGGGTACTCGCCTCATCCTAAAAAAAAGGAGCAGAAAAGCGGCTGAAGTGCACTCACGTGGCGGCTTTACAAATCATTTGACAGACTCCCGGCATTGTCCGTACTGTGCCTTTTTCGTCATTGGCCTGCTGGAGTTTTTGACCTGACAACCAGGACTCCACTTTGGCTGCCTCACTGTAGTATTGTTGAGCCTGGAGTGCAGCATCCAGAATGACACATCGCCTTTCCAGCTCCAACTGCAAGACCTCCCAAAGCTGCCGCACATGGCCGGCCCCTTCACGCACAAACTCCACTTCGGGAGTGCGGAGCGATGCGATAATTCCCGCTCGGTCCAGAACCTCCTCAACGCGAGCTCGCCGCCCTGTCAGCTCCCTCTGGAGAGTCTGGAGAAGATAAATAAAAAAAATCTCAGGTAAATCTCAAGAGCGGTTTGTATAAAAATGTGTCTTTGTGATAGTCACCTGGTTCTTTTTGACATGCTGCTGCACACTCTGAAGATTATTTCCATATTCCTTACATGATGCCAGCGGAAGCCTCTCTTGAATCCAAAGCTATCAAATAACAAAAAGGAGATGAGCAATATTTCCAAATGAGAAGATTCGAAGCCAACCGACCATCTCGTCTTCCAGGTCTTGAGCCACTTGGTGCATCTCTTTGGAAGCCAGCAGGATGCGGCGTCTCTCCTTCAGGGGCTCAATGAGGCGAACAATGCGGGTCTCCACCATGCCTGACTGCTCCGCGCCCTCCTTGTCACCCGCCATCAGACCTCGCTGGGGAAGGCAAACGCCCTGCAAGCTACCCAGTTCCTCAACATCCTTGTAAATGTCACCAAACTGAGACTCCATAGCCTATGCCAAAAGGAAGCAGTCCACTTTTAGTTACAGCAAAGGTTCAATATTCCTTATTGGTGGTGTACTCGCCTGGAATTTCTGGAGCTGCTCATTGAAGGTGGGCAGATGATGCGCCTGCTCGAGTTGGGGGGGCTGGCGCTCCAAGTGGGAGAGCTGGTTGTCCAGGTCCGAGTAGCTTTTCACCGCTGGCTCCGGCTTGTTGTTTTCAAAGAGCTGGCGAGCCTTGGCTTTAGTTGTGTTCTCCAAGTCAGACCAGCACTCCCTGATCTCCTCCAGCTTCTGCTGCACAACTGTGCGCAACTCGGGCTTCTCCTGGATCAGCCCCTGGCCCTCCTAAGAAAAACAGCAATCATTGTTAAAAAAGTTGATTCAAATCATTGCAGTGAGTCTTAAGAGTGAATATGCATTATGTGGATGATTGTCATTTCTTGGCTGAGTGACTCGGAGTTTCACTCCATTAATGTCAGCCGTGGCTTCAAGGGATGCTTCTTATAGGATGAGCCACTGCCACACTCACGACAACATATGGAGAAGATGAACACTGGAAAAATCTCATTATATCATTCAAAACATAGCACGAGAGCTGATGAACCATTGTCATATGCAATTGTTTGGCCTGGGAGGAAAAAAAAAAAGACGCAGTAGCTACATCAATTTGCTTCTGCGGCCAAAAATAAGATGGAATAACACAGCGACCCCCTGCTTGCAGAGATGCAGGGAATGGAGCAAACTTTGGCCTCGGGCTGACCTACAAATCGTGCATGGTAAGTCTAATACACCTTGTTGTGTCCTGTATCTGGGCTTTTTTCTCGCAACATGACCAATTCTGAATCAAAAGATGCAGCATGATCAATGCAGCGGGTGTTTTCTTGCTAGCACAAGCTTATCAACTTATTGACAGGAAACATTGATTCCATCCACTAAAGAGTGAGAGATGAACATTTTTCATTTATGTTTCATGTAACAGTCTTGGTGAAACTTTCCAATGGGAATTTAGGCTAAACTTCATTTTTTAAGCATTGGTTTATTTGTGAATAGTGCTTTATGATTTTGCAGGTTCAAATTGATACACCGACTCTTTTTATGCAGCATTATTTTCCTCAATAGCAAAAGAAGAGTTCATTCTGAGAGAGAGATTCCCATCTCCCTCTAAAAGCGCCATCAATAAAACAAGCTTGATTACATTACAGTTCAAAAATACTTTCTATTCGTACAGTGTGTGCATCTTAACCATTGGCGGTGCAAATGCATAAGAAAAAAAAGATGATAGTATATTTTCTTATACTTTGTACAACATCACATTCTGAAGAGGAATATAACATATACAACAATTTGCAACAACACTGATAAAAATGCTTGCGTTATTCAGGAGCTTTCCAAACTCTAAAGAGCATTCCGGCAGTATATATTCTTTTTTTTTTAAATTGATTTTTATTAAATCTAAAATTCCTTTGACATATACTACATGCAGCTCATCTGATACATTACCAAACAGTAGTAGGGCTTGTCTTCAAGGACCATGGATACAATTAGTTACATCACTATCTCATGAATATTTCATCATGGAGACAACAGTAAATTCATGTATAAAGATCATTACAGTCAATGGAAGCAAGTTAATGATTTAACTAAACACGTCGGCCGGCACATTGTGGGTGAAACGAAAATGCATTTGTATTTCACAATATCATCTGAGATTAGATTGTATCTGATTTTTGCATTCTTTTATTCTTCTAATACAGACCAATAACTGTATGTACGTTAGGAAGCCTTTTCATTCGAAAGTGTCAAATAAGCTAAAAGCTCTTCAGTGCATATATTCTCAAAAGAGATCATCATCCACCGGGAATGCAATTCCTGAATGAAAGTAGCAAAATATTTTGCAACACGTCCAGTGCTAACTTGGCTAATTTACATGTCAATAGCCCACTTTAGCAGAGGACACGTAGCTTGGTAGCAAAGTCGGTAACGGCGTTTTTGTCTTCAACAAATCCCGCCTTTCTATATGAGCGAGGAAAAAATGAAGATTATCTCTATTGATCACTGCTGCCGTGAACGTCGTGTCCCCAAAATCAACTGTGAGCTGAACGGGCTGACGCAATTGTGCTTCTTCTTCTTTTTTTTTTTTTTTTTTAACAATGCTGCACGAGAGGCCAAAGCCATCGTGTCACCTGTGAATGTGAAAAGCAAACATTGCTAACCTTGAGAATGTTATTCAGGATGCCCGCCGCCTTTCCCCAGAAATAAGGCGACGATCAATGAGTGACGACGAGTCTCCCAATTTGGGCTAGCTTCAACTTGGACGTGCATTCTTATTCTGGTGGCACGCACGCACGCACGCATGACACTTCCACCTCACCATGTGACCTCTCTCTCCATCCTGCATCATGGCTCGCTCGCATGTACTCACCTGTTCTATCTTGGCCAGCCATTCCTTGTTCCGGGCCAGTTCTGCCATGAAGGCCTGGTGCTTCAGCCACTTCCTGTGTAGCTTTTGAGCCTCATCTCGCGCCGTGTCTCGGGCCATAAGCATCTTCTCTTCACCCTCTGTCCCAGTCGCTCAGCTAGGGGAGACAAAAATAGCCACCATCAGGAGGCCAACGCTTGAGCCGGCCCTTTCCCTCAGGACGTCCTGCTTGCTTCTTCTACGCACGAGCCACCCTGCTCTCCCCCGGCTCTGCAGGGGCCTGGATACCTGTGCTCTCACCACCCACCCCCACCAGACACTCTTTTTCTGGAGGGGTGAAGAAGGGAAGAAGGAAAAAAAAAAATCAAGATAAGCACCTCAGCAGTGGTAGCAATGGAAGCACTCCAGCCCTTGGTTTGGATGGCCCAGGGTCCTCATGCCCTACTACTTCATCCGTCTTGCGGTCCTGATGCTGCAGTGCCTGCTAGCCAGGAAAGGCAAAAACAACCAGCAAAAAACAAGGAAATGAGCCAATAGCAACGCTGCTGAGGAGTGTCACACACATCCACGATATCTTGCCGGTGGCCACTTGTCTTCTAGCCTCAAAATGTCAATTAAAATCCAAGGGAGGAGAGAAGATGTAGCCACAGAGAAATCTCCCCAGCCGGCGCAAACCTGATCATCCAGCACTTGCTAGTCCTGGTCAATCTATAGTCCTGTCTAGTGAAGCAGTAGACGGGAGGAGGATGAGGAGGAGGAGGAGGAGGAAGAGTTGGAGTGGGAGGAGCAGGGAGAAGAGGATGCAGAGGCAGTGCAGAGGAGGCAGGAGAACATAAGCTATCTGCTCTTGAAATGCATCATTGCTACCGCGCCAATGATGCATGCTGACGTGAGACGGCAGACAACATTCTCGCTTCGCTTCGCCGTCCTCCCGCTAGCCGAGCAGCTCCCGCGCCGTTGGCGCATGCTGCTGCAGTCCTGCCTCTCAGCAACCAATGCTCTGTGTGGGTGCATACGTGTGTGTGTGTGTGTGTGTGTGTGTGTGTGTGCAATCACAATCAGCACTGCAGTGCCAGAGCAGCAAGAGAGAGAGAAGGAGGGAGGGAGGGAGGGAGGGAGAGAGAGGCAGGGCGATAGGGAGAGGCAGGCAGGAAGAGGGAATATAAAAGGGGGAAAACGAGGGAAGAGGTAAAAGATGTTGGGAGGTAGTGATGTGCTGATGAAAGACAGAATGGAGGAAAGAGCCTACGTCACCCTTCAGTGTCACCAGAGACATTTCTCTGCACTAGAAAATGACTGCACTCGGGAGCAGGAGCAGGAGCAGGAGCAGGAGCAGGAGTAGGATTTGGGATGGAGGAGGGGTCATTGTAAAGCAGTCAATGAGAGGGAGCTTGCATGCACACATGAGCAGCTGACTGATTTGGATCAGTGCTCACTCTGCTGCTGCTTGAAGACAGTCTGCAATGGGGGGAGCCCCCCCCCCCTTTTACAAATCCACTCTTATTTAAATTCATCCAGGCCATTGTTTATAAATGTATTTTTTTCTAATTTTGCGCTGTTTATTCATTTCATTTTTTCACTAATTTATTTTATAAAATTAAGAGAGAATTATTTTAGAACTATGTCCATGTGTTTATGGGTCATAAATCAGTGAGTTTAATAGGTTAGGGAAACCAGATGCAGCACAAACATTCTTTATTGTGGAAAAAGGGAAGTGACAGTGTGTTTAAGTAGGGGAATCGGGAGCAGATGTTGGTGATGACCTGATGAGGAACAAAAGTCAGGCAATGAGCGCTGATAGCTATGGGGCGTGGCTGTGAGTGTCATTGACGGGGCGCTGACCATGGTGCTGAAACTGGACTGACCAGTGTACTGAAGCAGCAGAAACGTACACACAATTTTTTTTCGCAGAGCGTAACGTCACGTAACCAAACCTTGAAACCTCCAGTCTGTGGAGAATCCAAAGCTTTTATTTTGGTCAAGTAGAACTTGAGGTATTTTGCAGATGGTAAATACCAAACACGTTTTGTAGCCCACTTACACCATCTAGTGGGGAAAGGTGCATCTTACACCAAGTGGTTGTGAACTGGTATCAAATAGCCTACTTTTTTCAAAATCAACATTTTTTTGTTCTTATTTATTTTATATTTGCCCAAAGTATGGCAAACATTAAAAAAACATGCATTTGCACAGTCAGGGGGCGCCATTTTAAATATTGTGTGGGAACCAGCCTACAGACAGTTAACCTTGACCACATGTTCCGACACTGCGAATGGGCCCTTTAATGATAACCCAGTGTAATGACTGACTTCTCTGCGGAAAGAATGTCCAACGGACATATGAGAACTTTTTTCAATGCAAAGCTTCCGAAGTGCAAAAGGAGTTGAAAGAACCCATGGTGTCTTCATTGCCATGTGCAACCAAATCAAACAATCACTGCCCTTGCATTTGCACTTTTCCTCCAGTAAATCGAGCCGGAATGATTCATAACGTGATTGAGGAAGCATGGCGACATTCCTTTGCAGAGGAAACGGTTAAACGTGTCATGACATCAGATCTGCATGACATAAATCAACAAGAGAGCTTTACAATAATGTTCGACTAACAGCTAGATTAGAGAGTGCACGGCTGTCACTGACCCAAACATTAGTTTTGTTTTTGAACACCTTACGTTTATGAGCTTACTGACAAAAAGGTCGAATTAGTCTCATCAGTTATTTGTTTAAACAGAGACCAAAAAGATCCTCAAAACATGGAGACAAAAGATTAATTCATATATATATTATTATGCATATAATTATTATTATATTTTAACTACCGTACAGCTAACCACTGTGAAATAAGCATTAAAATAAAAAGTGCTCTTAAATAGGCTAATTACAAAAGTCACACAAATACCACTAGATGACAGTATTGCTTTGCAAAGACTTACATGCATACATATGTTGACAGACATTTTATAGAGGTGAGAAAATTCCTTGCAATAGGCAAAAACACGCATTAACATACCAGCGCAAAGCCAAGGCTAGGCGAACCCAGACCTTAGTCGCTTATTAGCCCTAACTACCCCCTTTGGTAATATACATCCACGTTTGGCACACAGACCTCTAATAACAAACGGATAACAACCAGTCATTATTGGGGCTTGAGCGGGAGATTTACAAATTCAGTGGCAATGGGCAGGTAGCCCTTCCTTGAAAATGGTTATCCCATCACTAGTGAGCTGAGTTGTGTGATCAAATCTTGTGATTTATTTCTGGCGGCTGATAATTACTGGTGTGTTGTCGTCACCTGTCAAAAAGGAACGAGAGTCCGACGGTCGGTCGGCGCGGTCCTTACGACACCGCGGTCAATCTCAAATGTTTGCAAAAGCCATAAATCCATAGCATGTGATAAAAGCTGAACATTTCAAAAGGTTCGGGAGATTTAAGGTATGTCAAAAATCAGCAGGGTCATTTGTAGGTAAGTACGTAAGTATGTTTTTTTTTTTTTTTTTTTTTACATACACACAACGGTATTATTAGAAGTCAAGACTTGTGCTTAAAAAATTTGTAGTCAATTAAAAAAAAAAAACATTATTGATATATTTTTTTTTACACGCTCTCCGCCTTCACAAAGACATTATTAGAAGAGAAGACTTAAATAATTGGTCGTCAATGAAAAGAATCAAAACACATTATATTGAAGAGTAACAGGTTCTGGAAGACAGACGGCCTCAGCCATCAGCAATTACAGGTTCCAATGTGGCCTTGTTTTGCTTTGAAGTTGAGGCTCTGCTCGCCTGCCTCATTGTCCTGAGGTGCTGCCCAAGCCTGATTTATGAGGATGGTTTTCACGGAGGATACTCTAAATTACATGCCCTCTTAAACCTGAGGGGGGGGAAGCTCATTGCTCTTGAGACGTCTAATTGCAAGACAAATCCAACCTGTGTTAGATAAGACAGTTCCCAGAGACAAAAGGGGAAAGAAAAGTGTTTCGGGTGGCTCATGTTGTACAATGAATGACATCTTCTTGCTTTTGATACAAATGACAAAGTTTTGCACATTTAAAACGATAAAGACAACTCAGGAAAAAAGTTCCTGGATTCATATGTTTTGTTTACGCTGCGACGCAAGTGTTGAAACTTGTAAGGGATGTGAGGGAGAGTCAGAGGAGGAGGAGGTGGCGACAATGCCATTTGGCTGGAGGCTACTCATAAACCCGGAGAGGGAGAGAGTGCACCATTCCTCACAGGTGACTGTACCATGTGACTTCAGGAGCGTTAAAAAGCCAGCCAGCCAGCCCGTCCCGTGCAAGAACCAGAGGAGTCGGAAAGAAGAGCGTCACAGGGCTGTCGGCACAGCAGCAGCAAACACCGACAGCCCAGAGATTTCTTTTCCATAGCTCCAACCGGTGTCCACAATGAGCTGCAGCAGCATCGCAGAGTCGGAGTTTTCCGAGGAGGAATCGGACCTCGGCGCACTTGGCCAAGGAGAGGACCGAGCGAGTCCGAAGACGCCCTTTGGAGACAGCGAGAGCTCAACGAGCAGCCCCGGTGACCCGGAGGAAGGCCAGAGCAAAAAGCGCTTGAGGCCAGTCCGCTCCAAAGCTCGACGGGTGGCGGCCAACGTCCGTGAGAGGAAACGCATCATGGACTACAACCAGGCCTTCAATGCTCTTCGTGTGGCTTTGAATCACGACCTGAGCGGCAAACGACTCTCAAAGATCGCCACGCTGCAAAGGGCCATCAATCGCATCTCCGCTCTCTCCGTATTCCTGAGCACGAACCCTCCGAGCAAGCCTTGCGCCCATCGGGAGTGCGACCGCTCACCGGCGGCGGCGGCCATGACGGCATCTCGACTTGATGCCATCCCTCATCTGGAGCATCAGAGTTACGTTCCGTGGCACGCGTCCATCTCCCAGCAGATGCAGCCCCGAGAGGGCCTTTACGTGGATAACGTTGCTTCGTCATGTCCCCCTTCACCGCACTACCCTTGCTATCCGCCGGAGGGACAGCTCTATGGTGGCCATTGTGGCGGCCATCCGCCCAGCCCTCTGCCCGGAATGTGGGGCTCCTGCACCCAAGCGTGCATTGACACTTTTGTGGAGCCGTCTCCAGCATTGGGACGTCCCTGGCAGATGAACTATTTGCAGGAGTTTGAGCACAAGCTCTCTGCGGGATCAGACACACTGCTGTGAACATTGTTGGACAGTTGAATGATTTTAGGGGGAGAGGTTCATTATTTGCTTTTGTTTGTTTCATTCTGCTGATTTAATCAACTCAGTATTAAAATTCAGTCCAGGTCAGCGTCTTTTACAGACTATAACGCACACTTAAAATCCTTTTCTTAAAAATCAATAGTGCACGTAGACCTATAAGCAGGTGCACAGATTTGAAAAATGTGAAAAATATGGTGAATAAATTCACAGTGGTCATATGCAGATTGAAAATTCCAAAAGAATATTTCACTCTCCATTTGTTTCTCATTGAGTGTTGAAGATCCGCACAAGTGTATTTGTGCTACACTGTTATGTAAGAATCACAACCATTTTTAAAAATATTTATTTACTCTTTTGGCCTAAAAGCTGTGACTGTCTATATATATTGTTTGTATATTTTTAAAGTCATTTTAAAAACTTCCAAATTAAATGCTCATACTATATGACTCCTGTGTTCATTTATATGATTGGGTTATCGTTACTTTACGCACAACTCAAATAGAGCGTTCCATGTGTGCAAGGAATGGGTGTGTATTTGTGTGTGTGTGTGTGTGTGTGTGTGTTTGATTATAGCCTAAGGTCAGCAGCCTTGACTATTCCGTGTCTGCGATGACAGAGGTCCTTCACTCGTTTGAAAAATGTCCTTGCAAGTCCATTCTTGTCATTTTTCTTGGCAAAAGTCAACCAAAGAATAAGAGTATAGGTCAACCTGCGATACAGCATCTTTTTAGACTCAGTTCCTCAGGAAATTCCGGTTCCACGTACAAATTAAACAAGAGGAAGAAATTAAAAGAGCATCATTCCCCTCCCAGTTGGACTTTGTCAGTCCAAAAAATGTTTTCCCTGCCAAGTAGCATGCCATGAAGATAGAAGGAGCGACAGATTTATGTGGGTTCAGGAAGGAAAAGCGAGCGAGCCCCATCATCAGTGTGGTGAAATCCCCTGTACTGGCCCGAAGGTACCAATAAAGTTGATTTTTTTCTTGTTGTTCTTTTTTGAAACAGCTCCCAACAACTGAAAGAAGAACAGCAACAAGCTTGAAGGTGGAAGAGCAGAAGGAAAGGGAAGGAGAGATAAACCACGAGGAGGAGTGGAGTGATAGGAAGAGGAAACATAAAAAAGGAGAGTGACTTCAGTTTTTGACTGTAGTTCAACAGACGTGAATCAATGGGAAAACTTGACTCACCAGTGCGAGACGATGTGGGGAGGGGAGCTTTCAATGACAGCATGTCTTGTTCTACTCCCTTTTTGGCACATCACAGTCGCTGCACTGCCTCTTTCTGATCTTGTCTGGCTCTGGAGATCTTTAATCAAAGATACAATCACAGTATCATGCGGTGGAAATGAACGCAATAAAAGGATTTTCATATTCGTGCATTCTGTTTTACACATCAACATAATTGGATTTTTTTTTTTACTACAAGTTGCTCTAAATTTGTTATCTCCACTGACAGCAGGCACTTGCTTTATTGTCACTTAAGTGTAATCTTTTGCAGTTGAGCCTTGGCAGCGTAATGCAAACAGGAACAGAGGCGGCAAATTGAGGAGCAACATTTTCATTTTAAAGAGGATTTTTTTTCACAGGTTTTTCCTGGGGAATTGTACGGAATAACATTATTCATATGAATATACATATATATATATTTTTTTTTCATGTGGACTTGTGAGTCAACCTAGAAGTTACCTCAGCTCTCCAACAAATGAATGGAGTGTGCCAATGATGCATCTTTTTCTCAGACAGACAGACAGACAGACAGACAGAGCCGCCTCCTCAACACCTCTGGCTGTCAAACCGATGGATAAGAAAACAAGCAAAGATGAGAGAAATGATGCAAAGACACAAGCGTGTGCTTGCGTGATAATGGGATGAGTCAGCCCCAAGAGTGAAGATGCATGTATGCTCTCCATACGTGCACACACACACACTCACAAACACCATGACATCACTACTTATCTGCCTCTTATAAAGATAAAAATGTTTTTATTTTCGTCCCTAGCAGTCTCAGTAATGTGACATTTTTCTTTTCACTACTGTATCAGTTAGATATTCCCTTTCATTTATTGTTTTTCATTGTTGCACACTTATCATGGAAAATTCTCACCCTGTAAATGTTCAAATGTTATCGCTGCCATTTTCCAACTAATGAAACAAGTTGTAGCTTGTTCTTTTATTGGGCTGTCTGACTTCACAGAGCAGCAGGCAGTATCATAAGCAAACACTAGATGGAAACACTGGACCACAATAAGAAAGATTTTTTTTTTTCCAAACTCCTGTCAGGTTTATATAGTGCCAAGAAAAAAAAAAAGACTATATACGTATATAACCATTTAAGTGAAAGTGAATTCTTTCCTTCTCCCACTATTTTAACATCAGTGTCATGCTTGCCCCTCGGCTTTAAAACCTTAAGCAGGACACTGAGGCTCCATCAAGTGACTTACTTAACAGAGGGTGCCTAAATAATTACAATAAATGGTTCCCTTCTGCGCCTATCTGTTCCCATATACCAGGCCCCATCTCAGGAATATAAAACGACACCTTGTTAAGTAATTGGATGACTACTTGCGCCACGCTGTCTTTAATTATTCTGGGGTTTTTTTCCCTTCTACTTCTAATCAGCCTCTGACAAATAGATTTTTCCAACTAGATTGGTTTTGAACGCCTGTGCATAAAATTATTTATTTATTCAACCTGACAGAATAGATGGGTGGAAAGCTAAAAAGTCTATGTGATTTAAGTCCAAGCAATCACATTTTTTTTCTTTCTTTTTGCTCACAAATTACACAAGTAATGAATAAACGTCGTCCAAATCTTTGGAGTATTGAACCGATGCTGCTGTTTTCAATCACAACCTCAATTTTTTTTTATGCTTTTATCCGATTCATCCTCTGGGTTTACGTGTCAGTCTTACTGGGTTTTACTCTACAGTAGTTTCCTTTTCACTGAGATGTTCTTTTTGCTTGTAATGCCACTGAAATTCGGTAATTGAACCATTTCTCTTTTCCAAGCTTGAGACAGATAGGGCAATTATTGAAATGGAAACGACGTGCTAAATGGGACGAATAGGACCTAGCTGTCTAAAGAAGATGGATCAGTACAATGACCATGTTTTTATTTTTGTGTGTGAGATGGTAACATCAAAGAGCAAACATCATTGTCAAGCCATGTTCCAAATGGATCAAAACACCATTAAAATGTCATTATGATTAGCTTACAAAAGGTGACGTGGCAGGTGAGGCACTGACATTAGTCAGATTTCAAATTAATGAGCAAAACAGCGTCACTTATTTGCCATTAAATAAGCAGACTGGCATTAAAAAGAGCTAAACTACATTTTTTTTTTTTTTTACCCCATGCCTAAAGCACATCTTTAATCACTGGCATTGGCCTTCCTAAATTGATTAGATCCCTTGTCGATTGATAGACAGTTTTGGGGAATTTTCATAGCTTAGATTTCATTTAGAGCATAAAGTTTATTTCATGATTGATTATGCATTTAGATGCATTTTGAAGGGCATAAATTAAGAAAAAAAAACCACTAAAAAGGTAAGAACAGTTTTAATTAAAAACAAAACTTTCTTGAACCATTTTAATGAGCCATTTATCTTTGACATCTATAGCCGTCAATGGGAGTGAATGAGTTAGGCTTTTGTATTAGGATATTGGGGTTCAACTCCAGAACTGACCAATATCAACACACAGATAACTAAACAGTAGCAAGAGATTCATCTGGCAGGCAAAACGGTCACACTTTACAAAACGGATGTAAATCACAAAGGATAATCCAACACCCCTTTGAGCAAAAAAAAAAAAATCCGAAACAGCTCTACTCTGTCAGCTTCTTAAAATCCATGATGCAACAATAGAGGCCGGCCCATGACCGCAACACGCACGCATCGTGGATGGGGTTGGTGCTCCTTAAAAGATGAATAGAATACCCCGAAGCTACTCCTAGCGCCATTAACATGCAGTCAGAAAAAGTATAGTTCACACAGGGGTAATGAGGCACGTGTTAACGGCCGGGACCAGCGCACAAGTCTTTCACTTAATGGGGCACTCCAGGGGAGGATCACAAGCCACTAAGGTCCTTATTGTAGAATAACTGCCCCTTTTTTGAGCTGCCCCATTTTTAAAAAGTCTGCGAGAAATTTAAAGCCGATGGGCCACTGGGCTACGTTAGCGTCTTCAGAATAGCAATGAGAAAACACCCAAGGCTCAAATACATAATGCAACAAAAGTAAAAAAAAAAAAAAAAAATCCATGCAATTCAATAAAATATAAGTATTTTAGACATAACAAGTTTTAGGAATTGTATACATATATATATTAGTGCAGCGGTAACAGTATAAACAGTCTGAATAATGCATATCAATATCATCAACAGACACATTTGGTTTTACTTTTGCTGGATTCTACTATCCGAGGAGAAGCTCAGTCTGCTATTTGAATTTTTTGCTGCACTAATATTGGCATGCCGCTTGTTGCACTGCCTTTGGTTCCAGAAAAGAAATTGTTCAGCCACTTTAAAAGTCCCTTGTTTCCTTGAGCAAGGTTCTGCTCCAAAGAAATCACAGGTTTTCTTTTCCTCCATCAAATGATTCGTTTGCAAATATCTATTTTTTTTCAAAGGAAAATGAAAGGAGTCTAAATTGCTGATTTCAACACATTGCAGAGGCCAATGCGATGATGAAGCATGGTCAAATAAATGAGCTGTGGGAGCACTCTTCAAACACGACTTGCTATCTTGCTGCTTCACTGGCACTCACACAAATTGAGGTTTGAAAGTCGCGCCCCATGAGAAGTGTCCAGATCACATTTCCTCTCTTTGTTTATATGACGTGAGCCAACATGATTAGATATTGCTCCAAGACCTCCCTCCCAATTGCTTGTAGTCACTTAACTCCCATTTATCACTTCAGATATTAGTTTGGCCTTCTTGTCATTACATTGAACTCCTCAAAGGTAATCAGTCTGAAGCTTGTGCCTGAAGAAAGCAGCAAGCTGAGTGATTGATGCTGGAATGAAACAAGACATTAAACAAAGAGTAAGTGTGTGTGGGGGGTGTAAAAAAAAAAAAAAGAACAACAAAAGGTTTGCCATGTGTGGAGCAGCAAAGCAGGAGCTCATTGTTTAATGGGCTGAAAGTGCTGCCTCTGTCGTTGTGTGGGAGAACAAAGACAATACAGTACCATTTTTCTTGGCCATCTTCTCGGACATCCCAGATGGTAAAATGAGACTAGGAGCCAGTGTTTGATTTGAAAGAGAAAATGTGCAGCTCTGACCACGCTTCATCTGCTTGCTTATTTCTACATGTACGAGGAGATGCCGAGCACAGATTGGGGAAAGGAACGCAAGTTCCTTTCAAGAAAATCAAAGTAAGTGTCGGTGATCAAATCACGCTGCATCCCAAAAACTTCATTTGCACAAAGACATCAATACCAATGATTTCAAATCTCACCAATCCATTTGGGCACAAATCGCCTGCTCATTTGCTCCAAATTCTATTAATGTTGTGTTTTGCCCTTGGTGAACAGTCAAATGCAAATGAAGTGCAAATGTTGTAATACAGTGAAATCAGTCACACAGGAAAGCGCAGCAGATAAGAGATCCCGAGTCTTTTCATTCTGACGAGTGAGTGTGAAGATGACCTTTGAGAGAAGCAGGAGGACCGAGGGATGGTGGGGTGGGTAGGTGGGTGGCTGCATCATTATAACCTTGACTGACAAGTAATGTTCTGTTTTGCATGGGCACACTCTGAACCCAAAAAAAAATGTTGGTGAAGCGATCAGAAGGGCTTCTCTATGAATTACAGGAGGGATTTTCTGCTAATGGTGCCTGCAGCAAAATTAATCTCCTTTGAAATTTGAATTCCTCAATTTGTGTACTGGCTCTTAAGAGTCACACTAAGGCTTTGATGTAATCATTGCAAAAGCGTTTGGGAGCTTATGTAGCCCCCAGTTTGCTCATCATGCTCAGAAAATACCAAGGAGTAAGCACACACACCTTTTTTTTTCTTCTTCTTCTTCTTCACCGGTGCCTGGCTGACTAATTGAAATGTCTATGCTGTGCTGTAGCCCAAGAACATGGCTGATTTAGCGACAGTCATAAAACTCAACCCCACTCATAAAAATAGACTGAGGGGAAAAAATAAGCCGCTTGTTGCTGTTTGTCTCTCTCACTAAGTAATTATTTTTCCTGTCTTCCCTTAGTGTTTCTTGTTCTTTAAAGTGAAGAAGCACGCAAATACAGATGGCCACAGGGAAAATTAATTTCTATTTCCAACAGGTTATCAACTGGCTAAAGTAAGTGGAATGTGTTTTTGTTCAGCGAGGAGACGAGATTATTCTTCTGGTCCTGCAGCTACTTTCAAAGGTGAAGTCGACAAAAAGAGATTCAAGAATCGCTTATTGACCATTCATTTTATATTCCACATGGTATATATATATTCCACATTGTATCAAAAGAGCAGTCAAGCATGGCACCTGAATGCCAAAAGCAAATCCTCGGACTCAGTCAGACCTGTTCGTTCTTCCTTGCTGGTGAAAAGGTTGTGCGCTTTCAAAAGGAGCCGCGACAAAAACAAACATAAAAACAATTTGCAACGGATGCACACCAGTGAAGATAAAGATAAAGTTGGCAGAACTCAAATTGTTTTTGAGAAATGAAATATGGGAAAACAGTCCCCACATACATATTCACTTTAGATCTTAGACATCTATGGGTGTCATTGGCAGTGAATGGGTTAAGAAGCGGATGGGCAGGCTGAAAGAGAAAATTCTCGGCAAGACGGGAGTGGAGAGTTCAGGAGGCGAAAAGGAAAGTTGCTGCGAGGTAGGTAATCCCCAGTAGACGTAGCAGCGTGTTTAGAAGACATAGGAGGGTCAACAACAACCTCACAAGGAGTAAAAGAAGTGAGCTTATCTTTGAAGCTGGCAGTGGGAGCTGCAGGAACCAGGTGGAAGCAGGAACCACAAAGTAGGCCAGGCTCGCCTAGCCACAGACAACATTCAAAAACACAAACGGGAAGGAAAATAATTGAATTGTATCCAGCCTGCATTTCATATGTTTGTCGTGACTGGATGCCGTCCTTGCCCATTCAATCAAAATGCTTCTTCGACATGCGCCAGGTTTTAATGACTTGCTTCGGGGTGATTATTACAATGAGCGCAGGCTTTCGCAAAGCACTAATGGCGTGCTTCACAGAAGCTATTAAAGAATACAATTTGCAATGTTTTGTAATTGCGGCACCTCGTGTTTTCTCCCGTGTGTTTACACAGGCCATCGCCAATCTTTTGTTTGTTTCTCGCTGCACATAAATCAACCATGGAAACAAATTTGGGATGTTTCCATCCTTTCTATCGCTGACTACTATTGTCTGAAATGCAAATTGGAATGACCATGCATGAAATAATAGGCGTGAAAAGGAAACACGGTTGAAAGCCCAGGTCTTGCACTCTTAGCGTGACAGCAATCGATGGATTAAAAGAGCAGGAAATGAGCTAATGGATGTTGGATAAGATGGGAAAAGGGAACCTGGCCAGGATAACATTGGACTATGCACAAGATAAGAAAGAGGCGGCATGAATAGAGAGAGGGCATTGTCCTGACAAGACTTCTTTTTTAACTCATTCACTGCCAGCCCAGTTCAGATCTTAGACGTCTGTCTATGGGCGTCACTGGTAGTGAATGGGTGAAAGAGAAAAGGATGCTCAAATGCCGTTAGCAGGCAAGTGATACAAATCTCAAAGAAGAGAAGAAAGATGCGGTCCAGTCACCTTCGGCAATGGTAGAAATCCCGGAAGGGGGCCAACAAGATGCTGAATAGCAGTTTTGAAGATAGACGGATATGTTTATCACTTCAGGCTCTCCTCTTTCAGACGTGTGCTAGTTGCAGGGTGTGCAATTATTCAAGAGGATTTTTTTTTTTTTTTTTTGCTCGCTTCAGACCTGTATCCTTACATCTTTGTGAAATAAAAGCAAGCCAAGAGTTTTATGTCGTTGTTTACCCTCGATCATCAACCGAATCTTTAGGGTGTTGTGACAAAGGGAAGCGCTCTGCTGAATTTTAGAATCGTTGAATAGAATAATTGTGATTTCCATATGGCAGTTGCCATGCAGCCTTGCACCTGCTCATCACAAAGTCATCTTGCAAGCTTTTACTAGAAGAAGGTATGTGGGCAGTGAGTAATGGGCAACCGCTTTAGCAACCTAATTCATCCTTAGCAACTGCAATCTTCACAGACTCTTGTCTCATCACTATGGGACACCGAGTGGCCTACCAAAATACCTGCGATCTCGACAAATGAGTCAAGAGCACGTTACACAACCACACTTTGTGCAAAATACTTTTACCAACTGATACAACCAAAATTTTCCCAACGGGCTAATATATAAAAGCACATTTTATTTTTGTGACCCCTTACAAAAATGTGTCTCAAATGACAGGAAGGACTGGCAGTAGATATAAATAAATATAATTTAAAAAAAAAAGATGCGGTTAGATAATGAGGTATTGTGCTGCAGGAAGAGACTGAAACATGAGTCCGTCTCATCTACAGCGATCAATGTCTATGAGCAAGAGTTTCAAGGGAGCAACTTGAAACAGATGAAAATATGCATGATGATAAAAAAATAGCTACCTTGAGTGGAGAGAGGAGACAAGAACATACGCAAATGCCATGAAAGCAAATGGACAAGTTGTCAGTGAATTTCTCTGTCCATCAACAGGCTAATGTGTGCTGCACTTGGATTATCAAGAACATAAAGCACAAAACGTCATATGAAATCATGACACGGAAGCATCAAAAGGCTTGAAGTCAGTGAACAAAGCAAGTGCGTCAGCATAGAGGGCATCAAAGGAGAAAGTCAAACTTGAGCTGTCTTTCTTTTCTGCTTTTTTTTTTAGACACTTATTCAAAAAGAAAGACAAGCATGAAGCATGACGCATGAACAAGGGCAATTCACAGGCGAGAGTGGAACAGTGTGGCGTTTCAGTGCCATGCCGGTTGGAGTCAATGCAATTTTGAGCCAGAAGATGGCCGGGAGCTATGTGGATGACAAGCGTTGGCTCTCTTAAGCAGTGTTTAGTACGCTTACTGTTTTATATTCATGTTTCGGCCTCACAATTTCCAGCTCTATTTAATTATATTATAAATAAAGTGGTACTGGTTGTGTGAAAAAGCTTTCTGGCAACTTTCAAGGTGCCCTTAAGGCCCATATGTGTGGCTGCATGTAACATTAACGTGTGAAGAGAATTTCCTCGGGGGGATGGAACAAGAAAACCAACAACAAATACATCATTCACTTTTTAACATCCATCAATAAGACAGCGAGAAGACCTCACACTGACTTGAGGGTAAAATTCCCCTTACAGCATCCCCACTTTCTTCAGATGTGTTCTGCTCCCGCCCGCCTGGAACAAATTAACATTTGAAAACCTTCCACTAAATCCATGCACGGATAGTTAGAGACACCACGCCAGGCTATATTGCTTTTTAAAGGCTTAGTTTGAAGGTCAATCAGCCGTGATCACACGCTTTGCTCGTCACTCTTTGATTTGATCTCTTGGCGCATAAGAGGCACTGTCCGTAGTGCTGAAATATAAAGACGCCAACTGGGTCACACATGGTTGACCGAGACCCAATGCGTCAGCTGTGACTCATTGAGTGCACTCTTTGTGCTTCACCTAAACTATCATCGCAAACCATTCATGATTTTTTTTTTTTTTTTTTAGAGGCAGCATCTCAGCAATTGACGTTTGTCTTCATTTACTTCCACCAAGTCAATTGTCTTTCCAACATTTAAGTACGCTTGAGGTATTTATTCCCCCCTCTTGTACAGTGAAGCCGCCGCGATGCGCGCACATCATCAATGCAAATCAAACTGGCTCCCTCCAGACACACACACACACACACACACACACACACACACACACACACACACACACACACGGACGAGCGGTACAGTACATTCTATCACCGTGTAAACGTCTCAGAGTGCGTGAGAGCAAGCGGGCGAGGGAGAGAGAAAGCCAGGAAGAGCGAGAGAGCGCGAGAGAGGGAGATTATATAAAAGCAGCTTTGGGAACGCTGGCGAGCTGAGGTGACCGGAGGGAGGGAGGGAGGGAGGCAGGACGGCCATAACCCGTGAAAGAAAGTGATCGCTGCTCTTGGTGCATACACGCTAGTGAAGGTAAGCTTCAAACATTCTCTCATGTAACTACGTAGTGGGCAAGTGTGAGATTGCAGACCTTGGATGATTTCATATGTGACGTGTTCGGGCTCCCGTCATTGCTACCGCTTGAACAAAGCAGGGAAGGATGAAGATATCAGGTGATGGAACGCATTCCAATGTGGAGTTGAAGCTAACTTGTTCAGCAAACTGTTGCTTGTGTTCTCTGGAGCACCGCACCCCTCGACGTTTTTTCTGGGTGCAGTGTGAGGCAGGGAGACCACTGAGACCTCTTTTGGTCACACAAAAAAGTGAAACAGAAGAGTCTTTTGAAAGTGACCATCATTTATCAAACGCACGTCTTGAGCATCTCGACTACAAATCATGTTTGGAGATATTACGAAATTGATTTTTTTGAATATATGGTGTCATTTCCGAGTCTTAGATTGCAGAGATCGTGTTGGTAAAATACACTGCTGCAAATAAATGGAACATCTGCACTGAAAGATAATCCAGATTAAAAATGCTATCAAAGGTTAATGAAACAGCAGCATCCAATAGAATGCAGGCTCAGAAATTGCAAAAGAAAACAAATCAATGCAATAATAACTTTCCAGACTGGGTTATGAATGAGAGACAAAGATGAGAAGTGCAAAAACTCACCAGATGTTGCATGATGCTGCATGATGCTGAAAGACACAAATGAAAAAAATTTAGACTGTGTGACAAATATGTTTTTACATGATGTGCATGTGTCCAAGGGTCTCCCCGGAGTCAGTGACCACAAAGGGGGATATTAAATCCCTCTCTGCTGTGACGCATCCAATTGTTGGACTCTGTGCCAACGACGGACCGAGACTAAATGCCTGCGACGTTGCCAAAAGCTGCAGCTCCTGCCAAGATTATGAAGTAGGTTACTAGATGTGTCATTCTGGCGGCACCTAATCCATAAAATGGCCCTCCTTTTTGATGAGAGACTGTAACCGGAGCGGGCATGGCGGCGGCGGCGGTGCTGCTCTCCAGACTGCACTGCCCCTTGAAGCAGGCTCAGATGTTACTGTTGTGCCTGGGAATCGCCTATCTCATGGCAGGCAGCGTTCTGCTCATGCACCGCTCCAACGTTCGAGTGGGCCAGCCAACAAGCCTCCTGGCGCTTCCTCCCTTGCTGTCGCTGGTGGCTCCTCCGACCACCCTCCAGACTGCAGGCTCGGGCCTGAGGATACGCTCCAGATGGGCTACGGTGCAGTTTGCATCTGGCGCTGGTATGAAGGTGGGACGCCACTGGCCTTCTCCAAGCCCGGGAGTCCAACACCTGCATCGCCACTGGTTTCACGCGATATCACCAGAGAGCTCGGAGAATGCGGCTCCTGTCCGAAAGAAGCCCAGCCATAAAGGTACCGACATCCATCCATCCAACCGTCCGTCCATCATCACGTCCATCCATCCATCCATCCATCCATCCATCCATCCATCCATCCATCCATCCATCCATCCATCCATCCATCCATCCATAATTCCGTTGCATTAACAAAAAGCGCACCTTTGTCGTTTTGTCAAACCTTACACTGGTTTACAGTCGAAAACACGCAACGGAAGAGAAGATGCATGGCATTTAAATATCATCAGACTGCTGAATAATGTATGAAGGTGAAAACCTACACAATTATCGTATATACTTGTGTCTGACTGTGAAGATAGCCTGAGGCTGCGGTAAGACAAGGAGCACACGTCATACCTTCACAGCAGACTTCATTGTTCATTCATGAGCAGATAATCATGACCTGAGAACATTTAGAACACTTTACAGACGCAGAGGCTTTCCATCTTTTAGATTGGAATCCTCACAGTGACTCTGAAAGTATGTCACCGCTGGATTTAAAACATATATACATTTGTAATTAGCCCTCACAAGGGCTGCTATGGCCCATGAATTATGCATATGGCTAAGATATGCAAAAAGTCTCATGGAATTTTATACACACGCACACATTTATGTACACATATCTTTTTCCAATATCGAGCTGGTACATTTATATACCATCAGATTTCTTTCCTTGCCCATCAGTGCTTTGACTATTTTAGCTGAGACGACGAATACAGTGGAAATGACCTCCAATGAGAAATGTTCTCTCCTGGCTCATTCTTAAAAAGCAACACACATGAGCTCCTAAACCATTTTTATTTTCAAGAGAATACACAATTATCTAGTCACTAAGGAGTAATACAGATGAAAAATGTTGAGCGCTGGAAAGAGATCAGTTTTAATAAGTGCCATCTGGCAGAGGTTCTTATAAAACAAGTATAACTCCAACACAGTCTTTAATTACACAGATCCATTGTAGTTTGGAAGGGAAATTGCCAGAGGAAAAAAAACAAAGTAAGCCACTCTTATGTCAGTACCTTTTACTACAACTTTAAACAATATGTCTTCATTTATCATTGGCAGGTACCATTAATATACACCAGTTGGAAAAAAAAAACGGAATTTCTAATAAATGGGCTTAAGAAACATAAGGACAAATAAAATAAAACAATAAATCATGAATAATGAAGAATTAAAATAAGAATTAAAAGTCAACCTCTATTTGTAGACTGAAGAAAAAGAAGAATAAAAGAGGAATGCATCATTGGTTTCCTTGAAAAGCACCACAGAGTGCATCTTTAGGATAATGAGGAATAATAAGTGGATAGTTGGCCTGGCTCTCATGCTGGGATCGCAAAGTTTGTCAAGTCTCTGCTGGTTACCTGGCAACCTCACTGCAACAAGAAGAATGCTGCAAGGCTAAAACTTTGAGTCATCCCCACATGACCCCCATCACATTTGATTTCACAAACTCGAGATGAAAAGATAATTTATGCATTTCAATAACAATACCGGGGGAGTGATTCCACGCCATTAAAATGTGTCAAGTAAGTGCGAGAAGACATCATTCTTCAACTAACAATCTGCCAGAACTGGTTTTATGTTAAGACACTCATGCATAAAAATAAGTGCATTGGCATTTCGTGCACACAATGGCAGGCTCAGAGTAAATCATTTGTCACATATCGGAGTCATCCAGCTTCACGCTGGCTGGAATTAGAGTGCATATGTAGAGGTATTATTTTCCATTTGTTGATACAGGCCAAATCATGTTGTCTGTCTGGCCAAACGCCAAGATTCACTTTACCGAAGCAATGTTTCACTATTCACCGTACGTATATGCTGGCATCAATTTTGAAGAAAGGCCGTTTCGAGTAATTGCGTTATTCTTCTCCTGTTCTTTTTTTACATGAGTAGGCACCAAAGATATCAATCTGATTTTTTTCCTTGCATCACCAACGGTGAGGAATATTAGATAAGCGGTCAACAGCAGCAGAGACGGACGGACGGACGGGAATGTGGGTTGTCCTTTTCCTTGTCATATCCAGCTCTGCCATCTGTCTTAGAATTTAAGAAGGCAGCCCAGTGTCAGAGCCAAGCACACTCATTTTTATTCAGTCCGAGAGTTTGGGCCGCTTCCCTCCATTAAGCCCAGCTGCAAGTGCCTTTGGCTGCTGCTTCGTTTTGATTAAAGCGCCTGCTGTGTGCGTTAGTGAGCTAGCACTCTAACCTAGGCTGATGCATCAACATGCAAGATGCCTCCTCCACCAGTATCTTTTTTAATGCTCTAATGCAGCATCTGCTGGTGTTTCAGATTTTTCTTTTTTTCATTCAAGACCTTGCTGCCAAAGCTTAACACAGTATTAGTAGGCAGCTATGAAGACCTGTCCCAGGTGCTGCCACCCTTGCTTCACCATAAAGTAAATTTGAGATAGTTTATGCTTTTACTGCACAATAAAATGAAACTGAATTCAAACAGTATCAACTCTATGGTCCCCAAGGTTAGCTTGTTTTGTCATTTCTCTTCTTTCAAACGCACTTGGCAGAAAAGATGTGATATAGGTTGGAAGCATAAAAAGAAATCTTTGACATTGAAATTATATTGCAATGCCAATAGCAGTCAGTTATTTAGTGCATATGTATGAATGGGGATATTTTTACCAACTCATAAAAAAAAAAAGAAAATCACCACATTATTCCTGGAATTCTCAATGGAGAAGGACAAATTTGCGGGTAAAGTACTGTGTAGAAGGAAAGATGGAAGGGTGAAGAAAGAGTGGAGGACAAAGAGGAAATTACAAGAGGCCTAACTGGCTGAGAAGTGGCTTGGTTGGCAAGCTCAAGGCTCATGTTGGCCAGCAGCACCAAGCAAGCTGCCGCTGTTTGCTTCCCACTGGGAAGCAGGCAAAGCAGGAGGACACGGTCTTCTCCAAAAAGGATCTACGTTAATGCAGGACGAAAAGACTAGAATCAATTTGACATTTGCAATTTTGTGGAGAAATTTGATGTGAATGCTGAAATATATGCTACACAACAAATTGAGGAATCATTTGTTTTGAAATCAGGGACTAATAAAAACTGTTCAAACGTTTTAAAAAGATGAATAGTAATAAAGCAATATCTTTTTAAAGTGAAGACAATTGGTCATTTTAGTTGATGGACAATTTCTCTTTGCTGGCCACATAAAATGATGTGGCGGGCCGTATCTGGCCCCCGGGCCTTGGCTTTGACACCTGTGTTGTAGATAAACAACCAATGAACTGCCGCTTACTTGGAATGGATTCGTTATTTCAGTACCTGACAACATCTGACAACACAAATCCCCACAATGCGCCAAACAGTATTGCTTGGTCGAAAGTGGGCTTTCAGGTTCCAACATTTTGACTGGCTGCTGATGGGGTCAAGAGCCTTAGTAGGCTACAGAGGATATTTCGAGCAGATTGAATTCATCAATTCCATATAGTGGTGCAAAGATTCAGCGTTGCCACATTCCTACAGCCCACATTTATCTTCAGCAACACCTTTTCGATTTCGTTTTATGTCGGTAGTAAGGGGAGAAAAGAAAAAAAAAAAAGGAAGCTCAAACCGTCGTAGCCTTGAAATCTTAAAAGCAAAAACATCTTAGAAAACAGACTCTCGGGAGACATTCTGAAATAAATTTAAAAGTCAACACGGAATGCATTCCAAGCATCCATCGATGGAAAACAGCAGATACCTCGCCAATGAATAAATTACATAATATATAACGGAAAATGATGATTAAGGGGATATGTAATGAAGTCTTCTGAAGAAACGGAAGAAAAGACACATTTTACTGAGCAAAAAAAAAAATGTGTCTGATCCATATAGGGACCTACATGGGTTGCTTCTCGCACAACACCAGCGAGCGTGCCCTTGGAGGAATTCTGCTTTATGACCTGCGGAAAATGACCAGCTCTCTGTGTCATGACACCTGCTCAGAAAGGTAATGCATTTTTCTTTTCTTTTTTTCCACCAATGAGTGGACAACAGAAGCCTTGCTGTTTGAGTAAATGCTTTGGCTCTCAGGCTCCTTGGTGAAAGCCTCCTGTGTGTTGAGCTAGCGGAGAGCCAGCTGGCTAGATGACAGTAAAAGATGAGGCTGGGTGAAAGAAGCAAATATAAGTTGCAAAAGTAAGAACAGGGGAGCTGCGTGTTTTACACTTTAAAGTGATGACAGCTACAGTGGCTCCACTTGATCCAAAAAAAAATAAAAAATCTAATCTCAGAGCATGATTGCATAATAATGTGGAGAAAAGCAGGTGGATTGCTTCAAAGCAAAATCAGAAAAGGAATGACTCTTTTTAATACCTGCAGATTTGCTGCTGACAACTCAAACAACCAATCAAACCTTAGCCCCTCTTTCACCCCTAATCCACACCGACTCAAATCCTTGCTCGTTAACCGAGCAGGCCAATTACTGCGAGTGGCAAAAAACGAAAAAGTCAAGGCAATTTACGAGAAAGCGTCAAAAGCCAGTATGCAAAGGTCACTTTTGATGAGGTCCTCTGTCTTTGCCCAAGAACAGAGGATAAAGATGGAAAGTGGGGAGAAGAAGTCACAGCAGCCTACACATCACTGGGGACTGACTGCAGCTCAATAAAAAAAGATTGAGAAAAAAAATAAGAAGAAGAATTTGAAGAGGAGTTTTGACAAAGGATGCATTGAAATGATCACAAAAGTGAGCCTGTGTGTGTGTGTGCTGTTAGTGGGTACCAGTTTGCAGGATTGGAGTACGGCGCCGAATGTCACTGTGGCAACAAAATCAATAGCCCGCAGGTTGCCGAGGAAGATTGTAATCTGGCATGTCGGGGTGAAAGGAGCTCTCCTTGTGGCGGAGTGGGGCGTCTCTCCATTTACAAAGTGCAGGAGCAGATGCCTGGTCACAGAAAATGTGAGTCGTTACTTATTCTTTGCACAAAATCAGCACATACAAGATGAAGTGGGTGTGGGGGGGGGGGATCCCCAAAATGTTTACATTTCGGGAATAGGGGCCAGGCTGGAATACGCAAACTCGCCTATAATGGATGTCCATTTTAAATGCATTGATTCACCAAGACGCATTCTCTGAGGGCCTGCACAAAGTACGTCAGTGTCAAATTGCTGACAAAGCAATTCGACAGCAGCTCAGGCTCAGCCTCTCGATCCATCTATTTCCTCAGGCCACCTTTAAATCGTTGAAAAATATGTTCTATCCCTTTTTATCCTCCCGCCGTGCCCATTGAGGATTTATACAAACATGCCGTGGGTATTTTTGTGAGCTGTGGAAATAATTCACAATGATTCCCACCTGGCTGTATTCAGCACGCCGCCATAAATACACTGATTAATACAAACAGTGAAGTTTTATTTTGAAAAGCAAATGGATTTCTGATAGAATGATTGAAACTTGGTTGGTTAGAATTTGTTCTTTTTCAGTTTGATATGACCATTTACTGAGTCAAGTGTAAGGACTTTGCACCCTGAAAGCTAATTCTAAATAATGAGCTCAAATTGGAAATGTCAGTCATAATTATTATTATTATTTTTTTTGCTTGCTTGCTTTTGCTCCAGTCAAGAACGCTCACCACCGAGGCTGCTTCAAATTGGCGAATGCCACGATCAACAACTTCCCTATCCACTCATTTCACACCAATCTAACCACTCAGTCCTGCATCGAGACGTGCACCGACAAGGTTTGACTACATTTATTTCCACATTTCAAACATAACGATTGTAGCAAGCCCTGTATTGCCTATGGCGGACTTCCATCCCAGCATTTGATTTGAAATGAAAATACAATGTCAAATATTTGGTAGCTACTAAATATGCCCCCCAAAGCTGTCTGCATGATTAAAATAAATACGTGTTATCAATGTGCAGGAACATGTGAAAAAATATAAAGGGCACTCAGATGAGTCACGTGAACATTTGTGCGTCTGCTTTGTAGGAGCTCCCGCTTGCTGTGTTCAAGCATCCCCATTGTTTCTGTACTTGGACGTCGTCTCTCTTCAACTTGGACCAGCAATTTGCTAAAAATCGATGTATGGAGAACACGAGCCTGAGCGCCATTAGTAACTCCACGGCAACAACGCTCAGTATGCAGGAGTACTATCAGGTCTATCATACACCTGTCCTTGGTGAGATGTTTAGTAGGGTTGAATTCTTGTAGTATATGCACTCATCAGTTTCTGGTGGCTTATTACTTTGGGGTTAAATTAATTCACCCTGCACTCTTTCAATTTCTTGTAAAACAATCCAGACTCCAGGTGCAAGGAAAGGATGTTTCTACCAAAGAGATCCAGCTCACTTGTGGCTCTCTCCAGTTTCCCCGGTGCCGGCAACACTTGGGTCCGACACCTGATTGAGCTGATGACGGGCTACTACACGGGCAGCTTCTATTTTGACGGCACCTTGTATAGCAGAGGTGGGAATGGCATCATTTCCAATGTCTAAACAGCTGCCTTGCAGATGATCATCTGGCTTGGCTTCTACTTCTGCCAGGTTTCAAAGGAGAGAAAGACTTCTGGCGGAGCGGTCGGAGCATTTGCGTAAAGACTCACGAGAGTGGAAAGAAAGAGATTGAAATGTTCGACTCGGCCATCCTGCTGATTCGAAATCCTTATCGGTCCCTGATGGCTGAATTCAACCGCAAATGTGCTGGACATTTAGGACATGCGTCCGATGAGCAATGGAAAAGCAAAGGTAACTCTTCGTATTGTGAGTTCATTTTTCCATCAGAAGAAATTGTTGTTGTTTGAATCAGGTCCAATTTGTAATGATTTTAATCACGGACAATGGGAGTTAAACACAGACAGAGGGTGATCTAAAACAGCTGGACAAGTTGGCAAGTAAGCAAATGATGGCAGTTGTCTGCTCTAAAGGACAATGCCCATCTGCAAAAATCCTTTTTAGTTTTACAGAGCCAATGTTGCACAGTTGCAGCCTTGAATGAATGCCGGGCCATTCTCCCGAATCTTCCCAGCTTCAGTTGCTAGGCACCAGCTGAGAGCATCTGAGTTCTATACTATTTGTCCTGATGGGACAGTCAATGAGCTACTCTGTTTAGGAAATGAATAGCTGAGATTTATTCTGCTGAAGTTCCAAACACTAAAACAGTGGAAAAGTCCGTTTCCAAAGCAATTAAGAGGTAAGACTATATTTTCCTGGTTCCGATTATTTAGCAACATGAGATCTTCTGGTCTGAAGTGTGCAGAGAGAGAAGAAAATGGTGGCCTTGTCAAGTGCAAAGTAAAAGCAATAACTAGCTCAAAGTGGCTTATCTAGTGACGAGGCCTACCTCGGCCGCCATATTTACAATTTGATGCATCACGCGTGGGGACTTGGCAATGAGTCACATGGCAGCTACAGCTGGCTGCTTGTTTTCCATCTCTGATACTACACAGGAAGTAGGCAAATTCCCAGGACGACTAAAATCCCCCCCCCTTCCCTATCGATCGCTCTCACACAGTACTGTGAGCTTTGAAAATAAGCTCCTATTTTATCCTCTACGCGGCGAGACAAGGACACAAAAAATGAATCATTGTCACTGAAAGAGATATTCATTTGAGTTGCCAGACACGGCAATACCACACACAAAGAAAAATAGCCCGATAGATGTTACCCTCTCCAACGACACGTCAGTACGGAAACGATTATGGAGTCGAGCCCTCCGATTCACAAGTGCAATTAACCGCATGCATGAATTCATGCTGTCCTCCATTCACACCATAAACACTTTTGTTCTAAAAAAAAGTAATTAGCACTGGTGGGAAAATTATTGCAAATAGTGTGGACTGTATGGTTTGAACAGATAAATATTAGAAAGGGCAGTGTGCTGACCATGAGTTGAAATCTTAATTTGGCTTCAAAAAGAAACGCATGAATTAATCATTTCTAAAACATACAGTATTTTGTCTTCATAAGGAATAAAGTCCCGTGGGATTTATGCTTGCAGTTTAGCGCTTTAGGCAATGTAGAACTTTTCAGGACAAAACTTTGCTTGCAATATCTGCCTTAGATGTGGAGCCTGTGGAAAATCAAATAAATAAAACCAATTTGCATCAGAATGATGGGAAATAATAATACATCCAACACACTCAACTGAGCAGAGAGAGAATCTGCATCTCAATCGTTCACCAAAATCACATAACACCAATTTAGACCAGCTCCAAGCTAATCTAAAGTCTAGTCTACTTTCGTTCAGCATCGGAGCGGACATCACGGCGCATCGGTAAACTGGACTGGTGAATTTTATTCAGATTAATCGTTACAAGCATCATAATTCTGACTCATGCAGGCAGCACATTCTGTGCACAAATAGACCAGTCAACTATTTGTCTTTCATGCATTTAATCCACTTAGAACACATTCCCTTGCTCATTATGCAAATGTTCCCGAATCATCCTAAACACTTTTGAAAAAATACATTATGTATTACCATAACAAAGACAAATCACTTCACTTTCATTTGAAATCATTCCACTGTATTTAATAGAAATGAAGCCATTTTACAAAGCAGCACAAGCTAATCAAGAAAAGAAAGAATAAAGAAATGCATTATGTGCTAATGCAATCCTACGATTAAAGTACCCTGTTCAAATATTCTAACATACTGTTGGCTACACAGGTCTTCCAAATGACAACAACACAAAAGCTTTCGCTAACAGTAGCTCAAATGAAAACACGTCACGACATGCATATGAAAAGCTTCCCCTGTGTATCACAATTAAATCACATAAAAGCGGTTATCAAAATGAAGCATCTGTCCAAGCAATCCTGTTCCACTCTTTATTGCAGAATGGCCCGAATTTGTCTCCAGTTACGCCCCCTGGTGGGCATCCCACGCATTGAGTTGGTTGAAGTTTGGACGTCACCTCCACGTGGTCCATTACGAGGAGTTACAGAGGGATCTTCTCCCTCAGCTCCGGCTCATCATGACTTTCCTGAACGTCACCGCGACTGACGAGCGGCTTATCTGTGCTCAGAGTAACCAAGATGGCTACTTTAAACGAGCCCGGCAGTTAACCTTTGACCCGTTTACACCTGACATGAGGCAAATGATCGACACCTTCATTCGTACCGTCGACGAGGCACTACAGAGCAGGAACTTCAGTGGACTTCCGAGAGAATATTTACCCAGATGATGGCATGGAAAATGGAGAGCAAACCACACACAATGGCCAAGTGGTTCTTTGTCAGGCCAGATGTCCTTTGAGTGGAACCAAACGAGAGATTAGAGGAGAAAACAAATCATTTCGGCATCGTACGGTGAACGCCGAAGCCTCTAAGCTGGACCTTTCTGTGAACAACAAATGTAAGGAATGCTAAGAGAGGATTTCACAAGAAGTGTGTGTATGTGGCACCAGAAGTGGATTATCCAGCATAGCGTCAAAAGAATGAGTGTGCAAATTGAAGATGGAAATAGTTCCCTCATCTTCTCTGTCATATTTCCTTTTGTGGTACACCTGCAGAAGATAGCGACAGATCTACATATCTATATCGCTCTCAAATTTGTTACCTGCTGCTGCGCACTCGCAATGCTGTCAAATGCATCTTTTAATTAAAAACCATTTTCATTGCATTGTGAAACTCCAGTTGCTGAAATTGAATGACTGAAGGTATTGATTATCTTCATTTCAGAAGCCCACATCAGCTTGATTCGAAATTCCTTTTCAAACAGACTGCGGCTGATGAAAATAGCAAAACTATGTGAATATATTTTCTTTTTTTTTTAAAATAACATTACAGCTCCAAGAGTGGCTTAGAACGATTACAGTCTGTATCTTTCTTTAAGCCAACCAAAAACACGGACACAAATCCTTTGGAGTGTGAGGAACACACACAACATAAGCTCTTCACGACCATGCCCACCTTTTCGGCAAAACAAAAAAAGGGTCTCAGCAGTTATCTTTATGGGTAGAGGCAGACAGAACTAAGTTGCATCTTTCAGCTTGGAGGCTTATTTGAATTCTCTTATAAACAGGTGTTTTATTCACAGACGGTCGGTCATTTCACAATCAGCTTTGTAGGCAAAGCCCGACCTGAAGCCTCTAAGTCATCTGTCACAAAAACTTCAATGGATTGATATCTTCTGACATTTGAGTGCCACTTTGCTTGGAGTTACTCTCCTCAAGTTGAGGATGCAAAGCATGTGCCATTTGCGTCAAGGTGAAAGCCACACCGGTGAAAGACAAGAGAACACTGGAGAAGGAAGATAAGAGTGCTGCATGATGATCAAGTTAAGTGATCTTCCCTGAGCTTGACGACGTGAGCGAGCAGCAGATGTACAAAGGTGTCTGCATTGTTCCCATCGCTTCACTGTCACCGGTGTAGGACAAAGACATTGGGAACGGAACATTCATTCTAAATCTCTTCGACTTCAATTAGTATTGGTGAAAGAATTACAACTTTGCTTGTCCAGTTGACTACATTAAATCATGATGAATGATTTAACGCCGGGGGAATCGATGGGACTTTAATCATTCGTGTTCTTGTAATTTGGTTGCTTTCCTTCAGCACAAATAGGTAAACAAGGACCAAAAGTCAACACCGTCACATTGTGGTTAACTTTGAATAAATGTAATTGAGCAATTCAGGGCATAGCCAGAATTATTTCAATGGTGAGGATCTTACACAGAAAAATAAAATATATATATATATATATATATATATATATTATGGCATGCCGTTCAGGAAATTAATATTTGAATATATTGAATGAATCTTGAATATATTGAATGAACTTCGGAATATATTGAATGAACCTTGAATATATTGAATGAACTTCGGAATATATTGAATGAACTTCGGAATATATTGAATGAACCTTGAATATATTGAATGAACTTCGGAATATATTGAATGAATTTCGGAATATATTGAATGAACTTCGGAATATATTGAATGAACCTTGAATATATTGAATGAACCTTGAATATATTGAATGAACTTCGGATTATATTGAATGAACCTTGAATATATTGAATGAACCTTGAATATATTGAATGAACTTCGGAATATATTGAATGAACCTTGAATATATTGAATGAACCTTGAATATATTGAATGAATTTCGGAATATATTGAATGAACTTCAGAATATATTGAATGAACTTCGGAATATATTGAATGAACCTTGAATATATTGAACGAACCTTGAATATATTGAATGAACTTCAGAATTTATTGAATGAATTTCGGAATATATTGAATGAACTTCGGAATATATTGAATGAATTTCGGAATATATTGAATGAAACTTGACTGACGTCATCATTGCCGCCATCTTGCACATGCATTTTGTTGCTGCCGCAATTATGAACCAGTCAGCTCGCAATATCGTGTCAGCTATTCTTAGCAATGATGACATTGTCAATGCACTGGCGAGTGCTTGTACCACCCAAAATCCCCCGGAGACACATGCCCAGCAATATCATGCTTTGGACGAAGAAGTCCAGGCTGCTTTTAATCGGGGCGGTTTAATGTCAGACAATATTTTCACGGACCATATTCACGGCTCAACGTGCGGTTTAAATTAACCCTACCTATTCTTACTTCTTCTGTCTTGGGCCCTTTCTAGTGAACGGGCGTAGATTGTTGTGGGGCACTGCTGTGAGGTCGATGGCAAACTGAGGTTGCGATGATTAACAGAAGCCTGGTCTGTTGTGCGCCCAGGTCTGCCCCGATTAAAAGCAGCCTGGATTTCTTCGTCCAAAGTATTATATTGCTGGGCATGTGTCTCCGGGGGATTTTGGGTGGTACAAGCACTCGCCAGTGCATTGACAATTTCATCATTGCTAAGAATAGCTGACACGATATTGCGAGCTGACTGGTTCATAATTGCGGCAGCAACGAAATGCATGTACAAGATGGCGGCAATGATGACGTCAGTCAAGTTTCATTCAATATATTCCGAAGTTCATTCAATATATTCCGAAGTTCATTCAATATATTCCGAAGTTCATTCAATATATTCAAGGTTCATTCAATATATTCCGAAGTTCATTCAATATATTCCGAAGTTCATTCAATATATTCCGAAGTTCATTCAATATATTCCGAAATTCATTCAATATATTCAAGGTTCATTCAATATATTCCGAAGTTCATTCAATATATTCCGAAGTTCATTCAATATATTCAAGGTTCATTCAATATATTCCGAAGTTCATTCAATATATTCCGAAGTTCATTCAATATATTCCGAAATTCATTCAATATATTCTGAAGTTCATTCAATATATTCAAGGTTCGTTCAATATATTCAAGGTTCATTCAATATATTCCGAAATTCATTCAATATATTCAAGGTTCATTCAATATATTCCAATGTTCATTCAATATATTCAAGGTTCATTCAATATATTCCAATGTTCATTCAATATATTCAAGGTTCATTCAATATATTCCGAAATTCATTCAATATATTCCGAAATTCATTCAATATATTCAAGGTTCATTCAATATATTCCGAAGTTCATTCAATATATTCAAGGTTCATTCAATATATTCCGAAGTTCATTCAATATATTCAAGGTTCATTCAATATATTCAAGGTTCATTCAATATATTCCGAAGTTCATTCAATATATTCAAGTTTCATTCAATATATTCCGAAGTTCATTCAATATATTCAAGGTTCATTCAATATATTCCGAAGTTCATTCAATATATTCAAGGTTCATTCAATATATTCAAATATTAATTTCCTGAACGGCATGCTATAATATATATATATATATATATATATATATATATATATATATATATATATATATATATATATATATATATATATATATATATATATATATATATATTTCTAATAATCAAATGGAGTGGAATCAAATAATACTCAAATGAAGCCTTGTAGGCAGTCACATCTCAGGGGGAAAAGAAGTCAAAACAAAGAAGAGCCACAACATTCATTCCATGCAAAAGTTGTTATCCTTCCAATCTAGGAAAAACAACACATTTATCATGGTTGATGCCTGAGATGTCTGTCCAATTTTAACCGAGAAAGCTCCACTTCTACTTGAGGATGCATGTTGCGGCATCTCTCTCTCTCTCGCTCGCTCTCTTCCCTTTTTTATAAACTCTCCCTGGTGAGCCTATTTATTTATTTAGAATGGACTTGACCATGCTCTGTTTAAAGAATAAATCAGAAGTGGTTCACTCGTTATTCAGCACTTCAGGATATACTTTTTCTTACTGAAGTAATTAAAGGAGACCTTTTTACATTTAGTACTTAAAGGCATATTATTCTGAAGTTAGTAAAATATCTACAAAATCCAATGTGTTTTTAATAAAGAATGACAGATTTATGTATTCAGCATACATAAGACTGGATGCATCCAAAACTCAATTTATTTGTGTCGATCTCTAATTATAAATGCCGCTAGGAATTCTTGTCAATTATTCTGTTGACAAACCACTTACAGGAAATGACACACTGAAATATTTATGGAAATCTAATGGAAAGCGATTTTATCATTTTTATGAAAATAACTCTTGATCAATTCAGCCTGCAATAATGATAATTAGTTCATTAGAATTATTTTCACGTTTTGAGTGATTCACTGTCATTCACAGATTTATGTTGATTTTACAAAATCAAAACAAATAAATATGTAGCCCATAATTAAAAAGATTAAATTGATGAAAATAATTCAAAATGAACTACGCCATGCTTACTTTTTGAGTGACAGCGCCACTCTGTGGTGATTCCAGGTATATTTCTATACTCGATTACAATAATAATACATCATTTATATGAACCTAGTCAACAGACAGATTTTATTAAGATAAGACCTTTTATTGTCATGCTCATGAATAAGTTTTTTCTTTTTTTGATTTTATTGGGGTATGCAGAAAACAAAACACACAACATTACTGACATCATTGATTCCTGCGCATAGATAAGAGTTGGCAGGGCACTCAGCGAGACAGAGAGCATCCTTTTTTATTGACATTTGCAAAAACATTGCCGAGGTTACGTTTTATTTCTGAAAAAAACATTTCCAAATGTCAAATGCCTCTCTACAGACTGGAAAAATAATCATCGCCTTTGCACTTGCGTTAAAAAAACACAAAAAGTTGAGTGGTAAAACCTCTCCTTGAGTAAATAAAATCAATTTGCCCTTTCCAGTTGAATTTCATTACCCAAACAAATTCTACCAGACAAGCTAAAAGGTGACACAGAAATGGAAAATGTCACATGTAAACAAGCGTCTCATTTCCCTCCTCCAGACAGGTGTCACCACAATTGACTTTGGGGCCAAATTCAGATGAATCATTTCAAACAAATGCCCATGGAAGATCTAGTCTGGTGTCCAAAGAGAGTCAAAAGTCATCACAGTAAGATAATGAAAAGATTGCTATAGCCTGAAAGCCATCCAACTTGCATGAGACAACTCATTGTGCATAGCGAGCATTATTCACAAATACACAGTGAATTAATGTGCACTTCACCAGAACATTTGCATAAAACCACTGCTGTGACAAGGAACGCTGGAGCCTGTCACATTTGCGTAGGTGCACTTCTGTCACCTGCTGCTGCTAAAGCTCCGTGGGTAACAGTCATGTCACTCTAATGCCTACTGACAGCATGGCAGCCGTTCAAGTTGTCATTTTGTAAACAGAGGAATTGATGCTCACTTGCATTTCTGGAAGATGCACCAGATAAAGTTAGGGGGAAATCCTGTTTTGTTAATATAGAAGAATTGTTGTGTACACGAGACAGGTTTGTCAAAGTGAGAGTCAAAAATTGGATGTGTGCAAGTAAGATTTTATTGTTTTGGTTAAAGCCCTAAAGGTGGCTGCTGTTACAATTTTTTTCTAATTATACTGCTGTCAATGATGATGTATTGTTATTGTTATTATTATTATTAAGTATTATTATTATTATTATTATTATTAGGCAAAGTGAACTTTTCCAATGTACCACTAGATGATGCCAGAGCTCTTTTTTGTGAAGAAACAGGCCGCAGATGTTCCAATCCAATCACAAGCAGCTTTGGGAATAACCCATACATTGCACCTGCCCTCTTGGTTTCATAACACTATGCTGAAGTGATTGAAATTGGAGATTATTAGACATTAATATTATTTTGAATTAATAACTGCACTGAGGTGCAGAATATCTGCCTGTCTTCAATGGACGTGTTCAACAGGTGTGTGCGTGGGTGTGTCAGTCAGTCAGTCAGTCTGTGAAGGACAAAGATGTCCCCAAATCCCGCTCCTCTAACGACGCTTCACGGTGTGAGCAGCGGGACAAGAGGAATGATGCCTGGCTGCAATCATGACGTTGTGACTGTGAAAAATGAATCACATAAGTGCACAGGTTTGTACGGAGAAGTCAGAGACTGGCTCGTAGTCATAACCTGCAGGTCTCAAATCATTTTGTCTTGGGGAAGTCAAGTCATGGAAAAGTCAAGTCCAATGTCTCAAGTGAAATCACCTTTTTTCACACAGTATCTGGTCTTATTGTAAGTGATGTGCATATATAACACCTCTCAAAAATAATGTGGGCTACTCTAATTAGACACCACTTCATAAAAGTCATTCTTCTAAACGTTTTCATCAATTTATTCTAAATCTATTTTAAATTGTCTGCTGACAGTTTCTTTTAATTACTGACATTCACTAAATTTTTAACCCCATACTTTGAGCTCAATTAAAAGTCTTTGAGTTTTGACGAATATATGCCCTTGCCATATTTAGGAACACGTCTTGTAAACAAGTTCAGCAGTCAAGTTGAGCAGTAATGCTAGCAATGCATTTAACACATTATTGTGTTCCCCGAGAATAAAATAGCACCTTCAATGCAATGCATGCAATACAACTCCTCAAAATACATCCACAAGAAGTAAAAATATAGAGCGCACGGTGTTAAAATCAGCAGAAAGACTGATGCTAAGCTAATGCTATGAAAAGGAGGGCATCATAGACGCACAATAACATAAAAGTAAAATACAGTTTATAATTTTTGTGTCATCTCAAGCCTACCGTTTTACTGTGCCCGTCGTTTCCATTGATGGAAGGAAGTGAAGTCTCAATGAAACCAAGTCTTTTGGCAAATCCTTCTCTCCACTTTGGCATCGTTGAATTGTTTGGACTCCAAAAGTTCTTCGGTAATAAAGATGGCGGATTGGAGAAACCGATTGGCTGCACCCTTAATTACCTTGTTTAGTAGTGCCGCCCCAAAGACTGGGACATAAACGATAAAAATGCATAATGGATAATAGATAAAACCGAACGGAGTAGAAAATAATCCCCCAAATAGATGATAAAAGTATCCAGCAAACACCTGGAGGGATAGATTAAAATTTTCTACAATCCTAGAGACTCCAAGTGCACAATAAAATGTAGTTAAAAGCTAAAGAATATATATGACTAAGGTGCAAATAACTATCTTTCAGACAGTGTGAACAATTAATATTAGGTTTGTATGGCATTTGTAAAATATATATTATGAATTAAAGCAATTATGGTAGTGTACCAAACAGTGTCCATTCAGTAAGTGCAAGTCTATACCAAACAAACATTTTACACAATTCATTTTGCACTAATATTTTCTGCACATGAATTTCATCTTTTTATTTACACATTTACACAGCCCAAAATGATTCACACAACTGAATTTGCGGTTGTGAAATACAAAATTCACATAAACTCCCAATTTAGCATGGATAAGAAAAGCATTCCTTTAACATGTTTTGCAGCCTAATGTGTGTGTGGTAGTGATGATTTGATGTATGATGCAATTTATCTGAAGCGTAACGCTCGGCCACAAAAAGTACACTTGGAGTGTTCCGGACTTATCACAAAAGCCATAGAATGTTGAACAATAGCTTTAACAACAATTAGTCATAGCTAGGCAGAAAGTATGTAATCCAATTATAGCGGCTGTCACAACACAGCCTTCCCTCCCTCCCTCCCAAACTCCCTCATGTAGATATTTAATCAGATTTAAGGAATTATTTTGGTGATGTCACCACATTTGTGCAGTTTGTTGTGCTTAAGGTGTAACTATATTGCTTCTGCCAATCACAACAATTGCTCTATGCTGAGATGACTCACAGCATTGGTGGCCAGACTGGCTGTGATCCCGCATCATGGGGTTAATGGCTCTGCGTACTGGGGAGGCCAGCCAGCCAGGGAGGGAGGGAGGGAGGAGCGCCGCCGCAGGTTTTTCTAAAGCTTTTCTGCGCTGGAACATTTGAATGCAGCGCAGCGTCTGTTGTTGGAAATGGGGAGGTGCCTGCCACTTTTCCCAGCAGCCCTTGGGCCGCTGACAGGGAGATGGATGATATCTGCAGCCTGGCCGCATTGCCTCCCTCATTGCACACACACACGAGCACACAGAGAAAATATGAGTTCTTGTCTCATACAGCTCATGCTGCCTGTGGCAACAAAGCCAATATCTTACATATCATGGGGGAATGAAAGCCTCGCTGGTGGAAACAATAAGATTGTTTTGAGAGGAAATTGGCGGATTCCTCCTTTGTTTGTTTGTTTTAAAATGCCACATTACACATGTACACACAGAAAGAGAGAAAATCTTATCTTTTGCCATCTGTTTATTTAGAGTACAAATCACATCCTGGAAAGCTCTGCAAGACAAAATACACATTTTGGAAACCCTACCTGACTCAGCACATAGTGAGAAATTACCAATATTCTTACGCAAATGTTTTTCCTTTATAATAAGTAGCTACTGTCTCTCAGTATACACAATTTGAATGATACTAAATATTGATTTATTTGTAAAGTTGAAATTTTGAAAAGGAAATTTGTTACAGAAATTCAACAAACAGCCAGCAGCAGAATTTTTAAAAAGTCAAAAAATATATATGCACAGGTCACAATTAACCAGTACAATAAAATAAAATACAGTTTTATTTATATGGTGCTATCAGACAATGACAAAAGCAATTTAGCAAGATTTGCTTTTCGTGTAGCTCCTTTTCTCCTTTTCAGGGACTTTAGTGTGCATTTTAATTAATGTTAAAAAACCTAACTGACTGTCATTAAATTTGTAAGGCGAAATCCTTTTTACTGCTAACATCAGACGGATCCAGCCGTCACAAAATGGTGGCCAGTTAATGCACACAGGCCAGGAAAGTGTAACCATGCTCTTCTTTTTCTGCCCTCCAGTCTCACGCCCACTCTCTGTGTCTTTGTCCTTACCTGCTTTCCATTGCACTATTGATGTTTCTGCAGTTACCCCCCATCCATCCATCCATCCAGCGGTTTTATCACCTTAGCAACAGTCGCTGCATACTGATGTGGAGCTTGGGGGGTTTGAGGCGCGGGTCTCCTCCACTGTCTCCTCCACTTCACTTCAAACCTGCCCACTTTCACTTGCATCTTCCTCCTCCTCATTCTGAAAGAATGAAAAGAAGTCAAAGATGTTACTTAGAAGATGGGAGAAATGTTGAGAGGTTGGCGCTGGAGGAGGAAGGCCAGTGTCATCTATCACTGTTTTAAGTGACTGCTGTGGGACAGAGCGAGGCCAGAAGGTCATTTGGTCTCTTCATGTACACAGTGGGCACCTGAGCCGCTCCCAAATGACTCAGGCCTAATTATCTCATGCAGACTTACAGCAGTCTGACTTTTATTCACTTATCGAAATCCGAGTACATGGACAATCAAGAGGGTCCTACACCCAACAGAGAGCCACCAAGAGTTGCATCTTACCTGTGACCCACAAAGAAGGACAAGCCTTGTGTTCTATAGACAAAAAACATAACAATTTAGCAAATGTGTAAAAAAAAAAAAAAAAGATCACATATAGGAGTTGCATTTTTGGAAAATCTGCAAAAAAACCTACTTTGCAATATTGGGTACTGTGCATTGTGGTCACTATATACATGTTTGCCATCTAGTGGTGAATGGTGGTATTACAACTCAGAATTACAGACGACCCCTACATATCTGCAGTGACAGATTTTCTTTTCCTGTTTTAAAATATTTTGTTTAGTTTTTTCAATTTTTGGAGTCCACCTCTTTACTGGACACAGTTGACAACACAGAAATAATTTTATGGTCATGACCATCTTTCATCCACACTAGTTGGAGGGATTCAATTGTATCATGCACATGAGAATCTGTATGAAATACTAAATAACGTCTATCTGCTGGCAAATGGGTCACATTTTTTCTCCCATAGCAACAATGCCACGGCAGTTGTAGGTCACACTCGAGTCTCAGTCACAGGATAGCCAACCTAGAAGACAGAGGACAATTATCCCAGCCCGTTACGGTTCAATAAGTCCATCAAGCCGCAAGCCCGATACCGAGTTTCCCTGGCAACGCCTCTCAGGTAAATCACAGATGGGCTTGATGAGAGAAGAAGGGGAGGGAGGGAGGGAGGGAGGCAGCAGGACCAAGGGGGGAATTGCACACCCAAGAAAACCACCTTGAGAGCATCCATGCTGAGACAAGTGGCTCAGAAGGCACAGGGTCTTCTCTATTTAGGCTGAGTTGTCAATCACATCTTACTAGTGAGAGTCCTCGACTTCATCTCTCAACTGTCCTTTCACTTTAAACACTGCTTACTGTAATCTAAGAAGAATCTAATGAAATTAATCGCCCAGAGCAAAAGGGAGGAACTTTGTCTTAGATGCATTTAGCCAATACAATTACAGGGGGCTACCATTTATAATCTTTATTGAATTGCAAACAAAATTGGCTTAAGAGGCGGAGCTGGACGTAAAATGTCTGAATGTTGTCGCACAGGTGCATCACTGTGTGTGTATGTGTGTGTGTGTTCAGGTGACTGTCTGGCCTCCTGCCGCAGTGTCTGGAAATTCAGACACTCCCCCCCAAAAGCGCCCTCTCTTCTTTCTCGACGCGGCACTGCTATGAAGCATACCTGACGCCCCCCTCTTCTTCCTCCTCCTCTTCATTCCACCCTGCTGTGATAAGAGATCCACTAAACACAAGCGGTTTCACCAAACAACAAAACCTGGGGAAAAAAAAAAAAAAAATCATTGAAGAAAAAAAAAAAAGCAAAAGGAAAATCATCCTTCTCATTCTCAGACACTTATCTCATTACATCTGGCAGCCCTCAATTGTAACAAAGTGGATAAAACGTGAATGTGTCCTTCTTCATTTTATCAGGGAGCAATGTGGCAAGGTATTGTGCGACACGACCACCTCGGAACAATGCAGCCTAATCTCCAGCCGTCAGCTCTACTGTTCCGTTTATCAACACCTATTCAAAGGCTGAAATGAGTCCTCTTCCTTTGTCGTATTGCTGTTCAATTTTTGGCAATTTTATATTTTTAATGAAAATGATTATTATTATTATTAAATAGCCAATTAAAACAAAAGAATAATACAGCAGATCTTAATACAGTAATCTTTAATTAATTGTAACATGATCTGAGTTCTGTTTTTAATACACAAGGCCATCTTTTGTGACTATTGATATCGTGAGTCAGTGACCTGTTTTTCTTTTAATTAAAAAATATTCTCTGTTTGACAAATGTATTAGTGAAAATGCAAACAAAACACCCAATGGTGATTAAAGGAAGTACAAAAAAAGCAAAAGCCGCTCTTGCAAATGAGCTAACCTTTTGAGCTTTTATTTCTTCTTCTTCTTCTTCTTTCCACCCGCGGTACGTTGCTTTCAGGGCAGAGAAGAAAGAGTTTGACTTTCAACTAAGTTGTAATCCCCAGCGTATTGCATTTAGAAACTAGCTGGGGGCTGATTTTTTTAAGGTGCTTTTTATTTATGGGATACTTGGCAGATTTCACCAAGCTTTGTTACCATTGGGCAAGTTGCCGCTGATGATTTCATCAGAGGCTGGCTTGGGTGCTGCGTGGTGTCAGACAAACCCTAATAAAAGTGTCTGGCTCTTTTGTGGCCAGGCACCAGCTCCGACTGCTCAGCACTTGTCGCACTGTGCCTGGCTGTTTGGTATTCATGGGGCATGGTGTCCCTTCAGCTGTTGCTGGGGGCTCTGGAGCACAGACACTGTCTGATCATTTGGCATCGCCCATGAAACCAAATGGGAACGACGAGAAAAAGAAAAAAACATAATTAGGGAGCGCAAGATTGGAGACAAAGAGATGGAGAGAAGGGTATTAAAGACAGAATTGAAAAAGTGTTTGGGGCTGCATTTTTAATGTGCATTAAAAAAAAAAAAAAAAAAGTCAGCCTGAGGAGTTGTCAAATCAGGTCAAGCTATAAATGATGAATTACTTCACACCTTTGGACAGCTGTGATGTTTTTTTTTCCCCATTACACCTAATTTATAATAATGACGGGACGTCCATAAGAGGCCAATTCAATGTATTCGTTCATCTGTTAATATCCATGCTCATTTTCTAGACAGGCCTTCCACATTACTGCTCCAGTTTAAATGTGGATTTATAGAAAGTTGCTTTTGACAAAATTCTGACTTTAAGCTTTGCTACGTATTCAATTGCCACTCACTATGAACATTTTACATGAGTGTTTGTTTAATAGTACAAAAATAACCTTACAACTTACATAGAGGTGCAAACTCGAGAGCAGCAACTGTTTTTATGAGAAATATAAAAAGGCTTCCTCTAAAAAAAAAAAAAAACACCGCAGTGCAACCTAAAGGAACTTCTTCTAATACTTGAGGAAAACACACTGATTTATTACGATGATAAAAAAGAGCAGCAGATGTGCCAGAATGAAGACACGAGAGAAGCACAGCTATTGGCTAAGTCTCGGCATTTCTATGCTGTGCTGTCAGCGCGAGTCTGGGGTGTGGTGCTGTTCTTCCGTTCCTAATCTTCAATATATTTTACTTGCACCGCAAGGTTGAAAAAATACGACTAATAAGGTGTATAGTCATTGGCTGACGACCAGTACAGGGTGTGCCCCGCCTTTTGCTCAAAACTAAAAGACTTCAGCATGCCCTGGTGAGGATAAAGTGCTTCAGAAAATTATGTTTTTTTTTCCCCCAAGTGTACAACAATCTAGCAGACATGCACATTCCAGAGATCACGCTGTCCTTTTCTCACACAAGATCATATTTCATTGTGTATTTTGGCCAGCGCCTGAAAGTCGATTGTGCCCTCCGCCCGCGTCCCAAGAGCCTAACCCGTGATTTTTTATCAGGAGAGCTCACAAGTTAGGGTCTCAGGGAGCAGGTGAAGTACGACAGAGTCTACCGAGGAGCTGCAGTCACCTTTTTTTTTTTTGCTCAGCTTATATTCATCCGCTTTCCAAATACTGAGACTGAAAATTAGCCTGAGCCTGCCCTTTGCAAATTTATTTTCCTTCCGGAGGCTAAAAAAAATAAAACACTCAGCATAACTTGTCCAGGGGGCTGAGCGTGATTCTTCATAATGACAGACATGCAATTGCTTCCACATGCAAAATATACCAAAAGACAAATCAGCATCAACAACAAAGAAAGACAAACGGGTTACATTTGTTGCCGACGACAAACACGGTGACAAAAAGGACGGTTCTAACTTCACCAAGCAGAGGTTCAGACAAACACACAAGCCTGGCTCTGTGCAGCTAGCCTTTGTGTTTGAAAAAGGAAAAGCCCTGCAGCCCTGCAGCCCTGCAGCCAGCCAAGCAGCCTTTTTGTCCTCCCCGGCCGGATCCACTGATCATCAGTCTGCATTTCTCTCCGCTAGGACGGCATGACCTGGACCTGCTCACCTTGACTAATCGCATTTCAAAATAATAATCATATATGCTCGGTTCTCTTCTGAAGCTGCTCTACATGACGGCAACCGAAATAATTAAACGGGTAAAAAAAAAGTGGAGTTTCAGAGCTTCCCACTGTGTCGCCATCGTGAGAAAGCATGGCACACAATCAACTGGCACCAGTCAGCATCTAAACAGCAACCAGAAAAATAAACATACACTACCAACCTATAAATAGATGTGAGAAAATGGCAAATTACAGTCAATTTTAACAGATAAATAATGGAGACATAGTATCATGTACATCTGACCCTCCCCGTTCCTACCCCATCCCATCCAGACCCCCAGCTCCTCCCCCTCAGAGAAAAAAAAAAAAAAATCAAATAGATGTCTGACTGTCTCCTCTCTGGGGAAGGCCAAGCAAAGTGCAAGCTTCCGGAAATGAACGCTCTGCGCTCAACAACACGTTGCCTGGCACGCTCACTCTTCTGCCTGCCTGCCTGCCACCGACTTTGCCTTTTTTCCATCCTCCTTTGTGCTGGAGATGAGGAAGGGATGCAGCGGCGGCGGCGGCGGCGGCACAAGGACTTAGACGAGGGCAGGGGGGGGGGGCTGAGGTGTCTGGGGCAAGTGGCCACCAGATGCAGGTCAGTGAGGTGGGAACTCCCCTTCCCCCCTCCTCCCCTCCCTCTGCAGCATGACTCCGTCGCAGTTGTTGCATTATCAGCTCCATCTCAGTGCCTTCACCAACACCATCTCTACCGAGCAAGCAGCGCTCCGCCTCTCTGCTCCAGACATTGGGGCGGGCAGCAGACATGTCATGACACTCATAAGCACCCCACTTTCACATTTCCGTCTCTTCCGACTCGCATCCGACAAGACGAGCTCCCGTCACAGAATTAAAAATTTTAAAAAAAGGCAAAAACATTTTTCTCCAGCTGCTCCTGCCTGCCGCCGCAATCAATCCCCCATCCTCCTCCTCCTCCTCCCCCATTTGACCTCCGCTCCCCAAAGCCTAACTCTCCATCATCCACTGCCTTCCTTCCACTTCTTGCCCCCCCTCCCATGATGACTCCAGGTCTGTACCTGTCTGCTTGTCTCTGCTGTCTGCAGCTGCTTGCCCAAAGTGAGCTACTGCAGCAGGAGTCTGCAGCGACAGCCCTTGCTCTTTCTCTCGCTCCCTCTCTCTCTTACACACAAACACACACACACACCACCCAGCCTTTGCTGGTGAACACGTTCCACCCTATGCTGATCAATTTCTTCTCTTTTCCAGCCGTGCTCAGACAAACACATACTGCAGCAAAACTGTCTGCCCGCGGAATGGCGGTGCTAGTCGGGGGGGGTGGGGGGGGCACACTTAGGGAATTGCATGGTCTGGTACCAGCGAGCCTTATCTATCACGCACAAACACTATTAAGCAGATATTGCATATATAATTGCGCGCAAACTGTCATCTGAGAAAACACAGGTGAATAAGACACAAGTCGCAGACACAACAAAAACACCCAAAGCAGTCACACACATATTGTGGGCATTGTGGACAAAGCAAAATGGAGCGCTGCAATCTCCTGTATGAACAAATATAGTGGATACACTCATATCAATGAATGTATATGATGTTAAAAACGCTCACATTTAAAATGACATCTGCCCTGGACAGCTTGTCCGAGTCTCTGACTTTAATTGCTTTCAATACCCTTGATAGATTTGGGCTATGACCCCCCGTGACATTGAGGGGGCAGGGAATGCGGTCTGCTGCAAATGTTATCATTGATTGATTATGCCTTTAAATAAGAACGGAAAACAACAGCGCCTTGATGCTACTTTATACTCCAATGAGAAAATGGCCGACAAAACGGAGCCGCGCTTGTGTGCGGAAACTACAGAAAAACGGACAGCGGGCCGGCCAAGTGCAGAAGAGGCGGACAAGTAAATCCTGCAGCCAATGTCAAAACCGTGGCCAGGTTGAAGTCTATAGGAGGGGGGATGGTTCCCAGATTGGCTCGCCGATAGCGGCGGCGGTGGCGCAGAAAGGGAGGGAGGGAGGGAGGGAGGGAGGGAGGGAGGGAGGGGGGTTGCGATGCGACTTGCTCTGCACTAAAGCCGGCGGGGGCCAGCAGGCGACCGTATAGGTGATCAATCAGCTCCATTACAGCAGTGACACTGCAGAGTCTGGAGCTTGGCTACGACCCGCCCATCACCCCTCCAAGTACACACACAAACATTAGCCGCTTCTTTTTCGAGTCTAGACTGGAAATAGAACGCATTTGAGTGGTGAAAATGGCTCGCAAGAGACAATAGCGTGCAGTGACAGATAAGCCATCCAGTTGCCGTTTCACACAGCAGACATTTTTAGACCCGTTTGAAGAGGGAGCCTTTCAAAGCCTTCCAAAAATAGGACAGCTTGTTTTGTAATTCTTGCACCTACTATGAACCCACATTACACAAGCGCACTTGCACTGTTGTTGTTTTTTTGGCTTAACAATTAGAGCTTCGCGATCGCTCCAACTATCCAGATGCTTATTTTTTATAAATCATGTCAGCAAATTTAGAGGATGATGGTGTATAAGGGGGGGGGAGGGACTAGGAGACAAAGTGTTGCGCAACGCCTTCCCAGCCAGCCAGCCGGCCGGCCGGCTCGGTCCACCCACCAGCGGGACATTAATGACCATCATGTCTTGTCACACTAGCTGTCGGGCCAGTCAGCAAATCTTGCCCTTGTCCCTGCCCTTCTCCAATCAATGCCATTGATTTGTCCCAGGGGTCAAGGGGCAAGAGCGTATCAATAGGAGAAGAGTGGCTGATGCAGCATTCACAGAGGGGCCGACTCCAGACAGATCGATGACCCCCCCCATCGTCTGCCGTTGGCGTGTTATGTTTATTCATTTGCCATTTACGCGACCGCGTCCAGAGAATACGGGAAGAGGAGCTCGGACAATGCTACAGCTGACATCTTTCATTTATTATTGTATAGTGATTTTAATCAGGGAGTTTATAGAAGAAGTCTAGCCGGTGATCCCGCTTTCCTCGTGTCATGCAATTTGTTACTAAGGTCTCAGCTCGTCCGTGACGTCAACAACTTTGAACCAATGGCTGTGAAAAGTGTCTTTAAAGACACACGCAACGCTCCAGGAAAAAACAGCTGTCCGACTCAAAGGCTGCGGGCTCAGTCTGGCACGTCGCATTATTTTATACGGCTTGTAATATTTAATTGGGTTCTCTTTGAAAGTACACAAGTTGTTCTCCCTTGAAATTGCAATTATTTTGTTGATCATGTGGGAAAGTAACTTTACTCAGGGTACACATGGGTTTGCGGAATGGAGCAACAGCAAAGCATTTTCAGATTGTCAAAGTATGTTGTGTGGCTTTGTTCGCCATCTGAACAAGAGGCAGACCAGTTTTTTGCATGCATGGTTTGCATGTTTTTATAGTTAAGGAAAACGAATGAAGTCACTCAAATTGAAAAAGTCATATGAACACAATAAAAGTAAAAGTGCTTTTAAAAAAATGAAAAAAAATATGAGTGGCCTATTTCATTTGACAAACAAGGCTAAAACAAAAAAAAATCTACTAAAATGAAGCATTTAACAAAAAAAAAAAACTTCATTGAATTTAAAGAAAGGTCAAAGCAAAGTAAAAACTATTTAAAACTTTCACCATTACATCTGGCCACTTGAGGGCAACCACAACTAACATCGCCCATGAGTTTAACACTAAAGTTTTCTGCAAAGAGTGGCCTTTTTTTTTTTTTTTGTATTATACCTTCTAAATGCATCCCGGCCGGCGTAGTCATTTCACTCTTTATTAAATGGATATTTTAAATGACGGAAGAACCTTGAGGCTCTGCGTAGACGGACCTCTCAAAGGAGCTATTATGGCAGCCAATAGGAAGAAAAATGCTCATCTTGAAACATCTCTATCTAATCCCATCATTTATTTGTTCAACCATGCCAGAAATGAAGGCCCAGCTGGAAGCAGTGACTTATAGATGTGCTGCGAGGGCATTTGGACAAGAGAATGCTGAGACAGCATGATTCCAAGCACAGATCATTTGCTCCTCACATCTGCAGGGAAAACTGTGCTTCACATGTCAGAAAGTTTCAAGTAAGTTTTGTGTTAAGTTCATTTTGTTTGTTGGGTACAATAAGGAAAATGAGTCCATTAAACATACTATATGTGCACTCCAATTACCGTTCCTTGCTAACAAAAACAGGAGCAACTACAGAGGCTGTGCGGCCCATTAAAGGGGGCCTCGGGTTCCTCTTTGTGTTTCAAGCAGCAGGTGTCAGAAAAGTTAGAGCGAGGATAATTATCTTGCAGCAGCCAAGCGTTTGTAGCAATGTCTCTTTTTGATCCTTCAATGTCGCCTCTTCCTATCGTAAAGCAAAATTCACCAAGCGTTGGATCGTTCACACACTAATAAGGAGAGTGAGCTGGATTTTAGAACATCCTGAGACAAGTTCGTTCTATTCTTCTGATAGTCATCTCAAAATAGCTTAATAGCAGACAAAGGTTTTGTAAATGAGTTCTCCGTGCGCCAATAAATATGATCTTAAGTTATGTGGTCACGTCCCTGGTCACTTTCTTAGTTATTGTTTTTTTTTTTTTTCCAAGGCAATGTGTGATCATATAGGGAAAAGGCTGGAATCAAGCAGATAAAGGGTGAGCTCAGGTTGCCAGGGAACTACCAGGATCATATTCCCTCATATTCATATAATCCCTTTTGGCCTTTCAGTGCTGCAACTGGATCACCAGCAGGCATGTTAGTGTAACTTCATATATATATACTAATCACTGCTGAGGTAAAATTGCTGCTTCCAAGGTACGAGATCCGGGTCACATTTGCCTCTTGCTATCCTTGTAACTGTAGTCAATCATGTTTTGCCATATCTTGGTATTTGCGCCATTACTTTATTTTATATGATACAATAACGTCTTGTCCAATATTGACAATATTGTGAGTGACAAGTACAAAAAAGATATAACCAGGTACCCTCGTTATAGCGAAATGAATACTTATTTACCATCGACACTAATAAACTGAATATACTAAAAAAAGCATCAAGCTGTATGCATGTGTGGGGTCAATATCGTGTGAATACTCGGACTAACCACAATGCACTTAGTCGTCTAAAAATACTGGCCATCGACCACAGCTAAAGGTCAACTCTATCATTAAAGGAAAGTACTGAGATTTGTAAAGTGCAGCATTGGATACGGACTACTGCAGTATTGTGTACATTCTGAAGTCATACGTGTACTCCAAGGAAAGCTAGAAGGTTGTACAGTTAACTCCCAGGGTATAATTCTAAACCATACAACCTACTACCTCAACCCGGATGCACACATTTTCTTCAATGACCCCACTTTAAACTTTACACAGTGCCATCATGCTAGAAATACTATGTGAACATGAATTTAATGTATGTACTGCAGATTTCCAGAACAATAAGCAATAAACCAAATAAAAAAAAGATGGTTTAAAGACGACGTTCACACCACAATGACAGAGACCCACAGAGGCGAGCTTGTGCTGTCAGATTTGCCACAAGATCGGATCTACGGGTTTGCGCCACATGGTTATAGAGCCAAAGTATCAAAAGACTTTTGCAAGACAGAGGCAGTGAGAATGGACTAACAACCCGTTCATGGATCGATTCAAAGTGATTTCTTTAAGGGTTGATCTTAAATATGATCCCTGTTGGAATCATTAATGAGACAATAGCGTAAACCAACCTACCCTTCATGGATGTGTTCCTCAATTGCCTTTCTTTCTGGCCAGGGTTGTTTTGGAGTTCAAGTCCCTAAAAAGGAGGGGATAAAAAAAATTAATACATTGTTACTACTCCAAATGAGAGTGTATTTGCCACTTGTCACAACAGTTTTGTTTAGTCATTAATATCATCATCAGAAAAAAAAAAAAAAATCAAACTTGGGTACAAGTAAAAATGATGAAAACCAATTTCTGGGACTAACTGACTTTGGTCGAATATCGTGCCAATGCGTTTCCCGCAAATCCTTTCTTCTAACATCAATGAGTCTAATATAGTGGTCTTACAAGCAGGCCACAGAAGTGCTAGAATGGTCTCCTTTCTGAATGTGAGCGTGGTGAGAGGTTTATTCAACTTCGCCAAAACCGCAGAGAGCTGAGACAGAGAGAAATGCCAGTGTAATCAAGCATGCCACAGTCAGCTACCATTAACTGTGCCAGTGCCAGAGAGCCACCCGCAATGGAATATTCCTACGGTCGCAGTGCGACAACACAAGAAGAGAGCAGACAATGAAATCGCCACGGTCGTGTCGTCTGATTTATCATCGGGATTTTTCCCAATACAAACTAGCAGCAAGAATTTATTTCAATTGCTCCAAGCCTTAAAGTGAGCTTCCATGCAGGGAAATACATGCTCAGCTCAGCGGGGTCGCGTCCGCCATTTTCTGAGTAACAACCCAGAACAGAGAAGAGAGAAGCTGCATATCAACTTTTTTTGCTCACATCAGTATCCACCCCCCATGCACGCCTGCCTTCGTGCTGGCACAATGATCAAATCTTGGCTAGAGAGAGATCTCATCATTTCCTACCAGAGAGCCATGCGCCTGCCGTATTCAGCGTACACTGTGAAGGCATCCTTTGTCTGAATCAAAATATTAGCCCCAGTCTGCCCGCCCCCCCCACCCTCCGAAAAACTGCCACTTTCTTTTTCAGGAGTCATGACAACCCCATGATGGCACGCTGCCCACTACCCCGACCGACCGAGGAGGGTGGCGGGAAAGGCTAATGTGGTGTGGCGCTATTCTATAAGCCTTCTGCTTACTTAAGATTTCAAGTCAAAAGCCATGTTTGTTTCACAACACAAAAAAGAAATCTAATTGCACCTCATTAGAAATGTTCGGTCAACAGACATGAAATGTTTTGTGTCAAATGCATTCATGTTTAAATGCATTTTATAACATGAAGATTGTACATTTTATCGCAAAGGCAACCTCAGCGACACTTCAACTGCACAACTCACATTAGATCAAATTAGTAGCAGTCACCTACTGAATGCTTCATTCAAAACCAGACATGACGTAAATGTGAAGAATGGACAGAATTTAGAGGTCAATTTGAGTGGCAAGTGGCATAAAAGAAACTGAGTGGCTATTGAGCCACACACAATATATCGTGCTGGTCAGCTGGTCTTAAAGTTGTATTTTTTTTCACCGAAGCAGCAACAAAACTTTTGATGTCCATACGCACACACAAATTGGACACTATAAAAACTAAACTTTCAATATGATTTTTTTTCTTGTTTTCTAAAACTGTTGAAATCAAATCTATGCTATGAGGCTAACCATGATCATGCCTGCAGTCCAGTGAGAACCCAGGCCAAAACTAATTAGAGGTTTTGCTACAATTCAACTCAAGGACCCGTGTCTCACTAAAGAGCAACATAACCAACGGGGAAGGAATGACAGTCTGTTCTTGGAGCCTCACATATGTTGCTTGTCCCTCTCAATTTAACACCAAATTTTTGAGCATCTGTCATTTTTTGGTCACACTTTTTTATCAGACTAAATGATCCAGCAGAACTGAGTAGCGCATGGTTCTCCAGCAAGAATAAACAGTTGACACAAATTTATTATTATTATCATTATTATTATTATATAGACAGAAAATGCCAATGTTTTGGATTGTATAAAACTTATTTGTTGTCACAATATACTACATCACTAGCCCTCACTGATGCATATATCAAGGCTAAAAAAAAAACAGAGGGATCCAAAACATTCTCCTTGGGGGTGTGAGGTTTGGGGGTCATTTCATATCCTGAAAGGCAGCAGACCAGGGTTAAAGTTCAAATTAGAATGGGGGGAGCAGGGGTTAGGAGATCCCCCTTGGGATGGGATAAACCATTGCAAACCAGACAGGGGTGGAAAAATTGGACCGATTTTCCAACCTGGTCAGACATAATGTGATAGATGTATTAGTGGGGGAGGGAGAGAGACAAAAACTAATTTGGTTGGATACACACATCCAGTTATTCACAAAATCAGCTATTTAAAATCTACATAGAAAGAAAGCAAGGATCATCAACACTAGACAAACTCAGTGACACACATCGTCGTTACTCTATTATGCTGGCGAACCCAAAGTTAATTGGCGTTGTTATTCTCAAAAGGCAAACTAGTTCTTTTTGACCTAGCTCTTATCTCCCTTAATTAAATGTTGCCTCAAGCCATCGCAGGAAACAAAAACAGTCAACATGTTCATCCCCGCAAAACTTTTTATAGTTTGATTGAACACACATTCAATCACTGAAGATAATGCCATGCTGAAATATGAAAATTAGCTCAAATATTTGATGTGATTCAAATCTTTGTTCAGCGTTTGCATAAACCGTGTTTAGCAAAAAAAGCCGAAATCACAGTTTTGTATTTCTTCCTTAAAAAGTTATTTCTCACATTGTTGTTCACATTAAATCAGCGTGCATAATTTATACATCATATATTCCTCTGTGTTGCACATCATTAGAGTGATGGCACTTTCCAAGATTGCTGTTTGATAACTAATATCCTGTGACAGTCAATTTGGGGTGTAATGCCGCTTTAAAGCCCAGAAAATAGAACATATTTCTTATGAGGAAAGCCAGGAGGGGCAAAGAATTTGTCTAACCCACCTGTCTGCCCATCTTGCAGCCTAGCACCAGACTAAACTCTTCAATTTTTGCAAAGAATGATTGGCTGCAGCCCACAAATCAGCAGCCAACCAGAAAGCGTGCGTGAGAGTCAGACGACCAGAGGTAAGCGGAGAAGATGCTGAGCTGAAACATGTGTCCGAAAGGCACTGAATTGATTGGCTGACTCCAGACTGTACTTCTGATGAGCGAGAAAGTGATCGATAGCTAATGAATTTCAAACAGTGGAATTAAAGAAACATAAATGTATCCCACACTTGAGTGCGTCAACTAACCTCAAGCCATCAATGAATTGGGCCATTACAAAGCAAGAGGAATGGATCTTCTTAATTGACACAAACATTTCAAATTCAAGCAGAAATTCAAATGGATTCAACTGCAGTGAATTGCAACTTTATTTTGAAGACTTTGGGATAGTTTGTAGTTTTCTTTAAACAATCTGCAGCCGGCCCAAGGCAAACCTGGAGACCTCGTTTTGTTTTTTGTTTTTTATTATTTAGAAAGCTGGATTCAACTAAACAAGAGATTACAAAACCTCTTAATGGGAAAGGAACACGGGAAATAAATGTGAATCAGCATAGGACTATGGAAAAATAAGAATAGCCAAGACTTTAATTAGGTTCTTGCAAAAGAATCAGGCAGCCATTGCACTAAAAGTCATAAGCAGGCATGAGAGAAGGAGGAGTACTTGATGATTGCATGAATGCTCATTTGTACGCTAACACCTTTGGAGGGTAAAAAGTCTGGGCAGATGTAGCTAATAAAGCAGGTGACTTGCAGGTAAATCAGCATGGGCCGCACCATTAACGTCTAAATGGCTTTCTAATCACTTTGTGAATAGAACAGCGAACATGCTCGGAATAAATAAATAAAGAAATAAATAATGAATTCACCCTGCAGCATGCAAATTTGAATGCGAAGTGGTAGCATGTTCAAGTTAGAGCAGTTGAGTTTGAATCTCGCCTCACTCACCCGTGACCCTGAAGAGGGTAAGCGCTACAAAACAGTACAAAAAAGAATGAGCTCCCAACATGGAAATAATTTTGCGAAGCCTTGAGCCAAAGTATGAATTAGATCCTTGTGCTGGTGCCGTTAAGTCATCAAAACCATCAGCTCATAATTGTGCTTTTGTTTACATTCACATCTAATGTGGTGTTGGGAAATGGCAATTTCAGAGGTTTGCGTGGAACCTAATATCATGTAATTGCTTTCATTATTCACAGGATACAATCAAGCCCGTCGTCGGTAGTGATTTATAGCCTTATAAATAAACAGATCTGCTTTTATATATATATTCAAAGCGTTACAATTTACCAATAAATGATCAAATCAATGAACAACTTTTTAATAATCAATGAAGAGTTATGAGGTGCTGGATCTTCTTTCTGCTAGCAATGATGGCAGACAGTGAAAACAGGATGAGACAGAGTAGGGAGGGATTATATGGCTGCCTGGTGTTTCCAGCGGGGGTCCCCCCTGCTGGGCTACATGCTTCCAGCTCCCTTTGTCTGCTGTTAACCCTTTAAATGTGGCGGAAGAACCCATTGAGGAATGTGTCACACACCGCAGGGGTGCTTTTTGTGGCCAATAATGACCTCAAAGGTGTTACGGTGGATTGCCGCCGTGTTATCACGTCACGTTTTGTTTAAAAAAATGCTTCAAGTCAAATCCCAACCCAAAAAAATAGAGTTCATTTTGTTTTCATTTACCATGGCCTGGATAATGACCATGTTTTCAGTAGGAGATAATAAAACAATAAAGCATTACGACACTAATGTGGGCTATGTAGGTTAAAACTGGGCGCTAATTTGCCATTACGCTTCAATTTAATAGTGATGAGAGCTGGTGGAAGCGAGTCAAGACATGAACATGCGGCACAAGAATTAAAAAAAATATCAGTATTTATTATGAAAATGTTATGGGGACAAGTATATAAAGTTTTCCTTTCTTCCGTTACTGTGACTGGATTGCTTCTAATAAATGGACTTATAGTTTTGGAATTTACTATTCTTTGGTCTTACAATACTTCACTTTATTTAGCAATATGGGTCAAAAACTGCAATTCTGAATCAATCAGCTGATAAAGTCAATACATCTCAACATAGCTCAGCACATTGCTTTTCATAACCTTGAATCACGTCGGTCGGTACCATTTAAAAGCCGTAACACTGTACCAGTACCGAGCAGGCATTTCTGCACACGCCAAGTAAAAGCAAGCCTCTGAAAGAAAGTTCAATTATTCTGCCGTAACAGCACAAATGATTTATGATGTGGTCTTCTGAAACCAAAGCATCAAGCCAATGGCAAATTACCAGTAGAAAATAAACCATGATGTGATTGGGTCAACGAGTCCATAGCGTGCACAAAAAAAAAAAAAAAAACTTTCTGGGTGTGTATTTATAAACAGTGCACGAACCAAAAGGGGAATGAAGTCCAGAAAGCCAATTAATGTCCATCCACTGTCAAAGTGCAGCTGTGTGCACAGTCTTGATGAAGTTCTACAAAACGAGTGTCGAGTTAACACGAGCATCTCTGATAAGCCTCATGATCTTTGTACAATAAAAGCATGCAGATTGTATCTGGAGATGAGTGCACTGTTTGACTGCCAAGTAAGCCGAGATAACAGGTGAAAGGAAAACATCAGGGCCCTCAAAGCGACTCGGAGTTGGAAGCAAAACAGACGAGGCTTCTTTTTTCCTTGCCGTCGCCGCTTTCGTAGGAAACGGAGGCAATTAAGGATAACGTGATGTCATCCGCCGTGCTGGATAAACACCGCCAATGCGACACCTGAGTGAATGCAAAGAGCACAATAACCCTTCGACTCCAACGCTGCTTTTAAGTGCCTCAAGGTCAAGTTGGATTTTTTTTTTTTTCCCCCCAAACACACTCCTGCTCCCTCCTTCAAGCAAAACATCCTTTATCAATTTGAGAGCACTCGACTCCTGCTCAAATTCAATTCACATGTCACCAGGTTGTTATTTTTTTTGTATATTAGAATTCAAGAGAATATTTTTATTCGCTACGTTTTTGAGGAAATGAAACAAATGGGTTTTCTCCTAAATTGATACAATCAATTTTAATATTTATAAAATGATCCAAATAAATAGGAGTAATCTGAAACAGATCTCAATTTTTTTTTTTCTATCCAACATCAAAAGAGTAATCGACAGCATTTGAAATGGAGCACAGTGGATTTTCCCGTGTTGAAATCTGCACTCGGATCAGACATGGGAATTTCTGGACGATGAATAAAAAGGGCTGCTTGTCTACACTGATCCGTCTCCCAGTTTCCAGCGCTTTTTTTGATGCTAAAGATTTGACAGTTGATTTGGATGCTTTGAGGGGGAATCTTGCACGTGTCAGCAGACTTTTAAAGCGACATCCTCATCAATTGCACGTGTGCGTCTGTTCCAGCCCAACTGATCTCATGGCAAATGCAAACAGACACAGTGATGACACATTTGCCGCATGACTCTTGTGATGATGTATTTACAGGGTGACTTCGAATTACTCAGATGAAAGATTAGCAAAATATCCACATTATTTTTTGAAATGATAATATATCAGAGTGCTGAGGTAATCAAATGCAGAGAAAGGATGATCAAACACATCAGATAATACGTTTTGAACTGAGAGGCAATATCTTTTCAATCACATTGCAAATTGTTTCCTTCAGGGTAAAAAAAAGAAATAATATTCAAAAAGAAAAAGATCTTTTGTCCCATTTTTTCTATTTGACAAGATGTGAAAAAAACAAAAACGATCAAAGACGCCGTCGCCGGCTTTAGTTAGAATAAATTCTTCTCATGCTGTTTAATCCAGTCCCTTCAGCCCCCCCAAGCAGGTGAAGTCAGCCAGAGACTTTCCCACGGTCTAAGAGCAAATCCAGCACCCTGAGCCCTTCCTGAGGGCCGGCCGGCCGGCCATCTGTCCCTTCTGTTCCACCAGCAAATTCAACGTTCCAACACACGCCTGCTGAAAGAAAGCCCAACACATCCATTCAAGTCGCCACACATTGCTCGTGGCCAAACATCAACAAACACCCAGGCGGGCTCTTGCAATAATTATGCAGCTTGTTGTTTAACGCAATATTATTCCAAATGAAAAAAAGTGCTTCAAGCGGGTTGGAGAGAAATTTCATGACGAGGATGTCCCTGCGTCGCAACAAAGGACTTCCCCATATAAACCTTGACCTTTGATCCCTCTGATGATAAATCATCCAACTTCCTCCGAGCAATTTTGTTTCTATTTCAAATTTTACCTAAGCAAATGAAAACCACACATTTCTGCGCGTTGCCCAAAAAAAACATCTGAAATATATTCTTTCTTTCTCAAGTCCATGCAAAGAGAAAAGCTCTCGTTTAATTTCTCCTCCCTGATAAGGTGCTCACTCCGGTCGGGCATTTTTTGTTCAAATGCGTGACATTGCCTCTGTGGGAGCATGAGAACGGAGCTTTCTCAATTGTCGGGTCCCCATAGCCGGCCTGTAACCATGGAAGCAGATGCTTGCCCTCCCGGCCGGCCCTCCTTACCTCCTGTCGATCGCAGGCTGCCAGTGAAAAGAGGCTATGCGTGTCTTTCTCCCGGCTCTGCCCGAACTTGCCCCACTCCTCAAAAGGAGCCATTGAACAGGTCACCGGTCTAGACTTGTTTGCACGGTCCAGGGAGCAGCCTTGATGTAACCCTTGCTCTCCTCTCTCTCTTTCTCTCTCTGCCTGCCTGCCTGCCCGCCTGCCTGCCTGCCTGCCTGCCACAGCAGCAGCAGCAGCAGCAGCCGCCCAGCGACTGCTCTCAGGCAGAGGGGCGGCGGGGGGGACATCGGAGACGAGGTGCGTTTGAAAAGGAACCCCGTACGATTTGGCCATTGTGCCTTTTCATTCATCGATCGAATGAATATCGAACCTTCTGTCCCCGCGTGTGTGCGTGAAACGGATAGCTTAGCGAGCAGTTTGCCCTCCCTCCTCGCAGGGGCCCTGACTTGGTTGCGATGTTTTCTCCAAAAATGGAAAAACGTGATTTATTTACTCATTTTTGTAGTATCTAAATTTCTGTTGGTATTTGTCATTTGTTCAGATTGAAAAGTGCATTTGCTGGTTTTCATTTCTATAAATGAATTGACTTAAGGTATTTTCTTCTTAAGATATCAAAAATGTTAATTGATTCATATCAATTAAACTATTTAGAGAATGTGTATAATATAATTAGGATTGTGTGGAAAAGACATTATAAAGAGGATATAAACCTTTCATTTTGGGAAACAATAAATGTTTAAATTTGACTGCCTTAACCTTTATTGCAATTCTAAACAATTAGAAAAAAATACAATCCATACTATTTAGGCAAACTACTGCGATGAAGCAACTGGGGAAATTAAACACACAAGTGGGATGAAGCTTTTGTAAAAGGTGAGATGATCAATGTCAACATATCAATATTGTTCAATCAAGCATAAAGCCATGAATAACGTGACCATTTGATCAATACCATTTATAAATTAAAACTCATTTTCTAGTTAAATTGACATAAGATAGTATGGATTTAATTTTACCTCCAAAACCTGGGGAATTAATTCCATCACACCTTTTACTAGCAGTTCTAATAACATCAGTTTCATATATATTTTTTTAGCTATTGTATTTATTCCTATTGATATAAAAATGATCCCCCCCAAATTTCAATTCTATAAATAATAGAATAGCATTCTATGGAAAATGAAGTGGCTTTATGCAATGCTATTTACGATGAAAATAAAAGTCTGAGAAGCGGCGGACGCTTTCCACTGTCTTGCATGTGACAGGGGCCAATTAAGGGGGCACAATGCCAGCAGAAAAAGAGCAAATTCAAAGGAAAGCAAAAGAAGCAGTCAAGGAAGAAGCTAATGCTATTGTGTTTGGCTGCTCCTACACCGAGTAGCAGCTTTGTCGCTGAAAATATGAAACAACTAACCAAATCCAACTAAAGTACAAAAACAACAGCGAAAGAACATTTTGTATAACCACAATGCCTTTTCAAATAATCATGTTGACAACAGTAAAAGTCAAAACTGGAATTTTGCAATCACATTTAAACTGTGTTTGCAAATAATTACAATGCCTTAAGAACCAAATTGTGTACTTGATTTTAATGATGCGAGTCTTAAATTTGTTTTTACTAAGAAATCCAAAACAAGTTTTGTATAAAAAAAAAAAAACACCATCATTTGGAAATGCAAGCTTTTTATCAGCCAATGGTGTAAAGTTGAAGAATCCATACCTATAAAGATTCACAAGAGTGGAACACTAAAGTCGGTAATCCTGGGTTGCCATGACAACGCTAATGCCAGAGACAGTTGAATGACCCCCAAAAATGCTGTCTGTGAAACTTAATAAATTAAATTGTGCTCTTTGCAGGGCTTGTGGTAAGCGAATTGATTAAAAAAAAAAAAGACTCCCGTCTTCACGTATGGAACATTTGTGGACAAAGAGAGAAAAAACAGATCTGCCAAACGTGACATACGACATGCCTCTACCTCAGTCATCCTACCTGGAAAAGCAGGAAGCCAAATGCAAAGTGGAGCTGGGCTATGTCTGCTCTCTCTCACACACACACACACACATCATTACAATCCAGCCAAGCAAACAAAATACAAGACAAATTGCAAGCAATGAGATGTTCCAGTCACACTCCCAGCAAGCAAACTGTGACGACAAGGTGGAAGACACGCAGAGACTCAATGACATTTCTAGGAATACACTACAAATTGCTGACTACTTCTTTTGGCATTCAAAGTGTACCAACACGTAAAAAAAAATGTCTCTGAATAAGCATTGTGTTGACCGGCTATGAATGAAATCCTTCATGGGTCAAGGTCACAGATTCGGAATGAAACTGAGAGATTAGGCTTATTAATAATAAATACATTATCCAAATAAAAAATTAAACACAATCTTTAGCTTTTCCAAATTGCTGGTTAAGAAAAGTGATCTGAAATGTAATTAGCATTAGAGGTTCAATTGCATTTCCAACAGACTTTTACTTAAAAAAAAAAAAAAAATCTCTTGCTGAATTAGTAAAAAAAAAAAAAAGAAGCCATGCAGTAAAAATGCAAAATGTCGTTGTTGTGATCAAACGTCAAATGAATCATGTCTATTACCTCGTGTTTGGTGTTTACAAAAACAATAGAAGATAAACAGCCTGGAAATCGGTGAATGGCAGCAGCGTCTATGTGACACATCACGGCAGGGATTCCACCATCATGTCACCAGAGTCAAACATTGTGCTTTGGAAGGTGCTTCAGAAGGTGAAGTGCAACAAAGGCCCTACACCATAACCATTAGTCAAAGTGCTGTTTAATTAGGTGGAGAGCAACAAATCCTCCCTATTCAGTGCAATGTCAGTGCAGAGTGGTGGTTTTTGCTGTGTGAAAGCCCCCCGTCCGTCATAACACTAGAGGAGTGTCCCCTCGCTCACAAAAACGCACACTAATTCAGCTAAGGCCTGGCTGTGTTAACAACCGATTGTCTTTTCAATAGCTGTTAATGGCGAGACAAAGCAGCATGTGCGTGCACACACACTCGGGCCCTCCCGAAACACATTTTGCTTTTTATGGACTCACATTGGACGCTGACCTTTGGGAGGCAGAACTGTCTAAAAATATATATATATTAATTCTGTTTGGAAAAATGTACATTTATTATAACTAATTTTTTTTTTAGTCCACTAAATAAGCTTAGCCACATGCTGGTGATATATAAAAGGTAAGTGAGTTTTGAATGCGGGTGTTGGACTCTAATAATGCCGAGCGCCGGCCGGACGGACAAAAGCAGCATATCCACCGAAGCAAATCTTGTTTGATGGATCCCCGCTGCTATCCCAACACAGCAGACCGGTCTGGGAGGCCCTTTGTGTCAGAGACACTCAAAGTAGGAAACACGCTCTAGTTTTACTAGAAATGGGAACCGGCTGTACAATAACAATTTCCACACAACATAAAAGCAAATTATCGTCATCCAACCGTGGACTGTGCACTCAATTGCAATAAAAAAAAAAAGAGATATTGTAAATGTCCCACTGATGACCAAATTCAAATGTATCATTTTGACTTTTATTTTCAAAATTTAAAAGAAAGACTTTTATTCTGGGTATAATGACCTGAAGTACTATTTTGATGCATGAGGTGTAATACAAACATTTTCAAGCCATAATATTATTTTGCCATTGCATATTTTTTTTGTTGCACAAGAAAAACAAGTGGCTAATATCCTAAGTGAAAATATGAGCATCTTCAGTTTCTTGGAGTTCCGCGCTGTGCCTTTTATAGGCAGCTTAGGCTGGCTCCAAACACTAGCAGCATTCATGACCGGATCAAGTTGATGTGAGATTCTGTCTCTCCTTTGCCCTCTATTTCCATATGAATACGGGATATGCTAAAGAAAAAAACAGCAACGGAGATGGTTGCCCGTGGCAGCTGCCACCGGGTGAGAAAACACACGTTTGCCAGGAATGCCTCCGACTGACACCAAAACAATATAAAAGTGACTCGGTCACGCAATGTCGTTTTGGATCGGCTCACGTTCAGCGAGAGTCAAGGTCACCGCTGCTGTCGCCCTTGCATCTCATGACAGCGTACAAATTGCATAGTCATATTTCAAATGCTTTTCTATTCACTCAGGATAAATGACGAGTTTTGTTGTTTCGGTGATCAATTCTAAAATGAAGCATTTCATTCATTCACGTGACCTCCAGCAAGGCCCACAAAAAAAAAAAGACATTTTTATTCTAAATGAGTGAAAAGCAATACAAATCTGATTTTTAACTAAAAACTGCTGACTGGCTGATATAATTGAATTAGAGCCATGAATGAGGTATTCCAAAGTAGCTTATTTTGTACAAATATACCCCCCCAAAAAAGCATTTTTAAGAGAGCTTTTCTGTTCCAAAATAGTTACACGAGAGTGAAATAAATTAAATTCAAACATGCATGGCATGATTGGACACAGTCAACATTACAAACTTTGAGGCATTAGAGTTCTACAACACCAACTGTAAAATGAAGCTAAATTACAACTTTGCATTAGTTTCTCTGTATGATTGTGTGGATTTGCTTTTTTGCTTGTAAATTACATCCCCCCTAACACAAAAATTGAAAACAAAAATTAATGAATTCAAAAATTAAAAAGCATCCCTGCCTTCATATTCAAAGCCTATTGAAAGGCAGTGGGCTTAGAAAAGAGATCAATAAAATAAAATAAAATCATAAAATCAAGAGTGCAATAAAATGTGGATGAGAAAAATAGACAGCAATTTGTTCAGCCTCGGAGCTGCCGTCAGGTCACTTTGGCCTGAAGTTACTTAGATCCTCCTCATGGCCTCCTGCTACACACAGTAACAATGTCACAAGCTTCTATTGTTCCATTCCACTGCTTAGCCGGAGACAAACCTTTGTTCGCTGGATCTGTTTGAATGACGACTTAAATCCAAGAGCAACCAGGCAAAAAGGGGGCGGAGTGAAAGAGACAGCTAATTTCAGCCACTGAGCACCAGGAGACCAAAGCTTGCTGCAGTCACATTAGGAGGACCAGTGCCTTCACAACAGCTGGCAGACATACTAAAACCTCAATTCTTATTCACTGCTTGTTTTTTTTTTTCCCCCCCTCTACTGCAGTGATGCCTGAAATGAAATAACAAGTCGGCCTGCGTCTTCACTAAGCAGCAGTGGAGGAAATGCTGATGGTAGAAACTCGACTTATATCAGCATAAACTGGCTACATTGAATTCATCTTCTAGAATATCAAATTATATATATATATATAAGTAGATCAGCATATGTACTGCCATGTGACAACATCTTGATTCAGTATGCCTGTGGTCATGTCTCAAAATGGAAGCCAGATGTGACAAATGAAAACATTCGAAGCTAGCTATATTTTGCAAAATCTCTGAAATGCATGTGTGAAAATATGCCAGAATTCCAAAAGCTTGCCAGAGACACTGCTCGTCATCCAAAGGGCATCATAACGGAGGCCGCAGCACGCTTTGGGGCTGTTTGTCTTTGCTTAGAACCGAGGAGAAGTGAATTATGAACCGTACATCTGTGGGGGGGTGTCTGAGAAGGGATTTGCACAACTACTCACCAGTGCGTGTCTGCCTTCCCCATGCACCGCCAGTCTCAACCAGCGCACCTAGTTAGTTGCTCCATGTTTACTTGGTGGAAGTTGCCCACAGGTGCACCAGGTTGGCCTAATTACAGAACCCGGTTGATGCCACCCTCTTGTGTCCAAATCAAAATATGCACCGAGAGGTCAATAAAAGCAAACCCTCGTTGAAATCGATTTTATTGTTTGTTTATTGAGGCCACAACTAATCATTTAATATGATTGAAAAAAACGTGACTCCTGTTTTGAACACTAAAGAAACCAGAATGAATAAGTATGATATGTATTTCCACCATTTCCCTCAGTAATGGAGGGGTACTACCCTGCAGCCCCCCCTCTAGCTCCACCACTGGTGCAGGCATGCAGCTCCTCCTACATCACACCAGCAGAGTGACGGACGGGTGAGCTGCAGCCTATCCTCGCTGATTTTGGACAAGAGTCAGGGTCCACCCTGAGCCTGGACCGCTTGCCAGCCAATCACCAGCCAAATGCATTATGTAATGGAAAACCTGAACCCGCTAAAGAAAACACAACAGGTAGCTCAAATAGGTTCTGTGGAACTCGGGCTTGGAGGAAAATGCCCACCTACATTGGTGAGGTCACATTACGGAGTGAGTGCGACTGGATGTGTGACCCCTGTATTATTTACATCAGTGATGTGTTCATTGATTTTTGCATAATAAGACTGTGGTAGTGCCTAATGCAAATATTCATGACTAGAATTTTGAAAACCGTTGAAAATGTATTTAATAAAAGATAAACAATGACTAAAAAAGCTTTTATACAGTATTTCAAAGCTGTGCAAATTGGTTCTGTGAGCTAAACAAAGATTTATGCAACTGTTAATTTGCACCATTGTATTAGACCATTATGCAGCTCACACTTGCAATTGCACAAGGTTAGTGATGACAATAATGTCATCTACCCGCAACATAAAAGTTTGTAGTATCAAAGGAAAAAAAGCCAAATTCTGGTTGAAGAGGAGAGAAAAAACAGTAGTGCACCCCTCCCTCAATATTCATTGCTCCCGTTTAATTTATTTTGGGGTGCATAATCCTTTCACTTTCAACAGCAAATTTAACAGTCCCTAAGGTCTCAGCACCAGACTGGTCAATACAAAACCAGACACCTAATTACTGAGCACACCGCACCGCACTGCACCGCACTCCCCCTCCTCCTCCCTTCTTCGCTCGCTCTTCTTCTCGCAGCTGTGGGCTTCATATACACAAGAGCAGCAGTCAGGCAGTATTAGATTTCCACTTCCCAGGTCTGCCTTTAAAAGCCTGTCCCATAATGGCCCTTCAGTCACACAAACACGCATTGGGTTTCTCGCAAGAAGTAACGCACCACGTCCAACAACTGCATGGGAATATATTGACGCTCATTCTATGTAAGAAGAGATTTCTTTGTCTCTCTCCATCGCATGGACATCTTGGGTGATTTTTGTTTCAGGCCAAAAATAGGCCAATGTGGCGTAACACTGACACAAACAAAGTGTATGTTTGCAATTATAAATGGCTAATGCCTAGAATTAAGTCGAGTATCATTAAGACGCAGCAATTACGAAGTAATTGGTGCCTTGTCGACAGGGTAATAAATTAGAGCCCAAAGTTGATGGCTGTTTGGCTAACAGAATACAGCTGACCTTTATCACAGCATGATCTACAACACGATGCTAACATTTATTTATTTATGTGCTGATATTGCTGATTTGAAAATGAGATGATTAGAAAATGGTGTTGACATCATATGGCTTTATCACCTGAAAAAAAAAAAAAATGTAACTCACTATAAGCCAGGACAAACGTGCCGTGTCCCCACCAATGACTGACAATGAATAATAATTGTAATATCGAGAAGCAAATTGCAACTACAATAGCAGCTCATTACATTTACAATCAAGTGAATAATGTTTTGAAGAAAAAAAAAAATCACCAAATATCTGGAGTTGAAATTTGTAAGTATTTGAATGAGAAGCCCGTAAAGGGTTAAGATCACTTCCCTCAGACAATGGGAAGAGTTAGCCCCTCACTGACCCGAGAGGAACGGCCTTTGTCCCAGTGCAAATGTTTGCCGTTGCCCATTGTGTCCGCATTACACGTCAAGCCCTCCTCAACCCGGGTTGCAACCCGCTGCTGCTGCTGCTGCTGCCCACACAGACGAAATACATACGTCTCACATCAACCCTAATTTACTGATGCTAAACAGGCCACGCCCCTTTTACTAACCAACGAGCTTTTGTCAGCTTCAACAAATTGCTTTTGATCTGTTGACCCAGCATAGGAAACTGCTTCGAAACAAAAGCACGTCATTTAAGAATCATCAAATCCAGTCAGTAAATATTTTCTGAAGATTGCTCAAATTTCTTGTGCAGCCACAATTTGCAAAACTATTCTTCCTCTCATCAAGTGCATTCCTAGACATTTTATTTACATGAGCAAAATGTCTTCAATCCGATCAGAGTTTGGTTTAAAATCATGATAACAATGATAAAAGCAAACTTCCAAACTAACAAATCTGAAACTGAATTTTACATAACAAAATAAAAATGAACTATTGGAAAATTAATAACCAAAGACTGGTCCCCAGCCAATTGTATCAAGTCCTCTACAGTGGCTCAAATTTGTCTGAATATTGGCTGATGTTGCAATTAAAAGATGCGTGGAAATGTGTTAGTATTTCTCACTTGTTCACTGCTGCTTTCATCCTGAATGTCGGCTCAGTCATTCAGCAGCAGCAGCAGCAGCAGCAGGATCACAACTAATAAATCACAGCTCCTAAGTGAGCTTTTCCTTTCACTGCTTGCAAACAACAACTGGGCTAATTTATAACCACACAAGCTATAATTGGCTGCAGAGGTCAAGCAGGTTATCTGACAACAACCAGCCATACAACAATACTAACAAGTTTTCACCTTGCACGGACACCATCTTAATAATAAGTTTGCCATATTATCAAAGGCCTTGATCAAAATAAACTCAATCCCAGGTGCTCAAGCTAATCGTGCAACATTTTGACAGTATGGTGAGACCTCATTATCAGCTCACAAGCGTCATTAGATTGTGACCCACTTGCTGAAAATAGAGAGCTACATTCCACTGCACTTAATTTGTGTATATTTTTAAATCAGCAGAGGTTGTGGGCAAAAATAAAAAGCCTTCCCTAGTTCCCACAAGTCTTAAAAATGCCAACAATATGTTGCTCACAAGTGCCAAGACAAAATGATGTTGGATTATCTCAAAAATGGTAGTTTGGAAGGACACCAAAATATTGTCCATATCAGATTTAGGTAAGGTAAGGCAGTCGGGCCGCATCTGGCCTGTTCCCAGTTTGTCCAAATAAAATGTGTGGTGCTGTTATGTTGAAAGTATTTTTAGGGCGGTGAGAGCAAAAACATTTGTACTAAATATGGGTATTTTTAGCACCATCTATACATTTTGCAACTTTTACAGCCCGTCAAGCAGCTATTGTTAAAAATAAAAACGACTGTGAGAATGCCAACAATGGTACTCATTTTTTCCCCTGGCATGCTGAGGGAAAATGGCGCCATGACGATTTGCCCTGCGAGTCAAACGAGGAATTCTGTATGGTGTGTGTTAGCAATTGGTAACAAAATGGGAGTTGGCGTTAAAAAATGGGGATAATGCGGTTAACGTTAATAGGTGTTGAAAACGTTTTGGTTAAAGTTTTAATATCTTTATTTGCTACTTATAATAACAGTAGATGAAATAAATCCATGAATTTTCTACAGTTGACAAATCAGAATAGCTCAAAAACGGTGACATTTTCCCTCTTGGCCCCTTTGGAAAGTATAGTTCCATTTAGGTATCAGGTTCAAAGCCGTCAAAATAACACCTAATATTACTTCTATATTAAGGAATAATCTGATTGACTACGAAAAATTTTTAAATTGAGAAAGAAGGTGCTTGTTTCACGATAGCTTTCTAATAAATCCAAAGATAAATCAAGAGCTACCAAAACAAATGCACTCAATCAACTCACTGCTTTGATGACCCAAGACTTGTGGAACACACAAAATCCAACCAAAAAGTTCACAACATTAGTTTGCGTTGGTTAGCTGACTGATTTCTTCCATATGAATAACCACAAGTCAATTGATTTTTTTTTTCATCATGTCAAGTTAAAAGTAAAAGTTTCAGCCCCCCCCCATTCCCTTCCCCCCAGTCAGCCTCAAGTCCATCTCTTCTCTCATTCTACCTTGACCCCAAAACCCTTCAAAACAAAATAAAAGCTTCCCTTCAATTTAGAAGCAATCCACATGAGACCATATGGTCAAAATGCATTTCCCCAAAAATCAGACATTACATCAACATTTTTGAAAGTGATGAACAAACTTTGAAAAGTGCTATAAAAGAACGAAGGAAAAAAGAAACACTTACCACACAGAGATAGATGCCAATATCCCAAAGAGAGAACGTAACATTTCCCTTTTGTCCGATACACCGTCCATTTTTCTTTCCATACGGCACCCCCACCCCCTTAGAGAGGCAGAAAGAAGAGAGTGAGAGCGAAAGAGAGCGAGAGAGGTACAACCAGATGGGGGCGGGGGGTGTAGATATTAGTTCTGCTGCAGTGAGAGATGGAGGGGACTCTCGCAGCTGTGCACCCCCATCACTATCTGCTCAAATGCAATCCTCTCCACCATGAGGGACTGTGGCACCGTGGAAAGAAAAGGGAAAAGAAAAAAAAAAAAAAAAGGCAACGGAAACAAAGTGATCCTCTTACACACAGCCCAGGGAAACTGAGCGAGACAAACAAGAGAGAGGGAGTATGAGAGTGAGAGAGAGAGAGAGAGAGAGAGAGAGAGCAGGGAAGCAACAAGCAGCGGGGAAGGAAACCACGTGAGCCAGTTAGAAGGCCCAAGCGGAACGGCAGGTTCAAGTTTTTCGTGGGAGGGAACACGCCGCGCCGGCCGCCCCAACTTCTATAAAGGCAAGGAAACGGTGGATAATACCTTCCAGCTTCTTTCAACCCCCCACCACTCCCTCTGGCTTTATCCCACCCAAAATCCCTCCTTTTTTTTTTTCCTATCTCTCTCGCTTTGGTAATAAGCCCGGCATGCAACAACCTCCCCCTCCTCTCCCCTCCCTCCTCGCGGAGCTGGAATGCGAGGCAAGAGTTTCGAGAGGCCCAGTTAGACGACCCTCAAAGTCAATGCACCTTGACCTCCGGGGTCAGACAGACAGCATGTGTGTGTGGGAGGGGAGTTGTGTCTGTGTGTACTTCAATTTCTGCAGGCGATCACATAAGCATAGCTGCACTACACAAGCACTTGACAGAGATACACTATCGTGCTTTGACGCCGGGCGGGAAGCAGAGCCACAATGGAGACAACGCTCGGTGTTTTTAGCCGCGCAACAATAGCTGCTTTCATCCTGAGCGAGTCATCGTGGTGAGCTGTTGCGGTTGGGGGAATGAGTGAAATTAGTTCACAAATGATATTGCTGATAAATAAATAAAGCATCACTTTGAAAGTGATTTTTTTTTTACAAAAGTGGCTCTATTAGGAAAAAGTGTAAGAAGCTTGAAAACTTTGGTGTGGCTGTTCAACAAGCTTTTCTCACCCAAGTGCGCCTGCTATGACGACGTCCGCCTCACACTTCAGAGGTTGTGGGTTCAATTCCGGCGCCGTGGGTTTACGTCGGGTACTCTGCTTTCCTCCCACATCCCAAAAACATACATAAATGTAGGCCACGTACTCAAAGAAAATCACAAGACAAGTATGTATTTGGCCTAAAAGGGCCATAAATAAAACTTTATTCTATGGATTTATTAACAAGCCACAGAGAGAGTCCATGGCTGGCCACCACAGCACTTAAACCATCTAATCGTGGAGCAGCCCACAAATACATAAGAGCCGTTTGAGTTACTGAGCTTTTCTTTAAATTTCATCGTTTTCATTCTTAGAAAAATGAATCAAATGGTAGTAATACTGTACCAAGCTGGAGGCAGAGCAGGCAGACAAACCTTTTCACGCACGCAGAGACGGCGGATGCTTTGAAAAAAGAGCTTTGTAACTCGGTGGGTCGGTCGGTCGGGGGAACGCTGACAACACTTGTAAACTAGGAGCACCCCCAAATTTGTGTTGTCTCGCAAAGCTGATACTGAATGTGCTTGGCTTTTAGCTGCAGAATAGTAGCTTTTTGTGCTCCACCGACATTTCGCTTTTCATCTTCCCCCCAAAAACAGTCCACTTTGTCCTCTCCCCACTAAACCTCCTCTGTTTTTTTTTTGTTTTTTTTTTTTGCGTAGAATAAATGAAATATCTGTAATGGCAGCAAAAGAGTAACAGAGGAATAAGCGCTAGAAAGCAAGTGAGCCCTGGATTTCTAAAGGAAGGCATGGGTTAAGAGAGGTCCATGGGATTTTTGAGCCTAAGGGGAGGGAGAGAGAGCGAGAGAGAGAGAGAGAGAGAGGTTCCATCTGCAGAGCTCATCTCCCGTGGTTGGCCACCTTGCAGAGTGTGGTCATGATGCGGCCGAATCTTTCACACAGCTCCAAGGTGGAGTGGGCGGGCACCTTGGGGGGGTCGTGGAAGCTTTTGATCTCCGTCGAACAGTCCAGTAACTTGGGGAGGAAGTCAGTCAGCTTCTCTTGGAGGTTGGCTATTGACATAAAAATGGCCAGACAGAGAAAGATAAGACAAATGCATCCTCATTCAGAGCTCAGACATCAAATGAGCAAATATTTAGACTTTGATATCATAAGCGACAGCACAAGTCTGGAGAGCGTGGGCCTGGGTGATAAAAGTCAGCCTTTCCTGAACGTTAGCCAGAACAAGCTTTTGCTGGACCAAACTGATAGGAGCTTGGAACACAAATGTTTAAAGGCACTCTTTTAAGTGCAATCCAACTGCTGATTAATAGGACTGCTTAAAAGACTCTGGAATACTATCAGGTCTATCGTACACAGTGGCCTTTCATTTTTGTCTCTGTAAACATCTTGCAGAGCTGACATGACTTGGCAAAAGTTCCTCTTTTTGGCCTGGCAAATGTGATTTTTGGCAAATTACGCTGTTTCGTAATTTCACTGATCATTTGGGGATTTTTGTTTTTTTTTATTGGAAAAATACAACTTTGTCCAATTTTTGTGTTGCAATATGTTTGAATAACCACTGACACAAGAACAATGTCTTTTTGCCAACAGTAATAAAGGGCAGTGGTTGCACGCCAGTTAATATTCCCAGCACTAGTCTAATTAATAGATTTTTTGTGTCAAAAAAACTCACAGTCCATTTCTTGACCCAGGTAAGAGCACCAGCGGTTCCTCATGTCTTCCACTGCCAGCAGGTCCCTCTCGGTGTCATGCAGCAGCAGCAAGGGGATGCAGGGCACCACCAACTCATTCATGATTCCCAAACCAGTGGTCACCTCTGGTTCTTCCCCGGACTCAAACATGGCTGCCGCTTGCTCGTTTAATTTCTATGGAGCATGAAAGACATTGAAGATGTTCTACTAGAAATGTGCTCCTACCTATAAGTAAAACCATTGAGCCTGCCAATTTATATGACCAGACATTACTGTGTAAACTTGACTTTGAACTAAATTCAATACATTCTGTTTTTGTTTAAAAAGAAAATGCAATCGTTGAATCTAATTATTTTAGATGACTTTATTCAAATGTTTGCAATGTGGTCATATTTTGTCTGTGCAATGCTTTTGTGAAATGTGCTTTACAAAGAAACCAGCATTTAGGAATTGGCACTTTCCAGTGTTTTTAACAACCTCACTTTTTCACTGGGATAATTCAAAATGTGTTTCATAGCTGTGCAACACAACTGGTCTTCTCTCTGTGCAAAGAAAGTACGCCCACCATTCATCATGAATTTTTTAGGTGGGACCTAAGGGGGATACAAACTTCTCATACTGTGCTTGGACAAAAAACATCTTGCTCTAACAAACTCAGTGACCTCCTACTCTGAGAGGGGGGGGAAAAAAAAAAAAAAAAAAGTTTCCCCTTAAATCAGCTTGGCGTCCCGGGATTCAAGGTTGGCTACACAAAACAACCAAGTGAATTAACTATGTCAATGTTGGCAATGTTTTCAATTAAAACAAGAGCAGGAGGTAAACAGCTGAAGCAGGGGTTCTGAACGCAGATTTCAAATGACCGATGTGAATGCACCGAGCCAAAATGTGAGGTTAGCTGAGGACATGCTAATGTGTTTACACTCGCTGGCCCTCCTGCTTCCTATTCCCACTCCAATGATTACATTACAAGCACAATGCTGGCGTAAGGTTACTGAGTGCACACTGCTAAAGATCAGCTCCAGGCTGATCGCACTCAAATACCACCGGCTCTAACCGAGCACACCGCTCTAAAGCTCAGTGGGGATGAAATTAAAAAAAAAAAAAAAAGGGGGAGGGGGGGGTAGGTAGAGGGGATTTTCATTGTCACCTTGAAAACCCTAAAAATGGAATACTGTTTAATTCTTTCCATTTTAATGGAATATTTGGACTCACCAGCAAACAATCGCGACGGTAATGACCAAGGAACTCCTCATCGTGTCCTCTGTACAGCCCTTTGGACAAAAGCTCTTTGTTGTACTGGTACGAGTAGATCAGATATATCAGCGCCTCCACATAACTGCAAAGGAAGCAACAATCAAATTGTGTGTAGGTTTGCTATGAGAACAAAAAGAAAGGCCATCTTGGAAATGAACAGTGAATGCTTATCTACTGTGCTGCCCTCTGCAGGTGGCATTCGAATAAATGTTGGCGTAAGAAACAAAATGAACAATCCAAATAATGTGCTACAACATTGCAAGATGACAATCCATACTTTGTCTTGTGGAAGAGCTCCAAGCCAGTGATCATAAAAATGGTTGTTTCTCGGAAGTTCCTGTAGTCTTGATGCCATATCTGTGTTGTAAAAAAAAATATATTAATTACAGAAGGGCAGCGCATTGAGATAAGTCATCTAAAAGGAATGCATGATAGATAAGGGGAAAGAAATCCCAACTGACCTCATACTCATCCATGTTGACCTCCTCGGGCTTAATTAAGTCCAGTTTTGCACGTGCCACATTCATTATACTTTTGCATCTGCAGGGAAGGAAGGAAGACGAACTGGCATCAGGTCTGATGGTGAGTCATTGTCAGGAGATGAAACAGTCTAGCCTGCCCCTGGGCCATAACTTGGCCTAATGAATCACTCTTTAGTGCTGAGAGGAAAAGTGAAACACTCCTCTGGAGGCTCCTATCGAGGCCACATGCACACATAAATCTAATTATCTTGCTCAAAATAGAGAAGTGAGAAATCAATTTTTCACTCAGGAATTTGGATAGAGGCCAACAAGCATCGGGAGAAAGATTTAAGAATGTGTCATCGGCAGAAATAACACACAGAGGTATGATCGGGAGGGCGTAAGGGAATTCTGATATTTGTCAGTAATGTGGAAAGTCATATCGCCGTGTCTTTTTAGATTTACGCATCAACTTAAGGTTGAAGGAAAATTGTTAAGCACGGTCTTTGACATGATACAAACAGGCTGACTCAGATAGGTCAAGTCTCTGCTACCCTCTGCTGGCCATTTTAGGAAAGCATGGAAACAAGTTGGGTTGAATAATTTCAAAAAATATGCTTAGAAATAGCACAAATAGATGGTTCAACATATTTGAAAGATTTAAAAAATATATCTATATTTTCAAAATGTCTTGAGGGTGTCTCGCATGGTGTACCTCTCATCAAATGCCAAGTTCCGGTCAGCAAACTGAGTGAGCAAAGTCCTCTCAAGGATCTTCTTGGGTGCCTGGTTCTGGAGGAAGTAGACAATGACGTGATGAAGTCTGTAGTCCTTCTCTGGGGGAGTGTCTTCTTGGGCGAACCTCACAAGTCGAGCGTATTCTAGCTTGAGTGCCTGACCGCAAAAACAATGTCACATGATCATTAAAAATGCAGAAGATGGATGTGTCTGTTGTTAACACAAAATAATCAAACGATTATAAATAGACTTTGTTTGTTTTTCCATGATGAAATGATAATGGTTCAACAAGCTTGGCATTTTAGGGGTTTCCTGGTTCCGGAGATGCAAACATTCTACCCAACACCGACCGGCAATAACAATCATGAGAGAGAAAAACACAAACACGTTGATTTGCATGAAAAGGTGGAAGTGGGTGGAGGGGGAATGCAAAAGGTGAGGGAGTGACGGTACCTTAAAAAAGGCTGCCTCAGGCCCATTCTTTTCATATACTCTGCTGGATTTGCCAATAGCCATAATTACACCCTGCATGTTTGGGGTCATCATTGCCTGCCCGGGAAGCAGGAACTGCATTAAACAAAATAATAGGCTTTCTCTCGTGATGGAACAAGTGCGGGCAATCTCGCAGTTAGACACTTTGAAATGCTAAATGCCAGACATGCATCACTCTGCAGTCCATGCGTTTATTATAGTGAGGAATAGAGCCATCGCGTTTGTAGTTCCAAGCATAGAGTATTCCTCATTGACAGCTGGGTTTGACAGGGTGACTGTTGCTCACAATTCAAGCCATAAAGTCCAACGCTATACAAAGGACAAGACTGAGCCAAGAAATGACAGATCCTGAGCAGAATTTGAAATATGTGATCAAATATTTATGCTTGAGTAGTGCTCAATGTAAACTTCACTTCCCACTATCATCAATCAAGATGAACGCAATGATGAAAGGGGCTTCACACAGCTTGCCTTTTTTTTTCAAAATACAATTCCACCCGAATGCAGACTATTTAGAACGGCCATGCAAGAAGAGCGTCATATTATTGCAGTCAGTCTAAAGGCGTTCATGAGAATCAAATCCATCACAACTGGATCTCGGTCTACCTCATCATCATACCCCCCTTCTTTTGACTCAATGACAAAGGTCCCCACATCGGGAATGGCCACCTCTACGGTGTGGTGGACAGGGGAATCGTCCTCCATGACAAAATCAGGACTTGGGATTGGGGGGGTGCTCAAGTGGACTTCAGGCTGAGGGGAAATGGAAGGGTGAAAAGAATGCAATTGGACAGAAAAGACGGATAGTGACTGATGGGATGTACAGGCAAAAGAATATTCTATATTCTAAAGTATACATCATATCCTGAGAATAACACGCAGTTTAAATCATCAGGTTGTGCATGTTTTTAAAACTCTCTCTCTGATTCAAGTCAAGTGTGGCGTGTTCAGACTTTTTGTGTTTTACATACGGCATTTAACAGTGCTTCGGGGCTTCTCTCCTCCAGTTCAGCACTCGCCCTGGAAATGGCCCTCTCCGTGTCCTCTTGGAGATGTTTGGAGTCACTGGTGGGCGATGGCTGCTCCATGTACTCGGGATCCTGCTGGAGTGCTGTAGAAGAGAATTGAGAACCTGCGATTATTTTGAAAAATTCCATTAAAAGAAAAAAATCACATTTTGTATATATTGTGAATGCCTGGTAGTTGAACTCTGACCTGCATTGTCTGGAGGGCTGCAATCAATACTCATGGGCTGAGGTGAGGAGGAGGAAATGGAGGTGCTGGATGCTGTCGAGGCCGCTGCTGCCGCTGCCGCAGCCGCCGCGGCGAGAGCCAACTTTTCCTGTTGGGCCTTCCGAGCCTGCAGTGCATTCCACTCCACAATCTCCTTGTCAAAGAGCTCATTGTCCCCCTTGACATACTGCTTCAGGTCCGGCGGAAGTTTGTCCATGCCACTTAGTATCTGGCCAGTTTCTTTATCAAAGTCTTCTGTGTTCACAAAAATGGTTGACAGTGTTCAAGAATGACAAATGATTTGAGTTAGTAAAGTTTCTGCGTACCTTCTATGAGAAAGGGCTTCTTGTCATTGATATACATGAGACAGTAGGCACTGGCGTTGCGGTAGCCTCCGAATGAGTCCCGCACAAGCTCCTCCCAGGAGGATTTTGTAACGGCGATATCGTTGTACTTCATCCAGCAACGCTGGTGTGGGTCGTAGATGTAGGCCCAGTAGTGACCTGCGTTTGCCTGGCCTTCGTGGACCAAGACTGCATGAAGCCGGTAAGGAACCTTGACACAAAGGACATTTTCAGGACAAATCGCAACTGATGTATTTTAGTATAATGGCCAATAATGATCACCTGCATCATTGATTTGTCCGAGTACATCAGCTCAATGGTTCTGAGGATTCTCTTTATGCTCTCCTGTAAATCTAGCCAAATGAATATCACACAAACAAAGTAAGTACTCCATGCAGAATTTATCAAGAGCAAATGAAGGGCAGTACCGCGGGTGTCGTTTTCAACTTCGCTCCTCCATCGATGCAGGCATCCCTCAAGCACCCTCAATTCCTCTTCAGTTATGTGGCGTGGTGCGGGGTGCATGGGGAGATCAGGAGGTAGTCTGGACTGGGTGAAAGGCTTGTGGACGGGCGCTCTCTGCTGCTGGGCCGCCGTGCCCGAGGCAGAGCCTGAGCTCTCCGCCGAAGCCGAAGAGTCCTGCTCGGCCGAGCTGCTGAGTGTACGACATGGGTACCAAATTAGTTAAGAATGTTTATTCACAGTGAAATATGTTTATACTATGAGATGAGTTCAATATGAAAACACTGCATTATGGGTATTTTTAATATTCCATTTATTTTGGGAGTGAATAATACATCCATTCCCATGTTTTGTATTTTTTTTTAAATTAAATTCACCTGGGAGGGGGCAGCTGTAGTCCAGTTGTGCCACCAGGAGGGGCTGATGAGTCGATATCTTCTACAGGCGAGGTGCATACAGGCTTACTGGAGGCAAACTCCATTGCATACTGGAGAACATCGGCCAGAGGAAACCTCTTGGGGCCGGACCCATAGCTCAGATACCTTGGTGGAAACAGAGAGACTGATATAAACACAAACTAAAATGACAGTGTGAGACATTCATGTCTTTAGCATGTTCTGTTGAATTTGCACTGATGGAAAAAAAATATACCTTTCCAATCTCTGCTGGAGCAGAGTCAAATGCTCTTTTAACCGCCTGATTTCCTCTCTCTTGATTCTGGTTACTTCTCGGTTTCTGTCCATGTATCTAACGAAAGAAAAAAAATCTGATAAGATCAGAAGGTTCCGTTTAATTGTCTATTGATGCCGGCCGGGAGAATACTAATCCATCAAAGCAAGGAATACAAAATAAAGTTGATCACCTGTCCATGAAGAGCATGGAGGGGAACTCCAGCTTGTTGTGGATCTTTTCAGGCCGTCCAAGCGCTTGATTAAACTCAAATCTTGAAAGCTCAAAGGTCAACACGGGAGGGAGTTCTGTGAACCAGTGCTGAAAGGAAACAAAGTTTGGGGAAATGTTTCTAAGTTCACACCACATGTCTCGATGCTCAATTTGGATTTTGGGCAATCAAATGCTACATTGCTTTGTGACACTCACCTCTTGTCCAGACCTGGCAGAATTCTCTGCAGAGTGCAGGGATTCAATCTCCCCTTCGATCATTGCTGCCTCAAGACACTCGTGGAGATCCTTGAAGCCGTTCACCTGCAGCGGGTACTGGCCAAACATCTCGGTGTTCTCAAATTTTTTACCTGGAGACATAACAATCAGACAAGCACTTAGTAATTGGCAGCGAATCCAAGCGCAGTCTGTGCCGCGAGATTGAAACAGATGTTACGTCAAGCTCAGGCTCTCCTCGGCTGATTTTCTCGTGTTCAGCAAGACGCTAATTCATTACACAGCTGTTTGTTTACACTCCATCATTGAGCCAAAAAACAACAACTCAAAGATAACAAGCAGGAGTTGCTAGCAGACATGCAGATGTGGCAGCATTAAGTTGAGTTTATGAGCAGCAAAGCCCAGTGGCCCATGTTTTGATGGCTGTGGGCCACTATTGTCATGCATAATAACCACAATGTCAATCAGCTGTCAAGGTCTTCCACGATCAATGCATCAGCACTCCTACTCTACATTCAGAGTATCTCATTAAGACAAGGTCACCTTTCATTACCAGGGGGGAAGGAAGGGGGGGCAAAGACGGACAGCTTTTATGGTGACTGCAATCAAACCACTCCGAGTCTTTCTCTGACAACTTTAGTTTTTTTTTTGCCTTTTATTGATTTTTAATTTGACACCTCATCTCACCTTCCAGGACACCCACGGCAAGGAATCGCCCGTAGAAAAGCTCCACCATCGGGTTCTTTGGCTTATCCTCGTCTCTGCAAGCGAGGAAACAGAGATAACGCTGACCGGGCGGGCCAAAGGTGCGTGCAGACTTGCCTTCATTCTAATTAGCGTGTTGCTTTATGAGCCCTTTCAAAGTCATTGTAAAGTGATGTAGTTACCCGTCTTCTTCAGCCTTCATTTGAAAGGCGTCCTCCAGCCAGTCCAGAAGCTTGTGTGTGAACTCGCTCACATCCTGCTGTAAAGCAAAAGGAAGTAACATGCAGTGCACACGTACATGACTACTTTTTGCCAATTTCAGCGGAGATGATAAGAGGCAAAGTAGGTCAAGAAATTCAACTCGTGCTGATAGGGCCCTGAGCTCTACATTTGAGATGACTCATCTTCACAGAGGAGTTCACAAATTGCTGAATTTCAAAGAAACGTTAACACCCCGGCCGCCCGCCCGCCCGCCAGCCCGCGGTCACCGTGCACCTCAGGACTGCCTGCTGATTTGGGTCAATGCATAGCTAACCTGACTAATCTGAAAGCAAGTGACAAGACTGATGAGTGGGGAGGCAAAGTGCTTGACCCCAGTTAACCGCTACAAAGACACAGGCTTATAGAAGGAGAAGAATCAAAGAGTTCTCAACTCGGACATTGTCGGATGTGTTTTTGCATAGTTCAGCAAGGGATGATGTGGTTTGGAGGATTAATTGCTACAGATAAGAAAGGTTAAGTGTTCCAGAGTCACTGGAGCTGAGTTAGCAAAAAAAAAAAAAAGAAAATGTGCAGCTAAGAGAAGGCACAACTTAAAAAGATTCATATTATTAATATAATATTATTATAATAATTAAAAGTATAATTCATATAATATTAAATATTGAAAATATTAAACATCAGCATTCTACAGAAGCTGCAAAATGACTCATTTGAACGAGTTGGCAATTTTCAATCATATTTGTAATAAGTTCAGTTTATTAACCAGGGCACTCATATGCGTGTGTTTAAACCTCATCTTGATCGATTGATTAGTTATTGTGGCCGGTTCGTGTTGACTTAAGCAAGTTCTGGCATACCTGTTGTGACTCACTGGACTTAAAGGCATCTTTGAGGATTTCCACTGCCCGTGACGGATCCACATATTTCCTCTTGGACCCAACCATGAGGGAGAAGAGTGTCCTCAGCTCTTGCATGAAGGGAAGGTTTCTGTGTTCCTAGTCAAAGAATGAAGAATTTAGAGCAGGAACTAAAGCGGTAAAAAACTCTTACCTTCTGGTTTCGGGGCAGTTCATGAACTCTGGCTGGTGGTGAGTAGTTAAGCACCAGTCGCTGGAACTCCAGAAGGTTAAACAGAGACTGTGGGAGGGAAATTGAATGAAAATATCTTAGTCGCAAACTTCAAACAATCCATTAGAGCATTGCTATTGAATTATTGGCCCAGACAGTAGTCCAGCCTGCCTGAATTGCATTCAAAGAGATGTAGAGGGTATCTCGGTTCGCAAGATTTGAAAAAAATCCTCCAGTGAATGCAACACTCAGATTGCTGACGGTGCTGTTTTGAAGTGTGGCGAGCGGTGCTAAAAACAGCAGGGGGGGGCGGGGGACCGCGGTATGGGCTTTTTAGGGTTCTTGGCTAAAATCTTTACTCTTCAGTTTGCATGCATAAAGAGAAATTTCTCTGTAGGTGTGAATGTGAGTGGGAATGCATCTTCCTCTCCTGCTACCAATCTAGGCAGTAATACATTTTCACAGAATATCGCTCTCGTGTTAGAGATGTGTGAGGCGCGTGGACAAAAGTGAAAATAAAACTGCAGAGGAATGAGTAATCTGTTATGTAAGTACATAACAAAATAAGACATGAAATATTATTGCTTCGAGTCATCATGTGGCAGGTTTTTCTTTAATTTCAGATCATGTTATGAAAGAAGAATGTTGTTGACTGCATTTCTAAAAGGGTAGAGAGTCACATTACAGAAGAGCTCAGCAACATGTGATAGTGTCTGGTGTTTGTTCGGCTGGCATATTTCAGCTCTGAACAAATTATATATATTTTTAAATATTTTTTTCATTATTCAAAAGTTAGTTGGGAGGTTGCATGAAACAAATTTTGTTTACAGTATTTTTTTTCTTCTTCTTCACTTTGCTTTTCATTCTCTTTTAATTTACCCCTTAGCTTGATTCTGGATCCCAAAACAAAACAGACTTTTATTCACAGGATTTTACAGCAAATGTTTTTCTTTTCCTGGAAAATGGCAAAAACAAGTGAGTGTTTGATCCGTCTGCATGCACGTGCTTGTGTGTGTTTGGGTGCGCCCACCTGAATGACGGCACTGAACCAGCAGGTATTGCCAACATTTTTCAAGCCTACGGGGCAGTTGTCTATCCTCTTCCTGTCGTGTGGGTTGGGCGAATCGCTCCATACTTCGGTATGGGTGCGCTTCAGACTTGCCTTGTTCTCTGCTATGCTTGCCTCCAGAACTCTAAGGAACATAGGCGTGGTGAAAACATGATCAAGCCCTTTGGTCATACAAATTTGTTTTCCAGGATAATCCTGTTACCTGCTGATGGCCTGCTCCTCATCGGTTATGCCGGTCTCCCGGAATGCCCGGTTGGACTCTGCCAAGCTAAGGGCAATTGCTCTCTGAAGGTCATCTTTATCATCTCCGGTCAGGTCAATGACATCTGAACCACAGCAAAAGCATAATGAGTGAAAAATTACTGTGCATCAACAGTTCCAACTACTGGATTTAGGACAGAGGTGATTTTATTGATTCTCATTTTTTGTCTTCTTTTTAATGTCAAAACATGTATTTAATACTTTTCGGCAAGGCGAAGATGCTTACTTGAGTCTGCTTGGCTGCCCACGCTTATATATCGGTCATTGGACACCTGAGAAGTCTGATAGTAGGTGGTCTCGTCTTGCTGTGGAACCTTGGCATTCTTCTCTGTCAGGTAGGCCACAGCCTCAGCCAGGTCTCCATTGCTCACCTGCATTGGCCAAACAAGTTAAGGTCTGTAAACACTCAGCATGAGTGATTCATTGCAATAATATCGTAATTCCATTTCATTAATGAAATTGCAGAAATGATGTTACTCCTCATCTAAGTGAGGAGTTGCAATTCATTTGTGCTATGAATTACCTGCAAGGCCTGTTGAAGGAGTTGAACATCTGTGGTGCCTGTGACTTCTCGTAATTGGTTTAGTAGTGTCTGCTGATGCTGTTGAGGGGAAAAGAGCAACAGTCGTTAAAAGGGTACAGATACATAACATGTCATTTGCTATGGGCTTTCTAAATAATGGACTATAATTAGAGTAAAAAATTGAAAATGACTTTCTAAAATTACAAAATATGCCAGAAGGAGGCGCCAAAGCCATGTCTAATTGGACAATAGTACAGTACATTGGTGCCAAGGAAGTATATTGGCTAGATGGACACTATTAAAATGTCTTTCCTAGATGGATGGGTTGCAAAAAAAATATTTTAATAGGGATGACTTTTTATCCGCCATGTTTATCCGCTTATTTATGTCAATCTTAGCAGAATTAAATGGTCTCAGCACACACTCCTTCTGCAACTCATGTCTTCAATAAATGCACTTAAATGAATGAGTGCACTTTGTATACAAAGCAGGCCAGTAAGAGGAAGAGAACCGCCTGAGACTTTCACAGGTGCACCAGGCAGCACTCGAGGGTGCCAGTTAGTTCATAAAGGTCCTCTTTGCATTCACCATTTGACGTTGTGGATCTTTTTAGTAATAACTTCCCAGCACAAATTGAAGTGAAGCTCAACACGTACAGCAGATAGCAATTTAAGGGTCTGTTTGTGGTGAAGCCAACGGGTTGCAAGCTTGATCCAGTCCTTGCAATCAATTTTTATGCCAGCAAATATTAAATGCTACTTAATTTTATAAGGTGTGTTCCAATGCTTCTGCTCGCTGGAAAAGGGAGTGGCTTCAAAACAAAATGTGCTCTGCCCACTTGGAGTTATGTAATGTAATTTGCAGCTTCTACCTGAAATTTTTTACTGTATTGGAAAACACCTGAGCGTCCTCATTCAAGTCAAATGACAAATACAATTTGTTAAATCTCCGCTATGTGTGAGGACTCGTGCTAGCAATGCTATGTAAACAAAGCTATCAAATACTTTGGACATGAGTAACCTCGACCACAGTAGCGCGCCCAAAACAGAGAACATTATTATCAAACAAAAGACGCCACGGCGTTGTTGTAACTTTTTTAACACGCAAAATGTTGCTCGCTCTTCAATTTTAGTTCATAAGGCAATGACAGTGAATTTACATAACACTAACACTTGGCGTTGTTTATTTCTCATGACGCCACGGTTGGATAACATTACTAAACGGGTGCGCCGTGCAAAAGCTTGTTGACAAAGGTCAGCGAGCAGATCGCTTATAACAGTAACGCAATTTTCACTATCTGCAAAACATGGGCTGGACCGCTAACAATTAGCAAAACATTGGCTAGTGTGTTACTACGATAACATAAGCAAGGCCTGCTGTAAACAAATCGCATTCGATGGAAATGCAAATCGCGTTTCTCATATATAATTGCACTTGAAGGTGATGCAATCCACCCATAAACGCATAACCTATTCATAAGAATGAAACCCAAAACAACACCGCATTGCACTTACGAAAAAGTTAGCTAGCCACAGTTAGCTTGAAGCTTACCTTTTGAGAATGCTGCTGGAGGACATTCTGCTCTACAGTCATGGCCGATTCAGGGAGAAATGCTGACCAAATAAAAGCAGGAGAAGCAAAACGCACTAGTTTTGCTCAAGTGATTTAAACGGGATGGGAATCGTTAGTCTGCGACATTACGGGTGCCATAGCAGAGTGAGCTGGCCAGATTGTCAGAAGGCATGAAAACATTGCCGCCTCCCTCCCAGTGATCTGGTATCGATTACTCATGTCTGTGTTAACGAGACTACGTCACGAGCCATAATAACGTAATGCGCGTTCATAGAAATATCTGTTTTTTGAAATAGAAAATCATCCGCTTTTAGAAATAAAATTTTAAAAAATAGTACAAAAGTTTAATTTCAACAGCAAATGTTTTTTCCCAATGCAGGTTGTCTTTATGGCTTGTGATTAAAAAAAATCATATGAAGTCTAGTATTCTAGTATGACTAGAAACAAGAACCACTTTTTTTTACTGTACAAATTTTTATTTTGTGTAACAAACTGCAATGCCAATAACTGAATTTCCACAAACCCTTAATTCATCTGAATATGTTGTGAATGTACCCTGAAATCTGTTATTTAGCTATACTTCATCAATAATGCATAAGAGCTCATCCAACATTAAGTCATTCAACTTTAATTTGATTTATTCTTTTTACGTAAGAAGCGAATGGCCGCACAACTGGGTCACCCTCAGAATCAGCATTGTTGTTCAACTCAAGCAGTCAGCATGCATTAACATGAACTGTGTCATCCAACTAGCACAAATACATATTGATGGGATGACTCGGAATATGGAAATGATCAGGGCATATTCTCAAAATGCTCAGAACTAAAATATGTTGATGAAAGAGACTAGATAGATAGATAGATAGATAGATAGATAGATAGATAGATAGATAGATAGATAGATAGATAGATAGATAGATAGATAGATAGATAGATAGATAGATAGATAGATAGATAGATAGATAGATAGATAGATAGATAGATAGATAGATAGATAGATAGATAGATAGATAGATAGATAGATAGATAGATAGATAGATAGATAGATAGATTGATTGATTGATTGATTGATTGATTGATTGATTGATTGATTGATTTTCCGCATGTGCAGGTACTGTTGCTGAGAGTTTAACCAGCAGATGGCAACATCTTCCTTTCAAGCGCAACCTTGGTAGAATTCACTCATACAGTATACAGCAGCTGATCTGTGGAATAAGAAATGAATGATTCATGAAAATGATCTCACTGGGTAAATGAAGTTGCATTATAAATCACAAGGTATGTTTTTAGTATTGCGGCTTAATCAATATTTTGTGTGTGCAGGTGCAAAACTATTGACTGTGCATATATATTATCTAAATAAGAAGTCAGTGTGCTTTACTTATACAGCCCTGTGTAGCCATCTTGCCTGAGCAGATACATCACAGTTTGACCTTAAGGCAGTGGGTTGAGCGATCAGTCATGAAAATCTGGAATGCTGTCAGGAAGCCAATCCAAATTTAAACTGATGAATTCATTGTCACAATCAAGATAGTTGTTGCTATCATCTAACTTGACCCTTGATTGGCAAAATGAAAATAGCAAGAGTTCAACTGTTTGCAGAAGAATGAACTCATGAAATTAATCCGATCAAATAAAAAGTGTCATACATAAATTTATGATGAGAGGCAACAAGTCCCCTTTTATTCCCTTAAAGAGCAATTGATATATTTATCCCGTAAACCAGAATAGTTGTGTAACTCCACTTGACAACATTTTATGAACACCTTACATAAACTCCAATTGTCCTTTAGTCTCCACAGTACAAAGTCCACAGGGCAAGCCGGACTGAACTTTCTAATTCTACTTTTGGAAAATGTTTACTTGGGGAGTTCATGACCTTTGCAGATTATCCACCTAGTCATCATTTACCGCTTTACAGGAAATAAGTGACGCTTTCACAAGATGATACGGCACGCATAAGAAATATCTCGCTCTTTTCGGTCAGACTAAAGTGAAAATAACAAGATGTTGACTCTTCAGTTAACCACAGAGGAGATATCTCCTGCTGGCCTCTCAAATATAAACAGCCAAATGAATGTCAAACGGGTGCCTGTAAAAGGACTTGAAAGGAAGTTTCACAGTGGGAGCGGGCGGGCATGAGATGGTCGGGATACTGACATTGGTTCTCGCGCTCCCAAGCCACTTTGTAAAACACGCTTATCTGACATGGCAAATATCATCCGTGTTCTTTCAGTGTCAGCCAAGAGCTATCAAACTGACAGGCTGTGCACAGTGAGCCTCAGGGACTCTCGCATGAATATTGCATTAGCTCAGTTTACATGATTGGATGCGGCCATGGCGGACGCTCGGCAAAGCCATTAGTGACTTTAGCCGGAAAGTTTATAGCGTTAGCTTTGTTTTAAAGTACTACCTTCCATTTTTATTTTTAAAGATGAGCATGAGCTGTCATTTGCTCCAATTTTTTGTTTTGACTTGCAAGTAAAACTGGCTGCTTAAGTAAAGATTTCATCTGTGCTGTTCATTTCCCCCCCATACACAAATGTTTAAAGTGAGGGGGGGGCAAGTGAGGGCGGGGAGGTCACACAGCTGCAAGCCAACAGTTGATCCTGTCCCCGGAAACAGGATCGCCCCGGTCAGGTCAAGGAGTTGTGGCAAAAAAAAAAAAAAAAAAAAAGGTTCTGACCCCTGGGGAGAAGGAACAGACTTCACAAAGAGGTACATCTTCAAAAGCCCTATAAGGAGAACCAGCAAAAAAAAAAGGTTGGAAAAATAAACCAGTTTGACCTCTTTTTTTCAGAGTCAGAGTTTCCCCAGGTGTGTGGTTTAACCTCTTTCACTGTTGTCTGACTTTTAGGTGCAGCTCATGTTTAAACACTCATCCAGGCATAGCACAACTCGGGTTCCATTTCAAGTCAAGACAAATTTATTTATCCAACCCTTAATCACAGAAACCTCTCAAATACCCACAGGTGACAAAGACTAAGAACGGCTCTGAAAAACAAGTTATTTTAGAAGATAGTTATCTAATGTGAAGCCACTAGGTTCATTTAAAACTGCAGATTTGCCCCCCCCCCCAAAAAAACAGCATAATGCTGCCAGATAATGTTAGAGAGAAACCCCCCTGCTGTCAAACCTCCATTACAATTTAATTGAAATTAAAAATGGAATGATAAATAATTACTTTTCGATCACAATGGACCTATGCATTTATTTCAGAGGTGCAACGATCAATTAAGTAATCAAATGAATGTCAATTTCAAATATGGAAAACATAAAAACATGTTTCTTATTTTATACATGTTGACAATATGATATATTCTTTTTGTAATTGTAGCTTTTTAGTCATGTACGTAGAATAGTGTGTGTACACCTTGTTTTCGTTTCCAGAATATGATCAATAAAGCAAGTGTCTTATGTTTGGGCGTACGCACAAACACTGTCAGATATAATACACAAAACCTTAGAAAAAGAGTTTATATAACACGAGAGGTTCAAAGTTCATATTGACAGAGTGAGACGAGGACACCTGCGTCTTCTTACGTGACTGAACAAAGGGAGGCACTGTCCAAAAATGCCTTTTGTCATTTATGCAAGTGCCAAATGAATGTGAATAAAGTGTGTTGTGTTGTTTTGCAACACGTTTGTGGAAGGGGAGGGGAGGGGAGTGGAGGTGGGGTGGGGGGGGGATGGATCTACTTACACACATGCTGTGTGCTGGTCTTTGGGCTGAGGTCAGGAAATGGAGGCGAGAGTGCACGCAGACAAACAGTCAATTGTCAAGTTTTACACATTGACCTCAGGTTAAACTTGTGACTCCCTCCCTTTATGTTTGCCGCCGCTTCAGCAATTAGAGGAAATCAAGAGGTTACCCGTGGTTCAGCCTTGATAACAATCTCGAAATGGAGAAGTTCACAGAGGAGAAGGGTGACTCGGAGTTTAAAGAGTGCAGTCAGTCATGGGGAGGATTAAATTGAAAGAAAAAAAAAAAAAGAGGAAGTCAAGGCTGAAGGGAACTGTGCTGCTTTCTCACAAGTGCACCACGGACAAAAAGCCGTTTGTTTGCTGGCTGGTTTTTACATTCAAACCAAGTAAGCTTGAACACCGCTGTGAAAAGGTCATGTGTGAAAGACGCTTTGTAAAGTAGCCCAGCACAGCTCCTATGACATTCCACCCTACCCAAAACAATTTTGACTTTGAAATGACATTTATTTTTGGTTATAAGAAGTCATTTTGTGCGGCAAATTCTTGGGCTTTCATCATACGTGTCGTGACCTTCACGTGTCCTCCCTCCTTCCCTCCATTGTCTTTCCTGCCTTTGTTAACATTCAGCACTAGTGGGCAGCAGCCAATTCGGGAGCCCGTGTTTTGGGAGCCCATACAGGACATCCTCTCACTTTACTTTGATAAAAACATACAGCTTAAATGACACGCTTGCTGCTTGACTTCGATGTCCTTTACGGTAATCATCTTTACTGTGGACGACTGAGTCACATCACATGCAAGGTGCGGGTCGGGGGCCGGTTGTGGCCCGCCACGCATTGTAATAATAAACAACATGGCCTACATCAGAACGCAATGAATATTGCAAAATTACTAATATCTTTTTTACATAAAACGATTCAACTATATTTTCAAATTGAATACGAGGCGGCCATTTTCAAATATACATGTTAATGTTCTGAGCTACTGTTTCAATACCAGCCTTGTATTTAGCCAGCGTTAGCCCATGTGAACTACATGATACTAAATCAACTCCTGTTTGCAGCCAAGTGGTCTTCAAAATGCAAACAAGCAACAATCAATTCTACACATTCGACAATCAAATCCTTCATGTTCAATCCGTCACCCTTGAACGTGCGATGAAGCAGCTTCTGAAAGGCAAAGTAGAAAAAGTGGAAGACATTCAACTAGGTCATGCATTTCAGAACTTTATTTCAGAGATATCAGTGCAAATGAACACCAAAAAATGAAAACATAAAAAAACAACTGTTTCAGGTCTTCACATGAAAAAAATGAACCACCCTTTTTTTTGTTGTAATTGCAGCTACAAATTCTTAGATGCACATTGCAAATCTATGATTGTACGTCAATTCTTCACTAAAGCCCTTACATGGAGCTTTGTTAACCAGTAACAGAAAAAAAAAAAAATCACAAAAATATTCAATGCACATTTATATTCTTCACGTTTTTCATCAAATTGTTCAACAGTCTGTGGTTATTTAAAGACCGTCGTATCTTCTCAAAGAAAGTGTGTGTGTGTGTGTGTGTGATTAAAAAAAGAGACCTATTTTTAAGACTTAACATGTTTCCCCCATCACCAATGGGGATGGATACACAGGTAGGTTCCCATGCGTCTGCATGCAACAGGCAGCAGTGAGGAGAGTCAGACATTATTACACGACACGGCGCAGAATAGATTTAGATCATTTACCACATAGACACATGCAAAGAACAAACCATCCAAGCCCAAAAAACAAACCAAAAATGATGGGCGTATCATCATCATCATCCTCTTCCTTTTCTATGTACAACTGTACGCATATAATTCATATTTACATATCAGCGCAATAAAAACTAGGGTAATATCTTTGCTCAAACATTACAAAATAGTCATCTTTCATACTGAAAGTACTATTTACACAAATACATTGAACCATTGTGAAATCGTATCAATTACTGAAGAGACAGAACAGTATGAATATGTCTTTCAAAAGATCACACGACGAAGTGGAGAAAAGCGGCATGTGAAATTAAAAATGAAAAGAATACAGTATTAGTCAGTCAATGGTTTGACCAAAACAACCCCGTGGTCTTCTCTTCATTATCATGCAATATTTTTTTTCTTGGGGACATTTTTATGAATCAAGAGATGACCACAGAAAGGGCTAGAATAGAAAGCACAACATTTAAGAAATGGAGGGGAAAACCACTAGCTGTCAAATTGTCAACAGATAACAATACTGACATTATTATCACATGCCATTTAATTATTCTGCAAAAAGGACAAGGAGGATTTGGCTTCAATAGTGCAACCTCTGGGTGCTCCTTGAGAACAAATGAGGAGTCAAAGCCAATGTGCTTCATATTCAAACTTTGTGCACAAATAGAAATGAGCGGGGTTAAGCTTGACGTTTTTCCCATTTTGCACAAAACCACACATGCGTAACAATTGACTAAAAACTACACCGTACGCTGCTAACACGCCTCCCTGAATTTGCACTGTGGAAAAGATGAAATCAAATAAAACAACAAATGCGGTGACCAATCCAATTTCTCTCTCTGTCATTATATTACATTACACTTTGAACCTTGACTTAACAAGGCTACAGTGTGAATATTGATTTCGCTATAACCGCTGGGATGGAGAATATAACACTCAACTGAGTGCTGACATTTTTTTTTTGGTACCATCAATAATATTTTTGTTAATGGTAGGCAACAATGGAGACATTAGATGGTGATATCAAATAAATCCAATCATTTTGACTGTCAAATAAGAAGCGTAGGTAATGGGAAAACTGGATCAAATCGAAATACAAAGGGCCTGATGAGTTATTTTGAGAATTTTGGTTGTTTCAGTAGTAAGTCTAGCCAAATATAGATCTTTGTCAAACTGAACCACTTCAAGAAAACAAAATGTGCAATTTGAACCAGCATTTTTTTTCCCTCTTTGTCATTTGTCTCTCTCTCTCTCTCTCTCTCTCAACCCATTTGGCAAGCAGTAGGAAGAAAGAAAAAAAAGAATCAATAATTCATCACATTATATTTGATTATACAACTTCTATTCAGATGACTGACTCAGCCTCTGGTTGTCATGGCTGTGCTTGTCATTGCGCTTGCTTGGTGATTGCGGGGTGGAGCTTTGTTCATAGGCATGCATGTCACTGATTGGCTCTTCTTTAATTTTCACAACAGACTGAGGTGCTTCCGGCTGGTTCTTCAGCTCCTTTCTGAGCTGAACACTGCCCTTCTGCAACATGTAATACAGGATAGGGTTGGAACGTGACAGCCGAGGAGAGTCCGGGTTGGAGTCGCAAGCCTCATCGTTCTCCTGACTATTATTCCATTGAAGGGGGCTCTCCGGCTCCTGTTTGACAAGATTGGGCGGCTCTCTTTTGTGCGTCGCTTGCCATGGCGCTAAATGATGACCGTCGTTTAGCGGAGGGGTGGGCAGTGTTCTGACGTTACCTAAAAGCCCTGAGTTGAGCGAACCGTGAGGGTGCCAGCTGGGCAGGTGGAGGAAGCTGTGGTTGGGGGCAGGTTGAGTGAGGACGTTGCCGTTGGCCTTGCCGTTGGCCTGCAGGACGGAAGGGCTGGATGCGCCGCGATGTTGCTGAGACAACTCTTTCAGGCAGTTGTCAGAGAGCAGCAGTTGTTTCAGCACATTGAATCCCCGACTCTCTCTGCTAAAAGTTTCTCTTGGTGGACTCCTGGTTGGGAGTTCCTCTTCTTTCAGATGCCTCTGCTGGTCAGGCGCCACCTGGGCACCGAGATTGGCAAAAATATTTGCGTCACCCCTTTGAAATGCTCTCGGAGACTTGGTATCGTCCAAACGGTCGGTCTGGTCGGAACATAAACGTCTCTTCTTCGGACTGGGGCTGGAATATTCTCTCTTTTCCTCTTTGACCTGTCTGCTTTGTGAATCCGTTTGCAAAACGGCACTCGTGTAGTACGTGGCTGTCTGATGTTTAAGCAACTGGCTGAGTAGACCGTATTTTGCGATCACCTCAGCTGGTCGATGTTCAGCTTTCAAGTCCGTAACGGACAGAGGGACGCTCTGCCTCTTTCTGTTGTTGACGTCCTCAGAAAGGGATGGCCCCAGCCCTTCCTCCGTTTTGACTCTTACATCAACGTTAGCGCTATCAAAGATGTTTGAGACGCTGGGGCTCCTGTCATAAGTCCTCCCTTGCAACTCAGCGCTCCTCCGACCACTCCCTTCAGGCCTGTCCTTGCGGCTGACTGAAGCCGAGGCTGTCGTCGAACCCGCCCCTAGAAGAAGCTGCAACACAGTGCGCCGTTCCAAAAGGTTCTCGATCTGTGAAGGTGGAGGAAAGGTTTCTTTTCGATTTAGAGGGGTGCTACTCCGTGCAGGTATGTCAGAGATTGGGGTGGCGGTGGTGCTTCGACTGATTGGGGTATTGAGCCTTTCCAGTAGGGCTAAAGGCCTGCTGTTATCAAGCTCCTGGCTCAACCCTTTGCCAGATGGGATTGGTGGGGAGGATGAAGCAATGCCAGATTGAGCCAGATTTTGTAACAGTTTACTGGCACTGAAGGCGGGCTCGGGAGCCTTCTCAGCAGGGAAGGATTTCGACTTGCACAAATCCAACGGGCTCGACTGGACCTGGGGAGCGGGAGGGTGCGGGGACATTGTATCGCCTGGGGAGCCCGTCGGATGAACTGGGGCTACAGGCTTATCTAACGGGCTTTTCGTCCCAGACTCCTCCCACGACACGTTAGGTTGACTTCGAGCCATGGTGGCCATAGTTATATCAAGTGGCAAATCCTCATCCGTGTTCTTATTGACGATATCGTTATTTCTGCGGTCAAGTAGAAGCTGCATGAGTGTCACCTTCGATTGGGATTTTAAGTCCGGGTTCATTTCATGCTCTTTGTTCTTCACCATGTCTGTTCCTAATACATCAGGCTTCCACTTTTTCAATAAAGATTCTGTGAGTTTGTCCAAGGAGGAGGTAGAGGCGGATGAAGAGGAATATGAAGAAATAGAATTGGAAGCAGAAGAAACAACAGTGGGCAGCGGTGAAAAAACAGAATTAGTAGGTGGAGCGGAAGAATGACAAGAGAATGGCGTTGCATTGGAACAAACGGCAGCGGTAGAAGTGGATGCAGTGTGTGTAAAGGTGGAAAGCGAGGGAGAAGCGGAACAAGGGGTGGGAGCTTTTGGCCCTGCAACTTGTTTCTTGGCCCAGTTTCTCATCGAGAGATCCATGGGGGAACAGCTTGAGTGGGAAGTCTCTGCGTCACTGCTGTCCTTGGTTAGACTTTTCTCATGGGTGGAACATTCGCTATCAGATGTAACCGATGAAGAGCAGCTCGGTGGTAGAACGCTGCAACTATCCTCCAGGTGTCCATTTTTTGTCAGTTGCTTCTGGTTGTTATGGTTGTTGAGCAGCAGCAACAGCAAACTGCTGCACGTTTGGGGGGGGCGGGTGGGGCGTGAGTCAAACCCTCGCTTTTCCCTTGGCGGCTGGCTGTGAAAGTGGCTCAGAGTATGCGGGGGAGTTGGTGAGGAGCTTTGGATGTGACCGCACAGCAAAGGTGGGCTCTGCGGACTGGACAAGGCCAACCGAGGGAGTGTTGACGTTTGCGCGTGTGTCGTGGTCACTCCGTTTTGGCCGGTTAAACAATTGAGTGTCTCTGGCGTCTCTGACAAAGTCCCGCCGCCCACGCTCTGAGGCCTTTTGTCAAGGCCGTGTTGCTGGTTTGCCATGGCAGCGAGTCTTTCACTGGCAGATCTTCCTGAGAGCTGCGCTTTGAGCGCATGCTCTCTGGAGTATTGCTGGAGATGAGCTTCGCTGGACAACAGTAGGGCCAGCTGACTGCATGCAACGCTGGGCTTGGGCGAAGGGGCCGGACTGGAACGTATTTTCACCATGTTGGCGACGGCCTTCAAACGGTCGGCGCAGGATACCGATTCCGACGCTGTCGTGGCAGAAGGGGGTGTGGCGTTGTGTGCTGCCCGGGGTGATTCCGGTGGTTTGTCATGACTGTGTCCCCGGCGACTGTAAGGGGTGTTGCTGTGATTTTGAAGTTTGCTCTTTCTCATCAAGCCCTTCAAGCGGCTCGAGGCTGTCCCATACACCGGCAGCGGCTCCTTGTCTGCGGGCGGCGGCGCAGTGGAAGGAGAGGAGCGTTCGCTCGGTGGCTTGTTTGAGTGCTGCGACATGGCCACGTTCTGCAGCCGTGAGCTGAATGACTGAAGCAGGGAAGCCAAAAGAGTGCTCTCACCTCCGTGAGGAGAATCCTCCTGTGACCCATTTTGCATGCCTCCCACTTGGCCATTAAGCTCCACTGGTGGTGAACTTAAACAGTGGTTCCCTGGATCATTCCAAGCCCCGGAGCGCAAGAGGCGGGCCTTCTTCAAGTGCTGTGAAGCACCCATGGTCGGACCACTGTTGCCAGGCTTTGGAGCCGTGGGTCCGTGAGTAGGGAGCTGAAATGGACCCCCCACCTTATCTCCCTGATCTTGGTTGCTGTGGGCAGCCTCAGACCTCCTGCTTGCCGTGGCCCCAGGCCCGGCCACCACTGGATGCATCAGTAAACCTTCCAGATAAGTTAAAACAGCTGAATCCTTGTGTGTCTCAGGGCCAGGCTCCTCCCCATGAGTCATGTTCAATACTAGGATCCCCTTGTATGGTTCAGCAGCGCTACGAGGAAACAAATGGCAACTAAATCATCAGGTTGACAGTCACTCAATTACAAAAAAAAAACAGGCACAGTCAACATTGGGGTGATTACCTTTAAACACCATAGGTTGTCAGAATGTCGCTGTTTCTATGAAGAACATAAGGAGTCAGCGGAATATTGCTGGACAGATGTTTAAACATTCCATGGTCTCGGGTTTCAGCGGCAAATCTTTGCACATCTCACATGGAGGACCTACAGAAGATGGGCAGAAACAAAGTGAGGAAAGTGTTAAATTGGCACGCCAATCTTATGACAACACCTTGTCTGCCACTGTTGTTACTTGGCAACATTTCAGCCTGGCTGCAACAGCACCCCCAACGCAAACCCCCCAGTTACCCAAATGTAGATTAGCTCTGATTGGATCCAAATTGAAAATTCAAGCCCACAACCCTGAAAACAGGTCTTGAGTCTTAAGCCCCTCACAGCCAAAAAACAAGTGCCTTGTGAGAGCTGTGAATAATTTCTTATGCAGCTTGTCATTTCAGTAGATTATACCCCCACCCCTCCACCTCATTCTCCTCCATCTCACACGATGCAACCCTCAGTCTACACAAAACGTGATCCGTCCGCCCACTCACCCACTAACATGATATTATGTTCAGATGCATGTAGAAATGTGTATAAGGACTAAGGTTGCACTGTATCCAAATATATATATACGTGGTGGGTACTTCTCACCACAGAATGTTTGGGGCACATTTTTATCTGGAATGACGCATGGGCAGCAATGTAACCTTCAAGTTATCTGCTGTCATGTGTTGATATCAGCAAACAATAAAGAAACAAACTGACATCATGTTGCTCCTGCAGAAACAAATACGGTGAGACCACAGTGGTGGCTGACCAATTGTGTGTCAGGAATTCCAGGGTGTCCATGGATCCGAAGTGTCTCTCACACCACACAACTGGATGTGTGATGTGCCACAGTGCCAGTTACTGTGACAGTGTCAGTGGTGCAGCAGCCCTGGGAGACCTCATCTCTGAACCTTGTCAGCATGGTTTCCATGGATACAGAACACTTCCCGACAGTCATGGACACCTCCCATAAAGGTTAATTAATACAGAGTTTCTGCCTCGTTTCAGCTCTCCTGCTCACCTTAGGTGTCCGCTGAGTGGACCAACATAGTTGGTCACACGATCAGACAGCAGTCCTTAATGGTGACCAAAGGTTATGGCAACCCATGCAGTTGTCAGTCCAAATAGCTAACAGAGAATGTGAGGATGGGTCAAAACAACAATGCGGTGAACTTTTAATCAGGTTGAAATGCTGAGGTTTAACGACGTTGTCCTTTTAATTCCACCTTGAAAATGAGATGGGATTAGAAATTGGATTGAAATTGTCTGCAATTAAGTCCGAGTAGGACTAAAACAAAACATTCGACATGTTTAGACTTCTTCTATCCAAACGTTTCTCAATGAATTGGTTAAAGTGCAATATGTAATAATGTATACAGAAAAAAAATTGCAAATATATAAGACTGGGCCACTGGCATCAATTACTGATAAAGGCCATCTTTAAGCTGCTGACCTAAATCTGATGACAACAAAAGCCAACCTGGTCATACTGGGCCATCTGACGTCTGCTGTCATGCTGCTTAGATACACAGGATTAGGGCTATTTTCCCGCCAGTGAGCTTAACACAATTTTAATCGAATGCCTCCGCAACCACCGTTTGATCTGATGTGCACATGTATTTTCCACTTAGATGGCAGCTACTTTAAATATCATCATTCATTGTCTTGTTTCAACAGGAGGGGGGGGGGGGGGGTGTACTGCTAATCTTGCCAAATGCGGTTGACCTTGTCTAGATTTGTCCTAAGTAACTTTAAAAGCAGGACGAGCACGGGAACTACAACAACGGTAAACAAAAGTAGGGACTCTTGAGACACATTGGAGGAGAGCCCCGCTAAAGCCGCGACGTGACGAAAAGATGTTCAATACATTAGGGAAAGCTGTCCTCTAAAGTCTATACTCAGCGCCTAAAGCATATTGCCTCTTCATTTCCTCTCTCATACTGTGTGATATGCGTATTAGGATGACATTATCTCCCCTGGTGAATACATTGAAAATGACCTTCCACATCCGTTAACATGTCACCTCTTTGGTAGTGGTACCCAAAATGCTTGACCTCCCTCCTCCCCCTCCCTATGGGATGCCATAGCACCGACTCACTGCTCTACAGTTTAGGGGTGATTATCCATTATCCTTGCCAATGTCAGCCAATGACAGAGAAGGTAGGATTCAAAAATGATTTTTACCGCTACTGTCTTGCCACGCAAGTGAGCTAGGACAAATAGTGTTGGGGAGGGCGAAAAGCTCCCTCAACCCTGACTCCAAATCTTTTCATTTTCTTTCCGTCTTCTCTTATATGTAAGTGAACAGTAAAGGTCAAAGAACCTTTAGCTGCTTCCAGACACGAGACACCCACATGACATTTTGACACAGATGGCGCAGATTACACGTCTAAGAATGTGACCTTCATTTCTCTACCACGTGACCTCCGCATGAACATACTTGCCTATGCAGTCTTCTTTTATCACAGAATAAAAAAGTTCCAAATGACCTTCATTGTCATGAATAGTAATCCATTTAAAATGTATGAGACCAAACAAAAGAATTATAAGGGAAGGGAAGGGAGGTGGGGGGGCAGCTGAAGCAAAGTCTTCAAAGTCAAGGTCATTTATGTAACTAAGGCTTTTGCACTTCATCCAACAGCTGGTGTCCATAGAAAAGCTCTCGGCGTTAATAAAAAGTGACAATGCTGCCCGAGCAGTGTGTACTAATGTCTGACACCAGCCTGGCAGATGTGTTGTTTAGGGGAGTCAAGGTTAAAGGAATTTTAAAAGGAGAGGCAACGCCTATACACCAATATATCATGTAATCTGCAGCCCAGCCCCTGCCGCACATACGCAACACCGTCGCCTGCTTACACATGCCGTGTGACCGCTGTTTGCAAATTCAATATGGCGTGCCAATGATTAAATAAGGCAAAACAGAAGCTGCTACTGCTGCTACTGCTGCTGCTGCTGCTGCTGCTGCTTGACCAAATGCAGTTCTTGAGTGCACCTGAGGGAAGTTGAATTAAAAGCTCCTATTCACCTTGAAGGGGGTAAACAAGAGAATAGCTAGCTAGCAAACAGCGGGAGAGCTTGGAGAAGTAAATGGTTTTGGAGAAGGGTCACTCGGGATAAAACAATACAGAAATGCAACCCACAGGCAAATGCATGGCTGGCCGCGAGTAACTCGAGTACTTTGATTATTAATTATAAAAAATTGGTGAGGTCATTTTTCAGTGCCATTGATGGTTGTAGACGTCAAAGATATGAACTGGGTTGGCAGTGAATGAGTTAACTCCATTTGAGAATAAACAATTTGGCTTCGTCCCAAATAGGAGAGTCATCGAAATGGGACGAAGCCGGTCGTGATATCACGGACCACCAAATACTTTCCTTTCTTGACCGGTTTCGAACAATACGCTTACAAAAATATTTGTGTCTATAGTAAATATTTGTCTTCCATTTGCAAGACCCACCCAAGGGCCATTTCCTGATTGGCTGCAAATTAGTGCATCAATTAAACACACACACACGCTCACACACATACACACGCACGCACACACACACATTCCTTCTTAATGAGCCGTGGCTGCCATAAATCGCTCCACGATTTATTCCAATTGGGCTCCGAGGTTATCTTTTGCTTACATGGTCTTTCCAAAATGGTGCTCATTTCCCTTCTGTTCCAACACACATTTTCCATTTGTAAACAGCAGAGCTGGAAATAAGAAGAGCCGCTTGCCCCGTAGCCAGCCAGCCAGCCAGCCGGCCGGCCAGCACGCCAAAAGGCAGAGCTGTCGACTGCAGAGGGAAATGGGCCACTTTGCAATTGAGATCAAATGTCTCACTGCCAGGCTGCCCTGAAAGCAAGGTAAAAACCAGCTCAAATCCTTGGCCTTTAATGAATCATTTTCATAATATCCTTGGCATCAGCCCTTAAGAGGCCTTTTTGCCATGAGTCAGCAAGATGTCCATCTTTATGAGTATTGCTTTTTTCCCCTCCCCCTTTTGCTGTGACTAATTTGGGATGCGCTGAAGGAGGGAGGATATGACACGACGCAAGTTCACGTCAGAAACATTTCGACAACATATTTGGCTTTTACAAAACTCCCGAGTTGACCTTGACTTGTTCCGTCCGTGTCACTTGCCTACACAGGTTAGCTCGAATACAGGCCGAGCGAAAGACCGAGTATTTAAATCATTCTAATTGGATACATTTAACCCAATCAAGTATGTAACAATTACGGGTAAACTTAACAATAAAGTCTCGAGCAGCAGCGGTCCAGCTGGCAAAGAAGAGCTGAACCCAAGCCAGCCAACAGGAGACTTCAATCAGATTAGTGCTGTGTCTGATCCTGATGCCTGACCCAGTAATCACACACCAGTAGCTTTTATAACCAAGAAAACAATGACCTATATTGCAGACACCGGAACCGAATCTAAATTATTAACCAACTATTTAAATGCAACTTAGCAGCTTGGTATTTAGTCTTTTTAAGTCAACTTGAAGAGGATCCAGAAGGTAGAAACTCTGCGATAGTTTGGCTTTAGCCACAGGTGGCAGGTAAACAAGTTTGGTCCTGGGCTCTTGTTTACCTGCCCACTCAATTGATTGACTCACTTGACTCACTCACTGTGGCATGGTTTTTATTTTCTGGATCCAATGTGCTAATCGTGTAAATGGAGTTACTCGTTTTGAGCAAAAAAAAAAATGCATTTGTCATTCATTAATCTTACAATACATAAAGGTTTATCATGGAGATTTGCCTTTTGGAAATTCATGTGTCCATTATTGGAGGCTTCATTGCTGGGCAATGGAGAAAGAAAATAATCTTAATAAAAGGTGCTTATAAGAATCCTTTTTGAGCCAAATTCCAGTTCTATGGTTGGGAGGTGAACAAAGACAAACATCATGCTCCCTCCCATACCTTGTCATCCTTCGCTGCTGTGGAGGCTGATACAGGTAAAGTGCAGTAATCAATTTGCTCTAGTGGCAAAAGTGCTCCTTGAGAATACTAATCAGTCTGGCACCCTCCCCTTTTCCCTTGTTCTCACTATCCATCCATCCATTCCTCCACCTCTCTTCTCTCCTTCCTCATTCACCTTTCTCATGACTTAACCCCCCGGTGGCCCAGACCTGACCAAAAGCTAAAGCGGTGCGAGCCGTCTTCTGCACAGATAACTGCTGCCACTAATCAAGCCTACGTGCACCGGGGCATGGGATTAAAAGAGCTTGCGGGGCTTGACTCAGCCAGTGAATGGTGCTACTACCTACACAACCTGCAGCAGGTCGGTCAAAGCTATAAGAAAGAGTCCGCAAATGCAAAAAAGGCCACGTGCAACAAGGTTGACTTTGGAAGCTAATATTAGATGAGCATTCTCTGCTTATAAAAGAACACACGCAGGAAGATTAAATCTAAATTTACACAGCCACTCAAAATGGGACTCCGCATGAGCAACTCATCTTTTATCAGACACTGAACTGCAATGTAGCACGTGGCAAAATTATTAATACGGAACAAGATGGTGGTCAGATTACTTTGGTAAAAAGGGTAAACCAACAGCACCCTATCAATCGGCAGGGATCTTTTATTATGTATATAACCAGTGGCATTAATCGTTCTTAACAAGAGGACACGCACACCTCACCTTGGCAGTCTCAGAACGGCGTGGGGGCATGGAAATATCGACATTGAAATTGAAATTCACCACACTCAAGGATCACCTTATGACTGTCTAATACATCAGGGTGAGGCAGCCAGAAGTTGCGAAGAACCTGCTTTTTGGACTTTTAAGAAGAGGATCAGGGGAGGGGCAAATAGAAAAAAAAAAATGGGGGAAGGCAGGGGGGGGGGGGGGGGGGTGCCGCAGTGCTGGGGGCTCATGTCCTTGACATACTGACATGGACAGAGGGAGGGATAGGAAGAGGAGGCTGGGCAGATCCTGTCAAGTTACACTTGTCATTTGTCTGATCACCCACCTAGCCCAGCCACCTGGCAGACCCCCTCCCATCCTCGTATGGCCCCCACCTTTGCGCGACCTCGTCCTCTACTGACCCCCTCCTCCCTCCCTCGCCTCCCTCCCACCTGTGAGCACAGAGCACGCCCACCCGCCCCCGCTTGCTCCGCCCCTCTGCGGCGGCGGCGGCACTCGCACCCTGTCTTCCCCACCCACCCACCCCCTTGTGCTCTGCTGCTCCCCCCCTCCCTCCCTCCCTCCCTCCCCGTCCGTCCGCCTCTTTCTCCCCCGCGGCTGTGCAGCAAGGTCAGGCAGGTCACAGTGTCCTCATCTGTAATCCGCTGCCATTCGTCAGCAGCCCCAGCCCAGGAGGAGAGAGGGGAGAGGAGAGGAGAGGAGAGCAGGCGCTACGACGAGGGGAGAATGCCCAATTAGGCAGCTGTCACACACACACACTCACACACACTCACACAACAGAACATTACAGAGGGAGACTGCAAGAACCTACTGTCCACCACGGGAGGGGGGAAGAAGGGGCTGAGCACTTTCAGCTGCAAGTGTCACCGTATTGTTTTGCTGGGAAGGAGTTGCGAGGTCAGCTAAAGTTTAGACATGTATGTCTATTATCTGAGGCCTGTCACCAAAAAGAGCCACAGATGACATTTTCAGTCAAGGAGATTATTTTTGATCAACTGGATGAAACAAGTGTTGAGCATGACCTGGAATAACAAAATGGAATAGATCATAATCCCGGCTGGATGCTACTTGGATCAGCGAGGCTTTCCATACTGGCCAATAAAACAAACCCAAAGGTCAAGTCAACATGTATACAGTAGCCGGTTGCATTCTTTTTTTTTTGGACCATCTTTGACTTGCAGCAGATACCAAATGACGGACAAATAGCAGATAATTGGATCATCTATCGCATCTGTTTTGAGTAATGGGCAAAGTAATCAGCAAAAACGAAACCAAGACAAGTCCACACATGGATGGCTCCGCTGAGATTTATGTTGGAGAAATTCATTGCTCAAGCCTGCCTGTACTTATTGATTGTACAGTCAAACGTTCTTATTTACTTTAATCAAAGAAAAGCATTAGAATGGTTCAATGCCAGCTCGGTTGATATAGGGCTCTGATTAAAGACCTTGGGGGGGGGCACTGCATTGAGTACAGGAGACATTTTTTCTCCTTATATTTCCGAGTTCAGAAGGGTTCTGAAGCACTTCAAATCCAGCTTTGAGTGGTTGATGGTGGAAAGGATTTGGTCACGAGTGTGAGGGACACTTATCCGGTAAATCCTGTCTGAGTAGAGAGTACAGTGCCTAGGGACTTTAATTAGACGTAACAAAGTGGATTGAAATGATAGCCGGAAAGCACAATTTCATATTTAATTGTACAAATATGTGAATAGGCATAGGAAAGTGAGATCCATTACATTGTAGAATAATCACACATTTGAGCATAACCTATTTTTTTAGGCAATTTGATGGTTTTCGGTTATATTCCAATCAAGCTCTTTGTAATCCTCAAGTGTATTTTTCGACTTCATGATGCATTTTTTACTTGCACAATTTATAATTAGGACTTAAGAGTTTAAAAAAAATACGGTTAATTCCTTGAGGATGAATCTGCCGCTTGAAGGAATGAATGATCTTATTAGATAATGAAAATGTTAAAAAAGCAAATCCACTGTACAATATTTAAATACTAACATTTTTTTAAAATATGTTTAAATATTGACTTCGGTTGGTTTTTGGGGGAAACCGTCTGCTGCTGCAACCAACCATGGCCTTAGACGAGTTCACATTGCTCAAATAGCAAGAAGATTTTGCAACGTGAGCTGAAATTCTCAAGTGAAGATCATTTGGAAGCCAGTCTCTTTAAATAACTTCATTTTAGTGACTCTCCTCGCCTCAGCCTTTCTGCACGCTCAATATATCTACTCGTCTAGCTGAACATGTCTGAAGCATGAGCACAGAGGAAACCTGCATGAATGCTCTCAAATCCATAGTGTCGTTACTTCACATACCTAAAAGCGCAATTCCATGTGGTGTGTACGAGTGTGTGTGTGTGTCTGTGGTTGATGGTTTTACACACCCTCCCCTCCTCCCTGTTCCCCTTTTCCTGTTCCTCTTTAATGTCACAGGGCTAGCTCATATGACCTTGAACAGCAGCATTGGCACGGAAAGAGCGAGAGCTGCCTCGCCTACGGGCGCCCTTGAACTGAATCTGCACACAAAAAAAAAAAGCAAAAAAAGCAGCCTGATAGACATCTCGGTCTTCCTCTTACTCCCACAACCTATTCTCCACAGCTTTTAGTCAATCTAAGAGAGTCCTTATCTGTTTTTTCCCGGGAAGGGATTTATCAGGATGCTATATCTTTAACCTTTCCACCGGTCAGAAAGTGAATTTGAACTTTTCAGACCGGTGGCAAAAATACAAACCCAACCCATCCAACCTTCAAGTGTGAGTCATTGAAGAAGCGGGCCGCCAGCTTTTCTTGCCGTGCTGAGCAGCCAATCACAATTGGGATTTAAGAACCTTAGGACTAGACTAGTGTTTTGACAAGCTGATGGCTGACCTGCTGCGTCCCAATAAAGACCTTTGATTTTCCAAAGTAAACACTTAAGTCCAAGGTGCTGCTGCTGCTGCGGCCTCTTAAACAAGAGCTAAGTGCAGACCATTATAAAAACATACTTCTTATCGGCTTGAAAATATTGTGGCGCCCTTCCTGCAACTGTAAATATGGCCACCAAAGTTCAAGTAACCATTACGATTGCCTTGTGAATGTGCTTTTAAAAATCAATCCAACAAAGTTCAAAGGTCACGTATCGGATGGTTGGAAGCTCAAAGACACTGGTGTCTCTTCACGCCTGACCTTTTCCAAAGTGTAACGTTATCCATGTCAAACTCCCGCATCTTGGAAACCATCTGCTAAAGGTGGCGCAATAAAAGAGACGTTTGTTCAATGATCAACGCAATGGCTTTCTCGCCAATCGGCTTGACACACACGAGCACGGAAAAAAGACGGCGCATATGCTGTTGATGAGTGACATGAGCCATGAGCAGTCTCCTCAATTAGCTACGTTAAGGGGCTTTCACACAGAGACATCAGGTTCTGGGGCTAAGAATAACATTGGACAGTTGTGCTTACAGCAGTGCTTCCAAGGGCTTGTGACTCCAGTGTGTGTTCTAGCCGGTGTCTTGCCGCTAATCCGATCCTCCCAACATGTTTAGTCCTTCCTCGGGACATTGCCTTGTTTGTTAGTATTACACCTTTGCTAAGTGTGGAGGGGGCGGGCAAAAATGTAGCCCTCAGAAAAAGTATCATTGTGCTGAAGAGCCCCAAAAAGCAGGCAGAGTTGTATGTGGAGTCACCAGTGTCCTTGGAGATTTGTTACAGGCAGATTTGTTCCACATAGTGAAACACGAGTAAGCGCTACTGCTTGAAAATTGCATTGCTCCAAAGACAAGAACAAGCCTCAGTTCGGGGGATCTCCGTACAGTACAACAATGACAGCAACTATTGCTAGGGAGGAGATCAAACCCAGTGTTTATTTGGTAAAAAATTCATTCCATTTGACAAATTTTTTTTATCTAATAACGCCAGTGCAGTCAGTAAATTTGCAGATTTTTTTTTTAAAAATAATGACTATTCTAGATGACTATTTTTTATTATAAGGCACACTTAGAAATGTTTAATTTTGCAAAAATGCGCCTAATAATCAGGTGTTCCTAAAAGTAAAATTTTCATCTACTCACGTTTGCAGATTTTTAAAAAATATTACTATTCTAGATGACCATTTTTTATTATAAGGCACACTCAAAAAGTTTTAATTTTCTCAAAAATGTGCCTAATAATAAGGTGTTCCTTAAAATAAAGCATTTTTTGGTCCCTGACAAACTTTTCAGCCCATTTAGCAGTAATATTACGCAAATTAAGAGGAAGAATCAAGTCAACTTTTCTATTCATATATGCGTTTGGCACAGATGATACGCAAAGAGGTAATTGCATCAACGAATAAGAATGTGTATCGTTTTATCTAAACCATAGTTGAACTTGGTACAGTAAATAACCTGACCTGAATCAAGTCGGGCAAATCTGGGATGAAGCGGGCTAAATTTAGCAAAGCGCGTGTGTCAGAGAAATTGAAATGTGAAAAGATCTTTTACTTAAAAGCGTATGCAGCTGGGGGCTTTGAGCTTGTCAGGTCTGACTGCAGTAATCAAACGCTATTACTGGAGACTGAGAGGGCCAGAGAGGAGCTCAAAGGCAGTGGCGGTGCTTCACACGCTCCTCTACTGTAAGCCTTCCTTCTATACGTACGTGCGTTGTGTTGGGAGTGCCACGAGACCTCGGCGCTCGGCTCGGGGCGTATAATCTATGGTTCATTTGCAGCTTTTCTCCCCGCTATGACAAGCCGTTTACAAGACGTAGCCTCTGCCGCTGACCCAGTTCTGAGTGGCTGCGTCTCGCGACAAGGCCCTGCCTCCCCATCAGGCCCTGCTCCTCGTCTAACTGACGATAACACCGCCACCCTCTGCCTCGGTGAACTGTGAGAAAGAAAGAAAAAAAAAAAAAAATAGGTCACCCTGACCCACTTTTTTTTTTCTCTCTTTCTCCCCCTTCCCCTCCCTAAGATGGTGCTTGGAGTTCTACTGAGCATGATCGAGGGAGACAGTATAAGCGAGAGGAAGACAAAGAAAGAACGGGAGTTTAAAAGGCAAGCTCGCAGATCTGGTGGCCTTTGGAATCGCTCCGACCCTTTATCAGCTGGCCTGCTGTATGTTTGGAGAAATCCTTCCCACGCCTTAATACAACAACTGCTGCTGAGGTTAAACACCCATCTCACTTCTTCTAGGTAGCCCTTATCACGTCAGCTACTCCAAATAGCGAAAGTCATCTGCCTTTTTTTTTTTTTAAAGAAAAAAACCATTATGTACATGGCTGTCATTTAACACCCATGAAAATACCACGTCATCTCAGGGGGGGAAATGATGAGCTTCTTGGCTAGAGGAGATATTATGTGCCTGATGCCTGGTAGCACGACGCTGCCTGCCTGCCTGCCTGCCTGCATGCCTGCCTGCCTGCCGCTGTGTGGGTTTGTTCAGGTCATGATATATTTGTGATCACGCACAGCTCTCTCATGCAAACCCTACACACATTAAGCTTGCATCGCTTTTGTAATCCTTCTATACATTGGCACGGATGGATCTCTTGGACTGGCACGTTCGACAGCTTTCAAATGGGAATACTACTGTAAGGCTATAATCCGGCAGAATTCTCTCTTGAAGCCTTTGTGTGGTTATTAATCAACACACACCTTTGACTGCTCTTTTAAAATATTAACGAGCCAGGCAAAAATCATCATTCAATGGGGCCTTAGTGTCACCTAGCAACCATTCTTTCGCTATTGTTAAGGAGCTATAATTGTACAGGGGTGACATTTAATTATCCTCTTTGCTTTTTAAAAGAGACACATTGAACAATGCGACTCAAGGTCTGCTATGCAAAATGTACAACCAACCAAGCGAGGGCTCTTGTTCAAGGGAAGTCGAGTCAAAACATCTACCGTCATTTGCTCATGTGATGTTCTCAAGATGAGTTTTATTCCAGGCGGAAGTTTATTCTACTTGTATTGTACCAATTGAGACCCCAAAAGCCAATGTAAACAACAAAGATGGCTGATTTGATGAATCAAACATATTTTGACCTTCGGGAAACCTTCCTTTATAATGTGATTTATGGATATAAATAAATCTTATTGCATAAGCATTCTTGTTTTTCATTGGATTGATTGAACAGCACACGAAAGAAGAAAAAAAGAAAAATGAAAAGATGTCAAAGCAGTTCACGCTTTGAAACATGCCGTGTCACCAAATAGCTTCATGCCATATCTTGCTGTCAGTACAAATCACGTTGACTTACGTAAACTCGTGTCGAATAACTCAATCATAAATAACAATACATTTAGAATCTTGTAGATTGTGTTTTTGCTAAATCAAGTGGATCATATTCTACAAATGCAGTATTAATCAGATTGCTGTGTTTAGACTTGCATATTATCTGTAAATATTTTTTTTTTACTGACTTGAAATTAGCGTACTTATCACTGTTTACATCCTTCAGCACACAATTACAGTTAGGAATATTAGCCTGCGCTAACAGGTTGCCTGCATAGGTCCTTTTTATTCCAGCAGATGCTTGTTTTGCACATGTACTGATTTGCATTGACATGCTGCTGCTTTAAAACCCAGAGGAGGGTTGACCTGCCGCTAAAACCTCACCAGCGCAGTATTAAGCCCATGCGTGCTAATGGTGACCCGGCCGCTGCACACAGACCATGTTGTTGCCTCGAAAACAAGTGATGGAGCATGGCGTTCTACTTTTCAATTCTGGCCAGACATGATGAAAAGCGTTGCTGTATTATACTTTGTGCAAAAAAAAAAAAGACCAGACAGCCAAAATGACATTCTATAAAAAATAGAAACGGTGCCTTGTCTATTTATTCATTAGAGGCTGGTTAGGTTTCTAGTTCCAGTTAAAGGGGTTGATGTAGGTCAAGGCCTGCCTCCTCATAAGCAGCAAGGTCAACGCTGAATGGGAGAAAAGGTGGATTAGAATGAAAGCAGCCCTGAATAAAGCGCATTCGTCTGGCTCCTTCGCCACTACTGGCCCCCGGACGCGTAAACACCGTTATAAAACCCTGTGACACTTCCTCTTTGCCTGTGCGTGTGTACGTGTGTGTATGCAATAGATCACAAATCCATTATACAACTTTTTGCTGTCTTATATTTCAATATTCCGGTTACGCAAGCACGTGCAAAAACCCAAATATACTCAATTTAAAAAAATAAAAAATAAATAAGACTCCTGAATTATTCCTTTTCTAAATGTGGTCATATAAGCTATCGGAAAAGGAACAGTTGTGTTCTGCACTTGCGCTATTTTCCAAGTAATCTCCAAAAGTATTTTAATGGCTGGCGTCTGGCACGCAAACAACCAGAAATACACAGCAGAGATAACTACTCATTGAACTGTAGAGGTTAACTGTATTCTGAAGGTGAAGGGCATTTATGTAATCGTATTGAGACGGATCCTAATTTTGGCCATACGGTCACAATAAAGGTGGCAGACATGTTAACATGCAAGCTTAAAAATAATTTCAACGTGAGACAGCGAGCCGGCCGGGTTAAAAGTGCCGAGCAGCTGTAGGCGGAGTGCGCGGACGACAAATAACGCAAGTCAGCTAAAAGAGACAGCTGAGCTCACCCTTAGCATCACTGAGGGCATGAAACAAACATTTCCTGAAAAGATGACTGAACCGACTCATTTTGCTCAAATCAGAGTCCACCTTTGCAGCCTGGAAGTCGCCAATTCGATCCAAATTGTTGTTGCTAAGTCTGGTATGACCTCAACCCCTTTTTTGACCTTAGGACTGATTACCCAATTGAGTGACAGCTGTAAAGCTGGTCATCAGAAGGGTCTCCACCCCCCTCATCCTTATATGCATAGAAGGTCAAGGAGAGCTCATAGGAGTGAAGGGTGCCACATGATTGGATTTACTACACGACTGTTACTTCAAAAGCCTCTTGGAGAATCAGGTCAAGGTCACGACATAAGGCCAAAGGAAAAGATGTGACAGAAGGCAATGACCAATGTCGTATGTTCATCGTCCCGCCTTTCCTAGCTTGGAAATCATAAGCTCTAATTTGATTATCTGTTTTAATCTTCTTGCTTAGTGGACACTTTCATTCAAAGTCACTTACACGCTGATCACTCTTGCACATCTCTTTTCCTTTCTCCAGCTGGATATTTACTGGAGGAATCCAGGTTAATTGCCTTTGCCCAAGGGCAGAAGGGTGAGTGGAGTATGAGCCAGCAATCTTCTGGTCACCGGTCCATTTTGCCTAAGTAATAGGTCATATGGCTGCCCGGAGTCATCGTGCGCTGGGCTCGTCATCTCCTCCTCAAATGGCCTCTTTGCAAATACAAGTTCCCTGAACTCGGGTTGCGGTCGGTTTACTCTGCTCTGAATACTGAATATCGTCACCTTGCTAATGGATTTAGAAGTGGGCTAGTGGCTAACAAAATGAAACAAGGGTCAGGGATATACTGCTTACAAGAAAATGTCACTTGTCACTCAACTTGTTCTTGATACCAAATATATTTACAGATCTACGATGGTGCTGAGAAATATTTGTTGGAACTTATTTCATCATTTCTTCAATAAATTGGATAAATATGAGTAAATGCAGTATTGTCAAAAGTCTTAAGTGGGCCGAACTGAGGATATCATTTAATTGAGATTAATATTAATCAAAATACAGCCTTCATAGACAGAATATATTATTGTAAAGGTTTTTTTTTAAATTGATCTCCCCTTTAGTCCGGAAATTTAGCTACTGTATAAAACTATACAGTACCTCTTGGGTACAAAAGCATTGTTAGCCAAATTTGAGTCGATTTAGCATTTTTTTTACTGAATGAAAATGGTACCACCCCACTCCGCCACCTATAATGCATATACATTGGCGCTCCCCTCTCCCCCTTTCTTGCTGCCTGTACAACATATCCATCATTCATTCATAAATTCTGAAAACTCCTCTCTAGTTAATTGCTCAGGAAAATTTAATTTCAAATAAAAGCTTTTCAAAGAGAAAGCTCTAATTAAGTTGCAGGGATCTCTCTAGCCCCTCCCACCATCACGCCTGGGGTGATGTTGAAGAGGTACATTAGCTGTGCTGCTGTGAACGGCGCTGCTCCGTGTCAAGGTGTCAAGGGAGTCATACAGGCATGTTTCATGCACAACGTTACGTAAATCTAGCCTGCCTGCCTGCCTGCCTGCACCGGCTTACTGCACCAGACATTTTGCCCTTGCCTAGGCTGCTCAAGGTTCTCAAAAGGACAAGCTGCGGAGAAGTTGGGAAGGACAGCACGGTATGCTTCCAGTGACAGCCTTGGACTTTGAATGTAGCGCCAGACAGCCTCATGCATCAATACCTCAACTTCCAAAGACAAGGCAGTAACCTTGAAGAGAGAGGCCAGGGACTCTTTGGGAATGAGTGGCATTTTCACTTAGCCCCCAGCTTCTCCCCTTCATCGCTGCCACATAAACTGGTTAAAATAAGACACAGTTGAATAACAGCCGACCTCTGTCTCTGGAGACTTGTGTGACCCATTGTTCTAGCTTTCAACCAAAGACTTCTTAAGCCATGCCATTTATATAACTGGGGAGGGGGGACAACATGAACATCATCAGCTATAAAAGGTGGTGGAGAAGTCCCATCACACGGCTTTTCTGGCACATATTTCAACATTCTCTGAAGCAATTACAGCATTGTTAATATCTTTGACGCCTATAATGGCACTGAATGCGTTAAGAAATGGCGCCAACAACTTTTTCCTTTGTACAGATGCAATCCTTGATTTTTCTGTCCATCATTCCCCACTTTAGCTGTGTGACATTAGCCTGCTTGTGGCAACAGAGACCTTCCTTCCCCTTGTCTGACTGCAGCAGCCGACTCATCACACCGGTAGAGAAACCTTCCTACTGCACCTCTCCAGCCTGAGGGCAGGAGGAGAAGCGGTGGAGGAGAAGCAGGGGAGGTAGTCACTTCTACTCCACTCCTCTGCTGTGACCACACTAGCCTAGCTAGGAAGGGAGTCAACTCCTCTCACATCACTTCTCAATTTTACGTCAGCGGAGATCCCGAGCTGAGCAGCTCATACGTGCTTTGGCCTGTTTGTCTTGGAAAAGCCTCCGTAACTTAACATTGACTTGACTCGCATGTTCTCTTTTGTCATTCAGCGGCATTGACGTCAAAGATATTAACTGGGTTGGCTGGCAGTGAATGAGTTAAAGGCCTGGTATACACATAAAAGTAACTGGTCTGTTATTGACCCAATTTTAGCTCCTTCTGATCAAGGAAGGAAATATGGAAGATTATCCTGTGGTCCAATGCGTGTTAAGAGTAATGTGACAGATGCGAAAGATGAACTGTGTGATAAGATTAAAAATCATTGTGAGAGGAAAATTGGATAAGTCACAATTCGTGACTGTAAATTGTGAAATGGAATGCAGCCCATCAAGAAGAAACCTGGATGAGGAACAAGGAAGCGGGAATAAATGATAATGATCAGAAATTACCCAATGTTGTAGATTCACGTGTGATGTTTGTACCAGATAAACATGCATTTGAAATTTGAAACAGTCCAAGCCATAGGAAGCCATTGTTCTGCAAAGTCTGAATAATTGAAAGACCATTTCAATCAGTCACAATCAATGGATAGAAATAATTGAGGGGCCTTGTCATTGTGCCAAGATGACCCATGCAAGCTTCAGGGTTGGAGGTGAAGGTGAGGGCTGCAGGTGCTTGAAAAGCCATTCAACAGATGAGCCCTGGCTTGTGGAGCTTGCAGTGGATGTATCCATCCTTCTTGCTTGCATTCCATCATCATCCCAGCCCACATCCAAGAGCGATAGCTGTAAAAACGCATTTAGCCCTTCTTGCCGTGTCATCAAAATGAATCCCATTGACTTTGGTCGCCTTCTGTTCATGACAGAAACACCAACAGGAGCCAGAAGGATCGTCTGTGAATGAGATCACGCTGCCATAACTGAGGTCTCTGAAGCTAAAAATTCACCTTGGAATTTAAACTTGAAGTTTTAGCTGTGGGCTTTTTTAACTTGCGCCGCCCATCCTGAACGCTATGCGTAAATAAAAAAAAAAAAAAAAGGTCCAACCTCTGAGGCCAAATTCAAATTGGACACTGGCAAATTTGGTTTTACATAATCTTCCCATAGAAAATATTGGAACGGAAAACAGCTATTAAAGTGAACATTTAATGACACCAACTCAATGCATATTGCTTCCCAATATAAATCCCAAACACAATTAGAGAAATGAGTTTGAGGTCTACGGTGTGATTCCCGAAGATGAGAATGCACTTCTGCTCCTTAACGTCTACTGTCAAAGTGCCCTTGAACAATGTTTAGTGGCCAAAACAGTGTTGGGCAGCACCCAGGTCTGGAATAAATCAAAAAATGCAGTAAATGCCTTGACACTTGTTCTGCGCATTAGAAAAGCCCCCAAGAGTGACTCAGTACTGTGACTGACATTTGGAAACAAACAAAATTGTTAGTGGTTGTTTTTTGCTATATTATTGTGGCATGCATATACTTTCAAGTGTTAGCATAGCATTTAATGGGCAAATGTCATTTCCTGATGACATCATAAACAACAAAAACTCACATAGGAAATAGTTGAGTGAATCTTCAGCAGCCTCCCAAAAACTCAAAATGTCTGCACATCAGTCAAAAAGCAACCTGCCACTTTCCAGCTTGGCAAAGTGAACAACCTTGAAAAAAGTTCGGGTCAAATAATTAAGCAGCTTAACCCTCAACAAAAGGAAGGCTAAATGGTAGAACCCCAGACACAGGTTTGAAAAAAAAGTTAAGACCCTCTCTACATGATTTTAAAGTTGAGTTCCACCAAATTGGGTTTGTGAAAGGTGGCACATGAAGTGAACACATCGTTCCTTTCAAGACATTTATTGCAACATCATGGCGCTTCGCTCCGCTCCGCTCTGCTCCGCTGGGAGCCTTTCCAACATGACCTTTTCAAACCTTTGCCTTCTTTAATGCAACTTGTCGCAAAGCTCAACGTATGACCTTTTGCCTCTGCTCTCTTGCCAAAGTCAAATGGAGCAACAGGACATTGAAGAAAACAGCACAGCCACACGCAAAGGCCAGTCAAAGACTGCTATTTACACAATGCAAAACTTTGAACTTCGCCAACGTCACCATGATAAACACAAAGTAACCAACATAAGAATGTTTCTCTCTCCATTTTCTAGTTGGAAGGCAAGCCAAAACTGATATTTACGGCTCATGACCCCTGTCATGAATTGTTGGGCTTTGGAGATCACATATATAGGCCAATTTTGTTTTCCTCTTACTTGCTCAGTCCTCACTGAGTAGATGACCTGGAATGAGAAAACTAATAAATGCAAAGGCAAAAAATTAATCAACATTATTTGGGACGAATAGCAAGCAAACACCTAAGGTAAAATATTAAAATTACAAAGCTAATCACATTTATCATAAATGTTCACCCCCCCCCCCCCCCCCCACACACACACACACACTGTTGATACCATCTAATATCTGAGGCTGCCTTGTTGTTTAGTCCCGTAGGGATGAACTACACTAACTACACATGTAGCATTCAAAAACTACGAACAAATCATTGAATAGATTGGCAATGATGTTAAAACAACTGTGATGCTGATGTGACAACGTTACAGTGGCTGTGCATTGCTCTCATTTCCCCCCCCCCCCAATGGCTTTAAAGTGAACGATGCATTATTCACAACTTGCATGTTTTTTTTTTTTCTATTCACATTTTATGCATAAAATACGCCTGGCCTGGGACTAGTTTTTATTGTTGGGCTATGCAGATCGCGACTGTCGGCGGCTTTATACTTGATCACATGCAGCATTTTCGGTGCTACATCCATACGCTCCTTATGACACTCATGCAAGCCACCTCGACTGCCCTCAATAAAATTCATTCTAATAAGCCAGAGTAGTCCACATTGCATCCGTTGTGCGTAACGGTGTTTTTTTTTTTTTTTTTTTTGCAATCTTATTTTGAACCCCGGTGTTGTGTATAAATCTGCCTACCTGCGGTGTCCAGCCAGCCAGCCCCCAGTCAGCGCATTAATATTCGACACGGGCAGACAAATCCATTGAAAACGGCATACATCTGTCTTGTCACTCCGGGAACCACGGCAAAAAATGGCGAGTCGGGCTTTCCAAATCAAAACATAGTCCAGAAATGCCTCAATGACTCTTTTTTTTTGGGTCTTCGTGCAGTCCGATCGGAGGTGTGCTCCGTATGGCCAGCCAGTCTGTGGGAATTGTTTATTCGCGGTGTCCCCCTGTGTGGAGCACCGAGCGGGGACAATCACACTCCTCCTCCCCGCTTGCTGCTTTGACACCACCCTTAAAGAAACACGCACTTCACTTCCACCGCCCACATAAGAAGCACAATAAAGTACAGACGTTGGATGGACGACGCGGAAGTGACAATTCGGTCATTTTTGTCTTCCATTGATACAGTATGCATCGTAAACAGGCAATCCAACGTGACCCATAACGTATTTGTGTTTGACTATAGACGGAATATAAATCGAGTGACGTCATCGGAGTCGTGTCAACTGATGTGACAGATGCGTACGCACGCATGAAACATGTTTTAAAAAAAATATGGGGAAAACCAATTCACTAAAAAACAGAAACTGATCATTTATAGCACTGGAATAAAATGGACCATATTTTATTGTAATGCATGCACATTTTTTTCAAAGTTTTCTAAAATGAAAACAAATAATAATATTACGAATGTTTGGTTATTTGATCAGTATTTATTTTATATATGGAGTCATATGCATGACCCAAATATAATGTTTATGACTTACAGGAAAGAAGAGTTTGTTATCATTGATTGTAGTGATTGCTGAAGTCGTGAACTATGATTTACGTAGAATAGATGGACTGTATCTTCACTCATTGCCAAATATGTTATTGTTTGAAACATGTGTGTCCCGGGCAACGCATCGTTTGCTACATCATCCATAAATTTGACATCGCCTTTGCTAATAACCTCCTTTGCATGTCATCACCAAAGCATTTATGGTGAACAGTACAAGACAGATTGGCATTAAGGTGCATATCGCAATTTACATGATAGAATTACAGTACAATTAGGATAGGATAACAACCCGCAAAGCTTCACGTCAGCATACCGTATCTAAAAAAAATGATTGGATGGGTTCCAATTTATGAAAGTAGCTGCCATAGTCTTGAATATATGGTGCATGTTTCAGCAGAAAGTAACCAATATAAAATGAACTTCACAAATGCTGCAGGGTGCCCTTGATCGGGCTGCTCCCAGGTGTGAAAGCATGTCACTAAAGTGTGAAGTCATTCACAAACAGCAGATGTGCCCATCGCCCCTTTTTATTGACCCCACATTGGTTCAAAAGTGATCGCTATGATGGATATCGAGCAATTATGCTGCAAATGCACTTTTTTTTCTTGCTCACAAACATCTTGTGCTAATCTTAGATATTGAGTCTGTTGGCTTGCAGTCTGTCATGTCAACGTGGCCTTGAACAAAATGTCTCTAAGGCGTGCCAGGGGAACATCAGTGTTCTCATAAGGAAGAAAAAGACAACAATCGCGTTGTCTTCTTTCAAAATGGGAGTACTCTCGCCAGTAATAGTAGTGGTAGTAATAGTAGTAGTAGTCGTATGTCGTCGAGGTACAAGTGGTAGTAGTGTGTGTGCGCATGCACCTCCCAATAGCTCTGTCATCATGATACACTCTTGCCCATTTATATTTAGCCAGTCCCTTCTAACCTGGTGTAACCTCGTGCTACTGTTTATACAAGATTCATTCAGGTCATTGGCCATATCGTAAACAGCAAAAGCATGAGCATGCCAGGTTGCTACATTCTCTTTTTCTTCTACCTCTTCTTTTTTTTTTACTATTTAAAGTGGGTGTTTCTAGCAATTTGCATGATTGAAAAAAGTCTGCTCTAAGTCCCGACCAATGTCAGATACATAAAAAGTTGCTGTTTTTTGCCCATCTTAATGCAGCATAAGTTGGAGTCTTTATTACTATTGCGGCACGGAGCGGCCTAAAGTTAGCAGAAGTTGACTGGTTGAGCATGTTGGATGGTATCTCGCCTAGTAACCTTTGCACTGGTGTGACCTTTCATCTTTGAACTCCAACCCTGAATGCCACATAAATTGAGATACAATATCCTCCCTTTCATTCCTTCCCCCAACATGCTGAACTTTGCCCTTGAATCTTTTCACAGAAATGTGGCTCCGAGAACTCTGTCCTTTGACCTGAGGTGGAGGGAAACATTTTGACCGACAAAAAAACATTTCACTATGATTTTATTTATGTTTGTGATTTAACACGTTCTGTCAGGGACAGAGGAATAGCGGGTTGTGCACCGTTGTTAACCGGCTGCTTGCAAACTTGGGCTCATTGCTAACAATTGTGGCTGTGAGCAACAAAAGACATTTACTCAAATGTGTGGCATTACTAGAAGGTTAATGGGAATTCAGCTCTTCTGGCATTTTAAATCTTGTAAAAAGCGCGGGCAGCAAAAGAATAGCGGAATTTCAAAATATTATTTTCAAAACCAAAAAACCCGACAACAAACATGAGGTTACATCATAACCTAGATTTTGCTTTACAAAAAATCTAAAGCTGACATAGCTTACAAGGGCAATAATAATAATAATCAATAATAATAAGGAGCTGTGTTGATGGAACTGGTAAGCGCAGGAGAGCATCCTGGCACAGATGTTAGCGCAAAAGAAGTGGCAAGTATTATTAGTGAAAAATAATACAATACACTTCTACTGTATTCTATTGAACATTTACTAACGTCAACAAAAATCAGAATGAAAAACATGTGAATGCGGGGGTCAAAGGTTTGCTCTCCATTGGCCCAGCAGTGCAAACAGACGTGAGTTTAGATTCAGACGCCTGATTGTCTCCAAGGAAGAGAACCGGAGTGTCAGCAGACATTAACCTTTGACCTTTGTCTCCCCAGTTCAGGCACCCCCAAGGTTTAGGCCTGGCTCTCTGGGAGGAGGCAGGTGCAAGTAGCAAAGGGAATTTGGAAGTCACACCATACTGTAACCTTTGAACTGAAATCGGTATGGGACAGTTGTGACATTCCGCACAAACTGCAGAGAAGGTTCATCTTCGGCCATATGACACTGCAAAACACAAGTGACAGGTGAAACCTAAATGAGTTTCACAACAAATATTTAAAAATACAGCGTATTTAGTTAAAGACCCAGATTTGGTGTCACAAAATGAATTACGACAAGGTTAGTGAAAGAACTTAATGAACATAAAACACAATGACATTGCTCTTTTTTTTGGGTTCAGACACAGCAATGGACTGATGATGAGTAGATTACTCATTAACGAGTGAAACTGTCTTCATTGGTGCAACAAAGCGTGGATGCAGAGGGGAAAAAAAAGCACTTGACCTCTGTGCAAAATAAACAGACAAGAGTGATTATGACTGGATTATGGCAGACATGCTAAACAGCCATCTCAGTCATCTCGGTAAATATTCTGCTTTTGTCCTTGAAGTGTGTCAGAGAGATTAAACTGCGCCTGATAGACAATTCTCGTACAACGCCGCCGTCCGTCTCTCTCGATTTTCAATATTTTCTTGTCCGAGAAGTAATCAGCGCGATACGTTGAATTTTTACCCCCAGGAAAAAAAAGAGCTCCAGGAAAGCAAAATCGTATTTGACTGAGGTCATCATGAGGTGTTGAGAAATAGCTTGTGGGCCACTGACGCACAGACAGTTGATACTACAGTCCCCATCCAGGTATGTCAGTGTTATTTAGTTCAACGGCTTCGTGTTGGGTTTCTCTGCCGTGCTCCAGCATCAAATGGTCCAGACTTGACGTGCTGCTTTTGCAAAATGATATCATGCCCTCGCAGTGAGTAAGGTGTCCGCTTTCCCATTCAATCGTTGACTCTGCTGCTGCTGGCACATGATTGAGGCCGCGAGACCTTTTCCTTTGGAACAACAAAACAACAACACCAAAAAAAGAGCATCCATTTTGTTAAAGATTATGACATGGCTCGGTTGATATTTAAACAGTCAGCACACGCACATTCTTAAGTTCTAGCAACACTTAGCAAAATGATCCATTTTCTACTATTCCTTTAACCTAGTAAAAGCAAAGAGAAGGCAATTTTAAGGCGGATGGATGACAGCAGTGGGAATGTTTACATCTCCTCGCGCCTGTCCTCATATCTAACGCGCTTTACCCGTAGCCGCCTGTTCTGAAACTGAAAAAAATCAAGAGGAATTTTGGAGTTGTTTTGGATAACTGTCAAAGTACGGAGAAAACAGGTCACTGCGTAAGTGTAGCTGTCTCTCCGCGTTTGAGCGTGTTGGAGAGTTCACACGTGTGAATAGAACAGCAGACAGGACTAGGCCGACCGACTCCTGCATGAGCGAGCGGGCGGGCAGGCGGGCGTGAGTCGTGGTCCCCCCCCTGCGCATGCACCGGCCCTGCATCTTGTTGACCCAGTTGGTTCTCTTTGACTAATCCCCGGTGATTCTGCGGGTGGTCTGGGAGGAGCTCTCCTCCAGTTTCCTGTGTATTTGAATATCAGATGGCAAAGGCGGGGCCATAGCACTGACAAGGGATTTGACTGAAATGCCTGCCAACACAAGCCTTTTTTTTTTTTTTTTAGTTTCTCGCTTCATAAGCCCCATGTCATTCCTTTGGCACACATAAACGCAAGCATTTCTTGCTCACATTGACCCACTAGATCAGCTTGACACTGATACTTTTGTTTGTGTGTGTGTGTTTTCAAAGCTGTTGATCATCTATAGTCAGATATAAATGGAGTTTTCCCACTGACACACATGTGGAATGCGATTCTATGACTCATCTTTGAGATGATCCAATTCATCTTGGTGGTTTATGGCTCTTGTAACCTTACTCAACATCTGCAAGCATAATGACTCAGAGCTTAGAAAAAAAGAGATAAATAAAAAATGACAATTGATTATATTTTGGTCACACTGGATTCAGCAAAATCACATTGAAGCCATTTTGGGCTATGAGATCCTAACCCAAGTCAGCTGTGGAATGCAATTGGGTTACGATTGGGTTCACTCGACTTGAACTTTGGTTTGACGCGGCAAACGAGTCAAATATCAGGGACAGAGGTACTTTACTGTCCCGCTGTCACTCACCCACGTACGGTGATCAGTTAGAACACAGCTCGCTGTCCCGAGGCCCTCGTCCTTCCTCCGCCCATCCACCACTTGCCGTTCCCACGGGGCCGTTAACATCCTATTGACCCTGCTCGCTCATTATCAGATCAGCATGGAACATGCTGGGGCACTTTAACCCACACGCACACACCGTGCCGCACACACACATAGATAAGTATTTTGGCCTGCAAAGCTCCCCGCAACCACATTAGGATAGATAGCGAGCCGGGCTGTGTGTTGTTGTGTTTCCACGGAAGCGTTCATCAGTAGCTCAAGCGCCCATCGGTGCGTCTCCTTGGCAGATGCTTCCCCGTCCGTCCGTCTCTCCCTCCCTCGGGATGGCTTTGGCTTCAACATCGCCTTCTGACTGTCACTAAATGTGTTGACATAAATGTAGTGCAGCCACTAATGAGCTGCCGAGCAATGACAACTGTCAGCTCCTTAAGCCTTGTCGATATAATACAAAGGTAAATTTCAGCTCATTATTCTTTGCATGCTTTCAAATATAGATGAATATTTTATTCCTTATTTTTTTTTTTTAGACATTAGCCGCGTGTGACGACCTTTTCCGGCAATTGATATTCCTGACAAGTACGATCGTCATGTAGGCACAAAGCCAGCGCATCTAATGTTTATTGATAGCAAATCCTACATTGGCTGCGATTCTTTCAAGGCGCTATGAGAAGGCTTAATTTTGGCATCTGCATACGTGCGTGCGTACGTGCGTGCGTATTCTACTCGTGCGTACGTGCGCAGGCCGTGCGTGTTTGTTTGTGTCACACAAAAAACAGATTAACCAAAACACGGAGGTAAAATAAGCAGCCTGACCTTGCTCTGAAACTGAAAGGCAATCCTCGGAATGATCCGCGGGTCAGTAGCTTTGTCCTTCAGACAGTTAAAGTCTATCCTTCTCATCCCTTGCCTGCACCCCCACCTGTCTCTCTTATTCTTTTTTCTATCCCTCACTCTCTCTTCGCCATCCTTCTCAAGCACTTGCATTCATTTTATAGCACAAATGCCTCAAGTAACACCAGGCGTATTCATATGACACGTATAGACATACGCCACACGCACACGCACAGGAAATTTGATATGCATGTCATCTCTTCACATCTGTTCCTGGAGGAGCAGGGCTGTTTATGTTATTTGAAGACATGATTGCTCCTCATGACAAGCCCTGATGGCTCTGATGTGTCCGATCTGCTACTACGCCTCAAAGGCAGATGATGCTAAGACAGCAGCAGACACTAGCTGTATTTGAAATATTTCACGCTTCAACACTATTGCGACTCGAGATTTTTGAAGTGACATTTTAATTGCTGCTACATTGAGCACTTTTTTTTCCTTCCAAATGGTTGTTTGGAAAGCATCAAAATATGAGCAGAGTTTGCAAAATAATTAGCAGGTTAGCCGCTGCAAACTGGCTGTGGAGTCACTTGATGAATATCTAGCCATCTATCATTTCATTTGAAATAAATTGGCGACCAATGACATTCGTAGGAATGGGGAAGTGAAGCCATTTACCGCTATATCCCAGATTCAATTATTGACCCCGCCCTGCTGTTGCTTTTTCCAAGTGTGACCTTTAACTGTGCCGCCGTGTCTGTCTGCTGCCCGCCAGGATAGATTTGCCTTGATTTCTCTTGTGTTGTTTAGGATTTGTCGAGCCCGAAACACAAATGCGTAGCAATCATTGTCATTTGCCATAACGGTGTATTCAAATGAGGTGACGGACTGATCGACCCCTGTACATACGAGCTGTCAATATGATTGTAAATAGAGTCGTTATGTTGAAAAATGCTGTTGCGTTAGCAGATCCCTAAGCCTCCTTGTCAACCCCCAGCATCTCTGCCAAAGAATGACGGATCGATAGAAGAGCGGCGGCAGTGACGAAATAGAGAGATTCGGGATTTACATCGTCCCCTGACACGCTCGTATAAACGTGATAAAGAGACTGCACGCTGACAAGGACACCATTTCTCATTTAGCCGCAAGTTCAGAGATTTGCCATCTCTGGCCGAGTCTCTTTTAGCCGAATTTCAGCATGATAACCTTTGTGAATTATTTAGTTTATTGACCTCTGCGGGGATTTAATATGAAGGTCGTTTCCTGCTGGCAGAGCAAGCTCCAGTGGGGTCCTCAGGTGACATGGCCAAGGTCGCCCGTCTCCCTCCAGTTAATAATATATTTGTCACACGCGGTGTTAGCCTCCGACACAGCGCTCCTGCCTTCCGCTTGATTAGTGCTACCAATAAGGGCTGCCAAAGATAATAAAGTAGACATTGGCTTAAGGAGATGTGTCAAATGTCTACCGCCGCCGCTGCTGCGTCTTTCTCCACACACACACACAAATTCACACCCTCTGCCTCCCTCCCTTCCTCCCTCTCTCTCCGCCTCCTCCCGTCTGTTCTCTTGTTTTATTGTTTCCGAGATGAAGGTTAAAGGGAGATGCTGAACAGACAGAACAGCCCGAGGGCCATTGAGGGCCTGGCTGCAGTAGGCAGTGCTGTGGGTACCAGCAGCAGCAGCAGCAGCATTAGAGACCCCCCCCCCCCTCCCCCCGCCCACTAAGGATAGCTGTGATGTGTCAGAGGGGCATAAGGGCCAGTTGGCCGGAGCCACGGGGGCAAGTGGGTTATAGTGTCTGATGAACAAGGGTGGCAGGCTGGAGAGAGCTTCTGTTCCCTGACCACGCCTGTCGCTGATAACACACAAATCTATGGAGTCTTATTAGCGCCCACAACAAAATAGTGCCCCTGGGTGAAACTACGGGAGACTTATGGCAAAGGAGCAATACAGTAGCAAATATTTTCTGGCGCAGCGCACTAATGAACTTTGTGCAGGCGGTGATGACAGAGAGAGAGCGAGGGGGGGGGGGGTTCAATCTTTAAGGGCTGAAGTAGCCTTTAGTGCAGTGTTATTGATTTGTTTGTATGAGTGCTGGTAATAATGGACAGTTCAGGAGGACCTGCAATCACAGAAAGGTGGGAGAAAAGGTGGCACAGTCAAAACTCAGATGCACTCTGCCTGCTTTTTGACCTTTGTGCTCATTTACTATTTTCAAAAACGGATACACATGATTTTGTTGTCATGGTTTTAGTTAGCAACATTACAAGGTCATCGTTGCAAAGAGTTCATTTTAATTATATATTGGTGAGTATTTACGGAAATATTTATTTTTAAGCTGTTCTTTGTCCGTCAGCCTTGGTGTTGATATGCAAACCACAGTGTTCAAATTTGATGAAGGAAGGGCGACACTTTACTGAGTAGCTTTCTACTTCCTGGATTATTTTTCACCAGGTCAAATTCAGGTGAACCCAGATTATTCAACACCTGTGTGATAAGCATTGACAATGATATCAGGCATTCATAGTGAATTAAAATGCTCAAAATTCCAAGAAACCTTTAGAATGGCGCAAAAGATTTGATTCATTTTTGAGACCTTGGACTGCTTGCTAGCCATAACCAGATACAGATTTAGCTTTTTCAAAACTGTCTGATTATTAGGAAGTTTTGTCGGAAATGATCTGACTTTTAACACAGTCTGATTATTGCGAAAAATATATATAAATAAAATTAAGAAAGGTTTTCATTGCGTATGTGAATGAACACAATGTCATTTGTATCAGCAAGAAAGTCACGTATCCAAGCAAGGAAAAGGATCATTTGAGAAGAACACAATTAAGACAGTATCAGTACCAGGCTGATGAAAACATTCCCATCCAAAATTAAAAGTGGCTGGCGAGAGTGAGTCAAAATGGCAGGTTAAATCTTCCAGGACATTAGCGTGATCTATGATTCAACTAGAGGAGGGACAAGGTACATGTTCTCTGAATGAATAGATTTGTTGAGTCTATTAATGACTTTCTATTCTAGACCTTTTCCTCTATTATCGGAAATGCCCGACGCCATCCATTACCTGGCTGATTCCAATCTTATAAATCATTATTCTCATCCACACCCCGACCGACATGGCCATAGGCTCAATCCTATGAATCTTGTTTGCTAAATCCAGATTAACTTGTCCCATCTCTGTATCTATAGAACATATGAGGAGGATTAATGGCTACAATGCTTTTCATTATATAGCTGACAGATTTGTGTCTGACAGCATTAACATTCCTTGGACCTTACTTTCTCCATCTGTGCTTGAAGGCCCAAAATCACAAACCTAACAGAGCGATATACAAAATAGTCCATTTGAAGATGTTGCCTGCTGATTGGATGCAAGCAGAGACATTTAAGGTAGCCACAGAGCTCATTTGCAACAGGACAAGCCTATTATAACAGCAAATAAAACAATATTGATTTTTTTTTTCTTCTCCTAAGTGGCAATGGGTCTGTGCATCTTATTGATTCGGATCATGCACTTATCACTCTAGACCCAGAGTTTGCCGATGTTAAGCACAGGTCTCGGGTCTTAATTATTACGGTTCCGTGTCTAACGATGCTCAAGCAATATACCTGCATTTGACCTTCTCTATTGACTGGCTAAGAAAAAATAATGTTGACCCAATGGCAGAGGATAACATTTTATTGTTCAATTATTTTCTAGCAAGGGCTGACCTTTGACTGAGTGACATGTTTTGCGCTCATCTGGTTGGTGAAGATCCATTGATATACAGTGCGAGCGGGAAAAGTGTAACACTGACCTTGTGACCTCAAGTCACCGCTATGTTAATGCTAATGAAACTTACAATTTGTTTGACACCTTTCGCACTTCTTTCGGTCATGTGACATGAAATTTGTTCTGAAAAACTAAAATCCATTTTTTGAACGTTTGGCTCGGAAAAGATTACGCTGCTCTCTGTAAGGATTTATAAAGCAATACTCGCCGAATGTACGGGGGATCTCGGTCATCGATTAACGGGCTAAAAGGGAGCAATACCGCACAAGGTTCTGCTGTCAATCGTTGAATCTCGCTACGAGGTCAATCAATGGTTCCTCGCCGTGCTCTCCCTCTCTTGTTCTCTCTCTTTCCAGTGATCTTCTCAGATCAGTGGAGGAGGGAGAAAAATCAATGAAGTAAAGTAATCACTTGGCGGAAGATACAAGCGAGGCCCGAGGCCCGCTCGGCTACCTGAGTTCCATTTCACGCATCAGCGACTGCAACACAAACACACAGCGCTTGCTCGGGCTTCCATCTTAAACAACATGAGCAGCCCCTGCCCTGCCCCTACCCTGCCCTGCCCTCCACACTCCTTTGTGACCCAGAGGAAGCTCCCAGATTGCACTGCGGCGACTGACTAGCGAGCTATTGATCTGCAGTCTCGGTCGGGCCTGGCACGATTGGCCGTGGCGCATTTCCAAAATGTCAACTGCCGCTGCCATCAAGGCTATGTGGCTCCTGATTATTGATTATTCTGGATAATAAGCCATTTGAAGAATTAAAGTCATGTAGTCATTCTGGTGAGGTTGCCAGTCAACAAGGTAATCATGTCTTCTTCAAAGTACACCATGTGATCGACTACACCAACAAACTGGGCAGACACCTTCTTATTAATTTAATAATAATAATAATAATTTAAGTAGTATTTATTAATTAGGTTAAGTTCAGCAACAGGTGGAATTTTTTTTCTGAAACCTCGTGGCTATACTGTCAAACTGGTAAAACCTATTTTGGAAAAAACACACCATAAATGATCTGGGAGGGGCAGCCGTTGAGGAAAAAAACCAAAATATATTTAAAAAAAAAACAAAAAACAATACCACACTCAAAATATGCAAGAATATACAGTACATATTTGCATTTGTATGGCAGGTGATCAAGAATTGAAATGCATGCATAAAAAAATGGGTTATTTCTATTTCCATCATTTGAAAAAAAGAATTCTTTTTGAATTGATTTCAACTTTTCACGGTCTCCTTTCACTCCTCACATTTGGAGCAGCACAAACAACCCCCTCCCTCCTCTTTACCTTGGGATGGCTTCAGAGAAGAGTGGCTGGAGAATCACACTTGGTAGCAAGGCCAAGAGCCACGGGTGGCGATTTATTTGCTCAAATGCAAATGACTGCATCGAGTGAAGAAGTGCTGTACTCACAAAGGACCTGAGGGAGAGATGAACAATGTTTCACAGAGGTCAGGTTAAGAAGGGGATGGCCGGCCGGCCGCTGCATTAAATCCCACCTAGACATATTTCAGCGTGTCCTTAGGCCTCGCCAAGCATACGGGGTCAATACGGGCCAGTCATTTGTGGCGAGGTTATCAATTTAATGCTGACCTTTACAAGTTTACACACGGGCAAGTGCAGAAGTCCTGTTAAACAGGTAGCATCTGAATTTTTTTTTTGTAATGGTGTTGAATCTTGAAGGAGGATTTCATGCATGACCGTGTCTGATCCAGTCTGGAGTCTGACCGCAATTGCACAAAGAAGGTGGAAGAAGTGAATACTTTCTCACACAGCCTGATTCTGTTACGCCACTCACTATCTCAATTCCAATCCCCGTCAGTACCTTTCAGACACAACAGCAACGTGGGAAAATATTGCCCTTGACAAAGAAGTTGGGTGCAACCTATGACCACCGCAATGGACTTTTCTACTGTAGTCTTCTGAGAAATGCTTGGTGGGCCATGTTTTTTTTTTGCCCTGCTATATGAGGACATGGCCACTGTCAAGGTTGAGTGACGTTAACGTGGAGGGGAGGGGGTAGATAACTCTGTCGCAAGCTGTTGAGTTTTCCTTTAGCTTATAGGCAGAAGATGTTCCTGAGTGGCACAGGGTCACCCTGATCTCTGATGACTCCTGTCCTCCTCCCTCCTTTTCCCCTCTCCTTGTCTATGTGTTTTGTGATGTTATCTTAAAGTGGCCTCCCACTCACTGCTGTTCCCTGAAGCCGCCTCACTGTTTTTGTCCTAGCAGGCCTTTCCAAATGGCTATGAGTGAATGTGGATGCACTCAAGTTGATCTTTAGTGGATCTGTTCGAGGCCAATTATACATGTAAATTTTCATTTGTTACAGTTTACGTAGTTTTACAAAGAACAGAAAGTTTGACCTTCTTTTGGAACAACGGCTTTGCTTCCAGCTGTGTGCCTTCCCATCGCTACACGTTCCGGTGTCACTTGTTTTTTTTCTTCCCCCCCCATGTTGGGTCTGTTTATTTTCTATTCTGATCATGCAAGGTACTCGGTTCCACACAAATCAAGTACACCTTCAGATGTCGTTTCTCCGCAGGGGGGCTGAGTGATGGAGGAGAATATGCGGCGCCTCCTCATGAGGGCTCCGAAATTGATGTGGCCTTTTGGCTCTGGAGAGGGTGACCTTAAAAAAAAATCAAAAACACTCAGCAAGCGGCGCAGCCACTGTCTCACTGCTGATCAATCTCAATCTTGCACTCAGCCTCCCTCAATGCTATTCAGACTCAGGAAGCTGTCAAAGACCAAGTGCTCTTGGCTTTAAATTCTTGATATGTGCGAGCAGGTAGAACGAATGCCACCGAGCACTGCGGGCAGATAAAGTGCAATTGGTTGAATATTGAGAGAATGTCTAGTGCGTAACTACATTAGAGTCAGATAGTGAGACAGCACTGATGGAGAAAGAAAGCCATTAGAGAGGTATGAAGTGGCAGACACCTCCGGAATTCAAATGCGGGGGAAATGTCCGATAAGCTAGTGCTATCTGATATGCCTTTTGATATTTTTTTGCCTTCTCGAGTGGCAAAAACACTGCAGAAAGAGGGAGAAAAATCATAAAATAATCATAAAATAAATAATATAACAATAAAAACCCACAAATATATTATAAATAATATAAATATAATATAAATATAAAATAAAATGCTTTTAGGTTTTAAACTACGAATGGAAATACAAATATGAGGCAGTGTGGTAGAATAATTGTGAGCAGATCTCATTCAGAGTTTTCTACACATTCTCCAAAATGAACGTTCAATTAAGTAGAGAAGCTGGATGATAGAGAACAACTATGTAAGTTAACTTTTGTTTAATTGCAGGGACAAACTACTTGGGAGCAAAAGTTTCTTTGACTTTATTTTTCTCATCCGGTCGGGGGTGTTAAATGCACTACCAAAGGATTTGGAAGAAACAAAAGAAAGTACAAAGAATGATCACACTGTGTACTGGGAGCCAAGTGTTGCGGAAAAAACAGGGCATGTTCAGGAAGTATGCTTAAAAAGCCTCAAATGTGTATAAAACATCCGCAACACAAGCCACACAACAAAAGGATTGAGCGCATCAAGACAAACACGGTCGGTCCCTATAGTCCTATATTACCTCAACCTGCATGTGGCTCCGCCTCCACCTCCCACCATGACCCTGTCATTCTGTCCGCCTTTTACCGACTCATTACTCCCGCCACCTATCTGCCACTGCTCACCATCCCTCGTCCACCTGTTCGTTCTCCTCATCCCATCTTCCCCGCAGCTCGGCTCCCCGATGATGTCAAGGTAGGCCACGTGATGAGTCACACACACTCCTGACCTTTCATTGCACCTTAAGGAAAGAAGGATTTTTCGTCTCTCTCGTGACGGGGCTTCAGCCTGGCGCTGGACGGAGAAGAAGGAGGGCGGGGGGGGGGGTCGAGGGGGCTTGTGCTGTCAAGGCGCAGAGTGTCATGCATGACCCCCAGTTGACCCGCAGGCTGACAGGAGGCACAACGGCTATTTGTTGTCTGAAACACCTTTGAGGAAGATGTCAGGGGCCATCTTTGTGGCACATCACCTGCCCCCTGAGACCTTCTGGATACACCTCACCTCCACCTTTATGAACAACCTCCATCCAAACACTTTACAGATGATATGTATCTCATCCATAAGAGCAGTGAACTCATAGATGGTGGCCCCGTGGAAATTGTAAAAATGGTCATTTTTGTCTTCTGTCAGCTGCAAGCAGCACCAACGTTTGGATTCTCAGAAGTGGGATTATGTTGGTGATAAGTGACAGTTACTTTCATTTGATGTAGTATTTCTCATTTGGAATGTGTAGGTTGTTGTACGTAAGCGAGCCGAGTCCTACTTTCCTTGGCGCCTGCCTCCCAATGACAAACCCCTTTGTCAGTGACAGGGGCTTTGTAGAGATTTACATGCCTATGCGGGGATTTTTTTAATTGACATTATCCAGAACAATGGTGCATACTAAGGGATGGAACTAGGTCACAAACGTATTATCCATTTTATGTTTTTGACAACACTTTTATCCTATTCTATCTTTAGATGCAAAGGAAGCATTTCATTATTTGCGCCTTTGATATTTGCTTATGCAGCCGCTGAAAAACACGTCTTGTTGTTCAAGTGCAATATAGTGAAAAGAAAACCTTGTAAGACAGGAAATATTCTGCCCATAGACACGTTTCAACAGTTTTTATGCCGGTCACGCTTATTTGACTTGAGATTTTGTTTCAATTAATTTTGCAAACTCCAAAATGATTTTGCATCAGATGTTGGCCAGGTTGTCACCATCCAAAGTGGTCATGAAAGCATAGCGGGTGAACTCTGGGTCACCAAAGGCCATTTAGGGCTAAGAGTAAAAGCACCACCAAAAAGTGTTCATGGAGGCTCTCACAATCTAGCCGTGATCACACATCCGCTTAGCCTCGTTACATTTCTCAGTGTGTCTATAAGTTTAACGGCCTACAGTGACACAATAGATTAGTTTAAAGAGGAGTAAACAGAGAGTTGAGGAAAAGGTTTCCACATCCCTTGGGGGGGGCAGACAAGAAAAACTATGAAGGCCAAACCAAAAATAAAGAAAAAGACGGTGGACTTTGTTAAATAGTAGCTTGCTTAAAGCACCTATTTAGTCAATGAAAATATTATTTCAATGTTATGTTTCATTATTTTGGTTTTATTTATTATATTTGATGTTGAATTATTTTGTGACTTTTCTATATGACCCTGGGGGTTTAAAGTTTGATCTCACCCATCTTTCAATGGCTATCAAACCGGCAATAGCTAGCCAAGTGCTGTTTGCGCATGATTCCCGCGCATGTTGTTGTCAGAGCAACATCTAAAGCAGCGTGGTTGTTTGTTTTGTCGTTGATATGGACCAATGTCAGCTATCTCTCGGGGGCCTTCTTCAGTTCCGTGCCCTAGGCAATGGACTGGCCCTGGTGTCATGTCCTCTTTGTGACATTACTCCAACCTGATGGTTGAAGGGTGAATACGGCCCCTGGGACACATGACTGGAGATGGCGAGCGAGATGGCTTCGTGAGAGTGACATTTAGGATAGAAGTGGCTTGAAGAATGACACTGCTGTGCCAACACATGGTGCCAATGTCAGCGTGATCTAACCTAGTCATGAAAATCCTGATGACCCCCCCCAAGAATTTAACAAGACGTTAAGGCGGCTTGTTTGCTTCAGGGCAGATTTAGCTGTGTCGATTTTAATGTAAAAGCCACAATGATGGTTGGTCTATTTTTAGGTATTGTGTGAGGTTTTTTTTTTTTTTTTACAAGCCAGCCATTTACAGTCTGCAATTGCTACCAGGATTGGGCACGCTTAACATTTGAGATCTACTTTGAATACTAACACGACTTTTTCTTTCCATTTCTAGCCACAAGTGTGAATAACTTCAGGCTCATTTTAAAATGATTACTCCAATCATTTTCCATGGTGAATTTTCAAGTATTTCAAAAGGGAGGAGAGGCATATGTATCATACGCAGGCTGAGAAGAGATATTCATGTACGGAATGCTCTGGGAAATAGTATTTGTATGATATAGGTCATAACAGCTCTCAATGTCAGCGCAGCACAAAATCCAATTATCTTAGTCATACGTGACACGCCGACCTTTGACTTAACATTCAAATGGTGGAGCATTTCGGCGGCGCCCGTCGAGCCGTGGGAGGTATGAAAAATAGTATTTCTTTTTGACTATACGCTTATCTTGAACCGGAGCCCTATTTATATAAGCTCTGTGTTGTGTCCTTCATCACTCATGGCAACTTCAACTCCCAAGGAGAATGGAGATCAGATAGGGAGGTCCAGCATCAAGGAGAGGGAAGCCATTTAAAGGTGACATTTTAGTCAACACAGCAGATGCTGCCAATCTGTCTTTCCTTGGCTCCGTCTTCTGCACTCCTATCACTTTCTCTCTGTGCCTTGCCATCGCTCTTTCTCGTGCCTTTGCTTTGCTCCCTCTTTCTCATTCCCCTCCGTTCGTTCACCATCCCCCTTTTGCTGACGAGGCAAAGAGGAACCGGCGTAATAAAAGGAAGCACTAATGAAAGGTCAGCGGGGTCACCGTACATGCATACCTTTGGCGGACAAGAGGTCGTTTACTGTATTCCAAGGGGACGGACTGTTTCACTTTTTGACTGGGACGAGAGGTTGTCAAAAGTTCAAAAGGTTGCAAGAAAGGTCACCGGGTCACCACCTCCGGCTTGAGACTCTGTACATCACCGAGTCAGAGGTCAACACAGGAATGCCAGGATAAACTAGGGGTCAAAGGTGTTGCCTCCAGCTCCTCTATGAAAAAAGATGGCGGAATTTGAACTCAAACTAGAGGTCAAACTGTAACCACAGCAGGTACAGGCCCAAAGTTTCACCGAGATTTAATATTGTAATTTTGTGCAGTGAAGGGCGTATTACATGATGGAGCATATTTCATTCAGACTGTCAAAAAGGAATTAGAGTGTTTAATTAAGGTGCAAGAATGACTTTTGCTGCACTGAATAAAATTTATGTAAGTAATATACAGCAAGATCCCACGGCGGCCATTCTTACCAACACTCAGAGCAGTAAAAGGTGTTGGCTGCAAGAGGGAAAAAAAAATAAAGTCCAAATGTTTAAATAATGTAAATAAAGCCATTCAGAGCTTCGGGAGATTAAATTAACAGTTTAAATTTTGTTACCTGCATTATCTCAACGGAGAGACGAAAGCAAGAATTGATCTCAATTGAATCTGAGGTAGTCAACAGTGAGGGAGGGCAGTGGTGGAAATTCAAAGGGGAGGACACTGCCATCTCCTGGAGGATTCCATTTAGATTTACAAATGCCTAAATCCACCTGAAAGTGGACATATTTGACAAATGGAAAATGCCATATTGTTTGAAAATTACAGATGATTTTTTTTAATCTTATTAAATTGTAAAGTCCACAGTCACCCACATCTCGAAGATCTTATTTCAAATAGTATAGTATAGTATAGTATAGTATAGTATAGTATAGTATAGTATAGTATAGTATAGTATAGTATAGTATAGGATAGGATAGGATAGGATAGGATAGGATAGGATAGGATAGGATAGGATAGGATAGGATAGGATAGGATAGGATAGGATAGGATAGGATAGGATAGGATAGGATAGGATAGGATAGGATAGGATAGGATAGGATAGGATAGGATAGGATAGGATAGGATAGGATAGGATAGGATAGGATAGTAGTGACAAAATTATTAAAAGTCACTGTTGCTGTTCAAATACACCTGGACCTTTTTTGCTGTTTCTTTTCTTTTACTAATTGTAATATTAAAACCTTTAGACACAAAAAGCACAGAGGATTACATTTAACCTTATTGGGGAAAAGAAGCCAAACAAACTTTGCCCGCTAGGAGGCCTTCATTGTAATCATTTCAGACAAAAGGCCCGTCCATCCGTCGGTATGCTTGTTGATTGTTTTGTTGCAACGGGTTGCCCGGACCGTGTTGGACAGTGCCGGCCGGCCGGCTCACTGCATCTATTGGATTAGGGAGGGATTTTAAACTGGGATTAGGCTATTGGGCTGCAGGCAGCATGGGGTGAGCATGGGTGAGCCTTTACATCACTGGTGGGATGTGTGAAAGTAGTCGGACATCACAGAGTTGCGTCTTTTTCTTTTTGCTCCACTTGCTTGACTGTCTTGGGCACAGCGATTGATGAATCATGAATCTGTTTTGCTTCACTCTGGTAAGAATCAATTTTTGCCGAACATAATACTCGAAAGATAATCCTTGCAGCGATATAGAGGAGCTGTAACGTTATTGTTGACACCAATCTCTCTTGTATGCTGTTTCGTAAGATTAATCCAAATACAAAGACTAGCTACAATATTATGACCACTTGCCTATTTAAACTAGTGTATTTTTTGTCTTTACATTAAGTGCTATGATATATAATAATAATAATAATAATAATACCATTGACTCCTGTTTGATGAACCCTTTTTTTTTTTTTTTTTTAATTTTGAACTTTTTTTTGTCTTCCTGTGTTTGTCTTCAGGATGGCTCCTCAGAGAGCATCTATGAAGCACCCCATGATTCATCACTGAAGGACGCGTTACCAAAGTACCACTGCAGCCCTCTTCTAAGGCATAGAGCTCAATGGACTGGCTCAGATCCAAATATTAGTGATGTAAGTTTATCAGACTACTCACAAGTCAGTCAGACACCGCTATTGCATAATAGGGGCAGATTTGAATCCAGTTCAAAATATGTATGTCATTATTTAAACAATTCATAGTTGAATCATTTCGGGCTTTCTTTTCTTTTTATATTTCAACTTCATTTGTTTTTTTTCCCCCCCAAGGTCCAAACATCAAATAATGCACGATTAAAAAGAAACAATAGAAGGTATGTGCATCATTTTATTTGGGCAAGCAAGTTTAGCTAAGTCAACTATTATCCAACTTTTTTTCTTAATAATTTTGTAGGTCTTGTATCCCAACTTCAGCAATAGAAAACGAAACATCAGGTTAGTGGAAAGTATTTACTATGATATTTGACTCTCTTTGGTAATGTTTATCTTTTGAATCACAAGTTATATAAAGATGCTTTTGGTAAACGGTGTTTTCTTTTACAGAAACAGATTATACTTGTTGGACAGCATCGGGTCTCGGAAATGATGTTCATGATCAAGAGACAGAACTAAGGACGGGTAGGTGAAGATTTATTGCATTTACTGGAATGACATCAGTCAGCACACAAATGTTGTCTAAATGAGTTCCTTCCTGATCTTTACATGGACCTCAAAAGTCAGCTGTCAAAGCAGCACTGAAGATCCAACGAAGGGGCTGAAGTCTGGAAAGACGAAAGATGCTCTACCAGTTCAGGTAAAAAAACAAAAGAGCTATATTACACTGAATTTTAATTTTCAGAGAGATGTCAAAAGTGAGATTTTCTAATGTCACTCAAAGACAACTCATTACAATGATTCGCCTGGCTGAGCAGAGTTTAGCTTTGCGTAATCCTTTGCTCACATGACTTTGTGCGCCAGGCATGCAGGTAGCAATGCACGTGTCAGCGCATGTGAGCAGACGTGACACAAGCCGTTTGTCCTCTACGTGTCCGAGTAGTGAAAAGAAGCTCCCCCAAATGTTACTTCTTTAATCTCCTGATGTTTGAGAACAACTGAAGGCAAGCATGCGAGTGAACGTGGTCACTTGTACTGTCTGCCAAATCAGATTCACCGTTCTCTTTAATCTCTTTTATAACCTTTAATCTTCTTTAAAGGACCCTGCACCTAACTCTTTTCACATGGCCAATAGTCTTGAGGAAAACAGCTCAAGAAAAGAAAAAAAAATGGCAACACTCGTAAGCAACATTGTGCTCACTCAAGTATGAACGCTATGATATTCCAGAGTGGTAAAAGTGCAGAAGAGAAAGATGGAGCGCTGACTTCCACAGCAAGAAGACTGAAGATGTTTCATGATTTGGTGCAAGCCAAAAAAAGAAATCAGGATGCTTGTGGAAAAGGAAAGAACCAGCCTAACAAGAGCAGTGAGTATTTGACTTTTGTATCCATATTGGGACAGTATGATTGTTGTTATAATACAAATGGACTTGTTGCCAGATAATTCATCCCACGTGTTAAGTAACAGCAACCCGGTATTGAGCTGCATCGGCCTCGGCAAACGGACTGAGGAAAAATCTTCTGGAGATGCTCAGCAAGAAGAAGTCAAAAACCCAAATGAGAATTTAAGGACGAAATGTGTTTGGAACCCATCGGACTGTTCTCAGGCCTGTTCGCCTTTCTATTCTACGTGCCACCTCCCTGGACACGAGCCGCCATGGCTTTGCGGTAGCAACTTGTTGCTTTCTCAGGCAACGCAATGGGAACGCTTTGAGAGTCTGATTCGGGAACTGGACAGAAAAGAATTGGAATTTTCATCAGCCACAATTGCAGATTCAACCAAAGATATTCAACCCACACAAGACAAAGTAAGATTTCATGCTATTAGATGATGTTCAACTCTCCCTTACAGGTATGGCCAGCCTATAAATGGCTTTTATATAGAGATTATATAGATCATATTATATACATATATATATAGTATGCATATATATACATATATTTATATAATTTGAAGTTTGAACTAAAGTAACCCTCAATCTAAACACTGTATGGCTTTTGGAGGTTGACCTAGATTCAGAACAGAAATGAAAAAAAAAACAAATGCCAAGGAATACATCATTTGGGCAGCTGTCGTCCATCTGTCATTGCATTTAATCTCCCACTTGCCCCGACAGATGATCAAATTTGGAGATTTTCACACCCGCACGGCGCTGTCGCCTGTGATGAAATCACATGATACACACTCTTTGGTAAGCGTTTACCTACCCCTCTTGAAAGTGTGCATTGTAACCATGAGCTCTCTTTTACCGTTTGTTTTAAAGCTGGAAAAGAATGGATGCAAAGCAAGCCAGAACCAGACTGAGGACCCACCACGGGCTGACACCACAGCGGAGAAACAAGTTTCAGTTGTCATCGTACGTCCACAAATCCATCTATCTGGGATAGATCATTTTATCTGACTGCCACTACTGGAAAAAAAGAATCTTGACGATCTCAAGCAAATGTTTCTTTTTATTGCAGCGTGTCGACACCCCAAAAGCAGAATCTAAGAAGAGAGAATCTGGTGTCGGAAGGATCTTTGCTGAAGGATGCAAGCTCTCCAGTAATTCAATGGAAAGCCTCTATAGTAGACAAAGTTCCTCAAGTAAGAATACAAGAAAAAGCATTCCAATTGGAATCACTGGCCAACTGCAATTTTTTTTTTCTTAATCCAAATCCCACTTATTCTCCTTCAAACACTATTTGAGCAAGTAGGATCATTTGATTGTAATTTCCCATTTCAGGTGGAGTCACAAGTGATTGTTCCAGTAACAGAGACAGTCTCCGGCTAGAGGATGAGCTCGTTTGCGCAAGACACTTCTGTGGTCGAGCGAGAGTCCATACAGAGTTTATGCCGAGTCCGTACGACACGGAATCCCTCAAACTCAAGGTATTCAGCTCTAAGAAGTGACGAAATATTCAAGTGAAAGATGTCAATATTCCCAAAAGTCCACATTACGACTAATGTCTTATTCAGGTTGGTGACGTGATTGACATCATCCACAAGCGCCCCAAGGGAATATGGACTGGGATGCTGAACAACAAAATAGGCACCTTTAAATTCATCTACGTGGAAGAGTTCACGGAGGAACTTCCTGAGACACATAAAGCAAGCCCAAAATGTCGATCCACTATCCATGAAGTGTTGAGGCGCCTCAGTTTGGAGGTTGTTTTTATTTTTAATGCCCAAAACATTTGATATCACTGAGTATTTTGCTGACTAGAACTTGTGCACTTGTATTGCCAGGAATATTCCAATTCTCTGCAGCAGAACGGCTATCAAACAGTAGATGACTTAATGAGGCTGAAGGAGCATCACCTGACAAAACTCAAAGTGACTGATCCAGAGCACAGGCATCGTCTGCTCGCTGCTGTCGAGTCCTTGCAACAACTGCGTTACAGTGAGTAGTGAGGAACTCACGTGGCATCATGCCAGACCTTTTATACATCTCATAACTACAGAAAGATGATTCGGAATTTTAAAAAGATGAGTGGAAAAGAAAAAGTTCATTTGGCTTCATTATCATTCCGTTTGAATGAAATGTTTTTAACTCATTGGATGTTGATTCTTATATATTTTTAAGTGCAATTTTAAGGCTAACAAAACTAAACTTTTTTTTTGTTTTAAAGATGAAGAGTCCTTAGTCCTATGCAACGCTGTGACAGTATGTTCTCTTCACCACAGCTAATTGTCACTTGGAGAAGGAGCCCAATCAAGAGGCCAAGACCGAGAACACCAAAGGAGACACAAATACCTGCTTGAGAGACTCTGGCTGCCACATGACCTCTGACAGCACGGACATCAGCCGAGAGGACACAGAGCTTCAATTTCCTTGCGAACCTGTCCAGATGACAGCTTCGTGAAATGATATCTAGTGGCCCGAACCAAAGTTTATATTTACTTGCATCAACATAATCATAAACATTGTACAGGAATTTACTCTTTGCAGAAATAAAATATTTTATGTATTTTATGTGATGATCAATGACTGGAAAAAATATCAGATAAAATGACTGAATAGCATCAATTCAGAATGTAGTCAAAGTTCAATTCATCTGATACAACTCCTCAAAATACATCCACAAGAAGTAAAACTACACGTTGCTAAAATCTGCAGAAAGACTGATGCTAAGCTAATGCTATGAAAACGAGGGCATCATAGACACACAGTAACATAAAAGTAAAATACAGTTTATAATTTGTGTGTCATTTCAAACTTACCGCTTTACTGTGTCCGACGTTTCCATAGATTAAAGGAAGTGAAGCCTCAATGAAACCAAGTCTTTGGGCAAATCTCCACTTCGGCATCGTTGAGTCCTTCCGGGTAATAAAGATGGCGGATTGGAGAAACCGTTTGGCTGCACCCATTATTACCTTGTTTGGTAGAGACTGGGACATAAACGATAAAAATACATCATAGATCAAACTGAACGGAGTAAAAATATCCCCCAAACAGATTATAAAAGTATCTCCAAGTGCACAATCAAATGTATTTAAAAGGTAAAGAAAAGTCTGAACAATTTCCAGTCCATGTAATCACTTTTATTAACAACTCCTCAGCTGTTCAAAGTGGCAAAACAGGTGAAAATGCAAATCTTAATTATTATTATAATAATGACAAAAATCCTTCCTTAATATTCAACCCATATCGGTTTCAAGGCATCCACGTGAAAGATGTCACTATTCAATATTTTTAAAACATCGTGGTATGGCAGAAAAGAGGCAGTCATATCATCTGATACTGACAATTCAGAGACTTTCAAAGCCCTGCAATGCATACCCTCAATATTCTACATATGGATTTCCTAAAAGCGCATTGGCCAAAAGAAAACACACTGAAAAGTCTTTCATAATGGAAGAATATTTAAAATATGTTCTATTTACATCAATGTATCATACATAGATAACAATACACAGTGCACTTTCTAAACACAGAATATAATGAAAAAGAAAATACATTCAACGTTAAAAATACTTTTTAAAAAAACTATTTAAAAACCATAGCGTTGCTTGCTTGCATGTATGCATACTAACAATTTGGAAATGTGTACTCCAACAAGTGCAATATACCGAACGTGTATTATAGACATATGTACTATAATAGAAAACACTACAATAATAATCTAGCATCCCATTTGTTCCGTGTGAAATGAGTTTCCGTGAGAGTATCTGGCATTGCCATTCTCGGGATACAACGACAGCTCCTCTGTACTTGTTAGCCCATCGTTGAGTTCTGAAAGACATACATTATTTTTAGTAACAAAAACCGATTCGCTCTATAGCTGTCCTACCTGAAACAATGAGCTTCTCCTTCATGATGTTGACATCCCGATTAGATCGAAGCGGCACGGCGCTCAGCATGATCTGCTCGGGGTTGCAGTTCTGCATCCCACTCATCCTCCACCTGTTCCATGTTTCAATCATATATTACAAGCACGCATTTAAACGTGTTGATGCACCAAAATTGTTTTAAAAGTACAGTTTGTGCATAAGAGGTCAAACTGTTTGGTGAAAGGAATGGGTGCCAGGCAGAAAAAGCACAAGGAGGACAAACAAGGAGAAAGAAACAAAGGCAGGGCAAGGCAGCTGTAGCGGTTACCTGATCATATGATAGCTGACAGATGCCAGGGGGCAGCGGAGAAAGGTTGCATGCAGATCAGACAAAATAAGGACATCAGAGGAGAGAGACAGACAGACAGAAAGAAAGAGGACAGGGGGGGAAAGAGGTTAGAGCGTAGAGGTGAAACATGAAAACATTGACAAGATAAAAGGGGGATAGTGAAGAAAGACGAAAAACAGCAGAGTGAACGCATAGTCGCTTTTGAAGCAGTAAAGTGAAATAAGGTCGGTGGAGTCAGAAACAAAATAGGAAGTTACGAATAATTTGAATTATTGCTAAAACCCAAAACAGTATTAACGCCCCCGCACAATGTGTACTTACTTCTGAAAACTGAAAATTATTATGACCACAGCAAGTGAGAGAAGATCTGAGGCCATCCAGATGAAGCGGTAAGCATTCTGACTCTGAAAGGGGCAGCAAAAAAAATAAATCAAGTGCTTACCAGACAATACCACTAGAGAACGCTTTCAACAAATATGTCAGTGTGTGACCTTGCTGCAATGGCAGCCATGAGAGTTGTTTACCATGAGCCAGATGGGGTAAGGCACCTTTCGGAGGACTTGGGGGGCATCGGAGGACACGGAAGGCACCCCGCTACACCACAGAAGCGAGTACAGCCACGGCTGGTTCACTGGGAAGACGGTCACGCTCACATTGTTGGCCAGATACTCCCTGCATGGAGGAAGGAAAGTAGTACATGTCTGCAAAATACATGGGTCGTACATCAATAGCTGTAAAGAGATAACCCAAGTTCAGTGATTTGACTATTTGGATGTTCTTCAAGATTCGGCCACTTTTCAAAATCAAAGCATCCATTCCTTACTGTATATCTTTGTGGCTGGCCTTGCTGTAGTGAAGCGTCAGGCTTGTAATGCCCCTTTGCCTTATCTCTGCCACTGACAGCTTCTCATTTGTGGTCTGCTGGAACCCCCGAAGCCTCCCCTTGTCCGTGTCAGGGGTCCATGTCACCTGGCACAAACACATGTGAAACAGAAAGAGCCTCATCAGATGGAATACATTATTATTCACATTCAGAAAATATCAAATGAAGCACGGTAATTTTGAATAACTACTAAATAAATAAATACGAAAATGATTGTGGTGGCCCCACACCAGTGATAGGATATTAAAATAATTTAGATGTAAGAGGGACCTACAGTCCTCACCCTCTTCTGGGAAATGCCGGCTTTCTGCACAGCCCACATTGTGTCCGTGAACCAACTCCGAGAGCGAGGGTGACCTGCGGGGGGCCTTCGGACGTTGAGAAGCACCGAGCCGTTGCCCCTGACTGCCAGACGAAGCATTTCCAGCAAACTGCAAACCGTCTGGTTGACTATTCTGCTCCGATCCCTCCCGGTTAGCGTCTCTACTGTCCAGTAGGGATCCCTCTAAGAACACAGATATAAATGAGTTGCTATTTATTAGAATGTATCAATGTGATCCTTTACCTCCAGAAACCAGCGACCTGCGTTAAGGGAACGTAACTCTGTCCAGTTGAAGAAAGCGGCATCATCGTGCTGTCTGGCAGGAAAAACCGTGCTGACGTCGGTGGTTCGTCTCAAGGTGCGATCTCGCATGAGGAATGGAACGCCATCCACACTAGAGATAGAAAATTGACTCAAGACTTAAGACCAAGATGAAAATGTCCAAAATGGGAGTTCAATAACCTAAAAGTGACGTCAGCCTCCAGGGAGCTGGCTCCATGCTGTAGGGCTCGGTTGAAGGACACCATGGTGTTTTCCGGGGCCAGCTGAGAGATAAACAGACAACATCATGATTATTATTATTTCATGATTTGATTTATCTCTACATATTATTTGATAACAGCAACAACAAACTCACCATGGGAGCTCCTCGTCGACCGATGACGTCTGGGCGAGGCCTGAGGTTGCGACTGTCCATTACGCAGGGGCAGGAGAATGTGAGCGGTGCCAAATAAAGGGCCATCACAATGATGATGTAGGTGATTAACACCATCATCTGGAAATCTAAGACAGAGGCATGAGCTTTATGTATTATGCTTCATCAACGTAACAAACGGAGAGGCTTAGCATGTGTTGGCTGGAGGAATTGTTAAGCCGTTTAAATCCGACGACATGAGTAGATATGAAAAACATATCCACACACAAAAAGGATCATTTTAATCACGTCACTGTTTGAGAAGAAAAATATTGCTCTTCTACTTTCTGGTCTGGGTGAAGACTTACTCGATCTTTCTCTGCGAACAACATAAGCGGCAACCAGCCAGCTTAGAGCTGTGATTGTTGTGAGAGCGCCAATGTGAAGGAATGGTGCTGTGAACTAAAAGAAGAACACAAGATAAGTGACAGTCAAATCTTTTTGTGGCCATAATAAACAATTCAAATATTTTTTTTCCTATGTCATTTTGTTTGGAGTATAAACAAACCTGCAGAGACACTAGCAGGACGTCCCATTCATCCGCCCATATGTCATCAACAGACACAACACCAGAGATAGTAGTGACAAGTGTAGCCAGCACTCCAATCTGACAAAATGAGACAAGCATAGATGAGCTCATTGAAAAAACTTCAAAATAAAGCAAAGCTATACTATATAGTAACTCGCTACACCTTGTGGAGCCAGTAGAGATTCAGTTGTTGTCCCAAGGATATGTGGAAAAATGCCAAGATCTAATAAAGAAAAATGTTGGATTTTTTTATCAATGTTTATTATTATTATTTATTGATGATTTTTATTCAGGCCCTCTCACCACCAAGACTGAAATGTAACTGAATCCCACGGTGGTGCTTGCAAGGATGGGGATGGTCTCATCCCTCCATTCACCAGAGCGGTTATACACTGACCTGCAATTTCAACACAATCACAAAATCATTCCAAACGATTCGAAAATAACATTACGGATGTTGAAAAGCTGACTCACCAGTTGAACTCGTCAAAATCATTTTGAGCCGCCAACCAGAAGTAGGCCCAAATAAGAAGCAGGAGAAAGGAGCTGCACAAGATGATGAACCACAAACACTCCCACTGTAAAAAAAATAAAAATAATAATAATCATCAATCATAATCATCTTTGTGCATATGACAAGTCCATTTGCAATCGTATGGCTTCTTCAAATGTGTTTGTTTTGAAACATATGATAAAGCGACATGTAAGAAGGAGAGCTTGTCCAGCACTCAAGGACTCTCTCCCTCAATAGTTAACAGGATCAGGAGGTAATTCCATATGAGAGGAGAGCGAGGCAATGGCCACTTAACACGTCCTGTTGACCAGTGATCAGCTTTGGTACCTCACCCTTTCCACCAGCTTATGTAAGACACTGGGAGGTAGTTTGAAAAAAATTTTGTTCATCCAGATTGAGTGCAAAACAAAAATCTATGAAAAGTCCGGTCTTACCCTGGAGGTGTCGTCTTGCGAGCGCTGGTAGCGTTTCCAACGACAACCATAGATGCCAGTGACAAAGGACACAAGCACTTGCTTTTCATACACCTGTAAGGGTTGGTGTTTCACCATGCTCCTTTAGCCACAACGCACCAGCAGTTTCTTAGCATCCCACACAGACCTGGGAACCCTGAAGAACACCAAAAAGGCGGTGCACCACCATCGTTTACAAAACACCTTTTCTTTCTCAACACAAATGACTGAATGATTTTTTTTTACATCTTTGTGCCTGTATTTATTTAAAGTCTAGATAGAGTCATACAAAACAAATGACCTTGTAACATCATGTTAGGAAAGGTTTGTTTAACACAAAACAAGATTGTGATGACAACACTAGACTTTGTTTGGGGTAGAAACGAAATACACGGTGAAATTTAAAGGTGGGTGTGATAAAATTGCATGACAAGCAAACAAAATGAGGGTGTAACAATAATAATAATAATAATAATAATAAATTATATTGCAGTGTTTCCAAACTGTAAATAATGCCACCACCATTTGCAACCAAACATGTAGGAATGGATGGAATAATGAAGAATATGAATCATTATTACAATCATTAACCAAGACTCAAGAAGATCAATGACAGAGAAAAAAAAAAGACTATTATATCAGTCTGGTCATTTATTTCTGCCACCTTTTTTTAGTCTTTCATTATTCACTCCTTCATAAAAATTGTATAACCTACACATTAGGGATGTTCAATAATAGCACTTTTTGTCTAGACTGATGCCAGTAGCTGACAAGATTTCACTCCGAATACTCACTGATAGCAAGTATGAAATGAAAAGTGATCATTCTAAGAACAATGACAGATTTTTTATATAATATTTTATACTTGGATTCAATTGCTGTGCATGTGTGATGATGTCATTAACTAAATATTTCTTTGAAAACATGTACATACAACATCAGCCATTCATTTTCATATTGCATGCATGCATGCATTAAATCTCTTTTCACTCACTGATATATTAAATTCTTGCCATTAATCACCACATTGCATGTAATCATTCTCATGTTGAGGTCTGATACAGTAAAACATAATGAAAAACAAATTGCAAGGCTTAATTATACCAAATAGCATAAATGAGAAGCTAGAAGAGATCATCTAAAGTGGCAATAGAGTTTTCTTACCTGAAAACAGGACGACTTGAAGACGTCCAAATGTCTTGCAAGATTCAAGCCCTCGGGTGTTGTTGACATGACGTCGTTATTTCAAAGTACATTTGAACTTGCTCCAATCAGACGTGAGCCCAAAAACGCTCACACATCAGTCTGAAATGGCCCCAAAATACAAAAGAGTTGGAAAGCTTGCATTCATGTGTTTTCTTCTAATCTTTTGTTCAATAGCTGTTGCTCTGGAGACAGACGCAAGTGCACCTCTCATTTGCGCGTAATCCGCTCCTCCGTGTGGGGGAGGAGCTATGGCGCACACCATTTACTCTCATTAGATAAGATTATATTGAAATTAAAAAATTGACTTGAGTCAATGGTAAAGGATTTATTCCATGTTATTTCTTTTTTAAGTCTCTTAACGCAGGAAAATATATGATTATAATTAATATTATATATAATTATTGTATTTTTCACCCCACAAAGTAAATGTACTGTTTTCAAAAATATTTGAACCTTAATTGTCCTTTGGTTTTGGAATGACCCATGTAGTAAAACAAAACAAATTGGCTGATCTGTTTAATGAATGATGTCCAACAGGTGGACGGACGCTGATAAGTGAGATTGTTCTTCATGCCACTTTTGAATGTTGACATGCAGGATGGAGGTAATCATTAGTGGCAAGGGATTTCCTGTGTTGTGAGCCAAGTTAAAGGTGCACAATGGAATGTTTAATAACAGAGAAAAGATTTCATTAAACTTCACTCTAGGGGGGTTAGATGGCAAACAGGTAGAGTAGTTGAGTCAGCTAGTCTTGTAAGAGATCTATTCCGAGACGAACAGTCAGAGATTAACCCTTAGCTTTACGTCAGATCCTTCTAATCCCAAACATTGTACATGCACCGGTGAAGGCCACTTCACGGTCTGTGGGACTCAAGTCAGTAGTAGCAATATAATAGCGCTTGTCCTCTTTTGGGTCACCTGCAGACTGTCCCAGCAGATTTTGGGCGAGTTAAACCATAAATGAAAATTATGAGGCATTATTCACATTAGAGACAATTTCCCAAACATGCATGATGATGATGATAATCATAATAATAATGATGTTGATGAATGATAATAATGTGGAACTGCATTATTAATACTGCAAACTTGACTCAAGTTATTCATTGCTCTTTGTGGACCTCTAGTGGTAATATTAATCGAGCCAGCAGAAGGCGCTTGAAACTTTTCTACATCCCCGGAAAAATAAAACAAAGTAATTCATTCAAATCTGTTGTGTGCTTCCAGTTTAATTCAGTTGGAAATATAAAAGCAGAAATTAAGAATGCAAAGACTGCAAAAGAATTGTCACTTTCAGTTCTGGCTCTTGACCTTTGCCCTTCACATCTGGGCTGAATAATGCAAGCTATAGCTGGGGGACACTCCTGACAAGGTGGCTGCAGTGAAGGCCTGGCAAATCATTTCCTGCTAGAAAGGCTGTGATCATCTGGAGGACAGTTTGTCAATGAAAATGATTTAAAAACACATTTAGTTGCAAGGCCTGATGTACTTCAACACAAATAAATAAGATCCATGAGAACAGTAGCAGTCTACCGGACACACATCCGCTTCTTCTGCAACTTCCTGCATGTCCTGCTTGAAAAATCCACAACAACTCCTGCAGTCGGGGGGATGGGCACAGTGGGAAATATGGAACAAGAATGTTCACTTCCCAAAGTTTGTATTCCCAGAAGACCCAGCTGGAAGAATACATACTCAAGAGGCTTGTGCACTTTTCAGAGATGAATGAATACATCCCATGAATAAAGTCAACTTCATGTTTTGCTTTAGCATATATGGTCCTACAAAAAATAATCCAGGGTGTCTGACTGCTCTTGTAGTCCAGCAATTTAGGGCTTTAGGACCTTGCAGGGGGGCGGGGAGGATTCTTCTCCTCCTGCCCTTGGATACATGGGCGGGACAATCATGGAAACAAGACTCCAGCGCAGGGATTTTTGTCTGAGTTGGAATCCTGCAAGTCTTTCACCAACATTTGACTTCAGAAAAACATTTGAAAGAGTCCAACTTGTGTTTGGAAAGAGATTTGGAGTGAGCATTGGAATTGCTGAAAAGGCCTAATAAGGTAAGATACAAGTATAAATAGAGGGAGGGGATCGAGTATTGTGAGGAGTGTTATTGCCCAGGCATGCATGTGGAAAGAGATCACAAGTTAAGATTGAAATATGCACTGGTGATGCCATTGTAGGCTACTGAATGTGGCATTTGTGAAAGATTCGACATTGAAAATAGAGTTGAAGTACACAGCAGAGTCAGAGCTTTGACATTTCAATCACTTTGACTACATTTGAAACATATTGCATATATTTTGTCTTTGTATGATATTCAAAATGGTTTTCCAGATGTGATTACTGATTATAATATTCTCAGCTAATAATTTTTTTTTTTTTTAAATAATAATAAAAGTTAACCCAAGGCTCTGAGACCTAAATTGACCTGGGTTTGGGCTAAGCACCCAGCTGCTGTCTACGTGGCTGTTATGTAATACTTTTCTAGAGAGATCTTTGAATTGCATGTCTAACCTACTATCCCAGATATTATTTTCTAAATATATCTCAGAGGAAAAACTAGCATTTGCTGGAGGCCATAATTGTGCTTTTTTCTTGTATTTCCTAAACATGAACACAATTTTGTGCATTCAGTGAAATTGGATTTTTCAGATATTATATACAGTTCGAGCTATTGGGCCTTTTATCCTTTCATTTTCCCTTTTCTTCTTCATGTCTTCTCACTTCTAGACTTTTCACCATGTGGATACATTTGGTAGCGCTGGCCCTCCTGGCCACAGCAGCATCGGCCGCCACGGCTGAATCCGCCGACAAAGTCCTGAGTAAAGCCGCCTCCACGTTGGCTGACAACAGCGCCAACTTAGCCTTCAGTCTTTACCAAGATATGGCAAAAGAGAAGAATGTGGAAAACATCCTCATTTCTCCTGTGGTGGTGGCCTCCTCGTTGGGTCTGGTGGCCCTTGGAGGAAAAGCCTCGACTGCTTCTCAGGTCAAAACTGTTCTGAATGCAGCCAAAGTGACAGACGAGCAGCTGCATTCCGGCTTGGCCGAGCTCCTGACCGAGGTGAGCGACCCCGAGGCACGTAACGTCACCTGGAAGATGAGCAAGCGTCTGTATGGACCCAACACTGTTAAATTTGTGGATGCCTTTGTGAAAAGCAGCAAAAAACATTACAATTGTGACAACTCCAAAATAAACTTCAAAGATAAGAAAAGTGCTTTGAATGCCATCAATGAATGGGCTGCTAAGTCCACTGATGGCAAAGTGCCTGAAGTCACAAAGGTTGTAGAACACACTGATGGTGCCATGATCATCGACGCTATGTTTTTCAAACGTAAGTAGAAATATTGATCTTAGTATTTGATCCATTTATCTTCTATGCAGCTTCTTCTCACTTGGGTCACGGGTGCACTGGAACCAACCTAGCTGACACTTTGCCCCCGTGACCCAACGCCAGATAAGCGGAAGATGGATGGATGGTTTAACGGATATTAGAATTTACTTTTTTTTTTTTTTTTTTTAAAGCTCACTGGGATGAGCAGTTCCATCCCCAGATGGTTGACAAGCGTGGATTCATGGCCTCCCATAGCCACACTGTTGCAATAGAGATGATGCACCGCACAGGTAGTTCGGCAGTGTAGAATTCAACAGCATCTTATGAAATGTCTGGATTTAAAATCAAAATAATGTTTTAGTTGGAGTCACCACAATTTTATCATTTGTTTTACCAGGGTTTTATGACTTCTACGACGACGCGACCAATAATGTGGTGATTCTGAACATGCCGCTGGCTCATAAGAAGTCTAGTGTGGTGTTCATCATGCCACATCAAGTGGAAAGTCTGGAGAGAGTTGAGAAAATGTTGAACAAGAAGCAGCTGGATAGTTGGCTGAGTAAGCTCCAGCAGACACCAGTGGCTTTGTCAATGCCCAAAGTTACCATGGAAGTCAGTCACAACTTGCAGGTACGTAATTATCATCAACTTAACAAATACATTTGAAGTAGTTCATCCTGTATGATCTATGTCTATTCATCCTTAGAAACATCTTGAGAAGTTGGGCCTGACAGAGGCAGTGAACAAATCCAAAGCAGACTTGTCCAACATCTCTGGGAAAAAGGACCTCTACCTGTCCAGCGTCTTCCATGCAGCCACCATGGAACTGTCCACAGAAGGAAATGAGATGGACACGAGCATATTTAGCTCTGACAAGCTGAAGTCCCCCAAACTTTTTTATGTAGACCATCCTTTCATCTTCTTGGTCAAGGACAAGAAGACCAACTCCATCCTGTTTATTGGCAGGATGGTCAGGCCAAAGGGAGAAAAGATGAGGGATGAATTATAACCACATGCTGACTTGTCTTTATTTACGTGTGTGAGTGTGAGTGTGCGTGTCTGCATGTGTGTGTGTGAGAGATAGTTAGTTAGTTAAGTACATTCCTGTCACACACTGATACCATTCCACAAGCATTTGAAAAGGAGTGTCTTTATTCAAAGAATCCTTTAAGACGGTATCATTGGTGCAACGTTGTCAAATGACTTTGAATACAATTTACTTGAATAAAATTTAAAAAAAAAAAGGCTGTGTCAGTGTGCCAGTCTAAGATGGTCTGTCAAATACAGTTTGAATTTTGAAAAGATAATGAAGCTTCGTTGTTTGTCTTGACATTTCAGTTTAAAAGATAACCAAGAGGTATTCGAGATATGTGGTGCTGATTCATCCAAGGTTTCTCAATGTTCTTCATTGGGTGTTTTCATGGGAACTTGAATAATTTTCTCACAATTATCATTTTGAATGAGAAGGAAAATATTTGGCGACCTCTAGTGTACAGTATGCATAACACTGGCGAGCAGTACACGTCAAATGACACTAGAGGGACGTAGCGCACTGACGTCACACGCCCCGATGTGCCGACCTGCTTCCCATCTCCAGCTGTCATAGGCCGCGTACGCGCAGCGGGGATGGGACTCCAAATCCGTTAGTGGCCGCACCAGCTCCTCGGCTCCCTCCCATCATGGCTCCCTCGTTGGACAGGCACGGATACTGGGGGCGGCCCACTTCCACGCTCGACTGGTGTGAAGAGAATTATGTCGTCTCATACTACATCGCCGAATTCTGTGAGTAACACAATATGTTCATGCGGGGGGTTGTCAACACAATGCATGTGTTTTTTTGTTTTTTTTTGTCATCGAAATGCGATGCAAGCTTGATATTCACACGACATTGAACATACCACCAGAGTCGGCGACGACAATATTTCCGTCCCACGCAAAAAGGTGCATTTATTAATATTCCCCATGATTTCAATGCACATGTCATTTCCGCTCATTCGTCAACGTGCACGCTGCTGGTGTTCCGCCGCGACCATGACACAAAGAAAGCAAAAACCTTCCTGCAAAAACAGGTTTCTCAAGAAACAATAGCGGGAGGATCTGAACCGGCCCGGATGTTCTTCTTGATAACAGCCCATTCTTGACAAGCCATTGTTGACTATACTTGGTCACTTTATTAGATACACCTATGCACCATTGGCAATTATGCAACCACTTGGTGCCCAACCACGCATCTAGAATAATATAAATCACTACCACCCTAATCAAATCGTGTAAATATAGTAATGACACCCAAAATTGGATTTAAAAAAAATCCCAAAACCCACGGTTGGTCCTCCCCCCATACTGTCAGTTGGAGCTTTTGTTTATAGAGATGACACAGGGATTGTGCTTCAGCATGGTAACAGTCATTCAGGTAACAATGACTCCCTGGAATGCAGCCATGTTTTAAAAGCGATAAAGAATATACTCCAAATCTTTGTCTATCATCAAATGTGTGCCATTCTTCTAAATGGGTCATTGCAAAGTAACCAAGTAATTATGTGATACAGATAATAAATGTATTTAGTCACTGACCAAAGTCTGTCAGATCAGTCACCTGCAGTTCTAAGTAGAATGTGCCCGTTGAGAAAACACTCAAGCTGTTCTGCTTTTCAAACTGATAAGGTCTTGTTTGCACATCACCGCACCTAGGTAGAAACATGATTTTTTTTTTTTTTTAGATCCCCACTGCACTTGTAATAAATCAGTCTAGTCCAAAGTTATTGATTGATTTAGCATACAAAGACAATGATAGACTTGTATGATTTGAACTTTGTGGAAGTTTTCCCTCAGATAGCCAGATTTTGTCATACGTCAAAGCAGTCCTTGAACTGTGGCCATCTTCACAATCTTGTCTTTCACTATGATGCACTTGTTTGCTTGCCTGCGCAGGGAACACTGTAAGCAACCTGATTATGATTCTTCCCCCCATTTGCGGGGCCATCCAGACATTTCGCCATGGCCTTGAGTTGTGCTACATCTTCTCTTTCCTTGGACTTGCAGGTCAGTCCTTTTCATGATTGTTTTCAAAAGATGCTGAAGTCATCCTAAGGTTGCATAAAGGCTCCAGTGACATTTTCCTTGTGTCACTCAGCTGTCGGTGTTGGTTCCTGGTGCTTCCACATGACACTGCTCTACGAAATGCAGGTAAGCAAGTCAAAGTGATGATCAGTGTTGCACAATCTAATCGTGCACTGAGGCAACTATTCATTTATTTGAGAGAAAAAATACAATTCGACGTCGATAACACAATACATTCTTTGTTGACTGCCATTTGCAGCTGCTGGACGAGTTGCCAATGATTTACAGCACGTGTGTCTTTGTCTACTGTCTGTAAGTGGCTCCAGCTTTCAAACTTTTAAACATCCCCAATACAGTGGACAAATAAGAACATTGTATATATTTTTTTCTAGATACGAGTGCTTCAAACAAGGGAACAGTATTAGCTGGTTTCCTGTAGCGTTATTATTAATCTTCAGCGTCACAGTAACTGTGGTGAGTATTTATTATCACTTTGTTGGCTCTTGTTGCATTTTTCCCAAATGGATTTTTTGTTGCAGGTCTATTTACAGTGGAAGGAACCAGTGTTTCACCAAGTGAGTTTGTGTTCCGCTCTGTGATCTTGCTTGTTTGCTTTTGGGCCTTCACTTTCTTGTACTTCTTAAATAAACATGGAAAACTCATTCCCTGCCATTGACGGCTCTAGACGCCAAAGTTTTTATCTTCAAATGAGCAGAGGTAACAATGAATAGAGCTGCTTTTCCGAATGACTTGTCTTTTTCAGGTCATGTACGGCGCTTTAGTCGCGTGTCTGGTGTTGCGATCGGTCTTCATTGTTACATGGTAAGTTGGCCGAGTCGATTATTTGCATTGGAAATCTCGTCTCATCAATATTCCGAAAATAACAATTTGGCTTTTGTCTCATTTATAGGGTGTACCCATGGTTACGGCCTTTGTGTTACACCTCCTTGGGTATATTTCTGTTAGGCTTTCTTCTGTGGAACATTGACAATATTTTCTGTGACTCCTTAAGGTGAGTTTTTCAAATGTATCGTGGCTCTAATTGCACTCAAGTTATTTTCCAAATGGTCATATGACTGTCTTGTTGCTTACTGCATGGTAGAGCCAGTCGACAAAGACTGCCCCCTGGTGTCGGAGTGGTGACACAGTTCCATGCCTGGTGGCACATCTTCACAGGCTTGGGCTCGTATCTGCACATACTTCTCAGGTACACGCCTTGCTCGCATTACTGCTGTGATGAAACATGTCCAAGCCCATTCACGTTTTTTTTTCCTTATCTTCAGTTTGCAAATCAGAACAACCTACCTCAAGTACAGACCAAAAGTAAAGGTATGTTGATTATTATTGGCAAAGGCCCCCAAGTTTTTATTGCATTATTGCATTATATTACAGTTTACTGTATTTTCAATGTTAACAACAATTGAAAAATTGCACCTTGATTTATTTCCAAATGTCCCCTTTATTTAGTTTCTATGTGGAGTTTGGCCCACTCTTCATGTTGAACCACAAAGGATAAGCTGATATGAAGGGACGCTTGAGAAATAGTGGCTATTAACTTAAGGAGCAGCCAGCCGGTGTCGCCGTCTACTTGCTGGGAGCTCAACCCATCCATCGCTAGGGAGCAGTGTGGACGCTTCCACCATGGCTCTGCACTCTGGCGAATTAACTGATGACAGTTTAGCACTGAGTTTTATTGGAAATGAAACATTTGTTTTTTCTTTTAAAAACATAATTTATTAGCTTAGCCTTAATGTTTGTGTATATTTTTTAAATTAATTCAACAGCAAATGCAAATATAATATAAAGTGAAATGGGGAAATGTGTTAGGGTTATGGATGTTCAAAAATGCAAAAATATTTAATCGGAGGTTTGGCAAAACAAGTGAAGGGAGAGTACCAGTTCAAACAGTGTTGTTGTTGTTGTTGTGTCATTTTGAACGTAGAGCAATGTGATATTGTAGCTCTGGTTACGGAATCATCTCATTTAATGACAGACTTTGAGTTTTTTTTAAAAACACTACTGTTTTTTTATGTTCATAACAGTGACATTTTCATTGCCATAGTTGCTTTTTCAATTAAAAGGGGAATTAAGAGTTTAATCTTGGTCCAGTTATAAAGTATCACAAATACCTAAAGAGCTAACAAACAAGATCAACACCAAGTTCAAACTTTTTGAAAAGACCAATAGAATATAAATGGAACATTCATTCCACCATAGAAAGAGGCCTTATTAGTTTTACCCAAACGTTTCTGTTTTGACTGTGAACATGACCATGGAAAGAAAATTGCAAGTCGGGCTTTGAAGTAAATTTGGTATTACTCCATTGCTCAACATCCGTTTAAGGCTATTTTATGTTTTTAGACGTGACGTTACTGTTGCACAGGGTGGCGCTGACTCGTATGAACACTTGCAAACATGAGCACAATGTAAGACAAATATTCAGTTTGTGCCTATAATCTTGACTGGAATGATAGCAGCAAGTTGTATACGGTTAGAAAATTGGGTGCCTTATTACGTGGGCGTGCAGGTTAACCCACACTGCCTTGTTTGTGCGGATCAAAATAATTCCACGCTCATTGTCAGAGAAATCTCATTTGTACCTGGCTTTGTGTGGTGTGTTCTACTACTGATCATGTTATGCTGATGTTGACCAGAAAAACAAACTCTGCTTCCTCATTTATTGTGCCAGTATTCAATGTTGTCCGCTCTTTGTTGGTAAATAAAAGAGAAAATATGTCACTGATTATTGTCTGGTCTTAAGAAACGTGAGCAAAAGAAAAAAAAAAATCTGTTCTCTCTCTGGAACAGCCTGAAGTTTTATACCTACACATCCCTAGTTTTGAGCCATGAACATAATACTTGGTAATGTCCCAAATTTATTATTTAAAATGTATTCAGTTATTTATTTATTGTATTTTAGGCGATTCGCTATCATTTTAATCTTGTTATATTATTGTATTGTAATTGTTCCTGCACCTTATTTAAAATCCCTTTGTTTCCTAAATCCAAATTTGACCCCCAAAGTATTAATTTATACTACGTCTACTTATCAGTGGGTTTTTTTTTTTTGTTTTTGTTTTTGAAATCTGTGTATAATTATAATGAATGCATTTCCCAATGGCACCGGCCAATTGAGCGTGTCCCTCCGCGCATCGCAAATCCTGACGCTTGACACGTGGGACGTCATAATTGCATTACGTGATGTTGTAGAGTTTAAACGTGTGTGTAGTAGGACGTGTCACGGCAGACGTTTTATTTATGTGAAAGTTGATGTTATCGCTTACAAAACTGTGTGAAATCCGTCATCGTTCCGCACGCGTCACTCAAGTCACCTGAGTTTGAGATGTGCAATCTTGCGATTTTGGTGCTGCTTCCGCATTGCTCGCTGCAAACTATGTGACAAAATGGATCAAATGTGGCCAAGTTGTGATCCGAGAGACGTGCGGTTCAATTACCAGGCCTTACCTCGCTTCGCGGAGCAAGGGCCCACCCTCGCTGCTCCGGACATGTTCAACGGACCTCAGCCAGTCATGTACATGAACAGTGCTGCAGGATATTACAGTCATGGCCAGGTAAGCATGCAAACTATTTATAAGATGCTGTTTGAGGCTATTCCACGTTTGTTGACATGCTTACATGGTGATGCAATTTGCATGTCAAATCGCTTAGTTCCAACAGAGCTCAAATGGAATGATGAATGAAATATTATGTCACTATCTTGGATCATGCATCACATTTAGTTATTGGAGTGTTACCCCAAAAAGATCTTACACTGGTCTGCAGCAAATTTTAAAGTTTGCATAAAAATGTTGAATACAATCTCCCTATTTCTCACTATTGTGTACTTTTCATATTTTTCAATTTAGTTTAAATCTGACTTATGTCACTTTTTAGAAGTCTATGGATTAGTTTTCAAGTCTTGGCTGCAGGATTTGGTGCAGAAAAAAAAGTCAGTTTGCTCTCTAGGCATTTTCCATGTGCTGGCCTCATATTGCAATCCAATTTGTGGCCAAACAACTCAAATGCATATTTTCATGTATTTTTATGGGCGGATAGAAAATGAGCTAGATCGTGAAATAAATGTGCTCACTGCTGGTATTTGTGATGTGTTTTGGCAATGCCATAATATGGCTTGTATGTCTTTTCCACAGCAGGTGCCATATTGGTGGCCCGTGCAAAACTTTGTTCCGCCAACATCAGTTAATTTTGCTGCTGCTCCTCCACAAATGGTAAAACCTGACTTGGCCACTGGACTTTTTTTTTTATGAGTTTTTTAAAATTTATTTTCTTTTTTTTCTTTTTCAGATGGGAGGCACAACAATGATGATGCCAGGGAACCCCAATCTCACTCCAGGTGTCTTTATGTAAGTGTCAAACACTCCTGTTCAGATTTTAACCTGCCACAAACCTTGCAATCAAAATGAAATGTTTCATTCATTGCATAGTTCAAATCATAAAACTTGGATGAAAGCACTGAATACTTTGGCTCTTGTTTTTGTCTAGTGATGTAAAATGTCTCTTTTTTTATTTTGGATACAAACTAATCGGCTCGCTTGGTTAATAGGAGAGATGCCGACGATGAGGTGGAGCACCACCAGTACATAAAGAAACCACCGAATGCCTTCATGGTGTTTGCAAGGAAGCATCGCAAAGCTCTCATGGGAAAACTGGATAAGAAAGACAGCGCGTCAGTAAATGTCATCCTGGGAGAAATGGTGAGTGTGCTCCGGAGACCTCAAATATCATTTTTGAAAAAGATTCAATTCACCAAAATGCGATAAATCATCCAATAGCCACTTTTCCAAGTTGTTGCTATGTGTCCACAGTGGAATTCACTACCACAGCAAGACCAGGCCAAATACTACGAGGAAGCAGATGTTGAGAGGAGACGTCATGCCCAGTTGTATCCCAACTGGTCCATGTGTGACAACTATGTGTGTGTCCAATATTTTGTTCATTGATTGGGACATATTGTTCATATTTGCTGATTTATGATTTTTTATCATGTAGGGCAAAAAGAGGAAGAGGATGAGGGGCAATGCTACCGGTACAGTTTTTTCTTTGCATTACACAAATTGATAGTCAAGATAGTTTTGAAATTCAAGCAGCTCACACAACTTGTTGTGGACTGATATTAATCCGAATGTTTTTTTTTTCTCCCCATCAAGATCCTGAAGCTCCGCAGCCCACCAGGATGTGCGTAGCTCCGGTCCAGACGGGCATGATGGGGCCTGAACGATACCCTACACCGGCAGAATCCCAGTCTGTGAGCAACCTTGCATGTTTACAACAACAGCAGCAGCAGCAGCAGCAGCAACAACAGCAGCAGCAGCAGCAGGCTAAAGCCAGCCTTCCTACCTTTGTGCATAACTTCATGCCTCCAGCCGCTCCAACTTCATCCGGGATGGAATTCTCACAGCTTCTGAGCGGCGTCAATTACATGCCCCTACCCCATGACAAACACGCCAGACCATTAACTGTGAATTCGTCGGAGCCTCAGAGCTTAGAGGAAGAGCTCCACGTTATACTGGAGCGATTTGAGGAAGAATCGTCCACCACACAGACTGAGCAGTCTGCCGCCGCACTGAATTTAGAGGAAGAGCTCCAAAGCTTATTAGAGCGTTTTCAGAATAAGCCCTCCACCACCGCGCAGTTAGGCACAGACAAGCTTCATTGCGTCTTTGAGGGTTTAGGAATCACTGCTGCTGATACTGGAGGCTGTTGAGGCTCAGGTGGGACGGACGATGGAGCCAAGACAAAAAGAGAATCTAGAAACTGCACAACAGACTTTACTGCGTGTGCGTCGTAGTCACCATTTTTAACGAATCCTCAGTTTACAGTGTTTTTTTTTGTTTTTAATTATGGACATGCCACAGCACTTTATTTTCTTCTAAGATGCCATTACGTTCCACATGGAAATGCACACAAAGCAAACTGAAAGACTCTTGAGAGATGAGGTTCAGCTTCAACTTTTAAGCTCAGGAAGAACATCCATGCTGGAATCTTCTTCAACTTCCCAACATGGCACTCACTTTTATCAACGTGGTATTTGCGCTATTTATATACATATGTTGCACAGATTTAACCTCTTCAACGAATTGACACTGTATATATTAATCTGTAAATATGTTTATATGATATACACATACTAAATAATATATGACTTGTATATTGTAACTTGGTTGTTTCATTGTACATAACATCATTGTACATAACATGATGCATCACTTATGTTGCAGTCTAAAATTTATTTTTACACTTCTGATTAGGTGCTAGCTGCATTTCATTGGCTATGTACCTCCTACTCTGCACAATGACAATAAAACAATATATCGGTCTACCTGATTCCACACTCGGGCATTATTTAAAAAGCATCGTTCAGGACTGAGAAAATGGAATTGTCTCGAGTACACACAAATAATGAAATCAACTCAAGAAGAATGCTCAAAATAATTCCCGGAATTAAAAGGATGACCTCAACTACTCCTGAAAGATGGAATGCTTGACAGAGGGGAAGAAAAACCTTTGGCAATGTTTTTCCTCTAATGCGGACCATGCAGAACCAACCCAACCCATCTTGAACTCAATTCTGACTGCAGAACACAGAGTCCGGAGACAACAAAAGGAACGCTGCAAAATGAAGGTAGGTAGATACTGCGTACGTCGAGCCGTTAAATATATCTTTTATTGACGTGAAATGTTTGCTATCATTTTAGACATCCTTCCCAATGTTGATGTTTTTCCTGCTTTTCCCAACCAAGACTTCATCATCGGTGAGTAATCTACTTGGTCCTATTTGCGGCTAGATGGATTATTAATCATACTTTTTCTTTCAAAGGGATGCAGTCCAGATGTTGCAGCTCTCAAGCGAAGCATAAAGAGACTGGAAAACAAACTTGTCATCAGAACTTGGCAGGTGGAGAACTTGCAGAGGCACCAACTGTTCCGCCAGATTTCACCTGCTCAGACTCCTCCGTCGGACTCAAACACGACGACCCTGACGACGCCTCTTCCACCAGCCGGAAGCCTGATGGTCCACGACCGAGGTACAACCAGTCCGATATGTCTTTCTTTCTGTCATCAGATATTTGTAATAATTCTCTTTTGTTCTGCTTTTAGATTGCTCTGAGCTGTTTGACAGAATAAGACCAAGCAGTGGGTTTTACCGCATCAGACCTAAAATTGACCAAGAGCCAGTTTTGGTCTACTGCGACATGGACGATGGAGGAGGATGGACCGTGTTCCAGAGAAGGCGGAATGGAAAAGTTGACTTTGACAGGTGTTACTATATTGATGATTGATTATTTGATATCATCATCTTGTTCATATATGTGTCTCTTCAAAGAGACTGGGTGGATTACAGAGATGGCTTTGGCGACTTCAAGCTGTGGAATGACGAGTTCTGGTTAGGAAATGAGCACATCTATTCACTGCTGTCGGACGGTAAGCAAGAATTTGACAAAGCTATTACATTCTGTCGATTTATTTAAACTGACTATTTGTGTCCCAAGGTCGGAATCTGGTCAAGATAGACTTAATGGACTGGGCGGGACAAAGAAATCATGCGTATTATGAGAACTTCCGCATCAGCAATGAAGCTGTTTGTATTGCAATTCTCCTCATTCATGATTGCATCTTTTCAAGTCATATAGACGATTTTTGATTTTCCAATAGGATCGCTACCGGCTACGGTACAAGACGTACAGCGGAAAAGCTGGAGATGCTCTAGCAGGCGGTGGGGGGATGGTGGAGCGCTGGTCCGCGGGTCTCAGCAGCATGCAGTTCAGCACTAGGGATCAGGTTAGTAGTTGACTTCTCACTCTTCTGTGAAATATGTTTTTTTAAAGATGATGTCATGGACAGGACAATGACCGTTACACTCAAGGCAGTTGTGCTCAGGAGAACAACGCGGGTTGGTGGTACAACAGGTGAGACTTGTAGAACACTACGTCATATGTGGAGATAATATCCTGACGCTCTATTTGTCCTTTCTGCCAACAGATGCCATTTTGCCAACTTGAATGGAAAATTCTACCGCAAAGGGGAGTACAAAGGCCAGTTTGATAACGGCATCGTGTGGGGCACATGGAGGGGCCTTTGGTACTCCCTTCGACACACCACCATGAAGGTTCGTCCTCTGCTTTTCTTGGACGCCATGGGCAGCGGTGGCGGGGAAGGTTAAAAATGCCGCCCACATCCTATATGTCATTCCTCTTTGACAGTAACGTATCAACATTACAAATAGGCAAGCAATACCAGCAATGTAAGCAATATAACCCATGATAAAAATAAATTGCCTCAATTTATATTACAGGATTTGTGTGGAAAAACTTTAATTTGATATAAAGCAGTGGCAAAACATTTTACTCAAACCTTTGTTGGAAACGCATCAAAAATATGCCCATTCACTGAAAACATAAATTATGTTATTTGGCACAATTGGAATGATTAACTATTACAAAACAATACTCCCCAAATAATCTTGTTAAATTCTCCTGAGAAAAGATAATCACATTTCTTCGTGATCTAATTCTCGTCTGGTGAAAGACGCAACACCCGTTGCTCCGCCTCACTCAGGGCGTAAGCGGAGCTTTCAGTGCCGACGTAGTATCCCGAACCGGGACGCGGTCGGCCGTGTTCTTCCCTCTTTTCGGATGACGACGCGCTGAAGGTGGAGCTCCGCTGACGCCCTCTGACGCTGGAGCAGGACTGAGCCTCCTTTAATTTCCGTGCCAGCATGTTCCTCTGGACCGGCGATGGACCGCGGCGATTCCAGTTCAGCTCGGCCCGTTCCACACTCAGGGTTGCTCCGTACTGACAGTCAGGATTTGTGAGTGGGCCGCCGATCCCTGAAATTCCCTCGTGAGGAGCTCTGCTTCCTGCCACGCCCCTCGGCTGTTTCTCCCCAACGCCACAGTGGTCCACGTGTTTCGAGGTACTGGTTCCCGTGTGTTTCACTTGATAAGGAGTGGACGTCTGTATTGAGGGATCCCTCTGGGGTCTTGAATGGGCCCACTTTGGAGTATCATGCTCTGGAATGGGGTAAGCGCTAAATGGAGACCTCTCTCTTCTCTCTTTGGACCATGAGTTTCCTTCAGGAAGGGTCCGACATCCCACCTGAACAGTCATTTATAGCAATCAAACAATTGTTGATCATCTAAAATAGAACGGAAATGACAAATTTGTGAAGTTTACCTGAGTCATGCTTCTGTCTCGGTAGTGCCCCGCAGATGAAGGCTGAGGTTTTGCCTCCGTAAAGCTGGAGGTCCTGCGGAAATTTGGATTCTTGTGATACGTGTTTGTCATGGGTCTGTCGGCGACACCTGCTACGCTACTCCTCTCCACCATCTCCACCCAATCGGCAGTGCGGTCTCGCCACTTGGATACTTGAGAACCCAAGATGAGATCCACTCTGGGACCCGGTCGGTCCGGCGCGATCCGAGAAGTTTGCGACGGTGGCTCAGAAAAGGAGGATGCGATGGGTGATGGAATGTGGGAATTGGTCGGTGACGTCGGCTTCTCTAGCGAAGTATCGTGAACCGGGCTTGAGGACACGTGGTAGAGTTGCGTGGCCTCCTTTAAGCCCTTTTTCTTCATTTCTTTTAACTGCTGCTGAGCTAAGCGGTACCTAGAGGGAGACGGAACACGTTTTACACTGCAACCTGACTGCTTTTTAAACCTGATTCAATTCCGTACCCAAAAATGGGAGGCAGGACTTTCTGACCAGTGGGTGACAGCCTCTCTGGATCCTGTGAGAGAGGCATCACCGCTGTCTGAGGAAGAGGAGGACCGCCCAGGGAAGGCCTGTGGATCTGGGTCGAACCGACGCCGACCGAGCTCGGTCTCTGGAGGCCGGCGCCGCAAATGGAGGCCTCGTCGGAGAGTTTGCGCCCACCCGGGGAGTGCACGGAGCCTCTACGGACGGAGCTGCACTGAGGGGTACGGCAGAGCTTCCTCCACAGGGTAATCACCACGGTGGCCAGAATGACGGCCAGGCAGAGGGAGATGCCAACGATGGCCACCATGTTGCCACCGAAGGGACCGACTCCAGCCGGCACGGGAGGAAGAGATGGAGATGGAGCTGCAAATACTGGAGGGTGAGAAAGAGACAGCGCTGCATGTTTGGCAATATTTTGATTTGATGGCATTAGCATAAGTACCTGCACAGTCTTCCAGGGAGCAGAGGGACTGTTCCTTCACCATTCCAGTGCACTGCTTCCCTTCCACGCCAGAGGGCAACAAACACTCCCGCACACGTTCCCTGACACCCTCTCCACAGCTCACACTGCACACACTCCACTGTTTCCAGGGTCCCCATGATTCTTGACACACACACACAAAAAGAAAAATTTAATTTTAAACAGTACGCTTTAATGGAATTCATTTGAATTATAATACACAAACTGCTCACCTTCGCTCCTGTGCACCACCAGGCAGGTCTGAGCCGGACTAGGCGAGCGGCTGTAGTTAAACACAAATCGGAAGCAGTACTTACTCCTTCCCGGGGAAAAAACAGAGCAGTTGAATTCTGTCTCGTTCTCTCCTTGAGTGAGCCAGTTAAAAGCCAGCAGAGGAGAAGACGGCTCCTCTTGCCCGAAGCCCATCGCTGTTGTTCCTCCTGCTCCCGCCGTCCCAGAGGGGACGGCCACCCCTCTTCCAACAACTCTGTCCTTATACAACAGTACTTTGCCATCAATGTGGGCGCAAGGTGGAGTTACAAGCTTCACGGTCACAGTCCCTTCACACCTACTTTTGTAGGTATTGGCGTTTTCCACGAGCAGTTTATAGGAGAAGATATGGGACAGGTAGAGAGGACCAGAGCTTTTCACCTCCTGTGTTGAATGGGGGGAGCGCAGGGAGACTTGTATGAAGTCTTTCTCCGTGAATGGAAAAGCACAGGGAAGCTTGATCATCTGGGAGCGGAGAGGTTGGATGGGATGGAGCGTGCGGGCTTGCACCTTATTGATGCCCTTTCGGCCAATCTGGTTGTATTCCATATAGCTGACTTCTAGCAGCAGAGCAGGTTGGAGAATGCTGGAGCAAGGTTGGAAGTGTTCATTGGTTGATAAGCCGATCTGGAGAGAGGAAAACATGTATGTAGTGACAACCCTCATGATGGATTTAGCATCTTCAGAATTCAGCCCACATTTACCGCAATGAAAAAAAGAATCGATTTTTAGTTGGGACTTGCCTGAAAAGCTCCCGAGTGGTTCCCGACCCTCTCGACCGCAATGTGAAAGGTGGGCCACTGCACCTGCAGTTCTGAACTCCACCACCACGCGGTACTCTCCGAACGCTCCGTCCCATTTGCGTGGGACTCTTCCGCTGTGCTGATCTGCTTCAGCAGGAAGCGGAAAGTTCCAGCATACAGGAAACAGGAGCAGCTGAACTCCACCCTACCAGCAGACTGGTTGTTAGGCAGAGTCCGAGTCAGGAGGGTGGTGTTGGCGTTCATGTCAATCAGAGATACACTCAGATGGCCGATGAGGCTGCTGTTGGTATTTGTGCTGTAGTCCACGAATACACTGGCGTTGCTAAGGGCAACGTGGAAGGAGGGCCAGATGGTGAGCCCTGCCAAAGCTTGACCAGAGAGCACAGAAAAGACCATGAGAGGTGTTAATCATAGTTTAAGGAACAAAATAATCAGAAAATAGAACTGTTAATGCAAGTGTTATATTTTATTTGATGATATCCACAGTAGGCATCACACTCATCAAACTAACATGCAGTTCTTGTATTAGAAGTAGCCCTCGTAAAAATATTGCAGCCGCTGTAATGTTTTGCACGGTTTGAACATTTTGTGCAGTGTTCACGAACCAATAGAGGAAGTACGCACACCCGTAAACACATTTTGACAATCACTGATGGAGTCCATTTGGTCACACATACCATATCCTGTGAGGCCAAGCAACAGAGAAAGAAAGGAGACAGCTCGTGGCATTCCGATGTCTCGTTCTTCACCTTACACCTCATTGCCGCCTTCTTCTACCATTGCTTGGTTCTAAAATCACAAAAATGCAGTATAAAATTGCTCGTCAATGTCACACATACTGTAAATATATGTAGCTTGTAAAGGTCCACATATTAATTTCAATAATATTAGGATTCAACATGACAAAAAGTGGGAAATGCTTTTTGGAATTGACAACTGTCCCAATACTTTTGTTCACATTTCTTCTGCGGTTCCCTATTGTCTTTTGTGATTTGTTTTTAAATACAACCATATGCAATTCGCTTCATAAACACCAATTACAAAAAAAAATTTGCAAACGTGGCATTTCAGAAAATGTACATTAGGTTTAGACTATGTGCGTGAATCTTAATCAAATTTACATTAGCAGCGCAACTTTCTGAACAGTAAAATTGGTCACGATGAGCATTCTCAATCAATCTTAATCCAGGAAAAAAAATCTTTTTAACACCATGTACATGTTAGTAAATCATAAAAAAAAAAAAAATCAACCTTGCTTGACAAACAAAACGACGTCTTAAACATAATAGAATGTCCATGAAAAATGAGTACTCACGCGCCCGGACTCATTTGAACAGCAACATCAGTGTGTTTTACTCCGCGGTTTCGCTCAGAACGATGACAACACTGCGCTGCGGATTTATTCCAATGTCTGGAGAAGTCCACAGTTGTCGTGTGCTGCTCTTCTGAGTGGGAGACACACCTCGCGTGCTCACCATTGTTTTACGGTCTTATTGTTTTTTTTCTCTCTCTGCTTTTCAGAATCAGAATCAGCTTTATTGACCAAGTTTGTGCATGCCAAACAGGGAATCTCAGCCTCTGTACAACATTTAAGTGACTGACAGCATTCAGGTAACTAACAACATTGTATCATCTTCTAATTCCTAAAATAATGTACACTTCCCCCAGAAAACACACAAAAAGCCCCAAATCAACTACTTCATATTTTATATTAGTTTTTTTTCATTTTAGGGATATTGGTGCATGATGTGTTTATACAAATATGATCATTTATTCCTGTCATTTTTCAATTTTTCAAACAATGCACATCTAATGGGCTCAGTCAATAGGTTTACCCTATACGTTTAATTTGTGCATTTAGACCTCATTAGGATTCCTCATTTCTGCTCCCAAATGAGCCTTGTGACTGGCTAATTTCATTAGTCTGGTCGGCATACATTGATGTTCCCTCTGGAGAATCATTTCAGAAGAAAGTGGAGCTTCTCTTGTAATGAAAGTGACCCACAGCAGTAAACACAAATCACAAAAGAGGCCCAGGTGGCATTTATTTACAACAAAATTCATTCGTACCCATTCCTTTCTGACACATTGTGACTGACTGCTACCAAGCTGAATTGTGTACACTTTGGTTTGACAAGAATCGGTTATTATTAGTTCTGAATGTAAGAAGCAGAGAATGCACAGTGAGGACACCTATCTATTTAATCCAGGATGGATGCAAAACCTCAAAAGAGGTTTGGGTAGAACCTCAAACCCTCAACGGAGTCATCTCGACAAAGATGGCCCATCTTCTCAGCCAGAAGCAAACTGTAATATGGAGGGCAAAGACAATATTTGTTTTCTTGTGATGATGGTGATGCATCACCATTTTCGACACTTACCGCTCCTTAGACAGAAGCACAGAGAGACCCACAAGTTTAGCAAACTCCTCTGCTGTTAAAGACCCTTTCTCTGTCACCTGATTGGAAAGAAGAAAGAGAATAACATCAAACGTGACTTCTTTTCCAATAGGTAACAGCGAAGCTCACATTGTCCAGGGCTGAGGCGATCATTTCCTCTTCGCTGTGAGACTGCAACTGGACCACCATCACACCACTATCAAATACCCGCAGCCTGCGCAAGGTACAAGTGGCTGTCATGTTCATGTTCACGTGACTTTACAATCTTTTGTCATGCCATTTTCCTTCTCATCTTTTGCTATACAAGTGAAGGACTACTACGGAAGGTCTTGTTCGGTACAAAATCTCAGGAAGTGACCGAAGTGGTCAACGTTTTGAAAAACAGGAAGCCTGGCAGGAAAAGCCTGGCTGGTTCTTCTATGTAGGTCAACAAGGGGGCGATTCTAGGATTGGACTTTTAAGAGAAGCGTGCAGGTAGTGTGTGCTCCGACCACACTCTATTTTGTATGTCGTTTTGATTTTATGCGGGAAAGCTTCTTAGGAAAAAAAAAAAAAGAAAAAAAACACACCTCAGTGGGAGCTTCAAGGACTCAAACATTTTGCATGCATTCAATAAATCATCTGGAGATAAAAGCTGTCAAAACAGGGAAAAAAAACATCTCTGTTAGCATCTTTAAATCCATGAAGCTTTGGTTGTGTTACTTTTGATGACAGGAATACCTCCATGCCTCGAGCCCGGTTGACCAGACAGTACACCTCGGACAGCGCCATCATGCCTCCGCGCTCCTGAGAAGGTCGAAAATGATCAACTTGTTTAAAGATGGCGGCCCAAGTGGTATGGAATGCTTACCTCCAGAGGGGCCAGGAGCATATCTCCTAGTTGTTTAGCCAGCTGCATGTGGTAATGTGTGCCTGAGCCATGTGTTTCCCTGGTGACGGGGTTAGCGATGCCCATGCTCAGCAGGTAGGACTTAAAGCGGATGGTCTGGAAAGTAGAAAGAACACGTTATTGTGGTGCGTGTCGTATGTGCAAGCATCCACCTTGATTAGCTCAAGTTATCACCTCATCCTCTGTTATGTCCCCTTGCTTGTCTTTTATTTTATTAGCGATCGATTTGGACAGCTCAACCATCTCTTTGGCCTGATTGAGGGGAGAAGAGAGAAGACACACACTTGGTAAAGTCCACTAATTGTTAATATCACACAAACAAATGTTCTTTACCTTTACCATCAGCTTACTAAGATCCTCAAAGGCCTACAGAAGGAAAAAAAAGTGTAACACGCACAAAATTGTCACAATTCAATGTTTGTATTGATTGTAAGTGCATTTTTGTTTACTTTGGCCACAATACAATCAGCCAAGATATTTTACAACACCTCTGAGATGTTTTTATCCGTTTCTTTCCTCTTCTCCTCTATTTTACGCTCAATGCCGACAATCCCGACTGCGCGTGTCCTTCCTGCCTGCAAGACCACAATGGAAAGGAAAGAGAAATCATTTCACATTTTTAGAGAAGAGGAATCAAGACAGCAGGAACAAATTGTAGTCAGCAGAGAGTGTAGATACATTTTGTAGAGATTGCTTCATACTGTTAAATACCACTTGCATGAGTAATTGTCTTTTCATTAGAGGGGATTTAAACCAAAGTGTATGAAAATGAAATTGTGATCAGTGATGCAATTTTCATTATAGCCAATTTGATGATGTGTGTATAAAGGGCACATGCACTGTTTCAACACAAAAAAGGGAAGCAACACTGCCATCCAGTGGGATGTATTTTAAATGGACAGTCTTCACATGAGAACGTTCCCCTCTTGATCTAAAAGCCGACACCAGAAAGAAACGAGAGGGTGTATTCAAACCTGTGAGTCGCGTCCTATTTCGATTGGTTGCGAAGCAGGTGTGTTCTCCCATCTCTTCTGTATCATCTCCTCATTTAGCCTCCTGAAAAACTTGAGATGAAATAAAAGCACTATCAAGTGGACATATTATGGGAACGCTGACTTTTAAGTGCTTGTACACTGATTGTTGGATCCCTGACGGCCGAGGTGACTGAGGAATTAAGTTTCTGTATAGAGGACTCCAAAGCTACTTTAAAGCAATAGTGGTGGGGTTTACCTCAATCTGCCCATGTTCTTTAAAAGAGAGCTTGATGTAGGAAAACTTGCTTTGTTGGTAAGGACCTTGCTCCTTGTTGGCAGGAGCTGGATGCAAGTGTATGACAATCTTTGCACTGCAACGAAGAAGAAAACAAGACATAAGAGTTGAAGGCAAATGCATGCTATTTAAAATGAACGTTCTAAAAAACCCTCACAATTACATGTACAGTGCAGGTTGCTCACCTCTTCCCTATTCCTGCTGCCTGCTCCTCAAAAAACAAGATTTGTGACAATGGCATAGAAATGCAGCACTCCTGTGAAAAGTATCATATGTGCATTGTTGTTTACATTATTTACATACAATTCAATCAAAGACAAGCCCTTACGTGATTTTTTGCGTCCCTCCATATCAAGCGATGGGTGCTCAGCAACGCATTTCCAACATCTAGTTTAGCCTATATGAGTGCAAGAAACAAACTTAATGACAATGCAACAAATGTCACGATTAATTCATGTAGAATTTAGCTTGTCTAAGACTGAACGTAGCACGCAGGGATAAATATACCTTGTCGTCACCATCATATAATCTGACACCTTGTTGCTGTATAACTAAAGTCTCATTTATTTCCAAAAAACCGTTTGACCACGAAAATCGATCCATTTCTTATGCTATGGTAATCCGATCGTTCCCCTGCAGTTAAAAACTACTGGAACGCCTCATCTTGTGTTTACTTCCTGTTTGTATGCCGTTGAAAGGTGCCCCAGCGCTGCCTGTCCAAAACAGATCAAACCATATCGGGGAAAAAAAAATATGTTCTATTTACTATGATATGATTTAAATTGTATACATATATATGTACATTTCTTGCTTATAATTTGTATTTTGTCGACTCTTCTCATATTTATGCAACACTCAAAAGGCGTTCTGTCGGGCTGCCTTGCAGAGGTCCTGACGATGTTGACTTGACTAGCGCCAGCTGTCAGTGGAAGCTAGCATATGAGCTTCAGCCCTGTTGCGTTTTTGTTCATTTTCTCATTTTATGCCATTGTTTTAATAATTTCTAGAATCGGGTTTGGAAGAAAACAAATGAAGCTGATGATGAAACTTTCTCCCTAAATGCATAACGCCTTTTAGTTCAACTATAGTCGTAAACGGGGCAGCTAATGTTGACTAGCTTGTTGTTAGGGATGTAATGAAGACAGGTTGTGCAGTGCACTCGGATTTTCGCTTTCTTTTTTTGTGTAAAATTGTTCCAACTGGAAGAAAGTTGTGTCGCGTGAGATCACCGAAAATTGCCATAACCATACCACTATCTTAAAACGATTTAGAATATGTTTTTTTCTAGTATTCTATTCTGGCCACTATAGCTTGGCCTTATATACTTTTAGATCATCTTAAATTATCGTAAATCACAATATCAGCTCTACTGTGAGTAGTGGCTTTACTACGCATGTAAAAACAGGCGGTCTTTTAATTGTATTATCATGGATAAGAAGTCATTTGAAATCGTCATAGATGAAATAAAGAAGGTAAAGTTTGCATAGTGAAAAGCCATACAATTATGATGAAGAGAAAGATTTCTGATTGGTCTATTTGTGTATTATTCAGTGTGTCCTGACCGATCAGCGGATAAAGGCCATTGAGCAGGTGCATGGATACTTTTCCAGCGAACAGGTAATCACAAACACTGATACGTCGCATTTGTATTATGATCAATAGATGAATCTCACAAACGGCAAAACTAAGCAATCTAGTATTGTAAGTTGTCTCCTTGACCATTTACAGGTCACGGACATACTTAAATACTTCTCCTGGGCAGAACCTCAAATTAAAGCAGTCAAAGCGCTGCAGCATGTAAGTAATGTTTATAATGCTAGAAAAGGGTCAAATATAAATGAAGCTTGCCTTACTGTCATTTTCCAAGTTTAATAGATCATATGATACTTTTTCTTGTAGAAAATGGTCGCCATCCCCACCACCAAAGTTGCCAACATTCTGAATTGCTTCACCTTTTCAAAGGACAGAATTATTGTCTTGGAGCTGATCGCTTTGTGAGTGCATAAGCAAATGTGATACCTTGAAAGATCATTGTGCATAGTTCTGCTAAAACTCCCCACAAACCTTTTTGGTCTGCATATCTTTGCAGGAATATTGCAGATGCTCAAAATTACCGGCCTGTAGAGGATTTATTTCGCATACACTTGTCGGAGAAGAAGCGCGCTCGCAGAATTCTGGAACAGGTATTTATATATTCAGTGAATAAGCAAGTTACTTAAAAGATATTGTGCCACCTTGTGATCAGATAAGTAATTACTTGTGTTTTATTTTTGATCGATTTTTAAATGTTACCTATCAAGTCTACTGACCAATTTTTTCCACTAGGTATGTAAAGTGGGTTGCAAAGCTCCTGTCGCCATGATCTCATCTTGCGGTATGATACCGGGAAATCCATATCCAAAAGGCAAACCCAGTCTGGTTACTGGCACATTCCCAGTAAGTCCTGTAAAGTCGAAACCGTATAAAGCCTTGCCCATCTTCAAGATGTTGCTGAAAATGTGATCTAATGCCCATTTACAGGGAATCCCTCCCTTAAAGAAAGAAGGAGAGAAGAAAGATGACAGCAGTATGGAGAGTAAGGGGATTGCCACTCGAATTATCGGAACCTCCAAACCAGTAAGGTCATTTATAATGGAATGGTATAATGTTCTGATTAATATGGTGTGCTGCAAATGAAGAGACTAAACCAAAAATGTCGTGCCCGATGACTTTTTTTCATTTTCTTGTGATTTGTCTTGCAGTTCCCTTCAAGCTACAACCCCCACCGGCCCGTGCCCTACCCCATACCTCCGTGCAAACCCCATGCTACCATTGCGCCGAGTAAGAGGCTACACACAAAGCTGAGCCCTCCTCTAAACGAATAACAAAAAAGCTTTAATATAATTGAATGGCGGTGGGGGGGGGTCAAGTCCGATGCTGCTCGATTGCAGTCTAGTTACTGTGTAAGCGGTGTTTGGTAGCCGATGACAATACTGTATTTGCAACTGCTACACAGGTGCGTACAACAACGCAGGCCTTGTTTCTATGGGAGGGGTCATAACGGCCAATGTGCCCCCTCCCCCCTACAACTCTGCCCACAAAGTAGCAGGTATGGTTCAACTTGATTGTAGAAGCCTGTTGAAGCTGGCATGCTGCTTACCTGCGCTTCTGCAGTTTTAATGGTGCACAATATGCTTTATTTTTTTTTTTTTTTTGAATGACCAGAAAATAACAGCTCCTGGTACATTTTAAGTCTGTAAAGTTCTTCATTTGATTTCGCACGACTGTCAATAAAGTGCATCGATGCACAGTATTGTTTGCGGCAAAAACTTTTACGGCTTGGAGTACGGCCTGAAGTGTGGTTACTGTATTTCCTCATGTAGGTGGCCAGGGGTGACGTTTAGTCAATTGCAGAGTACCAGGGAAGCACTTTAGTTGGACAAATATATTTAAATCATTACGATAGTGGATAATATTTTTTTTTCCCCCAATAACTTAAAAGTTGAACTTAAAGTTCAGCTTTACAGATGCCATGTCTACTCTTCAGCTACATGGGAGTATCGTCAAGGTATCTGAGGAAATATGCTAACTGCATCAAATTGCTGTTTTTTGGTCAGTCAATGTATATGCTCATTTTCATCATTTGGTTGCTTATGGCACAAATAGCTTCAGACTAATGCCGCCACTGAACTTTCTGGATTCATGCTTGCAGCTCATGAGGGGATTTTTAACCTGCATTGCTTTTTCTTTTTTTTTTTTCCTCTTCAACTTCAAAACCATGTCTCACTCTCTTGGGTAGGCAAGTGGCCAGAACCACAAATAAAGTATTTTTTCCATTACAAAGTGAGCGATATGAGCCCTGTTAATAACTAAAATGCCAAACCCACTATGATGATAAGACAACCCACCCAAAGTTAAGATCATATTCTAAGCTTGCACGTGGGGGATTCTCTCTATGTTAACTTGGTCTCTCTATTTGAATTGTTTTGTAAGTGTTGGCTTCAAACATGACAGTGGCACCTAATAAGAGTCATCCTGATGTCTTTTTGTCATTAGGCTACGCCAAACCAGGCAATCCTCAGAACACCACGCCAGGAGTCACCAGCGGGCCGCTGCTCATCCCTCATGGCTCCACGCCGTCCACCCCTGTCCCACCGCAAGCTTCCCCGTCCCAGCCAACTCCTATCACCCCTGTTTTTCCCGGCATGGTGCCCTCTCACAACTCACCCGCTCCGTCACCATCTGTCATCAAAGCGGCTCCGCAGACCCCCAGCGGCCACGTTACTCCGTCACCATCTTCTGTCATTAAAGCCCACACCCCCTCAGGTACCCCTTGTGGAACTCCTGGTCCTGGCAGCGGAGGCTTCTCCCCTTTCCATTCCCGACCAGGCACCCCCGCTACCTCCCACAGCGGCGCCGAGGTCCTGTCTCAGATGAACCCCATGGGCTCAACGCCGCAGAGGGCTTTTGCCCAGTCGACTGAGCACCCTTTCCATAGCATACCAGCACAAGCAGGTAATCACCCTGGCTCGGTAATCCGCAGCTACACCCCCTCTGAAAGTCCGACTACTCCAGTGATTCCCAATCGTTCAACCCCTGGTCCCAGCCCCAAACCTTCCCCCGCCCATTCTGCCCAGGCTCAGGCCGCCATGGGTCGGCCTGGAGCCATGAACAGACAGAGCGGGGGCGGCGGCAGTGGCAGTAACAGCCCGGTGCCCTCGGCTTTCAAGGGGACCTCTCGTTCCGGCACGCCCTCTCTTAGCCCTTTGGTGGCACCGGGATCAGCCCAGGCTGCGCTGGCCCGTTCTTTGGGGCTCTCGCACCCACCGGGCTCTCCTCAAGTCTCCCTCGCCAGTCCCGTCGCCATCAGCGGCCTCCAGGCTTTGTCTGGCAGCCCGGGACCGCCGCACTACCCGGGCCTGTCCCCTTTCCCCGCTCTTTCCTCCCCCCTTCCTCCTACGTCATCGGGGAACATGGCGAATCCCTCCCCGAACTCCATCTTCCACGGCCTGGCTCCCAACGCTGCAGCCAACGCGGCGGCCTCTCCTTTCGGTCTTGGCCTGACTTCTGCACCCTCTATATTCCCAGGCCTTCCGCCTGGTGCAAGCCCGGCCGCTTTCACAGGCTTGGGAGTTTCAGGAGGGCACGGGGCAGGGAGCCCCGTGTTGCCTTCATTCATGGGATTGGCAGGCGCCGCTCCATCCTCCGTTGCGTCAGTGGCGCCAATGCAAGCGGCGGTAGTGGCGGCGGCGGCGGCAGCCGGCGTCCCAGCATCATCGCCGGTTTTACCTGGTTTCGCTTCTGCCTTCAGCTCCAACTTTCAGCCTGGGTAGGTCACCATTTTTTGATCCCCATACAGTTAAATGCTCTTCCACCAGACTGCAGCAGGTCCACCATTAACCTCTGCATCCTCCATCATATCAGATTGAACCTTGACACGAACATCTGCGCGTAAATAAAGACAGGATCATTATCTCAGTATGTTGTACTTTTTGGGAAATATTTGTTGTGAGGTATGACTGTAAGATGCTTGATTTTACTATACCTCTCAAAATGTTGAGCTTTATTAATGGTGGAAGAACTTTTGAAATGATTTGTCATCGATATCACAAAAACCTCCCACTTGAACATGGCATATCTTCTACCGATTGCAGTTTACCCAAGGTGCAGTTTATGGACTTTGCCTTCTGATTACTATGACCTGGGAATTTCACATTTTTTTCCACTAAGCCACACCCTAAAGTTGACACATGACACACTCCTGTTCTGCATGCCAGATTTTTGTGAGATAAAAAAAAAAAAAAAGGTGATGGTGAATTGTGTACATGTACTCCAGGTTGAGCAGTGGCCTCCAGGCTCAAGGAAACAGCGCCTTCCCGGGTCTGCTGTCCTTCCCTGGTGTCCCGGGTTTCTCTCCTGCCGCCTCCCCTGCTGCTCTCGGCGGCCTCCACAATCCAGCTATGCAGCCTGCCCTGCTGCAGGTACACACACATTTTAGCGGAAAGCCCTATACCTGGTTTTATACACCGTTTTGAGACATCTGGTTGTGAAGTTGGTTCAATGAAGGTTTCTCTTCTTCCAGGCTCACCCGACAACAACTTTGGAGGGCTTAGCTCCTCAGGCCAACGCCTTCGCCAACTATCCCGCAGGACCAGGAAACCCCTTCCCCCTCCAGCCGGGCTTGCACCCACAGTTGGGTTGGCCATGACATGCTGAGCACCCCTTTCAATGCCCCGTCTGGACCTTCAGCAAATCTATGAACTGAAGACAGAAGACTGTGAAATGAAATGAGTGAGGAATCGTTTACGCGTTAGTGAACAGATGTAAATATGAGCTTTTTTTTTCTAAGTCAAATGTGAGTAGTTTTAATGTTAGTCTTGCCTTTTTGTCGCTTTTACCAACACGAATGAAGTCAAAATAGGTGATGCCATGTAATGAAATGACCGTATTATGTTGACAACTCAGTGTAAAGGTGTGAATTGTTTAAATGACAGCTGTGGACTTGTTCCGAGAACTTATTTTAGTCAATGAAACACTAATTGTTGCTGTCACACAAACAAAGTGTTATTATGTCCCTCAATTTACATTTGAACCCCTACTGTTACTTTGAAAGTTGTTCTTTTGTTACACTGTCGTTTGTTTTGGATTTTTTTTTTTTTTTTTATTGCTTTAGCCAGTAGATACTGTAACTTTTTCTGTGTTTTATGGCGTGACAGGCCAATGAATTGAGGTTCCTTGAATAAACAGAAACACACAGTTCTTACATTCAATCACATCAAAAGTGGTTATGATTCCTGAATGGCACATCATTAAATTCTGTCAATTTATCTATCTACAGAATCTGTTTTTGATTTGTGGATGTGGTTTTTGATTTTTTATTCAGCAATATAATTTCTCAAATCAGGACATCTATTCTCGACAAACTACACACCAGCATCACTAATGAAACCAAGAAAAAAAAACAGCTATTGTTCCTGTCGTGGTTGCAGTCGCAGTTTGTGCAAACAAGGGAAAAAGTGGTTACCTGTCGTGACAGCTTGCTAGTTGCCCTCCCTCGGTCAGTGGCACAGAACCACACCTTCCTTCCTTCTTTCCTTCAGCTCTCCGGTAAACTGCAGCTTTAAAAGGTCCCCGTATGACTTCCTGCTGATTAGTCCCACTTCTTCCCACTCTCACTCAAGTGACTCTCTCACTTCACTTTTTCCACCCAGTGTATGGAAATGGAGGACCGAATGGAGAGTCAGAGGCCGACGGGGATGAGTAAAGAGGTCTTAATATGTAAGTCTCACTCGATTTTACTTCCATTTGTAGCTTTTAAGATGATCACAAACAAACACTTGGGATGGTTTGCTGCTTTTGATAATCAAGCTTTCCCACCTCAACAAAATAACAATCAGCCAAATGTACATGAGAGCAACTTTATTGTGTGTATTGCTTTTACCTGTGCAGGTAAGGAAGGTGCAAAGCAGCCTCGGGCATTGTATTGCTCCATCGTCATAGAGACACTCTGAGATAAAGTGTCTGTCTCCAAAGCATGTGACTGTGAGCTGTTTGTGCGTCCGTGGACATTGAGCACAGCGCTTTATCACAGTATTATTCCACAGGTGTCCGTTGTAACAAAAGATATGCTGCAAAAGGACATTTAAGATCTTTCTAAATTTAAATGACGTCACATGCTTTAATGTCTATTTATTTTGATTTTCACTGTCAAATATGACACATGAGATTAAAATTTACATTCCTGTTTTACCATATGGCTAAAACCATGCATGTATAATGTTTAGTTATGAATGGAGATAATGATGTTGTTGATTTATTGAAATGATACTTCTTCAGTGACATTACAACACAGCTCTGAGCGCCATAAAGGAGGGGAAAAAAAGCAATCATGTGACTGAGTGTCGCAATGATGCTGTGTGATATGCGACCAAGTCATTCTTTTAAAGCAACACTGAAATTTCCTTTCGTTCAGTGGTGGGGAATCTGCACATCATGTGATCTGACCTCAAAAAGACAACAATGCTGATTGTCTGCCCAAGGATAGAGCAAAATTGATGCTTTATCCGTGTTAAAAGCCAACTTCTGCGGATATTTACGAAGGATCAAACTCAGGGTCATCCTTTCGTAATATCGCAAAGTGATTTACAGTGGAAACTATGACGCGTAGTGAAAAACAAACTCTTCCCAGGGACACTCATGGGTTTCTTTATGAGCAAAGGAGACATGATAAAGCTTGAGTCAATATTTTATTGTTTGCAGTTTCTTTGTGTTGAGGGCCTCAACACAAGGGGGAGGAGCTTAACCATTTCAATGGAAATATGAGATGACCACAAACTGATCATGGTATTGTCTTACTGCTGTTCTGGTGTCAAATGGTTCATTTCTTTTCTGTCACTGCAGCTGAGAAGACGGGCTCTTTGGGATGCTGCGGATGGTTCATAGTCATCTTAGTCGGCTTCTTCACTTTATTATTGTTCCCCTTCACCATTTGGTTCTGTTTGAAGGTGTGTGGAAAAAAAAAGTCGTTTCATTTCCTTTGGCTCTGATGGTGGTTTGAGGTCTTGCACAATTGTTTCTGCAGATAGTTCAAGAGTATGAGCGTGCTGTGATCTTCAGACTGGGGCGTATCACAGACAGGAAGGCAAAAGGACCAGGTATGCTTTTGTAATGTCTCACATCTCATTGATAGGAAAATTGATGTTTGTTCACTGTTTTTCCACAGGAATTTTCTTCATTTTGCCCTGCACTGATTCATTTGTTAAAGTTGATCTACGGACTGTTTCATTCGACATCCCTCCGCAAGAGGTAACGATTGCACAAACCCTCAGAATCATTGCTTGCTTACTCAATCTGACAAAACTACATTTTTTTTTTGGTCCACTAATTGCAAACACAAGATTTCAAATGTTATTTCCTCCTCCAGATTCTGACAAAGGACTCAGTGACAGTGAGCGTGGATGGCGTCGTGTACTTCCGTGTCAACGACCCCATCGCTTCTGTAGCCAATGTGTCCAACGCTGACTTTGCCACCCGCCTGCTGGCCCAAACCACCCTCAGGAACGTCTTGGGCACCAAGAACCTGGCCGAGGTCCTGTCTGACCGAGAGGGCATTGCTCACAGCATGCAGGTAAGGATCAACAGATTCACAAGTTTTAAAAAAATCTCTAAATACAGGTTCAAGATTATTTCCCATGATGTTTTTTTTTTTTAGTCAAATCTGGACGAAGCTACTGACAACTGGGGTATCAAAGTGGAACGTGTTGAGATTAAAGATGTGAAGCTGCCCCATCAGCTGCAGAGAGCCATGGCTGCTGAGGCCGAGGCTGCGCGAGAGGCCAGAGCCAAGGTAATAGGAAACTTGTTTTCCACGTATGCAACCCCAACCCAATTTGCTGGCTTTAAATAACCCAACATTGGGTCAGAACCTTTTGGACCTAGCGCCACCCATTGCTTACTACTCCGTTTGTATAGGTGATAGCTGCAGAAGGCGAGATGAACGCTTCCCGCGCCCTGAAGGAGGCATCGCTGGTCATCGCCGAAGCTCCGTCAGCTCTGCAGCTCCGTTACCTGCAGACCCTCAACACCATCGCCGCAGAGAAGAACTCCACAATCATCTTCCCCCTGCCCATGGATATGATTACTCATTTCATGCGCAAGTGATGACAAGGTTGACGTTGCTCTTCAGATGCTCTTGTTGAATGGGCAATTAACAGAATTGGATGATTGCTATCATCGAAATCAGTGCCTGTGTGTCATTTGATATTATTATTTTTTTTAATGTAACCATTGCGTGCTTTGCCACATCAAATTTAAAAATAAAAACGCTCTTACTGCACTAAATTAAGAATATACATTCCACCTACATAAAATTGATGAAGTGGCATAATGGGTTCTTGATTTGTTTTATTAAATTTATCTACTGACTAGCTAGCTAACTCGCTTACCAGTGATGGGACATTGTGATTTCCTGTGAAAGTTGTGGAAATGAATAATCAATTCCATACATTACAGCCTTGCAGTGTGGTGTATTGAAATTGACCATGAAAAAAATATGTATCTTTATATGATGAATGTTATTCATTATTATTAATAATAAAAATATCAAATGTATTTAGAAAAATATCTTTATCTCAGAAATGTCTTCTTCACATTGATCCGTACCCATGACGTAGCACTCAGTTTCAATAATGCAATAATAATGCAAATCTTATTTGTTGAAAGTACTTTTTGAAAAATATCGCAATTTGCAAAAGTAAATGGTTGCGCCTGTGCGCTAAGAAAACTCCGAATGTTCCTGAATACACCAACGGAACCAATTAATCTGTAGATGACAATCACCTGATTCCCCACCTGTCCGTTGCTGCAAACGCGAAACCAGCACGCCGACTTGCTGCAAACTCCAAGTCAACACGATTCAAACAACCAAATAAAAATAAAAATAATTGAATTAAGCACCGAAGTGGACGATCAGGAGCAAAATACCTGCAGGTATCACATCCACAGGTAAGTTGCAATTGCATTCATTAAACGCAACACAAATTCAACAAGTGCAAAATGGAGACAGTAAGAATGTTCAAGTAAACTTTAATTCTTGTGAGAGCTATTCTAACACAACGGAGGTTGATAAGCGCAGGACCAAGTTCCAAACGTATACATACATACATTTGTCTTTAAATGACATTCATCAAGTTGGTCTGCCACACTTTAGAACTACATGTCGACCATTACAATGCTAGAAGTTCAATGCAGAGAAATAGCAAAGACTGACAAAGCATGCTTCTATTAGTTTCTTGGTGCACTAAGACACAAGTTGTGTGGTAAATGTATTTACATTCAAAGCCAGAACAAACACATTCATTCTCTCAGGACCAAATTGTGTCATTTACCTTCAAATTAAATTACTTGAGGAAAAAAATTACAAAAAGCCAAATAGTGCTTTCAAACAAAACACAATTTACAAATGCAACCCTTGTGTAAAAGACAATTATGACTTGTCTCATTCTAAGTGCTACATATTGACATTAAATGGCTGCTACAAATGCAGTATTGTTTAGACAAGAGCTCGTTTCATCAAATCACGTGAATGGTAGAAAATACATTACATTTTTTGCCCCCCCCCCACATTCAGAGCGAGATACAGATGTCCACAGGACACACTGGTCAGGTCTTGTTGAAATTATATGTAGCTGTTATTTATAGTGTTGCAAACTGTTGTTGTTGTAAACGGTATTCTTTTTACACCTGAAGTGACCCTGAAGTACAATTGTAAATATTTGAAAACACAGTGACTGAGTGACTGGCAGTTTTTGTACAATTAACATTGTCATCCAAAAGAATCAATCAAATGCTTTTTTTTTTTCTTTTCCGTTCACTTTCCTCTCTTTAAGAGCGTTTAACCCTGTCTACCAACCGTAGAAAAAAAAAAACCCTTGTAGTCCCTCGTCATGACATACTTTGCTTTTCATGGCTATTAAAAGTGCTGGTATGGCTAATTAGCGTCAACTTTACAGTTTGTTTTGAGAAAAAGAAAAGTGCAACACAGAAACATCATGTTTCGAAATGCTGGAACACGGCAGTGGGCAATCTTTTGGGGACTTATTAATTCCATTATTTTTTTTACAATCTTTAAATCGCAACAATTGAACAAATGTTTATCATTAGTTCATGTGTAGGTCCCCCCCCCCCCCCCCCCCCCCCCCCCCCCCCACTGCCTGGTGTAAAAGAACACATGACCAGTGCCCTCATAGAACTCTTTTGTCTCATCATTCTCTCTGACATAAGTTTATTTACAGCGGTTTGTTTTCATGCAAAGACTAAATACCTGTTCCGCTCTTTAACAGGACACCATTGGTGTAAACGGATTGAAAATCAAGATGACTTGGTCAAAGCAGCCCCAATGAGCACCCTGTGAGTACATTACAATCCTGGTTGATTTCTATTGCATTTGTTTTTCTTGTGAGAAAAAAACAATGGACCAAGTAGAAGTTATAAAACAAAGACATTGGAAAGAAGTGAAACTCCCTGAATGATAACATTTGAAACATTTGAAAAAGTTGAGAACATATACTGGTAAATACATGTTCTGATAAAGCAGAAACATCATTTTTTCCCCTTTAAAATATTCTTTTAAGAAGAGTTTAAAATAATCTTCACAAACTGAAGTATAACGTTCTGCCAGTGGAACCCCTGAAGTCAAAAAAGTTGTACATTTTGAAGAGCGTTCTAATTTTTCAGGAAATAGTTATTTGAAGAATATCACTCCCCAAGTCGATGCTGACTTAAACATTATATTGTTTTCTAGATTGAGAAGCCATTTCTATAATCTTGCAGCCCTACTTAATCAATTTTCTCATAGCAAATATTTCAAGCTGAAACAAATGAATTTATTTTTCATAATAAAAGTTTGAAGTTGGAGGTTCCACTGTTTCTAGCTTATTGTTTTCATTTCAAGACTCTGTCTCCCCTGTACTATTCATTTCCCTCATAAAGTTAGCTAAATAAATAGGCAAACCACAGCAATAATAAGACTGGAAGACATTCACAGTGCATGCGTGCTTAAGTAGCAAAACAAATAGGTTTGAAGCCTCTTTTACACACATGGGGAAGTAGCTGGAATTTTCTTTTTAGAGGTAGTATCAGAACCAGCGATTACCCCCCCCCCCCTTTTTTATTCTTTATTATTTTCCAGACTGAGTTGAGTTCACTGCCATCATTCAGTGCTCCTATGTCAAAATTTTGTTTGCAAGTCAAAGCAAAAAAATGTTTTTATGCAAATATTTGACTTTTAAACTGCAAATGATTACATTTGGGATGAATTGATAGTGTGCCAAAATTGATTGCGTTCCACATTGGAGCTTCCACGGTAAGTGAAAGACAATCTATTACATCTTGGTGAGGCCGAGGAATTCCCTTAAACCAATTCAAAAGGACAAATATTGAATAAAAATTGACTTTTGCTGGTGAAATGGCGGAAGTAAGGCGCTTTGTTTGGGGATTTAGCTCCGTAAAAGAGAACTCAACCCAACGGGCGAGTGTTGAACATAGAATACATTTGCGTTCTGAGCACAGGAGGAATTTGTTCTTGCGTGCCTCTTCCTCTCTCTGTTGATCTCCAAAGTGAATTCATTCTGAAACTACGTGTCAAGACTGGAATGAGTCATCTTGCATGTTTGGTAAAAATGACCTAAGCATGTCAAAGCTTTTAAGACTTTCATATGTCATTGTGGACACAACATAATACATTTCACGTTCGGTGAGGGCAAGGAGAGCGTATTATTATTTTAAATCAAATAAGTTTTTTTTGTTTTTTTATCTCTGCAAAGTGAGACAGGCTACCGAATTGCGATTAGCCGTTGCTCTATGAGTGGGTGTGCACGGGCCCGGTGAGTGATTCTGATTAGTTGCCGATCTGTGGGTGGGTGTGCCCGGGCCGGGCGAGTAATTCCGATTGACCGTGTGGAAGGGTGAGGAGGACTGTGGCTGCTGGGGGCAGCCTTGGCAGTGGCTGGGGGAGTGGCAGCCCAGTGGCGGTGCAGGTGACGATGAGAACAATGGAGATGACGGGATGGGAGAGGTCGAGAAGGCGCGATGGAGGGGCGAGGAGGAGGGAGACATCAACGGGCTGGTCTGAAGACGCCACAGCAGCTCCTCGTTGTTCTGACTGAGTCGCTTTTTCGCCGTGCTCTCCTTCTCCACTGATTCCTGGAGGTTGGCGTTCTCTTCGGACAGTTGTCTGGAGGAACAGCACGATCAGAGATGAATTGGATCACAAGCAGTGAGTGTCAGGTGTTTTTTACCTGGATAAAGTGAGGTTCCTTTCAATCTGAGCTGTCAGATCTTCATTTTGTTGCTGCAGAACTTGGAGCTTCTCCTCCAGGAACACATTCTTTTGGGCCTGCTCAAAAGTCACATTTATTTGTCGGACATGTGAAAGTGATGGTTGAAGGGGAGCCTACCACTTTTTCCAGATCTGCGATCTTTTGCTCTTGCTGGTGTATTTGCTGGTTCTTCATCTCCACAACCTCCTTCAAGCTCTTTAGATCCTTCTCAATATGCTGGTACGGAGCTAAGGCATCCTGTTAGCATGGCAACATGTTTCGTTATAGCGCCGTCATCTGACCATTTGCCTTAGTAAAAACTCACAAGTATCTGTTCGTCGGTGCTCTTTCTCAACGCTTCTTCAAAGCGTTTGGCTTTGTCCCGCAGACTGTGGTTTTGGAAAGTGAGCGTGTCCACTTGATCCTAGAAAAAAAAAAAGTATTTTCCTCCCAGCTTTGGCTCTAAAAGCATCATGAGCATACCTGAAGAGAAAGCCTTAGCTTTTCAAAATCCTCCTCAAGGAGCATCTTCTGTTGCTCGTGAGCTTTCCTTAAGTCTGTGAGGGAGGAATGAGTTTGTGTGACTCACCAAAGGTCAAATTGTTATTTTTCACATGAGCTGCAATCGTACCTCTCATGGTTCGGGCATGCTCCTCATGCAGTGTTGCCATGGTAATGTTATGCATATCTCTGAGCTCCTGAATGGCTGCCTGGTGGTGAGCTGTCATCTCCTCCACCTTCACGCACAGCACAAAGACCAAATGAGGACTTTCAATGACCCGAAATGTTTTAATTAATGTATGAAATCAAATCCGATGCTTGTCACCTGTTCTTGCTGCTGGGTCCTGAGCTCCTCCATTTGCGACTGATGCTCAGCCTTCAGGTGTTCCGTCTCGGCCGAGTGACACTTGCGTAGGCTCTCCTCCACGGCGGCCAGTTCCGTTTCCTGCTGGACCTGCAGCTCCTGCAGCTCTCGTTCGAATGCCGATTCCACGGCGGACTTTTCCAGTTTGAGTCTTTGCCAGTTTGCAGAGTTGGACACTGAGGGATGAGTTGGAAGCATTTTCAATGTGTGTTCACAGAATGGGAATTTTTAAAATACTTGCATTATCGTTCCATCAAGAATAATCATCGTGTCATTTTACATATTGGGTTTTCAAACTTTTTGGGTGGACGGAGAAATAGTTCCAAGGACCTTAATGCAAAATGAGCCCGGAATGCCAGTATTTGTTTTCACTTTGTGATGTGTTTAAAGAAAAGAACTAAACCAAGTTAAATGTAAGGAACAGGAAATTCTGAGAAATGCCAACTCACCCAGTTGCTCTTTGACCTTTTGTATTTCCTGGAGCAAATTAGTTTCATTGGCTTCTGCGGTTTCATTCTGAAGGGGGGAAAGAAATAAGTGCAAATTGAAAGTTGTGGTTTAGGAAAAAAAAAAGTTTTGATCTCTCATGGTTGAGTCACACCATATGGTCTTTTAAACTGTAGTTGCAGTGTAACAGACAGCAGGTGGCGCTGACAGCTCCTTTTTATGAACAACTTTTCTATTTATGTGCACCGTGGGGCTTGTGATTGCTGCACTCAGACGGCAGCCATAAAGACGTCCCTCCGCTCACCTCACGGGTTAAATCATTCCAGACGACTTAGGAGGGCCGCGAGAGAGATGCTCGGTGACACACTGAACTCTCCCGCAACCTCTCACGAAGAATCTCGCTCGTAATCATCACGCTCGGGGGGGACCGTGCCGTGAATCTCACCTCGTGGTGTTAAATATTGTATGTGATTAAATTAGCACTCACCTTGAGGCGGTAATGCTGAGTAGTGACGATGAAGGCTTCCAAACCCAAAGAGGTCTTCCTCAGTTCTTCTTTAAGGGCCCTCAGTTGCTTCTCTTGCCGCTCACAGCATCCGCGCAGCCTCTCCAGCTTATGTTACCCAAAAAAAAATATCAGAATAGCAGCAATGCTCCTGCACGGGTTGTCCCTGATTCTCACCTCCTCACGTTGCTCCTCCTTCTCCCTCTGCTGTGCTTTCCTTTCTTCTTCTCTCTGCTGAGCATCTTCCTTCTCCTGCTGCAGCTTCAGGGGAGGAACGCGGCGAGGGGAGCCAGGGGGGGCAGACCCCCGGGCTGGTCCTCCTGCAGCTCGCTGACCTGACTGCACTATAGGGAGGGGAAAGAGTCAATAGATATAGAAATGGCAACGATGAAGTACGACCTCTAAAATATTTCCATAAAATCTGCATAAATTCCTAATCAAACTAATGAGTATCAACCAAGGCAATTTGCCCTGACCTGATGATATTGTGCTCACTCGACAAAAGTTAATTGAATCTTTTGGCAAAAGAATAAGCTGCATATTTGAATAAGTTAAAGATTACGTTTCACCATGGCGATAATGGCAACGCAAATCCATGTGAGTCACCTTGACATGTAGTGACATCACAGTCAAAATAAATTAAAAGAAAAGAAAATTATTTGACAGCAAACATCACTCCGTCCAACTAAAATAAATGAAAATACCCAGTTAATATTAAGAATCAGAAACCCCGCTTCACACTTTGATTGCCTCGACCTTATCATTCAGCAAATGAACGCATGGGGAGCGGTCTCCATGACAACCCAGGGGCAGGGACCCAGATAATGAGTGAAAAATCCGTGGGGGTGATACAATGAGAGGGGAAGGGTGTACCTAAAGCCATCAATGAATGGAGACCAAAGGAAAAGAGTGCTTGCCATAATGCTTATGAATGAATCAAATGATGCAGCCAGGCCCCTTCTGTTGATCATGAGGGATGGGATTAGAATGGTTAACTGACCTGGTGACTGAGGTTTGGGTGGAACAACTGCCAGCCTCTTTGGGGAGGACGGGAGGGAGCGCGTTACCTCGGAACTCCGCTGGAACTCTTTCCTGCCAACTGTGAAACATAAAAAACACTGTTTTGACAAGGGAGTGGTCATAATACTTTGATACAGTCATAAAATATTCAATAGATTTATTCAAAATTAGAAAAGTGCTTGATATTTCACAAGAATCTGGTTCAGCTGCTCTCCACGACTCCGAGCAACGTTGCAGACAAGACGGAAAACAATCCTAAACTCAGGATGATACTCGGGATGACTTGATTTGATATCAATCCTTTTGTTGTGTGTCAGATTAGATTTGGTGTAGGAGTGGGTGTGATCCCTGGCTGGTTTTAGAACAGTGTGAAATGTGCTACCTTTGAAATTGGGGGGAATTGGAGGCGAGTGTGGGGGCGACAAGGAACCATTTTGTTGACAAAAGTCTCTTCTCAAGAGGTTAGGGTGTGTCGGTGCAGAGAGGAAGGAGAAAGAAACTAATTCAAATAGAAAAAAAAAGTGGATTCTGAACAAATCTTCACGCAAACCTTAGTTTGGTGTTTTCATTTTGTAGCTCACTACACATTCAAGTGGAGCAGGGAGTGAAAAGAAAACTCAATTAAAAAAAAAAAAAACAATTATGGTTCTGCTGACCCCCAGGGGAGCTTCTTGGTTGAGCGGGCAGGTATCGGCGCGGTAGTGCCGGGGTGGACGGAGGTTGAAGGCTGTTGCTGCGACATGGCGCGGCTCTCTGGTGATCCGTTGATGGAGGTGCGCCGCCGGTCACTCTATGGAGAGGCGGGTCCTCACTCACACTTAGACCTGGAATAGACAGATTTTGATATTCTGAATTGTTTTATTCCTATTTTTATTTTTTAGTATTGTATTGTGTTTTTATTCTTTTTTAAAATTACTTTTCTCAAAATAATTATTTTAGTTAGATATTAAGGAGCTTTTGTTTCTGATGATCTATCTGCAAGTGCACTCAAAGCCCATAGATGACACAATCTATAAAATAACTAAACCCTCTGACACTGCCTGTTTGATCGATCTCCTCGCACCCGATCGATAACGCCGCGACGCCTGCTCTTCACCACTGTCCTCGTGTGTGACAGATTAAGCAGTTGATTAGGCTCTCAATCGGCTCCTTTTACACTCTCTTTAGGCTCTTGTACACTGGCAACGCTCACAGAAAACGTAGTTTGTGAAATGTAACACAAGTACTGTTATTGCTCTCTCTTGGTTTTTGTTGCTCTCTCTCCCAAAAAATATTCTGTCAATAACACGAAACTATAATAGTACCCTGGTAGACACAACAAAAAACTAAAGTAACAAATACAATGTGGAGTTGTTTCGGCGTTATAGAGTTCTGATTCAAAAACGCTTTGAAGTTTGATGTGAATGATAAACAAGAGATCCAGTGGTTATACCAAAAAAAAACAAACAACCCAGATCAATGGATTTTATGAATAGCAAAGACAAGCTGATGGAGAGCTATTGCTTGGCAAAACGGCAGCCCAAGATGGAAACGAGCACGCAAGGCGGAGATTAAGTCAGAAGGAACACAGCAGCTGAGCTCAGGCGGAAGCAAACAATGTAAAAAGAGATATCAAGACGGATGAGCTGAGGCTGCTCGGATGACGGCAAGCCGCTGACGAAATTGAAAAACACCACAGTTATTAAAAAAAAAGCAATGCTTGATTTATTGGCTAGGTCTTGCAGCAGCATCTTGACTCCTTGCAGATCCCCATTCTGGAAATGTGCATTCACTTGATCCCAGAACACAAGTAGAAGTTTATTACTTTAAATCTTATTTTGTGGCTTAACCTCACCGCTGTCTGTGAAACACCACGACACACGTCAGCTTCATTCTGCGCTGTGCCACACACGACACGTTGTGCAATTTAACGGCGAGTCTGTCATTTGTTCCGCCTATTAGTCCATTTGGAGGAAATTTGAAATTGCAGCGGTCTTTGCTCTTAAGTCATGATACTGAGCAGATTTAAAATATCACTATCATGTCTTTTGCTGTGGAAATGTATGCCCGTTAATGTAGCGTAGAGGCACTTTTACAGGCCTGAAAATTTAATAACAGAGCATATCTCCACCACAAATCTGCAGAAAATGCTTAGGAATGCAAAGTAGTGCATGTCGGAAGCAGTGTGTGTGTGTTGGGGTGGGGTAGGCGGGGGACGAGGCCAAGGTTAAAGCTGCATCCATAAAACACAAAGTAATAGCCTGGCAGAGATGAACCTGAAGATTAGATGCAAGTTCAGATAGAAAAATTGTCGAAAATTAGAATAAATCATCTCAATGAGTGATTGCAAATAAGGACTGGTATAAAATGTATCACTATCTAAAATCAAATGTCAGTACGTCGAGTGATGAAACAAAGTGTGAGCTCGGGCATCAACGCCGTCCGTCACGGCTGCCGTGCTAGTTTTTCTTCCTTTGGCTGCCAAGCGGCATCCATATCCAATTGGCTGTCTCATATCGTGTGCGTCTCTACTCCACGCACGCAAACCATCTGGTCACAGTGAGCTCGCATGAGTCACACAGCAGATCACCGCTCCAAGCGGTGGCATCTGGGGTGCCACATCCACTCTCCGCCCGGTGCCAGCCTTGCTACATTATTTTATTATCGCCTAAAGAGGAGATTGATTGCAGCGATAATACTGTATTTGTTTTGACTATTGAATTTCCATCAAGCGAATGGGCCTTACTCGCCGGGGTCGCCCCCCCTCCCCGTCCCAGCTTTGTAACAGAAGCTGCCAATCACAGCGGAATTAACAGCGTATTCCCACTGTACTTGACACGCATGGATGCATCGCTCTCTCTCTCTCTCGCATACGTGACGACAGGATGGTGTTAATGGCTAATCAATGTTGTGCGATAACATATACTGCCGCACTTGATAGAATTTAATACTTACATGCAGCTTTATACACGAGGGCATCGTTTGTGTACTACATTTGATTGCTTTTCCGGCCACTGATCTATAATGCATGCTCAACGCTACCGTTTGTGGCGCCCGGGGGGGCATGTCCAACAAAACGATTTTGTGACAACTTCAATGACCTCGTACGGCTCGCCGAAACGATGAAGCGGATAGTATCGAGACGTGATCAACTGAGCCATTCAAATATTTTGTCGATGTTTTTCCCGTCTGCATATTTATAAAGAAACTTTATCTTGAAAGACGCCAGTCCAATAGAATTTTCAGATTGAATACATTTGATGCCACATATCTCAGTCGCTGCTCATTGATCACAGCAGGTTGATCAGCTTTGATGATGGGGAGCCTCAACTGGGGGGAACCCACATTCCTCCATATGGCGCTCGGTATTTCTTAACGATCACTGCTTTCTGTCTCATCCCGAACCCAAATGAGGCTGTTTCTGGATGGATCAACGGTGCTGAGCCCAGTTCCTATTCTCTTTGTTTCAGAATGAGGTTCCGGCTTGGTACAAGTCCCTTGACTAACGCTGGAAGGATGTGTGAACACTCATCTGTCAATCCGACAGCTCTTTGATCGGATTTCTCGGCGTGCCTTGTGGGGAAAGGATCCCTGCGTGACGAGGGAAAACTAAGGTAGGCCAAACACTCATTCCGACACACGTAAACAGTGTCAAATGATGCCCATGATAGTTCCGAACCGTGATTACTTGTGCGACGCTCTCCTTCTAATTGTCATGTTGCACAGTCACTCACAAGCTGGTTATTTCCCACAAGACCTTGGGCAACACTTGTACAATGCAATTATTTATAGGTGCAAAATTTGCTGCACAAAGCTTCCATTTCTTGAAATCAGGTCGTGGTGTTTGTGTATAAAATGTATATGCATTTTGAGGAAGAGACATAAATACATTCCGAATCAACCAATCGGAGGGGGAAGATGAAACGAGCGCTCAGATTATGTAACGGCGAACGTGACGTACGCCAGAGCTTGAGGAGCTTACGTCAGCTGTAACTGGGAGAGAAAAAGCCAAGCTATGTAGGTCACATTAAAAAGACATGCGGTTATTTCAAATTCAGCCAACTAACCAGAGCGCCGTATACTTGGAGTACTGTGATGTTACGCTTCTGCAGCATAAAACATGAGTAGGCAGTTAGCGACTCACGCTGAGTTCTTGCTCTATTAAAAAACAATCGTTCAAAAGACAAGTGTTTGCTCTCATCTTTGCGCGTGTCGGGGAAAAATCTGCGGCTGAAAAGTTCCTACGGGTAGCTGGAATAGCCAATCACTGTAAGCCCTCATGAAGCTGTGTTAAAAGATGTTAAGAAGAAAGCGGCTTTCGCTGTAAATTTGACCTAATGAATGTGGATGGGGAGTGTTTATGCAAATGAGGCATAAAAGGGGTAATGAAAACAAGATGGTGATGCTAATGACACTCCCGTGTAGTGATAAAGCTGGCGGCGCAGTGTTTTCAAATGCATCAACCCGTGCTGCCTTTAGGGAAAGTGCACAGGCAGAATATTGAAATGTCCGGACTTACGGTGAGTCGCCCTGTTGGGTTCACTGTCGCTGGAGTGCGCGGAGGAGACGCTGGAACTCCTGACGAAGCCGAAAGCTGCCAGGCGACCCACGGGGAGACGGGTGGAGCTGAAGCCGGGGGCGCGAAGGCCTGATTGACTCGCTTTGGGAAGTAGGGATCTGCCGTTTAGCGGCTGCGCTTGTGCCGATGCCGGAGCCTCAGGGGCGAAAACCTCATCGTCAGCTAGAAGAACAAATTGTGTCAAGAGTTTGAAATATATTGAGCAGTATGTTTACGTAAGGGCAACACTGCTATGTTTGCAGTGAAGTCGTTCATCATTATGTGCTGATTTTGCTTTCTATTTGGACTTTGCTCCATTGACACTTTTACAGAAGAATGCTGCTTTTGGATTTGTGTGGTCCTCCTTGTAGGCTGAATTCATTCCAAACCTAATGCCACAGGGTTTTAAAATGCGTCGAGCAATTTGGAGCTTAGCTTGTTTTGACAAGAAATCCTTCAGTCAAGCCAATCAATCGGGAAAATACACGAATGGAAAAACAAAACTGTAATTGTTCTTGGACAAAGGGAGGAATCCCTACCCCCTCGTGGTAAACACGCATGCACACACACACTCCTTAGGGTCTTGCAAGGTTTCTAACATTATCCCCTGCTGTCTGCAAAGATAAGGCAGGAAGGCCTCCCTCCCTCCCTCCCTCCCTCCCACTCCCAACACATCAATCCATGAACAAAACCATTTCATGGGTATTGGGCTAAAATGGCGAGCGAAGGTGCTCTCGCTGCTGCGGCACCACCTCTTCCCGCCTCTTAGCCTATTGCTCCAAGTATTAGATTGGAGTTCGCTGCTCTCGAGTGCACAACTGTGGATCATTAAAGATAAATGTCCCAATTTCCCTCCTGGCCCTGTTTCTGCTCCTCCTCTTCAAGTGTGTGGTGACAGAATAGATTCTGACAAATATCCACTTAAACCTGAGCAGCACAGCTCCTCTTGCCGCTGACTGCAAACACACAGATGAATGGAAAGAGGAAATGAGGCTGCAGGTGTGTTGCTACCTCAACGGGAACGAATGCTGTGCAGTGTTAGATTGCCGATCGTTTTGGATCCAGCAGGAAAATGGTGACGTTCATTAAGAGTTAATTGGAGTTCACTTCAAAGCTTGCAGGTCCCAGAAGGCCAAGCAGCATGAATCAACAAAGATTATCATCAAAAGATTGGACTCAGAGTAGCACGATGCTAATAGTCTACGTATAGAGATGATAGTCATTGGTGCACTATAGCTTGATTTTCATATTCGACCCGGGGTGAGAGCCGTTTAAATATTTATGGAGGTGAGAAATGGAATTTCAACCCATCAGTGGGTTAGTTGATGAGCACATTTCCAGTATCACTATACCAGTGACCGCCATATTGCAACATACTGCAGGTGCCAGAGGTAAAGAGTGAATTGTCTGAAGTCGAAATGAATCTAAAGGAGGGGGAAGTGAAAATGGGTCGGGTAGGAATTCTTTTTGCTTCATAGACGCAGCCTCTCGGAGCGGGACCTTTCCCCCCGGCTCAGAGCAGTGTGCATCTTCAAATCCTCCGACTGGATGGAGCCGAATTTGAGCAAATGCATTTTAATGAGCTGCTTTCATCTCAGGTCAAATTTGGCAGAACATTCCTACATCTACTTCCTGCAGACAGATAGCAGCTTTTTTGGTGTGTCAAATCTCAGCAAGATAAAATGAAATTGGACAAAATTTTCACCTGCGGTATTGCGGCTCTTCTGGCTGGCTGCTAAGCAGGCTTGTTGAATCGGTTGGCTGATTGTTGACCTCTGACTCGGACTAGATTCTTTGCCTTTGACTGAGGCGGAAGCCGTCCTGGTCACAGCTCCCAAGCCTAAACGTAAACCTCTGCCAGAACGCAAGAGACTGCCGCTTCCTCCAGTCTGAGTCGCTGTCCGAAGGTGTAGTGGGTCATCTGCAGAGCTCTCTTTAAAACTGGCGGATCTCCCGACCTAAAAACCATGGATACAAAACCAATATTTATACTTTACAACCGTATTTAGTGTGATCAGAAATAAAAAAGAGACCTACCTCCGAGCGTGCTCCGTAGAAGTCGTCCGTTTTGCTGGCCAGCTTTGGGGGCGCCGTATAGCTGTGGGTATGCGTCGGAGGGACGGTGTTTGTAAGTCCCGGAGCTCGGATACTCCTACTCAACACCCCTGACGGGAAGATATTTGTTTGCATGTCTTTGTGGAACTTGTCGTAAAGCAAGTTGGAGGCACTGAGTACTGGTGCCCCTCTGGTTTCCTTTTCAGGCTTAAAGGGGCCTTTCGGAATATCTTTGAAGGAACCGGGTGTTGCACCTGTACCGTGTGCGTATGTGGACAAGCGTGCTGGTAAAGACGATACCTGATAAGGTCCGTCAACAGCCTGAGGCTTGAGTTGAGGATTTTTCCGAATGTAAGTGATGATTTTTGGACGGACTCCTTTGGGTTTAAGTTTGGGGGAAGGAGAGTTGTTTTTGGGGCTGGAGTTGGGGGAGTTTTGCTGGTTGTTTAGAGGCGCTTTGGGGATTCCTGTTAGGTTGGTCTTAACTGGTGCTCTCATATCGTGGCCCTGAGCTGGTGCCTTTCTATCAGGGCTGCCTCCTGATGGGGTGTGGTGTTGAATTCCTCGACGTGGATCCTTCGAGATGAGGTACATTGAGGCCTGCCTGTTTGGTGAGGCCTGGGGTGTCCTGAGAGGGGAATGGGGAGGTGTAAAAGTTCTTTTGGGACTGGAGCAATTCCGTCTGTAGGTGAACTGAGTCTGGGGTTGTCTCTCCATGGTGGAAGATTTGGAGGAGGTCTTTGTCACTGAAGCTTGCTGCTTTTCCACTAACAAAACCTCCTTTTTGGCCGCCTGGTTGGGCTGTCTGGATTGAAAGACTCCATATGTGTTGTAAAGGTGTGAAAAATCGGATGGTTCACGTAGAGATGATTTTGTAAGCTTTTTGTTTGCGCCGTTGTGAATGTGGCTTTGTGAAACTGGTGATCGGCCAACTTCAGAAGCCTGACCGCCAAGCTCTTCTAGGTTATGAGCTCGACCCATTTCTGACTGACAAAGGGGTCTGACGAGCTGTTGTTGCCTTGGTGGTAGAACTCTTTCTTCAAATCCAGTCCTTCGTCTTTGGCCCAGACCACCACCACCATCCGAGGATGATCCATTTTTGTATTGGCTTCTCTCATCTTGCGTCTCATCCTGACTGTGCCATTGATCTTGTTTCTCCTGATAGCGCAATGGTGGAGGCTTGTCATCTACTTGATGTGGCCTTCTTGGAGCTTGGGCTGAGGTAGCATAACAAATGTCTGGCTTAGAGCTGGGCAGACAAATAAAAGTAGAATCCAGGGTGCTGGACAGACTTCCACTGAGATTCATTGTGGCCAGATTGGAGACAAACACGTTGGTTTCCGACTTGGACTGCTTGAGCCCTCCTCTCCCCGCGTTAGGGTTCTCTTCTTCGGACAAGCCTCCCACTTGCTCTGTACTACGACTATTCTTTCTCCACTCCTCTTTGTCCCTCCGACTTCTGCTCTCCACTTTGTTGCTGTCATTGTCGTTCCTCCTCACCCCAGTTGAAGTCGAGCTGGCGGTTGAACTGGAGGATATCGACATTGGACCCTCATCTTTACCTTCTCCTGTGCTTCCCCCATCTTCGTCGTCGTCTTCATTTGGGTTTCTCAAGAACGGATGCATGTCCGGACACTCCACAAGCTCGATCTCACGGAACCCAGAGTCGGAACACTGCTGCTCAGAGCCCCAGATGATCATCTTGTCGTGGGATTCACTTTGTGATACCAAAGGTGGGAGTGAGGTGGTATTGCATCCTGTGTCCTCTAACATTCCTCCTTGATCACTCAAAGAGGTGAATTGATTGGCGTTGTCATCGGCAGTGCAAGGGAATTGGATCGGAGCTTTGTTTGCCATCTTTTCCGCTCTCTCAACAAGCCCATGTCCCTTGAAACTAGTTGGGATGCTCATTTTGGATTGTTTCTTTTGAGCGCTCAAAGATACCAGGCAGATACCTTATTGATCCCAAAGGAAATTGGGGAGCCTGAGGCCATTGATCGACTTATAAAAGTCCCTTTTGCCCAGGTTTTTGTGACGCTATGATGATTTTTTTTTATTTTTTATATTAGTTCACCACTCATCTTGCGTTCCCTTTGAGCAAGCAAAACAGTTTGCGATGGACTTTGCATTGAGGAATCCTTTTTGAATCTGAAAGAAAGAAAAACAGATTTTCTGTAATTCGATCAGTTTCTTTGCAAAGGCTCAAAAGACTTTTGTGTTTCCGATAACTGCAATCAAAATCATTGTGTGTTCAAAATGTAAAAGCAAGAGTATTACATATTCAGGTTAACTCCATAAATTGTAAATTGTGATGAAACATGGCTGCTGAACTTGAAATGTATTTTGTTTTCATGTGGCGGAGTGTCCGTGTTTCTGCAGTCGTTGAACAATGTGAAAACATGCTGGTGTTGAGGAGCAAAAGCAAAGTAGCAGCCCGGTACGAATAAATCCATGTTGTTGGCCTGATCTCCACGGGGGGGTTAACACTCTCCTCAAGCACACCATATGGCTGATTCTACCATCACTCGCTCGTGTTCAACATCACACTCGCTTTCCTATATGTGATATTAAGCATGATAGCAGAAAAAGACAGTTTGCTGTATCTTGACGGATTGCTCTGGCCTGTGATGAAAATATTTACCAGATACTGTCTCAGACACTAATGTATAGAACTGTACTGTCTATTTTAGTTTTGGTAGCACAGGTTCTATCGTAAATGATTCCATGGTATTTATTGGAACACGAGCTGTTCCGAAATGAGGACAAACGATGTCGGTAGACAGGCACAAACAAATTGTGCGGCTTATCATCTCCACTCTGCCTCACTGCTAATATTTGCACACAATTGGCGCACGCAAACAAATGATCTGGTAATTACAAGAGCAGACACTGAAATCATCTGAAAAGCTTGGAGAGCAGAAGGATTTGTTAGAGTGAGCGCACCGGTGCTTTAAGGGGAGAATTTACTGAGATGACATCGTGGTTGATCGATCTCAGTGTTGATGGCCGTGCTAGCTGTTGTTTATATAAGAAAAAAAATACATTACATGATGCAATACAGTATGAATCAAAGGACCGTGTCATGAGCATGAGGTGAACAAGGTAGGAGCTTTTATAAGAAAGATTTTCTTTGCTTTGCATGACATCTGAACCCCGCTAGGAGAAATGTTAGATGCAAAAAAAGAGCAGCCCAGCTTCCGTTGTCATGGCGATACCATCCATGAGAACGACACAATCCACATATGGTCTTTAGTGAGTGAGAAAGGTCAGCGCCAGAAAGAGACACTCGCACGTTAGCGGGATGCTTTTAAACCGACGGACGGCTCATGCATACTGTGAGTTCTGTCGCCGTCTAAGAGCAGGCGTGTCTTTGTTAGTCGTCTTGAGCCATGTCCCAAAGGCAATGAAAACCAGAGCTGAATTAAGAGTTTAATGTCAACATCTCTCAAGGGAACTCCAATAAAACCAACAAGTAGATCAAATGGAAGATAAATTGAAATGTTAAATCGTCAAAATGTTATCTTCAAGCAAGAATGGTTGTTGATGATAGTGCTACATGTGGATGTTAGGAAGAGCTGGGGAGAGAGGACTGTTTGTTTTTGAACCAATCACAAGGAATTAATGAAGATAACTTCCCTTATAGACTTCTAATGAGCACGTAATGGCTCTCGCTGACAGGCCAACACGAGTCTTATATTATGTCACGCTATCTGAGCCCAGTTAGTTTTAAAGCCGACATTAGTGGTGAATTTAATTAAAGATTAGGAACAGGATGTTATGTTTACCACAAATTTTGCTACTCGTGTAGGAAAACAGACGCTCGATCTTAATATGCAACAAAAGGTGGCTGTCTAAATGGGAAAGTAGTACTTCAGTCATTGCAATCTAAGAAATGAAGCTTTGTATGTTGCCACAGTGGATATAAAAAGTCTGTTTTTGTGATATAGTCCACATATGTTCAAGAAAGCCTTTGTTGACATTTTTTGTAGGATGCAGTTAAGGGAAGCTCATTGTTTTGCCCAAAGCCGACCTCCACCTTCATGTGCTCACACACACTGGCTTTTGTTGTGACTCCAGTAGCACATGTGGATATTACAGAAGCCATTTGTCGTTGGCACTTCCCTTTATTGCTGTACCTCCCCCACCCCAACAGAGAGCAGACAGGTTGTCCACAGCGCGATCCCAGGGGGGAACCCCACTTCGCACACTTGCGCTCACACTCCTGCCTGCCGCATCATCCGCACTCTCAATGTGTAAATTTCCGGGGAGTGAGGACACAAATGGAAAGCGCGTTGACGTGAGCATAACTCTAATTTATGACCGTGGAGTGGTCGCACACCACATAATTAGATGTATCGCTGTGCTTACATAAAAAAAAGCAGTCGAGCAGTTAAGGCTTGACATGGACACTTTCTCCTCTGCGACTGCACATACAGCACAATTTATTTGCGTGCTTGTAATTAATCTCTAATGACGCTCTTTTCATCCATGTATATTTTTAGCCCCTTTCCCATGGCTCAAAGGTATGCATGAGAAATTGTGTTCCCGTGACAGCTTGGCAGCCAATTGATTCCAATAGATTTCAAACATGCTTGTCTTGTCATCCAAAATAGAAATTCCCTCCTATTACGCATTGACTTTCTTTCATGTTCTTGGAATCCGTCAGTAGGATAAAGCTTAGTGGGAGCATCCATTGAGGAATAAGATGGCCTTAATCATGCAGCCATTCTTCCCTTTCACTTCTGCTAAACAGCAGAGAGATACGCTTGAAGAAGACACAATAGAATTACTAAAGGCTACCTATGGCTTTTGTGGATGTGAAATAAGCTAACCCGGGCAATGCAAGAGGTTGCAATGTGTGGAAGGGCTTGAAAAATTTAAAAGTGTCTGATAGGAATTTTTAGGACTATTTTTATGAGGAGCTGAATGTGCAAAAAGAACAATATGACAACGCGGAGTTAATGAAGTAGGCTGACGCAATCAAACCCCATTCTCAAACTCCAATAATCCACCCTCTCCCTTTCTCATTTCCCTCCCAGATTTATTCTGATGCTCATTTGTAGCCCAGGGGGAATTCATTTGTCACCACAAGGCAGGCTCTAACAGGATTTGGGGTCAGAGTGGGTGTTTGTTCATAGCGTGATGTATGAGGAGGAAGTAGAAATCGGATCATCTGCAATAAAAGCTGATTTATTTGCACGTTGCGGGCAATGTCAGCTACCTGCTAAGAATGCATCACAAAATACTCGTGGACTAGTAAAAGGATTTTTTTTTTTTTTGATAATTGCGAGGAGCGTGCGCAAAAGGCTTTGACTCCATTTGCCAATTACACCTCTGCTAAAAATAGAGCACTCATTAACACAGTTGACACCTTCAAAATGTAAAGCCGTGAAAGTCAAACGCATTTCAACGTGCGCCGTTTGTCGAGACGCCACCTACGCACGACCGTTGGCGACCGGCGAGAGGAGACAAAGAAGAAAAGAACCAATTTGGCACCCTCATGATAAACCTTTTCCTTGATTGGTTTTGTTTTGTTACCTAGTATAACAATTATTCAACGATGTGTTTTGTGAGGATGGACCGGAGGAAAAACAACAAAGCAAACAAAGAAATGAAAGCAAAAATAGAATGCGGAGTGTGAGCTGTTGTCAGGTTTGCGTTTATGGATTTATTGACGACGGCCCTAAAGGCCACGGAGAGAAGTTCTTGCACGGTGGCTCTGCATTGTTATTAGCAAAGCCCCTCCACCCTGGACGAAAACCGTATGAGGAGACAAAGAAAAGGAAAGAAATGTAGACCAGATTCAGATTGCATAAATGCGTGGGATTCCGTTTGGGAGCGCCAGGAAGTTCGCCGTTGCCCACACAAATGTACCAAACAGACAGACAGACAGACATAAAGCAGGAAATGTGCAGACAGCGTGGATAAAGAAAGCATCCACTTTATCGTCTGAGTCATGTCTGTTAGTCTTATAGAAGACAAAAACCCTGTACGACAGGTGATTCACAGACAGAGAGAGAAAGAGAGAAAGAAAGAGTGCGAGCTACAATTTTTTTTTTCCCCTCTCGCCTTGTAATGTGCAAGTGTGTAAATGCAATGAACGAGTGGCACTGAAGCACCAAGAGGCTGGGGGAGGGGGAGCTGGCAAAGAATCACTGAGGTGAAGGCAAACCATACAGCGAGCTGCTTCTGGTGGAAAAAATATGGTAATGCCTTGAACTGGCTGTTTAAAAAAAAAAAAAAAAAAAAACGGGAAGGTGCTGCTATAGAGAGAAGCAAATATTTTATTAAGCGGATTTGGAATAATATGTAAGAAACATATTACTATATAATATATTGTGAAAAAAATGAACAGAATGAGCTCTTGGACTTAGTTGTTTGGCAGTTTTGTGCCATTCTTGAATGGTCACTTTAGGCGTCAGAGCCTTTTGCATTGTTGTGCCGTGTTAGAATCGAATGAGTGTGCACGTGGATTTGTGTACGCTGGTTGTAAGCGAGTGCGAGCAGCGGCTGCCTCTCTGCGTTCAACCTCTTTATCCAGTGTCCTGTCTGTGACTGTGGGGAGGAGCTGAAGCAAGCCACCTTCCAGACAAAGGCAGTTTGGAGCACCCACGTTGCAAATAAAAAAGATGAGGGAGCCCTCTTTGTTGTTTCGCACGCATTTCAAAAATCCACGACATAATAGCCACCACCGCAGGATTGAATAGATTTGCATTTGTTTGGGTTCAAGCAATGTGCCGACACTAAAATGACAAACCCAATAGACCTGGCAATAAAAAGATTTACTAGAGTACAATGGCAACATTAAAAAGTAGGGACGTTCGATAGTACCTTGTTTAGTTCTGTTCTATTCTAAGCTTGATTAGTCACTGATACCAAGTGCTGATACATCAAATTTCCCTCTAAATAAACATTAACAAAATAATTAAATTCATTAAAATAAAATGACTAGCTCCTGATTGATGATATCACCTATCTAGAATAAAAAAGTACAGTTGTCCCAATCTGATCATTTGGTCAGACTCGTAAGTGATAAATGTTCCTTTGCCCCACAATAGAGCTGCCAAGTGGATTGGCGAGATTCTGTGACGTCACATGCATGCTCTCTGTCCTCTTTCCCCTTCACCTCTTTCTATTTTTTCCCTTGCCCTCCAGTTCTGTCCTATAAAATGACCTTGAAGGTCACACCCCGACATGTCTCACCTGCACCGACACTGCAAGCTACCAAAGTGGCACCCTCCCTACCTCCCCCCTTCACTGGCAAGAGATCTGCTGAATTGATCGTTGTTCAGACATTGCAGAGGTCAGGCCTAATGAATCAATCACGCGTGCATCAGCATCCCCGACCGACCGACCGACCGACCGAGCGGCAGCGCAAGCCAAGGCCGCAGGCGACCACGCTTTGATGCAGTGTCAAATCACACGTCTGCGTGCTGTGCCCATATTGGCCAGATTAGACTAAAAAGCAATTGTGGCAACATCTAGTTCAAGTGAACCTTCATTTTTAAGATTTTTTTTCTTTGGATTAGATAATTCTACAGTGCAAGAATTGTACAAAATCAGAAGTACTAACAATCACACGAGTGAGCTCCTTTGTGCACGCGTGCAGTTCAAGGACAATTTGACCGTCACACAACCCTCCATCAGGACAAGAGACGGACGGCCGTCTGTGGACGACATGTCCTCCATGTGCTTACCTTTTGTTGACCCCCACCCCCTCCCTTTTCTCTTCACATGCCCGCAGCGCCAGCGGTATCAACTGAAAACACACTTGCGTGCAAAACGGACTCAAAGCTTTTCGGGATTGGACATTATAGAAAAAGCCCATGAATGACTTTCGAGACCAAGAACCAAAATAGAAACGTGTTCCCAAAAGAAAGCTCAATTATTCATGCCTCATCTGGAAAGAGTTAAGTCAGCACCACAGTGTGTCAAATCACATTGAAATTTCAACTCGCGGGGCCCTTTGTTCAGACGTCCACATTGATATTCCACTTAATAATATCTCCCAGCCCACCGGTGTCATCCCTGTGTACAGTGGATCATCACGGGAGTTCCACCTCAAGCTCCGATAAGCTACACGTGATCATTAGCGACTTGACCTGCCGCATCCATCACACCGGCCCAATGTTTGCCGTCTGACCTCACGTCACTCAGCTTTTCAGTCGGGTCTGCGGCTCAAGTTGCGCATATCAACACAAATAAAACCCCCGGCCCTCTCGTATGAGGAATAGAAATAAGTAAACATCCATTTTTATTTTTTTTTAATGTAAATTAGTCAGGCGTAGGATGCTCATTCAATGACGGGAAATAATGCAAAGTAGAAAATCACGAATTGTATTTTTCGGGCCAAAATATTCAGGACTTACCGTCATATGTGCTGACAGCAGAAACACGCGTTTGCCTTGCACTCTCCGTCTTTCTGGAGGAAATGGTGCTAAGAGCGGTGGAGAGAGGAGAGATGCTGCAGACAGGAGGAGGAGGAGGAGCTGATGGTGCTGATGCTGCAGCCACTCCTGGCAATGTTTCAGCCTAATCTCTTTACCACAGTGCCCCCTGCTGGATTTGTCCAGCATAGACGTTTGTTTCCAAACAAAATGAAGACAGCAATAATTCAAACAATGGGGATATTATTTTATTCTTCCAGACAACGCACCAGCAAATTTCTGACTATAAGAAGCGAACAGCTGTACAGCACAATATTTCATTTTTTTTATTTTTACATCTCCAGTAAAGATTAGATGACAAGCAGATTCTAAGGTCCTATTTACACAAACCTGTTCACCTCACAACTAATCTTTTTCCAATGGTTAGTGAAGATAGGGATTTTTAATAATCCTGAGGACACAAGTTGGTTTATAGTAATAATAATGAAGAATCTTGTAGAAAGAAGACCTGTAACTGTACAACACAAAGCCCACTGGTACCAAATCATCTGCAGACAAGTTGTACACCAGACATAGAAAATAACACACCACTCCCGTATTTATAAATAATTTACTTGAAGTAATATAAACAAAAAAATATATATACATATTTTTTATTATATTCTGTAAATGACCACACTACTTGCTGGTCTTAAAAATAAGACCTTTACCGCAACCTAGAAATAGTTACGACTAATGTAAATAGAAGCCGTGTATTACCATATTTAATTTGTACAAACTTTAAAAGAAAATACAGGCGTTTGTTTAGTTGTGATTATTTCCTAACTCAAATAAAAAATACTGATTGAAAGGCCTTGATAATGGGGAAATGTATAGAATGATACAAAACTGTCGTCTATAATAAGTCAATAAAATAGAAAAAAAAATCCACACAATGCATTTGTTTCACATTATGTTTTGACAATAAACAATGTAACAAGCTAGGGGACGCTAAAGGACACAGCAGCCAGCACTGTGAAAATGCTCAGCACTCGTCACAGATTGATCGATTATTTCCAAACTAGAACTAGTTGTGACCTTTTTTGGACACCTGATCTTTGTATGACCTGCATCCTCGGCTGCTGCCCTAACAGGTGCAGTCAGCCATTTGTGCTGCCAATGAAGGACAGCAATAACATTAGAGATGAGCTATTTGTGTTGGGAGTGTCCTGCCAGAACAGGGGGAACATTTCAACATCACTTACATAAGCTTTGACAGTTATAGAATATACTGGTGCATGTCAAGAAATACGTTGCCATTTTGCTGGAACACTTTAGGCATGACTAATAGAAGGCATATCAGAACGGTAAATCATTTCATTGAGGTGGCAAAATGTTCCTTTCCTTGGAAAAGTCCACTTTTTGGACCAACACAGTGTCCATTGGCATTTTAAAATCTGGGATTCCTCTAACTCGGTTTAAATCCAGCCCGTTTGACTGCACTGCCATGAGTTGGCATTGTTTCATCAGTTCGTAATTTTCACAGGACCATTTGTAACATTTTGGAAGTCACTTGTCCAACACTGTCATGTTGATTTCATTGTAAGGGAATAAAAGAAGCTGCTTGTTTGCAGGCATAATCTGACCCAGACAAACAAATAGAAAGTAAAGTATAAGGTCACCCAGGAACTTGAACTGGTTTCATGTCGGCAACAAATAACTTTGAACATAAGACAGCTGAATCATAAAACGTCAGCAAAATGTTCAATATAGCAGCTTCACAAGTCCCGTGTATGAATGTGACAGTTTTATCAAACAATACCTTAATGTTTACAAAAATTACACATTATCATTGCTGCCATGTATGTCAAACAAAGCTCCCTACAAGTCTCCGTCGTCGTCCTCCCTGACCTCGATGGCGTTGTTCAGGAAGGCCTCCTTTTCGGGGGTTGTGGATACAGAATCGCGCTGGAAGCCGCTCAGCTCCGTGCCCGGAGATGATCGGGCGCCCGCCGCCTCGGCGCTGTGATAGATGCCGTAGCAGAAGTAGATCAAGAAGCCTGCAGGAAAGCAGATGCATGGGTCACTGTAGCTCCCGATGATGTCACCCAAGTCTTTTGTTAGCTCGACCCTCTGTGCATGTTTTGGAAAGAGCTAAGATAAGCCTTTGCAACATCTGCATGCTTTTTCTCTGCTGAGCGCTTGTTAAAAAGCTCGAGATAACAAACGACGGCGGCCTCTTAATTGCTTAACAAATATGACGGGCTGCAATGTCCGCAGCCGAACGTTACGCATGTCAGAAAGCGCCGTCGCTTCTGCCATACTTGCCAACACCCCAAAAAAATGTTTACCTAAAGCCATCCAGAGTGCAAAGCGTATCCAAGTCCCTCGATCCAGTTGCATCATCAGGTAGACGTTAACAAACATGCTGACCACCGGAAGAATCGGTAGTAGCGGAACCTAAAGAGCAAAATAAGACAAAAGTCACTTTCACTTGGTTGAGTGCTATTTCTATTCGTTTCACACGAACCTTGAACGAGAGCTTTGTTTTACTCTGCGGCTGTCTCCAGACAATACAAGTGAGAAGGAGGCACATGATGAAGATGATACTGAGAAATACAATGTTCCACATTGCTGAGCCTCCCTGGACTGCCATTGCACTGAATACAAGGATCAGCAGGCCTGCATAGCAACAAAATGTTCAATTTAATTCATACGCCTATGTTGTGACATCTGCACGAAAGTAGGTCAGGTACTACGTTGGCGTACCCATTATAGAAGCACAGATGTTGACCGTGAAGCCCGAAAGAGAGGTTGGCTCGTGGTGGTCCGGGAAGAATAATGTCTTATAGCGGAACCGTTCCTCTACACCGGGAAGGATGCCCATACTGCCGTCATTCTGCTCCAGCTCCTCCTGCATATTGGCCATCTGATACATCACACTGGGCTGCTCGGGCTGGTACCTGGGTAATCAAACGAGCACAGAATTCAAGTCTGAAAGCAGCGGCTTCACCGTAATACACCATCACGCTGCAGCTAAGCCTGTTTATGAGTACTGTCAATCATAATGTCCGTAAACGCAGTTCAAGTAAATTGTGGTAATCTGCGCGGCAGTCTAAGAGATGATGAAGTGTGAAATTACATTCCGTGAGGATGCAGGGCTCAATTTCAACGGTTGCTTGAGAGCAGATGTTGCGGTGCGAGGGTGGCGACCGTACTCATGAAGCGCTTATTGGTGGCAGGCATTATTACTACTCATCACCCAGGGCAAACTAGGCAAGATTGACTTTGACAGGAAACTGTGTCCTGCTCGTGTGACAAATGGAGCTGAAGGGACTGACATAAGCACCTTTTGTTGATTCTTGAAATCTTGTGACAGTGCTTCACTGACCTTAGTACCAAGACGCATGCAGCCACTAATGTATAGGCCAGCAGTGTTCCTATGGACATCAAATCCACCAGATCCTTCAGGTCAAACAGAAAGGCCATGATAGCTTGAAAAGGGAAAAGTGACAATTGTTAGGAATTTGATCACAAAAACATTTGCTACATATGATTGTTATTGGCATCTTTCACATCAGATCAACATTTTCCTAGTTAGAAAACTGTATGTGCCTTTACGAGCTGGCGTGCGAGTGTGAGCTGTGGTCGACAGCAGATTCTATATGAGTGTACTCATTGCATTTTTGTTTTACTGTTGTTTGTCGTTCAACAAATGCCCGAAAAGTGTATCAGCATGCAGACATCATAGCGTCCCCTTTTCATCTTACCAGACAGAACCCCGGCAGCCATAGTGGATGTTATGGGGGATTTCCTCTCGCTGACGCGGGCCAGGAAGGAGAAGAGCAGGCCATCTCGAGCCATGGCAAAGATGATACGAGGCAGGGGGAACATGGAACCCAACAGACTGGGGTGGCGTGGGTGGGGAGTAAACAACAGATTGGGGGTGACAGGCATGAGAATAGGGCACGGGGCGGGGTGGATTGAGAAAGGTCAGTAGGGGAGAAGGGAAATGATTAGTTAGAACAGGAAGCCAATGTTGGAAAGCCGCAGTCTTGCCACAGATGGAAAAAGTGGCGCATAAGCAGCAGGGCCGTGACGTTGGGCGAGTTTGACGCTTGCGTGCAGAAAGTTTGTCTCGAGTAAGAACTAATCCTACTTGTTTTACAAAATAATCGACGACATGCATTCATCCTCTGAATAGAAACATTAGAGTTAGTTCTTTTTGCATGCTCGGGTATTGCTTCCTGACATTTCCGATAGTGTACATCCTGGCCTCTATCAACATTAAAAAGGACAGCACCTTTTTGAAAACATGCGTGTTAGTGTCTCACCTGCCACCATGCCAGAGGTGAGGGTTGCAGTTAGCGGAGTTTTGCTACGCGGGCTGATCTTGGCCATGAACTCGAAAAGCAGCCCGTCGTCAGCCATAGCCCAGATGATACGGGGCATTGGAAACATAGTGCCCAGTAGGCTACCAGAAGTCGTCGGGGAGGGGGACCAGGAAATATGGTAACCACATATATGTGAGGCGAGAAATATTTAGTATAGTCTGTCACATACATAACAAAGTCAATATTAGGACACATGCAGTGAGGATGAGGACGACATGCAATTAAAAACTTGCTTCACAAAATTAGTCTGAATTCTTAGCAAGCCAAGATTTTAAAGACTGAAAGCAAATTCCACACGTCGAGCCTACCTTGTGGACAGCGCACAGAGGGAGCCGACCGCCACGGCATATTTGGCGCCGTCCCAGCCCACGTACTTAAAGGCAACAGGCAGGGGGCTGTTACTGTCCAGCAGGTAGTACGGCATCATCATGGTCAGGGCGCCAGAAACGCAGAAGTAGGCCACGAAGCAGATGAGCAGCGAAGACACGATGCCGATCGGGATTGCTCGCTGAGGGTTCTTTGCTTCTTCACCTGCGGGGATCATGTTTACCTAATTATGGAGGCCTCGATGGATGTGTGCAGAATCCCGGTAAACACGGTAGAAAAACAGGGCAAACTGATTGATTTAATGAGTTAGCATATTGAACAAGGAGCTTATTTTGCAGCGCTGAGACTGAAACGCATTCAATTACGTCATCGCGTTCCTGAGACCAACACTCGGGACTTGTGCAGTCAAAAATCACATTGCGATGATGGGAGTGTGGCTGGATCCTTTTGCTGTCAAATCCACTGACTGACCCACATTACACACACTAAAGTCTTTCTGCCATGTGTCGGGCTGAAGCGGCTTCATAAATAAAACTCGAGTGAGTGCCAAGGGTATACCGACCGGCACAGGAGCCAATTAGAATTCGGAACATAGAGGGGAGGTGAGAGGAAGCTTTTACAAGCCTTTTACAGAGTGAACAGATTAAAAGGAAGGCCGTCCGAGTGGTTCTCGTTGCCGGCGTCCCAGACGGTTCATATTGGGCCAAGCGCTCGAAAACGTTCACGTTTGTCTTTGCTCTGCTTATGTAATAGCGCTAAATATTTGGACAAGCTTTGGGGACATGATCTCTGCTCCAGATCTAGTTACACTCCCCCCAAAAGTATGTCCGCTGATATTAGACGTGGGGAAATTAGAGGAAGACTCCAGGGCCGAGTAAATGGACACTGACCTGTGGTTGCTATGCAGTCGAATCCAACGAATGCATAGAAGCAGGTCGCAGCTCCAGACAGGACGCCGCTGAAACCGAATGGCATGAAGCCACCAACACCTAGTTGCTCTCGAGTTGGTAAGACGTCTGTAAAACTAAACACAGGGAGATATTTGTAAAGAAGTTCTGATATTAGTTGTGAACTGAACATATGAATGTCAAAATGAATAGTCAACAGTTGCAGATTGCCTTAACTTAATCGCAATATTAATTGATTAAAAAATACAATTGGCAACTCTTTGCCAACACCGTGCGATTGAGATTACATATGAAAATATTACACTGAGTTAGAACTATTTTGTAAAATACTGTATTTTTCGTACGGTGGTTGACTGCCAGTTGTGTCTCGTTTATGGTTCGGGTCCAAACTGGTGCATTTTTGATGAGATGCAAAGTTTCAGTGCTGTTTACTAGCGACATTTTAATCACAGCCAAATCAGTGGCGGTTTCATCAATTGGAATGATTACTGCTTGAAATAACTTGAACTTTCTGACAATAATAGTGAGGGTGGGTGTATGTGAGCATGTTCTTACTTGAGGCTGGAGTTGCTGCTATTACTGGCATGCAGGATTTCATCAGGGTTGAGGTACCAGTTCTTCAAGGTACCTTTGACCAGGCCGGAGATCACCATGAAACACAGGACTAGCATGTTGATACAAGTAAAAACCTTGTTGACTATCGCAGACTCTTTTACTCCAAACGCCAGCAGACCTTAGGTGAGAGGGAAAAGAAAATTCAATCGGGTGTATTGGGGGCTATTTGTTTATTTCTTTTACCTGTGAGGACGATTATAATAACAACTGCAAACAAGTCCGGGTATTCTGCCAGAACACCTGGTGCATTCATTTGCATGTAGCCTCTGCAGAACTCCTCGATGCGCTTCCCTATCAACTCGTCAAAAGTGGCGCTCCATGCTCTGGCCACACTTGCGGTACCTGAATTGCAGAAAGATCAATTGAGACGGAATGCTTTTGTCACATCTGTTTCATTTGAAGGACATTTGATGCCAGTTATAATTAGATCCATTTCATTTCGACTGCTGCTGCAATTTGACATCGGAAATCACGCTGAACATTTTCAGCCACACTTCTGTCGGATCAGATTATGTCATGTCACATTTTATTGGCTGAATAGGGGGTCATATTTCCACCAGTCAGTCATGTTGGAAGTCACCACGCTTGTTGGTATCTGCGGACTTACCGATGATATAGGCGAGTATGAGGTTCCATCCGGTTATAAAGGCCCAGAGTTCACCGACAGTCACGTAAGAGTAAAGATAAGCCGAGCCGGTCTTGGGAACACGAGCTCCAAATTCCGCGTAGCACAAGCCGGCGAGGACCGATGCTAAAGCCGCTATCAGGAAAGACAGCACTATGGCGGGTCCTGGGAGGTCAACGCAAAGCTCAGAATTAAAGTCTTGAAATGGCACACGACGGGCGTTTTCCATTACCTGAATTCTCCCGTGCCACGGCACCCGCCAGCACGTAGACTCCGGCCCCCAACGTGCTGCCCACTCCCAGCGCCACCAGGTCCATCGTGTTGAGACATCGCGACAGGCGGGAATCATCCGTGTTACAGTCCACCACCTTGACCCTCAGCAACTGCTTCCCAAATCTCACAAGTTTGTCCAGCCCCATTGGTCCGACTGCGGGGAAGGAAATTCCGGCCAGGTGGAGACGGTTGACCGCGATTTGAGGCTCACAGGGAAGAGGCCGCCGTGCACACCTTTGAAAGGAAGGAAGGAAGGAAGGAAGACGGTGATAAAACACAATCGAATGGTCTCTGTCACCGGAGGAAATGAGCTCAAGTTTGAAGCGTAGAGTTATATACAGAAGAAGTTTGATCCACTGGCATTGCTGTGGGAACGCTTTTAGCGGCCGCACTTGCAATCAGATCTACACTGTGGACATACTGGACAAACTTAAGTAGAGCAGTTTCCTGTGTTACATAACACAGCCCGGATCTACCTTTTCTGACAAGGATCCAAAAAGTCAAAAGTCGGTTTTATTGCTGGATGTGTTGTTGACATAACACAATTCACCTACGCATCCTCACTGCTGGTCAGTTCGGAAAGGTCAAGCACCAAAACTGACCGTGTGCTCATCTTTGGGTGTTTCGTCTTGCTATCCTCAAAATGCCTTATTGTTAATATGCCAACTGTGATTTACGGTGCATAACAGCACAGCTGTTGGTGGAAAATACTCCCTGGATGATAACAAGCTGTCCGACATCTCGTCTACATTCCTTTGTGTTAAGTTCATAGAAAGGGAGCAGACTGAGGCATATGTAGATAGGGAGATGGATCTTATTTAGAATCCAGAACAATGTCCCATGGAAAAGAGAGCTCAAGCATGATCATGCGGTCATGCAGACGATGGCGCCTTTCCATTAACTCACTGACATGGTAACACAAACTCTGTAAGGTCATGCACAGTGATAAGAGTCATGTCACACATCTCAACCCTCCCTCCCTACCTCCCTCCCGTTCACAGAGATGCCCAAATGGCTCACTTTCCTCTTCATCCAGGGGATAAATTTGGAAGATAACAAGAAGACAGTGACACTCCTTCCTGGAGTACATGAACTTGTGGAAGGGAAGGCTTTTGATTCCAGGATGGATTACGTTGAAGAGGAAAACACCTGTCCTAGAACTTTTCTGACACCCCTCGTACATTTATAAAAGATAATTGCGGTAAAATTCATTTCACACAGTGCATTTTACACAATGCATGATCTTCGACATGTTGCAAAGTATTTAACCATTAAAAGCCCCTCCTCTGGTAGAGATAAATAAAGCAGTGCGTAAAAATAGTTTGACTGGTCCAGTGCTTACAGAACCACACACAGAAACAGTAAATCAACGCTGTCTTTACGAACCGTACGAACCCTCAGTGACTAAGTTTAGAGTGCCGAGTTAAAAGCAGTCTGATGGTAGAATTAAACAGCGCAAATTTGGACATCATAAATCAGCCATGGGGAACTGGGAAATGCAATTCTAAATCCAATCAAAGGGAAAATGTTAGAAAAACTCCTGAAACATTTCCAGCGTAAATGCAAAAATATGTCTATTCTTTTTCATAAATGAAAGAAACAAAGCAACAGGAACGTTGTTTACAAAATAGTGACAGTAACTTACTTAGCTTGTCTTCTACTAATGTGCACCTCCAGAGATTAAATAGCACCTTTCGTCTCTATTCTTTGGGCTCTGGGGAGAAGCGTGCAGCGACTTAAAGGGTTCCAAAACGCCAATCAGTCACGTGGCACAGCTATTCCAAGCGGCAGTGACGTGCATACACACTGACGCATGGCCATCATGTGAAGGTGGACAGTCGGAAATTGGAACGCTTTGCTAAAATCCACTTATGAGCACTCAAGTTGGATTATTTAGTGTTAATGAAATGAGTTCATTGTGTTGATGAGTGAATGCAAGTTTGAAGTCGTGCCCTTCAGTGGAGGTGTGTCAAGAGAAAAACAAGGGTGTGTTCCGTGATAGCCAATCAAAATGGAGCATTAAGAAGACACTGCTTGACATTTACGGTGTGTGAGGGTTCTTTTCTGCAATGTGATTGATGGCGGTCATTCTGATGGAGCTAAAAACAGAACAGAACAAAGAGTCGAGTGGAAGGTATTTCGGTGGCTCCGAGAGAACCGTAACCTCGTGTTCAGAGTGTTGAAATGTGTTTATTGAAAGCATATTATCACTTATGATGCCTTTTGAGTTGTCCAGGCAGAGTAGGGTCACTTAGCGATCACTATATCAGTATATATTTTTAAAAAATGTTTCAAGTCGATCCAATTTCTTTGGTAGATGCTAAAATGGGTGGATTGATGATAAAAATTGTGGTTTATATGTAGGTGGATGCATGTATACATTTTATATTCAAGAATTTTTCGAATTAAAAAATATACGAAAAATAATTGTGGTACGCAAGTGCATGAATTTATTTGTAAATATAGGAACATTTTATTTTAAATAAAAATTAATTGTAGTTTCTATGTAGGTTGATGAAAATATTGGATATAATTAACAAAATATATGATATAATTAAGAAAAATCCTGAAATATGATTTAGTTGAGCAAGACGACACGAGACTAACCTTGTAACCTGAGCTCGTCAACAACAAGAATAAAGGCAACACGTGCTGGACGTGTCCTTGTTTTGGTGTACAGATGGAAGGAGGTCAAATTCCTCATATTACTCAAATTCCCATCGAGTATAATTACGTCCCCATATGACTCATTTATTACCTGCTTAAAACAGATGCACTGGAGCAGAGCTACTGCCCCCCATGATAATTTGGAAAATATTCATAGAAAGCTGCTCTCACAAATTCAAGTTCATACCTTGAAGTGATATTGTACACAAGAATCTGTGTGTTTGTTATATACACATTTCAATCTATTTACTCTAGCAACAACTGCGCTCGTTTGTTGCTCCTTTTAAAAGCCAATTTTTGTACATTAGTCTTACTGACAATATCAACACGATAGCAGTCCATAGAAGTGGCGGGCGAGTGGGTCCAATTTCAGAGAACCTGGAAAGCCGCCACACAAGCTTGCATAAGATATACATAGCTGAACATAGAGGATATCTCTCATTCTGACAGTCAGACCACTGGTGACCCACTTTCACGACAGCTAAAGTTAGACACTCTGGAAATGCACGAGATGCCAAAGCCAAAAGGTGGACAGAAATTTCATGTTATCCAAAAGGACACATGTGCTGTTTACATGTTGTGGCTTACTTAGAGTGCAACTTACTTTTTCCCCTCGTCCGATGTATTTGAGCCAACTTCTGATTTGTTCCTCACATGTCTGCTTTGGAACCACTTGCTGCTTTCACTCCACACGCTTCCCATCCCCCTCGGCAATGCTGGCGTACTGTATACCATTTAAATCCTGCACCATTGCATCCCATCCAGTACCCATGAGCTGGTTTTGTTCCCTTTATCCGACTAACTTTGCAATAAGTTTCACTCCCCCTGAAAAGCAAGACTCATCACATCCTGTAAATAAGATTTGATGTTGACATCATTGTCTTATTTTGAGGTCTTTCAATTGTCAACGTGGCCCTGATAGTCAGTCCTTTCACAGCATCCCTTTTGCTGATTGCATTTCTGTTTTTAACTTCTACTTGATTGTGTCATTCTTTCATTTAGGTTTTAGATGACTTGGTTATTCCCCTGATAGTGTCATTACCCAAATTAGCTTTTGGATCACTTGGTGACAACTTTCTTTTAATTCAAATGCAATTTCAAAGATCTTAATTGTATTCTATCTAGTAAGTTTGCACCATTTAAACAACTGAGTACGCTTCGTGAATATGTGCAGAGTTTATATGTAAACCAAGCTAAACCAATGCATTGTTTCTTGGTCTATATAATTATGCGTGCAAGGACTGGAGCTGTTGCATAGGCGGATTGCAATGTTGTTGATGGGACAGCAAATCCTAAATTATTTTTTAGTGCGGACGTGGGCTCAAAAGTGATTTGCAATGTACCAGCGGATTTCTGTACACGTCGTTCCATGCAGGAGAACACAGTGCTATGTATTGTGTGCATGCACATGCAGTAGTAGGGAAGCAACATGGAGCTTACTTACTTTGTACAAGTTGAACAAGAGCATCAGATCAGATTAAAACTATCTTCTTGCACACAGAATCACCACATGCACACCGGCGTCAGATACAAGTCCAAACTTTTTCGATCCGTTGGAAGAGATGAGCAGAAAGGTTAGGGTGTTTTTTTCGGGGACACTTGGTTTAAAACGTGGTCTCTCTTACACATAGGCGCGTTACGTAGCTCCGCCCGCCCCGCCCCGTCGTTATTGCGTAATAGTAACCGACCCTGGTTTAGTGCGCTTCGGAAAAGTATTCCCATTTTTATTGTAGTCATAAATTAAAGATGTTAAATTTATGCCTAAAATAACTTTAGAAAAGTGTACGTAGTGTGCAGTAACTGTCATACATAATGATCTGACTATTTCAACATTTAGAAATAATTGACCATTCTCTATTTCCAAATGTACACTTTATTCACAAGCAATCAAATGATAAAACAAGCAGAGTACAGTACAACTTTCTGATGTGATGTGTATGGTTGGTGCTGGTGGGATTATTTTGTGTGTGGTGCAGCAGTGTGTCACTTTTAGCATATATAGAAATGAATGTGAGAGGAGTTTTTACATAGCTCATTATGCATTGTATTTTTGGAGACGGTTTTATTCAAATGTATTATGTGCACTGTTGGTGTGTAGCCAGTGTTTTTATTAGATTGGATCTAATGCATACTAGACAAATGCATGAAGACAAGAACCTTTCTATACATTATTGACAATATTTACACAGGCGTTTTATTCACTATGCACATTTCAGCCCAACGATGGAGAACTTGTCGGTGCTGCCGTGTCTCTGTCTATGACTTGGTTTCCAACAGAGACTTGATGTCTTTAATTCCTTGATCAGCTGCCACGGCAATGATGTGGTTCACAGCCTTCATATACATCAGCATCTTCAAAATTTCCTTCACTTGATCCCTGTGGGCATAAAATACAGCGTCAAGGCCACGCTTCCAAAAACTGGATGCTGAAATTGCTCTTTTAACTTGAAAGAACGGTCTTACTTTGTTACACGTCGTTCGACATCAGAAGCGCCCACGCTGCTGCGCTGCAGCGAGTTGGCCAAATGGACGAGGTAGCGACACAGCGGCTCCAACTGAGGCAAAGTTTGTTGGCCCTTCAGTCCGTTGAACCACTGAATTGGCAAACAGTCCACCACCTGAAAAAAAAAGACAGATGAGCAACCGACTGCAACAACTCGACTCAATCTGGATGAAGCAAGACTACCTTCTGGGCCTTGTGAACATTGTCCTCGCTGACATCTGCAGTCTGCAGCGCGGACAGGATGTACCTATTCAGAGTGCTGTCTAAAGCCAGATCCTTCAGAGAAGAAGTAGAGATGATCCCCTCCCATTGCAAGATGTTCCTCAAAAGCTAATCCGAGAGGACAAATAGCAACTGTTACTTGCAGTGGATTTAAAAAAAACAAAAAAGGCTTTGTGGAGGATTTTCTACACACCTTCAAACAACTCCAGAACTGTCTCTGGTAGAATAAGTAGGGACCACCATTTTTGTTTTCCAGCAAACTGAACAAAATCACAATAGTATTGCAATATACTGTATAACAATATTTATTAGACAATTTTAGCAAAAGTGCAGCCTACTTTTTGGGGTAGAGAGGTTGGAAGACATCTTCATCCAATGTCCGCCTGACCCGCAGGACCACTGTTTTCAACAACTCCTGACGAGTAAATACAGAGTATGTTTAGAAGACTTGCGTGAAGACCAAGACATGAAGATGGTGTTGCCAGTAGACCTTACCCGCGTGTATTGGTTGTCCCCATGCAGCACGGTTGGGTAACCTTTCATCAGCCTGCGAATGAAAGCCACCAGCCGTGCCGTCTGACTGTTTGACAGCGGATCCCACACTTGTTCTGACAACACTGCGCAAAGACAGAAGCACTTGTCGTGGGCGCCATCGCTTTGCTTTGCTTGACAATTACAGTGGCACCTTAAAAAGGTCAAACGCTAATGTACTAAGATGTACATTTTGCTACCTGTCAGTTTGGTGAGGATGACTTTCTCTACGATAGCTGGGAGCAGGCCGATGTCGCTGTCTCCTTTCTCCAATGCGCTGTTCTCCTCAAAGCCGTAAAACAGCAGCGTCTCGAACCAGACCATGTACTCAAAGTTTGCGCACGGCGCCTGGAAACGAGGCATAACAAGAACGCTTTGAGATTTTGCTTGTTTACAACTGGAGTCCAAAAAGCAGAGCTGACCTCAAGAGGGTTCCATGTGATGAGCTGCAGTCGAACTAGAGGGCTGAAGAGTTTGGGCAGGCAGAGGCCAATGTAAGCGTCTCTGTAGCTGTCGGCGTAGTCCTTCCTCCACATTTCAAATTGGGATTTGATGTAGTCCAGGGAATGAAAGTCCTCCACCGCATCCTCAAAAACCTTCTTGCATTCTCTGATGATGCGCTCTGAAAGGCAACGCACGAGGTTTTGCTTAGCTATCGTTTTGATGGCTGACAATTTGTCTCATCTTGTCCAAGCGACTTTTCATACCGTGCTCCATGCCGAAGCCGGTGATGTCCGTCGAGGTCTCCTCGTCATCGGACGACAAGCCTTCTTTATGCTCTGCCCACTTTCCGTTCTGCTCTCGTGCTTGACGCCGCCGAGCTCTGACAAAACCAAGACTAGCATTAGATTGTGTGTTGGGACTCCACTTCTGCTTAATTTGTCTTACCGCCGGGCCTCTCTTTCCGCTATCCTCCTCTGGCGGTTGCTCTCTTGATACAATGTGCGATCGCGACCGAACGAGTCCAGACTGGGAGCCATGACTGCTTTATCTGTAAGACATGAGTAATGTGAGGGCCAGTCGGGTTAGGATGACATCATCCTATAGCCTCGCGTCACTTTAACATGGCTAAACATTTGACAGTGACTTTAAATCTTTTCATTGTGCTGTAAGATACCCCTTAGCTGTTATGTGCTTCCAGCAATGAGTTATAATTGTTACAAATCCATGTTTGTACTCAGGATGGACATTTGGATAAATAATCTGTTATCATTTTAAAGAAGAGAAAAATGAGCCCCGAGAAGAATAATGCTCATGACACCTTTTCAAGGTGGCAAATTAGTGAAGACCATGCCCTGTTCACTTACCAGACTGCAACATACTTGTTACCTCATCACAAAATAGTGTTTGTCACCTTTTAAGTGACTTAACTGGCATCCTGTTGACAGTGAGACCTGGCCGTGCAAAACTCGATGATACGTGTTTCTATACGTGTACATGCTCACTCAGACACATACAAGCCAGCTCAAACTTTTTTTTAAGGGGCTAAAGGGTATCCGTCCCAACTACGCAGACTCGATCGAGCTCGCCCACGCACGCACAACTAACGAGGCCGTTCGAATGAATCATAAAAACCTTCGAGATGGACTGACTTGAAAGGCTTGCAAACTCCGCCGATTCATCTTTAATATCATCCTGTCTTCTTTGGACGAGTCGTGAGGCCCGTTGCCTTAGTAACTGGTGCATGGCAGCCTCCAGCTCCTCGATGGCAGGCACCTGAAACATACGACGGCTTTTGTGACCGCTGAACCACACAAAAGCGGGGCTCGGAGTCACAGGAACGCCTCGCTGCTGGGACGGAGAGGACGATTGTGACATGCAACAAACAACTGCATGAATATAACCGCTGTGGAGTAAAAGCAAAGCACTGGCCACTGGTTGAAGCTGTCAATGACAGCAAAAGGAACAATTTGCTTTTACTCAACATGCAATATTCCGCTACGATTGAAGGGATCCATTTAAAGTCATAATGCTTAATGTCGGTTCCTATCTCACGCTAATTGTGATGTTTAGCGCGATACCTAGAATTAAAATCAAAAGTTTAGAAGATGGGGGTAGCTCCTTCGTAGCTGGTGCTGCAAGACCCAAACTTTTAGACTTAATCATGCATTTACAATTTAGAACACAGAACATCATATTGTGTTGTATAGCACGGTTTTCTACAGAATTCTCTTGCTTTACACTTAAACATGCAACTTATCCATTCCAACAGTATTGACAATGTACAAAACAAATGAAATGATGTCCCAACTACGATGCCCCAATTTTGCATAAGAGGTTAAAGTTAGTGCCCCAAAAATATGAATGACTTTCACCCCTAATTGCGGTTACTTAAGTGATAGAATCATATTTATCTTGTGTGATTATTTCAAAAAGCATCATCATGTGGTCACAATACAAAGACACAAAACATCTAAGCAGAGAGCAGATCATCTCCCTTACCTTTTCACCGAAACACTCAAGCAAGTCTCCAACATACCCTCGCATCTCTTGCAAGAATTGATATTGATCTGCATTGTCATTGGACGAGCCGTCCAGCTGCACTATGGCGCTCTCTGAGGCAGTGAGGTCTTCTTGGATCTGCATGTAGCGATTGACGTTGGCGTTGTGGCCTGTGCGCATATGACCCAGCCTGCGGAAACAAAGTGCAGGGGGGACGGAAACAGTGTAGGAAGTAGGTCAAGTGAACAATTGCTTTACAGAGTGTAATTAGATGCAACAGAGGGCTTAAATTGTATGAAGTTATTTCGGACAAAACAGAGTACGTGACTAGCTCTGTACTTTATGTAGCTTTACGGGGTTCTCAGACACCAGAGCACAGGGAGACTCGTCTTGTAGATGACCTACCTATCCTGCAGACGTTTCTTTACCAGATCAATGGGCACTGGGGCTAAGTCACTAACAGACAGCCCAAAGTGAGCCAAAGCGCCGTCGGCCGAGCCTGGGGGCTTGCCGGCCTGCGGAGGCGCCGTGCTGTACGTGAAGGGCATGCTGTAACCAGCGCCGTAAGGTTGACTGTCATAGCTGTTGTGGTAGTAGGCCGTGGGGTCCTCTGGTTGGCTGCTTTGGACCTGGTCGAGAGAGACAAAATGTGCATTGTAGGGGAGAACAACTGCTCCAAATATGTTTTGCTTTTCAGGAGAGAGTGCTGTGTGGCTGGCTACTCACCTGTGGTATGCTGATCCCTTTCCTGATCTGCTCCTGCTCCCACCGGCTCACCTCTTCATCCTGACCCGTATCTAACGTCTCGTCGTCGCTGCCTTCGATACCTTCACGCATGCGGCCAACGGTCACGGTGGCAAAAGGCGGATGCCCGACGCAGCGAATGAGGTAACTTACCTATTTCCTCTGCGATCTTTTGCCTCTGGGTTTTGCTCCGCACGCCGCTGAAGCGGATCCGCTTCTCTTCCTCGTCTTCGTCGTCACTGCAGTCTTGGTCTTCTTGCGCCATCCGTTTCTTAGGGGCTTCCGTCTCGACAAGTGGGGCGTCTCCCCCGAGCTCTCTGGCTAGCTGTCGTCGCTTTCTGGCAGCATGAATGAATGCTGCATCGGGGATCTCTCCTAGAGAAGCAACAAAAACGAAATCCTGACAATGCTATATCGAGCATGTGTCAAAAGGGTCCAGAAAACACTTCCAGGGGAACATTTGTCCATTTGGGGGGTTGCAAATGACTTTGCATAGATGCCCAGACCCCATTTTGCAAACCAGTGTGTCCCTTTGTTTAACATATGGTGCAAATTGGTGGTACCAGGTCTCAAAGTGCTGAGGGAGGAGAGCGTGTTGAATGTTGTTGCAGTGTTGCTCGTCTTCTGCACTTGACAGCCTCTCGCGTCGTCCCTCTGCTCATCAGCACTATCAACCTCCATTTCGTCCTCGCCATGCTCACTGGTCACTTTGCTGACTGGTTCTCCTTTGACAGAAATGATAGGTTGGGGCACTGCTTCTATGGAGCACAAAGGAAGGTAGACAATGAACAAACTGCCAAACAGTGCTCGAGAGCCGGTCAATGTATTCATTGTCAAATTTGTCAGTAGATTCTAAAGTGTCAGTAAAAGGTGCAGCTCATGTGACATTGCGGACATTCCCTACCTGTTTTGACGGTACCACCCTTCTCCAAGTCCTCCTTGTATTCTTTCTTCAGCTGCTTGACTATTTTCTTGCTATGATTGGACTTCTTGACTCGGAAGACCTCTGGTCCTTCTGTGAGTAGCCATGTCACGACACAGATAAAAACGGATTGATCAAGCACCCGTTTGTTTGTTTTATGCAGTCAGTTGGTTAATGATTTGTCCTGTTGCATAAAACCGAGCATTTACTGTTGATATGTGAGTTACAATAAACACCAAATGGGCTAACAATATGAAAATGGCGGCACAACACGCTAGCCGGTGCGGTACCTTCTTCTTCGTCATCGTCGAAACTCAGCAAACTGCCTTTTGTGGGTACGACAGTCGGAACGCTATCCTTCACCTTCTTGTCCCTCCTGGTGCTTTTAAAAGTGGCCCCGAAGCCATTGCTCCTTGGGCTTAAGCTAACGTCGTTGTTGCCGCTGGATGTCTCTAGGAACGGGACTTCTTCCAAAACAGGCCCGAACAACGTCGGCGCCAGCATCGGCTGCACATTCTCCTCCCGCTCGTCCTCGTCGGACTCGTTTCTTCGCCGGAAATTTGCGCGTTTGATCCTTTTAAACATTTTGCCGGTCAGCGGTGATCAAGCATGCTTAGAGTAGCGATACATCAGTGCGACGATCGACCACGGGTGAGTTAACAACAACGATTCTCTAACGAGCCATTTTCTACCGGAATGCGCTTCTTCTTCTTTCTAAAAATGTAACTGGTCTAGTGTCTATAGTGACTACACCTCCCTCTACTGCTCAAAGGTAGTAAGTGCATCAGTCAGCAACAAAATAATCTTAGGAACTATTTCAGTGCTTGTGCAGTGAATATATATGTATATGTCTTTCACTTTTTATTTGAACTGCTAAATTAAGAGTTCAGTAATATTAGATTCATACGGCACATGGGCACACCATGCAATTAAAAATAATGTCATAATAATTCCCAGAGGGAAAACATGTTATCATAACAATATTCTATGGTTCATTTTCAAATACCTTTTCATTGGACTATGCAGTAGATTGAGTAAAGAATCACATCACCAGCAAAGCAGCGAATCGAGTCTATAGCCTTTTGGGGGCACTGTTGCCCCTTCTAAGAAAATGTCCTCCAAGTGGCCAAAGATAGGCCTCACAGTTGACTCATGTATGAATGCTAATGAAATACAATGACATTTCTTGATCCAGTCTGTATCTGCTGCAAGCCAGCACGACTACAGATTGCATCAAGAGTGCACTTTGAAAGGGTCATCAAGTAAGCCTCCACCTTAGGCTTTATGTGACATGTTTGATAAACTTACCGCAATGTTGTCTAGGAGATATTTCATAATTCTCTAAATTGGATTGCACCTTAAATCAGCTATGTCAATTTCAACTGCCTGCACTGGCTACAGAAACTGAAAAGGTGATTGAAGCCCCTGGTTTCATTTGCACTGATGGAACAAACATCAGGGTTGGCTACCCTGGCTTATTAAACACACAGAGTGCATGTCAAGAGGTAATGAAGATAGAGTTATTATTTTTTTCCAAGTGGCACAGTAATTGAAGGGCAACAAGAGCAGCACCTTTCACCTTTTGCTAAATACTTTCATTAATGCAAGGTTAGGTTTGGTATCTTGGAGAAAATTAGGATGTCAGAATTCATTAATTAGCCTGTTTTTTTAAACAGCAGTATTAAAGCAGTCATGATTTCTTAGTCGTGTTAGCTCATTTTTTAATTAAAATGGTAGACGTGTAATTTTGGAATGATCACATCCCTGTGATTTCAGGTAATAACGTCCTTTGAAGGCAAAAGATTGCTGTCATGATACAAACGCCCATGTAAAATAAATCCGACAACTGTAGATGAATTACTATTGTTATCTCTAACAAAGGATCAGAAATTGCCAGGTAAGAACATTTTAGTCTTCCGCCTGAGGAGGAATTACAAGCCAGTCCACCACACTTGGAATAAGACAGTGCCAATAAGCACAGGCGCGCGCTGAGGTCGACCTTGAGTCAAAACATGCCGGAAGGTGGGATTTAAACAAGAGTCTTGTTTCAGTCCACCTTCTTCACATGACATTGATGCAGCTCATCAATCCAACCTTCCTTGATTGAAACGCTGCTGCTCCCTAAGCGAAGGCTTTGTTTTGGTGGCAGAAGAGCAGGAAACACTTTTAAAAGTCTAAGAAAGTTATCAGAGTAAAGTACTGTGTCAGCAGCAGTACCAGCGTGTCTGCTTGCCTTTTCGCTCTCCACCTCCTCCTCCCTCAACTATCAGTCAAGGTAGCATCAAAGTCTAATCACCAAGAGCCACACTTGCACATCTTGGCTCGTGAAGGAATCTCACGGAAGGGAAATATGGATCCCTCAAGGACACTGATAGTTCACACTACACAGGAGAAGAGAAAACATTGGAAACAAGCTTGCGCAGCAGCCGCCTTTACTGTTTCTCTGTGTGTACGCTCTCACTGGGAAATGGCCTCTAACAAAAAGTAGAATGTTGTGTCAAAGATCTTGAACAGTGAAAGGGACTCGGAGGAGAATGAGTCACCCACAAATGGAAACGCTCAGTGTTCAGCCGGCTGTCAACACTATTGTCATAAAGTTGTGAAGCCTACCAAATTTACATATGTGCTTTTCCTGCATGGTCAATTTAAAAATAAGTAAATCAAGTTAGAAAAACTCGATTAATCAACAAAATACAGTTAAGTTTTATGTCCTGATAGTGTCGTAAAGTTGTGAAGCCTACTAAATTGACTTGTGCTTTTCCTACATGGTCAATTTAGAAAAAAAAGTTACAAAAAATCAATTAATCAGCCTTGCCTTGAGTGATCTGTAGCTTCTCCTCTTTAAGAGCGCCAACGCCACCACAGCACCTGTGAGCGAGCGAGCGAGCGAGGCAGGCAGGCAGCTGCAGAGCAGGAAACGATGTGCCTGTTTAAAGACCAACAGAGTGAAAAAATATGATGATGTTTAAACCCACTTTGAAGTCTCTTGAACTGGTAAATAAATGATGTGCTCAAGAAGCCTGCTGAAATGGCTGCAGCTCCTCCACCTGCGGCTCGGCGCTTAAATATTCATCTCCTGTCATAGCCACACACTCAAACCTCTCTTTAGCTCCCCACAAGCTCGTGTTTGTTTGTCAAAGACTGAGGCGAATGGCAAAGAGCGCCTCGCAAACTGTTGTTGTCTTAGACAGCGTAGGGCACATCCACTTAGATTTATTATCTCCTCAATGATCACCACCACCACCACCACTCTGTGAACTCCTTCATCAGCGGACAGCGCTGGAGAGGAGAAGAAGAAGAAAAAAAGAAGCTTTTCATCTGCTCCGCTACCGTTCTTTCATCCCGCCAATGCTCATAATGGCCTTGAGATTAGCGCTCATCGAGTTAGCTTTCATTCGCCGCTATGGGGGTGCAGGAATTGCTGCGCCGAGGAGACACTTGTTGGAGAGAATTACGCCGGGAGAAAATGGCAAAAGAGAATTTTTAATGCGAGTGTTTAGAATATGAACGAGATGCCATTCAGTAGAAGCCTGGCTAATTAGTCTATCATTGTGCACATTTTCAGCACACCAGCAAAATAGTGCAGTGCGGTGATAAATCGGGGTGATTACCAACAATCGTTACCGATTTACATTCATTCGCCATGATAATCAATAAAATCCCTTTTAATTCAATTCAGTTGAATTTAATTTGCCTCCGTTCACATAATACCTCGTTATTTCAAGAATTTAGTCGTATTCAGTAAAATCCTTCAGTATTTTCTCCTTAGTGATTTATTCCAATGTGAGAAAAATCAAATTGTTTTTTCCCATCGATGACAGGAATGCGTCCAGTCTGCGAAATAGGAAGCAGCTTTCCGTGTGTGTGTGCCGCTCGCGCTCGACTTCATGTAGCTGTAAAACTGTCTCAATATTGTACTTAACTTTGTGAAAGATTTCCCACTAAATTCTCATGAGGGCAAATTGCACCTAATGAGTGCTTTTACACGCTTTCTCTACTCATTTATCATCGGATCTGACTGCTCATTAGCCCATCATGTGTTAAAAAAAAAAAAAAAGACTTGACCTTGCATTGACTTTTCCTTCCCTCTCATTTTCCCCGCTGAAAATCCTCTCCCAGCGTGGATCTCAAACATCTCTTGAGGAGTTTTCCCTCCACGTTTGGTGGCTTCACATGCTTGATTACATCGAAAGAGAAACGATGACTTTTTGTGGCATCATTCAGTCGAGTCATCCCGAGCAGCACTTGAGGCCAAGCAATCACTCTCGGCGGGGAGTTTTTGTCTCCTTAAACTTGACAAAAGTTATTTTTCCTTGATTTGAGAGCAATTAGAAAAGAATAACTCCCTGAATACGTTGGGCCTTGTGATAAGCCGACTGGAACGACACCTCTGGCTCTGCGATCGCTCTCTGGTGCTTTGCGGGAAGGAGTTAGAGCCCACAGAAAATTGAAGTCTTTATTTTGCAGGGTTTTGGCTTTGCCCTCATGCTAGATTCCCCGCACCACACTGTGTCATACTCGCCCGGATATAAAGAGGCCAAGCAGGGAGTTGCCAAGAGCAACTGCATACAGGGAACAACGGGAGGATTGCTCAAAAGGCACTTCAAGAAAAAAAAAATAGACGGGCAGCATTCCCACAGTTCTCTCTAAAAGCTCATTTTGTTCAACTTTTTTTGGCCCATTATCAAATCCATTCCGTGCATGTCGACTGAAATGCGTGACACCTCTGGCACGGCCCACCAATCTTACTTGGGATCGATACCTTCGTCTCATGCATACGTCTGTCATTAGGATTCAAGACACTTCAACACGGAAAGTCAATTCAATTGTATATTCCAAGGAGTTGGGTGAAAGTTTTTTTGTCAAAAAAAAGAAAAGAAAATGGCTTCAAAGTCACTCCAAATTCAAAATGATCTCTTTCCCACCACAAGGATGACTTTACACTCATTTTTTCTAATTAGCCGGTTTTTCGGGAGCGGTCCTGTCTCATCCACATGAGTCACTGCTCCCCCTTGCCTCGCTATACTGCTGGGCTAATGGAGAGTATGGATTTCATTACCATGACAACTGGTGGCAGAGCTATTTTATAGCGACCAGGCTACTCACCGTTGGTGTTTAGAGACAGACAACATAAGCATATATTCTTCATCCTCTACGAGAAACGACCAATATAATTACCGAGTCGCAGTGGTAGTGAAGCCCTTCTTCATTGGAGTCTTCGTGAGTGTATAATAGTGCTACCCAGTGGCCAAGTCACACACATCAGAATGAATTAACCATTCTAATTTTGTGTCTTCATTGGGTGAACGAGTCATGATTAATGAAAAAGTGGTGGTTGTTGCCACAGTGCAGAGAGGTGTTCTTGAGAATGAAAGATCATCACAGTCCTTCTTCAAGTAGTTGGTATGCAGCAGGTTAGCAAAAACTACTTAGGATTCTGCGCGGCGGTGAGATTTCTTTGAGTGATTTATTTGTCCTGCATAAGAAGAAAATGTGCCTTCGGGGCAACCTGAATTAAAATAGATGACATTTGAAAGGCCCCGAAGAACAGCAGCAAAGTAACCGGGGGTCCAAACAGAGCAGAAGGCCTCACACCGGGGCCTTGATTTAATCAATGCCCCGCGAGAGGAGCGAGCGAGCAAGCAGGCAACAAAGGCGTCCTCGAGCCTTACACGTCCTGTCTTCCATGCTCCCCGTAGGTGGACCCAGGAGAGGCTATCCGTCACCCTCCACCCAGCGCGTTTGAAGATGAGAGGAAGCCAGCGCGAGCGGAGGGAAGGCCGAGAGGAGGAGAGGTAGATGAAACCCCGCTTGTTCTCTTTGAACTGCTAATCGCCGTGTTTAAAGCTGACCTCGCTTCCCGTCTCCGTCTGTGCACGCCTCATTAAAATATGTACCCTGATAAAGAATCCGGAGGGGAGTTCAACATATTCTCGCCACGGCGCTAGTCAAACATGAAATTTCCTCATCGACGGTAAAAGTAATGCGTATTATTTCCACTCGCGCGTTTGACCGAGAGGAAGGCCAAGAAATGCTGTCTATTTCATTTTGTTGCCTTGACTGTGTCAGAAAAGAGTTGATACATCTATTCACAAAGTCCAATTGCTTCCTTATCGTTATCACGATTTCACAGAGGAAAATGCAATCCTTTCAAGGAGTCGAGGGAAATTCTCTGAATTCATATCTGAACTATGGATGACTTTCATGATCGCTTATTTATTCACGAGAGTCTTTTTAATTGAAAACCGAGAAAAGTAAATCTATAGTGTTCTCCTACTGTCTGATGTATACTTCTAATGGAGGAAAAACGGTTCATTCGAAAACTTAGAGGCAGCCATTTTCTGCAGTCAAAAGTTCATAGAAGTGAATAAGAGCGTGGATGTTTTTTTTCTGCTTACGTAAATTTGTGAAATCAAAATTACGGAATGAAAATCCTACCCAATCATAAACAGTTGACTAGATTGGCTCTGAATGCACCAAGTTCTTGCATCTGGTGGGGCACCGCCCCCCACTGCCCCTAACACAGAGTTGCCACTTCCTGTTTACGTTTTCCGTTTTAGAACACAATGTCCTGCAAACTATCAGTTTAGTTTGGATTAGATGTGGGAAGGATAAAAACACACGCACTTCACCCGAGCAGGCTAATCTATCTTGACTGAATCTAGATCCAATTTGGGAACATTCGCACTCATGCACGAGCCCAAAGATCGGCGGGGAGAGGAAAGGTGGAGCAAGGCGACTAGGCCAGCGTGGGATCAATCAATCATCATTCCCGTTGGCTCATATTGACTCTGCCTTCTCACTGGGGTTCGCACTCGATGCACTTTAAGGCATTTTCGCACGGGTCGATGAAGAAGCGTGCCTGGCCCAACTCTTACCGTTTATTGGGACGCGTTTGGGTAACGACGTGTGTCTCAGGGATGGCGCCGGGGACCCTTGGTTGCCCCCCCTGTTGCAACATACCCACTCAATGGATGAGAAATGGAACACAATGCTTTTTATACTTAGCTTCTCTTTTTCTATCAGAGAATTACGGCCATTAAATTTGGCATCCAGTCGTCCGCTTTTGCTCTCAAATGCTTCAATTGAATTTTGCGTTGTTTTTACCCTTCTGACTCTGACATCCGCTCGCTGTGGAACAACTCCACAACCTCTCTGTTCAATAGTGATGTTCCGTAGTCACTAAGCACAACTCTTTGGCTAAAAGTGCGTAAAGCAACTTGGGCAATTGAAGAACAAAGCTTGTTTTGAAGCCACATTTATTCTGGGAAATGGGCATCACACTCACTTTTGAGTGATGTTTGATGCTATCTTAGGTGGCACTTGCCGTTTTTCATTTCCTGGGCCCTCCAAGTGCTTCTTTGAACGCGCTTTAATGGACGAGATGAGGCAACACTGTAAATGCCAAACAGGACAAACATGACTTCACAAAGGGTGATAATGGAAATATAAAAAGCCATAGCAACTTGATACCAAAGGAAAAAAGACATCAGAGTAATGCCGAGAGATGGCGCTGCCTTTTGATGCACAAAGGTTCTGATGAAGAAAGGACTGCATCTCTCTGTAGGTTTTGTCTGTGGCTAATTACAGACAATGCGGATTTCGCCCAGAGCACCTTTGCATTACAATTGAACATAATTTTAAGTAAATGAGCCATCAAGTTTAATTAAAAAAAATAATTGGTTGCATTTCTGAGGGTGAGAGCACAATCCAAACTGCGATGCTGATGATAGATCATTTTGGACCATGTTCATTTTGGTTCTAACCGAGCTGACTTGGGCCAGAGGTTTGCATATATTTTATATTGATTTAATTGGATTGCTCGTATTGTATTGGGCAACCCGATGCATACCGATGTTGTTCAACGCATTTTATTGTTCACCTTTGGAGGTTTTGTACAGAAGTTTGGGCAACTACCCCTCCACCCACTTATCAAGATGGTCATCAATCATCTAAATCATACACTGGCAGGCTGAGCGAAGGATGATTGACAGCTGATGATTGCCCGAGCTGAAGGGCGTTCCCGGTCTCCAGAGCAAACCTCTCTGGAGGTTGCAGCCTTTTACTTCACATTGAAACATGACTTTATTAGATCCAAGAGGAAACATAAAAGTTTACAAAATATATCAAAGCAAGCCATCTTGTTCACTTTTTCACCTTCTAGTATTATAACCATCTTGGAATGACTCAGCTGCTGAGCAACCAAAATGTGGGCTAAGTAGAAGGCCTCCAATGGTTTCATATAGCTGTGGATTTGTAGCCAATGTCATTGATGTGAAGAAGCAAACATTCCGGGGCTTGTTCACCAAAATTTATTGTGTGCTTTCATACCAGAAATAAACTGGTGTTCAAACGTTACTTCCGTCTTTATGGCTCTAATTTACAGTAAACGTCGGCCCTCCAAAAAGCTGAAAAATGGCAGCAGGACGGAGGCACTTGACAGAGGTGGAGTAGTGCTTTAGTTTCACAGGATTAACTTCACTCACTGTAAAGTGTCTTTTTTTTTTTTTTTATCCCCCACTACCCAATTTGCTGAGTATGTCTGACACCACCATGACCCTTCTTTTATAGGAGCCTGAGAAGCATGAGGTTGAGTGCAGGTATTGGGGGGGGCGGGCAACGATTCATTGGCAGCTCAATAGAGTCAAGGTAATAAAACAAGTTTGAGAGGAAAACTGAAAACAATGGCAAAACGGGATTGAGTTGAGCTGCGGCGGCTGGAACAAGCACACGCTGAAAATGCTTTCCATCTGACAGCTTACCGATTGACTCAAGCCCTTGGAAAGGAGTCGCTGTGACTTTTTAAAGGCGGAAAGGAAAAACTAGCAACCCTTGTTCAACCATGCAGTCGCTGGCTAATAGAACTATTTGTTTGGTCGACCAAAAAAGGGCTTAGATTTCACAATTAGTATAACAACTTAAAGAACGTGGCAGCCTTTAAAGTGCCTCATTGTGGGCCTTGAGTGTGCGCGCACGTCACTCAGAGAAAGAAAAGATCCATTAGGAAAAAGTCTGACTTGTGCTAGCATCGCTGCTTTGGAGCTCTTCTAAACATCCTTCTAAGAGCTTTCCACCTGACTGAGCTCATAACATATACAAACATGACATTATTAAAGTTTCCAGCGCCTCCTGAAATGCATTTACATATTCAGGTAAATGGATTGACAAACACACAAATATGTTCCGTTGCCGTCATTAAACTTTCATTATGATTTCCACCCACTTCTCTTTCAACCTATGTCAGAAATCCATTTTCCTAATGGCATCTTTCCATTTACCCGAGCACTTTATGATGCAGATTGCAGGCAACTTGATGACGCTTGCAATGTTTGCATCAGCTTTCTGCGTTGAAATTTTTGCAATAGCCAGATCTGCATGATTTCGATTTATTATATCGGTCAATCCCTGTTTTTTTAATTGCCTTTTAACAAAATGCGAGCGTTGGTCGTCAAATGGCAGAATTTATTTCATGAGCATAGTTGATGATTTTTCTTTCGGATTGATACAAAAATGGTGCTAAAGCATCAGCCATCCCTTCTGATTAGAGCTTTGTAAGGCAGAAATGCATGAAGCGACCTACGCACACAATTCTTTCCACCTCACACAAACATTTCCCGGCTAGACTTATCTCACACATCCGTAATCAAAAGTGACATTCGCCCCCTCCCCATAACACACTCACACACCAAACCGCCCTCCCTCCCTTCGTCTTCTCTCCCCAAATACAAGGCGACTGAACATCCGACTTTCCCAGTAAGCCCCGGGCCAATTAGTGTGCTGTTGCCGCATTGTTATCTGGCTGCCATTGCGGCTTTCTCCCGGCCGCCACAAACTTTTACTACTGCTCCACGGCAGCCGGCATGAGGAGATGGCTGAGATGTGATGAGTTAGGAGAAGGAAAGGTGACTTGACTTGAAAATGGCTCGAGTATTGATTATTGTGTCAGAAAATAGTAGATGTTTTTGCTGCTTTTTCCTTCGTTACGGTGGACTAGTGGTTACCACGTGTGCACCACAATTCTGTGGTTCTGCTTTTGAATCTTGCCTCCAGTATAAAAAGAACCCCCTACTTCCACTAGCCTGAACTTTACTTTAAGAGTTGTTCACGTTGCTTAAAGTTCTTGAATACTATGGATGACGGTTCGGAATCTAGTGCGACAGTCAGAATTTATACGGAGAAGCTCACCCACACAATCCAAATCATAACTTGTGTGGGATATTGCGATAATTGCACGTCTTTTCTCTCAGACTGTTTGCTTGAGCAATTCTCACAGCAGGCGGCTGTCTTTCAGGTAAACAGACATTTGATGACTATAATTCGGATTTCAACCTCAGACTCTCTGGTGGCTTCAAAAACGTCAACACACACCTACTGGAAGATAAAACAAAAATCTTCCTGACTTCAGCACAACAGTCCACTCTTAGCACAGGTTCCCACCCTCCATTATTATAACCATTAGCTCATTTGTGCTGATGTCTATTGGTCCCCTGAACATGCAATGCAAGCTGTGTGTTCAGCACAATGGCTGTTGTCAGCACATTCAAGAATGGCTTGAGGTATTACTTTTTGCTACCACTAATCATCAACATCAACCAGTGGCGGTTGGACTAACCAATCGCATGAGTCAAATGATTGGAATTTCTCCAGCCAGAAGGGCCCTCTGGCTTCAAAGAAGACATCAACTGGGGATCAGGCAGGCAGAAGAGGTGGCGGCACTTTAGCGACTCGGAAGGCAGATGAAGGCCCAATCATCCGGGCTCCCTCGTCGTTGGTTGAGAGCTGTCAAGATCATCGTGGCTTTCCCGAGGGGCCAACGAGATCTTCATGTAGATCAAAGTGGCGGATGTGTCTCCAAAGAGATCCCCTTGGAATTCACTGGAAACCATTAGCTTTGACTTGGGGGATAGCCAAGAGATACTAATCGTTAAGGATTTTCCTTTGGGACTGGACAGACAAGCAGTTTAGTTAGTGGCTAAAGCCGTTGGCCTCGCGGCAACAACAAAAAAAATATATTGAAGGTCAGCGATCGTGCAAACTGCGAGTCGCTTTTCTCAATCAGCTGAATATGTATTTCTTGTTTGCTGTCATCCTTGCAGAGAAATATCAGAGGACCAGTTTTTGGATCAAGGCAAGCCATAATGATCCTTAAAGCAAAGTGACCTCCTCCTCTTGCTCCATCTCCTCTTGTCACAGCTAATCTTTGTCTACTTAGTCGCATTTTTCCTGCTTTTTTCTTCCTTTCTTTAAATATCCCACTCATATCCCCGAGACGCCGTGTTTGCTTGGTTGCCTTTTTTTCCCCACCAGCGATTTTACTACACACAGGTGAGCGCAGAGCTCGAGTGCGTGCGGATGCACTGTTCTTTGAGGTTTTTGCGCCTTCCTTAAAGAGAACTAAATTGCCGTTCAGACCACTTTAATTCGCCCGTATCGGAATGTGTTGTCCACACTTGAGCCAAATTCAAGCGGGCACTTTCCTTCACTGTGTGTAGGAGAAAAAGCGAGAACATTTGGGTTTTTTTTTTTCCCGTGTAAAGGCAAAAGAGACCATGAATAGTCGCAAGCCTCATTACTTTGGTAAATGGGTGAATGCTACATGGCTTGTACCTCCTAGCATATTCCTGCAGGAGCAAATTGGTCTCAGGGGATTCATAGCTGTGTCCGTGCGTGTGTGTGTGAGAGCGAGAGCAATGTGAGATGGAGGAATAACAACTGACAAAGACAAAAGAGCCAGTTGAGGACATGTATCAAGGTGTTTGTCTCTTCATAAAATCTTCTCGTGAGATGTCGTACATCAATCGAAAACACTTTTCTTCGTCTCGGTGATTGCCGGTTTAACGACACTGGCTGAGATGTTTTTCCCGAATTATTTGAAGAAGGCTGAAGGAAAGCTGCTGGAAGTTGGTCAAAGTTCATTTGAGGCTGTTTTGTATAAAAAGTCAAAGTGTGACTTTGGAGCAGTTTGCGCGACACGTCCACTGCACATTCAGGATTGTGTTATGTGCTCACAGGATAGGGGAGTTTGTCAAATCCGCTTGATCAGATGAAAATCCGCTCCAAGTTTGCTGCGGGACTTTGAGCGCATAGAATTCTGAGTCGGTTTGGGTCTAATCAAACAGAAAGCCAGAGTTGGCTAAATCCCCAAATCTCATTTGTGGATTGCTATGATATGCTCTACAGTCAATGGGGAAATGATTGTTTGCTTTGGATGTGTGAATTTTCCCATAAGAAACAATGCAAATAGAAATAATCTGGTCCAGTGGCACCATTCCAAAAACTTTATTAAGAGGCAATTTTGTAAATAACATTTTTTTTTCAAGTGTCACTGTACCCTGCGATGCCGAAATAATTGCGCCGTAACAAACTTCTAAAGGTCTGCTCACTAAAACAATTTAGAGGTGAAATATTTCAAACGGCAATATCTCGGCACCGTAAATGATTAATTTAAGTGTTTATGAGTAACCAAGTGTGTAATTTAACAACATCAGCCGTTGTTGGGGGCTCACAGTGACCTCTCATTCCAGCATGCACATATTCAAAAACAAATTTGCTTGTCCTTGACGGCTCTCGCAAAAACACGTGGCCCATTCTGGTGGTTGTTTCGTTTGAGGCGGACTGCCGCTCTAACCAGGACCAGCGCTTGGAAACAAATGGATGAATGGGTGAAGAAATGCCTTGGTGGAGGTCACATCCTGCATCCAGTAGGGGGCACAATAATTCCAGAGATGGATGCAAGTGAGGGGCTGCTTTATAGGCAACTGAACAAATTGTCCATTAGCAAGCTGGTGATTTTGCACTGTGTATGCACATTTGTATGTTTGGAGGACATATGGATGCTACAAATGCTGCTTAAGATGGTTCCATCTCCATGGCAACTGAAGTTCTCCATCAGTGATGTGTTCAAATAAAGGGCCAGCAAAATCAAAGTGGCACAAGGTATGAGTGGAATTGACAGCAAATGAAGTCGTTCATTGCCATTGTCTTCCATCTGCTAATGGATGTCAAGGAGAGCGATGCAAACCCAAATTGAAAGAAATATTCAAGATCTTTTCAAAGAATGGGAAAACGGGAGTTGTTAAGAGGAGGAAAAAGCGGTGGTTGAATGTGCCAAGCTCTGGGGATGAAGACACAAGGATGTCTCATGTCTGCCTCAAGACCTCAATTATCTCATCTAACCTGCATTTGATTACCAGCACTCTTATCCTTCATTCCGCTTCTTCTGCAGCTCAACTCCACAGGAAAAAGAAAAGAAAACAAAGTTAAGACTCACACAAAGAAGATGAATTGTATTAAAAATGTCATTTTCGCCCATTAAGCAGCCGCGGGCGTGTTAAAGGTTTAAGATTAACGGAATGGAGATTGAGACAAAGGACACGGGAGGACATGCGACACTTTATTGGAATGTTTCAAAGTTGATGCGTTTCATTACTGCTCTCAAGGTCCCTCACACGACGCTGTCACTTCTGTAAGTCCACCAATGTGGCTACACGTGTCTACTTTTCAAAATCTGCCCGATGGTTGGGTTCATTTTTCCTTCAAAATGAGTCCATGTAAAAAAGAAAAACTAATTGTAAATGTGTGGTTCCTCGCCGGATCAAAATCACTTCATTTAATCTCAACACATTGGCTCATAAGTTTAAATGAACGATCAAGAACAAGCAGCAATTATTAGTTAATTCACAGTCTTGTTTCTGCCCGTTGGGGTTTAATTAAAGAACTTAAAATGATACCACAAATGAGCACTTCACCATGTAATGGCCTGCGCTCTACATGTCCCCCCCCCCCTTATTATTTTTCACAAGACACAATGCCTGAAGTGTTGATGTTAGGAATTAAAAAAAGACAGAAAGACATGAAAAAGATAGAGAAACTCGACTTAAAAACAAAAACACTTCCTCAAGGCTGCCATGGTTGCAAAAATGGATGAAAGAAGAAAACAAAACTTTTCTAATCATAAAAACACAACCAAAACAGCTCCTGGTACACAGAAAATCACCTTTTGTGCTCCGTTTTTATTTCAAAACAAGTGATGGAAGATATTAAAGCACACCAGTGTAATTTGAATTCCTCAGATTTTTATGCAGTATTGTAGCAGACAAGTGTCTTTTCAGTCTGATGTCTATAAAAAAAAAATAGAAGTGTGCTACTTATCTCTCACTCCTTCCCTCTTTTGTTTCAAGCTCCCGCAATTCCCTTGGCTTCCTTGTGATGAAATGATCCCATGATAGAGCCCTCAACTCCGGCAGTCTTCAGATAGAGGAGGGAATGGACGGATGGACGGACGGAGATTCTCAAAGAGAGAGAAGCGTATCAAAGAAGGCAAGTCAAACAAAGACCGGTACAAACCGCTTGAATCTTAAATCTCCCTTCAGTCAAAAAGCCTTGTCTAAGATATCGCTGATTGTTGTTTCAGTTTGAACTTTGTTACCTTTTTTAATATTTGAAAGTCGCTAACCGGAGAAATCCTAAAGGGAACAGCTGACACCGCTTCCACTTTGGCCTGTTATGATTCAAGCCATGTTATTTATTTACTCAAGTGCTTTGAGTTGCAGAATTGAAAAATGCACCTTTTTGAGCTAGCACACACAAATAAGCAACTGAGATAATGGAGTAGCAAAAGTGTGCACACCCGCTTATACCTGGGGCGTGGCTGTGCTTATAAATAACCAATCGTATTGGAGCTCATGTTTAATGGGAGTCAGCGGTCCTCTGATCAACCCCATTAATCATTTATTTCGTTGCATTCCAACTAGAACCTTTGAAATGAGGAATACAGAAGGAGTGTCAATCCACTGAAATGCTCGGATTTATAGGTAATGCTCTAACAGTGCAAGAAATCCCTTTTTTCTCAACAACAATAAACTAAAACTAGAGTCATCAAAAATGATTACTGCAGTCAAAACAAGTTGATTTGCTTTTCCACAACACAGAAAGCCCCCAGCCCCCCCCCCTTCCCCGGTAGCAGCGCTCCAAAGGTGTTTCATCCCATCGCTCTTCATTCCTTTGAAACAATAGAAATGAATACTTTCCGGCAGATGCATCTGTGAAACAATGCAATTAGCGCTAATGCAGATTTGTTTCCAAGAATAACAACAGCTTTTCTCAACATGAAACAGTACAATACAAAATCAAAGCAGGCAGGTCCTTCGGAATTTGCATGCGCTTAAAGAAAACAAAGCACGCTTGCTAATGTTGTCATGTTATTTGCAAATTGGAATGGCTGTTGAGCATAGCCGCTAGTCTGGCTCACTCTAAGCCCCCAAATAATTCCCTCTCTCTCTCTCTCGCTCTCTGAGACAGTGATTCACGCTGTAAAAGTGTAAAGGTTGCCACAGTAACACTAGAACGGATGGTGATGGATGGAAATGGTAGCTGTAAATTGTGTAATGAGCGAGAGGTGATGGGATCATGATCACCATAAAGAGAGCGGCCAGCGCTTGATTTTCCGCTCCGAGTTCTGTCATCTGCTCACTCCGTTTGGGAAGGTGGCGATTTCAAAGCTTAGGGAAAGGAAGCTATTTTTGTACGCTGACATCTCTGGATACTTTAGTATTTTTATTTTTTTGTAATCAAGATAGAGCAGGATGTTGCACTGTGAATTTTGATGTCGAATTCTGTTGAGTTTGTCTCTGTGCTGTGTTTAGGCTTTTTGGTTCAGAGGGAAAAAAAAAATCAAATTGAACATCCATGCAGTTGCTCGCGACTCCAAAATTAGCGGAGCGGTTCGATTTATTTTCCTGTAGCTATTTTTGGCTTCCACCCTGTGATTCTCCTTGGAGTGCTTGAATCCTTTCCATGGGTACACTGCTTCAGCTTTTCCACTTTTTGTAAGTCCCTAATGGTATATATATATTTTTTGCGTCATCTTGGGGTAATGGCCCTTGAACTTCTGTACTGCCTTGACTTTCGTTCTTTGCAAAAGGCTCTTCAATTCATTCCTCTCATAAAAAAGGACATCTCAAAATGACATTAAAAAAAAACTAGCTATGACTAGTATTTGAGCACATTGCAGAGCTCCGGGAAATTGGGCGTGTGCTTCGTCTGCAGGGGTGGTACAGAGTGGCGCCTCACATTGTGATGTCACAAAGTGAAGAGCCACCCCATTCATTTCCTGTTATGCTGCAGTGCCAACCACACTTTCACCGCATTGGACTTTGTTTCCACAAGACGTCACGTCGCACTTCCTTCCAATCAACATCCAAATGGGCGATGCACAAAGTCGCATGCCCATTTTGTCTGGAATGATTACCTTTGTCTTCTATATTTTCGCGTCTCGGCGTGGGGGATTTAAAAAGCAAACTGATGGATGGCGGAATAAAGAAGAGGAGATTCCAACTCAGTCTAGCGAAGATGAGTGAATAAGCAATGAGAATGGATTCTGAATGAGTGATAGTGAAATAAAAATAGGCAGAATAATAGAAAGCGGCCTCGGATGGAAAAATTGAGGGTGAACGGCCGGAAAGTAAAAGACAGTGACGAAGGGTTATAATGTAAAGCTGCGAGGCAAAAGAAGATGTAGGGAGAGACAAATGAGACGGAGAAGGATAATGACACAGTGCTACGAGCATATGTGCCGAGGCAGGGAGAGCAAGATGGAGCTCGGAAATAGCCAGGCAAACAAACGTGGATGCGGGATGCCCTCCCTCCTCTGCTCAAGTGTGTGCGTAAATGAGATGGACTCATTTCCAACACATACACAAACACCCGCCCCCATCTGTTTTCAACAAACATGCTGTCATACACAAACACACACGTGCAATAGCAAGGCCGGATGAAAGCAATCAATATTTTAGGCAGACATCTGAAGAGTCCGCCTGCTGAACCCCTGACCGCCCCCCCGGATGGATTAGCCCTAATTGGTCCGGACAAACAGCCAAAGGACAACAACACAAACAAGGCCCGCGCCGAATGCGGCAATTAATAAAATGTGAACAGCAGTCGCAAATTAAATCTATGCACAAATATCGACGTAGGCTTTTGAACACGTCTCCATTATCCGCTGCCAATTATTGCTGGCCGCTGGTTTTTCCGAGGCCGAGCCTGCGCCGGCATTTGCATATCTAAATGAGAGAGCGTGGTGTCGGAGCGAGTTTGGAATATCTGATGTCCGTTGTGTCATTTTGTTGCTTGTTTGTGGTTTATTTTGAAGTAGTCTTGTTCATAAACAACCCCTGCTTTCATAACAAGCTGCGGGTTAAACGCAAATCGGGGCCCGACATTTCTCAAGCCTGCAATGCAACTCTCGGGAGAGCTTGTTATTCATACCGAATATGTCAAAGGTGCGTGCTTGCCACCTTGCGTGTGCGTGTCTGTGTTTATCTGCTGTGGTAGATAAAGAGATGGAAGGCTAGTTTGTGGAGGAGGGAAAAAAAAAAAAAAGGTCCGTTTAATGGATTTATTCCAATAGTAGTGTTACCGCAGGCTTGCCCAACAGCGCAGTGATCCCTTATGGCCTCAAAACTCTGATCAATACTGTCAGATGTTCAAGAGCACCAACATGGTCAAATTAGCAAACAGAAGAGAGCATTAGAGGGTGGTGTGCGCAAGCGTGGATGACATCCAATCTGGTGCCATTTGAACTTTCACGACCGCGTTCGCTCACATGATCTGAAATCGGTGCCAAAGAAGTACTTTTCGAGGCTGATTAGAGTTTACTGTTGCCCAGAGTAAAACAAACAAAAAAAATGCCACATAGCGCTCTTCAGGACACAACTTTGCCTCCTTTTGGTGGATCTAAATATTCTCTTGTGTATCTACATAGACACCTGACCTTTTTACTGTAAATTCAATTTGCAGCGAAGGTTAATCACAGAAGCCTCGGTCTGAGCCTTTCAGCATTATCCTGACAGCGTGCGTATTGGGTTTATAAACCTTGTCGTTACAGCTTTGGTATTTGCTGCCATGGCCACTCGGGCTTAAAGTAAATGCAGGTGATGCAATAGAAAGGAGTGGGTTGGATGTAAAAGCACTCATCCTTTTTAACCTTTGCCGTCTTGGGCAAACGCTGATCTCAAAGAAAGAGAGCTGTTCGCTTAAGCGTTGGGGTGAGGAAAGGCTGCGAGAAATTAATATAGACACGTTATTTACTCGCTACCCCTGCAGTGCTAAGAAGCATTTGGTGACATAACTGCCTTTTTCCCTGTCAGCTTTAATCCTCCACCTCCCCTGGTTTTACTCGCACCGGCAGCCTCACCTCCCACCATCCTGCCCTCTACCCACTCTTGTCTCTCGCGGAGACGTTTGAAGAACTCCTCGGAAATACTAAACTTCCTACTTGAAAGGGAAATGCTGCACGATAGTATTACGGCGCTTGTTAGGCCTGATCCTTAAGAAGTTTCTGAATCGGCCCCCGATACCCTGCACCCGATTTATTATGGCTTCTTTTTCCCCCGAATGCTTCAAATGAGACTTTGCAGGTACATAAAGATGTTAAAATTGTCTTTGTGGGCAATGTGACAACAATTATTGTTTGTACTGTATAAATATTTTTTTTATTTCTTGGCACGGGATAATTTGTGGCACAGTAGATGGGAATCGCTCATCTACTGTACACGATGTGTCTGGGTTTATTCGTCTTTGTTATTTTAATGTGGCGGGTTCCGCTACTGAATCATCAGGATGCGTCCTGTCGCCGTCTTACTTAAGACACTTGTCTCCCCCCCACCTTATTCCCATTATGTATCATCCAAAGGCCGTTTGTATATCAGCATTAGTAGCAAATGTGTTTACAGTTAGATTAGCTAGCCTGTCACATTTACTTTCTGTGATTTAGAAGCTAGCTGTGTTGCCAGGCGAAGTCGGGCGGGGATGGATTGTGTCATGATTTAGAGGCAGCGGCGGGAGGTGCAGAAGCATCCGGGAGCTCCGACAATTCTGCGGCCACGCCAAATGATAGCCATTTAGTTAGTTGTCATGTCTCTGGCCATCGCACAGCTTTTCAAAAAAGGCCTGGCACAAATGAAAGCTCGTTTGGTTTGAACACATGAGAGGCGCCAGCGAAGGAGCACCCACTTTGAGGAAGGGAAGAAGGGCCATAGCAAGGGAGAGCGTGTGCCATTGAGAGGTAGCAGTGGTGACCCTGAGGTAATTGGCAATTAGAGAGCTGCCAGCATTATTGTTCAAGGCTATAATTAGGATTCTCTCACATGGACGCGTGATCTTGTGTAAGGTCCATACTAACGCTCATTTAAGTACTGTGCACTTTGCTATGACCTTCTGTAATCGCACTACTTTGTCCCAGCAATCATTACGTCTGTGCTTTCACTGGATACAAAACTATACATTAGTGAAGACAGACCTTGGACCTGTCTGAAATATTTGTCAATAATATGTGAAATGGTCGGGTAGTCGGCTGCAAGCTTGGGTGTCACTGGAGCTTTCGCAAAAGGTTCACCTCATATACACACAGCTATAAAAATCACAAACAAATTTAGTATAAAGAAGCAGACAAATCCATAGCAATGAAAGATGATCTATAAGCCTGAACATTTAAATTTACTTGATGGATACTGTATAAAATTTTATGGATTGCGTTTTATTGTGCGCCTGCCTTTTTAGCACCTCACGCCGTGGAGAGCAGAATAAAAAAAAAAAAAAGGACGATAACACCTGCACTTTGAAATCCATCTTGGCAAAGATGGATTCCCTACCGAGAGCCTCTGGCTTTGCCCTCTTTTTAGTGTGTGTTGTCAGGGTTTTTAATTCTGCTATCACGCCTTGGTTACGCTATCAAAACCCTTACTCAACCCACATGATTAAATATTTAGAGCGTATACAGAGGCCCCTTTTATTGAGTAGTACACAACCTGTCTTATTGTATGCTCCTAAAGTTCACACTTTTCGATAACAGAATAAATTGCAGCGTTCAAAGAAAGCTTCAGTTACCACGGACGACGAAAATCTTCAAGCCTAACGACGCACCATCAGCAGTCTGCAGTCGACGCCTATATCGACCGAAGGAAGAGCTACCCTATAGATTTATTATTTTTTTTCCTCCATGCCATTTTATAATTTCCAACTGTAGAACATTGCAGAAGATATATTGAGATGTAAAGTGTGTCCAGAAAAGTTCCAAAAATAACCTGACTTGAATATTAATGACTCGGAGTGATGTCAGTCTCGATAAGACAAAATGTTTCTTATCTTCACAAGTTAAGGGCAAATATTTGAAATTCCCACCGCAGCCAGCCTCATGATTTCTTCAGCACCTTGCTTCCCGTCACCGGCGTCTTGCGTGGCCTTACGCTACTCGATTTGGGCAGTGTAAGAATATAGTAGTGTTGAAAAAGCAGCCATGCTCCAGAACGTATCGAGCTCTTTGAAGTGTCTGACAAAGAAGTTAATGCAAAAGCTTTACACTACTTGCACCATGAGGGACCTGTTCCCAACCATCACTTTTGCTGTCTTTTCCACAAAGAGCAGTTTAAAGCCAATGATAGCCATGATCCTTCCCTACTCTGTTGCAAGCTCATGCAACCTCACCGATTATACAGGTTTTTGTCCTATGGCTTGTGTCAAAAGCCCAACTGGAACGACTCCTGCGTCGAATCCGGTTACACATAAAATCATGACGAAAGTCTTGGGTTGAACATCTTTTGAAAAGTTGAGTGTTAACTTCTCTGTAGGTGCACAATGCTGCACTGGCGGAGCTAGGTGGGGGGGCAAGGGAGGCACTGTTCCCCTCTGAAATATGTTTGGACCCAACCCATTTGACTGTTGGGTTGTTGGTTTTGATTTCCTTTTGTAATTTATTTTAGATTGCCATGTTGAGTACCTCAAATATATTCTTATCTTGTGACTTAATCATGAATAATCATCTTTTTTATGGGATGTTTGTTAGCACTATCCAAATGATCTGAACTGGCCGGATTGTCTGTTTATTATGCGGTTTAAAAATTCCGCTTCCCACATAGTGCAGACTTCCTCCTTCAAGCGTGATAATCTATTCTATCCTGTGTTATACGATCAAATAATACTCAGGGATGTGCAACATCACTGATACAATGGTTTTGATAAGGCTTGCCTGAAAGATGCAATGTTCGATAAAAACATTTTCCCCTTTTTATTCATTGCCGTAGTCCGGTCCAAGACGACGCGCCATTGTGATGTTGTATCTTTCCCGTCACCCGCCACTTAATGATATTCAGTAGGGATGCTTGGCAGAATATGGTAATACTTCCCTGTTGTCAACACACACACGCGCACACACACATGCACGCAGACACACACAGTTCACCCACGCCCTTATACAATGAGGCTGACAAAGGTGGCAGTCTTTTCTCCACAAAATTCTGTCAACTCTGCCTCCTCTATGCATATTTTTCTGCTTCCATGTTCATGATTTAAAGAAAGTTGGACATGCGGGGAAAACAAATTCATGAAGTTTGCAAAGTGGAAGGCATCGGCAGAAGACTTGAGCAACTGTCTCGGATTTCTAGTAGATACCCCCTTTGGGAACACAAGGTATTGGGTTTGCTGCTGCTGCTCATATGCCCTCGCCCCCCTCCCCAAAAGACACTGTGTCATTCCCTCTCGACCAACTTTCATCATTGATGCTGCACCAGGAGCAGAATGAGACATTTCATTGTGTGAGCTATAATGTAGTTCACCTGAGATGAATCAGCTTGAGGGAGTTTGAGCTTGACTCGAGAAACTATTTTATGCTGTTACTTCTGTTTTCTTGCCATTTTGTATTTCAAAAATTCCAAATTTTACTTGAACTGCATATGGCACGTATAATATAATATATAATTTAACTTCTCCTATTATGATGGAAGCTCAAAAGTGGCTTGTGGTTGACCTTAGTGATTCTACCTTTTATGACAATGTCAATGGACTTTGAGTACTAATTCAAATGTGCATTTTTTTTCCACATTATAGCACGAATTTATTCAGGTTTGTCCTCCAAACCTGTTCCATTGATCTTGTGATTCCAAAATGTTAACATTTCCCAACAAAAAAGGGAGTGGCATTGAACACGAGCAAAACAAAAATTCCGACAAATAGGTCGCTTCAAATACCGGATAAATACTGGACAGATACCGTCTTTTTAAAAATATCAATCAATAATATGCTCATGTAAAAAAACAAACAAAAATATTTGTACTTCTATTCTTGCCACCAGTGGTGAATCCAGCCTTTTTCAATAGAACTGCCAAATGGAGAGACAATGCTCGCTTTGGGAAGGGAATTTGTGTGTGTGCTTCAAATGCATGACAAAATCCTTTCAGCAGTTCTGGCAGTGATTATCTCTTGCAGGTGCTTTGCTCTGCGTACAATTTCAGAAGTGGCTCAAAACATGTGAGCTGGCTGGTGCCGAGGGCCCGTTAATGGCTGCACACAAACAATGCTGTATGAAAAGCTGCTATCAACAAATTGAACTGTGGACTAAAACATGACTACTTGTTTGCACTTTCGTCATACAGAGTTGAATTAAAGTCGCTTCACCACGAGGGGCTGCCGTGATGGAAAACCATTGTCAATATCGTCCTCAAAGGCTCTCTTGACATAACGGCGAGAGGACAAGTGATGTCTCCATAATGAAGGGCTGAGCTACAACTCGGATTCCACTCCGATGGTTACTGACACGCAACCGAGGTGAGCTTCATCCATCAGTTTTTCATCCCACCCACCCATCAATCTTCTTGTCATTGTCAGTTTCACAAATCCAGAAGGGAAACCTTGTAGCGCTGTTCACGGCCACACAAACATTACGCTCACGTTGATACTTGAACATCATTGCAACATAATGAGCTTCTTCTAACACAGTCACACCGGGAAGATGGCAGAAGCAAACCATGCTCACACCTCCTTGTTTTTTTTCTTTCACTTCAGGTTTTCATAATATTAATAATAATACTTTTTTTATCATGATTAGGCTTATGGAATGTGTTTGCTGCTGTACATTTAGCATTTGAAGGGCTACATTGTCTGAGGTGAGATGTGTTATTCTTGAAGGTTGTGTGTCCTTGTAGGAAAGGATGAGGGAAGAACAAAGACCCCAATTACCCCCACTGATAATCTCCACTTCCATTAAAAAAAATCTATTCAAACTGAACTGGCTGACTGAAATAATACGTAAGATATTGACAACTTAACTCCCACAGATAGGCCCCATGTGTTAATTTAGTAAATCGCGTTCATTAGGTTAACATCTTTAGCTTTTTTTTTTTTTTCAACATACTTTCTTGAATGTAAATGACTGTAGTAAATCCAAACATGATGCCTTCCGTCTATCACTATTATACATTCAGCTGAGGTGTCTTCCACTGGATTCCCCCCCCCCCCCAAAGATGATACACAAAACGTTGACCGACATACTCAAAACTAAAGAACATATTTCATGAAATGAATTATGGAATTCAGTGGACACCTAGCTGCAGCTACTTGGATTCAAGATTTTGAATCACATCAAACGACAATGTCTTCTGCAAGTATATGTAGTCTCTTACCTGACAAATGCGAGGATGTTGTTTTTCTTCTTGTTGGTCACGTTTCACCGCTGCTTTTCTTCACCAAATCCTGGGAACTTTGCTCTGGAAAAGCTTGCACTTTTCCCAATGTCAACTGAAAGTTTTTTTTTCTCTCTGCCGGATTTATGGAGGATTTAGTCGGTATAAAATCTTTTAGTTGTGCTTGACGGCCATTTTTGTTTGGATACGCACGGTGGGTTTTACAAAGAAGGTCGTGGTTTGCGGTTTGAATCGACTCTCGACTCTCTTTGTTATGGCCACAATAGCATTTTCACGCTATGAGCTGGTTGAGACGTAAACTCAAGGGGGAGATTTTGCATCGCCTCTGATCTTCTACTTCACTCCCATCAAATTACTACACAGCCACTTGAGGGCTTGTGTCTCTTACTGAGAATAGATTGCATTTTGCAGTATTAACACTCCATCTCTTCTATAGCGAACAACAAATTTTGCTCCCTTTGTGCTCACCCCAAAAAAAACAACCACCACCATGGAGGACCGAGGTTCTTTTGTCGAGGAAAAAAAACATGTTTTCAGACTCCTTTCTGACAGAGGCACAATCCCTTAGAGACTTGTTGCTTGTGAGCTGAGGTTTCCACACTAGCGGCTTCATGCTCTCATGCTTCACTGCCACTTTTCACCTTACAACATGTCCAGCGCAAACTAAAGAATTAATCACAGTTGAGTGAGCGCTTTGCTTTGCCATGCATACAAAGTATGTGTTCCATAAATTGAAATCCAAAAAGAAACTGACAGAAATGTATCATATATACTGTGAGTGTCGCATAGTTATTAAATTTCCCTTCCTTTGAGAATTCTCTTGAGACATTCTATCAGCAGGGTGCCCCCAAAATAGATTTCCAGAAAGTTAAGCTTTTGAACGCATACATAGCACCTGGCCACCTGAGGCATGACGCAGAACGTCACTTGCATCAAGTTATCTGGCGCTTGAGCCCTGCGCTCAGAGCCCGAGGCCGCGGGACTCCAACTCCGACATAGCCGACTGGCGTCTCCTGTGGAGTTTTCGCGCCTCTTCAAATTGCTTCTTTGAATCGCACCATACAAAAGTCTTTGCTTGATTTTTATTTTTCTTGCTGACAAAAAATATGCTCTTTCCTTGGTGTTTGGAACACAATGCAACTCTATGGGAGACAAATAAGAGGGCAGTTCTAGGAGCACACAGCGACTGTGATGATCTCAGACACGGAATTTGATGAAAGGAGAAGCTCAGCAGGATGGATGTCCTGCTTGTATAAGGCCATGATTAAGAAGTCATGGGAATGAATCGTATTTTTTTTAAAAAGGCGAGAAAAGTACAGCCACATCTTGAGTATTTTTCCAATAAATTGTTTTGTGTGTGTATTGGCACAAAAAAAAGAGAAACTAATTGAAACAAAAGAAAAGGCATGGTCAACAAACTTCTTGCTTCAGTTCCATTGGATTAACTTGCAAAAAAAGAAAAAAAATGCTCCATATAATTAGAAAGCTGCTCCTTGTTCCACATAACTGCTTTGCAATGTAAAAAAAAAACCTTACCTCGTTTGCCATCCTACTGCTGTGCAAATAAGCAGGTTAGAGTAACCCATCAAGGTGTGAGTTACAGAGGAAGTAACACAGGCGAGTGGGTGGGTGAGCGACAGAAGGCCTCCCGTAATGTGAGAAAGAGGTTAAGTGCATGCTCTTGCACCTGCAGTTAAAGCCTTCACCCTGCCATATTATCCAAGGCCTCCCCTTCCCCTCCCAACGCACACACACACACCCTCACGGGTGCCAATCCGATTTGCCAACTTTGGGAAGCTGTGTGTGACAGCCAATTACTGAGGAGATGACTCTCAGTGGAGTCACCTTCTCACCTCACAGCCCAAACATCTGCCTGTCAGAGTGTCCGGGGAGGCGAGCGGATTTGAAGCGCCCAAAGAGGCGAGCGGGAGAGCCAGAATGGTCGAAACCTCCCCAACGGTGCACTTGCCACCATTATTACAGGCCTGTCATGTCATTTCATGTCACCTGGTTCCAGCGAGACATATGAAATCACTCCCAAAATTGAGCATTAATATCTGTTCTTGTTCTTCTGGCGGAGCCAAATAGCCAAGAATTCAAATGCCCAGGGTGTGCTGTGCCCCTCGTCCCCTAGTTCATCTCCAGCGATAGAAAATGAATGAATGAATTCAACGAATAAATCAGACCTCAACCATTGTGTTCAACCTTCATCAAGTCATTAAGCCGCAAGAAAACAAACAGCTTGTGTTCCTTCTTGATCTCGCCTCACAACATTCTGACTCACTAGCGATGCAATTTGTTTATATTTGCGTCCCTCTGCTCACCTCCTTTAGCCTCTTCTGTCCCCCCGAGGACTATTTGAGCTCAGAGGGCAGCACAGTAAATGAATGCAGTGAAGGAAATAGATGCTTTTGTCTCCAGTTGTTCCACATTTCAAATGCGCTATGACAGAAGGAGAAATAACTGTGAAGATGCGTCGCTGCGAGCTTTTGAGACCCGGGGTTCCTCATCATGCACTGAAATTGAAGAGGGAATAATGTGAGGGGTGCCAAAATGGAATATAAGCCTCCCCACGGTAAGGCTTGTGACTTCATCGCCTTGTCGTACAACGTGATAGATAAGTGGAGAGGTTTCCTCCGGCCACTAGCTTCAATAAGGATGATGGAAGACAAGTGTTTTGGATGAGGGAGGGCAACAAGTATTTGAAATATTTGGCAATTTTGACTCCATTAAAAAAGAAACACGACAATGCAAATGATTTTTTTCTCCGATTTCTTTAATAGTCAATGCAAATGCTAATTTCCAAGTGATCACCTGATAGAAAATAATTTCAATGTTTGAAAAAAAAACCATTGTTTTCATTCAAACGCCCCATTCCAAATGACTGTGCACAACTCTGTTTTTTAAATAGTATACAATGAATTCCAAATAGTGGCATCTATTCATGTGTGCATCCACCAAATCCTTTCACCTGTAGCTGTGCTGCACACTGTGATGTATACGTTTGTTATTCCAGCAGCAGTCCGGCACACAATGGGTGCATAGCTGAAATTTTCTGATAGTGTAGACTTATCGCAGGTCGCCTGGGGAGGGGGGGGGGGGGGGGGGGGGTCTTAATCTAAAAAAAAACCTTAGGGTGAAAGAAACTAGAATCCCCCTGATAAGGACAAACACAAACCTTTCGAGTAAAGGTATCTCCAGAAAAGCCTTCATTTGCATTAGCACAAGCAGACATGTCTTAATTCAGTTTTCCCTCCACTCCTTTTTTGTTTTCCCCTTCTTTGCATAGATTGTGATTTGTATGTGGCCGTTGGCAAGCACAAGAAAGTCACAACCACCTCCATAGAAGGACACACGCAGCCGCCCGCCGCCTGAGGAGACAGTGAAGGTCCTCAGGCGGCCCGAGGCGACTTAATAACTCACCCGAGGCGTCAACCTGACAACAAAATCCAAAAGTCACTGATGTGAATGCACACAAACACACACAAAGAGTCGCAAGCTGTCACAGTGTCTGACCGTCAGCGTCTCTTTCCGTCTACCTGTGTCACTTGCAACAGGACACGCTTGCACTAAGAAAAGCGCTTTAGGTCCTGTCACTGCACTCGGTGTCTCCGTCAAAACAGTTCAATACCCGCATTTCCTCTTGTTTTGGGGGGGAAAAGCACATTTAAGACGCTTTGGCGACCATGTCGAAATCATTGCCAAATGTCAAAAAGTGTTTTGTCGTCCAATTTGCCGTCATTCATTTGCATCGACTAATTTAGCCACAGAGGAAAACAACATTAAATCTAAGAATTAAAATTCAGACTGGAGTCTCATTAGCATATGTCTGAATATTTTTAGATGTTTGTTAAATGTCACCATGGCTGTCTCACCAAATCTAGCAGGTTAGCTATTGGAGTAGAATAAACCAGACTGTTTGTTTATTTCTCTTGCTTTCAACCGTGACCATTTATTGGGATTGATGTAATTATCCCAGCATGTTATTTTTCTTTTGAAAGTCGTTTTTTAGGAATTTATTCGCAGTAGTTGTACATGAGCACAAATGAGTCACCGCCGTCGGTTTCTGCAAAGGGGGTGTCGAACGGGAGTTGAACTGTGATTGAAAAGTACAAAAGACTCATATCCTTTGCTACTTTGCGAGAGTGAGAAACACACAGAAAGTATATGCCTCCTTTCATTTCACACACAATGAGAGAAGAAGACAAAAGTTGAGCAAACTTTGCCGGAAGCCTCGGGCAAAATACATTCTAGCACTTTGTTACATAAGCTCCAGTCGGTGAACTTTTCACATGAGCGTCGATTTGAAATTACAGAGCTGCTTCCTGTTTGTAGACCAACCAAATCAAATGCCAAATTTGTTTACGCGGTGGGAGTTCTTTGAGGATAACAGCCAATGTAACCTCTGTGAGCCCATTGGAGCGCCGGAGAGGTGATTGCAAATCAATTTGGCTAGTTGAAGGCTCACACACTTGCTACAAGGGGCAAAGACAAAAAATGTTATACAAATGCTTGAGAAGTTTTTAGTTCTGTGCCAAGTAAAATAAATAATTGATCTCAGTCGGCCTCGAGCACGGAAGCACGGTGCCGATGTGGCTAAGCTTGCACAAATACTTGCCTGGCTTTTGTCCAGGTGCAATGAACTTTCCTTTCCTTAAAATTCCAACATCAGTGAGAAGAAGCGCAGTCTGATTGACACAATTCACAAGCACCTTCTTCTTTTTTTTTTTTTTTTTATCTCGTCTGCCGCTAATAACGTTTGGTATAAAGGTTAGGAGATTTGATAAAAAGTCAAGAGGTGCTGCTTTATTCACATTTTCTGTGGAGAATTGAACAATATTTGAGATTTTCACACTCTCGTACTAAATAGTGTACTTTTGAGCCAATTATAGTTGCGGTGAAGTAGTTACACAATTATTTTTGCCTTTCTGCCTTGCCATAGTCTTTTTAGATTATAGCAGATTTAATGAATGCTCAGTGAAAGCGAGCTGACAGGAGCCCAGCCTTCCTTTACACTAATTGTTCCAGTGAGAGTGAAACTCAGTGATACTCGTCTTGAAGGGCGCTTCTGTGTTGGTGGGTTGACATCCCCCCCCCCACCCCAATTGGCCCAATTGCTTCCCTCATGTTCACTAAGCTGTTCCGTTTCCGATTGCTCTTGGCTCATCTTCAATGACTTCACATACGCAACAGAAACTAATGTATGTTGATTGCGCCACATTTTGGATGCAAACTCTGCCCTGATTTGCATTGGTGTTTATCATTGCAAATATAATGTGATCCAAATTCACAAATGATTTATTGCAGGGGCTCTTTGTTCAGGCAGCTTTCAATAATCAGTGACGGATATTCCAAAACAGTTTCAGCAAAGCTCCTGAGGCTCAAGTTGGTGAGTCCGAAATGTTTACTCCACAATAAATAAATAAACAATGACAAAGCCACTTGACTTTCTATGTATTTGCGATCAACAATCTCCAAACAGCAAGCATTGCTCAACAGAGGCTCCCTGGCTGCACATTTTCTTATAATTGTGCTCATAAATCCCCACTTGTCACCCAAGGGTCCCCTCCCCGATGCTGCTGGTATTATGGTCCGCTCCCCCCCTCTGTCAGTCCCACGTCTCTCTCCCTTCCGCCGCACGCAGCCCCCCTGCTGGCGCCTATCGCTGACATTTCCCGCTAGCTGCGTGAATTATGTCTTTGTCAAGCTTGTCAACATCAAAATGGTCCTCTGCGATGACCTGACATTGACCAGAATGCTCCCAAAACATAGCACTGTGTCTACTAAGCACATGGAATCAGTTTGCAGATTTGATTTTTGATGAGCTATTTTGTTTTTTAACAAGTTCATTAAGTAAAACAACTCCAGACAGACAGAATCTCTAGAAGGATAATTTGTTATCTAGTGACTACCTGTCTTGTCTCATTATGCTCTTACGTTCCCTGCTTACCTTAAAAGCTCCAATTTGGAGGTAATCAGAAAAGTGGCACACAAAAACAAGCTAGCGTCCTCATTACTGAGCACTTTATAAAGAGCTCCGATGGTTTGGCTTTTCTGTAAATTGTACTTTAAGATGAATCCACTCAGCAAAACAAATCTAATGGCGGGTCAGTAAAAGAGCAAGCCAACTGTCAAAACAATCCAATGCATCACATTAACGGAACTCCTCCAGTTTTGCACCAATTGGAAGAATTCGATCAGTTCATTTTGTTTAGCCAAAACCGAAAACAGCAACATAAATTACCAGCTTGTCTCGATGCACTCCTGTAAATGACTAATTGACTTGTCACCTACTTGAACAAGTGTGCTTTTCGACCCATCGTGGAAACACAGAGGCTAGCGCCGCTTCTGCAATTTGGCGATGCACAAGTATTATCAAGTACGGTAGCAACCATAAGAACTCAAACTAATCCTCTTTCTTTCCGTCCATCCGCTCTTCGGGTCACCCGCTTGCCAAACAATGGCAGATATAGGCTAATAGATAGATAGCAATAATAAGCCAGTGCAACTCTGCAGCGATTAAGCAGCAGGGCAAGTTGAGGAATCGGGACACGAGGAAGGAGTAGGTGGGGAGGGGAAAAAAAAAAAAAAAAAAACGTCTTTTGACAGCCATCTCATTATCTATGTCGTTATCCTCCACTAGCCAGCTCCTTTCCTCTCTCCCTCTCTCTATGTGTCAGTGCAAGGATAAAATCCCTCTCTCTCCCTGTCTCTCTTTCTCTCTTTCTCTCTCTCTCTCCTGAAGGCTTAGTAGAGATTATTCCGGTGTCCCGGGGGAGGGTGGAAGGGATGCTGAGATGCCACGTTACAGATGTAACAAATGTTAAAGTGAGTTTAATGGGCCTGAGGTTGCACACGGAAAAGGGGAGAAGGCAATAGAAGGTACAAAGAGGCTTCATTTATTTCCATCCATCTCGGATTCCGTCTTTATGACTCTGTTGATTTAGCCTTCTTATATCTCGCTATTAACGATGTAATCCACTGTCTTGCTTCAAACTTCTCGTTCCATACAAGAGATGGCCATTTGATGATGTCATGGTGCCTGGAACAATTCAAAGTGGGTCGCCCGGTGGCTGCTCATGAATAAAGACATCATCCCCACGCTTGACTGACAGGCTTTGCAAGCATGACTGCTTGTTCTAAGCTTGAATGCAAAAGGGAGCACCTCACCGAGCTTTCATTTTCCACTTCCATTAAACCCGGGCCACTTACGCATGCCCACTGAGACACTCGGCATCTTTAATTGGCTTGTTCCATCATATTCTAAATATTATTATGTTGTGTTCTTCCCCCTCACAGCCATTAAAGTTGTGTGTTGAAACAAGCCCCTGAGACGGGACCCTTGAATAGCAATGTACCTTATCAAAAACGCAACGCCAGGAAGGGAATACTAAAACGCACCTGGGAGCCCAAACAAGTCGGCTGTAAAGGCACAATCAGGATGTTTATGTCATTTCATCCATGTTACGTTTTAATGATGTACTACATCGTTTCTAGTGATTTGTGTCTTTGACTTCATTTTCTTTCCTGAGTCCTTAAAGACATCATTGGAAAAGATATTAAATGATACCGAATGGTCTTTAGATCCTGTTGGCTGCATTTTCTTCAAAGTGCTCTGCAAAATATTGCTTTTAATCTATATAAACAGTATATGTATAAATATATAGTGTATTTGATGATTTGCATTTATGGTTGATGTTTTGGAAGTCAATTTTTGCCCAGAGTGATGGCAAATCCTGCCAATATTTTTAGCGTATCTTATTTTGCACCTTTAAGATTAATTTTGGTTGCCCTTGGCAACTTCCCCCTAGTCCCATTCCATGCCACCACAAGCTCTCGTCAGTTTGTTCCAGGAAGTGACTAACCCCGCAGCGGGGCTCATGGAAGATGAATTGCATAAAACGCATAATGGATTCAGGAAATAGGTGGAAGCTGAATTTAAGGTTGGACTGCTGTAGGGTCGAGACGCACTAAGAGTGATCACAGAGCGTCTTGAAGCAGGGATGAAGCTGGCAAGCCGCCTTTATTCTTCCGTCGCTTGCTATTCTGCTCGGAAGACGGTCTGCGAAACTTCACAAGCACAAACGAGGCTCTTCTATCCTCCGTGTTTTTGATTCAAAGCAGCCGTTAAAAGACATTTAGACAGTCTGACAATCAGCTGGGCGCATGGTCTTGTTTCATGGTCCATCCCTGCCTACAAATTACCTGGCCTGTTGAATGAAGATTGACGTGTTGCTAAGATACCCTGACAGAGTTGTTAAGATGGGGAAGGAGGGGGGCGACTGAACACGCATCGGATAGGATTGCTGCCACAAAGCAGACGTGAGGTGAAAGATTGTATCGGAGTAGAAATGTCACGCTCTCAATAATGTCTCAATCAATAACGATAAATCACAAGGCGTTAATGGAGCCTGTTCTTGATAAGCAGGAGGAAAATGACCAGACGTGACGTGTGTGTTCATCTTCTAATCATTATTGTTGCTGCACGTGTCAAAAAGACTTAGTTGAGGGTGACCTTTCAGGGGGACAAGATTCAACGTTTAATTAATCATGGGCAGTGGAACGTGCAAAACAAGTGAGCCTGTTTACAGTTTTACTTTACCAAATATTGTAAACTAGACATGGGGAGAGTTCAAAAAGACACACACAGAATCACCGCTGTAGTAATATAATCTTTAATAAAATAATAACAATAATAATAATAATAATTCCGGACCTTTTAGAAATATTGCCACTTATATATAGCCACATTATTATAATGCCATTCAAATTGTTTTTTATTTTGATTTCATTAAAATGTCATTATGTCTCTACTGAAAAATAAATAAATAGACAAATAAATAAATACATGGAGATGATGTGGAGTCTTGCAGTCACCAATTAACAAATTCTTCCCTTGACCCCATTGACAGAGTGTGAGCCTTCCAAAACATTTTAAAAAAAGAAAAGCGATACTGTATTGTATTTGCCAGAATGAAATGTCAGCTCCACAGTTACACAAGCTCATCTGCAACAATCTCGGATCACGCCCACCCGGCATCACACACACTCAATACAAGAGCTACTTAAGCTGCCAAATGTCAAACAATTTCCTCTAATAAACATGCAAATGTATTCACCTAGGTGCTCAAAAACCTAATCTAGCCGATAAGAGGCAACCGACTGTTAGCGGTGTTTATTGTTGAATATGCAAACTTGCATGGGCTGTAAGTATGAAACGCAAATGACTTTCATTATGTAAGGAGATTAATTCATGAAGAAATACCATTTATGGTGATACGTATATGTGGAAAGGCAAACAAACTGCTCCGTGTCGCTGCCTTGTTGACTTCCAAGTTGTTTTAATTTCTAACATATCTTCCCATAACATCCACAGAAGTCATTTTGTTACAGTCAACCACTAACTGTCAGAAAATCTCTAATAAGTATACAGGTAATGCTTAGTCAATATTTGAAAATTGCAATCGGGTGGTGATCACTTATGAGTGCTATAGGGTTAGAAGAAAAAAAAAATCAGTCGAATCAGGATTGTTGTGCTTTTCCTGTAATGCCTTAAGAGATAGCTGGGTAGGAACCGGACGTTAGGGAGAGTCTTGGGGCTTGCGTGGCAAGTGGATTTTCACTGTGCGTATTCACTATAGGAATTGCTATATTGCCTGTCTGCATGTGTTGCTGCGCCGTTTGTGTTCAAAACCCAGGGACATTCCAGAATCCAGACTTTAGCCGGTCCACTCTACCATCCAATTCGGGTAATCTATTATGTAACAGTGGGGAAAAATTGTCCATGTAAAGCCCTAAAGGCACATCAGATATTATTGCAGACTTGAATTTAATAGTCATTTCTAATTCATTATGTGAAAGAAAACGTAATTTGTCAGTGCCATGAGCCAATTTGATAGTGGCGCTCAATGTCGTACATTGAACACCCACACAGCAAATTATTTTAGCCGCCACATCACTCGTAAAAGCCGCCGGTGCCAGTATCACATGTGCTGCTGAGTCTAAAAGTGAACCGGGTCTTGCGAAACTCCACTCACATACAGTAGCCCACACAAGAGCAAGTCCTGGACACCATCTTCCTCATTAGGTGGAGCTGCAGGATGTTGTGGGTGTCTCTACAAACATCTTCAGCTAGCCGTTATTCTTTTCATCTAGCTCACATACACACAAACACATAACCTCCTCCTCCACTCATCAGTGTCCAGTAATTCTTAACTGCGTGTTGGTACATCAACAGCTCGTGTCTGTGTTATTTAATTAAAGAGATGAGATGTTTGTACATATTTTCATTCAAGACGTTGTGATGTGGGAATCTCAAAAGTAATCAAAAACCTTTTAAGGTTGTGCAATTTGGAAGCACGTTGAGGGAGGAAAAATGCATCGGAAAGCATCTCATGAGACCTCAGCTCAGTGAGTATGTGAGAAAGTCAATAATTTAGTTTTTGTTTTTTTAACTCTGCAAATACATGTTGGTCAATGTATGGACACATACAGGAGCAAGATTGTTTCATTTGCATGAGGCTGCTTGCTATGTTTCAATTGAGAGCAGTTCCTGCATAGGAATATAATAATACATAATGTTAAGTCGCACTTAGAGCTGGCAGTCTTCTCAAGGCTAGAGCGAGCACTTACTCTTCATCCTTCTATTCAAACTTTTAAATTACTTTCTCTAAACTCAAGCACTTCAGTGTTTTTAATACGCATTTGTTTTTATTTCATCTTCAAGAGTGGAAACCTTCAAATGCCCAACCCTAAAAAGTAAACAGACCTACATTTTGAAGTGTCATTCAAACCGTCTAAAATGGTAAGAAAAACTAAAAATTAGCATTCACCGCTTGTGAGAACGTCTTTCTATAGAGGCAGTTGGTATGATGTATCGTGGAAGGTAAAGATAACTGTCTTTCTTGCTTTCATAGTATTGACTGGCCTCTAATTGATGGCGTGGCCCAATTTGATAGCAAAACAAATGTAAATTGAGGGCATTATTTCATTTAACATCCTCTAATAGTAGTTGTTGTGCACCAGCATCATCTGCTGTGCGAGTGCTAAACACAAAACGCAAATGGGACCGCAATGCATAAAAGACTGTCTGAGTGCATCTGAAAGGCTCTCCACACCACTTTGATTCACCGCGCATGGGAAAAGACGACCATGTTTGCCTTCTCCGCTCCGACAATACGCGTCCGACCCCCGGAAAATCACAAGGACTTAGCCACCGATGATTTAGTTCAACTGTCAGTGCAGACTTAATGGGATATTATTCAAACAGCAAGACGGGGGTCAAAGGCAGCTAACACCGCATGGTGTTGAACGCCTGCGTGTGTGGGGGGTGGGGGGGGGGGGGGGGGGGTAGAATAAAAGTCGAAAATATATAAAGTATAAGAGCTTGCTTAGATTTTTTGCTTCATTGCATGTTTGTGAAGTATTGTGATGTTAATAAGCAGGAGGCTGACAGGCTGACCCATTTCACCCGCTGAGCAAGCTTCAGCTACTGAGAGGCCAAATTGCATCACCTACGGAGTTGTTAATCCTTTGTTTTACTACCTTCTTAGCACCTTCATTTCAGCAAGAATATTTTATTCACAACACCCAACAAAGCACTGCGCCCTTAGCAGCTGTTCATTTGCGTAGCCCATAAAATTAAACCGTAAAAAAATATCAAATAAAATGCTAGTGCAGTCACTCTTTGCAAGGCAGGCTTTCAATGTGCAATGGGCTACGTTTCATCTTGGTGACCTTTGGCCTGTCATCTTGTGACAGTGCTGTAATATGAGCTTGGAGTCCTTTTTTTTCTTCTCATACGTGCTACCCAGAAATGACAGTGAGTTGGCATTGAGCTGCCTGCATACTTTTATCAATGATATTGTTGAACCGAGTCGAGTTAACTGCAGGGCAAACATAGGTAAACAAGCATTCACACCCAAGAACAATTTTGACTCGAGGCTTTGTGATTGATCAGATTTTAATAAGCAGCCTGGAAAGAGACGTGTACCACTTTTGTTGCCGCACTATCATTTTGTCGCAATAGGCCCCTTATCCAATCCCCAATTTATTATCAGATTTTTTCTTTTTACCATCACTGGTACTTTCTTGTTGTGGGATCAGAATTGAAAAAGCCTCCCAAAAAATAGACCAATGGAGTTTCTTAAAAAAAACTATAATTGATTCTTTTTCTCAGAATTGCTTACATTGTGTGGGTATACAAAACAGTTATCCGCATAAGCTATGAACAGCAAAACCTGAATACAATTATATTGAAGATGGCATATTTGTGATTTTCCTGCATAGACCTAACGTACATACCTGAAGAGATTAATCGATGGAAGCAAAATAGGAGTAAGTGAGATAAATAGATAGCTGGGTGAAGAGAACCAGTGCAGACAAAGGTAAAATGCAAAAAGACGGCAGGGCAAACAGAGGCGATGAGGAAAAGGTGGCAGGCGAGGAGCAGCAATGAATGCTGAGCTTTGGGTACGGCTGGATGGCTCAAGGCAGCCAGACAAATAAGCAAGATAACTATCAGCCGTGCAATTATTCACTTGCACAGACAAGGAATCATTTAGTGGACTCAACTTGTGAAAACAGCTTAGAATACACAATGATGGCGCCTGGAAAAAGCTCCCACAACACTGACCCAATTTGATCTGGAATGACTAAAGCATTATGAAAAGTTAGTTGCATATATCATGGGAGGAAAAATATCCAAAGACATAACGCTTTATATGTTTCGTTTGATTATATTTTCACCATTTGCCAGTTTGGTAACAGGAAAATAATCCAGTCGTCCAATGCTTATTTTTTGCCCAAGATTTGATAAATATGTTCCTTCCAGATATAATGAGCCAATGTGGGAGAGAGCGATGAGCAACACACCCTAAATAACCCCCGCCCCACACACACGTACAGACACATACGCATATTTACATACATACACAAACAAGTTGCCAATTAAGATAAGAAATTGTGGATGGACCATTTTGTATTTTGCTGGTGCTTAAAAATTTCCAATCATGAATGATTGATTTGAAGAAATGCCTTTCATTTTTTTTTTAATATATTTCCCCCAAATAAATTAAAAGTATTCAAAGCAATAGTTGAATGTAAAAGAGCGATTGTGAGGGCGATAGAGTCAAAAGTTGCAAAATATCTTTCAGCTCTGCTCATCTGGGTCACTTGCCACCCAGACTGAACGTTCCGCTCTGCTTCACCGAGCGAGCACCCAAGGTGCAGGTAGAAATAGGCTGCAGGCTTTTGGGGCAAAGTTAAGACTGAGATACACTTTGTCCTTAAAGTTGCTACGCGGTGAATAATTGCAAGTGTCCCCAAAGGCAATGCCATGCCACAGGCAGGCACACGAGAATCCCCAGTTACTTTCAGTATGAGTTTTGATTTTCGTTAGGGTTGGGACTTAGGGGTTAGAGTTAGGTTTGGTTTAGCGGGAGAGTAACTCTTGTGAAGTTGTAGAAAAATATATTGGAAAAATTATTTTGGAGGTATAAGAATTGGTAATGTTGTGTTTGTATGGTATCTACTCGATGACAGTAGATAATCTGCTCGAGATATCGACACAAGTATCGAATGTCACAATCGCGTCATTAGGAGGTCGCGGTTTGAGGTCCAGATTCTTCCTGGATCGACCGACGTGATCTGAACGTGATCTGGCAGTGACGTGCACGTCGAATGATCCGTGGGTTGGGGCCACCTGCTACCCAGATGGTAGACAGAGTGAGCAATGGCTGTACTTCCTTCCACGTGTACAGTAACGCCCTCTGAACCCGATCCTATTAATCTGTCGCCCTACTTTTACGATACTAGCACCTCATTTTGTCGTCACCTTTCGTCCTCCTCGGTACGTAACGCCTCTAGACTTGTCGGGTCTTCTCTCCGTTACGGCTGAGGCTGGCGCCCACTGTCAGATTATTTGCCATGCAACCCCGGGGACTTGGCTCAGCAGACTAATAACTGTCAACTAGCTTCAGACAAAGTCACGGTGGTAATTTCATTATAGTCACAGAAGCCTTTGTCCTCAATCCAATATTCCATTATTAGAACATACGAAGCATTTTCCTCGATCCGCTTTCAACCGGTGGCCTTTGTGCATTTATGCTAAACATCTCCGAGGGGTGAATAAAAAATGCCATCTTCTTTTAAATGTGGTCACACTCTTGCTTTGTAGGGGCGGGGAAAGTTGAATGACTCCTGCAGAAAAGCTGAACTGATTTTTATTACAGATTTCAAAAGGAGTGCCAAGGAGACATTGACTCCAAGGACACCTCATCTCACACTCTTGGTTTCCATTACTTAAATATAACGCCACACGTATTTCTCGGGCCCAAATCCACCTTGAGACTGCTGCATTGTTTAAAATCACCTTTCAAGACCTTTTGATTATTTGCCCTCTACATATTTGTAGATGTCTTTCCGCATTAGAATGAGTGCTCACAGTGGCCAAAGAATCTCCAAAGCAGGAAAGCGAGAGTGGAGACCTTACTTGAACAGCAAGTAATTAATAATTTACCCGGCAACCCAGCATTGATCGACTGTGTACCTTTTAAAGCCGATAAACAGGAGTCACAACATGCTGACATCAGCACAGTGTTTGCCTGCACACAGAATTGGAAACATTAGTTTGGCTGGAGTGTTTTTCTTAGTTTACTTTTTAACTATTTTTAAATCTGTCATGATCCCTTGGAGAATAATTCATATACACATTTTCGATTATTAAACAAAACGCTGGAGAGACTTAACTGAGGCTACACAGATTTCTAACAGGGCTTTGGAGTAGGTTTGCGTTGAAGACTAGTGGTCTTTATTCAGATCCACACCCACCATTCAATCGATTCTTCGTTGTCCCAACTCTCCGCAAAGTTTCAAGTGATAACAAACAAGCATAGAAACACTCGTGTCCAAAAACATTAGCTCCTTGGCGGAGGTAATACAAAACACCTTCTTCCCAATCAGTGGCTGCACCACAGCCTCCAAATTGTTGGGTTAAACCAATTACAGAGGGCAGGTTTCTCCTTTGTGTCCTTTCGGATATAAACAGCTGCCTCTCAACTAAGCGGCTCCAACATTTACACCAATTAGGTGATCCACAGAAAATGTCTGCAAGAGCGTGTGTATCAGAGTATAATGGCCATTATGGAGAATTCATATCATTTAAGCCGCAAATGCTTTTCTCGCCTTGATTGGCTGTTTTAATTGTCCAAAGTGGTCATGTTTCCTGTACTTCATTTTGGGAGGGGGGGGGCTTGTAATGATGAACACATAGTTTTAGTCGTGGAGAAAAAGTGCAATATCCCAGCAAGAACTGCGGGCAAAATTCAGAACTGACGAGGCTGGCTAGTTTGCATATTTATTTCTGTCAGAAGTCTTCTCCATCTCAGTAAACCTCTGTAATTACATCCCAACAGAGGGAGGAATTAAAGTCACTTCCGTCTATTTGGGATGATGGATCTGACAGCGAGCAGTTATATAGTCCTCATGTCTGCAGACAAACACACATAAATCGCCACCTGTGACTGTGCTGCTCGGAAGGCTGTGTAATTAAACATTGTTATATGAGAAAGTGAATTAATCTATAGTCTGTGAAGCTGCCATTGAGATGCGCCTGATGGCAGGGGGTGTCGGAAGAAGGATGATTTATCAGAACCGAGCTGGCCGTATGAAACGCGAAGGGGGGGGGGGGGATTCAGTGAGTAGAAAATGAGAATAATTTGGAATATTCCTAAATGACTTTGCTTTCACTATCTCGCTGTTGATGGAGCAAAGTGATTGAAGGAAACAGCACAAATTGGAGAAATGTCTTACTCGTGTCCCTCAAATGTAATTTCGTCTCATGACTCACAATGACGACGACAATATACTTAACATGAACAACTATTGTCTTAAAAAAAGGAAGTCGTAAACAATACATTCGATCCCCTTTTTTACAATTCTTAGACTGAAGTGTATTTCAATGCAATTATCAGTGTTCATTGGTCTGCATGTGAATTATATGTGCTAACTTACTCGTTTTTTTTTTATGATGGATGAGAGAGGCCTATGGGAGCCAATTAGAGTGTGTAATCCTGGATTTGACAAAAGAGAGTCAGTTTGGTCATGCCCACTCGTCTCTGCCTAGCTTTTATAGCCAAACAGAGGTTTAATAAGAGAGGTGTCTGGCGCTCTCATCTCCTCTCGGACACACAGGAAGCGCAGTGGTCGTAGACTTTGGGTTTAGATGAGGTCAGTGCCCTCGTGGGCTCAGCTGCAAGGGAGAAAAAGACGGTGAAATAAACGGACAGGAGACTTGGAGAGCAGCAGCACCAGTTACAGAGCAACAACCCGCTGAAATGATCAGATATGAGACCGGACTACAGATTTGACCCGTATGACATCATTTCATTGAAGAGGATGACGAGTGCATCTTGCGCACACAAAATCAATCCAAAGGTCGTTTTGTTGAGACGGAAATTGAAACTAGTATGTTGAATTCTCTTGGGAATTCTATTGAAATCCAAGAGATACTGAAAAGCCAAAGTATGTTGCAATCTAAATGAGGCGATTTGCCAACTATTTTACATACTACTGTATTTTCCAGACTATAAGTCGCTTCCCTTCTTTTTTTTCAACTGACCTTGGCCGCGAAACATCTCATATTGACGCGGATGATTTTAGGATACAAAAGTTGCCTTGTGCTTTAGAATCTGCAGCCGAGCGAGACGATAAAGCTCCATTTCACACACAAGGCTCAAAGTGTTTTGGAAAATGGGCCACATAGGCTGCAGTTGTCATGTCATTCGAGAAAAAAAGGACATTGGTGCTTTTACAGCCCACAGTTGAATCTCCTGCTTGCTTTGAGTGTGACATAAACTGTATGGAGAATCCGTTAGAGGTTTTAGGTGAACTTCTTTCTGTCTGCCTGTTCAAATGACGCATTGTACAAAGGGAAATGGCAGAAAAATAAGCGTGAAAGCATCTGTAACACTTGCTGACCTTTTGGAGATGAATGCTTTCTTTTGGGCTGGCTTGTTTTTTGGTGTCATGGCAAAGTCAGTCGAGCTTAGACAAAAGGTTAACATGAACTTTTAGTTTTTTTTAGTTCTCACATGAAATCGTGTATGACAAATTGACAATCCATGTCGCTCATGAATTTGCTGACGTTCTCGTGTTTTTGAATTATAAATGAATAGATATATTAATCAATAATGAACTAAAATTATGAATTAAAATAAAATAAACACATTTTATTTTTTGAGAACTTTATAGTGATGTGGTTTGTTGTCGTTTTTTTTTATAATGGCAAAAATACTTCAGTTACTTCTGCTAAATGTGTGAACAGAGCATTGCTTGTTATAAATGACAACAATTCTGGAAGCCAATAGGGACCCAAGAGTTAACCATACATGCATTAAACAATAAATCGCCTCGAATCCGACTTTCCCCAAGCGTGTCGTGTCCCAAGCTTGGAGACAATTTTTTCAGCTTGGCCCTTTTGTCCCATGCTCCCTAAAGTATTTCGATTACCCGAAAGGCCACAAGCTGGCTCTCACGATATTCATCAATCAAGCAGGTCAGCGCCAACAGAGAAAAGTGGAGTGGCACAGCAAAAAACACTTAGCCTGGATAAACAGGCGGCTGGTAGCATGGATCACTGCACCGCTAAGTCAGCCACTAGGCACCGACGTGGAGAGGGGCTGCGACGTGGAGAAGGAGAGGGGAGGGGGGTAGGAATTCTGGAGTCTGTATGCGACTTGGAGGCAGGCTTTGGGGAGAAACACAGGCCTGGTCAAAATGTCATCAGCGTGCCAGCTTATAGCAGCTTGAAAGGCTTTAGAGTTGTGATATTTATCCTGTGGGCTTTGCTAGTGAGGTGGACTGGGAGAGAAAATATCTATAATTTCATGGTGTCTTCAGGGGAAATCTGATTTCAGATGGCTGGCAGTCGGATAAATCGGAAGTGCTGCCTGCAAGCCTTTCCTGGAGAGAGCGGCCAGAGGTCTCGTGTATGTCAAATCCGTGTCGGTGTGGAAGAAAAAGCTGCTTCGTGTGTGCCTCGGCTTTTTCTGCACTTGAGAGTGAGCGGCACTTTAGAATTAGCTGTTCTGAATGACTGGATTGGATTTGATTACCCCCTGGGCTGCACACGCTGCATGTATAATATCCTTTAAGAACACTTGTTTAAAAGTTAAATAAGGTCAGCGATGGTTTAATCTTTGCGACTAGTCCAACCAGTGCCGCTGTGCCTTCACTCATTTCGTTTCAGGGAATTACTGCCAACATCCTCGCCTTCTCGCCATGAATTTTTAACAAGGAAATCGTATCCTATTAATTCAATACAGCCCTCTAAAATTCAATATGCTGTTTAAACAATTTGATTTCTCTGCCCATCATTTATCTCTGTTTATATTTAATGTGATTCCTCGCGCAGTCATCCAAGGGGGCTGGCGACAACTTGGGGGTGTCGGAGAAAACTAAGGCTGCTTCACACGTAGTCATTATAATTGAACTCAAGTTTCTCTTTTGGTGCTGTTCTTGATGCTCAGGTGTAAAAATACACAGCGTGCCTTCCGTACAACTTGTGTGGGAGGATGTTATCACCATTGCTCGAAATTGTCGATATTACAAGCAGCACTTTTATCATCCTCCTTTATGTTTTGGGACATTTGCGCCACTCTCCTATCTGCAACATGGATTCCCGAGTGCATCATCATCAAAAAAACATGGACGCGTTTATTCCAATGATTTGATAAGCTTTGAAGCGTCAAATTCTGCAGGCCTGTCCATTTTGAAAGACAGATTCAAACTGAGACGGTTCACAGTCCCATCAAGTCACGTGATAAAATCCATTCATCTGCTTATTTGCATCAGATGAAGATAATAAGGGGAAGAAGGCTTGGCTCTTTTCCTCTCGGGCAACCTTATCTAGTTTATGCCAGGCAATCTTTTAGCGGATTTTTGAGACCCTTGCTTTAAAAGATACATACGAATCAGAAAAGAAATATATGACGGATTTTATATTCTGAAGTGATGCGTCTTGAATGAGACGGTTAGCCGCAGCGCCGTTTAGCCTGGGTTGTTAGTGGAAATGACTAAGAGTCTTTTGCCTTACTTAAGAGTATAAAATAGGGGATACTATTGCCATTCGAATGGAACAAAGCCAACACACGTGAACAGAGGCTTCAATGTCAAGCTATGCAGCAAGTCACTGACGCACAAAGCACAAAACATCCTTTCACCTCTATTGCCAGTCAGTCTCGGCATATCATTTACTTTGCACAAATCTCCAGGTCAATTACAAAGTGTGAAGTTGCAGGGGCAGCCACCCACACACACATTGTGAGGCTTTGATGTGAGCCGTGGCTGTAATGATTAGGGCTTTGCTCATCTCATTTCCTTGATTGAAGCTGGAGTGCAATATAAATAATTCATTCTCATGTATATTTCACAGCATCAAATCATGTTTTTAGGTTTCAGTTTGATCAGTCAATTCAAAACACATGTACACCTTTCGCCAGGCCTTCTGTTCTGATGCTAATTCTATTTGGGACCCGGCCCTCTCTGATTTCCCCGTCTGATTCTGTCACCTGCTTTCAAATATTGATCTAAAATGTAGCAAGAACAACATTTTGGAGCGAACATTTTCATTCTCATCCAAGGGAACAGAATGAAATAATATCCTGTACATAATAAGAATGATGAATTGCGATGTAGGTAATTTCAATAGATTTGACAGCCATTCAAATAAAAACTTGGGATTTTCCATTTTACAGTGCTACCAAAGTCTGTGGTGGTCTCGATTTTGCACTTAAACAAGTGTTATTCACCTAAACGTTCATTTCAGGAGTGCCCATGGAAACGTGCCACATTTCCCCAAATGGTGTTCTCCTCTAATCGATGCCATGCCTCAATTGGTGTCCAAATAAGTGCAGCAAAATAACAGGTGGTGCCACCAGGTAGCTGTAATTACCTTTAGTCTGACTGATGCTACCATGTGTTTTGTGTTACATTTCATTACATTACTTCATTCACACCACCTGCACAGCAGACGTGACATCTGTAAAGTTGAACCAATTTAGCCATCTTATCGGCCGAGTCATCACCTTTAGTTTGCATTGCGCAACATGTTTTGTTTGGATGTCTGGAGCGCTGTCGATTAAACAAACATGATTCACGCTGCTCCTCTGAAGATGGGGGGTTCCTACGTGTTTGTGTGTGTGTGTGTGTGGAAGGCCGTTCTACCCGATTGGTCAAGTCGTTTGGTACAGAATGGTCATTCTGTCAGCACAGATGGACAGGAAAAAGCCCAGGGGGCAAGTGAGACGCTGCAGGCAATGCACTTTGCATACAGCGTGCGCATGTGTTTTTGTGTAGCTTTTTGCATGCAGTGTGTGTGTTGTGTAGTCGACAGACGCCAACCCCCCTCCCGCTGCCCTTTGCGTGCAACAAATGCCATCCCTATCTGCTCGGGTTGCCCTCTAACACACCAGATCACAAACAAACGTACACACACAGATGTAGTCAGACAAACGGAAATCATTCAATGCTGTGATCTGCCTTCACAACGCAAATATTAAAGTGAAACCATAAAAACATAGCAGGGGATACCGTCACAGTAATGCTGCTGAATGCGGCCCCGTGCTGCTAATCCGCCAACAGGCAATTAGATGTGCAACAATTGAGTAAAGTGATTGGTCACAGACCAGGTGGTGACTACGGAATTTTTATGATTTCCTCCTCATGATGTGTGTGTGTGTGTGTGTGTGTGTGTGTGTGCAAGCACAGAACAGTACAAGCAGGTGAAACAACAAGCATAATACGAACAAAATTACTCAAGATAATTGGCTGACTCCAGAACAATGTGAAATACTGAAATGACTTTTTGGGAAATAATGGCTACGCCCCTGCTGATACAACATTAAGCCTTTTGGAATGACTCAATGTACAAAGACACACCGTCAAGTGGGCTTATTTAATGGAATCATACTGTTTTTGACCATTCACCTGAATTTCTACAAGCCGTGCTACTGAAATGAAAATAACAGAAACTCAACATTCACTGAAAAACCTTGTGATCCCCCCCCCCCATCCTTCAGCGCAATACAATGGACACCTAACGCACTTCTGTATTGAACACCTAAAAAAAAACGAGAATATTCCATCCTTTAGCTCTTATGAAACCTACTCTAACTATAATAGCCAATCAAAAAAAATAATGGGGATCTTATGACTAAAATAATATACTTGCATGTGTATGTGTGCCAGAAAAAAAAGCATTTAATTGTTTACATTTAACACTTGAGTTTGAACATACATATTTATTTAATGATAAATAATTCATCTTTTTTTTTATGCTTAAAACTCTGTTTCTGCCAGTGAGCTGACAACCATTAGGTGTTTTAAGCTCGGGGGCTGCGCCAGCCCCAGGCTGCTCGAGGGTTCCTTTCACCACCATTTTGTGTCAAGCTGGCACATTCAGCCACATGACCAGTACAACACAGAATCGTCTGCATAATTCCATGTTGGAAAGTCGTTGCCGATAGTTCTCCACCCTGTCTGACCTGAGGGGATTCTATTATTAATTACGATAGCGATCTATCCGCACAACAAATACACTCAGGATGATCTGTAAACAACATCTTTACAATTGAGTTGTACATTTAAAAAAAAACTGCTGCCATTTTTGACTCATGTTAGCTTTTGACAAGCACATGGTGGACTTTGACTTGATTTAGCGATCAAGCTGAGTGTTTGACAAATTTATTTCGAGTTCCTGAAAGTTTTCTTTTTATGTCACTCAATATTTCACAATGACAAAGATACGAGCGGTTGTGTAATTTTGGAGTCTTCAAGAAAAACACAATGACAGGAAATATGCACATTGCCCTGGTGACACTTTCGAGGCCCTTTAAAAAAAATCTATTTGAATAAATCAAGTCAGCTGAAAAATAGAATGGCTAGTGTTGACAGCTTCAACACAACACACAGAAGCATTTGGCATCTGTGCAGCTCAAGTTTAAAAAGAAAGGTTTAAAGTAAAAGATAATCAACATATGGTGTAGTGTTTGCTATATTTAGACAAGTGCAGGCTTCTGTCCCTGTAATGCATGTTCCCTTCATCTTTTTGACATTACCAGCCGAACATCTCCTTCATCTCTTATCTCAGCCCCCCACCCCCGTTTTTTTTTTTTTTTTAATATTATTATTATTATTACTCCAGTGGACCCTGCAACGCACAAAAGTCACCATATCCCCCGAGAGCATTTCTCACAACTTTGCAAACACTCCTCGTTTTGATGTGTGTGTGCATTTGTGTGTGTGTGTGTGTGTTTTTGATGACGCAGTACGTTTCGCTGATCAAGGGCACTTGCGGCGAGGACAGTAAAGGTGAACGGATAAACACGCACACACACACACAGACACACACTTTGAGTTGTGTGCCAGAACACCTGCACATTTGAAAAAGAGGTAGCAGCACAAAGCTCTTCTCTTCTGCAGCCATGAGGTGACACGCCTGTTTTCTTTCCTCCCCAGAGCATTTTGATTGGGAATAAAAATGAGCTCATTTGATCGTTGCTTTCAAATGAATGCAACACACTGATCTAATTGTCATTCACAATAGGTAACCTGCTACACAAAGAAGCACAACTTGAATTAATGGCGAAATGCATGAAGGTTTAAAGCAAAGTGTGGAGAGTCTCTGTCGCTGATCTACGCAGGTTTGGTCAGTGAATAGGGTGATCCATTAATGTACCAAGAGGCAAAACAATGATTTTCCACTATTGTGAGTGTGTGAGGAAGACAAAGGGAGCGTGTTTGCACATACCACATGAGAGCAAAGCCCTCACTGTAAACATGTTGAGGTATCAACAGGGCTTCTGGTTCGTTTTGTCTCTCTGCCAATGGAGCTCACTTCCAAATTAATCACACATGATGAGATGATTAATCTGCTTGTTGTCCTGCTCTCTGTCAACCAGAGACGTCCATCTGTCTTGTATGTCTCATTGCTTGCAATTGGAGACTTACGCCGTGTTTGACATTGTCTTTGGAGCAAATTTTTATAGATAGGCGCATCTGTCCAGTTTAGAATCCCATGTTGAAAGAAGCCTGATTCTGATCCAAACATGTGCCACCTATGCAAGACAATGTTGACATTGCCGTGTAATAGACTATACTCCTGTATGATGTGCTCCTATAGAATGGTTTCCAAAGACACTTATGAAGCCTATCAAAATTCGTAACAAGCTTGGATGAATAAATGACTATGTGTTACAAGGCTGTCAAGCTGACATTCAAGGCCAAGGCGACGTAATTAAACATGTCTGCTGTCAGGGGACCTGGAACACATTCCTCTAACCTTTTCTTATATAGCTTCTGTCAAAGTCCATACATGAACATGAACGCTTCTGATGTAATTAACTTTTCTATTAGCGTGCTGGCCTCAGAGGTAGACCGAGCCACATTTTAAAAAAAAAAAGAAAGAGGTCGCCACATCTTCAACCTCATTAGTGATCCAGCGCTAATTAAAATGCAGACTTTGGCGCGGTGATCGTTCTTAAATTCTGATGCTATTTAAATTAACTAATTCTGTTTCTGAAGCAAAGCAGACAACCAGATGTTCTCACCGCGAGGCATAATTTAAAACCAAGAAAAGTTTCAAAACTTCTTAATCAACAATTTTAATATTAATAATATCCCCTCCTTTGAGTTACTTAAGTTTTCATCAGGGATGTGCTGGTAAACTGCAAACACAGTCCCCCCAAAATGCACAAGGATAGAAATGGACACACCATATCCAGAATTGAGATGAATCATGTTATTTTTTTTAACAATTTGAATTTAAAGCTCTCCCGTCTGCATGTCATATGCAAGTAGCTTGATCGGATTTGTTACTTCCACACGTCAGCGCTCTGTAGTGACTTGCCTGCATGGGTTGCTATGGTGACCACATTGTCGTTTGTAAGTACGCTGGCGAGGCATATACAAGTAGGAAAGTATAAATAGTGGAAAGACAATGCAAAGCCAGTTCACTGTAAAAATAAGACAAGTCTTGTCTTTGCTGCTAATTGGAAAGTTGCAGCTTTTGCTAAAGCAAACACCTTTTGCCAAAGTGTCATCTTGCTACTCAAAGTTATTATTCTAATTAGCGTGGAGTATCTAAAATCATGTCTTTGCTTTCACAATTTTAGCATATTAGCGTAAAAACACGCTGTAATATGCAAGCGTCGGTACTGAAGGCGCACGGAAAAGTGTTTTAGAAAATTCTGAATGATTTAAATCCGGGCTCATGCACATGACTTTTATTTTTGTAAGAAGCTGGTCATCAGACACTACGTCATCTTTTATCCCCTCTCCAGCGCATAAAACCTTTGCACCGCCGCTGCTGGGTTTCTTACGTTTATGCCAGGGTCAGCTAAATTGCATCAGCGAATGTCAAATGAAAAATCAATATTTTATTATTCCTTGTGCAAATCCAAAAGGCCAAGTATTATTATATTAATTCAAATGACAGCAGCATGGGAAGGTAGTGCTGCTGGGTACTTTCATGAGAGAGGAAATGCATACATTATTTCCTATGTTAGTCATCAGTGAAGAAAAATAAAACAGGTAAAACCATCAGTGGGCTTTTTCATATTTTACTGCACAGACACAGTCTGTGTTCCATGGCAGTTTTTACTCTTTGGCAAGGTAGATACATTTGAAAATGACTAGACAGTCGCATAATGTCCAAGTTGTTTGTTGATCAGATTCCACGTTTAATCCTCTTTGAGTCGCAATGCGTGTTATTCTCTTCTCGGCATTGATGCATCATTGAATGGTGAAGCGACAACAGGCGACATTTATTTGAGGAAGGACCAAGTTACACTATTGATACCATCATGTCCCCCCCCCCCCCCCCCCCCCACTCTATTTGAGTCTTCCTCCACTTCCTCCGCTTGTCCTTTTGCTGTTGGTAATCCCGTCATTGTTGTCGCAAACACTTTTGTATTTCCAACATAATTGGATGAAGTGGCGCTGTCCAGACAGGATTGGCACAACAATCGTTAGCTGTGACTCTCTTTTTACAGACAACTCCACTTTGTGTCCATGAGAAGAAAAGAGAAGAGATTTGAGAGCTTTGGAGAAATGAAGGCATTCTCCCAAAATGTACGAAGACAGATTTGCAAAACAGAGATTTTCGGTCCAGTCCTGTAGCAAAAAAATGATAATCCCTCTCATGCCTTCTAACCACAGCAAATGTACGTGTGTCATTTCCAATTGTTTAGACTCAGAAGCTCGGATTTTTTAAAAGTTTTTGGTTCCGGTATCCAAAATTTCATGAGTCTCAAAATGTTTTTACAAAAATTGCATCAGAGAACTACTTTTATTTTCAAAAAGCACACTACTGATATCAAATAAGATGCTTGAGACAGCTGAGCTCCAAATTGAAATCATTATGTTGGCTCTGTCTGCCACTGTTATTTTCTCTTCAATTTGTCCTTCAACTATTCATTTACCTTCGCTTACAGATGATCATCCTGCAGTATATATCAAAGCCAGGTCTCTTTCGATTTTGAATATCAAATAGAAAATGACAAAGGCGCACTGCGTTCTTTATAATGTGCTGTCAGTCACCATTTTGAACAATTTTTGTCACTCAAAGATGACTGTGGCATTCAAGTTGAAATCATTTTACAGCCTTTCGCAGTATAGAGACTTAGACGATGCTGTCTGTCCAATAGTTCGGCAGCATTCACATTATAATTTTTATTTTGGGTGGCTAAAACAGTCAATGAAGTCGAAACGACTTTAAAATGCTTCATTGTAGTTTTGCTATTCATGTCAAAAATGTCAAAACAAAGCAAGCAAGTTGTTTGCCCCAAAACAATTTCCTTTCATTTGGGACAATTAGTTGAAAATGTGGGGAAAGCAATTTTCACATCACTTGTATTTCAAACTTTGATTGAAGTTTGTTACCTTGAATTTTTTTTTTCTTTCAAGGCACAACAACTGTGAATCCTCAAATGTCAAAAAGGTCGCAAGTAGTTATATGTTGAGCCCAATCTCTTGCTAAGTACCAATTTTTGATTGAGTTGTTTTCAGATTTACGGGGATTTTCGTATGTGAGCGGAACAACTGGTAGATTCCGAATGGTTTATATCTGATCTAAGATGCTTGAGGTAGTGAAGGTCAATGTTCAATAGCCAACCTCTGTTAATCGGATTTGGTCTCTTCGTGCTTCCATTTCTATGCTCGACTTCCTTCCAGCACGAGCTTTTTACTTGTAGAACTTCTCGTGTAACTTTTCTCTTTGCACTCTTGAATACTCTAAAACAGTCCCCTCTCCAAAATCCCTGACTAATACAATAATCCATACTGTAGCTCCTATTGCTTTTTTTTTTACTTTCCCATCGCTTTCAAATCCATACAGCCATCCGGCCTTGGGTTGCGACGGCAACCTTTTCCTAGTAATCTATCAAATTGACTGGGTCTTATGGAAACACAAACTCCTCCAATCTATTGTGTAAATATAATTATTTGCGTCTGATCTTTTCGTTGCGGGTGTCAGTGGCCTCCGTTGCCTGTGGAGCTCATTAATTGGGATCTATTTGAGCCCGAAAGAGGAAGCCAGTTAAGGAATGTTTCGACTTGAGGGTTTGCTGAATGGCATTTTAAATGTCAGCACACAAGCCCATGAAAGGCTCTTCATCTGTAGTAATTAGATGAATATTTAAGTAGCGCATTATCTGGTCCTGGCAGACAAAAACAGCCTAAATAGACAGGCTCTCTGCATTTATCATGGACACTGTGAATCATTAGCGCTATTGTTTGTTTGTCCCGCCGCCATCCTTACTCAAAAGGTGACACGCCTCTTGTTGTCACTTACTCGCTTTTGAGAAACAATGCGGTCATTTAGCTTCCCATAGTCAACAACACCTCGACTTTTTAAATATCATCACCTGACACTCCTTTTCAACAACTTCTCCACGAGATTGATATTGCGTGTATTGGCGTTCCTCGAATATTTTCCATTCCTCTGTTAGAGACAGTGATGTCGTCGCTCAGGCTAAAATGGGAGATATTGACTGTTGCGGCTATAATGGGTTTGAATATATATTCATTTTATTTAATTTTATTTAATTTAATTTTATTTTATTTGCCTCTCCGAAGAGGCAGTGGCTTGATGGTGTCTCCGAATATTATCCGTGACCTTTTAGGTGCATGAGGTTTCCAATGTTGTTGTTTTTGTCCTCTAATTGTCCAACTAATTAATTTTGATTTTTGATTGAGTCTAATTGATATTGTGCTTGTTTTTCCCACTGTGCACTGCCTTTGCCATTACAAACTACTCCTTTCTAATTTGTTGTAAGTCAATCGGGAGATAAAAGGACTTTAATAAATATGACCTTTGTTTGTGTGAGTGTGTACGTGTGTGTGCGTGCTTGCGCATGCGTGTGTTTGTGTTAATTGTGAAAAACAATTGCTGTTGGTGATGATTTTGAAGTAACGTTATCAATATTTTTGTTAAACTTTGCCTAAATCACTATAATTAACACAACCAATCAATGCGAAACGCTCTCAGACACCACAAATTGAAGAAAACACATTTCAGAGAAAAGACATTTTGCACCTCATAAAAATCAGAATGCCATGCTTCATAATAATAATAACAATGACACATTGCCTTAATCAAAGAAAGGCAAGTGGATTTCTATCTGTATTATTTCAAAGGGAGAATCTTTCTGAACTCCTGTTTTCATCCAAATGTCATGGTAAGCATATTGATGCTGTCTGGAGGACTTTTGTAGCATGAAGGGAGCTTAGCAGTAATAAGAGGGATTTTCACAATGTGCTTAGGATTCTACATTGCTAGGGCCCTCATTCATCATTACTGTTTCAAATTTAAGGGGGCGCCATACAAGCTGGAACCACTGATGTGTTGTCAGGCGGCAACTCGGCAAATGAGAGCCGGCGACGTCGACCGGGGAATAAACACTGTGTGAATAAGTAATCACTCGATAAGATCAGCTTCAATGAGATGAGTGCTTAACCCAGCCCGCCTGAGTTTCGCTCTACCCCGAGGCCACGTGGCTTCACGCGCCGACAAATAAATTAATAAGTACAAACTGTGAGCAAGGGGTCAGCGTCTGAGAATGTTTTGCATACCCCATGATGAGACGCTGGCACCGCTCGGCCCGGGTAGGCGGCGGCGAGCGCTGTTGTATATTCGCTCGTGTTTGTGACAACATGCCCGCTCGGTCGGACGCAGCAGGATGACAGACACTCGCTTTGGTTCTTAATTAATTCCGCAAGTGATCCAAGTCACACTGATGGGAGGACAGTCTTAGAAAGTCATGTTTTGCTGAATGATTACTAATGCATGCGTATTAGGCAGGCAGGCAGGCAGGCTTTTTTCCCCCGTTCAAATTCACAAACCTCTCAACATCAGCTCGCTCAACACCCTCATCTGGCTCGGTCTCAATGTCTCATTATTATTGTGGTGCAGCAAACAAATACAAAAATGCAATCCCTGTCTAATAATGACATTTTTCTATTATATATGAATAGCCTATTGTTGATTTTGTGTAGTGGTAAGGTTAACTAATGGTAGCAGGTTGAATGTGCCCCATCTGCCAGACCACCTCAATAAGATGAGACCAGCACCACCACTGAGCACCGCTGCTGGAATTGGCATTAATTGCTTGAGAGGGGAAAGTAATTATCACAGGTAATTATTACTCTGAGTAGAGTAAGAAACTAGACAAGACTTTCCGGTCGCCTCCCCTGCTGAGGGAAGTTGCCAGATTTCTGCCTTTTAACGCACTTTAATTAGAAGGGAAGAGCCATCGCTTTGAGCTCTCCCCCCTTAAGGGTCTATCACATGCATGCTTACATGTATCCTGCTGAACACACTCAACAGACATTTCATTAGGTACACTTACAAATCAACTTCCTATATTTATGTGTGTGTGTGTGTACGGGGATGTCAGTTAAAAGGTTTTTAATTGCAAGGCGGCGTCCTTCACTATTAAGCAAATGCCACTTGTAGACTGAACTTGCGTGCTTTGGAAGGGGATCAAGGTTGTGTAATGACTTCTCTGGAGACGTGCCCACACTACCTGCTGTGCAGAAAACATGCCAGTCAAGCGCCAGGTGGTCAGCAGCCTGCCTGCGTGGACTTGACTTCTGCAGACGTAACATACACACATAGACACACTGACATACACACACACACACACACACACATATCAAAATGTTATTTCCAGCAAAGGTCCCAGACATGACAAAATGGAGTACAATTATGGTGGGATGATGTGTCTTTCAGATGTCCTTATTTATTATTGAAGTCATAATTAGTTTAGAAGAGCCACATTTAATAATTGAAGTTTTTTTTTTTTTTTTCCCTCTCACCCAATTGGTCACTTCTCCTTACCCAATCAGCTAAGAAAAATAACCCCACAGTCAAAATGATCAATCCTGTATATTGTGATATTTGAGTATAAAAGATTCATCATCTGACTCATAGCCCATAGATTATGATATATTTACAGTTATGTAAACATAGAACCAGAAATGGAACGGTGATCGATCAGTCCAATAGGCTTCAAATGCAGTTGTATGTAGTGACTCACCTTCAAGGCGTGAGCAATAATCTTCATTCTGGGGAAATGGTTCTTGCCAGAAGCCAGCATCCCGCTATTAATATGATGACTTTTAATGTGCTAATGTGCCGTATAAGTACACTTTACCATGTAAAAATCAATGTCATCAATAAGATCCAATACACATGACTGAGAGGGGAGGGGGGGGAGAAATTTAAGAGGATTGCACTTTTTCAGTTGTTGAGAAATGGGTGCGTTGCGGGAGAAAATGGATGATAAAAGCGGCGGCAGCTGCAGGAGGCCTTGCACAAATATGAGGAGTCGTGCTGGGTAATATTCTGCTGATAGAAGCAAACTGTCGTCTTTGCATCCCGGGGAGACGAGCCTGCTTCCGGCCATCCTCGAGTACGAGGAAAAGCCTTGCATTTACTATGTGCGCATTCACCACATGTATGCACTTTAATTAACTGAGGAATACAAACAGGATGGTCGCTCTATTTCAAATTTTATGAGGAGTCCTTAATGATATATGTAAGTGGATGAGGATAAAATGATTGTGAGTGTTTTAATTACATTTTTCCGTAGCAGGCATCTTGACAGTCAAGCGGTAATTAAGTGGACACATACAGTTAATTCTCAAAACTAATTACAACCAAAACATGTAGAGAAGTGGCGCATAAGCAAGAGGAGACGTCGGTGATTTTCAGTTAGAATCCGGATGGAGGTGCAGATCAATTATCATGATTAATTCATGATTTAATTTATTGATACAACATACTGTATCTATATTGCGGGATTTTTTTCTTTCAATGGCTTTTGACACTATCCTTGCTATCATGCCATCACACGTGGGAAAGGAGAGCCACAGTCGTCACTGCCATTAGCATCAAACACAATGAGCACACTCACACAGGAACTGCTATTGGCCACAGCTCACGTCCAGACACTCACGTGTAAACTCATAAGCATTGAACCTTTTCTTTTTTTTTTTTCGATTTGAATAAGTTATTCATGCAATTCATATAATCACACTTGTATATTTGTTCCCATGCCGTCTTGCAAATAAGTGAGCTTCTAATGAAGCAATTCCCAACATTTTCTACTGGCCTGCTTCAAAGCTGCTTTTTCAGTGCTATTTTAAAAAATGCAATCAGCCATTGTTGGATTATAAAGGCGGCAAAGCCTTGAAATGTATATTAATGCACTTCATATGGGTTTTTGATTCCTCCCATTAAGCGGCCAATTTATCTGCTGTACTGTACAAGCAGGCTGCTTTCAAAAGGCTCTTCAGGCAGAAATTAGAAGCTGTGTGTTAATATGCATCTCGTTCACTTCTGCATAAGTCCTTTGCTGGCTGCCGCATCGAATTCCGCCTGCTTGGGATTCACCTAACAACCCCTCTTTGTTTTTACTGTATGCTGTGGATATCAAAATAAAAGAATTTTCTGATGCACCTTCCCCCATCACAGCTGTTTGGGGTAAAAGTCATGATTTATTCATTTAACAGAACCTTTTCAAAATTTGGAAGCCAAACAACCCCTTCAACATGTCACCAGAGCAAGCGCGCCGCCTTTTCACCCATCTGAAATTCTTCACTATTTCTCTCGCTTTCCTCCTTTGTGACTTATAGAATCAACATTACGTGTCCTGCCTTTAAATCGCCCAGTTTTTACTCGGTTGGATTCACATGCGTGCATCTACCACATCATTTTCTTGATTTAAAGAATTTAGACTCATTGAGCACCTGAAGGACTCACTCCACAAGTGACAGGGGGTGCAGACTTTTTATAACCACCGTAGCTCAGCATCTTTTTTAACAGACTAATATCACTTCCCGAGTCTTTGTGCATGTTTACATGCGAATCACAATGCATATTCATGTCAATATCATTTCTTATGAGATCAAGCCGATACAGTTCGAGGTATTGGAATTAATTTATAGGCAGAAACATATGGAGATAAGGCATTGTTTTGCACGCCTGAGGTTGAGCTGTTCTGGCTAATTAAACCAATTTAAAAATAGCACGCGACCCCTTTTTTTCCCCGCAGACACTCTGGAGCCCACAAACAAACAGATTGGCGACTAAAAATAAAGCGGGCTATTCTTTGGGCTAGTTGGCGTGACGGCCTTTGACTCGGCGTGCACTTCCTTTCATCCGTTAGCCGTTCTGGTGACTTATCAAGGATATTGCGATCTGCCACGGCGCAGACTTTTATTTTGACGTGCCCATTAAAGCCTTTAAGTGTGTCATGAGTGATAATTGGCGCCGTCTTTGTGTATAGGTCTCAAGCAGATGTTCATAATTTGCTCCCAGCCTGCCGCCACCCTTGCCGCTCAGTCCTGAATGCATTATTGGCAGATTAGCCTAATAAAGGGGAAGAATTTAAATATACCTGCATTCATCAATTTGAAGTAATCCGAAGCGTGATTTGCATGCAGATTCACATTCTTATGTTATACTAAATCCGAGAAGCTAGCCTACACTTTTTAGGTGAATATAAAATGAGAGTAAACTGATTTTGTGTCACTCTCACACTGAATATTTCATGAAGAACAGCATATTCTCCATTCATATTTTTGCATTAGGTCTTGTTTTTTTCATCATTGTATTTGCATGAATTGACAATAAAGCCAACATTGTGGCACTAAGCCGCTACTTAGTACAGTCTGTACCATCCAGTCTGCTCTCAATATACATGCGGAACACAATCCCCTCCTTATTGACATTCTTTCAAACTAGCAAAGCAGAGTCCGATGAGCGTCGGGCTTACAATTCCCCTCCTTTATGATGAGATTTCCATATTATCATTAATAAGAATAAAAGAACGCTCAGGTATGATGAGGCGGCATGAACCGAGACAAGGGCATTTTTTTTTTCTTTTCTGAGTGTGCTTGGATGCAAATAGATGAGTGGAGGAGGTGTTGCATTTCCAAGTAAGTGTACTTTTATTACCAGTAATTTCACATTTCAGTGCCAGAAGGTAAGCAGCAGTAGTGCTGTTTTTGTCCTCCCATGAATTTAATTTCGCTTTTTGGCAACAGACATGAAGCCCAGAATACAATATGCATGCAAATTGGAACATTACGTTTGCAGTTGAAAAGCAATTGAGATCTTTGAAATGTTGTTTGAATGAAATGTACATTTAACACACAGTTGACATTTTAATGAGAAAAGTCCAACAAAGGAGCCGCGCTAGCAAGCATTTATATCTGAAATGATCACACAAATGAATTTCTTGTTCACTCCGGGACGCAATTGTGTGTTTTTGTTGTCAGAATTCGCAAGGTTGACTGGAGTCCATTACGTTCCAGTGGTCCCAGTCCATTTGGGAAAATTAGGCGAAACATGAAAATGATTGCTGTTTTTCCTTGTAGAAATTTTGAGTAAACCTCTCCTGTGCTCCCCTATCAATTTACAGCAAGGCAGCTTAGCTCGAGTTATTTCAAGCATGACCAGCAAAGTAGCTCACAATGGAGTCAATCCTGCACAAAAAGACAGCCGGGAATTGCTACGCACACACCAAGCACATTCACTTTTGCTAAAAGTTGGCTTGCCTTGTAAATTCACACGAGGAACAAATAAGGAAATCATTGGAAGGCATCCCAAATGATTACACCGTAACTATCACTGATGAAGTAGTTAAAGTCGGAACCTAAACAGACTTTATCTTGACAAAGGGCTATTACAAACAAGTGACGCTACATTCATCTCACTGATTGCTCCCTGTCTATTGTTGTGCATCATTTTTAAAGCTTTCATATTTACGGGAGTGTTTTATTCGACCACCTCTGATTGAAAATGAACAAAGTAGTTGAGCTTGGTGGTCAATAAAGGGCGACAGCGAATTAAGCGGTTCCTCTTGGTTAACTTTTGAAAGAGTTCAGTGATTATAGAATCTCAATCTTATTACTGTTTGGAAGGTTTGTTATTGACAAGTTAATTGCTGTCTGACAATGGATTTAAATGAATTCCAGCTATTTCCATGATAAAAGCCATGTGTGCATGCACAATTCAGCTTTCCAAAAAACACACACTTCTCGAGTTCAAAGTGAATTTTCTGCTCAACTTAACCTGTGGAGCCCTCGAGGCTGTTTTTGCAATGAGTGTTTATGATGGATGACATGTGGCTAGCACGTCTGGCGCACAGTCAGCATGTTCTCCACGTGCACATTTCAGCATTTGGAATAATGCACTGCTGTAATCCTTGAAGACTTGTAACATGCCAATTTGTCCCACTTGAGTTGATAAAACATGTGTCACAATGCTCTGTTTTTATATTTCTCTTCCAGCAGGCACAAGGATGCTCTGGCTCTGACCACGACGCGGACGAGCGATGAGCTTTGGCGGAGAATGGATGAGCAAGACAAAAAGCAGGTGAGGATGGCGAAAAGACGAGTGATGAATGAGGGAAGTGGGGTGGGGGGGGGTTGATTAAAGAGGTGAGTCGTGGGACGGGTGCGAAAATGGGCTGGAAAGGGTGAAAATAGGCGAGGGCAGATGAATAGCTGTCAGCGGGGTGCAATGGGTGGTTATTGATAAATCATAAATAATAATGAAAGCCTGCTGATGGGGACAATATGGATAACATAGTGGATGGGAAATCATGAGAGCAAAGATCAAACGTTCCTCCAAAGCAAGGACAACACTGATATATGAATACACGTTTTATTATTAGAACATTTTCATCATCATTTGTCTCACTTTCCCCTCATTTCTTTCAAGACGATTCTTTCAGTCACTTTCTATCAGTCCAAAAGAATATTGCGGCGCAGTGTATTATGACCGCCATTATCTGTATGACTCTAACGGCCTCCACACTGATAACAGTAATCAATTACATCTCCCAGGGTCATTAAGTACTGGAGCAGACTTTCTTTGTACCGTAATAATACCTTGTGCATTTTTTTTTTGTTTCAAGCACCTTATTATTCTCTTCAGCTCTCATTTTTGGATTTATCCAGATTGATGAAGCCATTTATTTTTTAAATCCGCTCCCGTATGCTCCATCGTATTTGACGATGTTATGTACTAACTATTCCCAATGAGGAGAAGTTTGTTGTTGTGTTAATAATAACAATTTCCACCCAATTGTACGTTTTTTTGAGTTCACAGTTGCCGTACTGCCTTTTATTTATTTATTCTCTGACAGACCGAAATGGACGTTTTTATTTGTTGCATTACAGCAGTTCGAATAAGGACAGCTTTTATCAAGTTAAATACTCAATTACCGTCTGCTGCCGTTGTAATGAAATGATTTTCAAAACCAATATTGTGTCGGGAAATGAGCTGCTGGTTTTATCTGGTCTTTTTACATTACACAGAGTTGAAAGGGTAAGTCACCTCTAATTGCAAGATGACACATGGCGACCTCTTATGACATTTCCTTTATGCTGAGTCATAAACGTCTGACCCTTGATAAACCTTGAGAGGAATTTAGGATGTTGAAAAGTTTCAGACTATCAGACTTGAAAGACACCTTAACTAATTCAATGCCAATGACGACTACAGACGTGCATTTGTACCTGGGCTAGCAAGTTAAAAGGCATACACCAACAACGTGAATCCCAAGACTTCAAGATATGTGATTCGTTTTTATAGTTAACGATGAGGAAGGCTTAATTTGTTCTGAATGGTTTTCATTCATACCATCTGCCGCCGAGCAACGCTACAAGAAAGGTCATTTTCTTTCTTTTGCCGAGTCAAGGCAGCAGCTGGTCCTCACTGGACAAAGTGCAGGTATTTTCCTTGCTTCTGTGCACAAATGTGAGCTTTGATCGCTCAAAGAGGGCCTGTAAAGTTACTCAGCCTGATGAGCGGAACGTTTGCGAGCACCCCGAAATACTTCAAGCCTAGCGCGGTCATCTGGACAGCTGTCATAAAGCAAAGGTTCATTACATATTGGGGACTTGGAAATGCATAGTGACACCTGAGTCTTTAAGAAATATTAAAAGTGATTTGATGAGGCATCAAAGTTAAAGGGTCCCGTGAGAAATGGATGTGGAAGGATGGCGCATTAGGAATTCTGCACTGATGTGAAGGCATAAAATGTCTTGATATGCTTTTTACGGCCTTGTGTATGTTTTACGGATCACGGCTGAAAATAAATCTGCCGTTTGCACCGTTATTGTTTTTCGGTTTGTCACATTTTCAAAATAATATAAATAATATAAAAAGGAATACATAAAATATGAGAAAATAATTATGAGAAATTAAAAACTGTATAATATTACAGTGGCCTTTTCATGAGCTACTTTGCAGGTATGGAAACCTCTGCCTTGTTTCTTGATAAACGCTTAGCACTACTACACTCCTGCATTTTAATGCTCTTGTGACTTGAAGTGCAAATTAATTCCGGAACTTGGTGTGGAAAGTTTTGACAATTACTACTTTGTATTTATAAGCTACTCTGCACATTTCCTTTTTCAAATGAAGCAAATTATGTTACTGGCAGTGAATTTCCAAGAACAATTCCAAAGGCCGAGGCAAGAAGTCGCCATGTTTGAAATTTAGTTAAGGAGCGTTGTAATGGCCCTGTAGTTTCCCAGAAATGTCAAAGCTTTTTCCTCACTGTCATAAACACAGTTCAGGAAAGTGTCCTCATTTCACACACCGCTTTGTGTTTGTCTTTAAACGCGATGCCATTGGCGGGTGGCTGGCTATCTGTCGGAGCAAAGCTAATGCACAAATAATGACCTTCGATCCAGACATTGTTATAATGCCACGTAGCGCAGCCGAGTAGATGCAAAGCAGCTTGAACTGTGAATACTTTGGATGGATTGGACACATAAAAAGGAATGAATGGACACATCGGATAGGATTTGGCTCATTGTCATGTATGTGGACGCTCTTACCGGTTAAAAGGTGACAGTATCAGGGGACAATTTCATATTTCTTCCCATTCAACCATTTCCCTTCCACAAAAGGCTAAAGCAGTAGCACAGCTCCCCTTACCACAATAAGAACTTTTTTGCTCTATATTAAAGCAGGAGGGGGAGTCTGCTAGATTGCATAACATTGAACTATTTTAACAATGATAACTTCCCTATCAATTTGCTCCGCCTTTGTCTCAGTCTGTCTTCTATTTCACACACACCCTGCAAGTGTCACCGCCACTGGGATGTTTTTCTCCCGGCCGGAGGATCACAAGGATGCCGAGCTGTGAACGCTTCAGTCTCCATCCACCTCCTCTGGTGTGCGCACTCGCTGCGCTGGGAATTAACAGCTTCACTGTGGTTCATCAACTGAACCAAACACGTCGGCGGAAGAGTGTGGGGGCAGCCACCGAGACGGCACAAAATAAACGATAAACCAGGGAGCGCGTGTCGAATTCCAGTCGTGTGTATCACGAGGATGTAAAAGATAATGGTAGAAAGCAACCAGAGGGCAATAGGCATGGAGAGAACAGAAAATAACAATTAGTGGCTGCTGAGTCAGATTGCCCATGGTGCCCAAATCTTCATTTTGGGGACCCAACCAAACTACTCTCGCATTCAACTTGAGAGCAATGGTTTGTTATTTTCAGCCTGCTTACTGTTCATGGGCCAGGCCATGCAATCACTCCTGCCCTGTAAGGTCCAGCCAGCCCAATCTGCGGGATTTCGTCTTTGTTCTAAAACTTTGTTTCAGAAAAATCAGAAGAATTTAAGATTAAAAGTAGAAAATTGAGACTAAAAGACTTTCTGATCAAAGTTTCTTTCCTTTGTCGTTTCAGTTTTGTTTCCCCTTTGTAACTGACTGCTAGGTGTTAGCAAGTCTTTAAAAAAAAAAGTTAAAACAAAGTGCTGACAATGTGTGCCAGGAAGCAGCCAAGGTAGCTCCCCTGAGTTATTTGATCATAGCGTTCTAGCAAGGAGCAAAGTGCATTGTTCGTTCAGATCAGGCATCTCTGCCAGCCTCGTAATTTACTCCCTATATCATCACCTCTCTTTGCCCTTTTTTACAGCAGCCTTAACCTCCTATGCAGTCCCAGACTTCACACCTTGACTTCAGACCTTTGTTGAAGGTCTCCTGTTTGTCACTTGACACGCAAACAACCTCAAACATATTATTTATTCACTTGACATTGTGTGAGTGTGTGTTTGTATCAATTTGTGTTACTGTTGGATAGAATCAAATATCACATTTGTTTATTTATTTGTATTATGCGAGGCTAAAATCTATTGGGTTCGATTACAAATGACCAATAAGAAATTTTCAGACTATAAATTAATGCTCAAATGATATCATAATCACAGCATCATATGACGTCACTGGCATTGGCTGCAGCTGGTGATTGAACGTAAATAGACAACGGCAGCTGTTTGTTTGTCTGTTTTGTCGGCGGGTTAGCAAGCGTTCTCCATCATGATCAATAGAAGGAAATGGTTGAAACCTCCTGTCCCATTCAGTCTTCTCTCTCCCTTTGCTTGACATTAACGCCAGCTCTCATCACTCCATGTGCTCCTCGCCAAGGGAACCCCTGCTGGCTCCATGCTAGAGGCAAGGCAGTAACTTCTTGGAGCTGTAGATGAAGCACCGTAAACAAGATTGAGGAAAAAAAAAAATCCAATAACATTGATGTTCCTTAGCAAAACGTCTTGAAAGAAAGAGATAAAAGGAATGAGTTGGAGTTGCTGACGACTCTACATCGCCTAGAAGTGAATCATCCAGAATTCTTTACTTTGGTCATGATAATGGGAGTAATAATAGTAATCATACTAATGACATAATTGCACCACTGGAACTGTAATTACCAATTAAGCTATAGTTCATACAATAACGAGAAACTACTCTGTTGCTTAAAACAGCAGCACTTTCTGAATCCCAAATTTTTTGGGAGTTGAGCCAGTTCTGTGCAGGAAATTAAATATGTTAAATCGATGTGGGAATGTGCCGTATTTGGCCCTTGAAATATGCATGAAACCCCCCCCCCCCCCCCCCAGGTGCCAGGCAGCCTGATAATTAATTTTTGGGTATTTTCACATTTTTCCAGGAATTATTTTCTGCATTTCCACCCGTTTCCCAATGAATCTGTATCATAAATTTTTTGGAAGAATTTTGTAGTTTTGTAAAAGCAACCCACTAATATCCCTGCCCGCCCTCCAAGAAAAAAAATCCTAGCTCCGCCAGTGGCTGCAGGAATAAATTTAAGCCCTACCGAACGGTTGCGCTTTTTAAAATCTTAAGCACATATTTGAACGGGAGGCAGCGATTGTGTGATCTGGTTGGAAAGTCTGAATATTTAGCTGAAATGTGATGCAGAGTGGTTAAGATAGTACGCAAAAAAAAACAAAACAACAGCTTACCTCAAGTAAACAGAGAATCATTATTCATTCAAGGCTGTTTGGCATTATCAGGAGACAAGGACGCACGCACGTTTGAATCCGTAATGAAGGTATTTGAAACAAAGCATGCAAAGTACAAAGACAACCCATCAGTTTGCGTGTGTTGTGTAGAATGAGAGTGCTCCATTTTGTCGTCTCAGTTTATGAATTTCTGAATAGCTACTTTTTGTCACGGTGGCAGAGGGAATTAAGATGGTCTTGTACTACTACTTCATTAATTTAAGACTCAATGTGTCTGAATACTTTTGTTTATCAGAGGATCATTTCCAGTGAGCTTAGCATACAAAATGGCATTTTCCTTTTTTGCCTATTAGAATAGCAACACGTCTCGCCAGCGTGTGAGCAGCAGTGTGAACGGATTCCTTTTTGGCAACAGCTTCAAAGTCCCAACAAGTATCAAATGAATGCTCTCCATTTCTTTGTCGAGTCATACATTTCCTGAAGTGACAATGCATTTTCCCCCCCCACTGCTGCTCAGACATATCTCTTCAATAAATAAAGACCCCTTTACTATTTTGCGAGCTGTTGTTTTTCCTCTCAACGCCCCGTAGCATCATTCGAACGGGATCGTGACAAGCACGTGGCAATTAATCACAGAGTTAATTGACTCTACTATGCATGCATCATTATGCAACAACTGGAGTTTTTGATCCCAAAACAAACACGTTCATTTGCATACGTGTAATGTGGTTTATTGAAGAACGATCAGGCTGTGTTTGGCCGCACGGGTAGATAGTAGACTTTGAGTTTGGGTTCCTTAATTTGATGACGATTTGCTGCCAAATTGGCTCTTTCACTACACTCACTCCTGCAGTCTGTAACATGAACTGAATTCCAAGCTTTACCAAATTTCCGTGTGTGTATTTTTATTTTTTAACGTCAAGCGCTGATAAATTCTCACTTACAGACTTTTATTTTTTCCTTTCCGCCTCTCTAAATGTCAGCGCTGCCAGATCAGTGTGCCGTCGTTCCACCTCTGAACACTCAGACGGAATTGAGGGGAGCCAAGAGGAACCGGAACAATTTGGCCTGATAGCGCACCCTCTGCTCAACATTGCTAAGCGACCACCGTGAACTCAATTTCATGAGCCTTGCCTTACCTAGAGGCTAGAAGTTGGATGTGTGCGTGCACAGTACTGACCCTTCTACTGAATCATTCCAAAATCTGTCCAAGTGCTGCTGTGCTGAGGTTCACTAAGCACTTTAAGTGTGTATGTGTGTGTGTGTGTGTGCATGTAAGCGTGTGCATGGTCATATGGTTCTGCATGAGTGAGAGGTCTCTGGCCCGACTTGGTAGCTCAGCTGTGGGTAGTCACATTCATATTAGGAATAAATTACAAATGATGGCGCTTGTCATTCTGCTGCTGGCGGCTGCATGATTCACGTTCTTGGTGGAGAAGTTGGGTGAAGAAATACCGTATTTACACTGAAAAAGAGCTTATTGGCTGATGTTGTTGAAGATGTACGGGGTGTGTGTTATACGGTGGTATATTTAGTGACGTCTATGAATGAAGGGTTGGGTTCAGCAGCAGGTGGAATTTGTTTTGGAAACTTCAGAGCAATATATTAAAACACAGTGTTAAGATTCTTAGAGGTCAAACGTAAAAACTATAATAAATAATGTTATTTCCATTGTTTTCAATGCAGTGAGATGTGTTGAGGTACAAAGGAGTTTTCACTCAAATTTAATGATTTGTAATTTGCTTAGTAATGTCGTCTTGTGTGTCCAGCGTTTTTTTTTTTGCTTGCACGCCATTAGACCTCATGTGTTTTTCTCATTTTTAGGGCATTTATACGACTTTGTATTCTTAAGTTGTCCTTGGCCATCATAATCCATATTAATTTTGCCTTTCCATTTTTATATTCACACAATTCACTTTATAATGACTTGCCTGTACGAGCTGGATCATGTGTTTTTGCATATCCACAGAGTAAATTGTCTTCTCTCTCGCACTATAGATAAAGCATCAAAAAGTCATTTCTATTCATTTCATTTCATATAAATACCCTAACTGCTCATCATATTGCATTCAAAATGTCCTCTTTCAGCCTTGATTTTTTTTTCTCTCTCTCTCTCTTTCTCCCACCCGCCCTCACATCACAGTGTGCTAGGCAAATTAAAGCACTGCGAGCCCTCTATTTAGCACTTGATCTTAGCTTTACTCCCACTGCTTTGCCGTCACTGGCACCGCTTAACTGAATATGGCAATCTGAGGCGGAAATGTTACTTAAATGGACTGGCTAATAATTTATTCCAGGCTGCCAGGAAACAGTTGGCGCTTTCAGTTCTGGCGACATCCCTGCAGACCAGTGTACGATGTAGTCCAAACACAGACAGACACAGGAAGGCAAAAAAAAACATTTTTTTTAAAAATCTATTGCTATCTAACAGTCCCATCAAGCTGTTCTATGTTTATTATTCTGCACAAACAAACGAGCAGAGGAACAAAAGCTGCTGTAAGCCCCCCCACCACCCACCCAGCTTTGATGTTTAAAAAATGACCACAAACTCAATAAAACTCATTATTTTTGCTCAAAATAACTACACCAATAATTTATATGCCAGTAACTGAAGTGGGTGGTGCCACATGACTCCAACTCAATGTATGTTATTTATCATAAATGTGCAGTTGTTATCGTCTGTGCTATGCCGAATAACTGGCAATGCATAATGTGACATTTCAGCATCAGGAAAACATGCAGAAACTGGACTTGTGACCTTTTACTTTTCAAATGTATGTTTTTAAATTGTTACTTACCATGCACCCACGTATCTATGAAATCACAGTTATGAATAATTTCCCAAATTTAACCCCAACCACGCGTGCAACTATGCTTTCAATCAGCCTAGTTTATTTTATGACGCTTAAATTTAAAAAAATGGTGTTGTAATTACTTGACTGAATCAAGAGCGTCCTCAACTTGTTTCAATTTCCAATTACTGTTATGCAGACTTTGGTTTTAAAAAAAAAAAAAAAGCACATTCAGTTCAAGTTGGCAGCAAAGATGGATTATTATTATTTTTTATTATTTTTGCTGCATTCAGACGAACAGTAACAGATATGGTCGTCATCCAGTCTGCAATTCAGCCCGTTGCCATGTAAACTGGTGTCAGGGCAGACCTGCATGTAGAGTTTAGAAAGTGTCATCTTGGGGAGACGAGGAGAACATTTTAGAAAGTTGCCGCGATTACTTTTGAAGAGTTGTACTTTCTGCTGTCAGAGGCAATTTCCATGCGATTCTCATTCCCATGCACCAAACACCCACTAGCGCCATTGGTAAACGTCCTCTGCATAGACCAAATTTGATTGGATGATTCCTTGTCACTTGGGAGGAGTTGCAATGCATGTAATTGTAAATACAATATGTCTAACAGGTACGGAATGTTCCTAAAATCGTCAGCGGGTGCTACCACAGTTCTTGTAAGTGAAAAACTAAGCACAGTATCTGCCTAATCATCTCAAATTGTTCGGACAGGTTCTGGCTTCTACTTCTGCAATTTCAATACATGTGAGGGTATTTTGGCAAAATGGCAGGTGGTCAATTTTGGCAGCTGGTGAAATCTTTACAAAAGGCCCTGGTTGAATGGATACTTTCATCATAGCTTTGGCCAGTTTTGACTCCACACTAAAATCATTCATGTGGATGTCTTCTTGGCAAAACAAGCAGGGGCTTACTAATTTTGGTAGCTCATCGCAAACCTGCCAAAAAGCACCCCTACCCAAATAGAAACATTGTTATTTGTGGATTATGTGGACAGCCAAAAGGCCAATAAATGACAACAGCTAAATTTACAGAGTCCTGACGGTAAGGTTTATTGTGTATCCGTTACGTTTTCTCGCTAATTAAAACGAGGCATGCAGCAACTGGGATCGCTGGGAGATTCAGATTTATATTCAGACGAGTTTATTGATTCCATGAGACAGGAGCATTGGTTTGAACAGCTTGCGCATGGTAGATGCGAGCATACAGGAAGGTATACGACAAATGTAGATTAAGGGCGAAAAGAAATGCTTTAAATAACAACCCAAAGAGGTTTGCGGAATAAATTAAAAAAATACAGATTCATTAAAATTAAGACGGCCATACATTTTTTTGGTACCACATATCCTGGGATTACAGTAGGATGGAGCCCGTCTCAGGTGAATGATCATCAAAGTGACAGAGAAGCATAATGCTGCATTCAAATTCGATTTTCCCACTAGGACATCACAGTGTCCGACTTCAAAGCCTTCCTTTGGAAAGTACAGCCGATAAATTTGTAGATGTCATCTTGGTGTCATGATGTCAAAATGCATCATGGAGAGGTTTGTTTAAAGAGCAAGCACGATTGAATTAAAAATATTTTTTTATTGGTCGAGTGCACTTGTTGGACTGATTCAATGACACATTTGAATAGAATGGAATGTTGACGTTCCCCATAGCAAGAAGCTATTCCCGACAGTCCATCTTGATCCTTTTTGTCATTGAACCAACTGAGACAGCCATTGAAAGCGCCGCTGTGTTTTGCACGTGTTTGCGTTTGGCAGGCAGTGCGACAGCCCGCTAGGCGGCTGCTCTCTGTGGCACTTCATGCTTGCCAAAATTGGAGGGAAAGGTCATTTATACTACACACGCAATGGGAGGGTGCATACGCGCAGGTGTCTGCATGAGAAGCCCCCTGAGTCATAACTGGAACTCCATTTTGGAATGGTGGTTCTGTGAAGGCTTTTCAGCCAACTGGTGTGTCACATTCTACATTGTTTTTCTTTGCAAAAGAAAACGTACCAAGGTTGTTGCTTATTTTCTTATTCCTGCCTTGGCCCTTAAAAGTGATAGTCAAATGTGTGACCTGGCCGGATCAACTAACACCTGCGCAATAAGCTGCGCTATCCGTGCACTGGCTCTGGTTTGAAAGCAGTCATTTCATGCTTTTCAACAGTTCCATGATTGCATTAGACTCGTTGGCAATGCAGACCATACTTTTTTGATTGGAGCATTTTGCCAAACAGGAAGCAGAAGAGCAACCATGCAAAGAAAAAAAAAGATCATCACACTGGATTCACTCGCCTGCAGAATCTTGGCAACAAATATATATTTGCCCAGATGTCACTTTGCAAACTTCTTAGCTTCACCAGATGTCTTCAATTCAAAGTGTGAAGGAACTGTAATTCCAAAATAGAATGCATGAATACATTCTTCTGTTTTTGTTTCCCTTCGCTAAAGGCAGGCAGCAGCATCACCATAATGAACATTGCACAATTCAATTAAGGTGCTAATCACAGCAAATTCAAAGGAACTGTATACAGGCGATTGCTCACATATGGAGGATAGGAACAAACCCTGGCAAATGTAAACAAAGCTCCATAAACCTTATTAAAATGGGCAATCAAGTCAGAGTTTGTTTTATTTTTACACATCTGTAAAATAGAGAACATACGTACTTTTTTTATTGCAGCTTGGTGTCCCTCAGGAGTCGATTCTAGGTCCAGTGCTTTTTAGGCTTTTCATTAACGACATAGCATCGAACAACTGTTATTCAATAAATTATTCAAGAAATTCATTTACGCTAGTACTTAATGTGAGCAAAAGTAATAGTAGCAATGGTGAAGCTACGTGTTTGGCAGCATGCTTTAAGGCATCATTTTGCGAGTCTGTTCTTTTCAAAGTTGCAAGGGAGAAATGTTGCGTGTAAAAGGTGAAATGATTCATGTTGTGCCTTACCTTGTTCCATCTCAGCCTGGCGGGCTGCTCTCAGCTTGGTAACATGTCAGCCCATATTAGGTGCACCAATGAGCAATGGTTGCAGCCAAGAGCAGGTGGTGGTTTCTTGAACCTTTGGGAGGGGCCCTTTCGTTTGGTGTCTGTGTGTATGGGATGGGAGGCACACAATTGGTCTATTTGCCATCTGGAGCACCGGGACCATCCCAGGTGAGGCGGAAACCTCAATGTGCTGTTTCTATCTTTCCACATATTGGCTTTGATCCTGGAACCAAAACACCTTTTGGAGGCCAATCTTGGGGCTCTTTGCCATGCTCCTAGTGAGGGCACACACCAATTCGGAGGGTGTGAAATGAGCCATTATAAGGTGTGTCGCAGCCCTACCAAATAAAGCCAAGTGACCCAAATACCGAGATCAGTGGGCCAGGCAGATTTCTTTATACAGATTCACTCATAAAAATAGTAATGGGGCTTCTGGTAGAGTTGAGGCAAAGAAGTGTAGGCCTAAACAATTCATTGGTGCTTGTATGAATGGACAAAATTCGCTGGATAGATTCTATGTATTTAAGGACATTGCAGGACATTCATTGAAGAAACGTATGCACTTGCACGTTTCAACTTGTCTTTCTGCAGAAGAAATTGGAGGAATTGCAGCCGAGAAGCTTCCCGACTAAAAATCAAATGGAGAGATTTTTCTATTACTCCAGGAAAAAAAAAAAAAACATTAGCAAGACTACTAGTGTTAAAAAAAAAGAGAAAAACAATGTGCTCACATGAAAAGGCATTCAAAAGCTGTGAAGTGAATTTCAATGCAATGGCTGACTGTAAAATCATCAACCATAAAGAGCCAATTAGAAGAAGAAAGAAAATCAGCCACTTTGCAGATATTCAAATAATAAATAGCAACAGTCTGTACACAACTAAAGAAAGTACAATGAAATCTATTTCTTTAAATATTACATTAGTGATTGTGTAGACCTGACATGAAAGGAAAACAAGAATGACTCTCTCTTTGTCAAGTAGCTGCAATTGTGATTCAAAAGAAGCTGGAACGTTATCAGCATATATACCGTCCAGTCTGCAGGCCACTTCAAAAGAGCCCGACTAATTTGATAAATAATGCATAGGGTTCTGTTCAAGGCCAGCTCCAAATCAAGCTAATGATGCAATTAAAGGGAGAGGCTTCATACAGTATGTATAGCGAGTGGAAATCAACATTGCTAATGTCTAAATATATCTTTTCACTCATAGTACTCTTGTGTCCTCTGCTCGTTCACTTCCTTCCTCTTATGTCTTAAGAGGTTTTTTTTTCCTCTGTACTGCTTCCCAACCCCTGACCTCTACACACCCATACATTACCTTGTCCCCTCCATTCCTCGCCCAACCTCACCTCTCCACCCCCAACAATTGTTCTTGCCGGGAAATCTTCTAAGCCAGTTTGCTTGTCACCCTTAATCCCTTACAGTCCTTGGACCAGAAGCGCTGGGATCAACATAGTAGTAAGCCACAAAGCGTGTGAGTTAGTTAGACTGTTTTGCATTCACTGCTTATAGTACATGTGTGCTGCAAAGGCCTTTCTCCATCATCTTGCTCTGGGTGCCAGCCAAAAGAGGCATACTGTAGGTTCCTGTGCAGGCTTTGTTGCGATAAAATCTTTTGACTTTGTATTCCAGGGTTAGTCTAAGATGAAATGCAAGAGCTGTATCCAAAAAATAGTGGCCTTATAGAATAATAATAGTGTGAGATGTTTCTAATATTTTGCCAATTGCGTGTCAATCAAAACAATATGATACAATAGATCTACACAAATGAAAACTATTTTAAGGCCTGAAGGGAAAATAAATCTCAGGTTCTGTTTTCATTTAACATTTTCCATAATTTTGACTGAGAGCGTGTTTGGCAAAAAAAAAAAAAAAACACTTGCGACCCCAAGGAGGGCAAGCGCTATAAAAAATGGAAAGATGGACTAGGCATGACTTGATTGCCTGTGTTTATTAAAAAATGCACGGGAAGCCCTTGAAAAACTCGAGCGAATATCCTTTTTTATTCAACGGGTCTTAGGCTCCGAGCGCCTCCCCACATCACTTTTCTTCCTCTTGCGGATTGGATAAAGGCTCGCGTCGGTCTCCGCTGTGTGGGCGGAACTTGGTCGACTCGCTCTTGCTCCACACAGGCAGGGAGGGAGCGAGCGGGGCCAGGCAGCAGTGCATCTCCAGTTTACCGGAGGACGCCAGTGTTGTGTCGCTGAAGGCTCCGCAACTGATCCCCACTGCTGTGCTGCAGATCCCGTCAACCAAAAGTAGCACAGTTTTTGGGAGCATTGCAAATCTTGCTCGACTTCACTTTGCAAGCCAAGGGACTCGGTCAAAAGTGTACCTGGAACGGAGCAGGTCCGGTTTGGGGGGGGATCTACGAGGCGGACAAATCAGCGTCGAGCGCGAGGTGCAAGACAACAATAAGACAGGATGAATCTCAACAGTCATGCCATCTTCACCCTCTACACGGTTTATGGGATTCTTCTTAAAGGTCAGCCTTTTTTTATTTATTTTTTATTATTCTTCGAGTTCGGGATGACGTGTCTGTTTGTGCACCTTGCATGCGATCAGGGGCAAGATGATGGGTCAAGCAAGCAAGCGCTTTCCTCTCTGCATGCATAGTGCGTGCGTGCGTGCGTGCGTGCGAGGATGCGCACCTTTGTATTTGGAAAGTGATGAGGGGCCACCCTGGGGGTATTCCTCCTCAGATGTTGTGCCCAGCAATGAGTAAGGTGTTTCTACAACACCTTTTTCCTCTGCATCTCTCAGCCGTGGCAATAAAAACGCGTGCCCAGGAAGAGGCGCAACGGAGGCGGACACACCTCAACGTGATCCGTGCAGCATCCCCCCCCCCCCCCCCCTTTACCTCCGCCTCCATGAGTGTTTGTCGGACATGCAGGTTTGTGATGAGTCACTGTTGCGATGTCGCCGATGCATTTTTGATCAAGAGATTTTTTTTTATTTTGCAGACATGCATTTTGCAGAACAGGTGCATCACCCTAATTTTTCCATATTGTGGTGTGATGTGTGAACTGCATGATGAATAGTTCAAGCTGTAGTGATGTTGGAGGTCTAGGTCACATGGTTAAAAACCCCAGCAGCGGGGTGCATGTTTAAAATGAGAAGCACCATACTGGATGATGAAAAAATATATATATTGTGCTTAATTCTATTTTTGCTGCACTCAAGAAGATGAACTTAGCACACCAAACACATAATTGAACATAACTGATCTGGATTTTCATACCCAGAGCCGGATGTCAGCTGTAGTACCAATACTGATCTGTGTGGGGGCAGCACAGTGCTGCAAGCCATCGAGAATGCTGGCAATTAAAAAGAAGAAGAAAAGGAAAAAATTCGCCAAAATGATTTGAGCTTGTAACTGCACCGCAGTTGCCCGCTCTGTCATTTGTTTTGTGATACAAAACCTCTCGTCATCTGTTAACAGTGCGAGCTTCAGGTCACGTCCTATTTTTCGATGTAATATCGCTGGGACTGTTGCTCGGCTGATTTCAGGTTTTTTTTTGGGACCCTAAATGTTTCACAGCAGAGGGCCATCTATTAATCGACAACTAATCTAAACCACATTTAGTTTTGCATAGCGTTCACCAAAAGGGGGCACGGGGAGAACCTGGGTAAGGTCAATGGGCTGCCATATTTGTCGTCGGTTGCTAAGCGACCCAACTGCAAGTGGCCTGATACCTTTTGCCAAGTGTTGCCTGCAGTTTGGCATTATGTAGAGTATTTGACACCTTTCGAAAAGAAAAGCTCTGGCTTGTGATTGAAGAGCTGTATGAATCAATTTGACTTGTCTTGACTGGATTTGCATTAACTGAGGAGGAAACAATGAGCGGCAGGAAGAAAAATTGAGGCTAAAGCTATTTGGAGACGGCTTGGAGCTGGACTTCCTTAAGTTTCCCCCACCAAATGATCTTGCTTTTTCACTCCAGTACCATCTCTCCCATTAGATGTGGTGTCAGATGATATTTCTATCTGGCTGTACTCTGTCCTCTTATAAAGTTGAAGTGATGGCAGCTTCAAACAGTTTTCTGAAGGTCATAGATAACAAACACAAACATGAGAGTGATGCCAAAATACTGCATATATTTTATTGTTAAGGCCTTGCTCTCTTGCTAAAACAATGACGTGACCTTTTCCCCATCAGATACCTTTTTGTAAAGTGTCATACTAAGACTATTTTTGTTATGACTTAATGACCAATTGTTAAATATTTGAACAGTTGCAGTTTCATTTGCTTTCCTAATTTCATGGCGGGCCTGCTCCTCATGCTGTTGTGGACCATTTATGGCCCACGAGTCATACGTTGCCCACCACCTCTGCAAAGTGTCGTGCGCCTCGAGGTGCTTCTAATATTATTCTTTATTATACTCTATCATTCCCAAAGCACGGCATATTCCTGCAGAGTATGTTGAGTATGTGTGTGCGTGTTTACATCTCCCTGTGAATGTGTGCTGTGTTTGCATAGCTTATGTTGAAGAGGACCTGAGCAATGAGAGCAGAGAGCGCGGCGTCGGCGGCGTCAGTCTCTTTTCATATAATGCCGGCACACACTCGTGCACACACAAATACGACACAGAGTCTCGGCAACCCTGAAGAGGATAATGCTAGGCTGCTTGATTTGAACAGTCATTTCCCAGTGCAAGGCCTATTATTGTATAGGTCGCGCACAGCAGGCAGGTCAGCCTCCTCCTGAATGGAGTCGATACCGCTCAAGTCACATACAAGCACGGCGGCTGGTGTAGCGATATCCACAGATTAAACCTGTGCAGGTGGAAATGGAAATTTGTGTTGTTGTTTATCCTTTTTTTTAAATTTATTGGTTTGAAGATGTCTGGCGCTTTCCGCGTTTTTGTCCAGCATGTGCCCGTAAGCCACAGAAAAGCGCCTGTTATGCAAATGCGCCTCTTACGCAAGAGCCCCGGGCTGAGCGGCTGGGGAAGCAGAGGGCGACGGAGGAAGAGGAGCTGATGTCAGAACAATACGGGAGCTGCGGAGGAGGAATGCGCAGTCTCCTGACGATAAGAGTGCAACTACTGCACTTTGCGTGTTGTTTGGGATTGCCAGTTTATCTCGCTGGCCGGCTCTTTGGAACTCTGATCTGGCGAGCCCCCGCTGAGGCATGTGTTTTTATCCCCTCAGTGAGTGTAAGCTGCTCAAGGCTGACCCTCCATCCCTCTGCGCTTTCGTCCATTCCTCCCTCCCTCCCTGGCTCTCATCCGCCAGTTCCTGGTGTTGAAGCTTTGTAGCGCAGCAGCGTGGGAAAGCTTCTGATAACAAGCGGCCTTGTGTGTGTCTGTCCATGTGTGTGTTTGTGTGTTTGCAGAGCCACTGATTACACGCAGGGAACAACTCTGGTTTTCCCTCACGCGCCACACTCTCCCCTCCCACTTGTGCATCTATTTTCATGGCTGTGCTCTGACAGGTAGAGCACACGAGGTGCTCGGTACCTCCTTGCGCTGATGCCATAAAGCCTCAAAGCTTGGAATCCTCTGCGGAGCGCCGCTTGGACCACTGTGCCTCCTCGCGTACGCACGCATGCACACAGGCAGGCCGGCAGGCCAGCAGGCAGGCAGGCGAACATGCACAGAGCCCCAGTGTGGATTCACTGCTGCACTGCCAAAGGATTTCCCTTGATCAAAGCCAGTCTTTTTGTTAGTCCAGGTGTTAAAAAAGTTGAAACAGAGAGGAGGAAGTGGCTGGAGGGGATTGTGGTAGGATTCAGAAGCTACAAGCTCTTCCTGGCACAGTAGAAGTACACCGGGTGCAGAACTGCTCGGAAAAGCACAGCGCGCAATTTCACACCTGGGGTTGCTTGATTCTCTCTACTCACTTGATGAGTTTATCTTTGCTTGGCTTTCCTTTTTGCCCAGCTGACACCAAAAAGGGCCAGCAGCCTAAATGAGAACATGGAGCTCTTTTTAGAGCCGGTGTCAGCGGGTCTATGGCCTAGATGACTTTTTCCTTGTTGACATGACACCGAGTTGTGCTCATCCCTTTACTTAGGACCAGCAATCACAATTTGGATCGCCACCGAATTGCCAACATTTATTTACGGCGAACCCCAGATTACGATGACAGCTACCGCAATTCTGTGGCCGCCACAGCGAAAGGTTAGAGACAGTAACACGGCAAGGTCAATTGAGAGCAGATTTTTTTTTTTTTTTAATGTGATAGCCAGAACCAAATACTTGGGCAATTGTTCTAAACGGTAGTTTGAAAAAATAGCCTTCATGGAAAACATGTGGAAGCCCTGTTTTCTATTTTGCTACTCACTGAACTCTGCCACTGAGGGCTTTTGCACTTCTTGGCAAGTATTCCCTGGAAATGCAACACTCTGGAGTAATTGATGGTATGATGGCAATGACGCTCTGTCATGGCTTGTTATGATAATCACAGTACAATAGACGCATGCTAGTCATCAAACATCCAATTAGGTTGTCGGGCGTACATTCAAACAGCATGCTGCATTTTTCAGAAAATCATTTTAAGTCTGATGAATTGCATATTACTAAAGCATACTGATGAGACATTGCTTATGCCTCTCTGGCTGCAAATACATGTTGTTCGAGATTGGAATTCACCAGAAAAAAAAACATCATCTTTGTCTGGAAATATATTGTGGCTTAATTCATTTCCAAATTGGCAGTGCAGCTCTGCCTCATATTCTTCAGTTAAAGTGTATGAGAGAAGACGATAATGAGGCGTTGCGTTTTCGGGCCAAAAAAGACTCCCAATAGGCAATGGGGTTTGTTTATTTTATTGTAAACACTTCTGTTCTTCTTATATAAACCAAGCCACTAATTGGATGTGATTCATCTTAACTTTAAAATACAAGTGACTTTTGTTTCCCGTTTATTGGCACATTTTGTAGGTATTCTCACAAAACTAAAAAGAAATCGTACATAAGGTTAAACATGATATTATGCTCCAACTAGGCTATGATATATCGGTGTGCGGCTGCCCGCCTTTGCAAGGCTTGTGACTAACTGAGAATCGTTTCCAAAATAATCAACATGCTATACGGGGGAGCAATTTGGAGTTAGGTTTGAATTTCTTTTCACCTACATGAGTCACAAAATTGTTTTGGAGCGAGATTTTGCCCCTCCCTAATAAAACTTACAAAGATCAACATTCTGTCTTAATGGAATGTGAACATGCGTGGATGTAAACATGCATGTGATGTCTCTATTAGCGTTAAAGTCTCGGGGATTAACATGTGGCTAATCTCACACTCTGCTCTGGGAGGAAAAAAATTAAGGAAGATTGAAAAGGGAAGTCCTAGAACACCCAGGAGGATTTTGTCAATTTTTGGTCGCCCCACCAACGCGAACTCGCAAACATATGAAGTGGGTTAATGTAGCATGCAGTTGAACTTAACATGCTCTCCGGGTTCATGTATCGCGCTCCTTCTTAACAAGCCTTATCCTTGATAATGTTCTTTTCATCCTATGTGCCCTTTCATCTGACGGCTCCTTTTCATACAAATCCCCGCGGGCCACAGTCGAGAGACTTGCTGGTACGTGTCACAGTAATCATTTTCTTGAGCCCAGATAAAGATACGACCACGACGCAGCTCGGCCTCCCCTCCCTTTGCTCTCCCGCCCCGCCGCCAATATTGTTTGGGGACTCTGCGTCCGCTCCTGACAGAAATGAATTCAGCCAAAGCCAAGACAGACCATATTGCTGCGCAGAGACAGCCAGCGCCTTATGCTATGTGCACGCCAGCCACAATACGCACATACTGTCGATGCACCTTGCACACTTTCCGCCCCGCAGCTTGTAGACACAGCGGTGAGAGGAAGGGAAGAAATATCCACTTTTATTTGGAATTACATTTGTTCCCATGTAATGGACTGTAGGGTGCTCCTATTTCGTCCACATCTTTTCTGAAATGCCAAGAGTACACTCGTAGCAAATTCATAGATGTTGAAGTGAGCAGGTTTTTTTTTTTCCCCCCAACGAAAAAGTCCAAGGCCTATAAATACGGGCATAACACACATTCTCCTCTCTCTAGTGCTTCATTGTCTCAAGCGTTGAAGGGAGCATCCATTCAGTGTCTAAACAGGAAATGAAGCCAAATCCACACATAATCCCACGGTTCCCACCACCTCCCACCCTCGCGGCGCCAATATTCATCTTTTCTAATCGTAGCTGTAATTCAACAAAGTAATCCCTCAACTGAGAAGCATCCATGATGCCAATGGTGGCCATCAGGTAGTGGCAATTCGGTCACTCTCCGTGATTTGACTTTAAATGAGCTTTAAAATAGAGCCATGTTAGTAATGCTTGCAATTGTTGGATGTTGGACTGTTGTGTCTCTTGTAATATATTTCAAAATAGGGATTTAGAGTTTAATTGCCCTGCAAGTTCCGAAACATTATTAGAGTGGAGTTATGGCATGATACTAATTGAAAAGTGGGATTCATTGCACTATCTGCACTTGTTTGAGTATGGCAAAAGAAAGAAGCCTGGAAGTAGCAAAAGCTAATTGAAATATAATTCCCCAAAGACACATGTTCATGTTAATTGACTTTCTGTGTGCGCTTGTGTTTCCGTGTCTGTGTGTAGTTGAGTGGGTGTATTTTTTTTTTTTTTCTTGTAGCCTGAAGTAAGTTGCTAGTCGCTTGTCTAATCAACAGCTGGTGTCGCCTGGCTTTCCCTTCCTCCTCTCCACCCATTTTTTAATTCAACCTTCGAAAGCTATTAGGCTCCGTTTTGCGCACGGCGCATTTCGATACACGCGTGAATGTAATAACGTCATGAAATTATACAATCAGATTCAAAACTTTCATTCCGGCGTCTAGTCGTTCGTCCTTCAATGCTTCCTTCACAATGCTCAGACTAGTCGGTGGGAAAATGCCAAACAATGGAGTTTCGGGCTGGGTTGGATTGTCAACTGTTTAGAATTGAAGACTGCAATTAAGGGATTACTTCAGGTTTCTAGCAATCACCACCCACTATTGCTGTTCTACAGATTTCACTTGACATAAGAAGATTTTGATGGGCTAGTTTTGGTGAAACCCAATCCCTGTTTTGTTTGATTGTGATGAATGAATTGTTGGTAAACGGTCTTGATGCAGAATGGAGTGCGCTATTTGGCTAAAGATTAACATGGCATCAGTTTTGCAAAGTTGAGTTTTACAGGGAAGGGATAATAGATTTAGTGAGAAAATTATTAACAGTTTAAAAAAAAAAAATGAACGCTCAGTTCTGGTGAGCAATAGCCTCCATAATGTGCTTTGGGGCCCCCACATTATTGTGTGTGTGGTGTACAGATTTCATCACTTCTGCACCATCTGTCTTTTTTTTTTTTTTTTGCCACATTGCAAATCCATTATAGGATCCTCAACATTATTCCTCCCCATTTGAAGTAGTGCACTCCCCGCCGCTTATTGCTATTGCTGCAGGATCCTGTGGCTTGTTTGCTACTTGGCAGTGGAGTCTCACCCCTGTTTTGTGCAAAATGAATTGTCCATAGTAAAAAGTCAAGCCAAGCCTCAATTTAATTTGCCATATTTTGGAGTATGTTAAAGAAATATGTCTTTGAAGCCTTTTTTTTTTTTTTTTTATATAATCTTCCCGTCATTTAATTGCATATTAGCACGCTGCTTGAGCACAGCAAGACGCGCTTGAATCTCACTGGGGTTCGGCTCACTAGTTTTATAGCTAACTCATCCCCACTTCTAATCAAACTGATTCTCCGACTCAAAACCTCCTGCTGAGGAAACAAATAAGCTATAATGGCTTTAAATGGTCTCCAATTACGACTAATTTCAATGCTTATCTTAAAGATGTTTGCTTTTTCTTTCTTATTGGGCTCCAGTTGAGGAGCACAAGAATTGTCGTCTGGATTATAACCAGACCGACTTGTTTGAAATACAACAGATGCCTTCTTATTAGAGAACAGAATGCTTTCTGTTTCTTCTCAACTCTCATATTTAGAACCAAGAAGAACATTTTGTCCTTTATCTTCATTATTACTGTTTGTCTCGAATCCCATCCTGTTTAGCGGCAGTCTACACTAATTCATTCTCACTCTTTTGTAGACTTAATACCAAACGATAGCATGAAAGATGACTTCAGATTCACATTCATAACATTTGCCCTTGTTATGTTCAAAATAACAACCCTGTTATTTCATAAACGAGCTCATTTGCCAGCATTATCTCCAGACATTGCCAGACAAACAATAAAACGGAGAGCTCCATTTATTTACATGGATTTAACCTTCGCTTTTTAACCTTTGCATTTTCCATTGGTCACAAAATACATCTAATAGTGCTGCTAATGGTGTAGTGATAGGTACTTGGCTGCAAGCAAGAGAGGTACAATTGATTCAGCATCAACTAGATTGCTGTCTGAAGGCCTCTGCATCCGCAAGAAAACTACTGTACATCTTTGTATATCTTTGCAAACCAATAACTCCTCCGAGCATTGTAATCCTCCTTTCTTAATCCCACACTGGTTTTGTAACAAGAGTTCAGAACATAATTCGAAAAAAAATCACGTTTAAATGGCTTTGTTTTAAATGGTTGCTGTGAGGACAGCGCTCTCTAGGCACGCCTGGTGACAGCTACAATATGTACGTGTATCCATGCAGTTGAAATGGACCAGCTAATGCTAATCTGTGCTAATCCCTTGAGAAGCGCCCTTGGAGCAAAATTATCACATCACTCTGTAGTTGGGATGGATCACGGAGACGAAGAGGAAGAGACACGTTGTGAATGTTGACATATTCCAGGCAAATTCAATTGCTGCAGCTTGTTGGTGTAGCTGTTACATTCATTTGTAGAAAAAAAAAAATCTTGTAACAACAAAACCCGGTAATTAGTAGCATACTTTCTTGGACTAAGCGGTGATTTTAAATCCTTGTTGTAAGCATACTAATCCTTATTTAAATTGTGACCATACATTTCTCATTTTGACTCGCTCTAATCTAGACTATTTTCAAGAAGGTAATGTAAGGAGATAACACTCACACTGCTTGATCCCATCACAACCTTTGACCTCCAAAGGCAAAATTCTCCAAATGCGTGGGCCGGCAAATTTCATTTGTATTATCTTTTCAATATTTTCTGCATGTGATTTCTTACAATCCAGAAGCTCCGTGTCTCATTGCACATGGCAGCAAGTAATAAATTAAAGATGTATGACAAAAATTGTAAATGTATTGTCAGCAGGATTCGCATCCGCACATCCATACAAGTTCCACTGTGGAGATGTCTAATGAGGTTTCACACAAAATGCCTCTGGTCCTTACGCCCACTATTGGGTAGTATTTCTTGTAACAACAGTGTTTTTTCAATCCTGCTTTTCTGGATGAGCACCAAAACGTAGATGCATAGAATAGAAGGCAATGTGATGCTTCCGAGAAACTGATGGGCTGTCTTGAGATGTCTCGTAAAGTCCAAGTCGTTTCCTGCGGCTCGTCTGGGATCCTTTCAAGACATCGACCCGGCGGCCGCAGTCGCGCCGGTGCTTCCCTGCGATGAGATGTGATGAGACAGCGACGGCGCTAACGGCAAACATTGCATTTTGGAGTGTCGTCAAGGTGTGGAGGGATGAGAGATTTGGACAGTTGTTGGGGGGGTAACAGGAGGGATCGGTGAAGAGTGGGATGGGGGTTAGAGGAGTTCACATTTTTTCCGTCACCACAGGAAAATATGAATTTGGCATGGAGACAGCTGGCCCCACAGTGTTTTGGGGAAAAAATAGAGCACGGAGGAAATAAAAGGAGCACAAAAAAGAACAGCGACCAGGCGTGAGATATCCACTAAATGAGCCTTGACATTGCATCAACCATACAAACATGCACACACAATCTCTAAAATATGAATAATGCATTCAAGCAGTTGGGATAATTCATTATGCATGGAGATATGATCACAGATAAAGAGCTATGCTGAAAAGGTGACACTTTTTGGCAATTTTCTTTCTTTGAGAAATAAATGGATGGTACGTGTTGGACAACAAACATCAGCATTCCATTTTGTTCAGCTCCCAACATGGAAAGACTTTTTTTTTTAAACATTTTTTATCATGACTTCCTTTTTACTTATTCACAGCATTTTTGTCTCACTCTAGCTTCTGTGACGCGGTCTCTCTGTGTTTCATTTCTGCCTTACCCCTGACACCTCACCCCGGGGCTTTCATCTTGGCGGGGTGCTCTCTCCATCTCTGAGAATTCTCCAATTGGCAGACAAGCGCCCTTGTCAGACACCATTCATTGCACTTGCATAGATCCGAAAAGTGTTTTAACAAGCACCGCCGAGTCTTGTGATGCGGAAGAAAGTGCTTACCGGTGTGAAAGCAGATCTTGTGACTAAATTCAAAAGACACGGAAGTTAGAAGCTCCATTTTGTTGACGCTCAGTAAAGCATAATCATTGATTTGCCGATGAATCGATTGTTATGAACGAGTCAAGTGTGTGGAATTGATTGGTGATTAATCTTATTTACCGAGTCGTCCTTTGATACAAACAACTCATAATTTAACGGTCACAAAAAAAAATCACAAGCAGAACCACTTTGAAATGATCACAAAATACTTCAAAACGGCTCTAAGCTATTCCCGATGAAGAGACCAGTACGCACGTCCTGTTTAATTTCGAGCTAGCTTTGTCTTACAACGAGAATAAAAAGTGAAACAGTGCTGCAATCCCCACAAGCAGCTTGCCTCACTGTTGATGTTTCATTTCACAGTGAGCTATAGCACTTGTTAATCAGTTTGCGAATGTGCACTCGATCTGCTTTTAATCAGTCACGCAGTGCAGATGTCACACATGACATATTTGAAAATACGTGGGATGCATATGCAAATGTCTTCTGTTTACATGTTAGAGTGCGGACTAATAATTGCAACCCCAGGCAGCCTTTCGCATCAAGATTCATCATTGATAAAAACATTTGGCCTATTCTGGCCTCTGAAGGACACCCAGAAGCATTAAGAGAGCGTTTTGAAAAGCATATATGGTGAGGCACAACATGACTGCAGGGCTTCCAATATCATTTTCTCATTGCTCTGTTTTGATCCAAACATATGAATAAAGTGGAGAGGAAAGTAGCTTGATCTTCTCCCGTCAGTTACGGCAGAGAAACTAAGTGGCTTAAAAAAGAGCCGATGTCATGGTGAGTGAGTGTTCGACATCCAATGTACAATGATCTCAGCCCCAAGGATACAGACTCTGAAAATATATAAAGTGGCTGCTTTATAGGCCATGACATATAATTTCCTCTACAGTAAGACACATACTGCGTTTCCATCAGAACGCAGCCGGGCTGTTCTGATGGAAGTCGCCAGCTATATTCTTGTACACCCCGACGGTGGCTTAAGGTTATATCATCCAAATGACTCATCTGTCAGGCAACTTTAATATTCTCCTGACCCTGATTAAAAATATTTAGCCAGTATATAATACAGTGTGTAGTCAAGATCTGGGTGTTTCAGAATTTTTTCATAACTGACAGGGTTAAGTCCTTCATTTTATTTTCTCTCTTGTGGAAATGATTTATTCATCAGAATTTGAAGGATATCTGATGCTGATTGTTTTGCTGTCCAAAGAAGATGAATACGATTGAAATGACTTGATACAACACCGATGTCGAAATAGGATTTGAGAACATTCGGCATTGAACTGAAAATAAGAATGAATGAAAAAAAGACTAGCTGACATTTTTACCATCGCAACTGTATTTAATGTAAAGGGAATGAGGCTGTTGAAGATTGTGACGTTCGAATTAGCTTGCAAATTTCAGTCTGAGTCGATTTAACTCTTAGGAGTTACCATCTTTCTAGTTCAGCATTATGTATAATTCAGTTTGTTTTCAAATAAATGGTGAACCGAATCGTTGAAGTTTTCATCGGGGTAAAAGGTTCGGAAAATAAATCCATCTAAAATGCCTGCTTTTTGGAATCAGTATTGGAATCTTTGGAATTAATGAAGTCCCTCAAAAAGTCAAATATTAAAGCTGTCACTCTCTTCCGATTTCTACTCTCGGTATGAACACGATGCCTTTAATTTAACACCATGGTACTTAGCGTGCCATCGTGTGCTTAATTGTGCTCCATTCCACAGGTCACGTTTGAACATAACGGCTTCATAAACCTTTACAGCAGACAGTGGCGCTGATTTTGGCGGCTGTCGAGCAGCTGCAGGTAGGCTCGCAAATCCTGACTTTGCTTCGCTGCTCTCCGCTCATCATCTAGAGAGGAAACGTGACTTGTTTACGCAGTTCCATCAGTCAGATCGTTCAGAAGGCTAATTGAGGCGAGCGCTCCCATTAGCTGTCTGCCCACACTTTCTAAGAAGCCAGACTGATCAATGTTTAACCTGACTTACTGTAGACACTTGGACGGATGCACTTGAACAAATGTCTGCTTTATTTTAGTTCAACATTCTTTTTCCTTATAACTTTTATGTGACAATGGAAATGGCACAATTAACAATGATGTCATGCTTTCTGTGGTCTGAAACTGTTAATAGGTTTGTAAATGTTGTGCTAAATGAGTAAAATAGTGGACACAAGAGAGTGATGTCATATTTAGCAAGTTTACAAAGCCATCAACTGATTTATATTCAGATAAAGTGAAAGCACCTCCCGATTAAATTGCCCTAAAGTGAGAAAGCGGCCGAACACAAAGATAGATCGGAAACTCGGAGTCAAGCTGCTCTTCCTTCATCGTTTTGTAGCCTAAGAAGAAATCTGGCTGTTTCCCCAGTCTTGGCAAATTGCGTTTTCCCAAATCCTTCTCCCACTAACTCTGTTGTCCTGCCAACAGTGAGTGAAAGCGCACAAGTGCATTATGGGCTGGTCATGCATGAGTAACAAGAGGCCCCACTAAACTGCTGCTGTGTGTTTTTTCCCCCCTGTACTTTTCACCCGTTTAAAAACGTTGTGATTATGCAGTGGTCCAAAGTGACCGTAAGTGGCCCTCCACACTGCAATTATCACACATGTGCACTCAACACTAACATGGTGGCGAACATGTGAAAATGCACACTTCAGCATTCATTAGACACAAGTATCTGGCTTCCGGTACTTGAGAGTCATGAATCCTCCCACTCCCTCCCCTCTCCTCCCTTCCCGCCCGCAGCATCTCACTCTTCTGCATTTCCACAAATAACACTTCCGTTCGTTTTTAAGTGTAAAACACATTTTTGGACATGGGAACATGTGGTGTGTTTTTCCCAGTGCGGACAAGCCAAGACAAACCTGTCGCCGTTGGTGTAAAGCAAAGTGTGACATCATTTTGGTGCCGTAGCAGGCAGCTGTCTGGATGCAGCGTTGCTAGGATTATGGTGATGCAGTTAGTCCAATCTGTGTTGATCTAAAAAAGCGGCAGATGAAAAGCCTTTGGTCCAGCGTGCCTTGGCAAAGCTTCGGAAAGCTGCACCGTATTTGTTTTTTAATGTGTCGTTCTTGCCTTTGTGGCATGAAACAGCATTACCCTTGTCACTAGAAATCTATCGAGGTATACTTTTTATTTCAGAGGCGCCTCGGTTCACCAATGACCTTGTGTAGTTCGCAAACATGATTTTTGACTTTGCACTATTCTTGAGAAGAAATCTTTCTTTCTGTATTTCAATCTAAATGAACCCATAAAATCAAGGTAAACATAACATTGCTCTGGAACAGAGCAGAACCGGGACAGATTATTTTCGTTGCCATTAATTGTTGTAGAAACATTTGCTTTGGTTCAAATTTGTGAACTGAGGTTTCAAGGTACATGCGGTTATGTTCACAAATCTGCCACCACAAGATGCGGAAAAAAACAATCGAAGTATTAAACTGCAGCTTATTGTTGATTTTTTTAAATTTTTCTTAAATATCAACACTGCGCCTTCTAATCAGGAACACCTTACATATGGATGTCAGTGCCGGAGCTAGACTTTTATCAATGGGGGGGCGTGGGGTGGGCCAGGTTTTTTATTTTATTTTTATATTACAAAAGTGTGAAGCTTTCATTTTTGGATTGAGATCATGTGAATGATTCAAACATTGCATTTGTTCGACTTGTTTAAAAGGCTCACAAGCACTCCCATGACCCTGTCTGATCTGGTGTCTCACAGTGTCTCACTCACCCACAGGTCAGATGTAATCAGTACACTTCTCACTATCACACCAGAGCATACCTTTCAATCAAGGTCACGTTCCACTCATTCTGCACGCTGAGGTGTATTACATGTCTCTTCGTCCTCCTTTTTCATCACATATTTTGGTCAAACTCCAAAAGAAAGTGGAACAGCAGAGTTTCTGAGGCTCTAAATGATCCACCCCGTGACATAAATGGAATTATTTTTTTTTTAGAAACCCTAAACTCTTCAATGAGCTTCCACTATGCATGACTCCCAGCACTGTTCTTCGATTTATTCTGAGAGCGCCATTTCGGAGCAATTGTTTGTGAATGCCTTTGCATGCTGGCAGGGCTAAGAGAAAGAACAAATTCCAACCATCAAGTGATCTGTATCTGTCACTGCGACTCATTATTTGACCATTTGCCAACTGTTTCACAACAACTTTACATCCAAGGCAGCACAGCCTTTTGCATTGCTTAAATGAGTGCACGTATATATCATATGCTAGGATCTCTTAATATCCTTTCAATTGAACGTAATTTCAGCCAATTTCCTGGAAGCTGATTGCCATTAATATAGCACTGTAATTCATTTGTTTAACATAATGTCAGTGGGAACATTATCATTTATGCATATTTTCCACATGAAAGCCTTCATCAGCTGCATAGGCAATGCTTTTAAATGGATGGCACAAGTGTCCCAAGTACAAAGAGAATGGATGAATAATACAACCATACAAGCATTTCAAGACGTCTGACCATATGGAACATATGTAAGAGTTGTTTTTCGGTTTCCCTGGTCAGTTTAATGCCAGGCATTTGCCATTATGTTTTCGGCAACTTGCTATTTGTTCGCATTTACTTGCTTAAATCAAATACTTTTTCATTCAGCTTAATTAATTTGAATTAATTATTGCTGCTACAAATTGTGTTGACCTTCAAAATTCCCCTCTAATAGTTTCTATTCGTGGCGTTATAGGAAAGTCCGGTCGAGCCTAGTTTTTCCATTTGATTTAATTCACCCTAAGCCATTATATTGATTTTATTTTGTTTTACTTCGACTTTGTGGTTGGGAAATGGTGGGAGTATTGTGTATGGTAAACCACCCACTTTAGCAGTGCATCCCCACCTTGACTGGTGGTTTTCTGCTCGCTCGCTCGCTCCCTTGCACTCTCTCTCTCTTTGCATTTGTTACCGTGTTGACTGCTTTGTAATATTCACCTGCAGGGTGTGCAGGCCTCAAGATAATGTGTGTTTTAATTGAGTAATAGTCTCATACAATGACTGTAATGATATTAAACAAAAGACTGCTACACAAAACCAACATAGGAGTAATTGGTGTGTGTGTGCCCATGTGTGTGTGTGCCCGTATTCAGTGTCATTAATCAAGTGGAGTTTTATTGTTTTCAGCATCTAGCCCAAGTCTACACATTAACATTTTAATGGCATTACCGTTCTATTAATCTGCTTACCCCCGCTTCCAGCCACTGCTGCAACTTATAAAACTATCATAGAACTTGAAGTACTTTAATATATAAAAAAAAAAAAAAAGAGAGGAGAAAACAAGGCCGTAAAAGGGAGAGCGAGGGAGCAGTAATTAAAAAAACGACTTCACTGAAAGAAAACTCATAAACAAGAAATAAGGGTAAACGAGTGGAAAAGTGCCGTAGCTGCAGTTTGGAATTAGACTAAAAAAATTGATTCTGAGCTTAGAAAGTGTCTGTGTGTGGCAATACAAAGCCATCGTGAATGCCTCCGGCTTCACTTGCTATAATTCTAACTGCTCTCCCTTGAGACTAATCAAGATAACTAAATTAAAGACATCAACATACTGCCGTCTGGATTTAGCATCCGTCCAGATGTTTTTTTTATGTCTGCTTTCCAAAGTTAAAGCGGTAGTCCTCCATCTCTGTGACACTCTGTCGCACTGGCCTTCTCTAAAGCATTTTGCCGATGGACCTCGGTCAACACACCTAATGAATGTGTGAAATTCATTGACATTATGGGCTTACTTGCATCAGAAGGGCAAATTGGCGCTACTTGCATTTTTTTTCCCGCCACTTAATTTTTTCCACCTCACATTTTCAACTGAACTCATATTTAAGCAAGACTTTCCTTTTTAGTGGGTCTCCACAAATGCTTTGTTGTTAAAATACAGTCTTGTTATATAATTAGATGAAGAGGAAACTTGCACTATTCTTATTTTGTGGCCCTGGATCGTGGAAAAAGTCATTACTAATGTATTTTCCGGACTATAAGCCGCTACTTTTTGCTCAAACTTTGAACCCTTAAAGTCCAGTGCAGTTTATCTATGGATTTTTCATGATTTTTATGATATTGTATGATTAGTGCACATTCTCTTATATATGGAAATTAAACATAAAAACACCTGTGTCTTATAGTCCAGTGCATCTTATATCTAAACAAAACAGGATTTTCCCCTAATATTAGCTGATGCGGCTTACAGTCCAGAAATTACCGTAATACAAAAGTGGAGTACTAGAAAAAATGAGTGCAAGGAGCTTGGCCAGCTGTAAGTGAACATTGCGAACTCACCTTTGTCATTGTGGTGACTGACTTGTTATGCAAACACTCAGCACAACCAGTTGCTCCAGTATTTGTGTCAACAGTGCAAGCTTTAGGTTGCATCATATTTAGCAGTTCAGGAAACCTCGAAGTTGACCACACCCGTAAGAATTCTCAAGCAAGTTTACCATTGTCATGCTCGACCATTTTTTCATTGAAAAAGTCTTTTCAAATTGCAAGGACTCTGTTTAGACATGTTTTATTGTCTGTTTTGGCCTTAAAGGTTAGGATATTGTTTTCCGTCCCAATTTTACGATCGTTTTCCTCGACCTCCGACATACGAAGGACGGGGCGCTTAACAGCCTGGTGTGAGGTTGTCAAGGAGCCCGGTCTTGATTAACTACCAGCCATCTCACCATCTATTTTAGCCCTGCGTGGTGGCCGGAGCCGGCGATTAATACAAGTCAAGTTCTCTGATGATTGTTCTACAACAACTGCTTCAAGCGGCAATTCTCTGCACGTGTGACAGAAAAATTATATTTGGGCTTAATAATTTGATGTAACCCACTAATGCCTCAAGTCAATTCAAATACACATCGGGAGGCATGTAAATGTGTGAGGAATACAGAGACGGCAGACAGACTGCCTGGCTTCCTACGACACAGGAGATACAAGCATTATTTGGGATTTGGTAAACAAAGACATATGCTCAGCTTAATCATTCACAGGTTTGCTCAAAGGCTTGAAAAGATTTTCAAAAGACTGAATACGTTTAATAACAGGATGGTTTCTGTGAATGCTGTTTCAAATCCCCTATTGAACAGGATCCCCTTTGATAAAAGACTGCTGCCTAAATGAGCGTGAACAATTTGTCCAAACAAGTGTCTCCTCTTACCTCATTTTCACTCGTTTTCCTTGATGATCATGTTTCGGCGCAGGAGAAATCGAATAGCCAAGGTTGCAAGCGGCCAGTGAAGTATTTGCACTCATCATTTGGGTTTTGTGGGAACGCAAGATGTGCGGTTGCAGTTCATTTGAGAGCCTCTTAAATTTGACATGCAGTAGAATGTTTGCTCACTCTGTGGCTACTTCAATTGGGTTTCACTGAAATGGATACCACAACTTTTGCCATTTTGTTTGTGGGCCACATGATAGTTTAGTTTCGGACACACCCTTCCTTTCCCGAGGGATTCACAAAGGACCTAGCTAACCTAACCTGCTGGAGTGTAAGCAGTCTGTCTATAAATCCTTCTATACACTCCCTTCTTCCTTCGCTCTTCAACCGTGTCTGTGTCATTTGCACAGATGCTCTGACGAGAGAGAGGATTCCTAAAAGTCGCGCATAGGAAGCCGCAAACGGCCTGTCCAAGAAACTGTCTTATTGGCTTATCGTGTGCTGAGAAGACCATTCCCATAATCCTTAAGTAGCCAGAATCCAGAACATCCATCCCTGTCAGCCATTGTTCAGCTGCAGAAAATGGATCATGTGCGTTTGGCTGCGGAGTGGCTGGCACATGCATACGTACAATGCTGCCTACTGGCTCCTGCGTTCATGTATTATTGTTTGTCAAGAGCCCGTGCTATCTGACTGAGTGCACATGTGTATTTATGCATGTGTGGCACCAGAGACGCAACAGTAGCGCTTTGAAATCGTGGCAATGTCTTTATTTCCGTGTCGGCGAAAGAAGCTCAACAAGGTTTTCCGTCACCGTGTTGTAAAATCAACCAAATGATTGCTACTAATCCAACTATCTCCATTTCAAAAGCAGATTGAAATGGCTGTGATGGACAACAAAAAAACAACAAACGCTAATTATCTGCCATTTTGTGGCAGTGTTGGTGAGCAGCGATCATCACTTCGTACACTCGATCAAGTTTCAATCGGGAGTTGGTGCTGTGTATCGGAATGGATGTTTGGGTGAAGTTGTCCTCTGCTCTTGATAGGTGTGTGGGAATTTACAAGGGTTGTTCCTCTCCCAGCCTGAACAGGGTCAGCATGTCACCCATGCTTCAGTGGGTGAGTATGTAAATGAGGCCAGTGGCAGCCTTCAGACATCAGCACCAGTGAGCATTTGCATATTATCAACTATTGCCAGCGGAAAAGTAGGCCATGAAAGTGGAAGACAATAGAAGCAAGAGTGTATAGACGTACTAAATTAAAGAAGAACAAGCTTTGGCGTTTCTTCATCCTGAATTGCTGGGAATAGGAAGTAGAATAAATGTCCTGTATATGGTGTGGCCATGATTGCACGGTTGAAATGAAATGGATTACTTGGTAGCAACCAGCGACTTGTTGATCCTTTGAAAAGACGATGAAATAACTATTTAAATGGCCGTTCATATTCTAGATTGCTTTGTAACATATTATATATCGACTTTAATACTGCTTTTGACCTCTTTCATAATTAACATAGCTTGCTAATGGAATGTTAATGAGTACCTTTGAAGATGAACATAATGTTTTGAGTGGATGATTGATAATAATGGTATTTACTCAACAGAGTACATTTGGATATAGCTTTTTAAACTATAATACTATGATTTTTTGTTTCCAGTCTTTGATAAGATAGAGTGCTTTGAGTCAATATGGTTTTAACTTGCTACACATTGTACCTGATTGTGTTATTGGTTCCTCAGTTTATGACAATACCAACATTATGATGTTTCAAGGTTACGAATGGCATCCTTCCCCGAATGTGATTGGAGTAAATGATGATCATTTCCATCGGCGACATGAGAAAGCTAATGTGCAAAACATTTCACAGACTCAGTGTAGCTAAAAATGTAATATAATCAGAGAATTTTACCGCTAGCATATTTGTGTATGCTTGTGCTTGTAATTTGTCTCTAATCAGCCCCTCACACGCCGAGCTGTGCTCTGGAGATCAGAAAGCCCGCACTTAAGCATCCTCCTTGTGGCTCAGGTGTTGAGATTCCAGCAGGCCCCCCCTCCCGCCTCACTCTACCCCCTCGCCTCTGCCTTTATCTGTGGATTGCACTGTCCCTGTAGCTCATCAATTTCTCTGTTTATGTTGCACCACTGCTGCCTGCTATTGTCTCTGGTGCTGTGCAGAGAGAGTCAGCTGAAAGTGAAAATGATTTCGGATGAACATGCCATATTTTCTCTTTTACTCCATCTGTGCCACTGAGTTGAATTGTGAGCTCAAGCAAAAAGACCAAAAAATGCTTTTCTCAAGTCGACTACCAATGCAGCGTATTTTAAATAACACACATTGCAATCGTGTCTTTTAGTGACTTTTCAGCAAAGGGACAGACACAAGAAAAGGACATACGTACTTTTGTTTTCTTTATGATTGTGCAAGAGGTGCATTCAAGGACCACAAAGGAAACGGAATCCTTTAGTTGCTTTGGACCGAGCAGAAAAATAGCAGCGCCGAGGTTTTCAGCCAAAACAGAGGATGGGTTGAAAAGCAAAAAAAAAAAAGCCGATTCAGAAATGTCAAAATCGCGACCGAGACAGGGTTCAGCGTATAAATGTTTAAGGATCTTGCAAAGGCAAGGTAACGGTAGACGTTCCTTTCCCGTCTTGCCTCTCATGGAAAGGAAATCTGCTTTGTCTACGTGGAATTCTCAAAACAGCGCTGAAAGCTTAACACTGGGAACATTCAAAGGCTGTTTCTCTGGAAATGCAACAAAAGGAATGTGCAATAGGAAGCCATCTTTTCCCTGAACTCACCCACTTCTCACCTCGCTTTCCATTGTCTTCCCATCGTTGCGGCTCCATCCGTCGATTGAACAGGTGCCTAGAGTGAAAGCTTACGCAACATCCTCCGCTTCGCACATGCACACCTACGCAAACCAAAAAATGGGCATTTTTATGTATGCGCATTGTTTTATCGACAAGGATGCAAAAGAATACTAATAGAAAAAAGTTGGCCAACTAACGGATCAGGTTTTGCTACCTATTGAATCACATTTGAGTTGACACTCAAGCCTCTGCCACTCCGTTAGCTTCAATGACTTTAGCAAATAGGATATGCATGGGTACATCTAATCTTGAAGTGTATTGAAGATCTAAGATGAATGATCTGAGGCATTACAATGCACAACCAAGCATCTTCCCACTGGCTCAATGGTGCTTTCAAGACAGCCATTTTAACATTTTAAGAGACTTGGCTCGCTCAAAGATGCCTTTTAGTTATTTTCTTGGTTTTGGCAAACAACCGTTTAAAGAACTTGAGGCTACATATTAAGACAGGGCCTCCCTCCCTCCCTCCCTCTCACTGCTTTTGATTTTCTGAGAAGAGAAAAAAAATCATCTTTAACTTGAAATTCATTATCAGATAGAGAAGGAGGACAGGTAAATGACAGGTAATTGCTTCTGAGTCAACACCAGCATGCTTCCAACGTCGCCACAGTTGAGGGATAGAGAAAAAAAGCAGGTGAGGAAAGCGAGACTGAGTTGAAGTGGGAGGAATGAGACAAAAAGGACTCTTTTCTGTCATGAAAAGGTAATAATTTGTGGTGTTAGTTTCAGTTTCAGCTCCTGGCTCGAGGTCATTGCGGGCCACCAGCCATGCATGTTAATTCATTAACGTTCTCTTCTCTCGTCATACCAATCCCCCTCCCTTTTCCTCTAACTTCTTCAATGTTAATCACAATGTGTCTAGAATTCAGTGCACACTTTTTCTTTCTGTAAAATCCAATAGCAGCCTCCCGCCCACGCTTGCAGTACATATGTGCACAACAAACACGCACAATACTACTCGCCACCCAGCGTCATGAATGATTTAGGAGTATGCACATTGACTATCTGCCACCTGCCATGGGCTCGGCTCAGGCGCACCTAGCGGCTACTGGCCCTGCATTTTAATGGACGCTGGATACGCACTTGCATGTTAACGTGTCAAGACGGTCGGTTGGCGAGAGAGAGTGACAAGGAGCTGACACTATGTACCCTGAAGGCCCAAGATAGGATGCAGAAGAAGCTCCCGTCTTTTAAGTGCTGATAGATAGGGGAGCAATCACAGCTAAGACGCCACACAAAAGGTCGATTTAGGCATTGCATTTATCATGCAGCTTCTTGGAATATAGCTTATGAGTCGTTTTTAAATCAAAATATTTGCCCTAATTTGTTTTTCATTAAATCTACGATTTAGAAAATATAGAGGAGAACAGGAGATGCTTTGCAATTGATGGACGGAATGTTCCAATCAGTGAGTGCTGCTGCTGTTGCCATGTTACTAAATGAAACTAAGTGCATTTCCTCTTTCCTGGCTGAAAATGATCTGTTTTGTGTTGTGTAATCAAACACGCTGGAGCGACCTTTGGTTCAGTTTTCAACAAAATGGCGGTGTTTTTTTCCCCCCAGTGGGAATAGTGACCCACGTGTGCATGAAGTTTCTGCATACTGCAAATGTGCTTGGCTTCTATTTAAAAAAGAAACGGGGGGAAAAAAATGGAGCAAACAGATTGTGCTTTGTCTTGGTTTCCACAGCCTGCCAGTGTGTGTTTGCAAGCTAACGCCTCAGCTTAGACAGCGAAGGAAAGTAATTGAAATTCAGTGTTTGTGTACGGTCACTTTCTCCCCATTAATTTTTGTTTCCAACTCACTTGCTCCTCCAAATAGACTTCATTCTTTTTCAATTCCAAAACACGTGCTTGAGGAATATTAATGTGTGACATGCCAAGGCTTTGAATACATCACGGGTTTGGCGGGAGCGGTTCCTGAATAATAATTAGTGCATTTCTTAATCCAGCAGAAAGTATTTTGAATGGATACTGTAGATGAGTTTGTCTTCAAAGGCAGCTTTTATTCTTATTCTTATTGAACCTGGAAATGGTATTGGCCAAAGCCGACCGACGGACGCTCAAAATTGGACATTCCGCTGAGTGGGTAAAACCCAAAAAAATAAAAGAAGAAAATCTGATGTGAACTTCCCTCCACTGTTCAAAGATCTGCTGTTTGATTCGGTGTTGAATGTGTTTTCTTGGTGATAATGTGCTTGGTGCATAGCTGTATAACAGGATTAACCCAGCTGGGTGGAATATCTTTCCCCACCATCTCCCACCGGCAATGCGGAGAGTGTCAAGCTGAGGAGGCTGTCAGTGGGTGGGCGACATATTCTGCACAACTAGAGGGGGATTTGATAGAGTCTGGCAACTGCTACAAATAGGGCACAGGCTGGCAGCTCCCTATCCTCCATCCACCACCCTCTGCCGTCTGGGCTTGTCACTGCTAAAAGGGGAACAAAGCGCAAGCAGCTCAGGGATTTGATTGTTCTTGTTTGCAGGGGGAATGTGTTGCTGGTGTCTTGCTATCACTTTAACAGGTTGTTCGGCAACATCCCCGACATGGTTTTTGAGCAAAGGTGTGCAGGATGTTAAAGCTGGCTCATCAGAAAATCTGCTCGCTCCACATTTCCTCCAGATAAACACCTCGGGGATATTCCGATTTGCTTAATGTGAGGAAGAAATATGCTGGCTCAGTGACATTTAATCCCACGCCCTTTAAAGCATGAAGGCAATATGCATGCAAAGGTATCAATGTCAAATATCAGCACTGTCATATTTATGACTGATGTACAGAATAGGGGGAATTTCGGACTCCATTTATTTGTATCAAATCAGAATCCGAATGTAGGTAAAAATAGCATATGAATCGGATACATGCTGACCAATCAAATAACAAAAGTGGATGTTAGAATGACGCACCACTAAATATATTTATTTAACTAAAGATGGGCAAATAGTTTTGTTTCAAGGCATCGGTACTCGTGACAGGACTTAGTAAACATTCTTTACATTTTAGGAATATTTTAGTGAATTAAAAAATACATCATATCTTACTAATTGTGTCACACATTCATCAGTCAGCGAATCAGTGCAAGATAAAAAAAAACAAAAACGAATGATTTACAAGTGAAAACAATTAGCATTACCAACGTGACATGAAGCAACTTTTAATTATAACCTCCTCAGCCAGGCCCATCCCAACTCATGTCACAGTTGATACAAGAAGCCGATCAATCACAGTGGCGGTAGTCGGGGGGGAGAGTAATTTCCTGACATAACAACAGAGGCAGCTGCTTGTGCACACATGCAGATGCATCAAGTTTTGTTGATTGTGCCCATTAACATTCATAAACTGAATGGCTAACATCCAGTGAAGCAGTAATTGTAATCCCCATCACCCGCTACTTGCCGTTCCTCTCGTCTCGTCGTTGCTCATCTCTTGCTCGTACACAAATATTCAGGAACCGACACATTTGCACATAAACAATTGCTTTGACAGTAACAAAACAGATGAAGATGGAAGTTTGTATTTTTTCGTGCAACCAACCCCCTCCTTCCAGTTATGGATGGATGGGAGTGCATTATGTCAACAAGATGACATCATTTGAATGTGATTATCGTCAAGGGTTTAACTTTGGTAAACAAATCTGTATTACATATTTACCACGAGAAAAGACTGTGACACTGGTCCAGGTCTTATCCTTATCCGTGCATGTCCTGTATTAACCTCCTAGCCCTCTGCCTCCTATTCATCCCATATAGTGTTAACTATTCACCCTTGGTGGCGCTGCTCTGCTGGTAGTAATCTCTTCCCTCCCTGCCGGTGTCCTACTTCCTCAGGTCCACGTTGTACACAAAGACACCTGTGGCTATTGTCAAATAATAAATTCTCTGATTGTATTCATACTGCAGTGACGTACATGACTCAAACGGACGGTGGGATTAGAGAGCCAGCATGACATCTGTGTTCAAAGCTCAGACAAGCCTTATCTTCCTCTAAGGAAGCACACAAACACAGTAATACTAAACTGCAAACAATTCTGTTTTGCTGAATTACAAAAGCAGCGGTTGTTTATCTACACCTGCATGAGACGACACTCACTTTGTATTTGCTACACCTCCGCAACCCCCCACCCCCTCCCCGCCGCAAATGTGGAGTGCATTGAAAAAGGCCACAGACCTTCTATGATTTGGGCTCTGTCCCTCTGTGCAACTGAAATTGCACTGCCAGTTGGTAAACAGACGGAGCGCAGCCATAGGGGCTGCAAAAGGGCTCACGGGGCCGCTCAGGGGACAGCCGCTATTGGTTCCTTTGAGGTCAGTGATGAAGGCCACATCACAAGGTGCCACATGCCACCCGGGTCATTGCGAACGGGTCGCCACCTTGTCTGGACCCTCAATTTTATTTTCCAACTAGTTCAGAATGATGCTTTTTACTGTGCTTTTCTTAGGGCAAATGAGATAAACATCTTTTCAATTGATCAACTGATAGAGACCATGGAAAGCAACCTAGATAGTCTCAGCTTCGGCCATCCTGTGGGAAATTTGAATGTTTCCCCCCTCAATACGCTTATGCCTTTTCTCTAGGCATTCTGCCTTCCTCCCCCCAAATTATTGCTTTGTGAAGGTGATAGAGCTTTTATGTCCTAGAAAATCAGAGCCAGAGGGTGTCCATCTTTGTTTACAGTAAGCGCTTCCTCTGTCCCCGTTTATCAGCTGCTTTTGTTTCAGGTACCTTACTAGCTCGGTTCCATCCCAGCCCGTGTTTCCGTGTCAGGCGATGATGAAACATTAATACTAAAAGGAGCCACGATCTTGATTGGAACAGATGTGACATGTTTGTCGAATGACCTACTTCTGTCCCTATTATGAATTAAAATTGCATGATGGTGACTGGAGGTCTGGGTGTGTGGGGGGGGGGGTCTAATGTATTGGGGGGCAAAACAAAGCTGACATGGTTGTGTTTTTTTTTTTCTTTGGCACTTTTGAAGTGCAATCATATATCACACAATAATTATTACACAACAACAAATTGCATTAATCCAGACAATATCCATGCAAACAGGTTCGCTGACCGACACACCACCCACTGAGCACCGGCACTAATGGCTCTTTAATTAGTTGAGTGCTATTGCAGGGAAGTATCTGCAGACAGCTGTTCTGAGGCTCTGCTCTCTGTAGGAGGTGAGAAGGGGCTCTAATGGCCTGTGCGTATGGAACTTGGACTCGTGGCTGGAGACACAGCCTGCTGATCCGGCCCCTTTAGCAACTTAGTCGCTGAATTAGTTAGCGTGGGATGACTGCTGAGAGATATTTTTCCACATTTTTGTATCAGACCGTATTGTGCCCACGTCAGCAAATTTATACACAGCTATTTGTAACACTTTTCTCACCCTCTTATGGCAAAAGTTAGTTTGAGTGGGATGCCTTTCTTTTTTTAGTACGTATCAATAGGCAAGAAATCTCCTCAAGAAAATGTTTAAACAAGCCGTTACAGTAGGCCTTGGTATCTTAGAAAATAAGATAAAACATAAAAGATGATAAAACATCCACTTGTGGTCATTGGGGATGCCTTGTGACTTCCCCATCTTACCCCAAAAAGTAAAATTGCCATGCGGTAACTAATTCATAATGGTCATGCTTAGGTTTTAGCTAACCCGCAACCCTACCGAGGATAATTGTTGTGGAAAATGGATGGATGGCACCGTATTAAAGTCCTTCTCCCCACCCTCGCTCGGTTCCGCCTTGCAGCAAGGCCTTCCTTCCTTTCTATCTTCCTCCCTTCGTCTTTCATCACACTCTCTCCATCTCGCATGCCCCGTCCGGCTCGGCGAGGCACAACTGTGCGTCGTGAGAGATCATATCCTTTTGACCTTGCTCCAGGAGTTCTGTTATATTTCATTTCTCATCGATTTTCTATCCTCTGTTTTTTTTTTTTTTTTTTTGCCATCAACTGACTCCCTCTTTTCCATGACCATCCTTCTTCCTTCACAGAGAATCATTTTCATCTTTCATGCCATACAAACACACTAACAGAATTTCTATTAGTCAGGGAAGAAAAGAAAGCAAGGCGACCGGACAAGATTGCATTTTCCATCACAGTGAGCTCTGAGGAAAATGTCCACAAACAAATAGAAAAATACAGGTGTGCCGCCACAGTGAAGATGAGAAAACAGGTGGAAAAGAAAATCAATAAACTCCTACACAGAACTTGTGTGTTTTATGGATGCTCCCTACTTACACAGCAGCCATTTACTTACAGTGCAATAACAGCAACACTTCACTCTCAGGGCATTTCATGCACTTGCGTTCCACCACTTTTTTTTTCTTTTCTAAAAGCTCTCAAAACAACTTCTTGTGACCTTGAAGCCCTCGCTAATGTGTTTTGCCTAACACAGTCTGTCCCATTAGCATTCATGCTGTCGCAGGCCACGAGGTTGCCTGCCGTATGCTCCGATAGTCGGGGTTCAGGGTCGTTGTTAAGCGGGAGGCATCGGCATCATGTTTAGTGTCCAAGGAGATGACCCTGCTTCCTTCTAACATATGGAGCTAAGCCAGCTAGGACTTTTTAGTCACCTTCGATGCTTCTTTAAAGCATTTAGAAAACACGCTGAAATATTTGGAGATTCCAATTTATGAGCCCAAGGAATGTTTTGCTCTACATGACTTAAACAATATTTTAGTTCTCTATAAATAGCAATGAAGCTGTATTGGATTTTTCTAGGCAATGTTTTCTCTGGAGAAATTAATAGGAAAACACATAAATGTCACACTACATCATAAGTGGATTACTTACTTTGCCGTACAGTACGTACCGTTTCGTGTCCTTTCACCACCCCATACTCTCCTTTATAGGGAAAAAAAACTGAAAAATGCACACCACTTGCTTTGGTGTATTCCTCATCTTGCTAAGTCGCATATCTGAAATATCAAATGCATTTGAGCGACTATAGCAGTAATGGAAAATCAGTAGCACAGGAAAATGTTGCCTTTGTGTTCAAAGTTACCCTGACCATCTTTAATCAAGTTCAGTTCTTTTTCAAGCCAAGACTTTAAACATTTCTAGGAAATCTTGTTAAATTCTAATCTAAATAGGCTCTCTGGTAGGATGAACAGTGAAAACAGAGTCCCTATTGATGTGTTTATGTGATTCAACATGGGATTATGCAATATCTCATTCCATCTTGTTATTACAACTAATTAGTCTCTAATTTAGCCATCAAGAATATTTAGCCTGAATGCATCGCTCATCCTAGACTTATGTAATCAGATTGGTTCATGCACTGCCAGCTTTAGTTATGGTTACCGAGATAGCAATCTGAAGTATTTCTATTTCCGGCTTTCCTTTTGGAAAATAATGAAAAGGCTTCTTGCGTAAGTCTTGGCTCACTGTCTTATTACTGTGATGTTTTTATTCTTGCGAGACCGATATGGGACAGCGCAGTGTCAGCCTGTGTCATCTTTTGAATCAGATTTTGACACCTAAAAATACACAGCAGAATAGGAATGCTACGTGCGGTTATTGCTAAGCACAAGTATCCAAAACTCAGTATCGGAAGTGTGACCGTCAATAAAAAAGAAGTACGACCTTTTTCATCCTCTAATCATTTGATACCAAAAGTGGCCAGGCAAATTAATTTCTCACGCATGCACTTTATCACTGCGGTTCTGCTTTGCGGCCTCACCGAACCCGACCGTCCCATCGGGGAATAACCGAACGTGGTGGAAAACTTGACCTTTGTGTATTTTCACGCTTGACTGGGCAACCTGAGTCTACATGTCCCTGTGGAGAAAGACATGAGTGTTGAGTGCTCGCCATGACAATCTATTCCCTGTGTGCTGGTGCTTGGCCTCTCGTGGACAGCCGGCTTTACATCTGACATTTGACCACAACTCACTTAAATTCTGGAAAAGAGGCATGGCTGATCCAATTGAGCCCCAAGTCGGGAATACACGCATGTGACAGGCTGGAAAAAAAATGTGTTAAACGGACTTTTATTTCCTGGAGTATAACAAGTGAAAATAGACGCATCTGTTATTTATTATCTCATTAAAAATCTTTGTCTGCTAATATTTGGATACTACTTTAACCTCAAAGTGTGTTTGTGGAAAAGTTGTCTGTTCACATGTGTTCAGCTCATTATAAGCAGTAACCATTAACAAATGTGGGGTCCGTCAATGCCGCGCGTGGAACAGGAAGTAGCTCATTTAAATGTTTCACACCATTAAGTGCACGGAAGACGCTCTGTTGCTCTCGCTGCATCTTGCACTGCATTATTCTTTAACGCTGACCTCATTGTCTCTTCTCATTTTCTCTTGTAGGTGAGTTGCCGATCCCTTGGCTGTATGCGGCGGAGACTCTCCGTGGGGTTTGTCGGCCCTTTATGGGCTTTATCTTCCTTTTTTCAATTAGTTCATGTCCTGAGAGACACTCGCTGAGATTCTTAAGGGCATCTGCGCTTGACTTCCATAAGCGATGGCTCACGATAGACGCCAGGAGTGACAGTAGATAATCATTATCCATATGCAGCGGAGGATTTGGAGAACAAATCCATGGCTGCCAATATGTTTGCGCTCACTTGTGTAATGGGTCTATTTTGTGTGCAAAAGACTGTGGGAGCATGTGCCAGTTGCAGAGCCGTCCATCTTGGCAGCGCTGCGTGTCGGCGTGCGCGTCGCTCCATTATCTTTGCGTCTGAACAGTTTTGCCGTCCCATGCATCATCCACCCCCGTCTGTCTCCGTGTCAGGCCCGATAACGGGGCCTATTGCCCACTGAGATGACTAATCAATAAAGCGCAACAATGGGAACAACAGCTCGCCGTCCTCACGTACACACACATACGCGCACACACCGATGGCCACGGAAAACGTGGAAATATTGGCTCACTGTCCACAAACATTGCATTGACTGCTGTGGGGGTGAGACAAAGAGAGAGAGAGAGAGGGAGAATCTGTTGTTTTTTTTCAGATATATAGATGGCTCACACTTCCACAGTCCTCCCACCATAACTGCTCTTACAGCATACGTTTCCGTACAATTAAGAATAAAGCATATATATATATACTGGCTTATCTACAGCCAGACCTGTCAGTATTGCAGGGTGATGCAGGGGATGTATCTTTTTATAGAGAATCTCCACTTTCCCGCTCATTGCATCACATTAGTTCCTAGCAGAGAGCACGAGGACGTGTGTGTGCTTACTGACTGACTCAATGCTTGTCATCTTCAATCAGTCTCCCCGTCCACCAAGCCCAGCAAAGGAGAAAATGAGAATAAATGCATAAGAAAGAGATGAAGCGAATGTACCCCCCGCCGCCCGATTGTATCTTTTTTTTTGAAAGCCTACCTCTCGCTGAGGTGTAATTCCCATGGACAGACAGACCAGTAGAAAAGCTTTGTCTGCTGTCCTGATTCCACCCCCGAGGTGCCATTCTGACCCAATAACTCCCTCATTCCTCTCTCCTTTCCCCCCCCCCCTCCTTCCCCGTCCTCTTCGCACTCACTCCCTCACTTGCTCTTTCTCCCTCCGGTGGCCACAATGCTGTAATTGAGTTTTTATTCAAGTCAATTAAAAGTGCAAGCCCAGCTCGAGACAAAACAAGTCTGCGTAGTGGCTTTTTTGCCTGGGGTCTTCTCGTTATTTATTCAGTCCGCTCTTTATATCACTCAGTGGCCAAGAAAGCGCACGGCAGGCGCTTTCATTTCATGTGTGTCATTAAACTGTTTTGACATTGTTTACAATGTAATTTATCTTTCTGTATAATACCCCGCCCCCACCACAACAAAAAAGGAAATCCTATTTAAATGGTAATTCAAACTTCCATTAAGTTGGGGCCTTTGTAAGCGCCATACACAAGTTGCCCGCTTGTGTTTGAACAGCCAAGTTATGATTGCCCCCCCCCCCCCCCCCCCCCCCATCACCCACTCCCCGAAAAAGACAAATATTCTTCAAACTGAAAGATTAGATGGCTTCGTCTTCCGTTGATGATACTTCGCCTTGGCTCGTTAAGAGTGACTGAGTGTCTGGACGGAAAGTTCAGAAGGACCATCCATGATGATAGAATGTCGCGGATATCGCCCTTCTGCTGATGCATAATAACTTTGTAATCAGACGGAAAGTACGCTAAGATTTGAATAGCCTCAGAAGTGCAAATTGACCGCATAGGTCTACTTAGATTTGCAGTATTTCAATGATATGCAATTGGTCGGAGCCCAAAGCGCATACAGAGACGAGGAGGACTAACTTGGGCTGAATGCCAACCAAATTAGATTTTTTTTTACCCATGACATTTTATTTTGTTTTATTTTATGAAATCTCCATTTTTCTTCAAATCTAGCCTTTCACCTTCATATCTTGTCCACCATTCCAATTTTTTCTGCGTGTTCAAGTACAGCTTTGCTCTTCGACTGTGTGCAGCACCCATTCCATACTTTTTCACAGGGACAGTAACGAGGACATGCATAAGCCAGGAAGTGATTGATGTTTCTCGCCTAGGAGGAAGTGCATGTTGGGTCAATACCGTTATCAATAGCAGTTGAGGTGATTGTACTGGAAGCGATTGGCTTAATATATAACAGCCCGAGCACAGCAAGATAGATGTGACCAGAAGGTAGAGTTAAGTAAATAAAATGTCTTTTAATATTATTTCATGATGCAGCTGTTAACAAATAAGGAGGTTGTGTATGGGACATCATATTTCCTCAAATATTAGCCTCCACATTACACGCTTGTTTTTTTGCCAAAGGGAAGAAAAATATTCGTGTGCTCGCAATATTTAGCTCACAAGTAAATACGACAGTATTTTCAAAAGTCCCAGGAGGCTTCCAATTTAAAGTCGATTTTACGGCATAAAATGTTTCACGTTTACTTGTTGAGCCGCTTGACGCAAAGAAATATCGACGCACTAAATCATTTAATAGTAGTAAAAGGAACAATAGTAAGCTTTTGCTGAATTCTCACAAAGAGAAGCACTTTTGTGGCTGTAGGACTAATATTCACTCCCTCTGTTTTCCATCGTGAACAAAAGTTATCAGAGAAAGGGATTATAAATCTTCTGCCCCCAAATTTTAGGCAAGATGGCCCTTCTGGTGTGTCATTAATAAATGGGAGTTCAAGGTTAAACCTATTTTATTATTATTTTTTTTATCTTTCAGCCTTTTTCTCCACTCTGAACAAACACAGTGAACGCATATCAGCAGACATTTTTTTTTTTACTATCTGACATTACGTGCCCTATCAAAACATTCCTTTTTGCTCCGTGTGCAGGCTTTGCGTGTTGTAGGGGAAGCGATAACGCCGTGGAATATAGATTGTGAAATCTGCATCGGGATAACTTCATCCATCTGTCGAACATTTTATCTCCATGGTAGCCGAGTTCTTCCTTGTCTTTCTTGTTCATTTCACCTTCTTTCAGTTTCCATGGTGACTGAATGCAGGTACAACTTGATGATACACTTGAGGTTGCTCGATTAGTACTCACCATAATAAACATATTCAATGGATCTATTATGCCTTGCCCCTTTTCAGGAAAATTTACCATTTATTGCATTTATATTTAAATAAGATCACGGGAGAATGGCTTGCTTGCCTCTGACCATGCCACGGCCACCCCGCATCATCTTCTCTAGTGGTGTGCAGTGTCGGACCAGCCTCGACACCTGCCATGTTGTATTACCGCTAGCACCTTGGCTAATGTAATGTTTAGTTGTGTGCAAACTTGGCCTCACGCTAACATGATGAGACTTTTAATTCAAAACACTCTGATACCACAGGTGACCTATTTTAGCTTTTGACCCTATCCTTGTCGCTTAAAAAATTCATAGTTGCAGATCGAGTGACTTTGTATTTGCCAGAGTGGCTTACATGATGACACTTTGGGAACAAAAATAGGCCCAAATATTTTGTCCTTGTGCTTTAAACCAGATCATGTCGAACATGAACACATCATTGTAGGGCTGTAGCTGAAAAGTATTGCACGATATAAATAAATAATATCAATCTATTGATATAAATTGATTTTTTTTTTTAACCTATTCAAAATTTGTAAAAAAAAAAATTATCTGTATTTTCCTGCAGTGGTAGGAGTAGCACATTTTTTCCCCACTCTGGATCCCCACTTGGCGCTTATCTTCAGCTCTGATTTCTTTTGAGTCTAACTATTGGATTTGGGTCTCTGTTTTATTGTTTTCCAGACAAAAATTGTTGTTTATTGGAACATATATTGTTATTGGACACAGAAGGATGGAGTTGATTGAATCAACAGTGCCTCTGCTGGTTGCCCCCAAATAGTGAGCTCCATTTTTCCTCCATTGCAGACGAGACACAATTTAATAATTATCCGGTCTGCACGATCAAGAGAATTTTCAAAACTTATCAATTATGATGCACTTAAGAATACGTGGTCCAATCTGGCCTTCCCAAACACGACAATCATTGAAAAATATGAACACAGCGCATACTGGAAGCGTGACGACGGGGCATGGACTCAGACCGGATCTCTTTGTCAACTCATCCTAGCAGGACGCCACCATATTGATGACAGGAAGTCATTGCGGAGGCCGTGTATCACTGCAGGAAATGGCGTGGCTGAAACATGTGCCCGACTCTGCTCATCAATTCTTTAGCGAGCTGCTGTCACCTCACTCTTGGTTCTCCTTCTTTGCTTGCCTCTCTGGTGCTCGCTGGTGCTCTTTGGCTTTCTTTGTCTGCATTTGGCTTTCTAGCTCTCTTTGCCTCAGTACACACAGGCGTGTCAGGATGACTCAACCTGTGCCTCTGCTGATGCTAGCTGAGTGACTTTATGTAATCACCATTTTTATTATATATTTTTTTAGCTCCTTCGTAGTGTCAAGTATATATTTGCCATTGTTTTGGGGGGGGGAGTAATTGTGGTCTGAAAAAAGTCGAGCTGGATTTACCGTCATAGTTCTGGTTTAAATTACACTGGGAGTACAACTTTACAGTTTCACAGTCCAAAAATTAGCTCTGAATTTGATCCCAAAGAAACGTATTTGGTTGCCTTAAAGGCTTCAAAAAAAAAGACGGATGGCTCGCGTGACAGCAGCCTATTGGGAAGTTTCAGGAATGAAATTGGAAAGTTTACACTCTGTAATTTGACCTGTACTGGGTTATCTTACCTGCACAACACCGCAAGGTATAATTGCACAGACCTGGCCATTACATACGCTGTAATGCGAGCGCCAAATCACCTCCTGCTGCCGTCTGGATTTAAATGCCAGTGGAAAACGGCCGCCCAGGTGTTAAAGCGTAGGCTTTCGGGTGATTAAAAAAGCAGACTTTACCTGGTTGAAACGAGCCTGCTCTCGAGTGCATTGGTGCTGTAAGTATTTGTTTTTGTCATTTTAGTGTCTTCACTTGAATCCAAGCCACTGCAGAGGTCTGCAATGCTTTCAGCAAAGTGCAATTAGCAATGTTATTTCCCTTGCACCTGCCATGTTTTTTGATCACCTTACTTTCTCTCCGCCCACTAAGCATGATTGCCCTTTAAAACGAATGAATACCTCCAAAGTGTTTCTATGGGAAAGAACATCTCCATTGGAATCATGTCTTCATCGCAGATGAAATGGTGACACGTTGGTGTGCGAGTGTGAATGATGTCGCGGAATTCGCACCCTCCAAAGTGTGATGGCAGGTGATAGTCTAGTTTTTGCTCTTATATTTAATTTTACCTTTTTTAATAGCCTAATTATACACTATGCTGCTGCCTGACAGATAAAAAAAAAAAAAAATCCCCGTCCCCTCTCTCGTTCACTATGTGTCTGCATCTCCCGCTGAGCTGGAGAGAGTCTGGCTGTTACGTTGAACCTGCTCGTGAATTAGATACTTTGCAGTGGAGCAGGTGCCTCATTAAAAATATTAGAGCTACTATTTGTAGCCCAACATTGTTTTTTTTCCCTACCTTTTCATTTGAAAAGGTTTGAGAGGGCTCAAGGGAGGTTGACCCTTACCTGAACTGACCAGCTCGGAAAATTTTAAATGAAGAAAATACACAAGAAGAGAGAATTAGTGCACACTTGTCTCACAATGGGTTGAAATCACTGTTTTGGGAGGACAGTTGTCTACTGAGTATGGCAGTTGTTCCCGTGACAACCCAAGGCGAAGTTTAAAGTTTTAACTTTAAGCCTGTGTTGTTATATTTAACAGCTTTTTTTAACCACTGCTTTGTTTACCACTTATTGTTTCTTTTCAAAAAAAGAGACTTGCCACTTTTGACTTTTTAGAGCGTTTTAGCAGACTCCAAGACTCACCCCACAGACCACATGTTCCATCCTCTGAGTTCAGACCGCACATTTATTGCTCTTGTACAAAACTAGAACTGGCAAAGTCAGTATTGCTTTATTTTTTTTGGTGTATGCATGCATGTCAACTGTCAGGCTTGCTTTATTGAGTCAAAAACAATACTAGTTTCTTGACTTAGGATTCAGGCAGCAGAGATGATGATACAAATTGTGGTCCTGTAGTAAAGGTAATTCTTTCTCACAATATAATCTTAGCAGGCTTGGGATATCCAGATCATAGCGGGCTGGAAGGCGATCACACGGTGGAAAGAGATTATGTGCACGGACCATGCATGTCGGCCGTGCCTCTCTCTCAAGTGACACTCTGTGAGCTCGTTCTGCAATTTTCAGTGGAAGGATTTGTTCTCAGGCGAAAGTCGAAAGAAGTATTGATTTGCTGAAGACACTAAAGTCATTCATTCGCCTGACTTCGTCTAACATAAGTACAGAATCACAAAAACGACCCTGCTTGCTATTTCATAGTTTGGCCTCCACTGTTTTGTTGAAAACGTGTTTTGCAATCAGTCGACGAAATGCCGAATGGTTTTGCACAAGCAGTCTACCATTTGAAAGATAGATTGCTTTTGTTGATTATGCGATTTGTGTGTATCGGTGTCTTAGTTGGTTCGCTGACACAAACGAGGAGGTGGTACAATATGACATTTAACAATATAGGATAATGGATGTCTCACGGGGAACAATCGTCTTTCTTGCGTGACATTGGAAAAATGCTGACTCCTCATTTGTATTATTTTTTTTATAGTGTTTGCTTCAGCTGTTAGTAAAAAAAAAAAGTTCTTCTGAGGTCTTATAAAGTGTTGTTCCGTACTGTGCTGTACTCACCATGACACACAATAACCACATACAAAATCTATTAATTGCAGTTCCCCACCATCCACTGCCTCAATCCATCCCTTGGCCAAAAAGACGTCTGGCAGATGTTACAAGAGCACAAAGTCTCGACTGTGTCTGCCAGGAAATTGAAATAGGTTTGAGAATGGCGTACATTTGATGAGTGAGTCTGAAGAAAGCACTTTTAATCCGCCGACTCCAGGCGGGTCACATTCAAATGTTTCTTTCTTCTCCCTGCAGTTATTGTTCCAAGTCAAACAGTCTGTGTGTGCTTACAAAAACATCTTGTTATTGGCGGAAACAAAAGCCAGTGAACTGTGGACACTATAACTAAGTCTCCAGTAAGTCTGAAACTATCTTCATTTATTAATGACTATTTTTTCATTACCTTGCCATGCACGTAATGCGGTTAAATCAAAACTGAGTATTTAAATCAAAGGTCATATGACTCGAATATTTTGCATCGGCGAAATAAATGCAGGTAGAAGACGACCAGAGCGTGCGTCACTCCTGTCAGCTGGAAACCGACTTTGAAAACGTTGCCTGTTGTAATTATCCTTGTTTTTTTGCTGTGACATGAATGTGTTATTGTCCGAATTTGGCGTAAACAACATGGAAGCACGGCTCCATCCTGTTTTCTTGCAACAGTTGGGGCTCCTTAGTGACACTTAGATGTGATTTCAAAACAACAGCCTGACAGTATTGCCCTCTACGTCCACTGCGAACTGCCCATTGAGAACTTCTAATACGATAACATGCGTTTTTTTATGCCACTTGATCTCAGTACGTCTATTAGCGTATCTTTATACGTGTCCGAGCAGCTGCGAGACCCGATTTTGTAGACTGATGTTTACTTGTGACGATGCAAAAATTGAACTACACAGAAAAATAGAAGTATACATCCTCCATATTGAGGACAAAGCATTTGTAAGTGGCTCTAATTGAATCACGCTTTGTACATTTGAAAATGGTCTGCTCAAAGCTGCTTTTAGAATGGACCCATTTGGCCGTTTCCGTTTAATTTTTCCAAAGAAGTTGAAATAACAAGCAAGCCAAGCCAAAAAGGTTTCACCTCCTGCTGCATTGCACTCAATTGTTGGCTGGAAGTTATTTTCCAAAGTTCTCACAGTTGTTTGCTGCTTTTCTTGCCAAGAGCCATCATGCTGCTACATTTTCACCTGCAGTGGAGACCATTTCTGTTCTTTGAACATGGGTTAACCTCGGGAGATCACCAAGCAACATTTAAGAGCTAAATCAACTTTTGTAAGGCCCTATATAGCTCCCAGTGTCCAAATGGAGGAAGTCAATCATATTCTCCTCATTTCTCCCCCCCCCCCCATGCATCTTCAAGAATCCATTTGCTAGCTGCCCTCGGCGCTTCCCCTGTTGGATAAAAATGAAAACCACAGCAGTTGCTGAGCCGATTCGTTCTTAATCTATCACACTTCCTTGAGTCCCTTTGTAATTTTAATTTCATTTTCTAAACTCTTCTGTAATAACAACAAACCTGAGCTTAAGTTGAATTTAATTCCAATTCTGTATATGAAATAAATCTGCCTATTATTTATTTGCACACAATTAGTGAACACTTATCGTGGAAATGTTACTATAAAGTACCTTCACTAGCTTATCAGGTGCATGTATGCAAATCTGGTTTCCAGTTGAACAACCTGAGGCAATCGAAGTCTACCAACAACAGCTGAAGGGAACGTATCAGACCGAGATTCCCAACTGCATCCCACACAAGCCACCAGAGGCAACGTAAATAATGAATGATTTAACACTTGTTATTAAAATAAACACGCTTTTGCAAACAACAGTTGTGCAAATACAGATTAGGGTTGATCTGAGCTGTAGGTTTTTGCTTCGATCACATATTGGACGGAAGTGGCTGTACTGTAACCCCTTCACCCTTGGAAAATAGACAAATCAATACATGCAAAACTGAGCAAGATTATCGGAGTTGATCATCAAATTCTGCTGATAGATCCATTTCCCTTCCTGTCCCCTCATATAGCAGATTCCTGCTTTGGCAAAAAATAAATAAAATCTCATGGTTGATAATGTCGCATCCTGCTGGTTGAGATGCAACCAGCTCGGCTGCTCCGTAACGGGCTCGCTCGATATTCCGTCGTGGCTTCTTTTATCAAATTATGCATTTGAGCTTAATGTTACTGCAAATCTACGTTTGACATTCAACACTGAGCTAAATTTGATTACAGTTGACTATTTCATTATCAGTTGAGCCAAAACAATTATATGATGATTTATGAGCACAGTGGCAAGTTTTCCCCACTCGGCCTCTGCAAGCCAGCCCGATGGCGAATTTAGTCCATCGCACTTATCTTGCCTAGACAGCACAACCTCCTATTTCTCAACCCAAAGTGGACCCAGTGGTTAACATCAGCTAAATTCATCGGATGAACTTTGACCCAACCTTTGAATATTTTTTCACAGGCACACACACATAGAGGAATTTTGGACCTTCATATTAAAGTCTCTGCTTTTGGCTTCTGACAAAGCTCAAGCAGTCTGCAATGCGCCATCTGATATAGCGGGGCTGGCCTATCTTCAGGCTCTCCATATGCAGTCTTATAATTGCAATAATTGTCCCCTCGTGTTTGCGTGGTGACAGCTGTTCCAATCCTTTTATTTTCTGGGTAGATTAGTTGCACGACTATGCAGTCAGTTTGAATACTTTTTTTCATTTTCAAATAGGAGTTGATGATGACAATTTGGAAATACTTATCTTTTTTAACCATGAAAAAATATGGATATGGTGACTCATTGTTTGGCCATAAGCCCACCCACAATGACCCTCTCAGAACACTTGATTCAAGCTGTGCTTCTGCTAGGTGAAGCACATCTTCAAGAGAAGCATGCGGCAGCCCCCTTGATAACGGAATATATTGTTTTTTTTAGCTCAACAATGCCTTTTTGATGGAATTAAATCAACACAATGCACAGATTAACCAAGCCAATAGAGGGAAATATAACGGCATGAGCAAACACTTGAGGGGCCGCTTGTAGCAAAAGGATGCTCTCGCTTCAGTGTCCTCTTGGGGAGATTGAGGAAATAATGGGCTTGAGATAAAATCAACCTTATCAGACTCTTCACTTACCGGAATGACTCCTTTATGCACTCATACTCACAAGGCACACAACCATGCCTCTATTTTACTCTTTCATTTCTCTTTTGCACTATTATAGCCCCTTTTGCGACGTTTCTTGTTGTGCTTTTTGCCTCAACCCGGTCAAATATAGATGCGGTACTGAACTCCAGCCAACCTTCCTGCAACCTCTTTTCATGCTTTCAGTCCTCTGCCAGGACACAGACATTCGGCAGACATGCCCTCAGTTTCTTCTGCCTCTTTTTAGTGAAGTCACTTTGAACAACAGAGCATATTTGGCTTATACAAATACACACAGGGAAGTCTCTCTGGTAAAACATTATGCAAGCAAACTTTTGATCATGCAGAGTAAGACTTGCGACAGAAATAGCAAGAAGTCAACCATGCAAAAAAGTGAAACTCGGCTCCCATTTTTGTTTTGATAGGAACTTTTAGTGAGGAGCCCACCATGGTGCAGGGAATCTGGTGTGCATTAGTTCAGTATTACTCATCTGGGATCGACTTCTGTCCCAGCGCTGCAGGCCCTTCTGTTTAGCACTTTCTTAAGTGGTTACTACAGTCACGGTTTACTGCTTTAGCTCTGTGTAGAATCATATAGAATGAAACAAAAAAAAAAAGAATGTCTGGCTGTGATATATGGGGCTGTCTTATTCCAGTATTTTGTCGCTTCACAGGGTGGATACAAAAGTCGACTTGTATTTGGTTGAATGAATACTGCAAACATATTGGTTGTATACACCAGATATTTGGGTGACTCTCAAGGGTCGCCTTCTCGATTGGCAGCATTATTTGTGGCTTCTCGACAATCCTGTGTTGAAAATGGGGGAGGGGGGTAATCATCATAATTAAATTTTAAATGTATTAAAAATAAATAAAATTAATACATAATTAATAATAAATAGATATTCATTCATTAATAATTAACAATATTCAATTTTTATCATTCATATGATTTATTCAGATTTTATTTTCTGTTTAAGCGATTATCAACAATAATGTTGGCAATTCATGATTTTCATTGGTAGTGTATGATGAATCGCCGTTCCTCATGCACGTACTTCCCATCCCCGAGGACCACAGGGCTTCTTCCTCTGCTCTTTGCTTCAGTAAATACCACAAATTGGCCTAATTTACATAGGTCATTGCACAAATATGCTGCCTGTAGGATCTACAGAGAAAACCTTCAAGTTTCATCTCTCTACCTTTGGCAGCGCTTTGATTTCTCTTGAGATGTATCACAGTCAATTCTCAGTCTGGCATTGATTCATAAAGCATGCCACTGCATACCCCAAGAGCCTGCATATCCCTTCAGACACGCACGTGCACACACGGACGCACAAACTGTGCAAGCACATGAAAACTTCAGGTTATTGGCCAACGCAAATCCAATGGAACAGTTGGCCTGCTCTACACAAGCACCAAGAAATACATGAAAAAGAGAGAGTGAAAATCTGTGCGCCAAGCTGCCAACCATTACACACAACAGCCTTTTTAGTTCCACAAGTGCTGGGAAGAAAAAAAGTCATAAATTCAAGTCCTATGGAAAGCAAACACAGTGGCCACTTTGATCTTACTTGAATTCATGCACAGTAGAAGTGTCCACAGCAAAATGACTTATTTTACAGCCATTATCTTGGTTACTTCTCCGACTCAAGACACACAATGATAAATTAACATACTTACTGAAGAAATGACTTTAATTAGGGATGAAGACTTTTGGAAATCTGCCTACAGTTGATTTGGAGTCGCACGTGGGCTCGGCAGTCGGTAACAAATCTGCTGATTTGTGGGTTTTATCAAATTAATAAATGCGGTTTTGTCACGCAAACAGTCGTTGGTGCTGTTTAACTTTATTTGTAATAGCCAATCAGCAGGGATATGTCTGTGCATGGTTGTTGCCATTAAAGCAACTTCAGAAACTGAGCATGTCACCATGACAGATATTTAGTGTCTCTTGGAAGCTTTTTGAGGTTTGACTGTTTTTACTCCCATTTAAAGCCCTTGTTTGATTCCATTAAAATACATAATCCACATTTGTGAATTTTATCGACATTAAACCAAATGTCCCCCAAAATGTATCATGTTTGCAAATCCCATCAAACCACTGGCGGTTGATGTGTTTCGTCAGCAGCCATTTTCTTGTGCGCTGTTTAGATGATGCGATTATTATGAGCTCTCAGGGGAAATTCAGTTTAGTTTACACTGCTGTAATTTTGTCAGTCAGAAAACCAGACTACTCACAAATGCAGGCCCTCAAAGTGCGTGACTGCTTCCAGTTGCAATTTTTAGTTTGTCCACAGTGAGCAACTGATTGAAAAGCATCGAAATAAATCTGGTGCCGTTGGCAATCTAGCTTTTAGCTCACACACCCAAAACCTGCTGGAGTCACTTCATGTCTCTATCTCCCTTTACCAGGATATACTTTGCTTAAACCGAGCCACGTTTTTTCATGCAAGCTCCAATCCTGTTTCCCATTCTTATATGTCTCGAGTTATAAACCAAGGGATATACACACTACATTTCTCCTCTTGTTTATCTTCCCGAGAGGTCCCCATATGTCTCCCAGATGAGTAACAGGATATAATAGTATTTGGGTAGTAGGGGCGAATGTAAAATGAACTGGGATTGAGTGGGTGGGTGGGTGCTGCGGTCTGGGGGCTTTGCTTTGTTGCCGTTAACTATAGGCTGCAGAAAAGCCACAAAATTTGAACCCAACCTCTGTATTAGATCACTCGGGCTTGCTGGCACACAGTAATGAGAACCACACAGTCATGCTGCATGTGCACACAAAAAACACACAGTCTCACAATAATTCATTCGCGATGTGTCGTTGGGAACAAAACATGCGTTGCATGTCAATATTAGGCAGAGATTTTTAATAGACTGAATCACAGGTTTTAATGGTAATGTCTGCAGTGAGCAGTTGTAGCCATCTGGCTTCACTTGATCCTTTAATGTGGTTTTGCCGCATGCTAATATCACGGTGGCAATTTGTCTCTTCTAGGAAGCTTTGTACAAAGAGTCGATGGTGGTTTCAGCTATTTTTTTAGTATGACAAAACCAAACATCCCCAAAATAGAATTCACAGCAAAAAAAGTGTTTTTCCACACTGTTCCGCCACAGGCTTTCCGATTTCTTTTGTACTGACCTCAGCTCAAACACAGAACTTCTATGAGTTTGACCCAAAGGGGCAGGGAATCTCATGGGGGGATTTACTGTCGACCAAGTGAGAGCCAATAAACACTCCAGTGTTGCTGCAGAGTATTAGTAGTGGGAAGGCTTACTGAAAGGATGGGAGTGGGTGGAGTCAAGCTTATTAGTGTTCCTCCGGGTTTTATGGTTATTCTACATATGGCACACCTAGGCGATAATATCACAATCTTACCTATTCAGTCAAATTGAAGTAGTTCTGCTTGGAGTTTAAGAAGATCCTCGGGCGGGTAAAGATCAAAGTAACATAAAATTGGCACTTTGGGAGAACCATCGAAGCCACTCCGATGTAGCGAAAGGATGGATGGCTGTTTGATAAGGTCGGCGCTGGGTTGAGGAGAAAGCGTTTAATGGTGGAGGGTCAGAAGCGATTAGAGGTTAAAGGATGAACCAAAGCTGAACAAATGCTGTTAAGTTCTATATAACAGCCTGAGTATGGGGCTTTTCTTTTGATTGGGATCTATCTGCAGTCTCTGCACTTAAAGTGAAAGTGTGAGCATTGATAACGTCTGTTGCGCTATTAGAGTCCACATGCTGAAGGTGAGCAAGTGAACTACTAAGGTTGTTGGATCCATTTGGAAATGCTTGCGTGGATGACCTTGTCATTTTTTTGCTGTATGTTCTTTGCAATGTATCACTGACAATAATTCACATTGTTTACATATATAGAGAATAGAGGAGGGTCAAGGATGCATATAAACAGATTGAAGCACCGACACACACTTATCTCTTTGCTGTAAACATGCATAAAGTAGGGCGCCGGAAGCTGTGATGTCATCAAGAGAGCAGAAGTGAAGGGGAAAAACAGTGAATCATGTTTGTTTATAGCAGCTTATTTAAAGATGGTCTACCTTATATATTTTTCATCCAGTTAGGTTATACAACAATAGTGTTAGGAGTCTTCAGCAGGATTTTGTAGAAAAGGTCCCATCATAATTATAATAAGGTTCCAAGTGTTAGTTCCTGTTTGCGCCCTCCTGGTTTAGTTATTAAAATCTGTTTTAATTGAATTTAATTTCAAATCCTTCAGCTATAAAAGGCATAGGAATTTGTAAGAATGCTTCCATGGAATATTGATGCTTACATCACTGAAAAACATACCAGTTCTTTCCGTACAGTTTTGTTCTCACGGAGGTTGCATTTCTGACACAAGCTCAAGTTGTGTAAATATGAGTGAATAGTATTGGATCATTTTTTTGACAAACTTGTGACAGCAACCTTGAAATGTGACCTTATTATCCAGTGTTAAATGAAGCATACTTGCCATCCAGTTATTGTATGAGTGAGGCATATTGTGTGAAGGAGAAAAGGAGAGCTAAAAAAAAAAAGACTATCCTGGAAATATTGACCCACATACTGTGTACAATATACAGCACAATGCATTTGAAACGGCAAGCGTCCTTTTAGCTGCTTGCGTCACGCTCTGCCCCCAGAAGGGATTGCAACCTTCATCTTTGTCCTTCACAAACAAAAACTCATAATCTCACTATCGCCCTCAGGTCACCGGTAACAAAGTGATGAGTTTAGGTGCACTTGAGTGTATATAAAAAACTATATATATATATATATATATATATATATATATATATATATATATATATATATATATATATATTATTATTATTATATCTGTATTATTATATCTGTTGAAATGGTCTGGCATGAGAAATATCTTAATAATCCACAACCTTTTTTTTAAACCTCCTTTTCAGTCCGTTTCTCTCATTTTCCAATTTCAATATGCTCTTCAGAAGTCATTTGTGGTTTTATACTTTTCTTCAGTGCACTTACCCGCGCTGAGAGGCTGTCTGTCAGCATGTTCATGCGTGTGTGCATCTGTGAATGTGCGTGTGCGACAAAAAAAAAAGGGGGGGCTGTCTGCAGCTGGGAGAATATGAAAAATGGACAAAGGCAACTTCTTCTTTCCTGTCTTGTTTAGTTTTCCAGTTTCTCCACTGCCGTCCTCCCCACTGAGGGCCTGTCTGATTCTGTCTGACATTGCGGTCGTGAGTGTGTGTATGTGTGTCCAGTATATGTGTGATCACGCATGTACCTGCGGCATTTACACGTTTTCCGTCTTAGCTATCACGATACCGCTGAGGTGAGAGCCAAGTGTAATGATGTTGCTGCAAGTGGCCAGCTGGCTGTTGGCTGTCTTGGTGTTTCTCGTGTCAACACATTTGCACCCAGGGGAGCGACAGACATCCCAGAGTCCTTTGTGCTATCTTCTAGGCCATTTTGAACCTTTTTACAGACATTTTATGGGTCACTTAGTCCTTGGTGTCTTTTTTCTTCATGCATAGAGGAAGGCTGGGTGATCATTTATTTTCCCATATCATTCAGTCACAATTACCATTGGTTAAAAGTTGCCCCTTTTAACATCTCTGCAGCTTCACATGTATTGCAAACGGGCACGCGCTTGATTGAGAAATCGGCAATCACCTGATCATCGTAATCCACCTGAAATGTATCGCGATGAGTAAGCCCGATCACATAATAATAGCATGTCTTGGTTAGCCTTGGTCTCGCTCTCCCGCCATCTCCTTGTCTGCTTCTATGTGTCTGCTCAATGCCAATTACAGCACCTCTTACCCAAGTGTTGACTGATCTCCTTTGGGCATGTGTCATCTCCCGTCGTCTTAGCTTCTTTCCTTTTGTCAACTTTAGGCCCACCAACACCTTCTTTGCCGCTGTCATTTTCTCACTTCTTCATTGCAATGTGTAAGATCTGCGGGAGGTCTTTGTCCCCATATCCACTGGAGCAGTTCAAGCTCTATTGCATTTACAAGACTTGAAGTGTTTTCAGGATATTAAAAGCCGTTTGTCCAACTGATTTCCAACCGATACGATGTTGGGAATACATTGATATAATTTAAATGATCAAAGATTTTGAGGTGGTAATTGTAGGTCAGTCCAAATGATACACTCAACGTCGATTTTGACACGATAGTGTTTCTCCGTAGTTCGGCCGTCACTTGCGAGAAAAGAAAATGGCAACTCTGCCAAACCAAGTGTGTAATTTCACACTTGATTGGCATGCAGACACTCGAGAGACCCAACTATTTGTACACAAGCAATTAAAAAGTTCCTTTTCCATAATATGTCCTCTTGAAGATTTTCTTTCCACTCACTCAGCGTTTCTTGCCGGTGCCTAGCCAAGCAGCATTGTTTTCCTGGATGGGAATGATTCTCTGCCGCCTTGATTTTAAATGCTATCGAATTAGTAGATGAGCTATGATATTTTAGGCCAACGTTTCCCAAACTATACTGAGCCAAGGCACATATTTGACATTGGAAGAAAAATAAACACCCGACCAAAGAGACATATGTTCATTTGGATAGGTGAAATTGGAAAGAGGAATTGGATCATTTCCCTTTGCTCTCACAACACACTCGTCTCCCAAGACACGAGTTGGAAATGTAATAATTGTGATTAAATTTGACTTTGGAATGTCAGATTATTTTCACGTAAAGCAATCGTCTAGTTTTGAGACTGAAGTCGCCTCCTGTGTGCATTTCACTATCCTAGCAGGTGTGCTGCAACATATAAATCACCACAAGCACACACTTGGCTGATGGCGCATTTTAGTGCATTCGCTCCAGCGGCTTTGGTTTGTACACGGCGGAGTGATGCAGCATAGCAAGGAACTCGGGTCAGAGCTCCACCAAAATACATTCCTACAATACATATTGCGTGCAAAATCCGCACTGCCGATGAAAGCATCTGGGCAGAGGGGAAAGACATCAGTCAAAATGACACTTAAAAGCCTTGTCGACGGAGATGCCCGGCCAAAGTGGAGTCCAAGTCCCTCCGTTCGCTCCTGCTACTTGCACATCTATTTTAATCTTACCTCTCGCTGTGATTCTTGCCTGACCAGCACGTGATCAATACGGGCAGGCGGCCATGTAATTATGATAGATTGGATTTCTCTGAGCATGAAACTGGTGACACGGGGCAGGGGGATTTTGTGACACGTTTAGTGAGATGTTAAGATTTCTCGCAACCAGACAGGCTTGCTGTGTGTTCTTGCTTCCAGGCGGAAGTCTGGATCACCCTTTCGTAACAGACGAGATTAGACTAGTTTGTGTGCTTTAGTCTAGCTTCAAAATACACCAACAGTTTTATTTATTTTCTACAATAAGCATTTTGTCCCACTATAATGAATTGCATATGAAATGCATGTTTTCCAAAAAGCAATTGGCTTTAATTGAACATCCTACTAAATTCTCATTAGAATGTTTTTTTGTTTGTTTTGTTTTTTTAGCACCAGGCAGTGAAACCAGCTCATGTTAACACAGTTTTTGTTTTGTGCAAGTTTGATAATGAAACCAACAAAGAAAATATTTTCTGTAGCGGGAAAGCAAACATGGCTGAATAAGTCAAGCAAAGCGTTTGCCAATCAACACAGTTGCGCTTGCGAAAACATGCAGATTATTTCATCTGTTTGAGTGGACTCCAGCAGGCACATTTGATGCTGCGTTGGCACCGTGCGCATCTACCCTGCGAATAACAAGCAAGTCACTGGTGTATAAGAATTGCAAATCAAATTTTATGTCACTCACAAGCTCCCAAACGCAAACAAGGCGTGGTGCACTACTCCAATGTGGCTTTCTAAACTCTCCTCATTTTATTGTCTTTGTTAATATCCCAGTCCCCAAACACACACCGGCAGTAAAGAGCCCACACATTGGAATGGAACTGAACATTTTCCAGGGCATCACTGAATTCTTGATTCGCTCCTATAAGACACATTTTTTATATATTACCGTTGTGCTTAAACATAGGAAAATAGAAAACAACACTTAAATGATGAGTCCATTCAAATGTATGACACAAAGAAGACTCATTTTTTTATATATATATTTGGTCGAATTTATTGTTGAGTCTTTCATTATACGGATTGCAAGGGGATACAAGGGCCTGCCAGAAAATGGAGGCTGACCTCGGCACCCCGCTAAGAGGGTGGAGGGTGCGACTCTCTGTTCTCCCGTCTGACTGCATGGCTGACTCCCTCGCCGCGAGAGTCTGCCACGTGTCAGCTAGCCTAATTACAACGGCTCCGCTTCTCCGAGATGAGCGACGGACTCTGTTCTCAGCATCCATCATCTCGTCCCTCTCATTTACATTCTGTGTACAGTACTTGTAAATTCCCACTTTGTTTTGCCCGCTCACTAAAAAGGCCTAAAATTCATTGGGAAAAAAAAGTACAGCCCGCTGTTTGACTCATTTGTTTTCCTAATTACCTGCTGTGTGCAAAATTCAAGTTTGCATCACTGTTGAGAGCCCGGCTGCTGAGCCTTTGTTGCGCAAGGCTTTTGTTTAGTTTCCTGATTATTTATTAGCTACACTGTATGCGTTTGGGCACACATTGCATGAAAGTATGTGCGCTGTTTTTTTTTTTTTTTTAACTCTGTGATTCATTTACTGAGTCAGTGACAGGGACTAAATCTCAGCAGCAAATGAGATATGCAACGGATCAAATCAGTCACATGTTCAGTCAGGCACCATTAAAACCCCCCCACAAAAGATGATTTATAAGGTGAGGAGTTCTCTGGCTCGCTCTTCCCTCTGCTACTCATTTGATATCATACCTATGCTTCTAATTTTCTGTCTCTCTGATCCAGGCACCATGACCTGATGGCCACATGGCAGGAAGCAGCAGCCTAGTTGAGGGCCACTGCCCCTCCATGTAATTGCACATTTTAATAGGGATCAACAGTGAGAAGGCTTTCAACTGGCTGCTCTCTTTTGGCATGCCAGTAAATCCATTTTGAATTAAACCCCTAGTGATGCATATTTGTTTAAATAAATCGCAATGGCGGTGAAAATTAGGTCTAATTATCATGCAATTTTATGGTTGAATCAATCAGCTTCTTTAGTTAGTGTCTTTTCCCCCCTTTGGATGTGTCATAAATACGAATCCGAAAAATAACAAGATGCTTCCAGCCAAATTAGTTATTAGTATCTATTTATTCCCATCCTTCTGTCATTTCCTCACTTTTTTGCATAATAAAGCTGTCAACAGGAAGGAATGGGTGAAGAAATGGAAATAACAAATACAGCTTGAAGAAAATCTTTCACCATAATTATGCAATTACGGGCACATAGTTTTAGATATACTTTGGAGATGAATGCAAAAACATTTTATATTGAAACCAGTAAGGAGAGAAAATTCAAGTGTCCCCCCCCCCCTTGCCATCAGAACCAACAATAAGCATGTTCCGCGTTTTAATAATTCATATTATCGCCGATTGTCTAATGCGTGAAATGAGAAGGATCAGTGTGTTAATTGATTGAGGAGTCGTTCATTTACATGATAATGTGCTAGAGAAAAATACAGCCCCCTGTGACAGATGATGGATGATGATAAGCAAGTCAATTGGCGGGTAATTGCTGGTGAAGGCTTCACAGTCTGTAAGAGATTTGCAAGATTTGCAACACATGGACGCCCTCGGCAGTTCAAGTCAGGTGACATGAGAGAAACCTCTGCATTCAAATGGGACTTGGGGGAAAAAAAAGTCTTAGCACTGAAAGATTCGGACTAAAAGTAATATTACTTTGTCAACTTTACAAATCTGTTTGGATTAATGATAGTTGGTGTGCAATGCTTGCAACGGTGGCGCTGTCGAGTTGCGATTCATGGGTTCCTTTTTCGATTTATGCCTTCACTTAATATAGCAAAACAATTTACAGTGCTACACTTTTTGGCTTGTCTCTACATTGTTAAGCAGCTACCCTGTTGGGCGCTCACGAGATATTTCCGATGAATGCTCGGACGGTGAATAGGCGCATTAATCACTGGACAACCCCGCCAGCACCGCTTTATCATATCTTCTCCACACAAACTATGTAGCAGGCGGCTTTGGCCACACGCATGGATGGAAGTCTCCGCCATGCAGAAGCAATCATTCCAGCCCAGGCAATGCGATCCCTGATGAGCTGCATCAATAGCAATCATAAAATTTGCCACAACGGTGATGGATTTTTCTGCCATTCTGCCCTCATTACAGGCCAGTCTGATGGCTTGGCTCAAATCATTGCTACCCAAACTGATCATCGCAATACGTTATGTTTACTAGTAAACATTCAAAATCATCTTCAATTTGTTAGATGATGTGCTACAGTATGTACGATATCTAAATTCTGCCTAAATATGGCAACCAAAAGGAATTAGCTGCGAAATAGGCATTCGTTTTTTTTTTTTTTAATGGATGTCCTGCTGCCAACGGATGATGAAAAAGCTATTCTATCATCAAGGCAAATTTTCCTTTTGGAGGCAGTTAAGCACCTCTGATTAACAAGTGCAGCGGCGTGATAACGTGTTTTCCACCTTCCTGATTTTTTTTTCTATCTTTGTCCCGCTCACATGTTTCCCGAGCAAATTTTAATACGAGTCAAAAATGCACAAGTAAACACAAAAGGCAATTTTTAAATGAAGGTTTTTATTATTAAAGGAGTCGGCGGGGGGGTCATATCTCTCACTGTGTGAAAAAAATGATAGGCCTAGAAACCTAATAACTGGCTGGGCCCCCCTCAGCAGCCATAACTGAAATCAAGCATTTTCTATAACTGGCAAGGAGTCATTCACATCTCTGCGGAGAAATTTTGGCTCACTCTTTCTTGCAGAATTGCTTTGATTTAGCAACACTGGAGGCTTTTTGAGCTTGAGCGGCATTTTAAAGGTTATGCTACAGCATTTCAATCAGATTCATGTCTGGACTTCAACTAAGCCACTCCAAGCCTTCATTTTGCTCGCAAGTGTTATATTGTCTGTCTGCATTTGTTGATGCACTGTTTGTGTTCAAATGTCACATGCTTAATTGTATGACGCCACAAAATAAATGCTAATGGTAATCAGTCTTTGATATTTTGCATTGTATGTAGTCGTTTTGAATAGGCAACGTCTTTGTTTTGTATCTACTCGGTTGACTATGAAATTGGGCGTGGCATTTGTGCACCACGAGCAGAAATTGCTATCTATAGGCTGTAATTTGATCCTGAGAGAACCCTGCAGGTTGCTTTTTTTTTTTTTTTTTTCCCCTCCCATATACATGTTGGCTTTCTTTCCTTTAGCTTTCTTCTTCTTCAAAGTGTACAATATATGCCATGTGCTCTACATGCAAGCACCTCTCTCGGTATCCATTCCCAATGAATCCCCGCTACTTGTGCTTTGCGCGAGTGAGCCGCCTTTGAATCGAACACCGAGCCATTAGAGGTTTGCCCCTCATTCATAAGACGTGAATCCTTTTATGTCAAAGGTGTTGACATGAAAGAGCGAGTTTATTTAGTTGGCCGTTTCAGACGGCCGCGTTGTTTCCAAGGGAACGGCTATGATGAGCGTTGTTTTGCCGCCGCAGCCGTTGAATTGGAGGGCATTACTCGTCGTTATGGTCTGAAATTGGCTGGGATATAACAGGATAACATCTAATCTCTTCAATTAGACCCAGTGGGGGGGCTTCCCACTGTGTATGTGCGTGTATATTAGCTTTCATCATTTTGATGTGTTTGTGTGTGAAAGAATATATGCTTCTGACACCACTTATTTATATCGTGATAATATTTATACACTTATATTAATACAATATTTATATCTATCTTCATGTATCTTCCACTAATGATGAAGCACGGCGGCGCCGAATGAACATCAAAAGACTTTTGTTCTATCTTCTATAGAGTTCTTTAATCATGAATCACCCTTTCCGACCATTAATGTATTTTTTTGCACACATTGTAATGGCCATGGAGGTACATATTCAATACTCTTTATGTTAACATACATAATGCATAACTATCTAGACTCAGCCCTCCTCAAAGTGTTGCACTTCAACTGATTTCCTCTCTCATTTGTCCTTTTCTGCCCATTCCATCTGTCCCCGAGGCTCAAAATTGTGTTCCACTCATCTCTCGTGAGGCGTTATTCTCACTTTGTCACTCGGGCGCTCTCATCACTTTAGTACGAGTAAAAATGCTACTCTAACCGAGCAATTGAGGGGACCGTATATCAACTCAGACCTGCAGCCTGCTTCCATATTAGAGTCTGTCTCTTGCAAAGATTCTTATTGTGTTTATTTGGCCTGGGAATTGGCCAATGATATGTTTAATGCTCTAAAAGAAGGCCCTTACAATACACTGCTCTTTTTATGCCTCCAGATACCTTAGCGGTAAGGTGATATGCTGCCAGAATACAAAGCAGGCTTTTTTTTTTTGGGTCAAGTTCGAATGTCATGACGACACCTCCTGAGACAACCACCGGGGATAGTCTTTGGCTCAAGTGTACTCCAGAGTAGCTGAGGCTTTGCGTCATGGACATTTGTGCTTTTTTTTTTTTTTTAGCCCACTGTGGAAATTGAACATATTTCAGCTTATGTTTTGGCAGCATTGTAAACAATTTCTTTTCAATTTGAATTGAATTGTTTGTTGAATCATGACACACCTGAGATAGTCACAACAATAGAAAGATGAGTTTTTATTTTTTTTTTATAAATAATAATGAAAAATACCCTTTAACATGTGGACAGTATTAGGCAGATACTGTACACTTTGTGTGTGTGTGTGTACATGTGTGTGTGTGCTCACTCACATCCACTTGCTCTCTTAGCTACTCTCCAAATCAATACTTCACATTCTCCAGGGCTTCCTTGGCCTGTTATTGAAACAGTTATGAATTCTAAAAACTCAGCTCACTGACTCTCTGACCCTGAAAAATGCCTGGTGAAAAGAGATGGAGGCTGCCACCAGTACGCACCCCCCCACCCCGCCCCCCGCCTCCCGCAACCTTTGTAAACAAATGCGGAATGACTGTTCAGAAAAAAAAAAATCAAAATAAAAGAGATGCCTTTCAGTGCTTTTAATATTTGATTCTGTTAGATGACCTCAATTCCCAAAAGGTCCACGAAAGAAAAGTCTCATTTCAAAATGAGATGTGCAGGATAGACGATAAAAATAAACTTTGCAATGCATTCAGATGGCCTTCATTTGAAGATAGTGCTCTTAAAGTTACTTAATATTTAATCACAAGTTTCCAGCCTGTTTTTTACATTGCATGAAATAAATGCCCAATGTCAAAGGAAAAAAAATCAAATTATCGATGGAATAATCGATTCCAATAAGATTAGCTTTAGTCTTCATTTAAAATGATCTCTCATTGGTTCAATAATAATTGTATGTATCAAAAGTGGTATAAATTACTTGGTATAAGTATCGATGAGTTGATTACTGTATAAAAAGTGCTTGCGCATCACTCATAGGCCAGACGACACTGTGGCCGTCAAAATGTAATCAGCAGCAATGGTCAGAGGCTTACATATAAGTAAATTCTGGTTTCACCGTGTGCTGCAGCAAGACCGAGTTTAGTTTACGGTGAACTGACAGAATCACAATCATCCCTGCCTAGTAAGTCATTATTATGCCTCTTCACCTTTGCTTTAGATGGAATAAAGAAGTCATGCATTTCACAAGCAGATCATTAAACATACTGTTTGCAGGCAGCCGCCTTGTGTTGCTGTGTGATCATCAAATATACTGTGCCTACATTCCGTGTGCGTTGGAGTGTGTTTGTCTTTACTCATAAATGTGTGTGAGTGTGTTGTGCACACACATGCCTAGTGCGGCTCGCTAGTTTGCCAGATAAGAGAAGCAGTGGGAAGCCTATGAAAACTTAATGTTAAGCTTCACATTTAAAAGGAAGTGCATTAGGAAGCAGCACAGTCTCCTCACAGCATCCTTCCTCCCCAGCTCGGAGTCCCCCCCCCCCCCGTCAGATCCCACACAAAACCACTGACCCCCAACTAGCCACTTATACTCAGTCCCTCACCACCCGCCAACATCTTACAGTCATACGATTCAGCCCCGAATGAATAACAATATTTTGTGGGGGATTTTCTCTGCTCGGGTTATCATATGCAATACGGATGAAGAGAAATGGACTATTTTGAAGAGATGTGGAATCAACTATAGCTTGACAATCTTCTGTACAGCTTTTTCATACAAAAACAAATCAGCAGATGGTTATTTGAAATCTAAAAATTTTATGAATGAAGTAAAATGTAATATATGCGTTCAACTGTTTATACGTGAATATAATTGTACCTGGTCATGTGACCTTTTCTACTCGAATGTCAGCCCAAGAATATGAAATTGGATCATCACACATTCCTCAATACCCCCTTCCAGTTTCCCAACACTGGTAATTGTACCATTCAGAACAAATTCAAAATGCAGGCCTTCCTTTCATGGACTATGCTCGGGAAATTGGTTAAAAACTTAATCTGGCTAACACAGTAAAGAAAACACAGCTTCTGTGGCAGAGCTTTTGAAAAGAATTAATAATGCATAAGGCCACCTTACTGCACTAAAGAAGAGAGGAGTTGACATGGTCACACAGTGAATATTTCTTGTACTTTAGAGGCTGGAAACACATTCTGCATAATAGAATAATGGATCCTATTATTTGGTTTCAATTTTCCTCCAAGCGTCGCACTGAACTTTCATTTCTATGATAGGAACTAATGGAACGAAAACTAATAGATTCAGAATGTCAAACTGACCTGTAATAACCGTACAGGCAATGTTTGAGTCCCATTTTAATTCTTTTAGTATAAAAGTATAAAAAAAACAAGTTGACCACTGTTAACATTCCCAATGCAATTTGCTTAATTCAATGATAAATTAGATAATAACTAGATTAAAAAATATATATTTAAAGAAGTGTGACCAACATGTGCCTTTTGCCACCAGATTGACTCCAGTTCTGAATTGTAAGACTTCAGAAGCATTCCCTTACACAATCCAGTTTTGTCAGGATAATTAGCTACTGAAGTTGTCTTGTCCAATATAAAAGCTAAAGAAGAGCTAATGAAGTCCGAACAAACTAGCCATTAGAAGCCTGTGTAATGAATTAGGTACCCAATCTATTTAAATTGGTGGCATGTTGGCTGGCGTAAGATGTTTCAGAGCACCTTGATGGAGCTTGTTTTGAAGCTTTGAGAGTTTCTCCATCACTCACGCAGACGCAAACCATTACAAGCTGGCACACGCTCATCACTGCCTTCGTCCTGCATCTCAGCCTGTCGTTCGCACGCCGTCGCCGTGCTTCATTAGACAACAAAAGCTCGTTGGAGGCATGTCACAAAGCTAATTTGCGACACGTGGCTACTAGCTCTTTGAAACCGTATCACACATAGAGTGTCGGGGCCGCCAATGAGTCAAGCTGGGAGGAAAACAGCTCGCTACTTAGATCCCATTAGCTGCTTTTTGCGCCACTTTGGATCATCCGTTTATTTGCTTTTTGAGAAACATTGTTTAAGAGGAGTGCTTGCGGAAATGCCATCCTCCGATTTCTATCCAAGTGATCTTGATTATAGTCACGGTCATTTATTCGAGTGTAACAGCAGCTTTTAATCGTTTGATTGCGAAACCCGGTTCCTCTTTCTTCTCCTAATTGCTATTTTGCTGCTGATTTAAACCTCATTTGCTTTAACCACACTCACCATTTGTTAAATATGACATTTGTTGCCAGGCATCATGGGCAGAACTGCAAGGGAGTCAACAGGGGAAAAATCATTCAGCTCACTCAGCATCTATAGCGCTCGACAACATCTCTTCTTCCTTTGGATCGCCCCATCCGTAACCTTTTGACCTTCACTGCTTCCGCTACTTTATTGTGCTATACCTCTCTGTTGTGAGTGAGTAACAGCAGGTGTCCCAGGCATAGTAAATAAAACATCCTTCCTTTATTGGTGAAATACTGAAAAGGTGCATGTCTTGCCAGAGGCAGGGGGTTTAGGGCCCGAGGGGTGATGATTACAGAAATAGACTGGGTGAATGTACAGTCTGTGTATGTGCACTCAAGAAATGGCACTCAAAGATGTGCACAATAGGATGGAAAAGAAAATGAAATCAGCGTACATGTATTTGGTATTGATCATGTAAAACTATGGAACCCAACTGAGAGAATTACTGTTCTTGGATTGACTGAAGCAAAAAGTAATTCAGTCCCAAAATAGTCCAATGCTCTTGGTGTCATTCACAGCATGTCTTAGTGCTCTATATTATCTCTTGCTGCCATTTCAAATCCCTCTCTCCCCTTTTCTCTACAGTAAAAAAAAAAAAAAAAAGTATCCCCTACAGCTTCCACCCCCCGTATTATCTGATCTCCCACTCACCTCCACACCTGTCCATCTCCCAGTCACATCCCCCTCTGGATACCCAGATCAGCCAACTCCTGCCTTTGTTCCCCTCCACAGTGTCTCACTCGTCTCACTTTTCCAGCTCCCTGTCTCCCCGATTGTGACCCCGCCTGTCCCCGGCTTCCTGTCTACCTGTCCCCTGATTTGATTTGTTTACTTCAGCTTGACTGACCACCTCCCACTCCTGTGCATATTTTAGTTGTGCATACACAATGTAGTTTGACTCTGAGTTCTGACTGTTTTGTCACTTCTTTGTCTGAATGTGTAATTTAGGCAAGCACCTCCTACGCATCGCCGCAGGACTACATACACTAATTACTGCTGTTTACACTGACACCAAAGGACAGTTATGTGCAAAACCCACATTAGATTCCTTGGCCATCTATTCTAGTCGCCTCCTCTTATAGATTTTTTAATATTTGTGCAGGGATGTGCAATGCATCACTCCGATAAAACACGATTCAATATGCATCTCGATAGGTGGGGTTTGATTTTAAAGTGGAACGATTCGATTCAGTGGGATTACGATGAATGAGTTTTTTGTTATTTTTTTTAAACGAATGACCTTGTCAGTAATGTAAATGTGGCATTTCTTTCAAAGATTTATTTTTTCAATATAAGACGATTCTATCTCCATCCACTTTGAAGGGGAATAATTTGATTTGATACGCCCACATCAATGGGTTTTGCAGTTCAAATAGTTTGTTTCAAATCTAGTATTTAGTATTAAAGGTCACAATAATAATCTTAATCCCTTATCATTCATTATAGAAGTCATATTGTGAGTTTGAGTGACATAAACTGCTGTTGTCAGCACAGACTATAAGGATAGCTAATGATGCACGATGTGATGTTGCAGGACAGAGGTCGTGGTCCACAGTCAAAATGGAAGTCATTAAAGCTTTTATCCATTAGTAGGAGTCGACTGGCATGAATTAGCAAACAGCTGCAAGCTGGAGACAATCAAGGCCTGTCAAGAGCCAAAGTGAACTGGTCATTTCTTGGACTTGCCTGTTTTTAATTCCTTTTGCTTTTCCTTCGCTCTTTCGTCAATGTGGAGCACCACTGAATAAATGTTTCCTAATTGTGGCACTCGTGAGACGTTAAAGCGATGCCTCTTTGTAAAGCATCCCCAAGTTCAGGAGATCTTGGAGGGAACATGATTTGATTACAGATTTCACTTGCCATACTTGTTTGTTATGCAAAGACTGACAGGCTGATTTGTGTTTGCATGATATAGCATGTGTTGAACAGCTGACGCGCACGGAGCCCGCAATAGTCATTATGGAATTGATTACAAAGAGATTTAGAACAAAGCCGATTGCGATCTGATTCAGATTAGCTTTTAATTCAATTTGTATTTGGAATAAATTTGTCAAATTGTATGAATTTGACATTTTCTGAAACACTTCAATAATTTCCATTTGATGATTATTTATAGCTTGTTTATAGGTTGACTTTTTCTTCACGAGTAACAGTGTGTAAAATGATGACTGATGCTATGTATGCACTTAGCCTTGAAGAGGACCTCCAGTCATCCTTGGTCCGACCAAGTTGAAGTGGCAGCAGAGGCACTTTAGCAAAGTTTAGATAAAAAAGCTCAACTGCCACTTTAAAGTAAAGTACTATGCTATGGCAATAGCCAATTGTTGGTTTTTTTTCCTGGGTTCTTGACAAGTACTGACATAAGTGTGGCGAGTGTAGGCTGGAAGTGACTGTGATGAAGAACACGGCGATCCCATCACAAAAGTGTCTAAGGCCGCTTAGCCTTGCCATCGTCCCGAGAGAGTGGAGGAAATGACATTATCTGTTCAGCGCCACTCTTCCTCACCAGTAGCAGAATAGAAGTGCAGCCACTGCCAAAGATGTTGCTGATGCCAGTTACAGTCAATGCAGACAGAATTGCTTTGGAATGCGACTTTTTAAGAATTGATTACATTTCCCGCTCACGCGCTGACAAGTTTACTTTTCTTCGTCACTGATGCGAGCTTTCACCCTCTTAGATCAATGTGTGTATGCAAATGCACAGTGTCCATTAGTGTGTGTTTGCCATCACACACACTCTAAACCCTCTTATCCCTCCTCTGAGGGCACAGCTTAGTGTAAACAAAGGGGAGCGGCAGAGGGAATTATCGTCAATCCGGGGGAGATCTGCGAGTCATTTACAAAACATAATTCATTTCAAGCATATTATCCCCACCAAAAAATTAATGGACTTAAACACTGTTGACAGATTATGACACATCACAGTCCATTAAATGCTAATGAACTCTGGGGTGTCACTGTCGATTGCTATAACAGTTTTTAATCTCATTTTGGAATCCTTGAAAAGTTATTCTTGATATTCTCCGTTTTTTCTCTTGCATAAGAATGTTGGAAGTTGAAAAGTGATGGTTTAGTGGGCCTCTCTTTCTCTCTCAGCTTTTGCTGCCTTTAAATGTTTTGTTTAAACAAGGCACTTGAAGATTTTAATGCGGAAAAGCACTTTTGATAACGCTTGGCGCAACGCTGTGAAACAATGTTATCCCACCTGGTGTTGATTCTAAGTCGCTCCCTGAGTGTGGACGTTTGTGTATGGCTTTGACCTTATCAGTGATGGATTACTGCAGACACACAACACAGTGTGCTCCATCGTCAGACCAGACTCAGAAGCCAAAAAAGGAAGCATCGTTTCACATTCACAAACATGTCATCCATCTGTTTACATCCCGTGCACTTTAAGTCTAACTAATGTTTTGTCTTTTCCCATTTTGTCTTTCATTCCCGCCTGGTCGCTTGACTGCCATCTGACTCATGACTCCTCATCATCAGGTAAGCACACAACTTCCTGTTTGTCACATTTGTTGTGTTGGTCCTTCACCATTGTATGTAACTACAATTCTGTCAAAATCACAATTTTCAAAGCTATAACTGTAGACTTAATTGAGCAAACTGATTATTAGTGTATTTTCCTATTTCCTGTAATGACTGAACACATATACTGAACATTCAAATGTTGTCAGCTTCTAAAGATGCATTAGTTCGAAGTTACAGGAAGCTTTGAGGGACCCTGTCACTTGCTCTAGCTGTGCTAAATTATCGATAATGGCCAGTAATAAACAGCCCACATATACGGATGCTTGCTAATGTAAGCAGAACGCAAGATACTGCTTCATTTTAATGGCGTCCCAAATGAACAATGCTGCACCGGGAAAAAAAAGCCACCGAGGTTTTATCACTTCAAACTACACACGTTCCTGGGAGATTTGCCTCATAAGATCCCCCTGTAGAATTCAATCCCTTGAAAATCAGATATTTGCCCAGCGTGGGCGCTTTTAACTGTTCAGTGGACAGCTTCCGTGCATGACAAGTGACATTATAGTTGCGGATAACATCTCACATTATATCATAGACTCCAACTCAATGGCATACCTTCACTTTTGTGGTTTCCTTCGTGGCTATTCCCAGGCACTCACTTTTTCCATCTACAGCTTTACTGCTGAAGTGGGCCTGACAGTCAACTATTTTTTTTTCTCCCCCCAAATGAGCCCCTGTTCTAGCCGACATGCACTTTTCCCTCTCACAGCGTCATTTAGCCTCGGCCAACATGGTCACATTAGTAGTCAAGTAGGCAGGTCGGGATTAGAGCGTTATAGTACTGTGGGGGCGAGCTGATCTGCAGAGTCAGCACTGAATAGTCAGTGCAGGAAGACAAAGACGAAATGACGTTGCTTGTCAGGATAATCATAATAACGGTTTGAAAATAGTTTTTGTAGGTCGGGTCTTACGACCACTGACACTAAGGTACAAATCGATAAATGAAGGTGAATGATTGCTTTGTAGTACATCAAATGGATTGTTAGAGGGAATTAAAAAATCAAGTCTGAGCTTTGAGTAGTGAAAAAGATCGGTGCGTTCATGCCACCCTCAGGGACAATGGAATCTTTGGGGACCAGTCGTCGATCAGTCTGTCTGGCTGGAGGATTGTAGGTTGAAGTCTCTTTGCAAATAGACGTTGACAGATTGACATGTTGATGGAGTGAGTCAAGATCGCTGCACATAGATTCGAGAAATTGTTTCCAAATCTGGACAAGTCGTTAACCAGATTTGCTGAAATGATTGCGTTTGACCTTTGGGGTTTGATTTGTGAAGTCATTCTGACAGAAGTTAAGAATATAGTAAACATGTTATATTTGCAGAGTAGGGGAAAAGACATTAGACAAACTCTGTGTCACTGTTCTGTGAATCCAATTTGCTTTGTTTCACCCGCAGCCTTGACAATGCTGCACTGTTTTTTTTTCTCTCTTTCTAAAAGTTCTTCCAATTATTGCACCAGAGCATAGTTTTCCACTGTTAATATGCGACCGGCATAAACCTAAGCAATGTGCGCCGCACAGAAATAAGCTGCTCGTCAATGCTCGGGATGCTGATTAATCATTCATATCATACAACACCAAGGGTGGCAAGTGACAAATGAAGTTTGTTTGATGTTCCCGGTTTCACCATATTGACATTGTAATACTCGGAGCATTGCACAGTCAGTATATAATGCAAGGCGTACTTAGCGCTCAGCATCGAAGCATCGGCTGGCAGCACCGGGTCGCTCATTACTCGTCAGCCCATTTGCCAGCTGCCTCATCATTACATGTCCGTCTCCCCTAGTGGCCTCTGTCACTCAAACGGTGTGAGAAGGAGTTCAATTCATGTTTGTTCTATGTCAATCTGTTTTGCTCCGACTAATGGCTTGTATACAGACTGTGAATAATACTTAATAAATCTTCAATTAAGAATTATAATTTACAAATCAATCGTTTTTGAACATACTTGCGAATGTTTTAGGCTCTTTTTGCACCTTTGTTGACGTTCTGAAGCAATAGACGTCACGAATAAAAATAGAACCACCATCGTCCAAATATTGATCGCTGCAGTCATTTTTTTAAATTAATTAACACTCATACAAAGTTAATGCCGTTCCTGTTTCAACAGCTTGTTTTTAACCATGCAACATCCCATCCAAAGGTCATTTCAGCACATCAGCATGCCAAGTGATGCTTTACTAGCACACCGCCGTCTCTGGCAAATTAAAGGCTGCAGATGGAACAGCCTTCAGCTGGCTGTAGGGACTCCAAATCTCAACAAGGAAAATACAGCCTGGAAGCAATTACGCTATTGTGTGAGGACATTTTCTATGTGGAAAATGTATAAAATAATATCTCCTTTATGCATTGAAAGGTGTTGAACAAATCGGATGTAGCCAGTGAAATGTGTCCATTCAACAGTAGTAACCTTGATAGATAGTGAGAAGTTTTGCTTAAGTTAAGAAGAGATTTTTATATTTTGGAGTGAATGGAGGAGGACATCGTCAAGGTCTATTCACGGTAAATTCAATTTCTTAAATCCACCTATTGGTAAATCTCAGTTAATAGTTAATTAAGCATTTCAGTGCAATGATAGAATATCTGTTCTAAACTCACAACGGAAGCTCAAGCGTATGCGTGGCGGGTAATGTCACAGCTGACGACACCCAAGCCAAGGCAGATGTGTGGGGAGAAGGAAGAAGGGAAGTTATCTCCATACCAGATGGAAGACCAGTTGGCAGCTCTCTCATTACAGTGGTGATGCTATTTTCTTCTCCTTCTTTTTCCATGGCAGCCACACATGCTTAAAATCACACTTCCCCAGTCCATCATCGAGCGCACTCTCATCAGTAGCGAAGAGGCAAAAAATAATAGCAACACTCGGAGTTGAAGGATGCTTATGTTGCATAAATGTGGATTGTGACTTTTGGATCAATTCGGCCAGATTCTTCTTCTAAGCCGTCTTACTGTGTATATAGACGAGCTGCTCTAAATAATGTGTGACACAGTGAAGAACTTGCCCACCTTTGATCCAGGCAACAGCCGCAGCAGGCCAAAAGCTATTTAACACATAATGGATACCAGCAAAGGAAGAGAGCTTTATGGTCCCTTTGGACTCGGGCCAGGGCAGTATGCAGGACACTCGAGTTAGAAAATAGCAGCTACACCTTGTAAAATCCACTAAGATCTCGGGATGGGAACAATAATTGATTGTGTGATATTGATTGTGTCTTTGAAGCAATTGAGACAAAATGGAGGCTACGACTTGGCTGTAGAGGTTCCGTTGAGCCCATGTGTACACGGATTTGCTCCTTTCATTCGGTTGTACAGATGAAACAGTGGCAGTCGTATTAATACCACTGTGACTTTTTCACAAATGATATGGTGTGACAAAATGTGTCATAGCGGTACAATACCCAATTGTTTTCTTTGCTATTCACATGTTTTTTTCTTTTTTTCTCGATTTGATCAGTTTTTGAATAAGCAATCTTGATAAGCTCTATTAGCCTGTCAAACCGCATCTCTTCTCTAGCTGTAACTGCAAGGTGACAGTGTGCCGACGCTGAATAATGTTCTCTAATCCAAATACACTCGTCCGCATTGTACGGCAGATACGTCAGTCAAATCGAAATTATACACCAGCGGGTTATTGTCAAACGTTGAGGTGATATGATGCGCTGTAACACATTTTGAAACACCTTTCAGCTGGGAGTTAACTTCTTGTCATCATTATCAATCAAAAGTGTCTTAATGTAGATAAAGTAGAGCCTTTTCAGACCTATTTTCATATTTGTCAATAAATGCTGCCATCAATGTTTGAGCACCCCAAAACATGCTGAAGAGCTTCTGTCTTCTTACTAACAACCTCTCTGTGAAATCAATCCACAAGTTTATGGCTCACTTGTAAAAAGGACAGCCATCATTTTTACCTTTTCACTGAGCTACTGCGTCCAGTATTGTATCAGCTGCACGGCGAGCACTGGCGATGCGGAGCTATTCCGCTACTCGTGTCATTGACATAGCGATCACTTTAATGTAGCACATGTATCTAAAAATGTACACATCCTAATGGCATACTCATGGAGATCCTCTAGCCTTACAATGAGATATGATACCACGTCTGCTGCTCAATAGATGGAGGCTGAAGAGAAATCATTGTGCAGCCACCCTTATGCCTTTGGATGTAATAGCCTATTAGATTGCAGCGCTGTAGTAGTTACAGCAGACTGTCTCTCTTCAATGACCTTGCAGTCAATTTGGATATGTTGAATAGTCTGCGTTTTAATCTCATCCGTGTTGAAGTAAAGAAACATACATGTTGTGGGACATGCTGTTATATCTCTACAATCGCTTTAAGTCTATGCACAGTTTGATAAATGACATGGATAACAATGTTTTCAAATATTCTGTCTTTTTTTCTTGTTTCCTTTTGATTTCCCCACCCAACTGGTGTAGTGATCGTTCAAGCTTTCATTGTAGTGTATCTTCGTTTGGTTGTTTCCCAGTGGGCAGTGCACGGGTGTCCTAAATACAATTACAGTCCACAGCTGAATGGAGAGGAAGGGACCACTGGGACTTGTGGAAACAGTAAATGGTCAAGAGGGTTGGACTGAGGAGGGAACAGCAAATCCCTAATTCAATCGGCTGAATCTCGGCAACAAGCCTCTGGTGACTCCTCCTGTGGAATCAGTGGAATCAAACAATTCGGCTCAAACCGCCCGAGAGATTTTCGTTCACATGCGCGAACGCGTTCCCACAAATTGACACAAATGCATAACATTTCCCCCATGCACGTAGTTTGCTTCTATTTATACTACAGTCCGATATGGAGGATTCAAAACGTTTGATATTTGCAAACAAACAAGAGATGAAAGGTATCAGGGAAGAAAAATGGAGCAAGGTAGCCTGATCACAAACCAAGATGTTGATTGAGCAAAAGTTAGTGTGGCTTTAAATTTTTTTATAGTTAAGATTTCTGGGATGTCTGCTATGAATTGCTCATGAAGTCACCTCACAGCATCTCATTCTCATATCAAGATTTATTTGTACATTATTCACTTTGGGACACTCCCAAAAATTAGTCACACAGTCATGTGATTATAATGTGTACTTTGATATATTTAACCTATAAATACAAGGCGATAATCTAAAAGAAAAAAGCCCGTAGTTGTTGTGTGCTTAAAAATAAGCAACATTAACAAAATCAAGCCAAGTTGGCTGATTTGTTGCCTCTTCCATGATACTGCATCACCTGTGTCGATACGGTCGCCTGTGTGGCCCCATGCTTGTGCAAATAGCAATATTAGGCTCCATACCGTTGGAGATAATTGGAACAAAGTGGGGGATCGATACAGAGGGCACACGCGTACACGACAATATAAACAGCCAAGTCTTCACACAGCCACATTCACACACACACACACACTAATCAATACAAGTCAGGGGCAGGATTTTCCTCTGCATTTCAAACATACTCAGCATTGAACCGAGATAGCCTCGCTTCTTTGTGTAACAAATGACTTGGGTTGTTTCATCCACACTCCTGGAAAAGCACCTAACCTAATTTGAGGCTGAGAGCAAACTACTTCCAGATATTATTGTGTACATAGAATGCCCATGCATTGTGCGTGTGTTGTGCTAAATTTGAGCACTTCTCTTAAGGGCAAGTGAAAGCAGCCAGCTGAAACTAACAGGCGGATCTGTGCAAGCGTGCTGATGGCTCTAAATGGAAGTGTGCTGATGTAGGAAGTTACCACCGTGCATTAAAACACAGAAGATAGTTGATGTTGGCCTCCAGTCATCCGTTTTGCCCAGGACAACTGCTCTAGAACAGTCTTCAGTCTCTTGTTGACATGGAAGTGAAGTCTAAATATTTACAGAAATAGAAAGGCCATGAATCGCTGCCAAGCTTGTATAGAGAAGAGAAATGCTCAGGGCATCGGATCGACTCTTGTGTGCTTAGGGTTGAGTTGATTGGGCGCCATCGAGATACATGACTACGCAATAGCCATCACAAGAGTTGACAGGTGTGATTGTATCGACTGAGGATGAAAACATACTTCATTCATTAAATCCCAACGATGTGCTTATATATGCGATGGGCGGGCGGGCTTTTCTTGGACTTTCCATACTGACAGACAGTGCTTAGCAGTCAGCTATGAGAGCATGGCTATGTGTCAAGTATCTGACACTTGAATGGCCCCCTCACTCACCATGTGGTGTTGGCGTGTCAACACCTTTGTCTGGCTCTGACAGAAAAGTCGGCGCTGATGGATGTGACATTGCCACTCCTTGACTTTAGTGCTCCCTTTGAGAGTTCCATAGGCGTCCAAACCTTTCCTACCCAAAGACTGAAGATGTAATTGTGTCCGACTCACAAGAAAATCAGTACAGGGCGTTAATTCTTCCCTTAGTATTGAACCAACCGTTGTGTCTTGTCCGTTAAGTGTTTGTTTTGTGTTGTGTATGTGCTCACTAATTAGAGCTTCAGTATGAGTTGGCCTAGCAAAGGCCTCTATTTTAAGGACTCCATATCTGCTGCATTTGGTGAATTACGCTCGTTGGTTAGTAACGTCTTCGATCGCATCCGGTTGCCCTCTCCTCACTTCATGTTGCCAAGCAGCATGTGTATGTGATCCAAATGCTTCGCAGGGATGCTTGGGTGCCTTGTGTGGAGGGAGCACTGTGATGTTGGGGGCGGACATTTAACAGATGGGACCAGCCACCTCCCAAGATAGTAATGTTCAATTATCTGTATCCAATTAGCACCTTGGGCGAGAAAGACAAAGGGAGAGTATTAGAAACTTTCAATGAACTCATACGGACGTACATAAAATACGGTAGTGGGAGTAATAGAAAATGTATTTTCTTTTATTTTTGGAACAATAATGAGCCTGTGTGCATTGTCCTCTTGAGGCCACATCAGCTCCACACAGCTGTGCCCTCCACATCCCGCCTCCGCTGCATTTACACAGATCCCCTGGGTGCCTTTGGAGAACACAATTGGAGCATGTCGGGGGGTCAGCTGTAATTTGACGCGGAAGGGAAAGCAAGTCATCTACTTTATTTATTCCATGCAATTAGAGGACTCCAAAAGAATTTGTTCCATTCCCGTCCGTGATACAGTCGACTTTGTATTTGTCTTCGGTAATTGAACACAATCTTTCTTTTGTTGATCCGAGGCACATTTGCATGGACATGTGAGATTACTTTTGTTTAATCAACAGCATTTCTACTGGCTGCGACCAAGTCGGGCGCACACCCTTCTGCCTCCATTTGATTGGAGACACGATTAATCAACATTCAATTTCCACACAATCAACGGAATCCTTACGGTGGCAGCAAACAGCCAAAGCACGACAGGTTTGGCAGAAAACAATGCGTGCTTGTTTGAATGAAACCAATCGAATCCAATCACATCATTTGACTAGATGAATGCTAAATGTAAAACACCATAGATGAAACGATCACTGATAGAGTGTAACAATACTTACAGGCGCTGGACTGACTGCTTTTAGGTTATCACCATATGACACGGTGTTTTATTTTGCAAAATAGCACTTTGTTACGGTGACCAAAGAACGAAAGGACATCAGCCGAACGAGCAAACTATCCTCGCTTGAGCCCTGCTTGCTGTTTGTTTGAATCGACTTTTGCCACCCTCAAGGAGATCTGTGCTTGTAGCTTCATTAGCAAGACCCCATCACCGTCAGATTTCAAAGATCAATGTTCACAGTATATGTTTACATGTGGACATCAGATCAGGAAGAAAGCAAGACTTTGAAAATGCTTCTAGTGATTTGGTGTGAGCTGTACACTGGAATGTGTGTTAATGAGCAGGCATGAATAAACATGCATTAATGAGATACGAGTCGTGTGTAGTGATTGAAACTGCTGTGCTGCAAGTCCCCTGGTATGCTAAAGCAGCATCGCGAATAGGTTCAATGCAAGTCCAAACTTTAGTTTTCAAAATATATCATCTTTGGTATGTAAAGTAACAAAAGGAAAAAAAACTGGTGGCCAACGGATCCCTAATTGCATTGGCAAACTCATATAGAACATAAATCGTTGCTGTGGATTGTACGAATGGTTGAGGCACCTCTGAAAAAGGGAAGACAGCTGATGTGGAATCTCCAATGGGATATAAAGGTGATGGTTTGAATATGTGTGCTAACAGGCACTGGCCTTGACTTGAAGCACTAACAATCACAGCGAGCTGGCTCCGTGTGATGCCAAACGCTCCCTTGAGGCCGAGGTCACCTGTCAGCTACCCCATTGAGACACAGGGAACACATTGCCAATTTAGCGCCATCCTCGCCTTTGTAATGCAGCGTGGCACCTGCCCGCCTTTGTTCGTTGACCTTTGAATAATTCAGGCCCGGCAAAATGCTATGACACATTTTGGATCAAAAAGGCACGATCAAGAGGAGGCGGGGCTTTCCAGACGGGTGACGTGTTTTATGTCGCAACCATTTATGTGGTTGATTAAACACGATAAATCCCATGGCCATGTTATATTAGTGTAGTGAGTGTTTTTTGTACAAATCTCGGTGGGACAGACCATTCGAGGAGTAAAAATTCGGTAGACTCAAGCCTCCCTTTCGAAGACAGGAAGTAGCCTTCTAACCAATAAAACTAGATTCCGACTCGATTGAATTGTTTTTTGTCTAATGCAATATTGGTGTGATCTGCTGGTTTGACCATCCAAACCATAAATATTGCAAAGATAAAGTGATTTTCCGTCATTGATATGGCATCCAATTCAATATTTGGTCTGTGGTAGGAACCTAGCCGGAAGGAATAAGATCATTCATTCGCCTGGCTTTTGAGTGATAGCACACAGTTTATCCTAGAGGAAGTTGACCTCTGCAAAGGGTTAAAAAAAAAGAAAAAATGAAGATTGTATTATCGGTTAAGTTTTCCTGTCCCCTCGCTCTCTGATGAATGGCAGCAGATTATAGGTTGGTGACCATCCGCCTTTTGCTTCAAAGCTTTGTCTCCAGGAATGCTTTTGTTAGCCCCCAGGCATCGATCACAATAGAAGTTCACCTTTTAAACTATTCATTTGAAGAAGCACTGGAAACAGAAAGCATTTGCTGAGTTATGGGCTCTACCTGGATTGTACATCATCCTCCACCGGCACCTGTTTGACAGTGTGTGTGTGTGCTCATGTGCATTTTTGGTGCACACGCCATCCTGCTGCAATTCCTATTAGACTGCTCTTGTTAGGGTGATTCATGATTTTGATATCCCTCAGGATTTTTGTAGAAATGGAAATGTGCTTCTCAAGCTGAAGGGGAACCTTGAGTCAGGCCGTGTCCGTTTGTGCGTGCGTATGCGCTTCTCGATGTGGACCTGTTTATTTTTGCTGTGGTATTTTTAATATTATTGTTTAATGAAATGAAAATGGTCTTATGTAGTTTTATCTTCTGTACTTAACTGCAGAAGGAAAATCAAACATCATAAAGGAGCCCATGAAATGTACTTGAAACTAATAGCAGTGATATTTTTAACTAATAGCAAACTCACAGTTTTGGATGATATTCTTAGGGATGAGTCAAAAGATCTTACGTGGCCACCACTTCCCTTTGGCGACATTTTTCTCTGCATAGGATAATTATGTTGAATTAATTTTACATCCACCCAGACCCAAGAAATAAATAGCACATTAAAAAGACAAATGTCACATACCTGCAATTCTCCCTCAAGGAAAATCCATTGTAAAGCAATTTTCATGTCTGCTTGACAAGAGAAAGTGGCTTGTCCTTTACTACGTAATGATTTGGCAACTCTAATCAAGTCACTGTTATTACTGTCGTGGTGCACAATATGCATCTAGTGGCTTTAAACTATTCATCAAAATCATGGTTGTACTTATCATCACTCAGTGGACACACCATTAGGTAGAGCGACAGATTGAGGCAGTGGACAATTTCACTGCATTATTTCTAATACAGTATTATCCGAAGTTAAATGGTCATCAAACCAGCAGTCCCCAACTAGTGAGAGAGAGACTGAATAAAATCATATAAAAAAATAATAGAAATATAAAAATCAAATATGTCTCGGTCACGTGACGCAGGAGCAATAAAGTAAAAAAAAGACGAGTGTTTATATTCTCTGCTATAGAGAACATACAGCTTGGAAGTCCAGATTGTGTGTTGTCATTCACACATGACAGCATCACCGCCTGCACATGACGACAGATGCAAACACACGTCCGTCCATGCAAAATATTTTAAGGAGGGGAAATTCAAGTGACAAAACAAACAGATGTGTACCCCCCTGTAATGATGCAGTCGACGAATTTAATAAAGCAGGCAGTATGTTGGCAATAAGCTGTGTTAAGCAAGCGCCATTCCGTCTATTAACACTGTTTACCGTCGTCTTTATTGCGCTGAGATGAATTGCAGCCGTTAGCGCAAAGTGGGCTAAATAAGACGCAGTTCCCCCCGTATTTATTCTGAGCTCTTGTAAGACTAACAAGAAAGAAAGTAATCACGACTTTATGAGTGACTCACTGGAAATGTGACGCCTCGTTCGCTTTAACTGTTGTGTGCACAAATACATTGTACAGGCATATAATCTGAGGGGCAGCAGAAATGCTAAAGCTTATTTACTATAGTGGAGTAACACCAGTACAATCTAATACTGAGCATATTTTTTTAATAATAGACTGAATCATAGTAATGCGGCAACGATATGACGTAACCAAAGGATGCTGACACTAACTCTAAGTATCCAATCAGATTGCTCTGATGTCATCCATAACTGATTTCCATCACCGGGAGGCATTTATGATGCTATGCTGTGATGCAATAACCAGCGTTATGATCCTCTCACTGAGATTTGACTGCAGGGCAAATCTGCCGTCTTGTTAGAAAATCCAGAGGAGAGCAAGATGGAGCCCTGAAAATTCTGAATAGTGCTCCGATATAAAAAGGCAGTTGTGACAAGACCGTCAAATGAACACTGGTCCTCCCAGGAGACCTTTACCCTCAGGGAGCGCTGTGATCACCGCAGTGCCTTGTGTACGTGGATGTGAGTCACAGCAGGTGGCGCCTGTATGAAGTATCACACAGTTTATTTATGACAGCTCCCCTGCTGACGCTCGGAGACTGAAAACAAGCTGCTCACAAGTCAGAGCATCACGCTTGTGACACCAGACACTCATTCTCACCACCTGCTCACAATGCATTTTTCTTTGCCCCTAATGTTAGCCCTGAGCACAAATATTTCATTGCAAGGGTACGCTCATGTTCATACCAGTACAGTGATGCCTAAAGATATCATTTTAATTCATTCTGTGTCAATTCCTGTAACTCAAAACACTTTTCTCAAATCATTGTTCCCCACTGCGATGAATGGAAATGTCAATAATTCGTTCCGGTCCTCGCAAATATTGAAAAACAAATAGGTAATGTTCATTTACTGGATAAAGGGTAAAAATAATATATGTAATGATAATGATAATAATTCATAATGCGCAACTTGTTTACCAGGGACCAGTCAAATAAACGACTCACTCCTTTCTTTTAAAATTGTACTATTTCTAACAGATTTGTAGTAGTTACCACCGTAAGAATGAAACTCTGTCGTAAGCCGAGAGGAGCCCTTTATATTTTGTGTCCAATCAGGAGCATGGCAAACTTGTAATGGGCGGCCATTACAATCAATCTGCACATGGCATGTGGAAATGGAGGACTGAGAGAGCGCAAAATGAAAAGTGTCTACAATATCAGCTTCCTGGGACTTGTGGAACTGTTGTGCCGGTTGCTTAGTAACTGTAATGCTCCCAGATACAACTGCCGAGTATACGGCAAGTAAGATTTCCTCCATTTTACGTGAACACACACACACCTTGCCTTCTAGCTGTAATTTCACTCAAAACCGCCTTTTGGTCTAGCTGAGCTATGATTGATGTCCTTAATGTTACTCTTCCTTACTGTGAAGTCTTGTGACATGAATGAAGCAAAATCAGTTTGCTCATTTGAATCCACCAAATGTTTTAACAGCTGCCAGATAGAAAGAAAATCCTTTCTTTTCAATGCCATGTAACCTGCAGAGTGTACCTGCAGTAAAATTCTTTCTTCTTCCAATCCTGTCCTCTTTTTTTTTTTTTTCCTTCAAGAACTGTCGTTTTGAGGTTTTCAGCCTCACTAGAGGCATTCCGATAGATTCATCAATTGGGCAAAGCTGCGTGTATAAAACGTTAGTCATTCCCTCACAAGACACGCACATAAATAGACAATCTGTGTTGTTTCACTCTCGTGTTGAAGGCTTGCTTTTATCCTCTTCTGTGCTTTTCCTCTTATTCATAACTTCTTTTTCTTTCTCGGACGACAGTCCTGTTTGGCCCTTTCGTGACTGATGACAACAGCGGGTGTGAACCTTTAGCGGTGTTTGCATAGACGATTGCTTGGATGACACGCAACACTGACTCATCAATAAGCGCAGAGCGACAGGACAGTCAAATTGCAAGATGCCCACGTTGCGCTGGATTCATTCCAAGTGGCCGTGTCTTAAACGAAGGACTCCTCATACAACCTTTCATACACCTCATATAGAGACACGCTGTTGTTCCAGCAGTTGTCTAATCATGTATTCTGTCTTTGTCCCTTTTTTTGTTTTGTTTTTTTTCTCTTCCTTCCTATCGCTGTCTGTCCAACCCCCTCCCCTTTTGACTTCTTGTGGACACCAGTGATGGCTTCCAAAGGCAAAGTCAGAGGTGAGTGGTGGCCATGTTCAGTTTGGCTCCATTTAGGATTAGAATAGAACCTTAGAATTCCACATTATGGTACTGTTTCATTCAGTTAAAGATTCATTCATGGCTGATAAAAAGAGCAAAGTCTTTTTATGTGTTGGAAAGCTTTGCTGGCCAACTAATAGAGCCGCTCGCGTAAAAGCTCCTCGGCACAATATAGGAATGAATCTATATTGTGATCCAATGCAGGTGAAGCGTTTGCTCCAGTTAACCTTCTCCTTCCTTTCCCTTCTGCCATCATCGCATTATCATCAGCAGCAATCATGGTAGTAAATGCAACCTCGTGTCTGATCCCATTACTCTTCCTCATTCCCGGAGTGGAGTGTGCTTGGCAAATTCATTTCAACCATTTACAGTATCTGTAGGCCAGAATTTGACAAATAAAAAGATATCATTGACTATACCCTGGCTGTCATTCTCTGGTTTAGAAACTCTATCCCACTTCAATTAGGGCAGCAGATGTTGTGGAATTGAAAGTCAAGCACATGTCTCCCTTTGCTTTTGCTTGTCATGACATTCATTTTGTCATGTTTGTTTTAGTAGAATAGAAGAGTTCATTCATCTCCCGGGATCCCCTATAGTTTTGAAGTCAATAGTCGCCCGCTTTGTACATAAAACTCAGCTATGGGAATCGTGCATTTGTTCATCAAAGAGACAAGCTTGTTTATTTACAGGAAGTACTTTACGCTATGCTTACATGTTTGTGGACAATAGTTTGTCGTCGTATGTGATCTGCCTTCAAAGAACGTACTTCACACCCCCCGCCTTAAATTCATTACGCTGATTTTTTTAAATGTTGCCATCACGCCTCAAGTGAGATCTTCAGCATCAATCTGGCTTCCGCAAACTTTTACTGTATGCTTTCCCTAATATCTCTGCCGCACCAATCTGAATGATATGAGGTGCCTTCTCATTTTGCAGTCAAAAATTTCCCGGTGGGATACGGCAAATTTCTTCTAAGCGAGCAGTATCTGTCAACACATCAACACATATTAAAAAATCACACTATGGGGTGTTGATTCGAGCAATTTGGGAGTTTTACGACGGTGATGGTGATTAGTGTGATTTCCCTCGTGAACATAAACGGAGCTTTTGCTCGTCTCTTGGAGTGCATTGCTTCCCATGACCGAAAAAAGAAGAAGCAATCTCTACACACTATCACTTCCAGAAGAAATGTTGAATTTCAATACTCCATTTGCACCCGATTCCTATGACCTTCTGCTTTTATGACATTTAATTTACAAAACCAATTAAAGCAGGAAGCATGTGAATGGCTGCTAATGCTGCTTTGAAGGCCTCACAGCTAAGGAGGATGCTGAGAGGAGGACTAGCCTTATGGGCTGAAAATAGGGGAAGTGAATTCTTTTTGGACTGGAAACAAAACAGATAAGCTGTTGATTCACTCTAAAATAGTTTTGCCGATTTAAAATGAAGTACCCTTCCCTGAAAATGAAATAATAGAGATTTTGCATCGTGCACTTTTCAGCTGTAGTAATAATAATAATAATGATAATAATAACAATGTAGAAAATAAATAAATGAATAAATAAAACGAAACGCATGCATAAATTTAAGCCTGCCTCCCTTCCTCCCTCTATCATCTATGAGACAAGCATCTTTGGCTTTATGGATATTTCTTTTTATTGTTGCTCATTTCTTTGTTCTCACTCTCACCTTGCAGCTGTCAGCTTCTACAAATTTGCCATGTGGAAGACAACAGCCTTTGCAATATTCAATATCCGATATAGCTCCCATCTTAAAAGCCTCCATTGTATGCCCTTGGCTCAAAAAAGATCCTCGTGAGTCTGGATAAGAGGACACTCAATATCACCTTGAACATCTTCCACTTTGGTTTATATCTTTGCCCTTTAAATTGATGGCGTTGATTCAAGGACAAATTAGATCCATTTCCAGTGGAGGAAATTGTCTAACATGATTTTTATATCATTTCAACACCAAATGATCGATTTACAAAGATATCATTGCACTCATAGGTTCTTTTACCATTTATCTTTATTTTCATTTATTCTTGACTTATTGATATGAGAAACGCTGCTGCCTTTTGATCAAAAGTATTGCTTCATAATTATTATGTCTACAAAACAAGGTCATTTCTTCTCTTCTTGTAAAAACGTGCCGGAACCCTTTCAGCGCTGTCTCAAAGATGTTTACTTTGGTAACACTAACAATTAATGATGAGAACGTGCAATTTATATGTCACAGGGAATTCTGGTGGCTCATTATTGATGCCATGGTGTAATGGCATGGAGGCAAAGTTTGAAGCATGTCAAAGTGGAAGATGAGAGGTTTTTGAGGGATAAAAAAGATTGTAATTCAATTTGTGAGGCTTCAATTGTTAGACAAATATTTCTCTATTACCAACAAATGGTTCTACCAACTCTCCCAACGCGCCTGACAGCGTTCATTTTTATATCCTTTGTTGCTGGAATAACCACAGGCGCGATGATCTCTAGATATCCTTTGTTGCTTTCCAGTTCAGTGCATTCTTTCAATTTTTAGACAAATACGCTTTTGTCTAACTGATCAGATTTAGTTTGTTAACATGTTTTTTTTTTAGCTTATATTCATCCCTTTGTGTTTAGATTTCGGTAGTTTGCACCAGCGGCTGTTGATTTGTGGTCAAGGTCAGCTGGAACTCACAAAAAGTGTGTTTCTGGCAAGATCTCAAACGTGTGCACCGATTCTGACTTTGGCCTACTGCATAATAGGGAATTTGAGCTTTTTGTCCAAAAGGTCAAACTTACTGTTTGCAAATGCATACCACGGTGTTTTTTGTTTTTAAATTGTGCTTTTCAATCAACATCCACACGGAAATGTGTGATCTCGATCAGTGTAGTTTTAATTTACAGTAAGTTCAAAGGCAACCGCTCTGACCCCAAAAAATTGCGTTCTGCCTGGATCCATTTTTTGTTCTTGGTTATACATCATGGTCTTACAGCTCAGTTGAGCTCCAGTCCTGACATAAAGGTCAGCAGCTCCGGGCTGTCCATCTGTCTGGCTGCACTTCTCCTCTTCTTCAATGCCTGCTGAATGCCTAAATAAGGAAAGTTAGAAGACTCGTGCTGGAAAGGTCATACCGCAACGCACAACGGAAGCGTGGAGGAGGCACTCATTCCTCCTATATATGGAAAAAAAAATATATATATATATCTACTATATATATATTGATTGGTGGCACAAGTCCAAATGATTGCCGGGAAGCTCTCCAGATTTGATTGTTTGGCAAACGTGCGCTCGCTCTTAAAGGTAGAGTGAGGAAATGGGTGTTGAGTGTTTTTATTGGAACATTCAGCTCATCTACAGAGTCAGCCATAGTGGGGTTAAAGAATGGACGGAAAAAAAACAACATGGCATTTGCTCAGAGACAATGTCAACCTTCAGCGCTCCAAGTCGCTGTAAATGAAAGAAAGCTAATTTCCCTGTTGCATCACTCGCTAATGTCATGCAGATGAGGACGCTGTTGACCTGTTTCAGCCTTGGCATGTCATTCAGATGTGAGGGCAATTAATCCCCCCCCCCTCCCCCACCAGGATTCCCACCCCATGATCTCCTCACAAGCACAATGGAGAGCAAGCACGTCGGTAAGGATTCAGATAAACGCAAAAGAGCGGGGAGGATATGAACATCCGAGACAAAGAATGTGGAAACGCACTCATCGGGGATCAACTCCCAGAGAAAATGAGCGAGCGACAGAGGCAGGGATAGGGCGAGTGAGAGAATTGAGCGGCATGAACTGGAAAAGAAAGTAAGGGAAAGCTTCGTCTTGAAGAGAAGATCTAAATTTAGACATGGAAATCAGGGGAGAGCAGCTGCCTGCTTTCCTCTGGAGATACATTTAAATCAGGTCTAGGTGGCCAAAAGGGAGACACAAAGCAGCTCCTCCACTGGTCAATTAGGCACACAGAGGACTTCATTGTTGTAATAGAACCATCATGGTGCCCCCCTTTGGCCCTTTCTCTCCCAGTGGACTGTTCATGGAGTGGAGTTCCTGGATGTTATTGGCCCTACTCCTTGTGCAACAATGTGTTACTTGGAGTGGAGCGGGGTTCTTCTCAGAAGGACATCTCATCATGGAATACAAGCAAACAAACCCACGCGAATAAAAGCAAGGACGGATTTTGAAACAGGAAATCATGGGAGCCACAATAATCCAAAATAGCAACACTATAAAACATTCATGAACTTTACGGGTATTTTTCTTATTTTAGAAGGCTGTTGGACAACTGTACATAAAATAAAAGCTTGAATTGCATCTTGAATGCTTTTTTTTTCTCTCCAAAAGGGTCAAAAGAAGTTAACTACTGTATAATATAAAACATTTTAACCTTGAGTCCAATTATTTGTGCTCATATGCAGAGCCCTCCTCAAACATCATCGGCGAGAGTCCGTCGGCGTAGAAAGTCGACTCTTAACTTTCCCTTTGTGACCAGAGCAGATGAAATAAAATCCATCCCACCGGGCTGAAGGGTATGAACGGGCAGCCCGTCGGCGCAAGCTGGGGGGGAGAAAATGAGGCAAAAAGTAAGTGATGTGCAAAGAGGAAGCAATAAAGAGCGCAAGGACAGCGACGAGAAGCTGGTAAATCACGGGGCAGAGCACGCCTCATGCAAAACTGGCATGAATAAAACATATTCCTCTCCTCCCAAAGCTCCGATCCATTTGCCTCCTCCTCGTCTTGCCTCTCTATCTCTTGCGTGCATGATTAACCTTGGGAGGCCTTAATCAACGCTGGAAATGACCCGTGCTCTTTGACTTACCCTTCAACTCCTCCCGACAATCTCCCTGTCCCGCTTTTATTTCTCCACGCCAGCCAGTGCATTTGTTTATCTTACCTGGCCTGTTGAATAAAGTATCTGGCACCTACTCAACTAAGTCTTTCATATTAACTGTGCTATTTTTCCCCAAATAAATTCCTCATTTCTTTCCTCTGTTTGTATTTTTTTCTGTATGATCCTCTCCTGGGGGGGTTAAGATGAGAGTTAAGTCAGGGATGAATAATCTTCCTAACCTAAGCCTTTATTCACACAGCCTTTAAAGCCCATCCTCTGGGGACGGCAACAGGGATAGATTTATGGTTATTTTTATTTACTTGTCCCCGCCCCTGAATACACACCAACGCGACACATATAGGGGCAGAACGGTGGACTAGCGGTTAGCAAATCCGCCTCACTGGTCTCTGCATTCCAAAAGTCAGGGACGCTAAATCTTGCGTGTGTGCAGCTGAGCCGGAGTTATCCATTGTGCTCCCGGAGCTCTCCGTGGTGCTGAAATGCTTTTTGTCATTGTGGTGTTACCTTGCTTTTGTGTTTATGTCCTCGCGTCACTCACAAACGCACACAGGTCCCCGGGGAGCAGCTTCTAATTTGTTTTTCTCCGTGTAGTGAGGATTCAGGGTCGTCACCGCAACCGTGGTCACCTATGCTGCGGTCTCATTGACTGCGTGCCAAAATGTGTTCTTTTCCACACACCTGCTTTATGTTTACACCTATATAACAAATGAAGCGTCATGTCTTCTATTGTCTCTGTGTCGCAGGCATCAGCGGCCAGCATCCTCTGGTTCAGAATGTCACCGTGACAGAGGGCGGGACAGCCAACATGACATGTCGCGTGGAGTACAACGACAACACCTCCCTCCAGTGGTCCAACCCGGCACAGCAAACTCTCTTCTTCGGTGACAAGAAAGGTGAGTTGACTCACTTAAGGATACAGAAGAGGCCACTCAGATAACATTTCATTTGATTTCATGTGTTCAAAACATAATTCCTCTTACTTAAAATTCATTTTCTTTTGCACGTTTTCTCATTAGCGTGGCGGTTGAACCGGAGTTTATCTCAGTTGACCTTGGGTGAAAGGCTTAGGTTGCATTCATATTCATAACTAGGGACTTGGAGCACAGGTGTCAGAGCCAGATCCAACCCCCACCCCCTCAATTTTGGCCCGTAAATGGTCTGTCTACTTCATGTTCCTTGAAAATATCCACATCAAATTTTACCAATCATTTTAAATCTGACTCCAAAATATGTTTGAACACAAACGGTCCAGCAACACATGTAGACATGCAATACAATACAGCCAACATATTCTTTCCCGAAATGACAACTAGCAGTGCAGCTTACTGAGGATAGTCTTCATATGCAGTATACTGCCCCTGGTAGAATACACCAGAATGAGCAGCACAGTGCAGACACTGAATGAAGCAAAAATTTTGTCAAAAGCTCCAAGCGATCAAATGAGCCTTCTCAAGCTGGCAGACGCTCAAAGGTTGTCCTTCCATTCATGTCTGACCCCCATCACAGTCACACAATATAGGCTTCAAACCCCCAAATTGACCTTCGCACAACTCAAGTGCTTCAAATGTATGGAAACGTATGTGGGCGTGGTTGCCAGTGTTTTAATAGCTAATAAGTACAAAAAGGTTTATTTCTGACCTTTTACACTCTCTTCAGTTAAGTCCCAGTAAAGAGGATTCATGGATGTTATTTTGTAGGTTCAAGTCTGCTGACTGATTGCGCACCGCCGCGGCGTCTCTCGGCACCATTAGTGGAGTGTAATAGAGTATGAATCACACTCTCTTGTAAGTGTCCGGATTAAGCACGTATGGGATTTACACTTCTTCCATTATCCCTCCTCTCTGCCCACAGGCTCACTTGTCTGACTGTGTGTGTGTGTGCGCGTGTCTGTGTACGTCTGCACTTTTTTTTTTTTTTATCCCGCAGACTGCGTGCACAAGCGAATTTCCGAGCGGTTCCGTCAGAGCGGCCGTTAAAAGCAGCCCCTGAACATCAAATTCAACAGTTGATGTGCTCTGCAGGTTATTCCATATCGCACCTGGCATGGGGGGAGGGGGGGAGGGGTGTATTCTGTGGCATTTCCAATGCAGAGCTGTGCCAGATTGGAAATGGAAAAAGCACCCGAAGACTCTCCTATTATCAGCAGAGCTACTCCCGAGACCCCGGAATTGCACTGCTTTTTTTTTTTTTTTTAGGGGGGGTTTGCCTGGTGTGTGTTTGTGTGTGATGATGGGGTGGAGTGGGGGTGGTTTGTCTTGCTCGACGTGGCATTTCACATGCACATGCTGATGGGCGCGCTGAGATGCTGAGTGTTTCCAAAGTGCCACTGGCAGTCTTAGAAGATGTCTGAGCTGCTAACGGCTGCGAGCACAGTCGCTTGCAGATTAATGTTGCTTTTGCCTGCTGGGAGGAAGATGAGGATTAGGAGCAGGGCGCACTTTTACTCAAATACACAACCCCAGTGTGGCTTTTTAGATATACTTTATTTAGTTGCAGGGTTTTTTTTTTATCCGGACACTGTTTCAGCGTATTCATCTAGCAGAGGTGTCAAACTCTGGCCCGTGGGCCAAATTTGGCCCGCAGTGTCGTTTTATTTGGCCCGCGAAGACAAATTATGCATTGACTTTGTGTCAATACTAAAATTGCAAATCATCTTCACTTTAAAAAAAAAATGGAGATGTTTCCAGCAATTTCTTTTTACCACTCATCTTTTTAAAAGTTCTTACTAGCCTCTGATATCAAAACTAGTTATTCAAATCTGAACAAAGACATCTGCAGAGGTGTCCAGATTTGATATGGATATGGGCTATCTATCCAACTTTTAGTCCTGTGAACTTTGGCCGTTGTTTTGAATGTCACGGCGAGCGTTCACGGAAGACACTCAGACGAATACGCGAGACCCCTCTTGTCACTCGTCCTTGCCGAACGCTTGGGCGACTGCAAAGTGTTGTTTGAATTTCAAATAAGTCATTGGCACAAAAGTAGGCACTTTGTCCTCCTCGTCACGACGCTACTGAGGGACTTAATCTGTGCCTCGGCGGCAAGAGAGTGATGAGCGGCGGGCAAGAGGGATTCTCTCTTTTATACCACTCAAAGGAGGCCAATATCCCTTTACAAATTGCCCTTTTGCTTTCGTGAAACTCAGGACTTGATAATAGCTTCAGTTGGTGGAATGTGACGTTTTTCTATGATCTCTAATTACAATATCTTCATTGCTCCCACAGCATAGAGAAGCAATGTATAATTACTTTTCCAAGACATATTTGCAGGAGTCTGTCGCACTCTCACAACATTAAGAGCATATATTCCGTATGTCGTTTACTAGCCTCTTTCTTTCCCATCCAAAACATTTCTAATTACATTTTCAATTTGAAGTGCTGCCCCCTTGATACACTGCTTGTAATTTGGATTGACCGGTCTTCAAAGCGATGTTAAATTACCTTTGTGTTTATAATTAGTAGAGCAGAACTTATTTAGACTGGCACTCGTCAGACACACTAATGTCCTCTGCTTACTACACCAGGCTCTGCTTTTTCTTCTTCCGCCGTCACTGTTTTGTCTAAAAGAAAATCTCAAATGAAAGAGCATTTCATCTTTCTAGGTTTTGCACGTACAAAACTTTTTAAATGTGATGTGTTTGGCATAAATGCTGACTGTAATTATGACTTTCCAACTGCATTGGCATAAATTAGTGACAGACACATTTTGGTGACGCACCCTCATTCGTTACAGTAAATGTCACCTTTGGTTTGACTTTTTGAAGTGTCAATTTAATATTGCCACCACAAAACTACCATTGAATAATCAATTTGATTTCCATCTGCTGACTGATTGAATCTGGTCAAACATTAAGATTAGCGTTACAGGTGAGCAGATAAGGGCCAAGTGCTCATTTTTAAGCTCCAATGTGCTGAATATGAAACTAGTACGGCTGGCTGGCTCAAATCAATTTAGTTTGCGTTGGTGTATGGGTTCCTTTTCCGCCACCCGTACGTACACGTGTGTGTTGTGTGTCGCCTGCCAAACCGCTCCAGCATGCAGCCATGGAAGCTTTGAAGCATTCCCAGTATCTCTGCCTGAGCAATTCTAGGCAATAGGCTTGCTGGAAAAAAAATCCCAAGTAAAAAAGAATAAATAAATCCCAAGACATATTTTTTAATTATGATTAAAAAAAAGAGAGGGTGAAATATTATTTCTCCAAACTCAGGTAAGCATCCTTTCATATCAAGCCAAAGATTAAGGTATTTGCTCTAATAGGGAAAAAAACAAATAGATAAAAAGCTTGCCTGTAAATCATAAATCTCTTAAGATCCCTAACAACTCCCCTTTCTCCAAGACAAGGATCATAAAACATGAGCAGAAGGAAAAAAAAAAAGAGGCAAAAGGAAAAGGGATGGTGGGCCTCTGTGGGATAAAGGCGAGGAATTAAGGAGGCATTTTATGACAGCTTTCAGACACAGTTATCACCTGTGAAAGACACGGGCAAACTTTTTCTTTGACCTTCAGCAACCTACCTCTGTGTTTTCCTTTCGTCACAGCTTTAGATTGTATAATATTCCGCAGCTCGGCTCTTATGAGACAAAAGGCCTTTTCTTGCGCTTCATTATGTTGATATTGCAATTAAAAGAACTTCAGCGAGCAATGCCAAATGAAAAGGAGTTTTGTAAGGTTAAGGTACAGAGAAAAATTCTTGATCAGTGAAAAATAGCTTTCATTTAAGGCCGACATATGCGTTATTTACTTCTTCTTTATTTACTTACTTCTGCTAACGTCACTAATAAATTTGAATGCATCGTAGGTCACACAATGTAAACCATATAGAAAACATGTAAAGCATATTTTACAATATAACATATTGGGCCTTATATTTCAGAAGGGGACATTTACATTTTTTTAATCAAATATTTCTTTATTCTTTGCATCAACACTTGGTCCCATCAAAAAATGATGTTTTATTCATTTAAAACAATAAACAAAAGTTTTTCAGCAAAAGTGACCTTCAGACACCCGCCACTGAATAGTGGGTGGGAAAAAAAAATCACAAAACATTCAGAAGAGTCCCTTGTCATCAATTTGCCATCAGTGAATGATAACCTTGAGTTTTAAACAAAATATTTTGATTACGTCAATACTTTCAGTTCCAGTAATTCAAGAATAAAAGCATTGAAATATAGAACACACTCAGTTTTATTTCTGCATTACAGGAAGCATTGATTCATTTCCCACAAATACAGATTAGACCGTCAGAATACCAGGAAAGTAGAATAATGCCTGATAATTAAAAATAAAATGAATCCCACCAGCACTTTTGACTTGATGACTAAGTACCATTAGCACAAAACTGAATTTTTGTCTGAAGCCAGCAGTTTGAAGCTCTAATGCAAAAAAAAAAAAATTGCTATCACACCGACCCACTTCGGCATCCCACTGAACTGTCAGTGAAAGAACATAAATTCTCTCTAGGCCAATTATTATATGCAGCATTGTCCACCGTTGTCATTGTTAAAACCTCACCTTGCTTCAGAAATGCCAAAGGAGGGGAAGAGAGACTTGTGAGATGCAGAATCTACATGTTTCAATAAACATTCCATTCCGTCCCCCGCCTTCACTCGCTCATCCACACGCACGCCGTCGCAATCCATGGCCGACGGAGTCAAGTCCCCCTGATGAGTTGTTGACAAGAAAAAGAGAGAGCTGTCGCTTCCAGACATCGGCGGCCTGAATGTATATTCAGAAATTTGCACTTTTCTCATTATAAAAGTGTGTCAGCTGAATGAGCAAACACCTGCCAGGGTTCTATACGGATGCGCGCGCGCGCTCCCCGGAGAGATGAAGGCAGCCGATGCGATGCGATGCGATGGCTCGGATGAGAGGAAAGGGCAAAGGGAGGAAAAGGTTGTCGGGCGAGTGTGCAAACATGATGGGCTGAAAGTGAGTGAATTTAGACGACAACTCTTTGCTTATGCATGCACCTTGTCGAAGCAATCCGAATCTACCGATACGATTATGTTTTCACCCTAGGACTGAAAAAATAAATAATAACAATAATGCTAATTAATCAATCAATCAATAAATAAATGTCTTTGGAAGTGAACGAGTTTTAATAGCGCTAGGAGGTAAGGGAGACAAAAAAGAAAAGCTGTCTGGGCTGAATTCCATTGTGTGGTTTTCCACTTTTTGGCCACAAACAAAAGAGAAATGATTGCCTGTTTTCTAGTCTGGTTCACAATCCAAGTGTTGTGAATTTGGAGGATCACTGGACAGTTTGGTGGTCTGGTGTCATTGTGCATGAGAGGATAATGGGTCATCGCAATGGAGCAGCCATCATTATTTTGGGCACCCAACCACAAGATCAAGCCCCGTAGTGTTTTGTGGGTATGTTTTGTGTCCGTGTGTGTGCCTGCCTGCCTGCCTGTGTTTTTAAAGGCCTTGTCTGTTGGAGCTTTGGCAGCCTGTGAAAACATACTAACAAAGCACAAATCACACAAAACCTTGTTTGGACCTCTGGTCAGGGGAAATCTAGTGGTTTTAATTGGGGAGAATACATAACCTGCATTTTAGTGCACATCTTGCAATGCATTGTGGTTGTAACATTTTTTTTATTTATTTTTTTTGGCTTGTTAGCTTCCACAAACATTGGGTTCTCTAAAGTTCAACACGTCGTTTAGGAAAATGACCTATTCCAGCCTGTCTCTAAAATCCAAGTGATGAAAGGGCAAGTTAAAACAGCATAAATAAACCTCTATGATATCTCGAACCGAAATTGCTAGTGTGGTTCTCAGGCTTTGCTTTCCTACTGTAACATAATGTATTGCTAATTAGTTTGGTTAGTATTTTTTTCTGTTCCTGGCATCATAAGTGATTTTTTTTTCAACCCATATGATGCTTTTCATGTTTCTAAATGCAGCCTGAATGTGCCCTCACCAGCAAAGTGGTCCTGTTGCTTTTTGGCATGACAACTAAGCACATTTATGTGCCTTTAAGCGCTGAACAAAAACACATCAACAGCTCTCCCAGCATAATTAAATGACTAACCCATAAAGTGAATGATCCGAATCAGGAGCATTGACTATATTTTCTTATGCTGGTCCATGTCACATGGGAGCTGAAGCCAGCTATGTTAACCGCTACATTGCATGTTAAATATGCACAAAATGTAGACGCCCCCCACCCTCTCCTCCTCCTCCCTCCCCCTAAGGTGTGTGTTTCCCACTCGCGCTGATCCAGGTCGTTTTGGAAGTCGTGTACCTTGTCTAGTTTGAAAGATCTTCCAACGAGCCGTCTAATTTCAGCCAATCCATTTCAGTTCCCTCATGTTGCCAAAGTCTCATTAGGGTTCTTTCGCAGCCTTTTATTGCTCTATTGATTTCCATTGATGTCTTTTTGGAGGATGGCATCTTCATATAAGTAAAACTTTGTTCAAAGAGGTCGGGAGGAATGTGTTTGTTTGTTTGTTTTTTTGCAGGCCCCTGGTCATGTTTGATGTCATTTGTACAGAGGTTTGCATAAGTTTTAGGACACATCTGGCTTTGTTCTATTAATTCCCTTTTGCACAGGAGTTATTTGGATTTCATCTCTATATTTATACTTCCATGTCTTTTCTTTTTTTTGTTATTGGCCTTCAACTTAAATGACGACAAAACAAGATGGAGTAACGTTTTTTTGTGTCTCTGTCCAGCTTTAAGGGACAACAGAATCGAGTTGATCCGTGCGTCGTGGTCGGAGTTGACCATCAGCATCCATGATGTCACGCTGTCTGATGAGGGGATGTATACCTGTTCGCTTTTTACCATGCCCGTCAAAACTGCCAAAGCCTACCTGACAGTCCTCGGTGAGTAACTGACAACTCTTCTGTATTTCTACGTCTCTGGCTTTTAATTTTTGTAGCAAACCATGCATTCTCTGGATGCAATATCCACAAACATGAAGCAAATGTGTGACGCTACAAAAATGCTAATTTTGTTTAGGTTAATGCTTTCTGATGGCTGAAATTGTTTGTTTGGCTTTGACACTTCCTGCCTGTGTTTGTTTGGTGAATAGGACAAACACATTTAGTATGCTTAAAAAATGCCATACCCCTTGTCCGCCGACCCAACACAAACATTTTTACTAATGTTTGTGATCATTGTCCTGCACAAACATTGTCTCATTTCTCGCCACTCGCCTTATTATCTCGCCAATTAGTTTTTGCTAATGTTAATAGATGTGCTCGTGCACGCCAGGCCCATTAGCTGTCTCTCTTTGTTAACAAGCATTCCGAGAATTACAGAAATTAACTAGAATCGCTCAGTGGGGATACAGAGGAAAATATTTTTTTGCAGCACTGAGCAATAGTTAATGGTGCAGACCAATGTTTTAGGACAGTGGCTGGATGAAAAACACCACTTAAAATTGAAAGCGCTCTGAAATAACATTCATGTTTGATTGTGTTTCTATGCAAATATCTGAATCATTTTTTTCTATTCCTTGTTCTTTTGTTTTCACCTTCACTGAATGTGACTGCTTTGGCCTTCCAGGTGGCAGTGTGGTGAATGACACAATTGAATGTTACTGCAAAACCTCAGTAACACATTTATCAAAAGGCGGTTCTCAATTCATATCAAAAGAACTAAATAATAAAAGAAACGGTTCCAACTCAAGTACATTTGGCGTTGACATTTCATTGCATTGTGAAAGTAGGAATTAATTTGCAAAAGACAGTATCGCAAACCAAAGAGCAACTCGCAAGGACTTTTAAGGTGCCTATAGACGAGGCGATGAGACAGCCAAGGCCAAAGTGAGTCAATGTCAATGTCTGAGTGACACGGCTTTGAGTCCTTCTTTCTGCACCCGCCCGAGAAATATATTAAAGCCTGCGTTGGGAGTGAAGAGTAGAAAATATATCGAGACACTGTGAACCTTTGAGAAAAACGGATCGAATTTGTTTTCTACCATTATTTAGTGTCCAACGCAATACATTTCAGACCCAGCCGCAATTGGTGAAAATATTCTCACAGCATATAGTTAAAAATGTTTATAGAATAGTTTGACACTTCCCACATACTTTTAAAGCCATAGCACCTGTTCTCACTCTCACTCTTGCTTCAAGCTGTTTCAGTGTCACTCCCAGTTGAAGATAAAACAAATTTGTATATTTCAACACCGATATGTTCAAGCAAACCATAATTACATCTAATGAATGTCTGCTAGCTCAATACTCATATGTAATGTGAAACACCACTGACAGGCTCATTTTAATTAGCATAGATGTTAAGGTAAATTATAAAGCTTTACATTTTATTTTTACATGATTTGGGCTTGTAGTGTATCTCAAAGCACCATTGTGTTCATTCTTTCACGAGGTTGGAGCGTTGTGTGTGACTTCATCTCCATCCCTCAGGCGTGCCGGAGAAACCCAAGATCGAGGGCCTGATGAAACCCGCCTTGGAGGGCGATCACATCACTCTGACCTGCATGACGCATGGTAGCAAACCTGCTGCCGACTTGCGCTGGTTCAAAAATGAAAAGGAGGTCAAAGGTGAGTAACGTTTTAGTAACATCTCAATCTCTTTTTCATTTGAGAGCATTTTACACGACTGGAATACATCAAGATTCACAATTGATTTGTTCACTGAGATTATCAACTGTTGACAAAATGGAATTAAAAAGGTTGGGACAATTTGAAATAAAAATCAAAAATTATTATCGATTTATTTAGTAATCAATTAGGTGCCGATTAGTCGATGAACCATCTAATAGAAATGTATAAATGTTCAGCAGCATTTAAGCAGTTTTTTTAACAGTCTTTCAGACTAATTAAGTTGTTACTGTTGCACTTGTCAACATCGTAAGTTTCCTAATAAGACCGCAAACTCTTTGCTGTTGTCACGTTCGTTTTTGTTGTTTTAATTAGCCGAATTGTACTGTACTGTAATTTCAAGATGACATTTTCTTAACTGTTCTTAACTTCAGTAAAGTGGGTCGTGACTTTGCAGCGATAGATAAATGTGTGTCCCTGGATGACAATAGTTGAGAAAGCAGGTATAAAGCCTCAGTGTGCAGCACTGGAAATAAACTGTCGTCACGGGGGTACACTTTGGTACGCAGGTACCTTCTTTGCGGGGGCTTTATAGCATCTCAGGTGCACTTTGTGGGGGGCTTTACGGCAGCTCGGTGACACTTCGTGGGGGGTTGGCCTCCCCTGGCTCGCTACAGAATGCAAACCCTGAATATTACATTGTATTTTTCCATACCCTTATTCAAAATTATGTAGGGCATATAGTAATCACAATCAGAAACAGTTTGTTGTTGTATGCCACTGGAATAAATTCCTCCTTGTTTAGGCACATAATCTATATTTTTTCCACCACTTGTAGCCTCTCGCTCAAAATAACAAGTTGACAAAGCAGTTGGGGATCATGGGACTTATTGTCCTGATTTCCAGCTCCACTCATATGTATATGAATTGCTGAACTAAAGTACTTGAGTTTGATGGAATCTCAATCGAAATGTCTTTCATCGGCCCTCCTAAGAGCACTTGGGTTGCAGCGTTCAGTGGCTGCAGCAGATGTCACTTCTGATGAGAGTCAAGCGTGGATGTACATCATGCACGTCCTCCAGTGGGTTCGCCCCGTTTTTCTACCGTGTCAAAACAATGCCACCGCACGTTGTAGACTATAAAGCCGTTTCTAGTCGGTTGCCACGGGAAATCTTTGTCTTCCCGCCGCTCGCTGTCTGCCACTTCACTGTTTCTTCCCCCTCCAGCTTAGGCTTAGCCTGGCGTCTCGATCGCAGGCGGCCCAGGGTTCCGATAAGCGAGGAGATTGTATCAGATCAATGTTGGCTTCAAGCAAACGTCATTACACATTTCTATTTAATTAAACAGTCTGGAGACATTCACTTGCCTTCTCTCCAAAGGATCTTACTGTGTTGCTTTCTTGTGTTTTCTTTTGTTAAAAAAACAAACTGTCAATTTCATTTAAAGTAGCGCCATTGACAATCCAGTAGGATTTCATAGAAAAAATAGCATGATTGTATTAAATACAAAAATCGCTACACTCCAAAGTATATCAAACTATAATATCAGATAATCATTTCAAATGTCAGTGCTGCTGTTTGGTTAGCAGCAGAGATCATTTGAGTTGCTACCAGTGTTTTCCTCATAAGAAAAGGCAGGTGTCTGTTTGAGAGAGGCCTTTATTTGTTTAAAGTGGGTGATGCTTCCCTGACTAATTGGTTTATTAGATCGACAGCCACGATTTGAGGAAATTTAGCATTCGCACTTCTTATGTCCCCCGTTGGTGATTATTACGTTTCCCAGCGGTCCACTAAGAAAAGAAGAGCTCCCAATAAAACAAATGGAAACACATCCAGGACTTAATTCTCTCTTAAATTACCACCAAAGGTTAACAAATGCAGAGACGCTTCCTGAAATGTTCTTAGTGCTCGGCAAAGAAGGTCACACATTATTATCTATTCCAGCAATGTTGCATGTATCCTCTTTCTTCTTCCAACTCTTTTGTATTAATGTATTCTACCTCGTGACAACCGTCGCCTGTCTCTGTGCGACTCCCCCCTCTCCCCCAAAACACTTTTCAAAGCTTTCAAAACAAGAGGCAGTTTTCATTAAACCAACAAAAACAAGAGCATCAGTATCATGTCGTCGTTTTTCTCCTGGTAAAAGAAATTGCCCGCCCCCCCCAATGACAAAAAGCACCTTGAGACTTCATACAAACGTCAGATTAGAAGATTGCTGTCAGCTGCACTATTGGACTCGTCAAGAATTTCGATCGGGCCGATGTTTCAGCCCACGTTGGGTGTCTGCCATCACGCCGCAGCAGCTTAAGCTGCGACAGCTCAGCCCGCTATCTGGCAGCGGGGCTTCTCTGGGTCCAGATAAGACGGCAGATAGGATCAAATCAATGCTTGTTTTCCGCACAATTTTAAGCAAACATCGCTGCATATTTCTTTTTAATGACTGAGATGATATTGACTCCGTGTAGTTTTCTTTTCACCGATTGTGTGACCTCTAAAGTGTAATGCTTGAGTATTGGAATTGAGAGGAAATTTAAAGACGCACGAAAGCTTCAAACGGAGAAATCAAAGAAGCGAAGCCGCTCGTTAGTCGACAACGCCACTCACAAATCAGCCGCTATTGCTTTCTTAAAGAGCTGTGAGCTTGCACCGTTGCTTGTAGTCCGAAAAATACCACAAGCATCATAAAATCTGACTTAAACCCAAAATGAATAAATGTTTTATAAGACAAACACATAATTGTATAAAACATTTCCATATGTGTTGCTTCCCCTGCTACTGTTTTAAGTGACTTGAGCTTATCAACTTTGGCTCACCATGAATGCACATCTTCATCTTTTCTAAAAAGGTGTGAATTATTTATTGGCGACTGACAGTCAAGAATGATAGTAACACAAATGCAAATAGATGTTGCATTTCAATGTGGAAAAAATAAAACCAGCAGAGCCAATAAGATGTTAGATTATTATTCGTCCATTGAATGCTACGACCTTCAATAGAGCGGCGTTGAAAATGGCAAAAATAAATAAACATGAAAGCTACGCCATCACATCTTCACTGATTAATACAGTACGATTTATATTCTCAATGTATATTTGTGCAGTCCAGGTGTTCATCATGGTGACAAGTGGGTGGTGGGGGAGCTGAGGCTCACCCTGAGAAGTCACCTGATGGCAGGAATATCGTAAATGACAATTCTGACATATTGTGCTGGGATCTTTGGGAATAGCAGCGATTATATTAGCAACGCAGCCAACGGAGCGGTCCATCACCCAATGGCATTCATTTACCTGACAACCTATGCTAAGCGTATGTGCCTGTGTGTTTGTGTGTCCTCGTACCAACACAATAGACGAGATGGAGCAGATAGCCTGCATTTAAATTTTGTGTGTGCGCTGGCACAAAATCCAATATTCTCATTTCTCCCCTTTCTATGTCCCTTCAGTCCCCAACATGTAATGATATATTTCTATCTCAGTTATACACCAAGATCCATGGAGACCTGTGCCAGTACCCGAGCAATGTAGGCCTTGTTTACACACAAGTGAACGGGGAGGGGAGGAGAGAGGGTACATGAAATGAATATTTATTCCAAATAGGGGCGGCTATGTTGGCAATTGGATGAGTATTATCATACTGTGTGACCTGAACAGTGGAGGTTATTGCTTGGTGCTGATATGTGATAGCTGGATTCCTAAGGGGGCTTGGAAGAAGAAAAAAAAGAAAACAGATTTGATTTCAAACTGCTCGCAGTCACATAGTTGTTCTATTGTCAATGTTGTTAGTCAAGGACAAAGTGCCGCGTGCGAAAGTTGCTCTCGTCTTCAGGACGCTCCACTGGCGAAAGGGCTCAGTAACTTCTGCATAACCTTTAGAAATACTTCCAAGTCGTCATTTGCCTTGAGCAGGTAGTTGTCATTACTTGAAGAGCTGGTGAGGATTCTCGTTTCGCTCAAGACTGAATGGTTAGTGAAATAGTTTTTTTTAAGAAGTAAAAAAAAAAAAAAAAAGGTTTTTATCTGTGGCTCTCTGGACTACATTCATAGCAGCAAGAATCCACAGAGCGAGGTGGAGCGGATCAATGACCATTAAAGATGTAATTCCGAGATGGCTTTCGCAAGCCACGCTGGTATGAATAAAAGATGCCTTCAGACAAAAGTGCTCATTCTCCCTCTAAATCTCAGTGCTTTACTATTACTATGGTACAGTATATTAATTGAAATCAAGGCGGCGGTAAAAGTCGGGTCGAGTGCTGTTTCACAAAACTAACTGCAGCATCTTTCTCTTTGCAGCATTTTAATTGCTGGAACTGCAGCTTGCTTCGAAATTGTGCGTCAATGCTAAAGAGATGATGTGGCTTCATACTTGACAGCAATACTGAGATCCAATGTAAATATTCCCACGAGGGGCTGTTAGCAATACAGCCAATGACATCAGAGAAATGTGATTGGATGCTAAGTAGACAACACTTTGGTTGTCTCTTTATTGCTTTTCTGTCTCAGATCTCATTATTGAACTTCTTTCTGGAAAAAATCCAATATTTCAAAGTGAGAAGTCTTTTACCTAAGTACAATTAAATACGTTTGATACTACGGCGGAAGAAAATCCATCCTGGATGTGACTTCATTTGTCCTATGAGCAGAAATGTAAATAATTCTTACAAGTGTCAAATTGTTGCCATTTGTTAACTGTGTTGATTCCCATTTGAACTTTTCATGATATTGTTGTGGTTTATTGTTGTTGCTGGTCAGTATGTAATGCATACTGCAGTGCTGGCAGACTGACTGACACCATGTCCAAAGAACAGGAGATGGGACTGTGACACGACCGGTCTCAGCCCATTAGGATCAACACAGTGGAGGTGGACAGGCTGCCAAGGTGTCGATACCCACCGGACCCACAGGTCTCGCTCTTTTTGGAGACCTTTCTTTTCATGAAGACACTTCTTTAGAAGTGAAAGCTTAGGGACTTGTGTGAGGACATTGCGGTTTACACCTGCCAGGTGTTGATAGAAGCGTGTTACTTTTAAGACTTGGCTGTTGTCGAATGTCAGTGAAGCGTATAAGATCTATCGGGGGACATGTCTCAACATCCACAACAAGTGAGTTCCTTGTAACATGCAAAATGTCAACGCCAACATTAGTTTCTTTGTCTTTTAATACAAGCTTAGCTTACTTAAATGACCAAGAAAGCATACAGTGTGAGGGATATTGGCAAAATTGATTTTTAAAAAAGCTCAGTGGGCTGTTGGTGATGATCCTCCCGTCATCACGGCAGTCCTCGCACACACGCATATCAGTTTCTTTTCCTTTCTCACTTCTTCTGTAAAAGGCCATCATGTTTTCATAGTTTAGCAGGTGTTCTCTCCATTTTTGGGCCTCCGTCCTCAAAACTCCCACAAACCTAATGTAGTAGTGGGCTGCACGTCTCTCCACTGCCAAGGACAGGATGCGTTTAGTCAAGCACAAATTATACAACAGATATAATTAAATAAGGTGTTGAAAATGGACATGCTGGAAATTAATATGAGCGGGCTTCAGGAACAGAACTTTTAAATGAGTATTTAACAAGCAATACAGATTTGCATTCATTTTGCTAATTGCATTTCAGTGTAGCTGTCGTACAACAAACTCATACGGCTTACTAGGTTCAGGGATAATTAGCGCTAACAATGCCGTACCGCTACACGAGAGATTCCAAGTCAAAGAATTTGGCAAGCAAGAAGACAAGGTTGATGTGATTTTCATCATTGGAACAAATCAAGGCTATTCATTTGCGAATGGCAAACAGTTTCCAATTCCCCGCCATATACAATGGCCCAACAACTCGCTTTGAGTAGAATAAAACATTTTTATTGGTGCAAAACCAAAACAGTCCTCCAGCCCTCCCATCAGTTATATCGGCTGTATATTAAAGCATTACTGAGCGAGCGTGCGTTTACCAGTAGCACCTTAATGCCCTTGGGTCCAAGATGTTGGCGAATACACTCATTTTATTATTTGATCAATATCACCGTAAGAGATTTATATAGAGGCTTATTTTGTTTTGTCGGGTGGAAAAAGTGCAGGGGATAAAAAGTTATAAATCCTTCACTTCCTCGGTTATAGCTGTGAATTAATTTTGAGGTGAACAGTGTGTGATACTGAAAAAAGATGTTTTTCTTTCACGCTAATATTATAATCATGCAGGTTTTGTTTTTTGTAATTAAATTATGCAGGATTGCCAATTATTTTGACCTGTAAGCCTTCATTGTAACCATTTTTTCAAGTTCATCTTCGGATGGATGCTGCAGACGCTGCCGAGCTGTCAGTCAGTCCTGTCAAGTGGGAGGCGAGCTCATTGGCTCGCTATAGGGAAGTGACGGAGCACAATTGTTGATTGACAGGGCGGATGTGAGCGGTGAGGCGTTGAAGTCTGCTGGGATGATTTGGAAAGTGGAGCAGATGAGCACACAGTCGGGAAGCACTAGGAGAATAAACAGTCTCTTTAGGAGAAGCAAACAAAAGGTGGCCTGCGCGAGGGGGGCTGGCGCTCCCTTGACTGTGCTCAGAATACATAAGTAGGCCACCTTTTTACAAAGGAGAACAGCAACAAATGAAGATAATAACCAGGAACAGCATACACTTCACCGGACACGGCATTAGGTACGCAGTCTAATGAAATATCCGTCAGTGCCACCGAGTCTACTTGGTCTTGTTAGAAGGGCCTCTGTGAAATTTTCAACCTTAGCTCTGGTCACATTCCACAGCAACATTTAAACACAATTTTGTGCTTGTTCATTGTTTGAAGTGAATTGGAGGTGGCTGCAGATTATTTGGACTTCATTTAATTACATTAACAGAGGACTATGGATATGCGAGCTCTCCTTTAGATAATATGTCAGTCCCCTGCAGTGCGATTCCAGATCTATGTGTCGGTAAAAGCACAACACGTTGATGTTCCTCAGCGCTGCATCGCTGACACTATTGCGACCTTTTCCGCGCAGGAGCCAAGGAGGTCAACGCTAGCGGGAAGACTTTCACAGTGCGCAGCTCGTTGCAGCTGCGCGTGGACCGAAGCTACGACGGAGTGGCGTACACCTGCAGAGTGGACCACGAGGCACTCGCGCAGACGCCGCAGCAGACCACCGAAGTGCTGGAGGTCCACTGTGAGTGTCAAGACATGAGCGTCCTGGGTCAATGCCGTTCATTTGACATCGTGACCTTGTGTGTGTTTGCCTTAGATGCTCCTCGGGTGGAGATCATCCACTCTTTGGCCGTCCCTCAGGAGGGTCAGTACCTAAAGTTGGACTGTCTCTCTCAAGGCAACCCTTCGTAAGTCATTCACCTGATGCCGCTCTTCTGCGGGATGAAGTTCCTGTCTCGATCTCTCATTTCTCTTTCCAGGCCAGATCCTGTCATGTGGACGAAAGACGGCGTGGAACTTTCAGACCTGGGCAGGGTGATTGTGGAAGGTCGGGAGCTGACGTTCACGTCACTGAACAAGACGGACAACGGCACGTACCGCTGCGAGGCCAGCAACCACCTAGGCACCAGCAGCGCTGAATATGTACTCTACGTCTACGGTGAGTCGTTTGCAAACAAAGTTAGACCTAATTGGTCCGAGTCGTGTCCAATAAGGAATAAAAGCAAGGACCAAATTCAAGTGCCAGAGGCTTCTGCTGTGCATTTGCATTAGCAGTGCGAGTGATTAGTTGTAACATCGCTCACAGGGCCTCAGGTGACACTAATACCACCAACGTCTTTCTTTAAATAAACCTGCGTCCCAGATCTTCTTCATGCATGCACATCATGAGGGAGGAGCGAGGGTGTGTGTATGGGTGTGGAATTTAGTGCTGTGTTGTCAGTAATATTACCACGGAGAATAAGTCATTGAGAGCAACGCCAGAGGAAGTGGAGGATGAAGTGAATCAGTGTCGGGGAAAACGGATAGCTCGCCCTCCTCTGTGTCTCCTCAGCCGTTTGTCTCTTGGAATTAAGTCTCTGTTCCGTTTGGTTTAAGATAGTTGTGTGTTTGTGTGTGAGTGAGTTGAGGGAAAACAAGTCAGAAACGGAATTTCTCTAAGTAGAACAGTAAATAGTGCTTGATTATTACAACTCGTGCCCAGCGGGGTGTTTTGTATTTTGCAACGAGCATGATATTGAATATTCTTTGGCCAAATCATGGTGATACCTCGTATTGACCCGGCTGCCGGCGGTGGTTCCGCAGTAATAAGCTAGCCGGGCTGTTCAAGGATACAAGCAAGGTTGCTATCAATAGTTTATGAAGTGTCTGCTTCAGGTCGTACTCATGGCCACTGTGACGTGAATGTAAGCTTCTTGTTTGTAAATGTTGAATATGAAAAAGGGTGCTGTCGGCAGCTTGACAAATATATTAGCAACGATTATGATCATCGATTAATGTTTTTTTTTTATTTAAAATGTTCAAATCTTCTTAAATGTTTTCAAATTCTTGTAGTCCTGCATGAAAGCAAAATCATTGACTTTGTGCTAAGTCAAAATAAGACATTTGCAAAAATCTGCATTTTGGAAAAGGGCAATCCATTTTCTGATGATTGTTACGGACCAGACAACTGAGCCATAATCGATTTATATTTTTTGCATTGAAACAATGTCCTGTTTGAAAAAAGAGACAGATATTAAAAAAACTTAACTAGTTCATCAAAAAAAGTAATGTAGAGAATCCTCTACTATTAACATAATTGTTAATTGCAGCCTTAAAATATATTAAATGAAACAGGCAGTTTACTTGTCAGGCATTAAATAAAAGAAACGATGACTCACACTTTGCCAAGTATCCATATTTCTGGAGCGTTTTAATTAAAACGTGTGTGATTCCATGCAGGCATTACTTGCAGCCTAGCACATCTTAAAAATGTCATAGAAATAGAAGAGCATAAAAATGTGATGCCCTTAATAAAATTGATGTTCAAAACTCAACACCACAGAAAAGAGCAATTGTGGCTTAGGAGGGTCAAAGATTCCAATGGAGATTCATTACTTGATCTTGGAAAATGGCACCCGCTTTGTACCCGGCGTTCATTAGTGATTAGCACACCTTTTAGCCTTTTACAATTGCTGCCGTAATTCTCGGAAAATACCTTTTTAATGGTTCCTCTGCAGCAAGGAGACATTTTGACTCGGAGACACGCAGTCGAGCTGTTTTGTGATTCTCGCCCGGGCTGAAAAGTCACGGAGACGGCCAGGCCTTGCAGCAGGGCCAATTAAAAAACCTCCACAGTGCCATAAAAAAGCAGAGGGACACAAACAAGGTGGCGGTGTGACCTCATTAACTTTGTCAAACAATGCTTCACCGCCAATCCCTTTGTCCCGTTAATATTTGACCATCGCTTTGGATGGAACACCTCGAGGAATGTCTTCAAGCCGTGACTCAAAAATAAAAATCTTTTGAGTCTGTTTTTTAAAGACTTGTTTTAAGATTGTGAAAGCAATATTTTTTTGTATGTTTAACGTTTGCTCTCTCCCACATCATTTTTGGAGTCGGACCTCTCTGCTCTGCTTCCCCATTGAGATAAAAAAACAAAAAAAAAACGATGTTTCAAGGGAATGCCGGACAAGAGGAAAGAAAAATTTGTTGTTTTTTTACATAATTGAAATGACATACATGGCGGCAAAAAGTTTGTTGCAACACACACAACCGCATCTGTAATTCCCTTGTTGTCAAATGTCAATATGCACTTTATGTATTTCTGCTTGTTTTTAACATTTTTTTTTTTTTGCTTTCCCATTGCTATAACATGCCTTGCCATCCAATTTGTGTGTGGTATCTAATTTCTCCCATTTTGTTTTAGTTGCATTTTGTTTTCCCCTTTGTAAATGTTTGTATGTCTATCCCTTCCACCAGAAGAACCCACCACCTTGCCTCCATCCACCACCCCTCCCTTCCATCCCATCCCCCCAGACTCCACTGTTCTAGTAGGCACCCACGCTTCAGATCCCACAGTCACTGGAAACCGAGGTACCGTACCACCATCTGCTTTTTTTTTTCCAACCTCCTCAGCGTATTGTCACATCTCACACTTGTCTTAGATTCAGATGACTCCCGTGTGCAATCACTTCACTGTTAATATTCCAAAGTAGAAATTGACAGGGGTTAACCTCCCCCCATCCCTTTTTTAATACTTCCTCTAGGTAGCCTGACTTATTGTATTCAGTTGGAGTGGCGCTGTTTAAAATCCAATGTCCCCTTGACATTCCTAAGACTTGCGTAGTCCCGTGCCCTGAAAGCTCAAAGAAGTAAATGTCATGTCCAACTGCAAATGTCTGCCCCCCAGAGATGACTCATTGTGACTCCTAATGCTGCGTTCAATCCAGGAACCCTTCACACTTGAAAAGAAAGAACCTTTTTTTTTCTTCTTCAAAGTAGTAACTCAAACTTTTAGAGAGTGCTGTTGATATACTCCCTCATATTAAGTTGGATGAAGGATATTTTAATGAATGGCTTGTCATCTACAAAAAGGATTTGAGTATTATTGGAGGGAACACTAAATGCTGATGTCACCATTTTTTTTAAGTGTCTGTCATTCCTGCAAAAGCTGATGACATGCCGGGTTATGATTATAGATTTGGACATTAATATCCACTGGAGTGTGGACTAGGAAACCACCACTATAGTTCTTCACACTTCCAAACTTCTCATATATATATAAATACAAAAATAATATAAAAATAAAGTGACCCCAAAAGTATGTGCTGCAGACATTTTCCAATATTTCGTATGGAATTCTGTTAAATTAATACAAAATGATGTTTGAGCTATCAATGTATTATTTTTATACACTGTACCGTGCAATCTAGTGCGAAGAGTTCATGATCATGTATCTCCGTGCGCCTTTAATCCTCTACGAGGCTGACAGCATCATATTTGAGTTAACCATCCTGCAGCCAAGCCCTCCATAGTGTTGTTAAGAGCTGCTTCAAGATTGGAGTCAGAAAAGGTTGTTAGCGTCTATCATGGTGGCAACCAAGGAGCCCAGAGACGCCAGAAAGATGTTATCATGGGATTAGAACTACTTTCCCAGACTGGGGGATATTGTCGAGTGATACAAGGAACAATTGAAGGACTTTTGTTGAACCCTTCAACATAATGGAGGAGGAGTTGACATGGTCTAGCACATTTTTCAAGAACGGCTCAACGAGATGTTGGAGTAATAAGGCACTTGTTGGATGAGATGATTCTAGATATGGGGAATTTTGGGTGGATAGCCCAACACACTGAAAGGAACTGTATGGCCAGAAAAATGAAAGAATGGATGGACTGAGAGAAATGAAGCGTCAGACGCTTGAAAAATATTTTCATGACGCACTGCAGGTTTCTGCGTACATATATTTTGCCCTTATTTCAAAAGTCAGACAGCTAGCAATAACTGTACTTACCTTTGTTTGTTGGAATGACTGTTTCCCAGGTGATTGTGTCTGTGCACCCCACCCTACAATAACGCTGACACGGCGCCACGTCTGAAATGGTAACACGAGACGTTGCGTTTGATTGACGTATCAATTTAAAAGTTGGGTGCTGTGTTAAGCAATATGCAAATGAGTTTGCTGACCCTCAAAGTTGAAGGAACCCTTTCTTTCTCCCTCTCAAACCTTTTCCCTCAGCATCATTGTCCCCATATAGGCTTCCACACAATGTTGAATATTCCCCATCAGCTTCTGATGTCTATTTGTGTTCTGCTGACACACAAGAGGGGCGCAGCTTCTCTATGTATCGTAGGGGAATCTGGATATCAGACTCCTTCAATGCGTCCCCAGTCGCTACGCTATCTGCTTTCATGCGTCTTCTTGATTTATTACCCGCTCTTTTCACGGGCTCTAGATGAAAGCAAACATGCATGGAGCGCTTGCAGCCCCATGACGTTTTGTCTTTTTAATAAAGTTGTCCGCCTGAGCTGAAGACGCATGGTAGGTCCAACCTTGGAGCTCCTAAGGCGGAATATTAGCATATAATACACCTGATTATCTCCTTTATACATTCCACCGCTCACTTTTCGACACCTTGCTTCTATTTATCATCCCACGCTGAATAAAACAGTGCAGGTTATCTTGTACCAAGTTGTCATTCTCCGCGAAGCATTTCTAGTTGCTCAAAGATTGAATATAGTTTATTTACAATCATTTTATTAATTAAAAGTCTTGCTAAAAAAAATGGTTTATTTTGTGAAGTTCCACAGATAAAGACTCCTTGGGTTGGAGCCACATCTTAGTGCTAGTTTTTGGTATGTGCTGCCAACACAAGTCATCTAGTCTCACAGCAAGAGGTCTGTAAAAACTGAACAGACGCCACATTAAAAGTCTCGCTTCTTTTGCTTGGTTGGATAGTGCCAAAGGGGGTCTAAAGCAAAGAACAACTTCACAATGATGAACGATGAAAGCAGAATGTGGAAGTTTTGGTGATATTTAACACTTAACATTTATTAATTTATTTTTTTTATTTAAATCTACTATGCTGAGGAAATGTACTTTTATTTTCCATGCAGTATAATGAAAACAGCTTTGAAAAATATCTGCTATAGTTTATACGCGGTTAGTCTTAATACGTAAATTATAGCTCGGATATCTTAGACACAATTACCATGTGGAGTCACATAGTGAATGTTGGCATTTATTCAATCTTGTAGAAATATTAGCAAATAAATATACAGCAAACTTGATGGTTCTAATAAATAGTCTAATTAGCTCCAATGTGCTTTGTGACAACTGTTGACCTCTGGGGTGTAACTACAGCAAAGATAAAGATTCCAAATCTCCAGTGTATGACTCGAGACTGATGTCCGAACTGTAGCTTGTGATTCACTGTATTGATTAAGCGCCGGAGCCTGCGCCCGCCCGCTCAGTCTTAATGGCAATAATACATCTTTGGCTAAGCACCAAAGGTCTGTGCAATGTCATCAAAGTGTACATAAACACATCCTCGCTCTGCATGGCCGCTTACCTCTTTGCCGTATCGCTCTTCGTGGCTTAGCAAATTAGCTGTGACCTTGCCAAACTGAAATTAGTAATCACGCACAACAGGGCTTCCTTTGACATATTTACTGTTCACTCCACATAATCAGTATTCCTTTGGCCAACCCCTGTTGCCCGGCGCTGGTGCTAAGAACGGGTCCTGCCTCAGAGAGGACAGCAATTATTCATGGCTGGTGTCTCTGCCCGTGGAGGTGCAGAAATAATAAAATAAAGCACGGCCAAACTTAAAGTTATCTTCTCTTACTTTGTACCTGAGAGGAATGGAGGATAAAAGAAAAGAAAACTGCACCGGCGGCTTTGACACAAACAACGGTTGTACTTAAACTTGAGACATGCATTGAAAAATTGATACGAGGAAGCTGTTGGACGCCTGATAGGTTAGGTTGCATGAGCGTCATGCTCACATGCATTCATTCGTTTTCTATACTGCTTATCCTGTTCAGGGTTGCGGGCTTTGTGCTTTAAAAAGTCGACTCGAGGAAAAAAAAAAAAGGGTTTTGAAATCAAAGCTTAAATAACTTTGAAGTTAGGTTGCGTGTTCCCAGCCGCTACATCAATGGTGTCAAAGTCAAGGCCCGGGGGCCAGATACGGCCTGCCACTCATTTTAGGTGGCCCGCAAAGACAAAAGAAAATGTGATCTGATTTCAATATTTCAGTTTTTATTATTCTCTGTTTTGACATTGACATTCATACATTTATTTGGGTTGACAATTTTAATGGGCCCTTGAGGCAAACTATGACTATGATGTGGCCGCGACAAAAATAAGCCTGAAGCCTCAGCTTAAGATACAAAACCAGTATCGTTGATTTATTATTCCCCGCAACCTCACACACACGCCACCCTGTTGCTCCGTGTCGTCCATTTGAAGGGTCAAAGGGCATGGGATCAATAATGGGTTGCCGCAGTGTGGCGAGGCGATCTTTATCTCAAGCCTGGGTGTGTTCAGGATGCAACGTGGATTGTCTGAAGACAAGCGGCAGCTTAATTACCAGCCTTCCTCTGGGCTCTGTTCCTTGAGGGCTTGCGCCGTCTGCATTTAAAGACAAGGGGTCTTTTCCTTACAATGAAATATTCATGACACCGGCTCTTGATTGTGAAATCTACCTTGCAAAATAGTCTGACTTCAATAAAGGTTACAAAAGTTCTGGAAATAATGAAATCCAAAGTACGGCAATGGAATTTCTATCAATGAAGTTACTTCATCCAAATTTGTACGTAAGGTGGATTTAATCAAATCATCATGATTTTACTGCTATCTTAGGTTAGATGCTAAGTTTTTGGACTATAAGTCACAATTAAAATTCTTTCGGCGCTCCCGTCGTAACCTCAAAAGGTTCTTCACATTTTTCCTGTTAGCCATGATTGCAATGCTAACCTTTCGAAGAAAAAGCACAGCAAACAGTTTGTTTCCAAAAACTTTTGATGGTAAAGGACAAAAAGTGCAACGTGTACTTTGCAGGTACTCCGATTCAATCTGCTTTAGACTGGGGGAGAAACCTGTTGTGAAAACTCAATAAGTGAAAGGACAATTTTCATTCCTTGGAGGGATTTCCAACAGCTTTATTTCATTGCTATCGATCTAACGTTAGCGCAGGGTTAGGACGTGTGATGAGCAGAAATAACATTTTCTCTCGCAGCCGCCGCTTCGGTGGGTGACTCGTGTTCAAAGCAAAAGGCTTATGTTCCCGTGGCAGCATCCTCAGATATTTCAAAAGGGGTTAAATATTGAACAGCCGCGACAATCTTCTGTCCATTTCCTCCGTGGCGTGGGGCGCAGGACGAATTAAAACATAATGCAAAGGTCTTTGTGCTTATTGCTGAGCCAGCTTATTGATGAGCTGTCACATTAACTGGCTTTGGGGGGAAGAAATATAGCAACAATTTGGAAGTAAGTGTAGAACAGGGAGGGAGAAATCATTAGATCTCAAGGCTCATGCGATCAATTACATATAATAACCCCAACTCCACCCACCCATATTCATTCAAACACTGGAAGGTCTGCTTTTTATTTATTGAAGCTTTATTCCTTTGACTAGTCCCTCGAAAGGATTTTCAAGTTTAACATCTTGCGTCTTTTTCATTTAACCCATTCCACTCATGCAATTATGACGGAAAAATTGTTGGCGAAGCAACAGCGCTAAAGTTGTGATCAAGTTAACGCTGCCGCGTTGATTTTATCCCCATTGTCGCTTTCTTACTGCTGAGGTTATCGACTCCGCCGAACACGCCGTCGCCGTGATAGATTGATTCTCGCATTGGGCTTAATGAATTCATAAGATTAATTATCTCACTCTGATTATAACTTCATTTTCATTGTGAGAGCAGGACAGGAGGGAAGGAGAGAGGGAGTCTGGTCGCTTGAATATTCAAGAGAGTATCCGCGACCATGTGACGGGCTTTATTGAATGATTAGCAGGAGTAATTTGTTTTCAGAATCTAATTAATCCTCTCAGAGACACCAAGCAATAATCTACAAGGACGTAGGGGGGGGGGGGAATGTGAAAACGCATCTCCGTAGCATCTTTTGCTTTCTTCAAATGCATCCATCTTTTTTCCATCTCGGCTGGAAGCTGCGAGCACTTTGGGCTACTTTCCAAAATGAAATTTCACATGAAATTAGTAGCCCTTCATAGGACATGAAACTATCCCAACGAATGAACAAACAATACCGATACCAAGTATCAATACCACTAGTACTTCTGATATTTGACATTTTAATGATTAGATACCTGAACAAAGACTTGGCTAACAACTGTACCAACAAATTAAGAAACATTACCGATACCACTAGGAGCTGTAAAACATTTTAATGAAAAAAATTTAATTTTAACAAGGACGATAACTGAACAAAGACTTTGCTTCAATGCTTCGATACCTTGAAATAACCGATACCGGTATAGGTGCTTGCCCATCCTTAAATCAAATCCCTATTAATTTGATTTGATTTATGTGGTTGTATAAGGTGGAAGTTCTGTCTGAAATATATAAAGTGAGGTTGTTTCTCTTGCCTTGTTTGTTGTATAAAGCGTCAAGGACACGCCATTTCTGTAAGCCTTTTTGTTTAAGGTGGTTATTAGACTTCAGAGATGCTACATTTGATCGTCAGAGGCTGAGCTGTTAAGCCTCGCCAGATGAATGGCGTCGCAAAGGACAATTCTGTTTGGTAAATGACTGCACTGAAAGTTCTTTAGATAAAGACGGCGGATGTGCAACAGACAAACTTTGATAAAGAATGATTCCCATTTGGAACGCAATCCTGTGAGGTGACTTTCAAGCCAAACATCAGATGAGCAGTCGGGCACCTTTTTACAGATAAAAACATTTGAAATCTTGCAAAAGTATGTTTTATCTTGTCACTTCACGGTCATGAGAAAAATGTGCTGTTTTGCTTTCATTATTTGACTCACTTCGCCGTGTATTCATTGAGCCTTATCTTTCCGTCAAGGCGGAATTTTTCACGCCGCTCGTTAGATTGTGCATAATGGTGTCTTCAACAATGTCTTCAAATGTTCTACATTTGAAGTGATACGTTCGTGACACCATTGTTTGTCCAAAATGGAATTATACTGTAAAGAGGCCAGATGTTTGTTGTTAAAGTAATATAGTTCTGCAGGTATGCCAGCAAACTGCCTTGTTTATTGAGGCACATGGTCAACAGAAAGAAGCCCGTAGCCATCAGATAAGGATTTAGCTGGCGGCTTGAGGAGGAAGACTTTTGCCGGGAGTCGGCGGCGAGTCGCACAAGCTGCGAGCGTCTTTGATTTATTCAACACGGCCGGGCGACAAGGAGAGCGCTATAAATATTGAAGGACAACTTTGCTCTGCTATGAAATCGCACCGAGAAGATATGTGCCCCTTATTAAAAGATCATGTGATGAGGCTTAGAGACCTAGAAGGTTCCATTTTGGATTTCTTTCTTTTTGCTTCTTTCATTTCTTTCCGTAAGCCAAACATTTCAGTACCACGCTCTCTCTAAGTGAGGCTCTAAAAGAGAATATTTATGTCTGGGATCACATCTGGAAGATTGTATTATGGTAAAACATGTATTTTTATGTGCAATATTCTCCAAAGTGATTCAACAGCTACATTTATATGCATCAAGCGGTGGGACTCCAAGGCCACGCTGGTCTGCGCGTGCGCTAAAAAGTCCTCGCTGTCGTGCCGCAATGAGGTACAGAGACAGCCATGGGGGGAACATTGCTTCCTCCTTTGCTTCACTGACCATGCAGAACTTTAGCACAGCGAAACCCTGCTAAGTGCCCATGTGTGTGTGCGTGTCTTCCCACATGTGTGTGTGTCATTGCGGGCGTTTGTTTGTCCGCTGGGAGGCAGTGAAGTGTGAAGGCCTGGTCATTCACACGATGGCGGCTTATGGAGCGCATGCAAGCCAGCTGTTCAATTGGGCCACATGGGAAGAGGATAAGGAAGGAAAAAAAAAAAAAAGCGACAGCTATGTATGTGAAATTGTTTCTACATATTCCTGGTAACACCTTTTTTTTCCCTCTGTGGAAAAAAACGTCAAGATAAAAAATGTCAATCCAGTTGTGATGCTGTCAGTACAAAGCAACAGGTGGCACAAAAATAATCTGTAAACCTAACCCTCATTTGAAACCGTACCCCTAATTTATTGCAATCCTTTTCCTAATTTAAAACCCTACTTTGAAAAACCAACTCAAATATAAAACCCAACTTTGAAGCCCTAATTTGAAACCCCACATTGAAAACCCCAACCCTAGTTCGAAACCTCAATTTGAAACCCTACCTCTAATTTAAAATGCTCATTTGAAACCCTACTCCAGGCATAATATAATTTGCTCTTTACGTCCTTGTTTAATTTATTTATTTGTTTGTGCGACTTGAACAACTTGACAAGAAAGATCCTTTATCATCTTTTTCACACCTCTATTCGGTTCACAAGAATCACTCTTTTGTTCTTTTGGGGATTTTCTGATGATTTATTTACTGTACCTTTGCGACTGCCAGCCTGCTTTGCATTTTGGAGATTCTTGTGCCTCCATGGGTGGTTCCTGAATTATTCAACTCCCTGATTTTTTTCCCCCCTAACTCACTATGTCGTTGTCTTCACCTTCATTTTGCTGGCTGAATGTCTCTCTCCCAGTCTCACCCTCTTACTCCGTTTTATTATTCCCTGAGAAATCATGTGAAAGGAACAAGCTCTCCTCAGAAGCATCATTAGAAGAAGAGAAAAGTGGAAAAGAAAAGCCCCTTCATTCCTTGTTGCAGTGTTTGCTCTATTTCTTGATTTGACGGTAGCGTTCTCCTCTCCCTCCCGTCTGTCCTCAGATCCCAACGCTCTGGGCCATCACGGCACGGACCACGCTTTGATCGGGGGTGTGGTGGCTGTGGTGGTCTTTGTCACCTTGTGTTTAATCATTGTTCTGGGAAGATACCTGGCCAGGCATAAAGGTAGGTAGCAACCACCTCGGACCCCGCCGTCCATCTCGCAAAGCTCACACCGTCCCATTGGACGGAGAATCCTCAGGTGGCAGATGAATGATATGCGGTGGCTCCTGTGAAGGACAAAGAATAAAATAAGACACAGAATCGGTGAAGATTGAAATCCCTTGAGACGTGAGGGCAATTTGAACCATGGAGGTGGCCCACATATGACGACGTACATTTGAAATTAACGATAAAATATGTGCGAAGTAAGGATGGCGCAAAATTTTTCGTCCAAAATAATCAACAATAGGGCCGCACGCTATTTGTACGCACTTTACATGTGGCGCTTTTACGTAGGAACGTACCTGACAAACGAGGCCAAAGGGGCGGACGACGCGCCCGACGCCGACACGGCCATCATCAACGCCGAGGGCAACCACGCGCACGCCGAAGAAAAGAAGGAGTACTTCATCTAGACTGTTGAGGGCGCCTCCCTTGCCATCCGTCCCTCCGTGTCTTCTTCTCTCTCTCTCCGTCTCTCTCTCGCTCTCTCTCTCTTCCCCAGTGTTTGCCCTCTTTTTGGCTTCATCTTTTTCCATCATGGTTCAGCAGCCACTTTTCGCAGGCATCGCTGCTGAAGTTCCCACGTATTTTTGCCCCTTCAACTCTGTAAATCTGTAAATCTACCATGACTGCTTCTTACACCCTCCAGTCCGACACCTGAACACGCTAACACAAGCCCCTCCTACTCCCTTATGATCATCCACACCACACCACCACACCACACACACACACATCTCACATCAACACGGTGCCTAAAAAAATACAGACGCCATTGAACTCGTGTCAATGCCTTCATGTATCAGTCAGTAGCAATGTAAATGCTTTTGTAGGTGGTCACCCGGACGGCCCATCATCTCGTTGCTTAGCTCACAGCATTGTGTCTTTTGATTCTTCTAATTTTTATTTTTTATTTTATTTGATGATGATCTGTGCTGTTTGGCGCCTTATACATATCTACCACACTCAATATCTTAGACGATGGATCCCTCCTTCTTTAAATAGACTTGTAATTAAAATGTGGAGCCATGTAAGATAAGAAGAAGGCTTTGTGTGGTACTCGAGTAGCAAGGTTGCTCAGATCCGTGTGTAGTTAGTACAGTAGAGTGGGGGGTGTAGCGTGCTACCGTTTAGAACTGAGAATACACACCAAAAATTTTGCAAGCGATGCTAGATGAGATATTTCATCCATTGAGAAGAATAGAAGAGCATTTTCTAAATCTGCTACCAATCTACTTTTTGTGTATATTCTTGAACTCGGCAGCCGCTTTTGTTTTCAACATGATGGCTTCAGGTCGACTAGTTGTATAAATTGTATTTAAGTTAGCAAAAATCATTTATGTTCTAATGAGAAGAGAGGGAGAAAAAAGAACAACCCGTCAAATGTAAAATTAGAAAATGGATTGAAAAGAGTTCATTAGTTCCGTTATGTACAGGGATTTTGTGATAAATGCAATTTATTGCTGTAAATTCTGTTTTGATGTGCACTTCAACTAATTTTATGTTTTTATGGACCAAGCAGTTTAACTTTCAAAAGGAAAAAGTACAAAAAGTTCAAAGTTGAGTATTTTACCTTTACATGAGTCCGGTATTAAGTCCAACTCAGACGTGCGCAGTGAAAGTTAATATTCATGTGAAATATTCACATTTGGAACACCCGAAGGGGCAAACTATTAAAAAAAAAAAAAAAAAAAAAAAGTCATGAATGTGTTGCGTTGTTTTCCATACATTATTTCCCAAATGATAAATCTTGATGGACGAAGATAAAAGCACAAGATGGAGTTAATGTTTTTCATTGCAAACAATTAATTGCCTTGAGGGTGCTACTTGATTCAAATTGACAGTGATCCTTGTTTCCAAATCGTCCAAACAAAAGAAAAAAAATTCAATACTTTTCTTTGAATGGTTTTAAACTCCCTGCTGTGTATCGTGTCTGCTAAAACGTGTTTGATTGTGAAAATTGCTATTGAATTCCAGCTCTCTTATAATCTTTTTGTATATTAGCAACTTTATCAATTGTTTTGTTCTGTTTTTTTATTTTATTTTTTTTTAAATCTGTCATGACATACATATACTTCGGCCAATTTTTGCATTTTGTTTTGGCACACGGCATGTAAATAATGTGTGGGAAACTAAAGTTGGTAAAACCACATCAGTAAGTTTTTGTTGGCCTCTTTTTCATATTTAAATTATTTCAAGAGGTATTTTAGAGAATGGGAAGAATGTTTAGTAACTTGATAGTAGAGAACTGAGGGGATTGTGGCTTTTTATTAAAGATGAGAATTTAATCACATTTTCTTGATTGAAGATGTAGAAGTTTTCAATAATTTTTTTTTTTAAACCCCTGAATGTTCTGAACACCGGTGGCGTATTTTACAGTGTAAGGATGTAGCTCAACTTTCTATCGCTAGTGCAATTTTTGTTTCCCATTTTCCATTTTGTCATGAGTAAAATCTCACCAGACAAAAAAAAACAAAAAGCTACGTTTCTTCAACATGTGATTAGCCAAATTCAACACAACTAATGAAAAATCTATTTGACAAAACTCTAAATGATGATTATTATTCCTATCTATGGCTATGGAACTCATTCATCAAACAATAATTGAAAAACTCAAACTTGTTTTTGCTTGCAAGCAAGTCGGTGGTTGACTTAGTCAGGTCGTCTATTGTGAGCAAACAGTAAATTAATCGAGCAAGATGGAGGCAATTGTTACCAAGGGCAATGGAACAGTTGGCCCAGCTGTCTCCTATTTGGTGACCAATTTTCGGCATTATGCAAATACGGTCAGTAAGTAATGTCTTTGTCACTGAGTGAACTCAAACGCTGCTGCAGCGTCTCCTTGAGTGGAACAACACTCACTTAAGTTCTTGGGGACGTGGACAGCTGTGTTTTCGATTACTCCGTCACGACCGTAAGCGGGGTTTGCAGTTTGAGCGTCAAAATTCACATTTTGCACCACAAAAGAAAAGGAACAGTTGTGCGCCAATGACAGATTCAGAAACATAAATCTTTCTTATTCACTGCGGCCTTTCTGACTATTCATCAACATGATACCACATCCACGTGCGCATCCATTTGTTGTGTGTAATGATTTGGAGACGGTACAGGATGAAGTGAGTCACAAGTTGGGGAATAAATAATAAATCCGCTTTTATCTTTGCCTGTCGCTGTCAAGGCTTGTTGATTTAAAAGCGTCAAGTGTTGCTTTCAAATGTTTACACGGCGTTGCTATCGTGCACTTACAGACTGTCCGCAAGATGTGTTGAGGATTTTTTTTTCCCCCCCAACCCACTTTTTTGTGTTTATTCCATTTTTTATCACAGAAGCAATGTTTTACATAAATGGATAATATGGAATACATTTTTGAACATGCAGGTTCTAAATAAAGAATTGGGCACTTTTGTACTACATGAAAACATGTCCCATGTTAACTTGATAGCATCATTTTCTGAGTTATTTTTAATTTTAGTTATTTTTAACTTGGGCAGTTATGCTATGTGGCTAACAATGAGCAGCTTATTATTATTCAATGCAGTCCACTTATGTTCTTTGTAAAAAAAATTTTCTTAATCGAATACTTACTTTTTTAAATAACCATTTCTGACTGGGTAGGTTTTGGTGCGCTTTTCTTCCTCTCTCAAGTTGTTATTTAAAACAGGCTGACTCACTCTGAATGATGAGTTCAAGTGCAGTTGTATCACATCTGGGCTTGGTTTTCTGAACTTTGTGGGTTTTCTTTTTCTTTTTTTTTTAATGAAGCTTTAAACCTCTCGCCCCCTCTAATGCATCATTTCCATGAGTCATCGCTGGCCTTTTATTGACCCGGGCAGCATGATGTTATCGGAGCAACACAGTCGAAGCTCAAATCTAAGATCACGTTTTTTTTTTTTTTTAATACTGTGTTTATTGTATGTAAGTTTGCCATATAAATGCACACATGGCTCTGAAGTCATAGACTGTATTGTTGATTTGATTATTATCATTAATTGTTTTATTGACTTTAATTTGATGGTCCTAGAAAATCATGGCCTTACAATCAATCACTGCGCATGAAATATATTTTTTGTTTTTCTTCAAATTATCATTCCAGCTGTTTGTTTCTGCATCTCAGGAATATATTGCTTTTATTTTCCAGACACGGTATGTTTGTTTCTTTTTTTACCTGATTGGGACACAGTGGACCCTCTGTTACACAACAAATATCTTACTTAATATTAAAACAATAACTTGTGTAATTCTACTATCCTTTCCCCTCACTGGACTGTTCCATGAACAAGAGCTAAAAATAGGCCAACTTTCTTCTCTATGTTGTTCGATTCCCGCTATTGGCAAGTGCACATCTTGACGTCATTGAGTGTGTAGTTGTGCTGCACTGTCGCTCACTACGCTGCAAACACGAAAGGTCAGAGTTCCCGCTACAGACATGTTAGTGTAGCTTCTTGGTGAAATCACCACTTTTATGATTCTTCATAATATATTGGGCAGTCATAATGGTGACCTTCGCACCATGACAAAGGTGTGTTTTCTCCCATTGTATGTGGGATTGATTTATTTAATTTAGAGGTTGCTATTCATGTATGAAATTGAATTGTTGAATAAATAGTTGCCAAAATATCTGCCTGAGACCTTTATTTCTGGTTGCTAATTGTAAACGCTAATATCAGAGAAATGGTGCAACAGATTTTCATGACTTATCTTATGGAGGCTAATTTGTTTCTTTGGCTAAGTTACAACTGTTTTGTAGTGAAATTACATTTATGCATTAAAATTAATCACCTTGAACAAAAAGGAAAATAACATCGTGGCTGTCAAAAGCGCAAGAGAACGTAGGCCAAATTGCAAGAAATGAGGAAGACGGCACACCGTGTCTGGCTCTAAACTCGTCAATTTGGTCTGCCTTTTTGTTACAGGCAAACAACGCGCGGGCGAAGGGGAATGTTGATTGATGCATTCATAAAAACAATAAGAAAAAAACCCACAGTGCAGCTCTCAGGCTGAGGAAGTACGTGACAATGCCAAACACGCTCGGCCAGATAAAGCCAAGATCCAAAGATAGCAAAATAAGTCTCATAATCGGTCATCAGAACAACAAGAAAGCTGAGCTTTTGGCTTCATTTAATTGCTAAATGTGCGGCAATTAAGATGATAAAGCGCTTTGCTTGTATCTTCGCTTTGCGAGGGAAACAATAGAGCTCTGTTGAGGTGCACTCGCAAACATAGTTTATTAAATGTCACTGCCGACATCCAGCAGGCTGAAAGCTGCCCACTGCTGACCCATACAGGTCGCATTAAGGTCAAACTCATAACTTTTCTTTTCTGTTTTCAAGTAAAATCTTTCACTGCGTGTCTTGATTCAACCCTCAAGCCTGGTAATCATGTCAAAGCATCCTTGAGCAAGACACAAAAAGGTAGCAAAAAAATTAAGTGTGATGTACACAAGTGAGTCACGGCCTCTGAGTGGGCTTCTTATTTAAGAGACCCCCTGCTGGGGAAGCCAGTCAGCGGGGGTCGTGTTGCCATGGTGTTAGCCAAGAAATCATTACTAATGTTCAGTGTCATATTAGCGTCAATGTGCAGAGTGACGCCCCTGGAGGAACCCACATATTTGACTTCTTTCACAACATCCAACCCATGATTGACAAAGACATAAGACTTGCATCAGGATTGCAAATGGTCTCTTTGCTATCTTGATCTGCTCGTCAGCCATGTTTTTTGTTTGCACTTTAAAGTCTGACGCTATAAGCTTCAAGATGGACCACTTCCTTGAGTGCAGCATTTAGTCTTTCATTATGAATGGGGGTGGGGGGTCACAGCCATGATGTGGGCGGGTAGAGATTTTAGATAGCCTGCCCCAACTGATAAATGACATGTGGTGAGAGCCAGAGGGCACGGAGGTAATTGTTCACACTGAATAATGTCAACGTTAACGAGTTTGGCAAAAGCCCACCAAATGAGAAGTTTCTGCTGTTGGGTTTTTGGGGCGTATGGAACCTTTTTTGAGAGCGGACGGCTGAATTTAGTATGTCGTCTAATTTATGGCTGTAGGCTTTTTTCGAAAGGAGTGACCGACCGCACCATTAAGAAAAGAGAAGCAGCCTGAGGGTGGGGTTGACAGAGTTCACGGCAGACAGGTCATTTATTTTTGATAGGACGCTTGAATTTCAACCAATTAAAGATTGGTTGGATTTTAACCGAGATGAATTGTTTAGAAGGGGAAAAGAAAAGTTCAATTACTTGGAATTTCAATTTTCCGTTGCCTAATTTCTGAGTTATCATTTGTTGAAATAAATGGAAGACTCTGCTTGATTATGATGAAAGCATTTCAAAGTACAACCGAAAACAGGAGGTCGTCACATTATGACATTTCATTTCCTCCCGTGGTGACGTAAACGTAACGTAATTTATTCATACAAAAGTGAGGAATGTATTCTAAAGTGAACTTCCACATGGATCTTTGCATTGAATTTCTTGGAGATGCGAATGGCACCTGTCGAGTAGCAAGGCCCTAATAATGCTAATGCAAGTAATATAACATAGTCAATTATATATCTGTATCCTCTCAGTGCCTCTTTTGAGATTAATGTCAAAAATGAGTTACGCTTTTCACGCACATAACCATTTTTGCTGAGCCATCTGTTGGAGGCTTTTACAGGCAGTTTAGTTGGACAGCAAGTGCAGACACAAGGAGGCAAAGGGAGGTGAAAATGGGGACAAGTGCACTTTTAAGTCGACAGAGAAAAAGGATAATGAGCCCGTGGTCACCTTGTCATGAACTTCATTACGGTTTATTACTGCCATCCATCCTCTGCTTTTATCACTCTGAGTCACGACAAATAGTGGCGTATATACAATATTATAACACGATACATCTTTTTTACAGACACGGACTATGTCAATGTGAAAACTTCAGGTTCAATTCCAAGTGTAAACATATAGTAGATATAAATTTGAAATTTAACGTGCGCAAAATTTTATCTAAATATAGTAAATTGAATGTCTCATTTTAGTTTTTAATTTGTTTTACATTTCAAAACGTAAAATTTCAAATGGATAACATTTAGATAAAATTAAAATAACGTAGTACAATTCTTTCTTTGCATATCCCGGCAGTCTGAATGTGCTCTAGAACCTCTCAGGTCAGTGTTAGTACTACAACAGATGTCTGGCTTGGCGTTGATTTCAAGTCCATCACACACAGTAAAGGAGCAGTAAAAAGACATCTTGTCATGTATAGTTTGTCACATCTAAAAAAAAAAAAAAAAATCGACTGCTCCATTAAAAATCATTACTTGTACAATGTTTTTATCCAAACTACCAAGTGATCCATTTGAAATCAATGGAAAGTGATTATTGATTCGTGCAGTGTACTTACACATGAGTATCTTTATCATGAGGCAATTCAGTCCAGGTCCACTTTGCCCTTCAACGATCGTTGATAACGTTGCCGTCGCGCGTCACTCACGACTTGGACTGATTCGCCCTCGGCCTGCAAAGCCTAATTTGTTCGCCGCAAGAATCTATCAGTCAGCGATGTTATCTGCGAGTCCCCTCCATTTGTCTTTTCTGGCGCTCCACCTTTGGATTTTTTCCCGCCCTACTCAGGAAATCCCTCCTGCCTCACTCAGTCACTCCAGTATTTTTCGGAAGGACCTCACGAACGAATCAAGTGTGCTTGAAGAGCCCTTTGCATACAGATCATATCCTGACAAGAAAAATGTCCACATGGTTCTGGAGCCAGGCCACTCTGAGTGATGCGATGACTGAGGCGCATTTCGTTCTGGCAAACTTTGGAGACGCATCACTGATATGACTTGATTAATGGTCAAGCGGCTAAGAGCCGGAAAACTATCGGACAGGGATAATATCCTCAGCGGACCTGAAGATTAAGAACAAAACGGCTGCTTGAGTCAATTTTCTTTGAAAGAAGGGAGAAGAAATTGATGTGCAACCCTGTCATGATAAAGATTACAATCATGTCGATGACAGACATAAAATCAAATATTATTTTGACACGAATGTTAAATATTGTATCGTGTTGAATATCTGATGTCGATTTCAATTCGACTAAATGTTTAGCTTTGCACAATAGTGTCTCCTTAAGTAGGCGTGTTTAGCAGGTGCATTCAGATGTTGTATGAAGCCTTATCATTGATTTCGAGTTAAATGGCGCACTTGGAGAAGAAACAGTCCTTGCATCGCCCTTCCGTCGCCCACATCTTGTTCAACAGATGTCTATCAAGCACGTCCTTGCCAAAGTCATCTCCTCTCGCCTGCCATCAGAAAACTAATGACTGTCTTGTCTGCACGGCCTCACCTCTCTCCTCATATGTCTGCACAGATCTTTATCTCCACGGGAATAAAGTCATCTTAGCATGGCATGTTTTTTAATACCCCCCCGCGGTGGCCCCCTATAAATATTTATTAAAGATGTGCCATTAAGATGGGCCAAAGAGGAGCGCCAGCAAACACCTTTTTGTTTAACTTCACTAATACACTTGTAGATGGAGGCCAAATGGCAATGTGAGTAAAGAAGCCAGGCATGCTCCAGCATCATGGAGGAACATTTCAATTTGCATTTCTTGCACCTTTTCTGCCAAGGACATACGAGAGGAACACTTAGAAAAGTACAAAAAGGAAAGGGAAAAAATGTGCTTCTAATGTAGGTAAAGAAATATACATGGACATTTGGAGAACATCTCACTTCCTTTTTTTTTTTAAGTAGCAGCCATGTTGAGTAAATTCCAAGATGAACTCCAACTAGTGAAGTCACCCAAAAAGAAGCAGGTAGCCAAGACAGATGGCAAATGCTAAACTGCCAATTGCTAAGCTTCTTTCCCTACAACATCTAGTTAAAATGATCATTTGAAGTATTCACAAAAGCGGGTAGCGGATTTAATGGGTAGATGCCATTAATTGTTTTGTCTTTTTATTTGTAAGCATGATTTAATTACCTTGCTAGGATATCATTGCAATGATATTGTCTACTATTAACCAAAACATGTTGTGGAATTTCCTTTCATTTGAAGAGAAAAAGTGCAAAACGAGCCAAGTATGGCACTCCTTATCCCAACTTGGAGTTAGTCGAATGTCGTAATTGAAATGCATGAGTTTTGAAGCGGCCATATGCTTGAATTAGTGTTAAGTCTGGCATCTGCTCTTGTTCCGTTAGCTGGCATTGTGTAAACGAATTTAGGCGTTGAAAGCTGGAGTTTGTGTGCAATCAATTGATTAGCTAATCAACTAAGCACCGACATTCAATCTGTCATTTTTTTCCCCAGCCGAGATGGCGCTATACTATCAGTAGTATGTACGGGAATCACTGCACTAACACAATTGCAAATATATATTCCTAGGGACGCACATAAAAAAACAATTATATTATAGACAACATACTGATGTTTAATGTGGCCTTGATTGAGTCGTAAAGTGACCTAGTTCATTAATCCGCTGTTTTGTGGATGTGGCTGAAGCACTAGCAGAGCGCACGCTAGTGTTCATTCTGCATTTTTATTTACGTTTTGCGAGATGAATACTGATTGCAAGACTATTTATTCAGCACCCGCTTCAGAAATAGCAACTTTCTGCTATGTTAGTGTTAAACTGCAACATATTAGCTGATACAATGACAATTATTTTTTGATTTTTCCCACAGCAACCTACTCAGAAATCTGGAAAAAATATAAAATGAAATCAGTGTCACTATAAAAAAAGATGGCAAGGGAACGAATAATAAAGAAATAGTCAATGTATTATATTATATACGTATTTTAACTTTTGTTTGAATCTTTTTTCCTGTCTTTTTTGTTTAATTTCCTAGCAGTCATTTTCAATGTCGTGCAACCTTTCAGAATTTTCTTTTGAAAACAATTTTTACCTTTAAAATATCATTTAACTATCATTCACACTGACAAAAATTCTCCCCATGTTCTCGACGTTAAAGTAACTGAGGACAAGGTCACAAACTATAACAACACAAAACAGACACTTGCCTGCTTGTGATGCAACACAATACACGCAACGCCATAAATAGTGCGCTAAGGTATGTATTCCACTGTATAATTCATACGGCCGTGCTCGTAAAGCAGAACGGTGGCCTTATTTAGAGTGATGCACTTGGTGCCATTAAATACACCTCCTTCGATAAATCAGGTAGCAGGAAGCAAAGTGACATTATACAACAGACTTTTCATGGTTTCTTTAAAGGTGTGATGAGTGGCTATGATTGTGCTCCAAGGGAGAATATTTCAATAGTGTCTTGTTATTGTGATAAAACAAATAGAGGCACTGTAGAAAGTAACATTACCCATCAGTGATGCAATATGAATGACATTCTTAGAAACTATAGAATCCAGCGTGATTAAATATCCATGATTTCATTTAGCCTCATGATTAGGCATGTTTCAATTCAACTTTAATTATAAAATAGTTAATAAAAAAAGAATTGTCCATATTATAGGGTATCATGTAACAATCCTTTGAAGTCAATTTAACTGTAATTGTTTTATAAATGAGTATTTTTTTTTCCCCATTATAAAGAAATGTGGTTCTAATCACATCAAAAGCTTCCCAAATGGCGGAAATGACAATAAATGGAGATAAGGGCTTGATCTTTAAACAACAGTGGAATCAAACGAAGGCCCATTCAGCCTTTTTTACGAGCTTCCAACAACATGTTTTATTGGCCGGGCTATAATCCAGTGCGCTATCACTGCGGGACAGCTGTGCACGCCACGTTGATGGGGCATGCTAGCACAGTGACACTTTGTTCATTTGTCTCTCACGTATGTTTCTTGCTCCACTGGAGTAAACAACATAGACGCATTCAAGTCATGACAACAGCTTTTATCGGATGATGGCTGGGAAAGAGCGTTCCTAATGTCTGCCTTGAGGTTGTTGCTTTTTTTCAAGTTAAAGCCATGCCTCGGTTCAGTCGAGGTCGGAAAGCGTTGTTATAGAAAATTAACAGATGTAAATGACTTCCATTTGTCTGAAAATGATGTTAAGATCATTAAAGTAAGTTTCTGTTAGGGGCTGTCCTTGTCTAGAATTGAACAAGAATACATTAAAGATTGTTAAGAAGCTCCCTGCTTGCACAGTCAGACACATATTACGGTTCATTTTAAGAGAGCGGCTCGCAGCAAGCAGCGGGACTCCACTTTGCAGCTTAAACACGAGCTCGGAGAGTCCAACTTTGTAATCTAATCACCGGCCATTGTGGCAATGTGGTCCACAGGACAAGCCCCAGGACACTCCTGGGCATACAAGCAATTAATTACCTTAATTGCATGGTTAGCTTAATTGATTACCTTGTTATTTTTGCTTGCAGCGATATGGCTCTCTTGCATGACATTCACCCATAGGCAGATTCAGGTATCTCACTCAAAATGCAAATTGGTCTGCTCGTTAAGGTAAAATTACTAGTCCCACTTCAAAAGCTTAATTAGCTGAATGTATTGGACGTAAACACCCTCGAACCAGCACAAAGATAACTCACTGTGAAATATAAATGAATTGGTTTCATTGGAACAATCGTGGTTTCCAGTTCAAAACATTTTGACTGAAAGCAAACTTTAACATGTTGTCTCCTCAAATCAAAGACAACCATTAACAGACAAACCCACGCTTTGTCTTTTTTCTTTGCGGCACAATTTCACCCAAGTTAGTTGAAACGAGGCAGAAGTAGAATGTCAGCTTGGTGATGCCGCAGGCGCTTGACGGCAGTATGGCTGAGATTTGGCCTCACACATCAGTCATATCAACCCTGCTTGAGGGTAGGGCACTTCTTGCTGCTCGGGTTCTCCATTATCTTTACGCCTCTCCTCTCTGTCTTCCCTCTCCGACTTGACCTCAGCTCCCTCCCCAGCCATCTCCATTATTTTCACAGGCTCACACTCTCCTCCGGTCTTCTTGCTAGTTTTTGTATGAGGAACGACGCTTCCTACTTGGCTGAGTGTATTAGCGCCCCTGCCTCCAACTTTCTGAACAGTGTCGGATGGATTTGTTAGACTCCGGAAGTGAGAAGACTTCCACGTAGACACTTCAAAACTTCTTCTTTTCTCCTCCCAAGTACTGTTTCTGAGAGTTCCCGTGTTAAGAACTTCCACCTCATGGTACCAAACGGCCAGAGTAGTTTTGTAGGTGGCACTACAGGTGCTACACTTAGACAAAGCCTCATTTACTATCCTCTATCATGCTTCATAGCACCATTAAATGAGCTCATTAAATACCTTTAAGATTACAAATCAAAGTAATTGCCAATTAGGATTTGCCTAATTGTACAAAACTTTAAGGCTCGCTCGGAAGCGTCCTTTGCAGGACACCGCACTCGGATCACGTGGGGTTACTTGTTTATCGGCCGACTCGTCTGGATGATGGATGACGACAAGCGGAGGCAGCCTGGATCACATGTTGATATACTTGCAAGTTATATCTGGCTGAGATACTGCAGCTGAAAGCACAGTGAAGACACATCTTTACTATGAAGAGATAAAAGGTCTTTCTGAAATATGTCTGCAAGGAGATCAAGAAAACATTCAGGTCAAGATGAGGAAAATGGGGTGGGCCAGTGGACGCCCTGCCCCTTGGTGACAACGCCTTTTGCACGGAATATAATATGCCAGCGGGTGGGTTTCCAACTTTACAAAGAAATGTTAGTCACCTAATTGTTACTGCTCCATGCATTTTCAAACAAGCCAAGATGTTTCCCCTGTACACACTTGAAAAGAGTACAAGCACGCAAGCTGAAATATTCAGGCATGTTTGTCCTGGTTGCATCTAAATGGATTCGGTCATGCTCTGATTCTTTTCTTCAGCGCTTGTGTGCTCTGCTCTTATCGCCATGTGGACTGGACTGCAATGCCACTAAAGCGGAAGAATTTTTGATGGTAAAGCTACTGGACTATAAAATAATGTGGTGATATGCCATTTCAAAGCTAAAATCCAAAAGAACACCTGTCAACCTGTTTTTCCACTGACACTCATTGTTCTAGGGCAGTGTTTCCCAAATGTTATTGAGCCAAGGCGTAAGCGTATTTTACATTAAGACAAAAAAAAAAAAAAAAAAATCAAGAGCATGTGTCTGAAAAAAACTCACATATTGACTTTGTGTGAAATCTGAGCCTGTTTACTCAAACACAAAGCTTTTAGCTATTATAAGAATAGCAACAGGTTAATTGTCCCTGAGTGATACCGTGTCTCCTATTAAGCAACATTGGCATGAATAGATGATCTGTTCTAAATAAATAATTTTTAGACCAATTAAGTGAAATGACATCATTTGCCCCAGCACACCCGATGATCTCTCAAGGCTGTGAATCACTGTTCTTGTACAAAGTAATCATGCATTGCTATTATTCATTCATTAGCAACGCAATTAAATTGAGTTTTTTCATTTCTTCTATTTCCGCAGTGGCTCGGATTCACAGTCAGTCTTCACCTTGCCCACTTTTTGACGCTATAACGTGTTAGTGTTGACAGGTTTAAAACACCTGCAAGAGTGATAACAATAGATTTCAGCAAAGCAGGCACTGATATTAGAGTGTGCATCTGCACAAGCCAAAAGAGCTCAATAATCTTTATTTATTATCTTCATAGTATGCAAAGTTGCAAACAACAATTAGTAACAATGATTCTTCAGGTGAGAAACTGCACTGATAGAGTTGCAATGATTTATTTATATAGTCCGTTTGGCTTGGGATAAATGAGGCAGATAAATTCCCAGGATTACATTCAGAATCGGATATTGATTGTGCACTGCGTGTATTATTACACAGATGCAATAACGTGTGAGCGAGGAGATGCTCAGTAAGAGATCAACGAGGTGAGGGAGACTGGACACGAGAGGCAAATAAACCAAGTAGGTGGGATTTACAGTACGTCAGTAGAAAAGACATGGAATGGCTCATTCGTTATGTATATAGATAGCAATATCTATGTATGTATATATGTATGTATGTATGTATGTATGTATGTATATGTATGTATGTATGTATGTATGTATGTATGTATGTATGTATGTATGTATGTATCTAAATTCTAGTTTTAAACCCTAGTTTGAAGCCCTAACCCTAGTTTTAAACCTGAGTTTGAAGCCCTAACCTTAGTAAGAAACTCTAGTTGAAAGCCCTAACCCTAGTTTTAAACCCTACTTTGAAACCCTACCTCTAGTATGAAATCCTAACCCTAGTTTTAAACCCTATTTTGAAACCCTAGTTCTAGTTTTAAACCCTATGTTGAAACCCTAACCCTAGTTTTAAACACTATTTTGAAACCCTAACCCTAGTATGAAACCTTAACCCTCGTTTTAAACCCTACTTTGAAAGCCTAACTCTCTACCAAAATGACCAAAATGGCATTAAAAACACAGTGCTTCTAACAGGGGTCATTATTGACACACTTAAGTGTACTTGTGCATCTAAGGTGTAATATGGATGGAAGGTGGTAGAGGACCAACGCAATGCATAATGCATAATTGCTGTCCAAAAAGGAAGGGAAAGTCATTTTGCGGGTTTTTTTTACTATTCGCTTGTGAGCTCCTCCAGAAAACCATATATGTACCTACCGACACCTACTGGTTGAAGTCATGTGAACTCTCTCGTTCACTGAAAACAATTCGTTCTTTTGAACGGATCGTTCACTCACGAGCCAACACTCGTCCGTGGCGCATCTATATTCGCTTGTGAGCTGCTCCATAAAAGCATACATGTACCTCCTATGTAACGTGAGGGTTCCGTAGTGTAGTGGTTAGTGCACTGGACTATAACCCCATCGACCTGTGTTCAAATCCCAGTAGGTTCCAAACTATTTTATCATGGAAAATTTAGCACTGTTCGCTTGTGAGCTGCTCCATAAAAGCATACATGTACCTTTTAGATAATGTGAAAGTTCCATGGTGTAGTGGTTAGTCCTCTGGACTTTCACCCCAGCAGCCTGAGTTCAAATCCCAGAAGGTTCCAAAATATTTCATCATGGCAAAAGTTTTTTACTGTTCGCTTGTGAGCTGCTCCATAAAAGCATACATGTACCTACTATGTAACGTAAGGGTTCAGTGGTGTAGTGGTCAGTGCACTGGACTTTAACCCAGGCGACCTGGGTTCAAATCCTAGTAGGTATCAAAATATTTTATCATGGAATAATGTCCATGATAGTTCGCCTGTGAGATGCTCCATAAAAGCATACATGTACCTACCACACAATGTGAGGGTTCCGTAGTGTAGTGGTTAGTGCACTGGCCTGTAACCCCAGTGACCCGAGTTCAAATCCCAGTAAGTCCCAAAATATTTTATCATGGAAAGATTTGCATACTGTTCGCTTGTGAGCTGCTCCATAAAAGCATACATGTACCTTCTATGTAATGTGAGGGATCCATGGTGTAGTGGTTAGTGCACTGGACTTACACCCCAGCGACCTGAGTTCAAATCCCAGTCAGACCTGAAATATTTTATCATGGAAAAATTTGCAACAGAGTTGCTCATGTGCTGCCCCATATAACCAAGAGCTGAGGGCGAGGTGTTAGAGCGAGAGCTGGAGTTAGGAATGGGTTAGGGTTAGGGTTTAGGTTAGAGCTCGGGTTGGGGTTAGAGCTCCGGTTAGGGTTAGGGTTAGAGCTAGGGTTAGGGTTAGAGCTAGACCTGGAGTTAGGGTTAGGGTTAGGGTTTAGGTTAGAGCTCGGGTTGGGGTTAGAGCTAGGGTCAGAGCTAGGGTTAGGGTTAGGGTTAGGGTTTAGGTTAGAGCTCGGGTTAGGGTTAGAGCTAGGGATAGGGTTAGGCTTAGAGCTAGAACTAGAGCTAGGGTTAGGGTTAGGGTTAGGGTTTAGGTTAGAGCTCAGGTTGGGGTTAGAGCTCGGGTTAGGGTTAGGGTTAGGGTTTAGGTTAGAGCTCGGGTTGGGGTTAGAGCTCGGGTTAGGGTTAGGGTTAGGGTTTAGGTTAGAGCTCGGGTTGGGGTTAGAGCTCGGGTAAGGGTTAGGGTTAGGGTTTAGGTTAGAGCTCGGGTTGGGGTTAGAGCTCGGGTAAGGGTTAGGGTTAGGGTTTAGGTTAGAGCTCGGGTTGGGGTTAGAGCTCGGGTAAGGGTTAGGGTTAGGGTTTAGGTTAGAGCTCGGGTTGGGGTTAGAGCTCGGGTTAGGGTTAGGGTTTAGGTTAGAGCTCGGGTTGGGGTTAGAGCTCGGGTTAGGGTTAGGGTTAGGGTTTAGGTTAGAGCTCGGGTTGGGGTTAGAGCTCGGGTTAGGGTTAGGGTTAGAGCTAGGGTTAGGGTTAGGGTTAGGGTTTAGGTTAGAGCTCGGGTTGGGGTTAGAGCTCGGGTAAGGGTTAGGGTTAGGGTTTAGGTTAGAGCTCGGGTTGGGGTTTGAGCTCGGGTTAGGGTTAGGGTTAGGGTTTAGGTTAGAGCTCGGGTTGGGGTTAGAGCTCGGGTTAGGGTTAGGGTTAGGGTTTAGGTTAGAGCTCGGGTTGGGGTTAGAGCTCGGGTTAGGGTTAGGGTTAGGGTTTAGGTTAGAGCTCGGGTTGGGGTTAGAGCTCGGGTTAGGGTTAGGGTTAGGGTTTAGGTTAGAGCTCGGGTTGGGGTTAGAGCTCGGGTTAGGGTTAGGGTTAGAGCTAGGGTTAGGGTTAGGGTTTAGGTTAGAGCTCGGGTTGGGGTTAGAGCTCGGGTAAGGGTTAGGGTTAGGGTTTAGGTTAGAGCTCGGGTTGGGGTTTGAGCTCGGGTTAGGGTTAGGGTTAGGGTTTAGGTTAGAGCTCGGGTTGGGGTTAGAGCTCGGGTTAGGGTTAGGGTTAGGGTTTAGGTTAGAGCTCGGGTTGGGGTTAGAGCTCGGGTTAGGGTTAGGGTTAGGGATAGGGTTAGAGCTAGACCTGGAGTTAGGGTTAGGGTTAGGGTTTAGGTTAGAGCTCGGGTTGGGGTTAGAGCTCGGGTTAGAGCTAGGGTCAGAGCTAGGGTTAGGGTTAGGGTTAGGGTTTAGGTTAGAGCTCGGGTTGGGGTTAGAGCTCGGGTAAGGGTTAGGGTTAGGGTTTAGGTTAGAGCTCGGGTTGGGGTTAGAGCTCGGGTTAGGGTTAGGGTTAGGGTTTAGGTTAGAGCTCGGGTTGGGGTTAGAGCTCGGGTTAGGGTTAGGGTTAGAGCTAGGGTTAGGGTTAGGGTTTAGGTTAGAGCTCGGGTTGGGGTTAGAGCTCGGGTAAGGGTTAGGGTTAGGGTTTAGGTTAGAGCTCGGGTTGGGGTTTGAGCTCGGGTTAGGGTTAGGGTTAGGGTTAGGGTTTAGGTTAGAGCTCGGGTTGGGGTTAGAGCTCGGGTTAGGGTTAGGGTTAGGGTTTAGGTTAGAGCTCGGGTTGGGGTTAGAGCTCGGGTTAGGGTTAGGGTTAGGGTTTAGGTTAGAGCTCGGGTTGGGGTTAGAGCTCGGGTTAGGGTTAGGGTTAGGGTTTAGGTTAGAGCTCGGGTTGGGGTTAGAGCTCGGGTTAGGGTTAGGGTTAGAGCTAGGGTTAGGGTTAGGGTTTAGGTTAGAGCTCGGGTTGGGGTTAGAGCTCGGGTAAGGGTTAGGGTTAGGGTTTAGGTTAGAGCTCGGGTTGGGGTTTGAGCTCGGGTTAGGGTAAGGGTTAGGGTTAGGGTTTAGGTTAGAGCTCGGGTTGGGGTTAGAGCTCGGGTTAGGGTTAGGGTTAGGGTTTAGGTTAGAGCTCGGGTTGGGGTTAGAGCTCGGGTTAGGGTTAGGGTTTAGGTTAGAGCTCGGGTTGGGGTTAGAGCTCGGGTTAGGGTTAGGGTTAGAGCTAGGGTTAGGGTTAGGGTTTAGGTTAGAGCTCGGGTTGGGGTTAGAGCTCGGGTAAGGGTTAGGGTTAGGGTTTAGGTTAGAGCTCGGGTTGGGGTTTGAGCTCGGGTTAGGGTTAGGGTTAGGGTTTAGGTTAGAGCTCGGGTTGGGGTTAGAGCTCGGGTTAGGGTTAGGGTTAGGGTTTAGGTTAGAGCTCGGGTTGGGGTTAAAGCTCGGGTTAGGGTTAGGGTTAGGGTTTAGGTTAGAGCTCGGGTTGGGGTTAGAGCTCGGGTTAGGGTTAGGGTTAGGGTTTAGGTTAGAGCTCGGGTTGGGGTTAGAGCTCGGGTTAGGGTTAGGGTTAGAGCTAGGGTTAGGGTTAGGGTTTAGGTTAGAGCTCGGGTTGGGGTTAGAGCTCGGGTAAGGGTTAGGGTTAGGGTTTAGGTTAGAGCTCAGGTTGGGGTTTGAGCTCGGGTTAGGGTTAGGGTTAGGGTTAGGGTTTAGGTTAGAGCTCGGGTTGGGGTTAGAGCTCGGGTTAGGGTTAGGGTTAGGGTTTAGGTTAGAGCTCGGGTTGGGGTTAGAGCTCGGGTTAGGGTTAGGGTTAGGGTTTAGGTTAGAGCTCGGGTTGGGGTTAGAGCTCGGGTTAGGGTTAGGGTTAGAGCTAGGGTTAGAGCTAGGGTTAGGGTTAGGGTTTAGGTTAGAGCTCGGGTTAGGGTTAGAGCTAGGGATAGGGTTAGGGTTAGAGCTAGACCTAGAGCTAGGGTTAGGGTTAGAGCTCGGGTTAGGGTTAGAGCTCGGGTTAGGGTTAGGGTTAGGGTTTAGGTTAGAGCTCGGGTTGGGGTTAGAGCTCGAGTTAGGGTTAGGGTTAGAGCTAGGGTTAGGGTTAGTGCTAGGCTTACGGTTAGAGTTAGGGCTAGGTCTAACCCTAGCTCTAACCCCACCCCTCGCCCTAAGCTTCAGTGCACAGGTGTCAAAGTCAAGGCCCGGGGGCCAGATACGGCCTGCCACATCATTTTATGTGGCCCGCGAAGACAAATTGTGCATCAAATTCGTGTCATTACTAGAGTTGCAAATTGTCTTCACTTTTAATAATATCTTTATTTTTAATATTTGACCAGTTTTTACTCATCTGATTTGAAAATGAGTTATTTGTCAGTTTGTTTTGTAGCTTATAACATGAAGTGTTCATACATTTAATTGGGTTGACAGTCATAATGGCCCTCTGAAAGTAGCTATGACGACAATGCAGCCCGTGAAAAAAGTGACTTTGACACCCCTGCTTTAGTGCAGTGGTTATATGGGGCAGTACACGAGCAACTGTGTTACAAATGGGGTAGCACACGAGCAACTGTGTTACAAATTTTTCCATGATAAAAAATTTTTAGATCCCCTTGGGAGTTGAACTCGGGTCACTGGGGGTGCACTAACCACTACACTACTGAACCCTCAAAGAGTATGGAAGATACATGTATGCTTTTATGGAGCAGCTCACAAGCGAATAGTTAAGATCAGTTGTCCCCAACCTTTTTTGCGCCACGGACGAGTGTCTGCTCGTGAGTGAACGATTCGTTCAAGAGAACGAATTTCTTTTCAGTGAACGAGAGTTCATATGACTTCAACCAGTAGGTGGCAGTAATGCGCATTGAAGCTGGTGCCACCTCGCCATAAAACAAAACGAAGAAGAAAATGACGTGACTTCACAACGAGTAGTGAATTGCGTTTCCCGTTCAGCAACGGAACGGGTCTGTGAGGGAACGAGTCAGGGAGTGAGTGATTTGCATTTCCAGTTCATCGCGAGAACGGATCAGTGAGGGAACCAATCCTGAGTTTACCGTTCGCGAACGAGTTAATCGGTGAACTGCCTTCCTTCCCGTGCATCAACGGACCCGTCAGTGAGCGTGTTGCGTCTCCCTCCTGGCGTGAACTATGTAAGCCAGAATGTCGATCTACGATTTGCCATGGAAAGAAAGAACCGCTCACTGAAACACCACTTCTTTTATGCACGTTTTCTCCAAGCCAACGGCTAACTTTATTGCATGAAGGGACGCGCCGTTATGCAACAACGGGGAGGTTGTGCTTCTCTTTGGGTCATCTTGATTTTATAACGCTGTTTGTCAATAAAGTGTATGCATATATACGCCTACATATTGTTATCCAACATATCTACTGCAATTTCACATTAGATTGATGGATTGAAATGTACTTTATTATTATTATTATTATTATTTTATTATTATTATTTTAATAAACATTAAAAACCTATTAAAACTTGTCTGGTGTTTTATTCCTTGTTTTTATTTTTTTGGGCATGAAAACCAAAATCTGACATTTGGTTAACTGCTTTATATGACAACATGTATGTGTTTTACGTTGTGTAGTATGTGTTGGTGTCCCCAAAAATAAAGAGCAAGTAGTCAAATACACATTCTTGACACGTACAAAAAGTGCATAAAGTTATTAGGTACACCTGAAAATGGTGGTGTACCTAATGGAGTGTCTATGTGACGTCCCAGATCAACCAGCAGGAGGTGGCGGTGAGGGCGGCTGTGGCCCTTTTCACTTTCAGTTCAGCTTTGGCCATGATTTTTCCCTAATGAAGTGGCCTCTTATTAGGTCAACCTGAAAATGGCGGTGCACCTAATGAAGTGTCCGTGTGATTCCCTCGTTAAGTGCAGGTGCGTGAAAAGTTTTAGCTCCTTTTGAACGTGAAAGAAGCTAAAACTTTTCACGCAGGTGCGCTTAACGAGGGTCACTTGGAATCATGTTGTAATGCGGCCCCAAGGACTAGAGCTTGACACCTGTGACCTTTGACCATGATATTTCCCTAATAAAGTGGCCTGTTATTAGGTACACTTGAAAATGGCGGTGTACCTAATGGAGTGTCCGTGTGATTCCCTCGTTAAGTGCAGGTGCGTGAAAACTTTTAGCTCCTTTTGAATGTGAAAGTGACCAAAAACTTTTCACGCACCTGCACTTAACGAGGTAATCACATGGACACTCCATTAGGTACACCGCTATTTTAGACTAGAGCTTGACACCTGTGACCGTTGACCATGATATTTCCCTAATAAAGTGGCCTGTTATTAGGTACACTTGAAAATGGCGGTGTACCTAATGGAGTGTCCGTGTGATTCCCTCGTTAAGTGCAGGTGCGTGAAAACTTTTAGCTCCTTTTGAATGTGAAAGTGACCAAAAACTTTTCACGCACCTGCACTTAACGAGGTAATCACATGGACACTCCATTAGGTACACCGCCATTTTAGACTAGAGCTTAACACCTGTGACCTTTGACCATGATATTTCCCTAATAAAGTGGCCTGTTATTAGGTACACTTGAAAATGGCGGTGTACCTAATGGAGTGTCCGTGTGATTCCCTCGTTAAGTGCAGGTGCGTGAAAACTTTTAGCTCCTTTTGAATGTGAAAGTGACCAAAAACTTTTCACGCAGGTGCACTTAACGAGGTAATCACATGGACACTCCATTAGGTACACCGCCATTTTAGACTAGAGCTTAACACCTGTGACCTTTGACCATGATATTTCCCTAATAAAGTGGCCTGCTATTAGGTACACTTGAAAATGGCGGTGTACCTAATGGAGTGTCCGTGTGATTCCCTCGTTAAGTGCAGGTGCGTGAAAACTTTTAGCTCCTTTTGAATGTGAAAGTGACCAAAAACTTTTCACGCAGGTGCACTTAACGAGGTAATCACATGGACACTCCATTAGGTACACCGCCATTTTAGACTAGAGCTTGACACCTGTGACCTTTGACCATGATATTTCCCTAATAAAGTGGCCTGTTATTAGATACACTTGAAACCTAATGGAGTGTCCGTGTGACGTCACAGATCAACCAGCTAATCAGAAAGTGGGGGTGAGGGCAGGTGTGGCACTTTTCACTTTCATTTAAGCTTTGACCATGATTTTTCCCCAATGAAGTGGCCTGTTATGAGGTACACCTAATGGAGTGTCCTACACTATTGGATTTCACCCCACCTCCTAGGTAGTGGGCATTGTTTTTCTCTCAGCCGACCTGGGGGCGGGGCCTCCTTATGTATTTACACATAAATACTTGCATTTGTGTTCCAATCCAAAATCTCATTCAGGTGTGTGCGCACACCTGGGATCGAACCAGGTTCATAGCGATCGAGAGCCCATGTCACTAACCAGTCGGCTATTTCGACTTGGCAGTTCCTAGTCGTTTGCACTCTTTTGTACTAGTGATGTGCATTCCAGTTTGAACTGAATCTTTAGAATTGGTTCACGCAAAAGATTTGTTCAGAAGAATCGTTCACCGAATCGGGTATGTGCTTGTGCCTGGGAGCGAACCAGGTTCATAGCGATCGAGAGCCCGTGTCACTAACCAGTCGGCTATTTCGACTTGGCAGTTCCCAGTCGTCTGCACTCTTTTGTACTAGTGATGTGCATTCCAGTTTGAACTGAATCTTTAGAATTGGTTCACGCAAAAGATTGGTTCAGAACAATCGTTCGCCGAATCGGGTATGTGCTTGTGCCTGGGCTCGAACCAGGTTCAGAGCGATCGAGAGCCCGTGTCACTAACCAGTCGGCTATTTCGACTTGGCAGTACCTAGTCGTCTGCACTCTTTTGTACTAGTGATGTGCATTCCAGTTTTAAGTGAACTGAATCTTTAGAATCGCTTCACTCAAAAGATTTGTTCAAAGGGCCATTTGTTCAAAAGCTACACTTTCTTATTTGTTTATTCATTTATTTATTTTTTACCTCGTGTAGTGTACACACACACACACACACACACACACGTACATACATACATACATACATACATACATACATACATACATACATACATACATACATACATACATACATACATACATACTACATACATACATACATACATACATACATACATACATACATACACACATACACACATACATACATACATACATACATACATACATACATACATACATACATACATACATACATACATACATACATACATACATACATACACAGTACGTACATACATACATACATACATACATACATACATACATACATACATACATACATACATACATACATACATACATACATACATACATACATACATACATACACACACATTACATAGATAATCATACTGTATTTACATGCAAAGGTATGGATCTGATGGTATGATCATTCTCACCTATGATTATGATATTCTCACTGGTTGTTTTATTTTTTGCTTTATGAGAAGCGTCAAAGATTAATTTAGGTCAGCCGCATAAGCAGAATTCCCAATTACATGTAAAATGTCTTGGCCTGACACTTTTTTTCCCCAAAGTAGCAAAGTTCATTGTTCTGAGTTTATTCCGGCTTTATTGGTAAACTGGGTGAAGACATGCTTGACTGGACTGTCCTTGTTATTTTCATGCAGATACCATGTAATGCAACCGAAAGGTAACGAGAAACTTAAACATGTAAAAAAAAAAGGTCTTCTGTAGGGATCAGTAAGCGCCTACCTTTTCCCCACTCAGGCTTATAATGAACCCAATCCGTCATGAAGCAGTATTGCCTCAGTGTTGGGGTTATACTGCCCTCTTGTGTTGACAACTGGAGTGACGTCATAATTGGGGCAGCACCATTGTTGGTCTGTGCTCCACTACAATATAGTTCTTAAACATTGGCTAAGCTGCTTAATCAAGCAGATAATGAGCAGAAAGATGTGATATTGGCTCTCTGGGTTTGAATGTGTGTGTAGCCAAAGAACATAAATATTTATGCTGGGCAAACAGATCAATGGCGATTAAAAAGGTCAAGGGCAGATGATGATGGGTGCTGGGTGTTTGTATTGATAAAATTTGGTTGGTCGTAATGAATTACAAATGTAGACACACACCAATGGGCGCTCAGAGAGAAGCTGTCGATATCAGAGCAAAATGTGTGCAATTAATTCATCAAGTGTGCTGAATGCGTCATAATTAATAAGAACGGCCACTAAGGACGCAAGCAAAAGTGAGTTGAATTATTCAACATCAAGTTGGCCCTGAGGTAAATGAACACAGCTTTTCATTGTGTTTATTGTTCAGGGATGATTTTTACTGTCCAATGAATATCACATTTTCAAAATAAATGTAAGGTATCAACCACAATGACAGATAATGTGTTAGAAATTCAAGTATATTTTACACCAAAAAAATACAGGTAATAATTTCTCCATGTTCATTTCTCTTTAAAGCGTTGACTTAGTCACAGAGAAAATGTGCAACAGTTTTATTATAACCAACAAAATGATTCAATGAATAATAATCCAGTTATGCTTTATTTTATGTTCCAGCATGATGTACATCTGCAATCAGACACAACAAGATTATCACACATTATTCACCCTGGATATTTGCAATGTATATTTCTATTTTGGAATTAAAATCATCTGTGGGAACTGTGTGCATGTCACATTTTGTTTACACTCCTAAATATTAGGAAATTATTTATGAACCTTGATTGGACACTGCGTCCTTTTTTCCATTGTGTCAAATTTCTCCATTCACTTTTAAATTTGCAAAAAACCCCACCTGATATTCTTTAAAAAAAAAAAAAAAAAATACTGTACAGCACATCTACTTTTTTATGCATTGATTGGTGTTGATAGTTAAGCCATTTAGCATTGGTTAATCCAGAAAACTAATAGTCACTTTGGTCAAGAATGGCCTTAAAAGGAATTTCCACTCAGAGGTTCAGCAAATAATGTAATCATAATCGAATGAAGAAGTGCATTAGAAGAATGATTCTCTGCACAGGGGACATGTGGACTTGTTGCTGGATGTGAACCATTTGTACTGCAGAGAAGAAGGGCACAAGAGACAACACAATTAAAATGTGACATAGAAGTGTTGATTAGCAGTCAGGACATTTTACCTTGGTTACTGCGCACATTTTAAAATCTATATTTAAAAAAAAAAAAAAAAAAAAAAGTGGTACAAAGGGAAAAGTGGTACACTTTGGAGCCCGGAACATATGAATAAAACTTACATTGTTTTCTAATGGCATCATTGGTCAGGACATTCAAATGTAAACAACAGTCATTAAATGTTTGACTTTGGACGACTGTAATTATAGTCCACACAGTAGCATTTGTCAAAATAAATACTGTCACAAATTCCAAACAGATGGAGCAGAACGCTATGCAGACGTGTCGCTTTTGATCACCACCGTAAAAGAAATGACTTACCAAGCACGCCGAGTGGAATTTCTTCTTGCAAGTACGACAGGCCTTCTTAGGCAGCGAGTAATTGGAGCCGTGGATAACAGAGAAGCAAATCATGCAATCTTCAATTCCTTCAAAGCGCTTGTCCACGTTGTTCTTCCACAATGCCAGGCCTTCCATGATGCTGCCGTTCTAAACACATGCACATGAAGAACCCAGTTGTAAAATCAAAGTGACCTCACACGTGAAAACTAGTGTGCAACTGCCCTGGTGTATTGCTACCTGATGTGTGAGGTAGGTGCTGAGCTGCAGCATCCAGTTCCTCCACTGCTGCACAGAGACGCCCACCCGTCTCCCGCTCTCGACCGCTACGGAGCCCAGAGGGTGGCTCTGCGGCAGCTGAATCACCAGCTCGATGAAAATCTCATCCACCGAGTAGGTGGCGATCACCTCCCGTGCGGCAGAGCGCGCTTTCACCTGGGTGGGAATAGACAACCATACCACCGTTTTGTTTTATGGCTGCTGACACAATTGGGACTCTAGATTACAAGAAAAAAAAAATGGTACCAAATAGAAAATTCTTACCGTCATGTTTTCAAACAATTGCGTGCTGCTGTGGACGGAGGAGATCTCCTGCGCCGAGAGCACTGGACTGACGTATTTGGTCGTGAACTTCTCCACGGTGCCGCTCACGCGCTTCTCCTGACTGTTCCACCACAGGCGCACCATAGCAGGCAGGTCCTGCACAGCGCCGTAGTAAACGCTACACGCCAAATGGGGTAGCTCCCGCTCAACGTGATCATTTTCTGTGGGAGTGGGAAAGATGGCTTAGTGCCTCGTCCACCGCTGACTTAATACGCTGGCTCTGTGTTCTTACGGTCAACCGCCAGCGTGATAGTCTCTGTGAAGTAGGTTTTGGAGTCTCTCGTTTCTGCTGCTTGGCCCGGGACGACGGGATTCTCAGGCATCAGTTTGAAGAGGTGAAGCAGGAGATTGTTTAGGGAGCAGGTTTTCTTCAGATACTGGGCGTAATGGGCACGCAACTGAAAAGGAATCAGAAGAGGGGGTTGGTCAACACCGACTGCATGCCCCTACGCTCAGAAAGTTTCTTTGTACTCACATGCGAGGGCGATGACCTGAAAAAGGTAAGGAGTAGCTTCCAGGCCAGCAGGTAGCCCAGAATGCACGAGTACTCCACGCTATGAGGCGAGACCATGGCAAACTCTCCGACTTGAAGTCCTGCCAGGATGCTGTCGCACAGCTCCTCACAAGTTGACAGCACAGCCATCAAAGCGGCCGGAGGGGAGCTGAACCAAAACACAGGAACCTGAGTGATTCTTTCTCATCTGATGCAGCATACTTTATATCATCTTGCACTTACAGGCTTGGCTCGTCACCCTCATCTTCATACTTGCTGCTGTCTCCTTCTCCGTCACATTCAGGCAGCTGAGGCATGACCCTGCATTGACGAGATGGGATCTTATTTTGTTGCTCCTAGCTTAGTCACAAGCTTACAATGTGACCTAGTAAGAAGTGTTATTTCTTCAGGGTTGGCCCATACATTGGTATAATAAAATATTTACAAAAAAGGAGGGGTGCACTTACTTTTCAGATACTCTAAAGACATTTAGTCCAAAATTATTCATACTCTCACAATACAAATATATTTTGGTTATAGTGCAAAAAGGGGAAGGTCATATGATCGCCTGGCTAGCAAAGTCTTACTTTGCCAACAAATGGTAGACCGTGACTTGAAGAGGTCGGGCATTGAAGACAAGCAGAGGGCAGAAAGTATTGAGGAGCGTCTGAAGAGGCGGCGGCAGGTTGGTCCTCTGGTCTGCAACTAATTTTGCCGGCAGGCTGTTCTGGTTCAGCTGCTGCACGGGCGCATAGGTCAGAGCCATGCCGAGCGATTGCAACACCGCCAGAGGAAAGACCGGGTCGTCGGGTTCTTTAAAGACATCTGCACTCAGACAAGATAACAGGAAAAAGCAGGCAAGATTGTTTGTTTTTAATCTTCTGCACTAAATTGTATAGAGCAACTACCTTATTGTAAAATAATACCTGTGATCTTGACAGGAATGGGTAACAGCAGGCTGTAGATTCCATCAACAAAAAAGTCTCGCCATTCCGCCACTAGTTCTGGCGGTAGCTTCTCCAAGACATCAGGCGGGGCTGATGCAAAGAACTGGCTGAGGTTTACAATCAGCGCAGCGCTCTCGCATACAAACAGCTGCACCCATGGATTCCACAGGCTGCTCACGTTCTCGCTGGCCACCTGAGATTAGAAACAAGACAGCGGATGAGATGCCAGCATGTAGTGGAGGGAGCAAAAGCGGGACGATGGAAGCTCACCTCTAACCAGGCTAACATAGCACAGAGTAAGAAATCCCACTGGCTATTCCCGAGAATTGATGGACAGCGTGTCACCAGCCAGGATAGGAAGCGCATTAGTTCCACTGTCAGGTTCAGCTGTTGTGTCGTTGCTTTAGAAAGATCACTGATGAACACAGAAGAAAGCATTTTTAGCAACAACATTAGATTGTGCAATGAATGTTGGGGCTTACCTGCCAAAGAGAAACCAGTCCTCCTTGTGGGTCCTCCACTCCGTCATGGTGCACAATACAGCCTGCACCACTTCATCCTCCACTTCCGTGTCAGCTTGCAGACAACACAGCAGCACCGCCACACTCCCGTACACATCTAGGACAAAAGAAAAAAGTGTCAACTCTCTTGTTTGACTGAAATGAAGGACACGCGTGCTAAGTCTTTTTACCGTCATCTTGTTCCCAGTTGATAATTGCAGCCGTTGCTAGGACGACCAGAGTCTGTCGGTCTTCCTGCGTCATGGTGGGGCAGAGCACCTGGAGCGTGCTCAATTTGCTTGGCGACACCGGCAACAAACTGAGACATGAAAACAAAGGCAACATACGACTTAATGCTATTCGATTAAAGTCATCAGATGTAAAGAAGGGACTCATGAGTAGAGGTTAATTGTCACTGACCTCTCCACAGAGCCGTAAAGCTTCTTCAGGCTCGTGCTGTGAGTGACTGCCAAGTCGTGGGTACCGATGTAGTTTTCCAGCGTCAGAGACCATAATCCACCAAGCTCGATTGATCTATAGGATAAATTGTCTTTTTATCGTTTTAGAAGTAGGACAAAATTGATTAAAACCTTGAGTTGATTAAGACCTTGAGTAGAGCATCTCCAGCAAATCTGTGGTTGTGACCAAGTCATGCAGACCCCCTGACAGCCCCCACTCAATGAGAAGGCTGTGATAGGTGGACACAATAGTGGGGGCATTCTCCATCTCCTGACACCACTGCAGTGAATACAGCAGCTCTGCAACTGAAGAAAAAAAAAAACCTTAAACATCATGTATGAACTGTAAATAGGGGAAAAACTGAAGCATGTGCTGCATGTTTACCTGTGTGCATCATGTTTGGCAGTTGTGGCTGGCACTTGTCATTCTTTTGGTTACAAAGTGAGGCAGCACGAGACACCTTTCCCAGAAGGGCACAGACGCTTAAATGGGCTGGTAAGACTTTTGGCAATTTCACTTTCCACGTGTCTTTGCAGGAGCTTTCACAAACTCCCCTGTAACGGCTTGCCAGCAAAGATGTCTTGACCCACTTCAGAAGAGACAAGTGTTTTATTTAAAAATCAGCATAAATAAAACACAAGCAGTCCTCAGCCCAAGTTTGTTTTCTTACTTGTGATGGCAAGGCCTGTCTGAGTTTTGTCCATTCGGTAACGCTGGGCATCAAGTGGGTAAAAAATTGGAAAAGGATGGCAGAGTCTTGATCGCAGACAGAGGTGATGGTCTCCACTATGCTTTGTACAGCTTGAACTAAATACTGCAAACTAAATAAGATACACACACACACAAAAATCACCTACACAAAACAAATTCAATTTCCTCTTTAGAGCTGAAAATATTAAAAAGTTTGGTTAAAGATTTTGGAAGTAGTTTGTACCTTTTGATATCCAAAGATTCAGTGAGTAATTTGCTCTGCACCCAGAGGGCGGCACTGTGCAAGAAACCACCTTGCGCCACCTCATACTGAGAGTGTTGGACTAGTGACTGGACCCCAGCAACGCATACCTTCGCCAATTTATCCAAGATGGAGTCTGTCAGGGAGAGATCAATACATTAGGTCTTAAGGACAGATCTGTGCACATCACACAGTCTTACCTGACAGATAAGTGTGTGTTCGATCTTGGGCGATGAGTTGAAAGACCGTGAGCAGGAGTTCCTCAGCAGAAGGAAGCAGCAGGCAGTTTTGCACGGACGAGAAGAAGGTGGAGGCCACGTCGCAGATGAAGGAGACAAGCGGCTCCATGTTGCCCGCGTCTGACAGACTCTTGGTCTCGGACAACGTTGCGTGCAGATTCTCCAAGATCTTCTCCATGTACACCTCCCCAATTAGAGGTTCTAGAGTACACAAAAATTATTTAAGTATCTCTACTTTTACTTTAGTGTGTGAATACTTTTGCCTCCTACCGTTATTATGATGCTGTGAGAGAACCATGCTGATGAGGGTCCAACTGTGGCAGCTGCTAGAAGACGCCGAGCCGGAGCCACCGTGTCCGACCTTGCAGAGTTCCTTGGTCAACCTGAGAAGATGCTCGCCCAGGACTGAACCTTTGAGCCACTCGCTACAACTTGCAAGCGTGTCTGGGTCAGCACACGCCTGGTCGGGAAGAGAGCAGAGAGAGCAATTGACATCCTAATGCTCGCATGAGTCTTTGTGAGGAAATGGACACATACCCTCTGGATGATTTGCAAAGTAATTCCACAGTGTAGTTCCATCTGCAAACAACACAATGGACATCAGGTTAAAAAAGGTAAGGCCATCAGAGACAGAAAAAAAACCCTGTGTTTTTACATGAGAGTTTTATTATTTTTATTTAGTGCTAATTAAATGTCTGGATGGATGTTACCATGGTGATATGGTCAAGGATGCGGGTGGTCTCCTGGCGGCTGCAGCAAGACAATGAGCTGAAGACCATCTCCACAAGGTGCTCCGTGTCTGTCCGCTCCTTCTCGGCCAACCACGGCACCACTCGCTCCAGCAGGAAGCGCACGGCCGGGTTGTTTGCTCTTCCCTCGCTGTCTTCTTTAACGTCATCGTCCAACTCGACCAACGTCTAAAACAAAATTGAGTTTAATGGCTTCATTGGCTCCAGTTAGATGACAAGATTGGGTTGGAGGGGGTCATAAAAACTTACAGTGAATATATTAAGAGTGTGAAAAGATTGCAGCAGATGGGAAAGGAAGACAAGATGTCTCTCGGAGCTTCTCTCATTCACATGCACCAGGCACAGTTGCACCAGCTGGCACACCACTTCCTCAAAATGGTGCGTCTGCGGCGAACTGCACACCACAGTGGACGTGAGCTCCGTCTTTGCCGCCTCGCCTCCCTCCGTGCCAGCTTTGTCGCCAGTTCCAGATTCAGAAAAACTGATCTTGACCGACTTTTTCTTCAACGTATGTTTTCTGTTGACTCGCTCTGGGTAGCGCATCACCTAAAGGGATAAAAGACAGAGAGAGCTCAGACGCATTGATTTATTTGAGCCTCGAGGCGGGAATGGAGCAAACTGACTTGCAGCAAGGCGGCGATCCCCTCCAAAGCTTGTCGATCCGCTTCCTCGCTGTCTGCGTGGCGCGTAAAGGCAAGGCCGAGCTCCTCCCAGAAGTCTGCCACAAGCTCTTGAAAGACTTTAGATTCGCTGCTTGCCCTCTTCTCCCAGGAAACAAGCATTTCAGTGACCAACAGGAAGAGAGGACCATTCTGAAGGATGGGCTTCTCAAAAGCGCTTTCAAGTAGCGGCAGGAGCTAAGAGAGGAGACGACAAAAGTGAGAACAGGTTTTGTTTTGCATGGTAGGAAACAAGAAAGTGTGATGATTTAACCTGCTGAGAAATAAGCATGGTCCGGATTTTGCACTGATCCTCCTCCTCTTCTTCCAAATGGCCTAATATGCAGAACCTCAAACACTCGATGGTGGCAGTCACAATAATGGCACTTTCTGAGGGGCTCTTGGCCGCACGCTCACTGGAAATACTAAACATCAAACATACACATGATCAGAATGGTGGGCAGGAAAAGCTAAATGGCTTAGACATGAGACTGCAAATAAGTGGGTCACAAACACTGTGCATAAAGATATCGGTGAAAACCGGGAATTGCATCATTTGAAAGATTTACCCAAGTATGAGTGAGGTGAAGAAAGCAGTATAGAACTCCAAGGCTGGGTCGGTGACTTGTTGAGGCAGTTTGCTAAGGAATGGCATCAAATTAGGGTGAAGGGCTTTCGCCATGCCTTTGCCCCCTTCTTTTAACAGAGACCAAAGTTTGGGCAGGAAGCCCTTCTTTGAGTTGATGTGTGTCCAGCAATCCTGCAAAGAGAAGGATATTAACATATACGCCCTTACAGAGGACTGGGAGGAGTTCTTACAGGTATGGAGGACACCACATGGAGAACAGCCTCCCACACGGCAGGTAGCACCAGTGGATCTGTGTCGTCGATGCTGAGAAGAACGGCCGGGCAGAGACGTGCCGCCTCGCTTTGCGCAAGGCTTGGCGTTAACTCGCACACAGAGCATAGCATCTCGAAGAAAGCCCCTCTTACCTGTGAAGAAGCCATTTTACACACTACTAAGTCAGAGGCTATATTCATTTAAAGGCAACTGAACCACTACATTACCTGTGGTGCCTTGTGTTTGCTGTACTTCCAGAACTTGGCAGGGCTGACGAGATGAGCTAGTCTGGGATCCATGGCGGCCATGTCATTCTGCGGCAGCAAGGAGAGCAGTCGCTTCACCCCCAGAAGAGAGCTGGTCAGCATGCGCAAATATTTGGCTTCTCGCTCATCCTCAGTCACAATTCTGGCAACAAAAAAGTTGTTTTATTTAACATGATTAGACAGCAGCTAATTCAGGATGACTGAGGTTGGCTTACTGAGGATCACTGAGTGTATCAGCAGTATCCTTTAATAAGACATCTTGAAGTACCTGCAGCGTATCAAAAACATGAAGCAGAATTAACCTCAAGCCTCTTTAAAGACACCGTTAACTACTCACATTAAGGATCTCATCTTTGCAAAAGCTGAGGGCTTCCGGCTGCTTGGTGGCTGAGAAGGCAGCCTGGAAAGCTCGGCGTGCGGCGGAGGCTGCTGGTGTGTAAGTGTCGCATTGGGACAGGATCCAGTGGCCCATCAAGCTTTTCAGAAAGGGAGCCAAGCTGCGACGCACTTTCAGTACCAGCTGCTCAAGGGCCAGCTGGGTGGCCTCTCTGATTCGCCGATCATGGTCCTGAAAGACACAATGAAGGAAATTGACATTTTATTAAATCTATGTGTCTTGCCAATCATGCCTTTAAAAAGAAGATACTGCTCAGTTGTGATGGACATTCTGAGATATAATACTTGGGTTACTGGAGTTGTATCTGGGGAAGCAGAATTTTTGACACGTGTCAAATAAAATACAAATTAGCTACTCACCACCGATATCTTGCAGTAAATTCTAGGCCAATATGGAAGGACCCCTTTAACATCTTCAGCATCACGCTCCTGACACATAGAACCAAAGTCCTGCACAGCCTGGAAAAAGAAAAACAGAGGATACGTTTTGACCACCATCAAGCCATCGCTTTTGACAATTTTTCAATGCGTGAACTTACTTTCAGTCTGGTGACGACATCTCTTTTGGAAAGTTTCCTGAGCACCAGTCTAAAGTCTGCATCGACAAGGTTGTCAAGCTCCTCTGCTCCATGGAAAGCAGGCACGTAACTCAATTCCGAAGATACTGTTGTATCAAAACCAACGAATCCCGGAATAGCGCCACCTTCTCTGGTCAACACCTCTGCAGCACGGCCACTACTGGACGGCTATCGGAGGAAAAGGGAAAGCTGATGTTCAAAACCACACCAAACCAAAGTGACACTAAAGTAAATGCTGATATTACGTAAACAAATCATTTCTGCAACAGGATTTCGCCTTCATCAATAGCATTCGCTGCTATCACCAAGTTAGCACCAAGTAAACACAGTGATGACGGGTAACTGGTACTCACTCGAACGTTTCCTTTAGTTCGTTGTTTGTTTTTGCCCCCCATGGGTACTAAAAAATGAGGTAATCTTTGTTTTAGTAACGAAACTTCAAGAGTTCCTTGATGCTCAACATGCTACATGTGACGAATGACGATCCGGAAATGTAGTATCCTGTGAAATGATTTCAAAATAAAATGAATAAAATCGTAGCAGACACAGGGGGTTAATGTAATTCGCAATCAGACATACACAACTAAATATTAATATCTCCTTGATAAGCTTCGGCGAGATTGAAATATGTCCGCTTTTGCGTATATATAAAAGCTTTTACACTGAAAAGGCATGAGTCACTTCCGTTAACGCACCGCACTTGTCAATGACGCAATAAAATCAACATTAAATGTTTGTTATACCAGGAATCACCAACCTTTCAGAAACGGAGAATTACTTAGGTATTCATTGATGCCAAGTGCAAATTCTAAAATAATAAATTCGCTCAAATGACCCATTATACGTTACATTATTATTCAGAACAATCTCCCATGACTATAGCTGGTCAAAAATTCCTTTATAAATCTGAAAATGTTCATTAGTAACATACCTACATAGAATCGAAACACTTTAGAATATAAATTAAAAAATATTTAATACTTCATGTTCACATGAATCATAAACATGTGCAGTCAATTACATTTGTGTAATATGTAACATAGATTTTGTTAGTGTGCTGTCATCTTTTCCACAAATTTTCTAACAGAGGTCACATGTGTCTAAAGCTGTTCCGAAGTGCTGGATGCAAAATGTCGAGAAACAAAGTCGAATTTCACAGCCCAATCATACATGATCAAGTCCGCTTACCGTAAGAAACCTTAAGTTAAAAATCAACTGTGTAAAATATGTTAAGAAAGTTTTTGGGTATACGCTATTAATGTGGGGAGCTGAGTACCTATCTGAGCTGTGAATAAAACATTTCCTGCAGGTAGGTAAACTGCAATCCGACAAATGTAAATATAAAATTATATCGTTTCTTTGCACTGATGGTCAACATTAGATACATTTAACTTTGCTGTGAATTCAAACTGCACAAATTGGTAATATGAAACAAGAAACTAAAATAATGACATACATCTCATCTATTTTGGTCAATCAAAACTTGACAATGTATTATTCTGAGAGATTTTTTTTGTCCAAAGAATTTAAATCATTCGTATCTTAATGACATGACTCATTCACATTATTCAAAATAGGCAGCTTCCAAGAAATTTACTTGGCTGCGCAATTTAATTCTAAGTATTTCAGAGACCCAACTGTTTATATAAAAGTCATTAAAGTCAATTTTCCACAACCTCTTTCGACAAAGTTATTTGTTCGAATGCTTCCTTAGAAGTGAGATGTATATCTAACAAAGAAACCAGAGATGATGATCGTGCAAAAGTGGTCATGGATGCTAAATCACAGCAATGTTGCAAGTTAAAAAGAGGGCTCAGGGTTGTATCTGTTTTTTTTTTGGGTTGGACTGATCAAATTGAATGGATTTAGTGGGTTAAACTCACACCTGTGTTTAAGTTAGACAGTGAACCTCTTTGTTCAACTGTCAATAGCTGATGGATTATCTAGCTTGTCCAAAACACCATTCCAACAACCGCGAGGGAACCTGAGACAGAAAAAGTTAAGAGGTGGAATGCTACAACCTTGATGGCCATTTTACCGGAAAAATGCATAATTGAGCACTGCAGATTTTCTTTAGTTCATACAGACTAGCAAAAGGCCATCATATGCATCAAATGCATCTGGCCACATCCCCAAAGACTCAGAACAGGCTGGTCAAGATAACCCTCAAATAACTCATCTCAAAGATCATTATTTTTGATTACCACAACCTCTCCTCTACACTCAATGGAAGTCATCCAAGCTGAACGTCGCCCCCTTGTGGAAGCATTGTGTGGCTGGGCATTGAAACATAGCGAGGGTCCAGTTGGGGCACAAAACCCCCAAAGTCCCTCGAGGCCTGTGTGCCGAAAACATCCAGCAGTTGTCGGTTCATCAGGCCAAACCTAAAATGCAAATTATCGTGTACATAAGATAGTCCTGATAATAGAATAACGATAATTCCTCATTGACAAATTGCATTCACAATTGTCTTTGTTTTGATTTGCCATTTAAAAAAACAAAAACAAATGCATCCTACCTGCCCTTGGTGAGACGCAGAAGAAACTTCCAGTAGGCAGGTCGAAGATTCTGCATTTCCATCACAGCCTGATGATGACAATTTATCATCGCGTGTCCCATTCATGAGATCCACTGTGGTGTGTTGTGTTTGTGTGTGACTCACAGCTTGAAAGCAGATGGCGGTGGAGATGGCATAGAGATACGTGTCGGCTTGCGGGAAGTACGGGAAATGGCCGGCCTCGATGCCCTTGAAGTACAAGGTCTGGAGGGGAGCAAAGGTTGCCGTGAGTAGTGTTATTGATGAACTCCGCACCACAAGGGAAAACATTATATGTTCCAGTTGAACTATTAACTGAATGTTCAAACTTCTCACTTGCCGCAAGTTCAAATACAAATTTGACTCTTTTTACCTCCACCAGTTTAGAGAAGAGATACATGGATATCGATGTGCTCTTGTAGAAGAACATGGAGGTTCCCGCCAGGAAGCCTGAGGAGAAACATAAGCAATGTTACATCATGAGAATGGATCATTGAATGGATCATCGTTGACTTACCAGCCACCAAAGCGTGGAGCTCATCATCAATATCCCGCAACCACCGAAGCAAGCAACTTGCTCCCTAAATTAACCAGAAAGGGACTTGCGTAAAAAACAAACTCTGACCTGGAAATGTCCAACAATCTAAAACAAAATTGACCTTGTAGATGCTAACAAAGGAGCCTAAAAAGGCACCGAGCTGGAAGTTGTCTTTGTTGTAGAAGAGGGAAGGGAGCCGTGAAGGTTTGGAGAAGAGGTACCGGAAAGCTGAGGGCACTTTAAGGCAGCACTGGATCAAGTAGCCGACGCTGAACATCCTCACGAAGCCCTGAACAAAAAGCATCGCACAAAAATCAGTATCGGCAATTAAGACAATGCGAACATCCGGTAAGCACGTGGACTTACTTTAATGCAGTAGGAAATGCAGTTGTCATGACGATGTTTACAACATCTGTGTTTTGGACCTCGTTTGCATCTGGATAATTGCAGAGACGCAAAGATGACTACTGAGCTACTCCAATCCAAATTCCTCACAATCCAATGTGCCTCACATTGATTCCAGAAATTCCCTTGTGTATGCTAGCAAAGATATGCTGGAGTCCATCCGCGTTGCCGGGGCACGTGAAGGCTCTGAGGAATCCGACACCTCTTGGGGAGTTGCAGGAATTTGCTCGGCCACAGCAGAATGAGATGGGATCTCTTCCTTGCCGACGATGAATCTGAGAGCAGGAGAACATGCAGCGCAAGTATCAAATCTCTGTCACTCAGGCTGCAAAATGAAGCCGAGTAACGTACTTTAATGCGGAGAATGAAAAGCCTTTAAGGCCATCTTTATTCCTGTGGGAAAACACAGTTTGACATCGATCATCACATTAGGCTATGACAGCATGTTTGATCTGACCTGAAGAAGAACATGTAGAGGGATGCAGTTATGCAGAACAGGAGCACCTAAAGGGGGGGGAAAGAGCACAAGAGGTGGTCAGAAAATAGTTTCCCAATCACGTCAGCAAAACTCGTTTGTCTTGTACCTCGCCATGTTTGATTGGTTTGATGAAGCCTCGTGTCACAGCCATGCGGAACAAGGTCTCTGTTGCCTGCAAATGGACGACACACATTTGTACAAACGTAGATGGTCTGAATTCAAATGTGTCACAGAAGTACTTACGAGATTTGTCATGTATATTGTGAGAAGCCCTCTCCTGCGTAAGGAGAAATATGACATCATCAAAAGACATGGGGAAGAACTGGATGCCACAATCTGAGAATTACAATCTCACCTGCTCTTTCGTTCCAAAAGGATCGCAAGATAGGAGGCCGGTAGGGCTGAGCCAAACCCGGCAGACCAGGAATAAAACCCTCCCAGCAGTTTCCTTCAGTGGAAATAGTCAGTGTTGTTGAGTTAAAATAACCACAAAGCGCTTGGTAACTTTCTTAGTGGATTCAATTAAAGAAAATTGAAAATTTGTAGTGACCAACCTGAGAATACAGAAGAAGAGTATATAGAGGCCTGCATTCGTTGAGAGGAAAGAGGTAGACCGTAAGATCTCAGGAAGGAGCCTTTTTAAGTAGTAATCCTTCTTTCTTCTTCTAAGAATAGCTGCTATCTGTTAATTGGAAGAGTCAGAGTACTGTCAGCATCGAGGCACTGCACCGGAGTGGTGCTTGACAATGCTCATATTCCGGGTGTAAATATCAAAATAAGGAGAAACGGTAGTTCTTTCGAGCAAACTATTTAGACATATTGCTTCAGACGTGAAGCCAGACTTATAGAGCACCTCCGCGATACCTTTGGAGTGACAAACGTGTGTTAGCAGAGTTTTAGCCATACTTAAAACATTCCCACAACTCGAATGTGCTAGCGGCTAACGTTTAGCATTATGCGTATGTGCGATGAAATGCTACAACTCACCAAATAAAGAGGGGCGTATATTTTGAAGGAGACCTCCAGAGCGCACCTCGTTATTTCCACGGCGGACTGCATACATGACGGGTTCCAAGTGTGACCGACTTCATAGCAGTTGTGCGTTATCTTGCTGAGGACAGCCATGGCTGTCTCGCGTGCTAGCAAGTGACAGCCAGCCGGGAGGGCGGGACGGACACGCGCTGACGTGCGCGCTCACGTTGCGTGACCTCGTTTGCGTCAAATGTTGCGCAATATTTTTTGCTATAAATATGATTTTTTACAATAAAAATGACGACGAGATTTGAGGTGCATAAATAAGACAATGTAGACACATTTATAATGATTAAAAATGTTGTTATTGCTGTTTTTATACTACAGTACAACACTTTATTTTTATTTTAATCTCGTAATTTTGGATTGCTCTGTTGATCCTGTAAAGTGACATTTGTGTACTGTTATTAGTACTTAATGGCTATAGTCTAATTAGCTAATTAGACAATATACAACTATAATAACATTTTACGTTAGTTATCAGCTGAAAAACAAGCAAACAAATTCACGAAACAATTAAAATTATTTTAAACACAAAATTAAGTCATTTGACTTCACAGCTAGTCTATAAATTTCACTTTTCTAGTTGAGCTCCGGAAAATCAATACCGTAAATTTTCCTCTAATTAAATTAATTCAAAAGCACGTAATGAGAAAAATGAGGGACAGCTAGTCCGCACTATGTGGAAATTATACAGCCATTTCACAAATTCCCTTGACTCCTGACTGTGCACTTTCACGCAATTACCATCATTACCTTGATTTCCCTGTAGTGCTTCAGAATTATGACGGATGTGTCATAATTAGGAATATTGCGGTCTTTTTTTTTTATATGCATCATTCCACGGAGGCGGTCTCTACTTCGCTGCCTCAATAGACTGACTGTTTTCATTCGCACACACTCAAGTCCTCTGACTTGTTGCGTGCAGTTTGCGCGCTTCCGCACCGAAACGCTCCCTAGATTTTTGCCCCCGTTTGTTTCTTTTCGGAGGAACTTCTCTCGGGTCTCGCGTAACATGGAGCGGACCTTGAAGGCACTATGTGGCTGTTTATTGTTTATTTTCTGTCTGGCTGAGGACAGTACGCGGGGCCGAGAAAGGGTCTATTATGTTGCGGTCATTGAGGACTTGTGGGATTATGCGCCAAGTGGAAAAAACCTGCTGAACAACGTGGACGTCGCAGATGATGAGTGAGTGCATCATGAGATAATTTCTATGCAATCAAAATCCCACACTGAAGTTTTTTTTTAGGAGCTGGAGGATGCGCACTGAGGTCAGCAATGAAGAAATGGTTATAACACGCAAAAGAGGACAACGACCGAGTAGTTGACCTCTTTTGCGTCTATCTTTCTGTGTTGTCATTGATTATACACTTGGCGTGGCACACCTACAGCAATACTTGAGTAGACTACAGTAATATAATAGGTGGGAATAAATCTGCACAAATCTATCTTCGTAGCTGACCAGAGCATGACAGTGATCTTTTACTAAAAATATTTTTAAATCTTATTGTCTAAAAAAAAAAAAATCACAGATTTTGAATCTTGAGGCAACATAAGTCAAGGCACCCTCAAAGTGAGGAAGCGTTTTAAGTCCATCATGTGCCATGGCTAACAGGGATGAGCGGGGACTGTCACAACATTTGTTAAGTTTTGGTTTGAAGCATTCCAGAGGAGCATGATTGCATAATACTGGACTTTTCTGAGATACTTCAGCCAGTTTTGTTTCCCGTCAGAGAAGCCAGTAATCACTGTGGTTGAAATATTTTGGCCGATGTCAAACTAAGCACTTCAGCATAGGCTGTTTTGAACCTTCGACAAATTTGCCTTTCCTGTTTCCGTGTCAACATTTTAGGCATCTTGGAAATGCTATCTGCCCTTTAGTGAATAGAGTTGTCAGGTACAAACAGTACTTTTTATTTGTTATGTGGCAATACGACATTTGACCTATGGCTCATTACTTAGAGTTGCCAGTGTACGACAATGAAGATAAAGTGGCGACATTGTGTTCAGTTGTATGGATGACAAACACCCTCAAGAGTCAGTTCAAAAGGGCGAGACAGTTAAGCCTATGTCACTAATAAAAAAAAAAAACATTTGCTCAATAGAAAGCAAAGTAGATTTGACCAAAAACATAATTCCTAAATCAAAATTCAGAAAATCCAGTTTTTCCAATTTATCCATTTCAGGCATGCATCAATCTTTTTGGAAAGAGGACCCCACCGTATCGGCAGTGTTTATAAGAAAGCCATGTTCCGAGAGTACACCGATGCCACATACAAGCAACAATCCCCCCGGCCCACCTGGTTGGGTTTCCTGGGACCCATATTGCGAGCAGAGGTCGATGACATCATCGTGGTCCACATGAAGAACATGGCATCCAGGAACTACTCAATGCATCCCCATGGAGTTTTCTATGAGAAGAACATGGAAGGTGGATTTTAAAGTGGACATTTTACTGTTGACTTTTTAAATGCTTGTACAGTACATAAATAGTTGTGTTTTAAAGCTAAAATGTGATTTATGACTGAGGAAAAAAAAATCCCACAGCAATCCATAACTTGATGTCTGTTTTGGAGATAGATAGCTTGAGTATTTTTGCACCCTTTGTTACGCAACAGATCCCCATCCCCCACTATTCAGGAGAGTGGGATTCCTTTGGGATTCCTCTTAAGAAACCAAAAGTAGAAATGCAATGAATAAGATAAATAATTACAAAAGTTTCTTCCGGCTTTGATAAGACACGCCTAAATCTTAGCAGTCTATTTACATTGTTACAATAGATTCTTGATAAGGGGGGAAGGGTTTGGAAAGGAAAAAAAAAAAGGAAGGAGGAGTGCATCATTGCCACACTTAAAGAAATACTGAGGAAATCAGCAAAAATCCCGCATTGAAAAAAAACTGTCACGTGTCAAGTGCACTTTAGTTGCTGAGCGCTCACATAAATGATCTCAACAAAGGTCACGATTTCTATTTAGGATGGCGCTATAGAAGTCACATAAGATTTCCAGTGAATTTGAAATGTAAACTGACTCGTTGTTGTTGTTGACCTCCCAGGGGCCTTATATCCAGATGGGACATCTGGTCATCTCAAGCATGATGACGTCGTACCACCCGGAGGAAGCTACACGTACCGCTGGGAGGTCAGGCCCGAATATGCCCCGACTGATGACGACGCCAACTGCTTGACTTGGGTGTACCACTCTCACTTGGTGGCTCCCCGGGATATCACCTCTGGACTTATAGGGCCTCTGCTGACGTGCAAGAAAGGTATGTAGGCAAAAATAAATAAATCACTGTGTGTGTCACCATTAAAGATGATTTTTTTTCCACACATCAGGAATCCTGAAGGAGAGCGGCATAGTGCGCAATGACGTGGCCGAGGATGTCTTCCTGATGTTTACCGTAGTGGACGAGAACCTGAGTTGGTACCTGGAGGACAACATTCAGAAATGTATCAATCCAGAGGGGGTTAACCTTGAAGACGAAGATTTTGTGGAGTCAAACCTGATGCATGGCAAGAGATTTTCTTCACAACATCTTTTGTTGTTTTCCTTCGCTCTAATCCCTTTTTGTCCCCTTGTGTCATAGCCATTAACGGATACATGTTTGGTAACCTGCCCGGAATGGAGCTCTGCCAGCACCGTGCGGTGTCTTGGCATTTGTTTGGCATGGGTAACGAGGTGGATATTCACTCTGCCTTTTTCCACGGGAATACCTTACTGGACCGCGGCCACCGAACCGACGTGCTCAGCTTGTTCCCAGCCACTTTTGCTTCAGCTGAGATGGTCCCGACAGCAGAGGGAAAATGGCTGCTGACATGCCAAGTTAATGACCATCTACAAGGTTGGGTGCTTGACCTTTAACCCCACCCCCCATCTGGTCTTGTTCTGTCAACATGAGAAATTTGCACGATATATTAAGGCTGTTAAACATCCTTCCAACAGGAATATGATTTAGATCTGCATAGTACAAACACATTAAAACCAAGGAAATACAATTCCCCATAACTGCATTTCATTTTACCCATGACAGTTTCCGAGACATCCCAAATATCTAACACATTTGTTTCCAATTGCAGCTGGGATGCAGGCCTTTTATCAGGTGAAGTCCTGCAGCAATGACAGCAGCTCCACAGAGATGAGTGGTATTGTCAGGAATTACTACATAGCAGCTGAGAAAACGGTGTGGAGCTACGCTCCGTCTGAAAAAGATTTGATCCAAAATTTTCCCCTCACTGACGCCGACAGGTAAGAGGAAATACTGTGATTGTAAAGTCGGCGTAAATTGAGCAGTAACTTTACTTGAACTTTATTATCTTTTGAATGTAAACAAATTTGATTATATTTTGGAAAATAGCATCGCCTGTAATATTCTAATTATATTATCATTTATCTTTGCTTTATTTTTGTACAAAATCAAGTTTAAAGCGGAGACATGCTTTTATTTTTACAGTCCATCTGAGACATTTTTTGGGAAAGATGGCGGTCGGATTGGAGGTGACTACATAAAAGTGATCTACAGGGAATACACAGACGATAGCTTCAACACGGAAAAATTACGGAGTTCGGATTCTCTCCACTTGGGAATGTTAGGTGAGGCTTCTCAGTTCCTCAAAGGTGAAATTTGAACCCCTCAACTCATGTGCCCTGTTTTGGTTAAGGTCCGGTCTTGAGGGCGGAGGAAGGAGACACCCTCAGGGTGACCTTCTTGAATCGAGCTGATCGAAACTACAGCATCCATCCTCATGGCCTGCACTACGAAAAACGCTTTCAAGGAAGCAACTATAACGATGGTGAGTCAACGGTGTCAAGTCATAAAAGTCTTCGCTGTGGCACCGGGTGTGAGAACTGCACTTCATTCCGTGTGTAAGGTATTGACAAACCTGGTGCCCACGTTGCTCCGGGGGAGATTTTCACCTACACCTGGCAGGTCCTGGAAGGACCATCATCGTCAGACACTCCCTGCATCCCGTATTTGTACTACTCTGCAACGTCACCTGTTGAGGACACCAACGCGGGATTAGTGGGCCCGCTCCTCGTGTGCACCAGAGGATCGTTGCGGCAGAGTGGAACTCAGGTTAGTCATCATCAAAAGACTGTGCTTTGAAATGGTGCAGAACTGCACTGACTGCTTAGACTGTACCTAATGTCCTGACTTTTTTGACAGAAGGGTGTGGACAAGGAGTTCTTTCTTCTGTTTTCTGTCATGGATGAAAACCTGAGCTGGTATTTGACGGAGAACGTTGAGGTATTTGGCACCAACGAGACAAATTTAGATGATGAAGACTTCCAGGAGAGCAACATGATGCATGGTGAGCAATTCATCGTTGATACAAGACAAAGCACTGAAAATGGAGACGACCTTAAAACATCAACACCGTGCATGCACACAACGTAAATTGCAACAACTTTTCATTTCCACAGCCATAAATGGGCGCATGTACGGAAACCTTCCTGGACTGGACATGTGCGCTGGAGACAAAGTCATGTGGTACACCTTCGGTCTGGGCACCGAGGTGGACATCCACGGTGTTTATTTTGAGGGGAACACATTCAAGAAGCAGGGCACCACGCGGGACACCCTCAGCTTATTCCCTCATACCACGACTACTGTGGAGATGCAGCCGCACGTTGCTGGTCAGTCAAATATATATGTGCGACACCACATCCTGTTTTTCCAAATTGATGTGTGGATTTCCAGGGGCAGTACTGACATGTTCCCAATCTTTATCTGGGAAACCACGTTATGTCATTTCCTGCAATAAAAACATGCCAAGTGTTTGCATTCTATGCAGATGTTTGGGAAGTTCAAGGAGAAGTTACACTATTTATCAACTATGGCGTTCTCCAACAGATACTTATGAAGTGAGCTGCAGAGTAACAGATCACTACTCAGGTGGCATGCAGCAACAGTACAGGGTGAACTCCTGCCCAGGCCGCAAAGTCAAGAGCCAACGTACAACGCCGACCAAAACGGTTCAGTATTACATCGCCGCTGAAGAAATAGAGTGGGACTACTCACCCAGCAGAGCTTGGGAGCTGGAGAAACACCACAGCACATCCCAGGAAAGGTATCTGGAATTTAGACAATACTAGAATTTACAATTGGTTTTTAATGGAGGATTATTTTTTCAGTCCAGGTGATATATTTGTGGGGAGAGGGAAGAACCGAATCGGCTCACGCTACAAGAAGGTGGTGTATCGAGAATACACTGATGAAACCTTCACAGTCGAGAAGAAAAGGAATGCCGATCAGGAACACTTGGGAATTTTGGGTAAGATATTTGGATGAGATTTTTTTTTTCTTTATACACTGTAGGGTAGTAGGCAACGTTAGAATACATCAAAGTTGTTGTTGTCTTTTCTCCATTTAGGTCCACTCATCAAATCCGAGGTGGGAGAACAGATTATGATCATGTTCAAAAACAAAGCAAAGCATCCATTTAGCATTGCTGCGCATGGAGTAAAGGCCGTAAGACCTACTCCTCCTGTCCGATCCGGTAAGAGTGTGGAAAAAAAAATGAATACATACAGAATGTATTTCAATTTTTAATTGCTCATCAAGTGTTCCCAATTATCAGGCTTTGTGACAATAGTGTCATGGAATGTACCCGAAAGCTCCGGGCCGGGTGACTCGGATCCTAACTGCATTTCTTACGCCTACTACTCTGACGTCAACTTCATCATGGTACAGTAAAAGTCACATGGAAACGCACAGTTTACAACGTGTCATAAGAACGTGTTAATTATCGACTTTACCTGTGATGTGGAAGTCGAAATGACACTTGGTTGGGAAACAGTTCTTGGTCAGTCAATGAATCAATCTCGACCCCTTGATTTTCCCTGGAACCTTAAGACCTTTGGAATGAGCTAGAACAAAGATTGTGATCCTGCATCAGTGCCCTTTGACCTGACAATTGTTTTTCTGCATGAATGGACACACATTCCCAAAGACCTGCTCTAAAAAAAAAAAAAAACAATCAAGAAGATTGAGGAGATGGAGGTTTCCAATTTCGGTTGAGAGAATCCCCAAGCGTGCCAATACTTTTGTCCAGAATTGGAATTTAAACACAACACACAATTCATGTTAACAATAAAGCTTTTGTGCGTGTCCAGGATTTATACAGTGGTCTTCTGGGCCCGCTGGTGGTCTGCAGACCCGGAACTCTGAGGGGCAAAGGGCCCGAGCGAGTGCGTCTCGACATAGCGAAGGAGTTTGCTCTTTTTTTCATGGTGCATGATGAAAACCAGTCCCACTATTTAGAAGAGAACATCAGAACGTACCTCGGGGAAGACCCTGACACTTTCACACCGGATGAAGACTTTGAGGAAAGCAACAAGATGCACGGTAAGAAACAGTTCCTCTTCTGACTAGCAACCACTTATTGTATCTCATTGTAAATTTGCGTCTTGTAGGAATAAATGGCAAACTGTACGGCAACCTCCGTGGACTTGTGATGACCCAGGGACAAACGGTTGATTGGTATTTACTAGGCATGGGCAATGAAGTGGACATGCACACTGTCCACTTCCATGCTGAGACTTTTACCTACAAGGTGAGATTTACACGCATACAAGATGTTCATTGTCATTGAATGTACATGACAATACGATTGTTTGTGTCAGACTGACCGCGTGCACCGCGCAGACGTCTTCGATCTCTTCCCCGGCACTTTTCAAACGGTGGAGATGGTGGTTGGAAACCCGGGAACGTGGTTGCTCCACTGCCACGTAACTGACCACATCCATGCTGGCATGGAGACCACCTTTATCATCAACAGTAAGTTAGCAAAGTAGCGACAATTTGCATGAGTGTAATACATATTATTAAGGATTGCTTTGAATATTTTATATCTGCTCTTTTTCAGAGTCTGACATTACATCACATGGTAGGATGTTCTAATTGATCTTATAGTTTAATACGGTAGTCAATACGAATGTTAGTACATGAAAAAAAATCTCATAATACATCATGTTGTATGTGTCCAACCAGCTGCAGCTCCTGAAGGTGCCTGGCAGATTCTATTTCCCTCCCTCATAATTGGACTTTTGGCAGTAGCCGGGATGCACTGAGACTCTGTGAACTGTCGAAACTACACTTGAAAAAAAAATGGGGCAAAATCAAATGTTATTTGTTTACTTGACCTTGTGCCTTAACACAAATGTCAATACACAAGTTAGTTCTGCTGTGTGTAATACTACTACAAAACTATTTTATATATATGGAAGCTTTCTATGTGTGAAGTTGCACTATGGGCATTTACTCGACTGCATTTGAGAAGCACTGCTGCACCAAATATTTTGATATGAATGTAATTGTACAATAAAAATGTTTTTGTCGCTTGTGTTTTGAGTGTTTGAGTAAATTCAATTGTGCAATGCGATGTGATGACATACTTCCACAGGGTGACGCTGTTTATTATACTGGCAATTGATGACCCTCTTAAATGGGTTTGTAATTGCTTCTATGTACCACAAGATTGCGACAAAGTACTTAAAGCTGATCAACACAGCATTTACATAATCATGAAGTTTTGAAATAAAAATGCCTGCATTCAGCAGCACTTAGATTATTCAACACCATTACCACATGAGGCACATCAATATTTGCCAAAATAACAGATATGCACAGCTGACATGACGTCAAATACGGGCAAACACACCCAGAAAATCACGCAGTCTGATTAATCAATGACCTGGTGATCAAACATGAATAGTTTGAGACATCTGTTGATCATTGTAACGACACAACACATATCAGCAAATGTGATTGACCACTCAGCAACTCATTTCCATGTTAATCACACAAGTGCTGAAACAAATGGCAGCCAGCAGGGAACTAATTAATCAGCGCAGTATCGGTATAAATCCTGATGAGAAAATAACACTCATCCTTATCTAAAAGAATCCATCATGTGCGAAACGGCAATTTGTCTGATTTAAATAATAATGCCCCACATTTCACCCCTCAGAGTGTTTTTATTCTCAGGATTTTTTCCCCCAACAATTTCATCATTTGTTGAATTTTCACAAGACAAAAACAAAGTGCTTGCTGTGTCGCAAACTTTAGTATCAATCGAAATGTATAGACCCGCAGTTGTTTTTGTCGCGTTGTTTTGCACAGATAAAGACGCTCGTCGATAGAGGGCGCTATAAAACGCCTGTGTACAGTATATATAAAGACACCCTTTGTAAATTCGTCCTTTTGACACAAGAGTGGTGGTGCATACAGCCTGCTGGAGGGGTAAGACTTATATATATTTTTTAAATTATGGAATGATTAAAGATGATTTTAAGAGGGGTTATTTGTATTTTAGATATTTAAGAATCACTCTCCTTTTTAAGAAAATGATACTGAAACTTTAACTTACCTTATGTTACAAATGTCCAAACAAAAGAATGTTTTTTTTTCTGCAGTAATTTCTTTGCCTGGTGCTCCCTTTTATGTTCTAAATGTGCAAAAGTTTACAGTAATTGCAGTTGAATGGGCCCCTGAGGACATTTATGAAGAGAGGCAGGGAGGGAATAGTCACTGAGGGGCCCTGAGGTGATGGAGTCCAGTTTGGGCCAGTTTCCCCTCTTTTATTCCCAAACAACAGAACCTCGTTTATTCCACTGTGAGTGCTCACTCAATAATTACAGAGAGAGGTCCAGCAAAGTTGTTTGAAAATCATAATTTGCTATCAGTCGTTATTATACTCAATACGACTCAACTGTATTTGGTGAAAAGTTACAGTATGTTGATCGATGACGTTAGAATGTTTTACACGCATGCAGCACTTTAGTTATCTTGGGCTGGGTTCAAAGTTAATTGTTGTAAAAGTTGCCCTGACTGGCCTTCACTGTCCTGCAGTGATAGGCCAACTATAAAACCTTCCCCTCCCTTCTTTTGTCTTCCCCCAGATAAAGTGATCACTGATCCTTCATCAGGAGCACCGGTCAACGAGGCGACAACTAAGTGTCTCCCTCTCTTTTCCCCTCCTTGGGACCCTCAGTCTCGCTCACTTGTCCAGCTCTTTGCCACGCTGCCTGCCTATCTCCATTCCCTCAACCATGGCTCCGACGCTGGTCACAGCATTCGCCCGGCGCTGGTGGATGGCGGTGACTGCTATCATTGAGAATCTCCTCTTTTCTGCTGTGCTCCTGGGATGGGGATCGCTTCTCATTATGCTCAAGTCAGAGGGCTTCTACTCGTACCTTTGCAGCGACGAAGGTGAGTGAATGCCAGCTGGGTTGGTTCAATATTATTGAAAAGCACCATGCAACTGTAACATGCATGCCAAGCCAATATGTTTTGTTTTTTATTTGTTTGAAAAGGCGAGCACCAAAGGTTAATTTAGGTCAGACGTATCCCTTGAATTCCCAATTACATGTCAAATATTGTCTGGTTGGTGACCAAAGTTGATTATTGGCTGGTCAGAGTTTGTTTCAGTTATCACCTTCGGAGTCTCTACAAAATTGATTTATCAATTGACGTTCAGAAGATGCAGTTTCAAGTCAATAAGGTCTTTGTGATTGGAAGCGTCCCAAAATTGAACCATAAAATATTTAGGCAAATTTCGTGGGATTTACATATATTGCATTTTAGCTCGCAGTGAAACAAAATCTGTGGTCTAGTTCTATTTCCACCCAAGTCAGCCTCTGATCTCAGTAAATATTTGGCCTTCACATCTGCATAGGTGACTTCCGGACAGATGATCCAAACGTCTTATCTTCCGTGCAATGATGTAAGATGATCGCAGCACCACCTCAGCTTTTTTATAGGCACGTGACAGATGATAAGCGAGATTGAGGAAAGCATCAGCAGTGCTTTATTAGCGGCCGTACGGAAGTTTAAAGTCTGCTGATAAGGGACCAAGAGGGAACAGCAGGCTGATAGGAAAAGTGATGAAGAGTAGAAATTAGACCGTAAAAACAAATAAGAGAAATCAATGATAATCATGAAGCGATACCACATATGTTAGGTAAACGTTTCATGACAACTTTTTTTTTTTATAAAGTTTTCAAATCCACCGAGATTCATGATTGTGTTCTGTTGTACTTACATTTTTCAGGTAACAGCTCCAGCTATAACATGTCACTGGAGACGACACCAGCGCCGGACGAGTACATCGACTATTACGATGGCTTCGAGGGGCCCGTGGTGGACCTGGGGGATGGGGTGGAGATGAAGCCCCTGGTCCCGATGGACGGGCAGCTGAGGATGAATGGCTGGTTAATCTGTAAAGAACAAGATGAGATGTTGAATCTGGCCTTCACTGTGGGCTCCTTCCTTCTCTCTGCTATCACACTTCCACTGGGAATCGTCATGGACAAATACGGACCTCGTAAACTCCGATTGTTGGGCAGGTGAGCGCCACACTAAAATAATCTTAACTGAGAATAGCAGATGTGAAAAAAATGTTTTCTGTCATTTCAGCACATGCTTCGGCCTGTCTTGTCTTCTCATTGCTTACGGAGCCTACCAACCAAACGGTAATCATCCGCTATTTGGTCAGTTCGCTATTTGGCAGATCAATGAAGTGTTTTACCTGCTCTCATTACAGAACTCTCAGTCCTTATCTTTATCGCCTTGACTTTCAACGGCTTTGGTGGCATGTGCATGACCTTCACTTCCCTCACGGTAAGCTTGTGAATGGACCGTGTCATCTGTACACTTTAGCAAACAGAAAAAAAAAATATGCGCCACTTCCAGTCATTCCTTTTGTTGTAGTCAGCATGGCCTATTCTAGGAACTAAACATGACTCAGGGGACAGAAAAGAACAACAACATGAGATGCTTTTTAGGATTCCGAGTTCTTCAGCATTCTTTTCCCTTTTGTTCCAACCTCTGCCATCTTATAAGGAAGCACACAGTCCCAAAGTGTACCATGGTGATGGTGTTCACTCCGGAGGGGCTCTCCTCTTGTAAATCTGCCTGGACTGTATAAAGTCACAATATCTGTATGCAATAAATTTTACTCCGGTCATACCTTCTACTGTACGTCACAGCCCCCTTTCACTTAGAATGATCTGAAAACAATAAGTATTTGGTTAATTATTACGTGACTCCACGTCAGACTGCTACAAGTATATAAACGCATGGCCTTCAAGGTCTTGGGCAACAGCCAGTAGCAATGAAGGCACCCCACTACTTTCTCTCTCTGCTCTCCTCTCCTATCTCTTATGTAATTCAATGTCCTGCTTGTTGTTGTTCAGTCTCTTGAAACAGAAGAGCTTGTTTGGGTCTTTATTTTGGAATGTTTGCTACTCGTGTTCCTCACTTCCTTGAATGTTTTTTCCTGGGGGGGTGGCCAAGGATAATAGGACAACCCCCCCCACAAAAAAAAATTCTTCAGAGAACACTGATAAACATTCTTTATATGATCCCTGTGGAGGACTGAGGGGGAATGTGGGGGGGAAAAATGTCAGCAGGCATGCCTCAAATTGAGCTCAAGCTTACTATGTTAATTGTCTTTCTTTCTCCAGTTGCCAAACATGTTCGGGGACCTTCGTTCCACCTTCATCGCCCTGATGATTGGCTCCTATGCCTCCTCTGCGGTCACCTTCCCTGGTGTCAAGGTCAGAGAAAAAAATACTTTTATTCACTTTAGTGGAGATTATTATCACTATGGTTATGTCATTCTGCACAGGTGATCTATGACTTGGGCATACCGTTCATTACAATTCTGGTGGTGTGGGCAGCCTGTGCTGGACTGGTGTTCCTCAACTGCTACTTCAACTGGCCTCTGGAACCTTTCCCAGGACCAGAGGATATGGATTACACGTTAGTATTGTCCAGATAAATGCAAATATGTATCAGGATGTCATTCATTCCTTCCAATCACACTTTGTCAGTGTCAAGATCAAGTTCAGCTGGCTGGGATTTGACCACAAGATCACAGGCAAACAGTTTTACCGCCAAGTGACCACGGTGGGTCGTCGTCTCAGTGTGGGCAACAGCCTGGTGCAGAAAGAGCTCCCCACCAAGGAGGGCAAACTCTGCCTCTCCACCATGGACCTAGAGTTGGACGCAAAACCTCAAGAAGAGTGTAAGAGACGCTGCCTTCGTTCGCTCACCTTTATCGTTAACTTGAATCCTAACGAGCCATCTTCTCTGTTCCCAGCCCAGTCATTTCTGAAAACTATCACCACACCCATTTTCCTGCTCAGCTTGGTGACCATGTCGGTGACTCAGCTGCGTCTTTTGTTCTACATGGGGGCCATGAATAGCGTCCTCGAGGTGCTCAGCGATGGTGACCTGAATACAGGTTAGCATTCCAGGAGACCAGTTTAGTCGGTTATAGTTTGGTGGTATATAATTTATGAAAAAAATGGTTGTCCCATATTGGTGTTTTTTTTAAATCAATGCTGGTCAGGCAATAGTTAAGATTGTAGAATAATTGTTGTTCCCAATCTTTGGTTTTCAGTGGAAAGAATGGAACTTGGTAAGATTCCAGATGATACAGTCACCGTCCATTCAAGAACCTATCCGGTCACTGTTCTTTCAATAACTTAGCATTTATTTAACATTTAGCTCCCCAGCACTAACAACAACACGCTGTTTCAGATCTGTGACCTCTAACATCCTGCTTTTTTTTTGTAACTTCATTGTTTGACCTCAACTGTGAGGGATGTTTACAGCTGAGTCCTTGAGACATCATTCAGCTTTAGTTTGAAAGCACCCATTAACCATTGCTTGTAATTATTAGCTGAATTGGCTCTCCCAAGTGCACATCACATGAGCAGCTTTGCATTTATTGCACAATATTATGCAGTGCTTGCTAAATAGTAATAATTAACCATAGCTGCATAAGAAAACATTCAGAACAATTTTTCCTAATGTTAGCCTGTCTAATATTTGTTTTTTCCACCTCTGATCGTCATAGTGAGTTTGTACTCGTCCATCTTTGGCATGCTTCAGCTGCTTTGCCTCATGACCACTCCTGTGATTGGCCAAATTATGGACTGGAAGTTGAAAGAGTGTGATGACGGCGTTGAATCAAAAGATGCATCCAGCAAGTGAGTTCTACTTATACAGACTGTTTTTGTCAATTTAAAAATAAATTTCAAAATGTAAAAATAACAAGGATATCGTCATCAGGGATGAACCAAAGAAAAAACGAAGAGATAAAAAAACCCAGAAGGTGACCAACGCCCTGAGGGCATTTGTGCTTACAAATTTCCTTTTGGTGGGCTTCGGGATCACTTCCCTGATACCCAACCTCCCCCTCCAGGTGAGCAGTGCTTTGGTTTTTCCAGATTTCTTGATCTGTATTCATATTAAAAGTGGAATTACATCAACAAGACTAATTGGTTTCAAGTCATCTATTTTGAATTTCCTCTGCTGCCCTCTCGTTCCAGATCGTGTCATTCGTCTTGCACACCGTGGTGAGAGGATTCATTCACTCGGCTGTTGGCGGCCTTTACGCTGCTGTGTAAGTATTACTGCGTACTATCTGAACCTAACTTGATTGCGCTGAATTCATTTGTCGTCTGATTCCAGGTACCCCTCATCGCAGTTTGGCAGTCTTACGGGCATGCAGTCGCTTGTCAGTGCTGTCTTTGCTTTGCTGCAGCAGCCCCTCTTTTTGGCAATGATGGGACCCCTGGAGGGAGACCCATTCTGGGTACGTCATCACACAAATGCCTAATCCTAACATTCTAGATGTAGCTAATGGTGATGTCACCTCCTTTCAGGTCAACATTGGCCTTCTGGCCCTCAGCATGCTTGGCTTCCTGCTGCCTCTCTACTTGATTTGCTACAGACATATGCTCCACAAAGAAAGGCACGAGAAGGAGAACAACGCCAAGATCTATATTAAAATCAATGGCTCTGACATCCCAGAAGCCTTTGTTTAAGTACTGAGAGCGGTGACAGCAGAATGGAAGAAATAGGAGATACTGTAGCCCACAGACACCATCGTACAAACTGACCAATCCAGTTTAACGACACCATTTTTACACGCAATCACTCTCATATTTAAACTCTGCTGTGAAAAGGATAAACGAAGCGGAAGAGGAAAGACTGTGAAAGGAAAGAGGCATCAGCACTCTGCATTCCCCCAATCCTCAACTTCGTTTTGTCACAGTATTGCACATTATAATGCCTTCTTTTGTCCCATGAAACTGCTTATATAATTTAATGATCAAATTTCCTTTAACCACGTTTGTGAGCTGTTATGGGGGAGGATAAGGCCCACAAAATCTACACTGAGAAAGTTGCAATGTTACAGGAAAAAATAGATTTGTCATTACTTGTAATCTAATGAAAATAAAGTCGGAATATTACGAGAGCTTCACATTCAGAAATTGTTTTTAGCAAATATTGAATGATATTAACGACATTTTCACATTTAATTGTAAAAATGAAAACATTATTAGGATTCTGAATTTTTTCTCTGAATATTTTGACTTTATTCTCATGCTTTTTCTACAACCATTGTTTCAAACTCTTGTGTAAGTACATCATTTGCCAATTTTTGTCTTAGTTATTTTTGAGTTTTCTGAGACTGAACTAATTTGAATACCATCTTGTGTTTCTATGGTCATTTTTGACTGTCATCTACCTTTCCCCACATTTAAGTGGCTTACGTTGTTTTCAAGTAGGAACAGTATTGTAGATATATGTCATGGTCTTTAAGGCTTTTTGTACAAAGGACATCAGGCAAACTGCATTATTGGTTTTGCTACAAGCAAAGTAACCATTTGAATATTTATTTTGTGTCAAACTTTCTTTAGTCTAGTGTTTTGTTTTTGTTTTTTTACTTTAAGTCTACCAGATGTACTTTTGGGGTCTTAATAAAGATACTTTCCTTATCATAAGAGTGAACTTCCATTTAGATGTAACTTGGTTTTCTCAATTATTAACCTTCACATTTATTCTTTTAAGATATATCTTATCATTTATTATTTTCCCATATTTTACATGATTTATATTTTGCATTTAACCAAGCAAAAGACTAACTCAAAACCATCCGGCTCTAAAATGAGTCGCTAATGATTATTGTCAATCTACAGTGACGTCTAGCGGTTAAAGTTGGTTATTGCCGAGCCCAAAGTCTTTTACGTTTAGGACCAAATAATAATAAGGCACGAGATAAATATTCTAGACATTCAATACACGTGATAAATATTCTGAAAAGCCCCAAAACAATCCAACGTCATGCATATCCAGCAATTGTTAAGAGATGTTCGTATTTGAAATTTGCTTGTTATGTTGTTCATAGAGAAACATAAAAAGTAAAACATCTTACACGTTATCTAAACACAGACACCCATTTATCAAATATTTATCAATTTAATTGACAGTGACTTCACTTGCATATTCACACAACAGACCATAAACGTGAAAAAAAAAGACAGATATAAAAACTCCATCCAGAGCCGAAACCATGGTAACCCAAGATACACTGTAAACGTGACTGGCTGCATGTGTCCACTACCGTAATTTCCATATTATACTCAACTGGAAAAATTTAATTTCCATCTATTATAAATAAACAAATGTTTAAATAAAATGAAGTAGTATTTAATCAAAATTAAAATGATGCTAAAACAATAAAATAGCACAAGATGTTTGGTTGTTTATTCTCCACCCATGCTTACTACAGAAACAGTACATACTCATTATAAGAAGTGAAATCTATTCTTACATTTTTTGAGCGATGATTAAGGGGGAGTAAATGAGATGTTGAAGATTTTACGAGGTGCAAAAAATGCAAAACAGAAAAATTCCCAAGGTCAACGTTGTTGCGCAACGATTAGGGGTATTACGGCTGCTTCCAGGAGGTTCTGTTCTGTACGTGGCAGCAACATACTTTCGCACCCTTTTGTCGGTTCACTTCACCCTGGGGTAGAAAACTATTCACGTCGCACTCTGTGACAGCGTTTTTCAACCCCCCAAAGGCGAAGGTAAGTGCACACAGATTATTACCTCCAAATTCTCCCCCGTTTGGATTTGTGTTTGCTCAGTTTCATTGCGAACATGCTGGCATGCTTACCTAGTACTGTACAAGATCCAGCTGCAGGCTTACAAGCCAGGGAACAGAACTTCGCGTCGTAGCAAATGCCAAATAACATAGATTTGTGTTTTATACTTGCCTGATGGTTTTTTTACATGACAAGTTGCTTTTTACAACGTAACTAATTTGCAACCTTGTTGTCATCTTCTGGTTAAAGTTTGAAGAACTTGTTTTGCACCACAGCAACGCAATAGACATATCAGGAGCACGCACGCCTTACCGCACTCGTATTAGGACCATAAAAGTTGCTATTATCATCGGAAAATAATTTTTTTCCAAACTCATGCGACCCAAACGAGTTGCGGCGTTAGGTTTTCCAAATCTCGACGCTGCTATTGTTGTGACGTCAGATAGGGGCGTGGCTTCGAAACAATTAGGTCATTTTTATACTTTTTTTTTCCACCCAACCAAAACGTTTTGGTCACAATGTCGTACATTAAAAATTGTGGTAAAATCTATCAAGGCAAAAAATAAAAAAAAGTCTTCAAATCAACGTCATTTGTCTCTTTTTAGTGAACATGTAAATATTCCGTCAATGCAGTATACATATTTATTATACATTGGGACCTCTTATCAATGATTCTCGGTGTTTACATTCCACTCAAAGTGTCTGGCAGGCTCTAACAAGTGTGCATGGGTATTCATATCCACATGGATCCCCTCTCTTGATAACAAATGTAAGCGCTATGCTCACAAAAAAGTATTTTTTTTAATTGTGAACATGCAAATTACATCCACAGAGAAACAGGTCTGGCTGATTATCATAGTATGAGCAATACATGATCCATCCATTATCTGAAATGCATATCCGATTCATTAAATATCAACTATTAACAAGCAAGTACATTCATGTTACCCCTCTGTTATTCATCTGCTGACACCGGGAAAGTGTTTTACTTTACTACAGTTGGAAAACTATTTTTTAATTATTTTATCTGGAAAGGAAATTGTCACTTCAAACAAGTCAAAATCTCCATTACCAATTGAGGTTTTATGCACTTTTTTTTTTTTTTTTGCAAGCTTTAGCCAATGTCTAAATAGTCTCATGTCACATTGACACGTTGTTTTACTTAACTTAACTAATCACGCCACTTTCCTTCCCAGCTGAATAAAACAAGATCCTCTGGAAGAAAAAAAAAGTCCTCCTTCCTTCCCAAACACACATTGCATCCATCTTGCAGATTGTGTTCTCAGAGCCGAGTTTCATGGGATTATCTTTTAATTCCATAGCTAAACACACAAACTAGCAAAGCGAAGAAAAGTTATATCTTTGATAGCACACTTCCAAAAATACAGCTGCTTAGCATTTCCTCTCATCACTTCTTATATCCTGCTCTGTTCCGAGATCTGCCCTAAAAGCCACGTTAGAATCAGGGTTTAAAAGACCACAGAAATCTTTTCTGGAATGTCTGTTGTTGGCGTGAAACAAGTAGTTTTGATCTAAAATGCATGTTGGATTTGAAAGCAAATTGAAAGCAAGCACAGCTGGAAACAGAACAACAATAGCAAAAAAAAGAATTCACTTAGTTCGGGGTAACATGAACTAATCTCCTCATAAACAAAGCTACTCTTGTGGGTTCTATAAATGTGAAATAGCCTTGTGTCCGAGCATGCTCTGCTTTTATTGCCCGGGCAAGTCTGCCCACTGAGCAAACCATCCACAAAGCACCATGCATGAATAACCAATGCTTAATCTTTTTGGAAAACAATTGGCAAGTTTTTCTGGAAACAGCTCAATATTCACAAGGGCTTCAAATACACCTCAAAACTGTTGAACAGCATACAAAAATACATATATAAATGTTGCATATAAATGTATTTTTCAATGCAAATACTAAAAATGTTTTTTTTTTGTAGGTTCGGGATTGAGTCAAAATGAGGTCATTGCTGTGTCTCGTCTCCTACGTTCTGCTATTCTGCTTCTGGAGAACGCAAGCAGAAATCTTCACCTCTATTGGTGGGTTCAGAAATCACACAGTGACACTGAAACTCGCCATCACTTTCCCTAGCAGTGAATTTATCGTGGTTGAACAATCCCATGTCCACTTCTCTGCACCAGGATAAAAGTTGTGCACAATGAATGGACGCCTGCAGATGTTTATGACGCATGCCACGTCGCCTCAAAAGATGATGGCCATTGGCTGCTCTTTGTCATGGGATTCAATCCAAGCTTGAAACATGTGCATGTTCTCCATGTCTGCAGGCCAGATGACAGACCTCTTGTACACAGAGAAAGAGCTTGTCCACTCCCTCCGAGAGTACATAAAAGCAGAGGAGTCCAAACTGGCTGAGGTCAAAAGGTACGCACACAAGTCATTAATCCTTGTAAAGAGAACTCAACCGTGATGGTTATGATGATGAGCTGCCAGTGGCAGGTCAGGGCATGGTGGGGAAAACTGGAATTTAGGTCATTCATTCTGCTGCATTTTTCTGCAGATAACTGACACATCTGTTTGGTTTAAAAAAAACATCGCTGCATATAATAAATATCAACTGTATTTGTGTTTTCAATTAACAGTTTATGTTTGACTGTGAAGCCTTAAATAGTGTTAGCATTTTTCTGTGGATTTAGCTGGGCCAAGAAACTGGATGACCTGACCAGAATGTCGACATCCGACCCAGAAGCCTATCTGGCTCACCCGGTGAATGCCTACAAGCTCATGAAGAGACTCAACACCGAGTGGTCTCATCTGGAGAGCCTGGTTCTGCAGAACCCCTCCGACGGTAAGAAATGGCATGTTTTGGAGCAAACCTTTCACTGAAAGTGAAAGTGAAAATGATTTTTTCATTCGAGGCTACCTGGAGCTCAAGCATGTGCGTTTCTACTTGATTCACCATATGGTAGAAAATGAAATGGATTGGAAGCTCCACGATAACAATCAGTTTCCCAGATGAGCCGAGGAAACAGAACCAAAGTAGTTACATGACAGCTGCAGCTGTTGCTTTTTTGATACTGTGCCCGTGTTAGCCGTGTTTACGGCTACATCTGTCAGACAGATAAACTAAGGAAAAGTCGGACTTTTTTGTTTTTAATCACAATAGCAATGAAATAATATTCTTTAATAAATGCTGTTGCTCAATTTACCGCATTCCAATGCAGAACTCGAGATGTTTTCTCTCTGCTTTTTTTCCAGGGTTTATTTCCAACATGACCATGCACAAACAGTATTTTCCTGACGAGGAAGATGAGAAGGGTGCTGCCAAGGCACTAATGCGTCTTCAAGACACTTACCAGCTTGATTCCGAGGACTTTTCCAAAGGAAGACTTCCAGGTCATTATGATGCGTGGAGTGAAAAAGACAATTTTTTCCGGAGCTTTAAAGCATCTGTAAAGAGAGAAGTCGGCAATATCACAGATGTAGTTGTGATCTGAGATCTCACCCGTTTCATTGTTGTCCTAGGTATGCACTCCAGCGCCCTTCTGACCGTGGACGATTGTTTTGACATGGGCAAGACGGCGTATAACGAGGGTGACTATTACCACGCCGTGCTGTGGGTGCAACAGGCCTTGAAGCAGTTTGACGCCGGGGAAGATGCTGTGGTTTCCAAGTCATCTATTTTGGACTACCTCAGCTATTCCGTTTACCAAATGGGAGACTTGCCTCGTGCCGTCGAGCTCACGCGCAGGCTGGTGGCCATCGGTAAGAAAATAATTCAGAAGGCAGCTTAGATGTAAAAAACAAATCTATTTTATGGGGACTGTTGTGTTGAAAACTTTTCTTCTTATTATTTTACAGTCCTGAGTATGTGGTAGTGTTTTTGCTTCCTCTATAATTAGGTTTTGGGCCGAGTAAAACCACAGGGTGTGCCGCACCCTAGGTATGAGCTTAAACGGGTTAATTTAAGCCCATTGTCCGAGTCTGCGGTGACAACTGTCAGAAATCTTTCATGACAAAATATGTGGTTCTTAGTAGATGGCAGATGTTAACTCAGCTGTATTAATTGTATTTCATGTAGCATGTGGACCACATTGACCCATTCCCTTGTGCTGACAGATCCTAGCCACCAGAGGGCAGGAGGAAACTTACGTTATTTTGAGAAGCTGCTCCTCAAAGAGCAGAATGAGCAGCAGAAGGAGGAGCAGAGCAGCCAGCCTGCTTCAGAGGAGCCCATCCATCTGGGAACCTACGTCAGACCCGCTGACCACCTGCCAGAGAGAGCTGCCTATGAGGCTCTATGCAGAGGGGAAGGAGACGGAATGGTGAGTCGGATTGAGAAAACACACACATGCCATGTACTTAGTTTTTAAATGGGGTGGGATTTTTCCATTTACTGAAAAAGTCACAACAAAATATACTAGCATTGACACACGTCACATTTATTGATCGCTTTCTTTTGATGTTAATAATGTCACCAGACGGAAGCGAGGCGCAGCCGTTTGTTCTGCCGCTACCAGGATGGAAACAAGAATCCTCGCCTGCTACTGAAGCCCATGATGGAGGAGGACGAGTGGGACAGCCCACACATTGTACGCTACTTGGAAGCCCTTTCCGACTATGAAATTGACAAGATTAAAGAGATGGCCAAACCCAGGGTGAGACACGACATTGATATTGGGGGGAAAAAAAACAAAAAAAACAATCTGGTTTGAAATATTTGTTTGAAAGCCAGATAACCTGTGTTATTATTTTTTTAAGCTTGCCAGAGCTACAGTCCGAGACCCCAAAACAGGAGTGTTGACCACCGCCCACTACAGAGTATCAAAAAGGTGATTCAGAGAAGCTTAAGCATCTTCGATCTTTCCTACTAAATACACTTTTCACATTTAATCAGTGCCTGGTTAGAAGAAGAAGATGGTCCGGTCATTGCCAGAGTCAATCAGAGAATACAGGACATCACAGGACTAACAGTAGACACAGCAGAGTTATTACAGGTAATGTTCAAACATATAGAAATACTGCATAAACATGGATTTTCCAATTTCATATCGTTTCCATTCTCAGAAGGGCTTTGTTAATTGCCATTTTCAGTGAAAGTGAAGCATGTACACAATCACCACTTTGTCAAATAACTTTATCCAGTAAGTCAATTATTATATAAATAAATAAAGCATCTTCATATGAGGTTCAATAATACTGCTTACTAACAAACTAACCTAAATATCACGCGAGCACAAGTGACTTCATACATGGGCAATCAAACGTTCACACTTGTGCAAAAATAATATTAATGATAATATTATTTACATACAATAACAAATATTTGCTAAAAAGGAGCATATTGTAAAAATAAGCCATATGTAATATGCAGTGTTCATTGTTTTTTAAACGTATAAGTCATCTCTTTTAATGGCTGACCAGGTTGCTAACTACGGCGTTGGAGGACAGTACGAGCCACATTTTGACTTCTCCAGGGTGAGTTTGCATTCATAGTGTGTGTGTGTGTTGAAACTGAACACCACGAGTAAATGTTTGTACTTCATATGGCGTCTGTTATGTCTATCACGCATAACGTTGCTGTGAGCTGTACTTTGTGCAGCTGTTTGGAAGCGTGCGTGCAATGATGAAGAAAGATTTTGCATAAATCACAACCGGTCATGTCAGGACAACCTGCAACATAAATAAGAACCCGATTTGAATTGGCGCACCACACCTGGATTGTATGCAATCCCGCATTTTTTTTCTTGACTCTTAACAATTACATTCGTTGAAGCCTTAATTGCATTTGGGCATAGTCGCTAGCCTTTTCGGCGGACTCCTGATTGAAGTATTGCGCTAAAGTTATAAACATCTGTTGCAGCGTCCTTTTGACAGCAACCTCAAGGTGGATGGAAATAGGCTTGCCACCTTCCTAAATTACGTAAGTAACAGTGCTGTCTTCATTGTGTATTTTACACTTGAATTTTATCTTTGTAGAAAGATGAGCCAGATGCCTTCAAAAGATTAGGCACTGGAAATCGTGTGGCAACTTTTTTGAACTATGTAAGTATGTGCCTCCAGTCGCCGCTATTTGAGAGGCACGTTTTATTTTGTTTTGAAAAAAATAGTTTTCAATTGAGTCCTACCGATTATAGCTCACATTAATGCATTTGTTTGTTTCACTTAAATCTGGCATGTGAACACAGTTGTGGAGACTTTTCATTTCAACTACATCTTGTGTTCAGAGTTCATTGAAAATTAAAATGAGTGCCTTAACTGTTTTTGTTATATCTTTTTGGGGCCTTTGTTTATGTTTCTATTCATATATGGACACAAAAGTATATATTTTTGGTTTTCCTCCAGATGAGCGACGTTGAAGCAGGAGGTGCCACCGTCTTCCCTGACTTTGGGGCTGTTATCCAGCCCAGAAAGGTAATCAATTAATAAACTATGGCGTTCAATCAGCACTTCATTAGTGAAGGACAAAAGGTCATATGCAAGCCAAGCCTACTCACTTGTTAATGGTCCAAAGTCAGATTAACATTTACGAAGTAATTTAGTTGATCACTATAAGGATTATAAATGTATTTGCAAATATGCAACAATCTCTGCTCCGTGTTAAATATAAATTACATTTTGAAATAAATAATAATGAGCGCCAGTTCTGTAATGTTGAGTTCCATAGTGCTTACAGTAACCATATTTCGAAGGCTGAAGAATGATATCTAAGAAATATGCTGATAGATTTATCCCAGAGCTCTGCTTGCATTGTACAGACATTTTGCAAAAAAAAAAAAAAAACACATCTAATTTGGCAGGAATATTTGGACATCTTCAATTGCCTCACTTGACTCGGAAACATGTGCTGTTTTATGCTCTTCTAGTGCGGCAAGGAACAATAGATTCCAATCTACGACTGTTGACTTCCCACACATTCATGTTTAAATCTGTGATCCTTCTCTCACATCTGTTATTCGTTGCAAGAATGCTGAATGTTCTCATTGTTTTTTTTTTTTTTTACTATGGTCTTATTGCATCACAGGGGACAGCAGTATTCTGGTATAACCTTTTCAAAAGTGGTGAAGGAGACTACAGGACCAGACATGCAGCCTGTCCTGTTTTAGTAGGAAGTAAATGGGGTGAGTCGAGATTTACCCAATGTATCCCACACAAAAAAAAAGGTGTTATGATGAAAAAAAAAAAAATGTTATGGAAAGTTACTCTTGGCCATCAGCGACTCATATTGCTTCACGTGTCCAAGTTTGATCACTGTGGACACATTTTGTTACATTACTGCATAGTTCCTTCAGCCAAGAACGTTTGTATAATATTAGCTAATGTCTTCTGGGTATTAGCACCTGGAATGTAAAGTCTGAAATTAAAACGGTTTCAAATGATAATCCTGTTATTACCAAACTTTGAACAGGGGTGTGTAGACTTTTTATTTAAAAAAAAAAAAAAATCCTACTTTTGTCGTTGCAGTGTCCAACAAATGGATTCATGAGCGAGGGCAGGAATTTCTGAGACCCTGTGGCCTAACAGAAGTGGATTGATCATTGACCCCCCCCCCACACCATATATTCTGCAAACACACGTCACAAAGTTCTTAAACACAAACCATGGTGCATCTTTTTTTTTCCGCGTCAACCAATGCTTTCAATGAGGATCTGTAAACATGAGTAGTTTATAAATATTCCATTTTGAACACTGAATCACATGAATCGTCACACACCCACAGGCGGACGTAAATTACGGACATAAAACTGTCGAAGTTTAGACACACAAATGCAAGTTCTTGCATTGGTAATTCTTAGCCCAACTATTGAATTATTTGAATAGTGTTAAACTTGTGTGAGCAAGTCTTAAGCACACCTTGCCATCAGGACTGCCAACCGACTAACACCTTAGGAACGGATGACAAATCCATAAAAACGGAGCATGAATGCCAATCGAGCAGACTTTTATTGGAACAATAACGACCTGACAGGAATTTTTTTAATTCCTGTACGAGTACTCGGAAAGGTTAAATGAAGGCAAGTGGACTTGATGGAATGTCCCATCTTCTTGTGATGCAAATAAAGCGCTCGTCGACCATGCCCGGAGAACACAAATAGAGGGAATCCACATGAAAGTTTCAGAACTGAGGAAGAATCTGCAAGAAACAAGACCACCACTTGCCTCGATTCAACCTTTCTCTGCTTTGTCCCAAGAGATGCTTTATTTATACAGTGTTTAAATTATTTCACCAGATTCTGTACTTTTTCTACCAGATGGCCATCAGGAAAAACAATAAATGGTCTTTTATTTTCAAATGTTATGTCTGACTTTACTTTATTAGCCTGCAAAAAAATTTCAGATGGTCTTTTCATTTTGATTTGTCAGCTTTGTTCTTTATCATTAGTTCATATGTACAGTATTACAGGTCAATGTACAAAACATGTCTTAATATATTCAAGCACAGAGTAAACACTCTAGAATATTAATTAGTGAACCATGGCTTTTTTTTTTTGCAAACGGGTGAGTTTGCCCTGCCATCCACACATCCCAGAAAGTTTTTTTTTTTTTTTTTTATTAAAAACGATTTTTTTTTTTTTTTAAAGAGGGCCAGAGAGGGGGAAATATTCCTTTATAAAAAGAAAAAAAATGGCAACATTTAGACAAGGCCTCAGCATGTAATTTTTTTTTCTCAGCAAAAATAGAAAGTCATCTTACAACACAAATATTACTTTTATAATACAGAACCTTAAGACCAATTCAGTATGAAAACATCCAGGTTTGTTGTTTAGTCCAACAGAGAACAAAGTAAAAAAAAATGCTACCATACATACAAGCACACTGTAGGCAGGGCTTATCATGTAAGGCACATTGATTACAAAAGAAGACACTCTATTATTATTTCCTGACACTCTTGCCCCTTCGTAATGTTGTTTTCATCTCAAATGAGATTCTTGCAACGGGCTCACACTAAAGTGAAATGTCACGTACTTGCTTTTTGTAGTTCACTTTTTTTTCCGTACTCGATCACTTGTTATCTTCCACTTCACCGGACAAAGATTTGAGTTCAGTGACTGGTGCGACGACTTTGTCTCTCAGCTGGGGAAGACATTTCAGGTCATCTTCAGGAAGGCATAGCATCAGGAATCGCTGAGGGCAGACAAGATTGAACAGAATGACTCTACTGTCCGAAACATGTGGAGTTATTTATTGGAGTCAATTTATCATGATGGAATTTGATATAAGGGTGGTGGATGGAAAATGAATCTTACACTGGACTATCATATTGGGTGGGAGGACAAAGCAATACGTGATGGTCTGTATATATAGACTGCCAAGAAGTAAAAAAAAAAAAACAAGAAGGAAGCATTTTTCTCCGAAAACAGATGCCTGGAAGTTATGTACGTACGTGATCACACATGAATTATTGGATCGTATTAGGTTGGCTTCCAACTCTTGCATTTGAGGAAAAAATGTTGTTTGGAAAATCTTTTGCTGAGGCTATGACTGGCTGCCAAGTTGTACTTAAACAAACCTCAACATGCATCTGGTTCATATGAGGCGAACATGACTGATGCTTGAGTGCTTTGACGTCAGGTTCATATGAGGCTACCACGACCGATGCTCCAGTGCTTTAATGGAAACATTTGAACAATCTTTATGATCTTTCTATGCTTGCATATCTATCTCACCTGACGAAGGGTGCCCTGTCCATTTAGGAGCTTGTAGAGCACGAAGAGAGGTATGAGGCTCAGGGAGATGGTGGCCAAGAACCAGCCCAGGATGTTGGCCCAAAGTGGATAAACATAAGTGCGACTGAACTTCAAGGGAGAAAATCGGACTATGGAGAAGACAAACGTGCCCTGCGGTGAGAGAAGACATTGGATGAATGCAGCAAATGTGATATGAACTTTGTTTATGTAGATTCATTTCATCCTTTCTTTTTTCCTCTGTGTTTGGAGAGCGCTGGAGCCAATTCCTGCCGACTTTGGGCTAAAGGCAGACGACAACTTGGGTTGGTTGCCCACCATATGGTTGGCATTTTCATTTGTCTGGTATTTTTGTAGATATTTAGAAAATGGCGTTTGCGGCGTTGTGGGAGTGAACACAGCTGACTTGTTTCTACGCCAGAGCTAGCGGCTCTTATTTAAATTCCGTGCAGGGGAGGCATACAAACTAAATGGTGTGAGAATAAACTGTACAAAATGTTGAATGAACGAAAAGGGAGTCTGACTTGATACTTACAAAACATAAACATGGAGTGAAGTAGCACCAGCAGAGTTTCATTAGCGGAGAGGGACGATAGCCAATCATATCTGTGATGTTCCCATAGAAACGCTCAGCCCCTGTGAGGTAAAGCAGGGGCATTTAGTTTATATTGTTTTGTCTTTTTTTTTTTTTTCTCTCCATAACGCATACCATAGACCCAAGCAATGCTGACAGACTGGCAGATGGAGAGCAGGAGCAGGGTGGTCCCACTGCAGACGTAGAAATCCACCAGCTGGAGCAGGTACATCCCCCCCTATAAGCACAGCAATAATAAAAACAATGACATTGTATTAAATATGAATCATGAATCAAATGTCAACTATGGCTTTTACAAACCTCCGTCACCAGAGAAAGTCCCAGCAGACAGGACACGGTGCAGATGGCCAGAAGAACCAGCTCACGTCTGTAGCCTTGACGTAGGTAAGACGGGTAAAGATCCACCAGTGACGTCATCAGACATTCCAGACCGACAAACTGATTGGGAGGCGGAAGCAGCCAAAATGGTCTGTTGAAACTCTACTGGGCGCTTGCTTACTTGTTCATAAAGTTAATGCTTACCTGACTATCCAAACCGAGTAGAATGATCATGAGGAAGAAACACACGGCCCACACCTGCGGCATGGGCATCATGGCCACAGCACGGGGATAAACAATAAAGGCTAGTCCTGGACCTAAACACATACATTTGAAAATTGACTCTGATCCAAAAGTATCTTATTTACCATTTACATTGGAAGCTGTGTGAAAATTCAGAACCCAGATTTGTTTCTCGGCTCTTCGGACTGTTACATCAACCTTACATCTCACTGATTTGGCAGCTTTACAGACTTTCCAAAGTGTTGTGAAATCATTTAAATTCCACGCCAACCTAGGGAGTCTCGAGTGACAGAATTCAATAGAATTCTTTTGTAGGTTTAGGCTTTTCTTTTAAATAGATTTGCAAAAAATGTCAATTGGCGGCATGTTTTGCTGTGTCGTCAGGGAGTTGAGTAAATTGAATCTCCTATTTTGTTTTTTGTTTTTCATGGAAGGTGACACCAATCTGATATCTGCGCTTTCAAGAGCAAAATAGAACCAATGGCATCATCACTTGCCTGATTCTGCCACCTCTGCAATACTGACACCTTGCTCGTAGGTCATGAATCCCAAGACGGAAAAAATGGCAAAACCTGCCACAACACTGGTGGCACTGTTCAGTAAACACAGGTAGAAGCAATCCCTAAAAAACAAACACACCCATTTATATTAAATAAATGACCAAGGGAAAGTACAGAACTGCACCTTGTTTTTATCACCAATAAAATTTAAATCCGAAACAAGCACAATGGAGTCACTGTGGACTCTTAAACGCAAGTTGACAGATGGTCTGGATTTCCGACTTCCCTGAAATTAGAATTCATTTGTTCCTGGTGTCCAACACCTTCAAATACTTTTTGAGCATGCGTCCCTACTTGTAACAGTTGTTGTTGTAAGTATTGTAACTGCCAAGCGAGGTCAGGAACCCGAGGCCGATGGCATAAGAGAAGAAGATCTGAGTGCCGGCATCCAACCACACCTGAAAAGACGGAAAATGTAACACTGAAAATGCTGATAAGTGATTAGCGAACTCACCAAACAAAAAAGACACACTTGGTTCTTACCTGTGGATCTGATAAGCGGGATACATCAGGGTAGATGTAGAACATAATTCCCTCCATTGCCCCTGGTAACGTCACACCACGTATGAGTAAAACAAGTAACATAGCGTAGGGGAAAGTAGCTGTGAAGTAGGCTGCCTGGTTAAAAGGAAACAAGACACAATTTACGAGTTCGTATTAGTTTGCTGTATTTAGAGTTCGAGTGCTAGTAAGCATCTAAATTAAGTATAGCCCTTGTGTTTAGATATATACGTAATATTTATTTTTATTCATTTAAATATTATAGCAAAGGTGTGCACATAGTTGCCTTCCCATAATGGGTGTTTTTTTTTTCAAATGTTTTGTTATAATAATAATATTAATAACAAAAATAAATAATAATAATTTGATTTGTTAGGTGCCTTTCAAGATTCTCGAGGTCGCAATTGATTTTATTCACCAGGATGAGAAATAGTGCGGTTCCACATTTTCAGCACTCTGATATCACTGACAATTCTTCTCTTATTGGATGTGCCGTCTGACATCACCACTTCATTTCACAACTTTGCAGCACACACGTAATGAGTGGGCGTGTGTGTTGACAGCATGCCATGCCAAACTAAGTACAGTGTGACAAGGTCTTTAAAGCATTTTGGCTTTTTAGGCAATAATTTATCTGGGTGATTTATCCTCGCTTTTGCCATGTATCCATCCGTGTTATTGTGGGAAAGGCGAGAACACTGTAAGCAATACTTGGAAGAAAAACTATATGACTGTGTGTTATGCTGGAAGAATTGAAGCCATGTTGCTCACTGCTGAACTATTTCTAACCTTCCCTGTGGATTTGATCCCCTTCCAAATGCAAAAGTAGCAGATGACCCATGCCAGGATGAGACACAAGACCAGCTCCCACCTCAAGCTTCCCACCTCCTCGATCCCACGGGAGATCTTCAGCACTCTGCGCCTGAGGAGAGCATACGTATGGAGCAAGGGTGGCAATGGCGATGGCACAACAACATGATTCATGAGCGGGAGCAATGCAACTGTACAGGATGAAGGCGGGGTGAAAGGGCAGCTGGAAAAGGAAAGCAGGAAAAAAGAGGTGGGGGAACAATAAAAATGGAGTCAGGGGAGACAAAATAGTCGACTGGGCGGGCTTACTCCCAAAATTCTACAACAGGCAGTGTGATGTTCTCCCTGTGTGTCACGCCGAGGCTCAGATTTGCAACGCTGATGTCCACGCACGAGTCTACAAGGCAAGGACATGTGCGACAAATCAAGCAAAAAACTCTTTTTCCATGCCAAGCATACGCAGATAATGTGCAATATTCTTGGCTAAATAAATATTGCAAAACATTGTATAACCCTTTCTCAATCACAGAATTTAAAAACTATGTGAGGCTAACATTTTTTTTCAAGTGAATCCAACATATGAAGCACTTAGTCGGATCCTCTGCACTTGGAAAGTTCTCTCAATACAAATGATCTACAAAATACTTGAACGTTAAGCCCTACACACGATTTTTTTCCCCTGTCCCGTTCCTACAGGATACCAACCTGTGTTCCAGTCGTTTCCACATGTGGCCCAAGGCAACTCGGCACTAAAGGAGGAGAACAGATAAAAAAACGCCCAAGCGATAATCGTAATGTAGGAGGTGGCGCCGAATGCAATGATAAGGTGACTCGCATAGCCGATGCCTGCAAGGTAAAAGACAGAAAAAGCAACCATGTAAGTATTTCCAGCGTAAATAGACTGCGCAATCCGTGCGTAATTACGCACCGATTCCGCGTCTCATCACTATTCTCCAAATGACTCAAATGTGAACTAAAATGAAGATGAATGGGAATAGGCACCTTGAAAAAGTGGGCAAACCTTTTTCCAACACGTTATACCACCCTGGTTGGTGTACTGTCCCATCGCGGTCTCAAGGAAAAACAAGGGGATCCCGCAAAAGACCATGAACAAAATATACGGGATGAAAAAGACACCTACAGAGAAATCAAATATTAGAACCAGAAAAGTGACAAATGCATTGTCAGAAAAAAAGCCCCATCTCACCTCCACCGTTTTTGTAACACAGATAAGGAAATCTCCAAACGTTCCCCGGTCCAATGATTGCACCCATCACCGTGAGAATAAACTCGGCTTTCGTGCCCCAGTAGCCCCGTTCCTCCGTTTCTTTCAGCTTCTTTTGCCCTCCGATGGCCACAAAAACGGCACAACTGTCACCATCTTTCTCCTTTGAGAGCATTTTTAGAACCAAAGGCGAAAAGAAATTCAAATGAATGCGTTTTGCGCGTCCAAACTGCACTCAAAACAAAGCAGGAGCGAGCCTTGTCAAGTGGGAATACCCTGAGCAGATACAGTAAGATTATCGCACTTGCCTCTCGGCAGACAAAGGTGCTCTGAGGCGCTAGCTATTTATGCAAGTCTATGAGTGCTGGAGGAGGACTGGGTTGCACCTTTGGGATGACCCAGGGATTCCTTCTCTATTGATCACAGAAAAACAGGAACTAGTTGATTGGGCATGGCTGTTACTGCTCATGGAGGAACAGAAAAAGAAGCAGCATATTGGGTACAATGCTTACTATTACTATTATTACTATTATGATGATGATGATTATGATGATTATGATGATTATTATTGATGCTATTGCTTTTGGAGCATGAAAATATACCATATGCACAAGATATAAAAGTTGAATTGGAAAAAAACAAAAGTTTTATAGGGTGCGGAGTTATTTTGCACTGTTATTGGCTGTGTTGTTGCTGCTACATATTGCAGAGACGTGACTGGTATTCACATAAGTATGTAAATTGGAAATGTTCAAGGCAAGTTGAAAAGTCTCATGGCAACGAGTAACGGGGGCAATAAAAGCGTGAAGCAGGATGATATATTTTGGGGTGACTTATTTCAATGCATTCAAAGTTGCTTTTCTCTCTGCCATGCACATTTTGTGAACGCTGCAAATTGTTCAGAGCAAAATAGTATACATAGTAAATAGCACATGTATATTATGCACGTTTTCTTTTTTTTTTCTTGTTGGGGCAATTATGTTTTTCTTTATGCAGGGCCGGCCGGATGTCGGTGGACTGCGACGGAAACGAGTGAGCTCATCGTAGCGAGGAAGGCGGTGCTAAACTCCAGCAGCAGCAGCATCATCATCATCCTCTTCCTCTTCCCCCTCATCATCACCTCATCGCGCTGACTGATGATGATGCTCACCTCTTTTTTCTCCAAATAAAAACGTGCAGTAATCCACCATGGAGTGCATTTCACACCCGTTCGGACATCTCGACTTGGAGTTTGAGGTAAGACGATGCTAAACGTCCACATTCAGCACCGTCTCGCGTGGGGCTTTCCCGTTACTAGCGGGCCTATTAGACTTGTATTGACTCTCTCTCCTCCGTGTGGCTGCAGACTTGATCCCAAACTGACACTATGTCGATTAATATGATATCTGTTGTGCCGACGGGGCAATAAAGCGGCATTCTGCAGTATTTGGACGTGCAACATCCGCTTAGCCTGCATGTCGGAAGTGGGAGAATCTCGGCCTGCACTGCGCGGGTGACGTGGGAGGAGGCTGCTGGGGAAGAAGGAGGAGGAGGAAGAGGAGAGGGGGGGATGCTCAATGGGCATTTTCAGCACCATAATGGAGCGTGTGAGCATCATCTCGGTAGGCATGCATCAGCCTGTTGGTGGCAAAGCAAAGTATGGGCCTTGGACAGCGGCACCCATTTCATTTGTGTGTGCTAGCTCATATCTGCCATGGGGCTGTCACACTGGCCTCATTTGAACACGCGCTGCTGTACTGAAAGGAGTAAACAATGGTCACATTATTGCCTTTTAAAGGTCAGCGCATATCAAGGCTAGTGGCTGCTCTAGTTTTAGTAGATTGTTATCAAAAGTTACTGATCAATTCTAACAACAGGGGTCCTCCTCCAAATGTATTTGATAATAACAAAAAGTAAAGTCAGCTTGAATTAAAGGGGGAAATCATTTGTCATCAAACATCACTGTAATTACAGACACAAACACACGATCAAAAAAAAAAAGCAATCATTAAATAGTGGCATTTTCCCTAAAAGGATATTTCGTAGATAATGTTTCCAAAACATATAGAATCAAACAGTTTATGGGCTTATTCAAACTGGGCAATATTTCACAAGAGTTCTGCTTTTAATTTTGTATGTTGGAGAAGATACACAAGCAACGAGTGAGACTGACAGCAATGTGAAAAGTTAATCAATGTTGGAACTTTTTGCTTTTCTTTACCATTAAATGCATCCTTCCAGTTGATATTTTGCCAGACTCATTAAAATTGCACGGTTGGTCATTTACGTCACCTTTCGTTGAGCTTTTGACGATGTCATTGCATAATACGGATTAGCAAGGAAGTCGTATGATAGTGTACAACTGAGAAGCAAATGCTTCTTATGGTAAAGCAGTCATATGCGTGTGAGCAATTATTATGTCATCGTTATTTAAAGTGTTGACATTTTAATAAATCTTCCTCTGGTTAGTTTGCTAAAGTTGCCTGGACTCATATTTGCACGTTTAGTTCAAATCCTGAAAACACAGTGAAGACTTTTTTTTTTTTTTTTTTTTACTTAACCTGAAATGTTATTTGGATAACCCAACTGGTCTGATTTCTTTTCCTATAATACCAGAGAAGCAGTTTGACCTTATAGGAGACTTGCCAGCGGCTTCCTGTTTGAAGATAAAATATGACAGTCATCAGTTTGAAAAAGACATCAAATTAATTTGTGGTTTTGGCCGCTCTGAGTGATTTCTAGGCTAATGCCGTATTAGTGCTCTTGGTAAAATGTAGCTGGCTTTGCATGAAGGTGTTGCACATGGCAACACCAAAATGCCGACTCATTACCTTCATCCGTTGTGTCATGTTTGAGGTCATCTTGGCCCAGAAATGACCAAACAGCACATGTCTTGTCGTCAGCATTGACATGAGTTTGAAAAATAATCAGATTTTGAAGTCATGGGAACCAGAATCTTTTTGTTTTGCCCTCAAGTGCAATTTCACAGGGAGATCTTTATTCAGTGATTCCCAACTAGGGTATGGTTGACAGATAAACAGGGACACCACGAGAAATTCTATATATACACAATCTATGCAGCCACTATTTTCTTTTGGACAACTCCACTTCAAAAAGTGCTACTTGATTGCCATGTGTTACGTCTATGTTGATTCCACGTGACCATGACTTTAATCTGTATTCCAAAATCTTTTAAGCAATGTTATGTCATTTTCTCTCTGATAAGCTTTGTATCACTGTCTCCATCTAACTTAAGAAGATTTAATTTCTCCCTCCTAGGGCAGCTAACTTCAATTACTCAAATTAGAAACGCAAAAAAAAAAAATACTGGGAAAACAGCATCCATTTGTATTGCACTGTATCAATAGAACCTATTGAACACCAGACAATTGTGATGAAGGCTTGGATGGAATCAAATTATCTTGCAGAAATCTCTGACTTCTAATGCATTATACTCATGCAAGTGAAAATTAATTACTCCAGTTGATACTCTCTGAACATTCATTTCTTGTAAATAATGGCTTTCCAAGAAGCAAACAATATTCTGAATGGAATTATTATTAGTGTGTCGAAGTGAACAATCTTGTCAACAATTAGATTTTCTATTTTTTAACCCTTAATGGGGCACTAAATCTTTTTAAACCGAGAAATAAGGTCACATTATTTATGTATGTATGTATGTATTTATTTACTTAGAACAAGCACAATATGGGGCAGCACGGTGGCACGCTGGCTAGCACGTCCATGAATACAAATGTAAAAAAAAAAATATATATATATATATGGGCTGGTCAGTATCATCACACATACCATTAACATTTGCCTCTACCTTTAATACAGTCCTGTCTGTAACCACAAAAATGTCTCTGCTGGTCCCCTTTGACCCTCGCCCAGCCCTTTTGTCTAACAGGAGAATGAAGAAGAGGAGAAACAGGAAGCCTTGGGAGCACCGTGGACCGTTTCTGTAAAGTCTCCATGAACGCAACAGAAGAGACACTGACTAATTGAACCAATGGCCAAGAAAGGCCGTGTGAAGGGCGAGAAGCCCGAAGCCCTCATCTCTGCCCTGCAGGCAGCCAATGAAGATCTCAGGTCCAAGCTGACTGACATTCAGATTGAACTGCACCAAGAAAAATGCAAGGTATTATCCTCCTTAATTGTGTTTGGATGTTCTCTGAGAAAAGCTCCATCTCACATGTGACGTTGGAAAGCTCATGGATGGCTACGTGCAGAACATGTGCTGTGGTTAGTATTTAACCATGTCTGTTAACATGTATGTTAACAGAAACGGCTTAGGTTTAACACTGTGACTTATGGAGAAATGTAACATTTCTGTACGCCATTATATTCAAGAATGAGAAACTTATGGATCCTGATTGGTGGCTTGTGGAAGTGAAGCAATGTTTCTATCATCCCAGTGATAACTGGAACACCTTAAACCTCCTCCTTTTGTATATGATAAGGACCCGCAGTCAACGGGTTTATGCGGTGTTGCTGAGTAACAAGCATTTTTGCAAGCATAACAACTCTGAAATGATAGCTATAATGCAAGTGACAAAGTCCCACGTCTAATTGCAATTTCCACCAAAGGTGAGCAAGCTGGAGCGAGACAAAGTACAGGAGGTGAAGCGGGTGCGTGAGCAGGAGCAACACCGCCACACCGCCATGTTGACGGAGCAGCGGGCTAAGTGGCATGAGGAAAAACAAAAAGAGCTCCAGGCCCTCCGGGAAAATCTGACGCGGCAGCATGAGCAAGAGCTGGCCCGCCATGCCAAAATTAAAGACCAGGAGAACCAGAGGCTCAAGACTGCACTGAGCGCCATACGGGATGGCAGCGGCGAGAAGGTTGGCAAGGATGCTTGTTTTGGGAAGAAGAATCCATTTCTTTACTGATGCAAAATCATCATCAAATGTGTGTCAATAGGTTCGCACAGCATTGACTCTGGAAGCCAAGGAGGACGCTCGCCGCTTCTTCGATCAGGAGAGGGTGAAGCTCCTCCAAGAGATAGCCGAGCTGAAGGCGGCCAAGAAGCAAACGGACGAAGCCCTCAGCAACATGATCCAGGCGGACAAGATGAAGGCCGGCGATCTGCGGGTGGAGCACCAGCAGCACCAGGAACAGATTTCCAAGATCAAGTGGGACTGCGAACGGGACATCCGGAGACTGGTCAGGCACAGTCACTCACATTCGCCGCCATCGATGGACGGCTATAACCCTATTCCTGCTCCTTTCCTGTTCCAGGTAGATGAAATCAAAGCAAAAGATCGCACCATCTTCTCTCTGGAGAGGGAGATGGAGTCAACCACGGGCTTCCTCCAAAAGCTGCAGCTTCAGAAGGATGCGCTGGATGAGCAGCTTTTCCTGGTCAAGGAGGCCGAGTGCGGCGCAGGAAGTCCCAAGAGAGAGATTCCGGGTCGTGTTGGAGATGGCGCCGAGCACTGTGGTAGCCCTGTAAGTAGCCTACATCCTTCTTGTTCTCACAAAAGATACATCAACACAAGTTCACATGTTGACACGGATGAGCGACGTACGATATTATCATGATGTCTCATGACTGACAATATTGTCTTGTCACTTATCGTCAACTGTTAATGAGCGCGTTTGCTGTGTTAGATCCATTTTCTGGAACGTGATCGCTCATAAGGTCGGCATGTCTGCATAACTAATTCAGAGGCGCGGTAAACAACACTTAAAGTGTAAACGCTTTGATTTTATTTCATTTCGGACTTTCCCTCAAATGGTTGGCATGATTGGTCATGCACAAACTTCAAGTTGATTGTTTTTTTTTTCCATCATACAAAGGATCTAAGGAGAAATCAAAGGCGCATGGCTGAGCTCAACTCAACGATTCGCAAGTTGGAGGACCGAAACTCGCTGCTAGGAGATGAGCGGAATGAACTCGTATGTTCAATTTGGACTTTTCCCTCCACGCTCCTCTTTTCTTTTCCCCTCCGCTAATATTTGCCGTTTCTCGGAGCAGCTGAAGCGTGTGCGAGAGTCGGAGAAGCAGTACAAGCCGCTGTTGGACAAGAACAAACTGCTGAGTAAGCGCAACGATGACCTGATGCTGACTATCCAGAAGCTGGAGGAGAAAGCAAAAAATCTGGCCAAGGAGAACCTTGAGATGGTCAGCACCCAGGCGCACGAGCACCTTCCCCTTTCTGTCCAGACCAATTGACCTTATGATTTTCTTATCAGAGGGAAAAGATCAGCTCCCAACCTCCACTAAAGAAACCGAAGTCCCTGAATGACCTGGACCAAGCCCAGGATGACCAGGAAATAGCTTTTCTCAAACTTCAAGTCCTGGAGCAGCAAAGCATGATTGACGAGCTCGCACGAGTACGTGTTTTCATGACTGCGACCGCACGGTCGTTTAGTCTCCTCACATCCCATGTTCACCGTGAATGACACGCATAATCCATCATTAAAATGATTCAGTCTAGAGGTAGTCTCAATGAGTTTCTTATAAGCATTAAATTGATTTGAATTCTTCTTTGGTTCCAGGACCGAGAGAAACTGCTTCGGAAGAAGAGACATAAAAGGAGTTCCAGACCAATTAAGGTGAAGAGAATTGAAATCTGAATTTATGTTCTTGAAGTCATTAATGTCGTGAATGGTGGTTATTATTGGACTCTCCAACGTTTCAGCCCACTTATGCCATTTATATGAACTTTGTGCAGAGGCACATTGTCGTGGACACATTCTTCGGCTACGATGAAGAGTCAATGGATTCGGAAACATCCTCGGTGGCTTCTTTCCGTATGGATCGAACACCCGCTACTCCGGATGAAGACCTGGATGTGGTGATTATTCCATTTCCACTCCTTCCTTTTAACCTCCAAAGCAAAGCAAAATGTTTCTTATAAAGACAATTCAAATTGGAAATCATCCTCAACTTTCTCTGTCTGATTTTATTTGGGCAGCAAACTTGGAACAGAACTTTTATAACTGCTAAAGCGTCCGTGAGGGGTTAAAAATTGAACAGTAAATTTAGTCAGCTAGTAACAGACATGCTTACCCAACCCGAACACACAGGGGAGGTGGTATTTTTTTGTCCCTTTAGGGTAGGGGTGTCAAACTCCTTTTGTCCCTGGCTTCCACAACGAATGTCATCCCAAAAAGATTTATGAACGCCTCATGCTAGATACAGTATAGGCTACATAAACTCATGAATAACTAGTTTTAAAATCACAGACTAGTAAAAAAAACATTCAACTATTTGAAAAATATGAATGGTAATGAAAACTGCGAGCAATATCTTTATATTTTAAAAGTGAAAACAATTTGTAATTCCAGTATTGACATATGAAGTCAATGCACGTATCTGGCCCTCGTGCCTTAGGTTTGACACCAATGCTGAGCCATGTGTTTTGCCAGTTGCAAACCTCATTCCAAGCAATAACGAAGACAAGCTGGACGTATTGACAGGTGATGATGATCTGTTTCTTGGTCAGGGTCTAGCCAATGAGGAGTCTGAGCTACGTTTCCGTCAGCTGACCAGGGAATACCAAGCCTTACAGCGAGCATACGCCCTGCTGCAGGAACAGAAGGGAGGAATTCTTGATGCTGAGATGGAAGCCAAGGTACACAATACAGTGTGGTGATACAAGCATCATTTTTCTAACGTGAACTTATATGCTCTTTTTTTCCACTTGACATGACGTCAAAGCTTTTGTGTTTTACGTCAATTGAGGCTAGCAATTCTGCCAATTTTTCCTTGCATTCTTCAAATTAATTAGCAAACACTCTGATGACGCCAACACCAAAATCACAATTAATCGCCCAGACTTTAGTTTCAGCTACGTACGGCATACTGTATACGAAGTGTTTGCTTGATAAGTCGTTGGAGTCAGAAGTTTGAAATTATGATCCTCTCACATTTTCCACTGGACATGGTGGCGCATGTTCATAAAAGTGATCATCGTGTCAATAGATACGGTAAATTGATTTACCGGCATACTGTACTGTGGAACGTCAATTCAACGGACGGCGGGGGATTCAATATGAAAGTGAGATTTGAGGGCAAAAGAATTTCTTTTGGATGTTTCAGGCTCAGGAGCAGCTCCAAGCAGACATACTCAGGTACAAGGCCAAAATTGAAGATTTGGAGAAAGAGGTGACCACGAAGGGTCAGGTACGACACATGCTCACACTGAGCCTTTTAAAACGACTTTCTACATGACATCTTGTGTGGGTCGAATTACACAGAACAGTTCCATGCATTTGTATATGACGGCGAGATGAACTCATTCGATTTTCTTACAATGAGGCCTTCATAGACAACTGTGTTGTCTGCACAAGATAAACAAGCAGAACCAACAAAAGTCATTTGACATAAAGCTTGTCTATTCTACATCAGGATTCCAAATGGGTGGAGGAGAAGCAACTATTCCTGCGAAGAAATCAAGAACTTTACGAGAAGGTTGGACTACCATCAAAATGAGCTCAAAATAATTCATTTGCCATCAAAGGCTTATCCAGGTCATATTTGTAAACTATGTGCCGTCCAGGTGGAAAAACTGGACCTGGAGTACTGTCGGGCTCAGGAGGAGCTCCAAGACTCCAGAGACCAGAATGAACTGTTAGAGTTCAGGATTCTGGAATTAGAGGTGAGCCAAACATACTGCGTGCCAAGTACCGCTTAGCTTGAAGGAATGTTCCCACTTGATGGGAGGTATTAACTTTGTAGACATCCCAAAAAAATGAGCAGTCGGGTTGCAAAACTGAACGTTTTGTGACGTCCTACTAACTCGAGGATGCGCGTTTGCTATTTCAGGAGCGCGAGAGGAGGTCGCCCCCTTTCAACCACCTGAGGATGCATCCCTTCTCGGAGGGTGTCAGCGCTCTGCAGATCTACTGCATGAAGGAAGGTGTCAAGGTGCCACACTGAACGCCGTCCAAATTATATTATGCCATTTATGTAATTCCGCTCGTAACGGAATGCCATGCGGTCTCTCCACAGGACGTGTGCATACCTGATTTAATTAAACTTTTAGACATCCTGGGAGACAACGGGGTAAATCACATCATCTTCATCTTCATCATGGATAAAATCTAGGCAAAATGCTCATTGGTTGAATTTTGTTGTCTTTTTTTTTTTAAGAATTTACGAAATGAGGAACAAGTGGCCATTATTCAAGCTAGCACAGTTTTGTCATTAGCAGAAAAGGTAAGCTTTCTGCATTGGGTTGATACTCGACTTTTCTTTCACATACTTTAACTTTGTTCTTCTCTGCCCTCTAGTGGATACAACAGATTGAGGGAACTGAGGCAGCGCTACACCAGAAAATGATGGACTTGGAGATAGAGATGGTGAGCATCGCACTCACACCCGTCTTCATCTATAGCAGAATGAATCAACACACCCAATTCAGATCATTAGCAAGGTCTGCAGAAGATGGATGACAATCCTGATCATTTGGGAGACATCGAAAACATACCCATGATCACGTGTGAGCAAATGAGGTTTCACAAAATCACTCATATTTGATCCTAACCCTCAACAGGAGATGTTCTGTAAACAGAAAGGATACCTGGAGGAAGAGCTGGACTATCGAAAACAAGCCCTGGACCAGGCCTACATGGTAAGCCAGATTTTTAGCCAGTTACATTATTTGCTGAAGAAAATAACTTGTTTCTTTTTCAACAGCAAATCCAGGAGTTGGAGGCAACGTTATACAACGCTTTGCAGCAGGACAAGGTCATTTCAAGTCAGCAGTCATATTGTCGATCAAATATTGTCATTTTGACCATTGGCTGCGTGGTCTCGGCCGTAGGTGATCAAATACGGCGAGCCCTTGGACGAGCTGCAGCGCGATGAGCTGCGAACGGCGGTGGAGAAACTGAGGAGGCAGATGCTGAGGAAGAGTCGAGAGTACGACTGTCAGATTCTGCAGGAAAGGATGGAACTGCTGCACCAGGCTCACCAGGTTCGTCCAAAAAAAAAACAATTCCATGAGTTTTACTAGAACCTTGAAGCGAATTCATGAGAATTGTTTTCTGCAGAGAATTCGAGATCTTGAGAACAAGACAGAGATCCAAAGGAGGCAAATTAAAGACCTAGAAGAAAAGGTAGCCTTCCGTTTTGATATCAAATATAACAAAAAATAGAATGTCAGTAAGAAAATATTGTGTGGCTATTTTGTGACTTCCTGTACTGTTCCTCTGTGTGTGTTCCTAATGTGACTAACATGCTGCATGTTCCTCTAATTCTCTCACTTTCTCTCTTCCTGTCTTTTTGCTTTCTTTCCTGGCAGTTTTTGTTTCTATTCTTGTTCTTTTCTCTTGCCTTTATCCTTTGGCCTTGAGGTTTTTGGCACGTCCCGTAGCAGAGGTGAGTCGGAGGAGGGGGGCTTCAGGTGAATAAATAAATCTTAACAGTGTAACCTTTTAAAATAGTTGGAAAAAAAAAAAATTGTATGTGTTATTTTTTATGTAATCATTTTGTAATTTTTGTGTGTGTTAAATTCGTATAAAATCTTTGCGTTGAATTTTTTGTAAATGTAAGATTTAACTTTTTTTTTTGCAGGTGGTGCATCTGGCCGGACATCTCGTTCGTCACTGCTGTGTTCTTTATTTTTCATCCAAGTGTGGTGGAGCAACACTGGCTGTTTGTGTGGTGACAGTATACGAGTCTATTGGATGTTGGCCGTGGAAGCTCACTCTTTTTTTTTTTTTTTTTTTCTTTTTAAGCGGGTCTCTCAGGATGTAGGACTGCAAGAACAAAAAACACACACACGTGTATATGCAGTTGCATGTAGATGCACGCCCGCCCGTGTTGCTTTGACAAATCCAAAACCAAAGCCTGGGAAGAAAATGATGTCTCTGCCATGCAGGGTAATAGTAATAGTAATAATATTATTGTGTGTCAGCCATTACTGTTTGGGGGATTTGAAGAGGACAAAAAAAACACCCGCCCACAGCTGATTGTCTCCTCTTTCAAACTTAAAATGATGGGAACGCAAGCAGGGGCCACCAAAGGTGTGTAGACACTGGAAGCCACTCAGGTTGGGAGACTCAAATCAAGAAGAACACTGGAGACCTCAAAGTGACTGGATTGTCAAAACTCGCCTGCGGATTTTCTCCAAAGGTTAGCAGATGAAGAAAGATCTTCACTCTCTGGTTTTATGGGTTTCCCTTTTTTAACAGCTCCCCCAGCCCTCGATTCATACACGTTTGATGTTCATATGTACATTGAAGCCATGTCTTTCATAATTTATTGTGACAGTTGCTGGTATGATTTTGACATAACAGAAAAGAAGTTGAAAGTGGACCCCCCTCCTTTTTTCTTTAATCCTTTCTCAAAGTAGTTGCTCTTGCTGACCAGGCGAGGGCAGACTTGTTTTGCATCCCTTTTTAGAGTTTGAATGATCAGGCTTGTAAATATTGTCAAACCTTTAAAAAAAATCTATACTCTATACCAATACTGATTGATCTCAACCGTTTGAAAAATTGAGAATCTTTATTAGCAATCCACAAAATTACTGTGAAAAGAAATGTAATCATTTTCATATATCGACTGCTTTTATTTTTGCTAACCACTACTTGGATACTAACACCCCTGAGTCTTTATTCAACACTCAAACTCGGTCCTTGCCATTCTAAATATTTCCAACTGGTCCATGTGAGCCTCCAACCGACCTCACGGTCCATCCACGACTTCACGGGGAATGACCGTGAGTATTTCTGTGCAAACTTTGCTGTCAAGCAGTTGCCTTAAATGCATTTGTCCCTTGTACATTCTAGGCCCTTTATGATAACAATGTTTTATTACCCTTTTCCCCAGGTGGTTGAAATTGTGTAATGTATATTTAAATCTATATATTTTCTTTTTAACTCGCAGAGGACTTTTTTTTATTGTATCTGTTTTCCAACAAGAATTGTCCCCCCCCCCCCCCCCCTGCTGCCCCCCTTTACTTTCACGTAGATGATTAAATAAACTGGACAAAGTCAAACAAGACTTTGGCATTAATAGATGACAAATTGTTTTTGCTTTTTTGGACGAATTGTGTTAACTAATTAATAGAAACTTATCGTATTAAAAGTAGTAGTTTAAATTTTGCATTTCACAATTAATTTAAAAATGATCAGCCTGTATTTTTAGACTCATTAGATGAATACATTTACGACCATGATGATCCCAATCATATTAGTATGCATTGCCTAATAAAGTGCACAGAATCTAACCAAAGGAAACAGATGAGGCCGCATCAGTCAGTGTACCGCATTACTGTCACTGTCCTTTCAGCACCACTAAGTCATACGATATCGCCATCTTGTTTTTCTCTTATGTGCAGCCAAAGTGCCCATGTGGGCCAGAAGTGCTCCCACAGGAGTGACAGCAACAAAAGAGATGAGCTGCACTCACTCAGCAGGTGTCTAAGTGAGGGAAAGCTGAGTGGAGAGGCAGACAAAGAGCCGCGAACAAAATAATGACGTAACACTTGTCTGCAGCTTCACTTTTTTTCATGCACATCAGGGAGAAATATGGTTGAGAAATATTTTGGCTATGGACAGACAATTTAGCAAATGTGAGAATTGGACTGGACATGAAATGGTGATGAAAGGATAAGGGACGAATAAATATTAATTTTGTGTGTTTTAATCATGATTATCATCATGATATTAAAAATGGATGTAAGAGGCAAGTTAGTTTGTTAAAAAAATAAAATAAAATCACTCCCAATGCATTAATGTTGCTCCTGGCCGATAAGTGCATGTAAGTGCAACGGTGTGCAGTGATCCATTGGGCAAATCCATGATCGTTGGTTAGAGCCGCCACCCAAAGGCCTTACGGCAACAGGGACCTTTTGAAAGTGGGTAAGTGGGCCAACTCCACACACCCACACGTCAACCAGTGTTAATTTGGACTGCATGTATGACAAGCCCACCTTACTTTAACAACCACTCCCTCATGTCTTTCCCAACATTGCACTGAGTGAAAATTCATTTGCTAACTATTAGCAGGACTTCCAGGAATACAAACAATCAGATCTGTCTAGGGCTAATTGTATGTTGCCAAGCAACATGACATAAACAGATTGGGCAACTGCATCCGCTTGGGCCTCCATGTTGGCTTACCAGATGCCGCTGGAATCCAGTTAGAGATTCACGGTCTGCAAATTGAGTCCGGCTTTTACGAGCATGTGTGCATGTAAATTTTTACACAATAATCATGCAGCTGCACAGTTCAATGTTTCTGTGTCTTAAATTGCAAAAAGCAGAGACCAGATTGATGTCTTTTTTTGTCAAAAGCATGCACAATTACGTATACATATGTATATACATACACATATTTAAATAGACATATACTTATATAGTATATATATATATTTACACACATATACTTTTATATGTATATACATATATGTATATATTTTCATACCTATATATTTATACACTGAAATGAACTTGCACACACAAACACAGGCACGCACTGTCTCTAGCCCCAGTTTCACCCTCCTCCTCCTTCTCCTGTGTCACCAGTGGAGGCTTGCTTGCAGCATGGCAGAGCACAAGTGCAAGGCAGAGGACGACCTGCCCGTGTATCTAGCCCGACCCGTTACTACAGAACAGGGGGTTCGACAAAAATACGGTGGCTTGTTCTGCAGTGTGCGTGACGCTTTCGATAACAAGACCATCGACTTTGATGCCCTCAGTGTGGGTCAGAAGAGGGGACCCCGGGCATCCGCCAGCCCACATCCAACAAGTCCAAATGATGTGGGTTCTGATTCTGAGGAGGGGAGATCCAACAAGGAGGATGCATCCCGTCCAAATCTGCTGGATGAGAAGGTGAGCAACATGTTCATGATGTCACCACTACTTATTGTAAATGCTACTAGATCATGCTTTTCAATATTCATATTATTTCAAATATGTCGAGATGATCAGTCTATAACTGTAATGTTGCAAGATAACTGGTGACTCAGCAGACATAGTGACAAGCAGGGCAAATGGTGGATAGAAGTGGCAGGTATGGACAGATCATAATCTCACAAAGTGCAGCATTTCTACTTCCTGTGACAGCCGTCAACTATTATTTACTAGCACTGCTATAATATGTATTGCATCTTCTCAGCATTAAAGTTATCCTGCTGCTGCTGCAAATTAAATAACCTTACAGACATTTCTGTGTTGCTGTCACCTAATTTATGCACACTAAGGTCCATGCAGACCTGCAAACTTCAAAAGCATTAAAAATGCTGAGGATGGTGATGTCAGCGATGTGTCACCGACTGAATGTAATGATAGTGGACAGCACATCTCATCAAGCCATGACCCTACATTTTTACTTGTTGTTAACAGCGGGAACATATATATACAAACAGTGACCCAACCCTATGCGGGTGTGAGCATATGGTGTTCTAACCATTTGTGCCGATGATGGAGTAAAGGCAGAGGGTGGTCTTCCATGGGTCCAAACAATAGAGTCACATGGCTTCATTAGAGGGCTTGTGTGTGTGTGTGTTGAGAGAATATGTGTGGGTGTGTCATACGCTGGACAGGCTCTGTGACAGCTGCTACATCATTTCAGCCCTCCTCCATTGAATAATATAAAAAAAGGTTTAGAATCATTCAACTTCGTTTTTGTTATATATACATATGTGACTGTTCTTTGACTCATTTGTAGCATCGGAGTTATTTCTTCAATCCAATTGTAAATGTTTACTGCATTGATTTATGCACATTGTCGAGGAGTCACTCAAAGCACAATCCACACCCCAACAGGTCTAACTCTTAGGATAACAGGACTCGAGGATAACAGTTTAGGTTGTAAAAAGTTTTCACTACCACACTAATTAGCCATTCTATTTTTAAATTTACAATAATGTACTCTTTGTTTGTGTATCAGTACTTTCACATTGATTTTTGCATAGTAAATGTTCAGTGATGCTAGTAAGAACAATAATGACTTCCATATGGACCTCACCCCTAAATTAGTCAATCTTATTCATAATTGATGGATTGGATGGACAGATGGATGGATGAAAGATGGATAAATAAAAAATAGATATACAGCTAGCTCGATATATAAATGGGTATTTTCTCTGAGTGCGTTTCAATAAAAAATATTTTAATGTGTTTACTATTTTAATGCGTATGCTATAATTTATAACAATTTCAGTTTAGACTCATAACAGTAAACTTAATATATAGTATTCTAATTAACGTGATATTTGATCATCTATTCAGTATTTTTTATTTTAATATATACATGACAAAATGAAAGTGCAGGGTGCTTTCTGGCGTCCTCTATAGGCAACTTTCTGCCACAGCAGCCTTTCCAAGTGAGGGCGGGGCCGATTTTTTTCATCGCTCTCTTTGGACCATTGACGCTCCTGCAACACTTTGCGTGCTTGTGAGCGAGTGTGTGCAAGTGTGTGTGCAAGCGTGTGTGCGTGCATCAGACTTCACTGTCATTCCACATCCAGCATCCGTCCAAGAGGGGAATTATCATCATCTTTTTACACCTCGTATTGTGGAAAAACGAAGGATGTCTTATCAAGGCAAAAAGAACATCCCGAAGATCACGGTGAGTTGTTCACGACGCTCCAGGGTATGTGGGGAACTTTGATGGCTGTTATAAATCACTGCATTAGCGTTGGCTACTGCAGCCGTAAATCCAGACCTTGCAGTTGCGCTACTGTTTAAACTATATGATTATTATGCATTTGATTATAATTGTCAGCCCTCATGCTGCAATGAGGGCATTTTGCTGGGCATGCGCGATATTAGGCGTTTTCTTAAAGGTGTCCTGTCTCCTTTGTTGAGGGACTCACCCATTAAAAATCACTAAACATTCCCTTCATGTTTTTCCCCTAATGTAGAATTCCACTGTTATTTTTTTTTCTATTGAATGACACAAAATATTTTTGTTTGTTTGGAATTTTACAGAATGGTGCATTTTTGTGTAAGATTTCGCCCCCCCCACTCCACCCCCAGCTCAAACGCAGTCATGTTATGCTATTATGTCTATCCTCTGAAATCCTCTAAATCCACCGCCGTTTTAAGACTTTTTGCAAAAAAAAAAAAAAGAATCAAACGTAATTCCAATGGGGATTTTCATATTTCCAAGCTGAGCGTTGATGTTCCAGGCGTGTGTGGTGCAGAGGAGAGAGTGAAAAGCAGGGAAGGTGAGAGAGGCGGGTGGTTGGGGGGGTAGATAGGCACACGCCCATTTTGGGATGATTTGGGATTAAGCGGCATAGGGAAAGGAGTGGTTTAAATTGTGAATTTCTAGAAGGCGAGCAATTGTATCAGAGCATGCAGGGCGGAGGTTGAATGGAGGCCAACGCAGGCAGCTGCGCCTCCGCTTGGTCTTCCAACTGCAGACCTCTCCTTTGTGCGCGTGCGCGTGTGCGCATCTCATGCCGGCCGGTTTTCATTGTTGCGGCGATGTGGAGTATCGCTCGGCCTTTGTTTTTGGATTCGGTTGCTTTGGCATCACAATGATATCCAAATAAATAGGGCACGTTCTTTAAAATCTCAGCAGGGACACCATTTTATCCAGACTGTCTTTTTGGAATGTTTTGAATTTGATCATGCAAAACCCAAGTTTGGACTGTATATTCTTGATTAATTTTAATTTGATTAATGGCATGACCAGACATCAGATTAGTAACGTGACCAAGCAACTGCAATGAAATGACCAAGCCCTGATGCAAATAGCTTCAAATGTGAACCCTAACTATGTGTATAATGGTCGATATTAATATATACTGTAAATTCTACATGCCTTTTTCAAAATGGCTTAGAGATCATTTGATTTTGGAAAAAAAAAGCAGCAGCAGGAGTACAGCAAAGACACTGTTACAACTCAAGCTAAACTTAGTTCCTCCCTAACATCAAAAGCTTGGAAATATAGCCCTTCTAAAATACATCCTTTGGGCATCACCTGGTGACAGGAATTTAAAAAAAAAATGCAAATATGAGAATTTGTAAAGATGAAACCAATATGGAGGTTGTTTACTGTATCAGCAGTTATTTAGTCTCATACAGTTTGGCATTGAAGCCTGCAAAGTTTACTCGTGTCTGGCGGCCGAATCCTCAAAACTTAACTTGTTAGTATACCAATTCATATGTGCTGTTGTAAAACTGGAATATTCCATACCATTCTATTTCAGCAGTTTCCTCACATTAGCCAGTGCCAAAGTGGCTGTCAGATTTCTAGGTGCGGCTCTTCCTTTCTTCCGTCCTCCCGTCGTCACAGCCCCCTCAGTGTTCCTCCGCCAACCATTAATCCCCCGCCCCCTCTTGAGCTAACACCCACCCCACCCGTTTTGCCGCATCCATTGGGAATGAGCACCTAAAAAAAAAATCCCATCCAGGAAATTAAAGCTGAGCTACGGCTTCTGCCATCAGCATGCGTGCTGCCACAAAGTGTGCAAACAAAACAGAGCATGGCCTGCCCAGATGTGACTCACCATAGCAACCGCTGTGCATTCAAGATGGCACCAAAACACCCCCCGCCCCCCTACGTGTTGGTAAAGTTCTATTAGCAGACTTTACTGACTGCAATTAACTCAATTGCATCGGAATTCTCAACAGTGAACAAATTGTGGCCTTTTTGGGTAAATATTTTGGTTTCTTGGCAACTGGCAAAAAAAAACTGAGGCATGGGTGCAGATGACACTCGGATAGAGTTGCATTACGAAAACAATTCTCAATTCCAAAGCCAAATGTAAGAGTTTGTGCTAATTCTCCTGAAATGCTTTTGTGTGTAGCCAGCTAACCAAATCCTCCAACAGAGGAGAAAAAATGTGGGGGGGGGCTGACCCACAAAATTCTTAACCCAGAGAGACATGGGGCAGTTGTTTCTAATATAGGAACATATTTCACCATTTACGTCTCATAAAAATGACAAAGTGTGAATAGACTTTCCATCAGCATTCACATAAGCCAGCTAAATATTTGAAATGGCATTTGCATCAAACCTTGAATGAACCAAGAACTATTAACATTCTATCTGAGTGATGTCGTTTATTATAAAGACAATGCTGACATCATCATATTGGGATTTTTTTGTGTTCCACTCGTAAAACAGGATGCACTCACACGGAGTGACAAAGTAGGACGTGACCCTGGAAGGTCTCAGCAGATCAGGATCAACGACATCACATCAAACGAATATTTGCTGTTGCGACGTGACTCCCTTTTTTTTTTCCTCCACACATTCAATCAGTCTTTCACTCACTTTGGACCAAGTGCACTCAGCATCCTGTCATGTGACCTCCATTAATACAGCTGCCAAATGGTCTTAAAGAGGTTGCCTCAGCAAAAGTCAAGGAAGCTTTACTTGGATTAAAAACCCAAAGAGGATTATTCAGTCTGAGATTGGTTCTTAGTACTTACGCACAAATAACTTTTGGTCATACAATAATGTGAAGAAAAGAAATGATTCTTTATAGCATTTGTGGGTTGAGATGATGTAGCAATTTTTGCACAAGCACAGTACTTTTTGTCACCATGTGCCAAATTGTAGGAGCGTCCATGCAGAGAAAAAAAAGAGATGGAGATGGTGCGCAGCGGCACTTAATGAGCGACAGTTTTAGGGCAGCACTGACGTGTTCCAGCTATGACCGAGTTCTCCAGTCTAATACTGTAATGCTTGCAGGGTGTGGTCGCCTGGAAAGACTCTGGGCTCTTTTTCACGCCTCAACATTACTATCACACACAAAAGACTCAGAATGCCATTCGTTTGTGATTCTTCATCACAACACCAAACACAATCTTCACAAAATAAATCAAATGTAAAGTACACACATCTAACTCCACATTTTCTAAACTGTGTGTAATAATAGCCAGCCAATGGTTCTCTCCAACAAAGCAAAAGCCAGTCGCCTTTCTTTTTCCCTCCCCACAGTGAACTCGTTGCCATGGCAACCGCACGCTGGAATTAGTCCACAACAGGGCCGTTGCAGTAGATTTTGATTTGTCTGACTGTGTCAAGTGTTTTGCTTCTTCCCACAATTGAAGGATTGCTCTCAATGAATGCAAATATCAAACAATACATTTTAGGACTTTTTAAACTTTATATAGCAGTGAATACTTTCAATACGTTTCAACCATGTGACATGCAGGAATAAAAGTGCGCGTTTTTTAATCCGTTTTCACTTTATGATTGAGCACAACAGTATTCACGCACAAGCGCACATTTCGGCGACCTTGATAGGCGCCTAACCAAAAAAAAAAGAATATATATATATATTTCCCCCGTGTCTCAATGCCCGGTCAGTGCAACAAGTCACTCGTATTGACAACAAGGAGGATTTATAAATCATATTTGAGCTTACCCGCTGTCGGTTCAAGTCTTTGTTTCTTTTTGGTGCTTTGCATTTGCGCTATATTCCGTGCTGCGGTGATAGTTTTTGCACATTCCGTTTTCCTCCTGGGTTCCTTGGGCTCCATAATTGCATGCAGGTGAGTAGCGTGCATACGCGCTGTTTTGAGTCACGCAGGTGAGTAACGTGCACGCGCTCCAGACTGTGTGACGTCATGGCAACGCCCAGAATAAGATGCGTTAGTTATATGCTGGGATATGTTTTTTTTTTTTTTTTTTTAATCTGCATCTCTTCAACATGCCAAAAGACAATTTATCCCATTTTTTTTCTCCCAAATGCAGAGCGACCGGCTTCTTATCAAAGGCGGCCGGATTGTGAATGATGACCAATCCTTCCATGCGGACATCTACATGGAAGATGGCCTCATCAAGTAAGAACGTCCTCATCCCTTTCATCTCTCCGCCTCTGCAGCTCTTTAAAGATTTGTGCAAATCCTTACTAAGAAATTCCAGGGGGAATTTATTTCAAGGAGGGTTAAGAAGCCCTTGAGTTAGATTTTGGAAAGTGGGAGGAAGGCAAGAGAATGTTTCAGGCTTGAGTAAAGGAAAAAGTTAACTATAAATAAAGTCTAACAAAACAAAACATGTTTTTTCTCACCAGTCGGGCCTTTTGATGAGTAACTCACCCTTAAGCTTTTCAAATATATCCATCCTCTGTTTAATTTCACCCTTGATCCCATTTGGCCTTAATTGTTCTATTATTTCTCCCTTTGTTCCTACTCCCCCACTGAGGGAGGCGACCACAGGAAGCCTGGTGTTGCATAATAAACAACCAAATGAGCTGCTGGAAAACTCCCATAGACACTCCAAACACAATCTGCTCAAACCTTTACTATCTCAATTCAACATCTCCAGGCAGATCGGCGACAACCTGATTGTGCCCGGCGGGGTGAAGACGATCGAAGCCAACGGCAAGATGGTGATCCCCGGCGGCATCGATATTCATACCCACCTCCAGATGCCGTATCGTGGGACCACCACCGTGGATGACTTTGCTCAGGGGTCCAAGGCGGCTCTCGCCGGGGGCACGACCATGATCGGTATGAAGCTGTGGTAAACTCAGGGTTAAAAAGCTAAAGAGGAAAAGAGGTGGAGCGGAGACCCAAAGAGACTCTCCTACGGGCAACTGTCCAAAGCATGTCTATACAAAGGGCTTCATGGGTGGGGGGGACTGGGCAAGAGGCTCCCATGAAAATACCAAACACTACAGTATGTGTCTGCTTGTCATCTTAATACATCCAAATCACATCGACTGTATGTATGTGTCCTCAGAGACACGGCGCCATCACAAGCAACAGCTGCAAGATAGTAGCGTAAAAAGTTGGCACAGAGACATTTACTAACAGACATACCCCTGTTACCACCATTCACACAGCCCATTCATTTGTGGCCGATTAGATTTCAGAGAGGCTAAGTGAAAACATTCACTCTGTGGGTGGGTAATGTGAACACTTTTTTCCCACTATATAAAATGTCAGTGTGACCATGGAGGAAAAGAGAAAGAATGTTAGAAGTTACGCTTTTCTGCCATCTTCTTGTAACATGCAAACAACAACGAAAGCTAATTGGGTCATGTTGCAAGTGATAAAGAAGCTAGTGACAACCAGACACAAAAAGTAGACGTGAAGCTTGATGAGAAAATATACAGTGTTACAGATTTTGGAATGTGCCAATGGGAATTTAAAGTGTTACACGACCCCCTTACGCTGTGACAAAAACCAAAAGTGACACGCGTCAATGTTTGGTCGCTACGGGTGGATCACAGCCAAAACAAACTGACAGCTGATCCCGGCAAGATAGAAGAAAAAAAAAATTGCAAATGTCGCCATCTATCTCCCCTGTCCCCCCATATAGTGGACCATGTGATCCCAGAGGTTGGCAGCAGCTTGTTGGCGGCCTACGATCAGTGGAGGCAGTGGGCTGACGAGAAGGCCTGCTGCGACTACGCGCTCCACGTGGACATCACCCACTGGAACGACAGCGTCCAGCAGGAGGTGGACAACCTGATGAAGGAAAAAGGTATAATGTGATGACTCCACTTCAGTTAGAGATGATAAAAGTCATGTCTTTCCTTTTCAATTTCCACAGGTGTGAACTCATTCCAGGTGTACATGGCTTACAAGGACTACTACCAGATGAGCAACAGCGAGGTTGGTAGCGCAGAAGATGAGGGATTGCAGATACCATTAAGGCTGACTGGCAGTTTTAAGATTCTTTTGTGACTTTCTTTTCTGTGGCTGCAGCTCTATGAGGTGTTTACCTTCTTGGCGGAAAGAGGCGGCATTGCTCAGGTCCATGCGGAAAATGGAGAGATTATTGCAGAGGTAAAATGAAATGGCTGTAAAGATCTTCTAGAATGCATTGCCTAATATATTCTAGGACGTGCAATAAAATTCTCATGAGGACAGCGCAACTTTTAAGCGATTACATCACCAGATTATTTTAAGGAGGCACGTCCGTGTTTTCACGATGGACTTTTGTTGTTCAATTAGCATGTTTGTGTCCGATCAATAGGAGCAGGCCCGTATGCTGCAAATGGGAATCACCGGACCGGAGGGACACGTGTTGAGTCGGCCAGAAGAGGTCGGAACAAATCATTAACATGACTACAGTACTAATCCACGTGTTGGCAACGACTTGGTTGTTGAAACAATTGATTGTATGGCCACACATACAGACGGGCTTCACTCTCACTCAAAGTCATGCTGATCTTATTACGCACATGTGGTTTGATGCACATTAGTGACGTTCAGGGCGTAAATCAACCACCGCGTGTTGTCGCTGAATGAAAACAGTCAAGTGATCTCAACTCTCGCATCTCGCCTCCGACGGGAATTTTCAGATCTCGTGGGAATCATCTGCCATAAAAATGTCAAACAATGACTGAGTTGACTTTTTGTGTTGAAATTTGTATGTTCTCCACATTTTTTGAATGGTTGTTTGTCTATTTGGCAAGTGGCTCCTAGAAACAGCATGCATGGAAGTCAGTGTAACTGAAGCGCTGCACTTTCTGGCTTGAACGTTCCCACTTTTGGTTGGAAAGTATTTAGTATTAAAAACAGCCCCCATTTGCTGTGTTAGCATTTATGTGAGAAACTGTGAAAATCATATTTAACTGTGGGCGTCTTTTAGTTGGAGGCAGAAGCCGTGTTTCGGGCCATCACCATCGCCAGCCAAACCAACTGTCCCCTCTACGTGACCCGCGTCATGAGCAAGAGCGCGGCAGACATCATCTCACAGGCCCGTAAAAAAGGTAAAAAACAAAAAAAATCCTCGATGTTTTGCTGGTTTCTAACCAGAACCTCCTGGTTAGGAAACGTCGTGTTCGGTGAGCCAATTACGGCTAGCCTGGGCACGGACGGAACGCATTATTGGAGCAAGAACTGGGCCAAGGCAGCTTCGTTTGTAACGTCTCCACCTCTTAGTCCTGACCCAACTACTCCAGACTACTTGAACACGCTCCTATCCAGGTATACCTCACTTTTAGAAACTGCATATGTTCTAAAAAAAACACATAGTTACTTTGTGTTTCTTGGTCCTCCAGCGGAGACTTGAGCGTGACTGGCAGCGCTCACTGCACGTTCAGCGTGTCTCAGAAAGCCATCGGCAAGGACGACTTCACTCAGATCCCAGAGGGCGTCAACGGGGTGGAGGAGAGGATGACCCTCATCTGGGACAAAGCTGTGGTCAGACACTCTTGCGTCTTCCTCACTTTTATAGCCTCTGGTATTTTTATGCTTTAATATCATATATTTATCCCTCCCCCTCTCGTATAGACTACAGGCAAAATGGACGAGAACATGTTTGTGGCGGTTACCAGCACCAACGCAGCTAAGATCCTGAACCTGTACCCGCGCAAGGGTCGGATCGCCGTGGGCTCCGATGCCGACCTGGTCATCTGGGACACCGACGCCATTCGAACCATCACGGCAAAGAAACACAATTCGGTGCGTAGGGAACCGTGCATCACACCATTAAAAAGTATACGAGATGCATGAAAAGGGGGATAATTCACCATGGAGGTAAAATAAGAGACAGCATGTGTGCTTGTGAGCAACAAGGCGAGAAAACACATTTTTGACCAGCGTCCAGGGAGCTCTGAGTTCCTCTGAGTTCCTCTGAACGGAAATGAGGTCTCCGAGGATCCTCATATGACTCACAGAGTACATTCACTGAATCAAAAGAAAAACATTTAAGTAACGATGACAACCTTTAAGTGGTGTTTCCAAACATACATGACATTATACTGGTGCCTTGTTTCCAACTATAAGGGGGCAAATGAGCTTTGTAATATTTGATCATATGGCAGGTTTCAGACAACGCCGAGCTAGCCTCATTTTTATGATTATAGTATAGATTATATTTCCCCAAATATTCTGATCCAAGCTCGCACGCAGAGAATTCAGGCTTACACTTTGGGTTTCCATAGCGATGCACTATGAGAATTGATTCCAAAATTTCAGTCGAGCAAAAGACTGGAGTTGTATTCAGTAGACAGCGCTCAGGTTTTGGCGTAAAACATAATCTGCAAATCTGTGGATGACATCCTCTCCAGGTCTTATGTAATGATGTCACATGTTCATTTCCCACACAAATAAGGAATTCAGAGCGGATCCCAGCAACAATAAATCTAACCTAATGGAGATTTTGACGTTCTGCCAAGCAGGAGCGTTCATGTTTAGCATCGTATCATCACATTAAGCTCACATGCACGCGCGCACACATTTGTCATGACATCATAATTGGCGCGCAGCCACTGGAAGTCTGAAGTCAGTTTGGACGACAGCACAAAAAAGGCCAGGAAGGAGCACCAGTGGAATGAGGGAGTGCCGCTTAGAAACATAAAACACCACAAAGTGAAGTATTCAAAGTGGGAAAATGCTTTTCCATTACTTTTAAGGCTGCAGAGTACAACATCTTTGAAGGCATGGAGCTGCGTGGCGCGCCTCAGGTGGTCATCTGCCAGGGGAAGATGGTCCTGGAAGACGACAACCTGCACGTGACCTCAGGCGCGGGCCGCTTCATCCCCTGCTCGCCGTTCCCCGACTTCGCCTACAAACGTGTCAAAGCCAGGAAGCAGGTAAAAGTCTGCTCAGAACGTCAGTTATTTTTGTCCAACTAACCAACTTTCTGGTTTGCAGACGAAATGAATAGTGCCAAACTATTGCTTATATAAGAAAGCATAAAAACGCTTCCCAATTTTGTCTTGACGGATTTTCCTGGAGTCTTTTTTTATGGATGTTCTAACCTGGTTCTGGATGACTGGAAAACTTACAATGCAAAAGCACCATCCCATATAAAATCCATCTTGGCTAGGCCTATCTTAGATTTGTATCTGCTTCCGTGCAGCTGGCCGTCCTGAGGGCAGTGCCCAGGGGGATGTATGACGGCCCCGTGTCGGAATACTCCATGTCACGTGGCGGCACCCCGTCCGCCTCGGCTCGTACGTCACCCACCAAGCAGCCTGTCAGGAACTTGCACCAGTCTGGATTTAGTCTAGCAGGTAACCCTGCACCATGCGGTGAGCATAATGCCCTCAGATCTTTCTTCGTATCCATGAGTTACTTTCAGTTCAAATCACGTAAAATCACATCAGAGTCTGACGTAATTTTCATGCAACTCCCTCACTCGCCCTTCCAGGTCCCCCTACTCCTGATGAAGTCTCGACAAGGCCTCCCGGTCGTCGTATTATGGTGCCCCCTGGTGGCCGTTCTAACATCACCTCCCTCAGTTAAACTCCACCCACCCACCCATCCAACCCAAGGAGGACTTAAGTGTGTGCCTCCAGGAAAGAGTGTGTGTTCATGTATGTGTGATGGGAGGTAGAGCTGACTCGAACGACCACGACTAATTCAAAACAACAAAAAATGCCTTACCTGTCACTATGCTAGTCTTTGGTTGCTCAAAAGGATACACATTTTGGCAACATCGAATGGGTCTTTTTATCTTATTTTATTTGAAAAAAGATAAAACAACCAAAGCACAACCAGTCTCAGCCTTCCTTCTCAACCGTTCTGTACTGGTGCTCTTGGTAGTAAGTGAATCTGTATAAAAAAAAAAGTTCTAAGTAAACTACCTGGTCTTAAACGACATCCATTCATCCTAATTGGCGTTCCATGTTGCTGTACATACACTAAATGTCAAGTAGCTTTGTGAATGATGTTGTGTAGCTTGTTTTGGGGGCCAAATGATAATAATTACGGTACTTGGTGAATCATGGAGGCGAATTTGACCTGAAGAACATGGAACTGAATGGGCCACACGGATTCTGGTGACATGATCCATGATTTCTTTGTCAACTCGTCTCCATGGCGACCCCATCCATGTGATGTACTGAATGATGAGTATTTGAAAAAAAGTAGCGAAAGAAATTGTAAAAGATAAACCAAGAAACATTTCTTTGTACCGCTTAATGTTTTACCAGAGGTCATCTTGAAAATGAGAAATAAAATTCAAAGATCTGTACGTGCGACCCTGTATCCACAATAAAAGAAGAAATGATGCTTTAAAAAACCTCGTCAAGGCTCTGGCTCTACTTTCTTTTCACATTCCAAATGAAAATCCTGTTTCGTTCATAAATAAGCCGCATCAGACTATAAGACGCAGGTGTCCACATTTCTATTTCCATTCTAGTTTTACTTGTGTAAAAAGTAGCGTCTTAAAGTCAGAAAATTACGGTAGTCACAAATTATTGGGGTGTATCAGGTCACATCAGCATTCAGAATTAATTAAACACATTATTGGGAAAAATTGGGTCTTTTAAATATTTTCTTCAGTGTAAAACATCTTTGCAGAAATCAAGTTGTGTTATTTTTGTATTTATAGTGATTTGTCTTTATGTTGTTGTATCAACTCTCAAAATGGCAGAGGTGGAAAAAAAATGTAATGTGGTGGTCTGACTTAATTCTGGAATAGAAACAGGAGTCACAATTAACTGAAGTGTTTTTGCGGTTTCACCTAAATAGCACATGTCAAGGGCCAACACAGCATATTATTCTCCCACTTTGTCTAGCTTGTCTGTTTACTGGCGTGGTATCGACAAGAATGAAGCATCGTATGGACACGAATGACTCAGCAAAGCTTTTGGGGCAACAATAAAGAGCAACGCTGAATGACGTTAGATTGCGGATGACGAAAGAGTGAATCATCCACTCAAGCCTCTGTGACCTCCACATTTTTGATGCACTACCAAATATATTCTATTCAAGTGTTGTACATTCTCAGAAATGGATGGATGGATGTTTAAGCCACCATATTAATACCAATGCAGCAATCAAACATCTGAGCACTAGGGGAGGCTAGCAACACAGCAATACTAAGAAAGATGTTTCTATTTGTTCCAGTATGATTTTTAAAAATTATTTAAAATGTAAAAAATGCATTAAGGCAGAGTCAGTTTGGTTTGGGAACAAAGTTATTTAAGGCACACCTTAAAAGATACAGTAGAAGAAACATACAGTGACAAGTGAGGGACAACAAAACCTCCATTTTCAAATTCACAGATCTGTTTGCCTTTGTCTGCCATACACGTTTTAAAGCATACTGTATATTTTACTAACCTCCTCCCTCCCCCACTGACTGCTCCTATTGCAGTGTTGTACGGTTAAAGAAAAAATGTGCAAAATGACATTTACAACAAATACCAACACCAACACAAATCCAAACACTGTGCCCATTTTAGGGTGAAAAAGTGCTAGAAGCATTTAAAAACATACAAATACCAAACTGTGTAACGTCAAGGAATTAACAAGCATGGATAAAAGCCAGTGTTTATTAATTAGAATGTGATCACTGCTAAATCACTGTTGTCGTTGTGCTCAGACATTAGCCTGGGTGGGACTCATATAAAAGTCTTTCTTTGGTGAGAGGAGGAGCTTCATTTAGTTAGTTACTGTCTGATAGAAAAGTAGTGCTTTGCTGCCATTTTATGGCATCTATAGACAATTTGATTTGGGAAGGGTCAGGGGGTCAATATATCCCCCACGAGTAGTGTGAAAAACTGTAGCTGGAGCGTCGGGCTTTGTGCACAACACATCAAATATGAAATTCTGCAGTGGGGGGTAATTCTCCAACCACGACATAATAGGGCTAGCTAAAGCTTCAGAGCCACCTTCGAGCAACTTTCAGTGTCCTCCAATCTACACTGACGGAAACACTACATCAAAGCCAAAAGGTAAGCAGAGCTGCATTTTGCTGGATATACATACATATTAGCGTTAAAAGCGCTAGCTTCTTCGGACCAGACACAAAACAAGAAATACAGGATGTCAAGTGTTCTCTGATGCTTAATCCACACGGACGTTATTCAGATACGTGGCAAGTCTTCTGAATTGTGGAAAAATGCATATTTTGCCTTTTTCAAAATGAAAGTGTGTCGACCCTGCAGAAAGGTCACAAACGACCAAGGACAAAAAAGCTATCTCAGAGCACTGATACAAACCTTCCAATCAAAACCAAGTCTACTATCTTAGAGGTGCATTACCATTCCTGACTTGAAGTTGAACCAAACTAAATGTAGATAAAGTGTCCAGCAGAACATTTGCTCCACAGTTCTCTTGTGAAAGAGCAAAACGTGACATACTGTACATACCCTATCAGTCCTTCAAGGTCAGGGAAAAACAAAAATTCTGCCGTGATGCACGTAAAGAGTCTGTTCACTCACCCTGTACTTGTCAAGTCTTTGCAACATTCGTTGAGGCAACCCGCTTATATCAGTTGCGGGATGGAGGTGCTGATCTACAAACAATGGCGGGAGACAAGGAACAAAATGTGTGTGTGTGTGGGGGGGGGGGTGCTTGAATCCAGTTCTTTATCCTGATAAAAAAGAAACAGGTTCCACATTGTTGTTCTGACCGTCCTCTATTGCTTTACTCTTGTTACTTTTGGATAGTTCAGTTGAGTCTGAATCTGCCGCTGCTCTCTTTGACCTGTACAACAAACATGGTAACAAATGTATTTCTTGTTACCTTGGTTACCATTTTTTTTTCTTTTTCAGGGCGTGTCTTACTTTTCTCTGTTGAAGATGATAAAGTCTCTCTGGATGTTCTCCAAACGTTGCTGCAACTGACCATTCTGAGGAAAAGACAAATATTTTAATTTGTCAAAATCACATTTTAATGCACACACTGGATGAGGGTTAGGTCTACCATCGGCAAATAACACCAAGACCCATTTAATCATTGTAAAGACAGATGTTCAAACTGCTAGCTTGAGCATCGGGGAGTGCTTGGCTGGAAGAGAGCCTGCTGGGGACATTTATCAGTGTCCTTGAGTGCAGAGCAAACTATGAGTACAACTTCAAATAAATGTCAATAACTTCTGTTTTCTCATTTCATGCGTCAGACTCGAAGAGAGTATACGTGCGGATGCGGCAAATGAGTCAAAATGTCAGCGATATCTCCAAAGAATTTCAATCGAGTTAATTCGCCGCTACATTATGAGGTCGGTATTAGGCGAGGAGGCTGGGAGTGATAAAAAGGCGCTTGAAAAAGAGGTCACGCGCGGTGAAGGAGAGTGACAGTGACAGGCAGACAGCATTGCAGAGGCAGTCCCGGCCGGGACAAGGGAGGAGAGCGCAAATAGAAATATGCAAAAACAATACAGAGAAGGGAGGCAAGTAGAGATTACTTCATTTAATATTGATCTGTTACGCTCCAGTTATCATGCTTAAAATCACACAGCTGACATGTTTTTTTTACTTTCTCACATACATGCATCCATCAAAAGCTGCCTGGCAGGATTTTAAGCATTGCACCATGCACAGAACTTTTTTCTTCCTCATATCTTTAAAAATATTTTTACTTGGGCCAAGCATTTACCCCAGCCATGAAAATGATTTATGCTCTCAGTTGGCCTAAACCATTTTCTCTAGTGTTGTGTAAATGTACGAATAACACAGCAAAGCTCACTGGATGCATTTCATTTGAGTTATTGTAGACAATAAAAAAAATACTTTGTTGCTCTTGAACTCAATCTGAAAGCGTCCCCAAGATTTTCAGTCGGTAAAAGAAAAAATATCAACGAGGTCTTTTACAGCAACAACAGTTAACCTAACATTAATCAACGAACAGCATTAGAAGAAAACTTCAATCACTCACAGCCACTTTAATTTCCTTCACTTACATTCCAGTTGGTAATGTGTGTAGACGTTGCGAGCGCACCAGCCGCGTCACACTTGACTGGACGATCAAATTAACCTTTCTCTTCTCGCCTCTGTTTTATATAAACACCCAAAGGGGTACGACTGATTTATGTGCGGGAAAGACGGCAAAGAAAATTGAGGAGCGTGCTATTTGCCTTGCAAAGTCAGGCAGCGGGCAGGCGGCCCATTTGTTGTGATGGTGAGGGAGTCCTTAAACATGTCCTTGACATTCTTATTAGCGACTGGAAGATGGCAAAATAAACTTCTTCAGGGCTCAAGCATGCACGCTGAGGGATGTCGGAATTACCTGCGGTGACCCATCGGAACCCTGGTCCTTGGTCTTTCGAGCCAGCCTTTTTTTCTTTTTGTGAAGAGGTTTGGACTCCAGGATCATTTCCTCCAGCTCAAATGTAGGATCACAGTTTAGTCGCCGTTTCTGTAAAGCCACATCAGCGATTCAAATGAAAAGATGATCATTCCAATAAGCATCTCAAGATTGTCACATTGATTTACTATCAAAATCTAACAGCAACGTATAGCAACTTATTATATTCCCTCCTTATTTGATTGTTTGGCCTAATTTCAATCCGTACTATTCTGTTGCTATCTTATAATTGCTTTTAGAGAGTTGACACAGCGTGAGACCAAGTGGTTTGTGCGGACTAAGCAACTAGGTCTCCGTTAAATCTTAGTCTGCCCTCCGAAAAGAAAATATTGGTGTCGAGATCACGGGATTTACGATTGTTTTTTTTATGTTCCCTTTAGCTACCGACTACGACGGTGATTCATGCGGCAATGGCCTCACGAGGAACGTTTGGTGTTCAACCATGTCAGTTGAATTGTCATGCTCACATTGGGAATAAAGCCCGGGGGAATCTGCTTGCTGAGCACACTGTCCCAACTGACGTCCGACATGTAGTCCAGATCTTGCAGTTCTGCCAGACAGGAAATGCGCTTGTGGACGTCTATGCAGAGCAACTGAAGGGGAGAGAAATATCCAATTCTGAGACATGAATGGTCTGAGCTGCAAGATAGTTTGGCTGATGAAAGGAGAGTCAAAGACAACAACTTCCACTTGGAAGGCAAACGGTGACTGGGCAGATTCGTCAAGTGTGAAGGATAATGATAAAATATATTATGCGTGGAATTCTCCCCTTACGTTCTCTTTACATCAGCCTCACACAGATTCGCAGTCTCTCACACACACACTCGGCCGGAATGCTAATGAGGTGAATGAAGTCTGGGCACGGAGAAATGCAACAGTTAAAACTGCAGTGGATGGCTGCCAAGACTAAACCCTGCATATACACACATCCAGTTGATGAAGACTTGATTGAAACAAAAGCAATGGACTCCAGACACTTCATTATCAGAGGGTCTTTTTGTGTGTTCATCTCAAAGTTCTTAGCACATGAAGAAATATGCAAATTGATGTGGTGTGTCAGTCATGTGCTTTACCTTTCTGAGAAGCGACTTCATCTCTGAGGACCACGCTGTTGGGAAGCTGAGATGGACCTTGTGGAAGGTGTGAAGGATTTCATTGGATGGGGTGCTGGACCTCATCACGTAGGGCCTCTGAAAGCCGGCGAGGAGACGGGAGACAATCTTACAAATGCTTGTGTTGGACTGTCCGCAGGAGTTGCTTTGACAAAGTGGGTGTCTGAAAAGCAATCAACCCCTTTCTGTTTTTTCCCCCCACTCATGCTTCTCCCTCTGGTTCTGTTCATTTTCTGCCCTCTATGAGGACAAATGATACAGCGAAAGGGGACTAAGCGACTCTTTTCAAAACACCAAGAAGCTTTTTGTTTCATCTTCCACCATTCTCTAATGTTACCATCGGTTTTGGAAGAAGTGTTAATATTGGAATTTAGAAAAATCAACAGTCGTTTAAAGTTGAATTACTGATGCCAATTTTGACACTGAAATGTTGAGCAATTAATATCAGCAATCAATGCCCAGACCTGTAGGTGGCGCTAATGGACCTGGAGTATCATCCAGGCAGCTGAGATTGGTTGAAAAGATTCTGCGCTATTCATTATTTCCGTGACATTTTTTTTAATTCCACTTCTCCAGATGAGACTAGCTAAAGGAAAAATATAAACCTCATTTGAGGGAAATCAATTTCAATTACACGGGCCTCAAAATAATCTTGAATAGATTTCCATATGCTCCCACAGCCATCTGTCTCACAGCGTGACTAAAATATTCACCAGTAAGGTCAATCTAAATGTAAAATTCAATTACAGCTTTATCCCCTTCTGTTTTATGGGGACTGCATGGCGAATGGCTTGCCTCAATCACATGAGCTTCCATATTTATTGTCGGTGCGGAGCCGAGCCGAGATGATGCTTGCGATAACGACGGCTTGTTGTTGTTGTTTTTTGTTACCTGCCCTCTGAGCAGCTCGTAAGCTGTGATGCCCAATGACCACCAATCCACTGAGAAGGAGTAACCAGGATGGGAGCCTTCAAAGTTCTGAAATAACTCCGGAGCTGCAACGTGATATAAAATATGGAGTATTCAGAGAAAGCAGGCACTGTGGTGATATCCAGTTAAGAACATTGACGGTAATTTACGTTAGCCCATCAATGACTGCTTGAACATTGAACGTTTATTTGAATTTATTTATATGGCTTCTCTAAAATGATCTGGAACATAAGCCCAAGGCTTTAAATGTATGTGGCTATTTTCTTACCCATGTACGGTTTCGTCCCTGCAATGGATGTTGCCTTGAGGTCATCTTTCACAATGGCTGCAATGTTGAAGTCAGTGAGATGGACGTGACCTGTTCAACCAAGAGATTTAATGTCATGTACTATCCGGCTAAAGTGGATAGAGAAAGACGGAAATATCAAGTCAAAGTAAGCTTGATAGTTCATATTTAATGATGCCTCTGTCTCACTCAGACGTTTCATCTTTCTTGCCTCACTTCTTTTGTTTTAAAGCTTTGATGGAATTTCACGGGGAAGTTTTTACTGCATCGTTACAGCAATTGTCACAACAGAAACCTGTAACACCCTGGATGTCTGAACAATGGTTTAGCAGATTATCTCGTTGCGTACCAGGATTACCACAACAACTGTCAGGAGGTTTATTCCGTTTTAATATTCTCTCTATCTATATATAAAGGAGCTCACCATGTTCATCCAGTAGTATGTTGTCAGGCTTGATGTCTCTGAAGGGAGAAACACAACATCAGCATTAGTTTGTTTTTCATTATGATCGTTTAAAATCAGGCTGAGGTGGCTTGTCCAAATATTCAAAAACATTATTTATCAAGCCCTGACTTTATAGCCAGCACCCTTAGATACATCAGTGATTATATTAGTAGGGATGGTAACATTGAGATACTCTTGAGAATGTAAAGATGACTTCAATGGAAGCCACCTCATTGTGTTTTCCCTCATTACAGTCAGCTGCCCCGCAGGAAGCTGCCAGTATTTAGCATATGAAAGGCCACGTCGAGCCGGGCTTTGTGCTTGTGCCCCATGTGGCTGACGTTAGGAGCGCGGTGCCGAGCTCGCCGATGCCCTGGCAGATCAAGCGGTGCGTGTGCACAGGTGGGAGGGTGAGAAAGGTCGCTCATGTAAGACTTAATTAGCTGACATTTGCCTCAGAGCCTAGTGGGTCGGAAGTGACAGAGAGAGACACTGGGTCTGACTCAGACTGGATGAGGAGGGGCGCTCTTGAAAGAGGCCGGGATGACATTGTCAAGGAAGGACCCAAACAATGCCGATGGGATGAGAAAAAAGTGAATTAGATATGAAGCTCTAAATTCAATATATTACATAGATGAGTCCATTTGATAAGAGCTGTCTGAAACTGTCAGTCACTTTATCACGAACGATGAGATGATAAATCATTAGCTTTCATCAAAGCTGACATAACATACCCAAGAAACCTCTTCACCTACAATATGATTTTTTTCAAACTCATGCAGGACATTTTTTTTAGCATTCCTGCAAATTAAAACAGCAATAAAAGCGTGACGGCACCGATAATCTTAAAATAATAGGATGCATTAGGTTTTTAATAAATTGTAAGAGGAAACACTGTTGACCAAATCAAGCGAGTATAAATAGCGTCGTCGGAAATGGGTTGGCACAGAGAAGCATTCGAATTGATTGTAAAATGCAATAAAGAGGAGGAATAGGATGTTCAAACATATCTTTTTTTGAGTAAAGTGAGAAGACGTGTGCGGTTTGCTTGGCGCAAACTGATCCGAGCATTCTTTTCTCTCGCTTGACGGGTTCTACAAGCTATTAGCAGGATCTAATGGCCTCATTACAGCCTGCTATCAGAGGCAGAGGGGTAACTGAAAACCTGTACGTGGGTCATAAGATCCTGAGTTGACACCGGAGCTGGCCTACGAGGACCAAGCCTCGGAGATGCGTGGCTCAAACAAGCATACGTCACGCTCACCCGTTTTTTCTTTTGGGCAAAGGAGCACTGACACGTGTGAGAATGGCGCCGATGCACGTATGTGAGTGTTTTCTCACATGGGGGCACACTGTGTGTCTACCCGCGTATGAGATGTTCATTCCTTATTCATTAAGGAGAGCTGAGTGCGGCTGCTGGGTGATGTCAGGGTTGACAAGTTTGGAGAAGGCACAAAAATAAAGCCAAGGTTAAAATGCACATCTTAAGTACACAACCTGTCAGTCCTACCATGAGTAACTCAGAGCCGTCCATCTTCTGCCTTATTCATCTTGTCTGCATGTTTTTGTTGCAGACAAGACAAGACAGTTTTCAGCAATTAACAATGTCTGGTAGATAGACATTCGTTGATCTTTTTTTTTTTTTTTGAGGCACAACATTCAAGGAGCTAGCACCAGCTTGCACCTTAATCTGTATTTATGAAACATGAGCGTATAATTCCCCCTCGTCCTCCCTTTCGGTCTTTTTTCATCTTTACCCAAATGTAAAATTAATGCGCTCGAAATGGCTAGCGGTGGTATCGGTGCTTGGTATCGCTATCGTTGAGGATATGAGTTATTGGTATCGATGGTGAAAATAAATGGTATGGAACATGCCTACTAAGTAGACAGTCTTAGTGGTCACATCTGTGTGAAATTCTTCACTCAATTTCCATAGAAATGAGATGAACGTCTCATCTCATTTCAAACTAATGAATACAGATTGAAGTGATGTTGATTTTATCTCCGCATCAGCTGGCAAGGCCGGTAATAAAATAGAAATGATCACTTTGACGTAGAGTTACATTTAAATTTCACTCAATGGACCGAACGGAATTTGCAACTTAATACTACCGTCCCGTTTTATTTCTCTTCTCACTCTGGCTGATGTTTAAGAAAAACGGATGAGGTCATGCAATTTTGCTACTCATTAGTTATTTCTATTCTCCATTACTGTGATGTTTCCTGTTATCATGATAAAAGAACGGGATTGCTTTTTCTTGACTAGCGGACGTTATTCCTCCAACACTGGAACGAACATGTTTGATTTAGGCTTTTCATGCTAAAAATATAGGTGAGGATCATTGTGTGCCGACACTTGAGGTGTTGAATGGACGTAAATGTCAGGGAGGATGGTGCAATTGAGCTACATTGTACGGTTGGGAAACCCCGTAAATTTAGGCTGACAGCATCATGGAATAAACACTTGATGCAATGACACCATGAGTCGCAAAATTCACAACTTGCTCAAATGTAGCCTATTAGACAATACAATCGTACCTCGGCTTAAGCCATATATTCAACAACACAAATAGAGAAAGTATAGTTGCCGGATTAAATCACTTTAAAAGGGAGGATTAATCGTCCTGTGAGTAGTCTCAGTTGAGGATTTGAGGACTTTTTTCTAGAGTTTGGCAGCAGCCGCCATGTGGCTCGCCACGCTTAAAAAGCACTTAACCTGCAGTTTACAAATTAAATAAGTCTTTATCTTGCACATTTTATAGTAGCCACAGTCTGCAGCCAAGGGATAACGGTTGTGTCGGATGGGACCTTTGCGTCAAGCTATTTTAACCTTTCTGCACATTGACTAAGCAGTCTTTTTATGGCTGAATAAAATACATGTGAGCAGACACCAGGGAAATGCAGTTGAACCTGTGATGACCTCAGATTTGAATACATTTTCCTCCTTCCATTAAAGGGGGAATTTTTCAGCGTCATTAAACATGGATTTGAACATTGAATATTCAATTGTATTCCAATTTGGAATTGTACTGACAAGTCATCAATTGAGGAAAAATCTAACCTGTGTATAATGTGCTTGGAGCGCAGGTATCCCAGAGCCAAAGCCAATTCGCAGATATACAGCTTGACCGTGCTCTCGGAGAAATGAACGTTCTGCTGCAGATGATAGCGCAGGTCTCCTCCAAGGAGCAAATCTACCACCATAAACATGTCCTCCTCATCCTGGAAGGAATACCTGCAATAGTGGAAGATGAACAGTCACATAATCAGATAATCAGAAAGATAATCAGCAGTCTGGAATTACGTTCCAAAATGTAGATGTAATTTTTTGGATGATTTTGATAGGTGTCAAACTTAAGACACGGGGGCCAGATCCGGTCCACCAAGTCATTTAATATAGCTCGCCAAAGCAAATCCTGTCAACTGTGATGTCCCATGAATTTCTTTTTAGACCATATTTTCTTGTCGATGGCAAATTCAATATTCACTCCATGGTATCTTCTGTATTCGTGTCAATTGCACTTTGTGTGAAAGGCAACATCTGAGGGAAGTCCAAATCAGCATGCGGCTGACTACTTTGCTGTTGCAATGATTACTATTCAAGCTTCTCGCTGATGTGATGCCAAACTACTCTTTTCCAACAATTCGAAACATTCAGCCTGGTTTTGACATAACCACACACTTGGACAATGTTATTGTTGTTGCTTAACACACAGGGATCGAAAGGTGATTCGCCTGCATGGGTGGTGATTTATTGAGCTGACTCCAAATTGTTTGTTCGGGGCTCAGATAATGCTGATTGGCCTCACAGGGCAGGAAGAATATCTGCCAAGGTTGGAAAGAGGATACATACATTGCCTTAGCACTTTTTCTCTTGTACAGCTCACACCAGAGCATTTGAATGCGGAAGAAAATTATGACATTAAGTCAGTCAGTGTTTTGACCACACAATGGTACTACGCTTTCAGAGAACCACCCAAATACCAAAACATGATTACAAATCTCCATTCTCTTTGAATTCCACTTTTAAATTTCACCCAAAACATTTTGCTTGTCACTCATCTACAGATGAACGCAAAAAAATTAATATGCAAGCTTTGATTAAAAAAAAAAAAAAAAATGCTGAGGTTGTAGTCAGCAGTGTGAGCCTGCTAACAATGTTCCAGCACATTAATCATTTCAATCGTCTCATTATCTCTCTCATACTTTCCACCTCTCCTTCACAGACATTGATGAGTAGAGCGTAAATATCTTTTAACCCAGTTAGTCAAGGTTATAATGAGGCAGAGCTGTCACATGCATTTAGGAGACACAGCTACTGGATTGATTGGCAGACTAATGCTCTCCTTTGAACACCAATTTATTTGTGTCAAATATTTGGTATTTTCCCTTTCACTACGGGGAATGATGTTAGTTCTGGTTTGGAATCTGGCCTCCGGATAGCTATGCGGAGTGGTTGTCTGTTTTTTTTCACTCCATACTCTTCTTTCTAAAATACGCTGATTAAAAAAAAAAAAAAAATCCTTCATGTTTTTGAATTTCCATTAGCAGTTTTTTTTTTTTGTTCACAGAGCAACAGAAGAATGGGGACAAGAGCTTCTGGACGTCTTCCCGGTACCGAGGCAGCTTTGGAACATTGTCCTCCTTCTAGCCGTCTGTGTTTTTCTGTCTGTCTGGTTGTGCCTCTCGTCTCACATGTGTTTGAATGTGACCGCTTTGTGGCCTCCAGCCAGCCAATCCTGAGGGAGCGCATCCTGCATGGAGCTTTTAAGAGAAGCAGAGGCACCGCAGGCCACTTGGATAATGGAAGTCTCACAGCAGCTTACAGGATAATGTCCTTACAAGGAACTCCTTTCCTCTCTTTTGTATTTAATAGACATTCTTTACAACATTACTGTCAATTCTTTGATAAAAAAAATCAATCGGATTATGGAGGAAACTTGGAGGGTGTTAGAGTCCAATTCTCAAACATTCAACTGAGACTTAGAAGAATTTACATATTCTCTCCAAAATGTGTAATTCTATTTATGAATTACGTAATGATGATTCCTGGAGGAATTTCTTTTGTCATGTGTCATTGCTTTCAAGGCATTGCTTTGATAAGAAAACACAGGAGCATGAATAGAAGATAAAACATAGATGTTGAAGGCTTGCTGGTACAACCCCCCGAAGCAATTTAGGCTTTTACTTTTCTTTGTACAGTTGAGTCCTGTAGCAGTTATGCTATGATTTTTTTTTTTTACGATAGCATGTAGTTGTGAGTGGGGTTAGCCCTACAAAAGGTATGCTGTATGTTTATAAAATGTAATCAGCTGATAAATCTGTAATCGTTTTTTTCTGCCAAAAATAAACATCAACACCGGCCTCCAAAGAATCTATATTGGGCGGGGCCTTGACAAAATTAATTAAATTCTCCTCCCTTTTATTTTGTTTTTGCTTTAGGACAATGATGTTTTCCAGTTTGGCCTGAAAAAGCAACAATAAGTCATACAGGCTTGATTAAAAAAATGATTCTCTTTTGTTTCCATAGTCCATAAAAGGGGAAAAAAAATCTGTTTATCTACATATAGCTGGTGCGTTTCATTTGCCTGCAGGTAATCTCTCAGTCTTTAACCTTGAACGCAGGACAAACATGTGCCAGCTCAACACAAGCCAGCGAGTGGGCGGGTGGGCGGGCGGGCGGGCGAGCGAGAGCCGCTGACCCAAGCACATCTCCAGAGGAAAGCACCTCTCCCCTCCCAGGGGGGGAATTTCCACTGCCAAAAACATTCACTTTCAGACTCTTCCAACGCAGCACGCCGGAAAACATGCGCTGTCATTGTTTGCCCCATAAGTCAGAACATCGCCCGCGTCTGGAGCCTCCTCCGAGCTCAGCTGTCCTTAATTTCCTGTATCCCGTCCTCTCTTTTCGCTATCCCTCCATCTTGACTTGTTTATGGCTGAGATCGTTTCTCTCCGAGCAGACTTTCTGTCAGTGTTGTTTAAAGATATGGCGTAACATTAGGGCGATCCAAAACAGTGAATAAATACATCAAAGTGATAGCAATTAACTGCAAGGGACTGGAAGAGCTTGTTGGTTTTCATTCAGCCATGCCAGTTTTTCTTTCCTTCCATTCTCTGGGTGGCAGAGGCGTGCTTATCAAAAATAAATGAAGCCTTTCAGACAGTAACCTAACAAAGCGCACATGTGAAGCATCTCCGAGATGTCCTTCTTGATGCTCAATACGATTTCAAACCATGATCACCGAGTTGCTCAAAAGGAGCCCCGTGACTCACGTTGATGATTCGTAATCTGAAGGCTGAGGCTGTGTCCTTAAATTCCCCAAAGGCAGTGAGGCAAATGGGTTGGAAAAAAAAAATGAAGCTTGAGAGGAGCAAGCAAACTACTTTTTTTTTTCTCCCCCCTTTTAGCTACTTCAAAGGGATGGGGTGATGCGCATAAAGGATTGTGGGTGTTCATGACTCACCACGGACTGAACACCATTTTAATGGGTCGTTTTGGCTTTTGAGTGTATTTCAACGCGCTGATGGACAGTGTCGCGATGACAATGCCATAGGGAGGAATTTAAATGGCTTTTGCGGTCATGAGGGGAGGCTGTGCAAGTGGAAATCAATGAGGTTCTCACACAAGGCGATTTCGGCCCACTGTAATATCTCTTTCATTCGTATGAAATTTAATAGACTGAGTAAAGACGCATTAAGAGAACAATAAAAACACTAGTAAGGGATATTTACCAGATGTTGACCAGAAAAGGATGCTCCAGGTTCTGCATGATCTGCAGCTCTTTCAGGACGTTCCTCACTTCGTTCCGCTCCACACATTTTAACTTGTTCATGTATTTCATAGCGTACATCTTCTTGGTGTCTTTCTTCTGCACGATGCAAACCTGGGAGGAGCAGAATTATTTCAACGCGAAACACTGACAATGATGGAATTGTTGTCATCTATTTGAACAAATGTATTGGATTGCTTATGTTTTGAGGTGTGGAATTTTTAAAAGACTGATTTCAGGAGTGCTGTAGATATGGGCCTAGTAATATTTTCTTTTTTCTTATTTTCAAAATCCTGTAAGTAAAACGTTCTTGTTTGTCGTCGGATAATTTTGCTTATTTTAGGTATTATTTTTTTCTGCCTATTTTAAGTATTATGTTTCTCAATTTAACTTTGTTTTGTGCCTATATTAAGTAGTATTTTTCTCAGCCTAACATATTTTTTCTTAAAATTTCCAGAGGAATTTTTGCAGTGCAGTGGAGTGGAGTAGGGCAGCAACAGCAGCAGCCCGTAAGAACCTGGATCGGGATTGGCTCTCCATGAAATAAATGACATCGGGGTGCTTACCGTCTTTTGACAGTAAGACTATAGCCGCTCCCGAAACGTGCGTCTGTGCTACAAGCATCAATAAGCTAGTGATTACCGTTATCTGTTATCTAAGAGAGTCTTGTGTGGAGCAGCTGGCGCAGTTAATCAGCCAGAGCCTGATCACATCACTCCCCCCATTGAGCAGCTTGCCATGTACCGTGATTAGACTGCTTATCTGCCGTCAGACAGAATGTTGATGCTGTACAGTTGGCCACATTGTTAGAAGTCATTGCACATGACCCCCCCCCCCCCCCCCCCCAAAAAAAAAGCTGATGTGAATTATTCCCCTGCACAATACAGCTCAAACAAATCTCAAGACTGTAAATGACGCTGGATGGGTGCTGATATTGTTTAGTACAGAATGAATGAAATGTTTTTAACATCATAGTTTGGATTTCTCACCAATGGCTCAATATAGAAATTGTAAAAGATTTTTATTCTTGCCATGATTTTTTTCCCCCCCACAATGGTTAACTTCGTATTACATTTGTTCGCTGGTTACGAATATTAAAATGTAACTTTACTAACAAGATAAAATAAAAAGCTCACCTTGCCAAAGCTTCCTTTTCCTATTGCTCTGAGGATCTGGAAGTGGTCAAAATTGACTGTGGAAAAAAAGAAGGAGAGTCATTTATTATTATTATTATTATTTTTTATTAGTGCTTTCCTTTTTTTGTTTTTAATTGAAGCTACTCTTTCACACACGCAGGCACACACATCACTCTCATCCATTAACCAGCACTGCCATTTGAAACAGGATGGGCTGTTTGTTTCCGGTTACCATGACGACAAAGGGAATGAGATTTTCCCCTCTCTGCACTTTCCTCTAAGAACTGGACAGCTGCTGGACTTTTCACGTACTCATCTGAGCATCATTTCTCCATATTTACACAAAGAAAAGTACACACACTTTGGATTTGACAGTTCGGATTAGTTTGCCACGTAACACTTTCTTTTTTGCTTCTCGTCCTAATTTTTGTGTACTCAATTTACTCCCATAGAGGCTTGATTTACAATTCATATTTCTAAGATGGTGCACACATACCTCATTCTGTTCACACCAAATACAGACACACAGCATGCATAAACATTCTCATTTCCCCACTGAGCTACCCGAAGATTCTTTGCTTGATGGCTTTTTCGGAGAGACAGCTGCCTGCAAGTGGATGTACGGAAGCACTTTCGTATTGTTCCGGCTTTAATACGCTATGTTAAATGATGGAAACATGAGCAACAGAGCGTGTAATTAGTGCAATCCAAACAGGAGTGTAATTGACACGTTGACAGCCGTACATGGAGTGTGGAAGTCATCAAAATAAGGAGCTCATTTGCTTGTCACTTTGCGTTTGACTGACATATTGAATTGATGTAATCTCTGTAAAGGGCTTTTGGTTGTGACCCATCGAAATGATTTTTTTCTTTTTTGTGTGAGTGTAATCTCCACTATAAAATGTCATCATTCACACTGAACTCAAGAGATTGGAGTCATCACAGTGGGAAAAAGCCTTTGTATGCTAGTCGATCTCAGAATTTTGTAGGATATTGTACAAAAAGTCCAGCAGCAAAGTACAATGGTGAATATTTATTTATTTATAACCATTCTAAAGGATACTGGTCACTTCTAGCATAATTCCAATCTGCAAATTATTTAGACAGTTAACTGTAGCAATAAATAAAGAAATAAACTTCTGAAAATCTGAATATCTTTTGTTGAGGGACCCGGATTAGGTTGATTCTATTTGGATTTGAACCCCATAAAGCAGTTATAGAGCCACAAGGGAAGATCAGGCCTCACGTCGTTACTCCAACCTCGGCAACAAAGCCCTCAGGCCGATGTGGCAAAGCGAGGTGAATAAAGCACCATCAGCAGTAAACAAACGTTTAAAGCACAGTCGCCTAGTTACCCAAGGTGGAAAATATATGTAGCACATAGGGGATACATATTTCATCCCCAAAGGAGATCAACGACATGTCCTGGCAGGGTTCAGTGTCACATGCATGCCTCATTTTGGATCAATTCATGTGGGCTAAGTGTTAGCTGCGCAACACCTATTTCAGTCTGCCCCATCTGACGCAAGCCAGGAAAACCTTCCCTTATCTGTAACCATAGTAGTGTCTTCACAAGATGTGTTCAGAAAAAGAAAATTGGTCCTTTTTGCATAAAAACCAAACATTTTAATTTGAACTTGACTTTGGTTTGTCATAACATTATTATCGGGATACGTGGGAAACTTTGAAATTGGCATTTGACCAAACATTTCAGGAGAACAGTATGTTTCAAAACAAATCAAACTTGATGGCCCGGTGTCATGCGTGATTGCACACAACATACTGCAAACCCTCAGCATGCCTCCAGAAATCAAAGTTTAGTCAACCTCCAAGGATCATTTATCATTTTTTACCATTCATTTTATATCTAACCCTAACATGCTTGCAAATGGATCCTTTGCTATAATTTGGTCATGAGGTCATGGAAATAAAATCCCATCAGTGGAGCTGAACAAGTTAAAAAATAAATTATTGATGAATGATTTCCTTGGGAAAGTTTGCTTCCAGTGAAAAGGGTGTAATGTTAGTGGGTGTGATGCAGTCATTTGACAAGGGCAAATTGTGTGTGCACATTTAAGTGACAAAGAAAACTAATTAATGGAAATCTTATGCAGCTATCCGGAAGACCATCCCTGCAGTTAATAAGGCCATGAGCATGTCAAATCTATCATTTAGAAGTGCATTTCTGATTTAATCAACATGTCAGACTGACTTAAGTTATAGTCTGTGGGATGCTGCCAAACACTTGGATCAATACATTCAAGCATCTTCACACAGAAATGGGGGACACCTTCAAACTGTTTGCAAATAGTAAGACTGCAGACTTTCTCCCACGAATGCCAGTTCTTTCTCCAGTGGTGGGCCACAGTGCTATCGGCATGTAAGTCAGAAAAGTTTCAGGACTAGTATCACAAAAAATATATTTCCAATCCAAACTACAATATATGAGATTTTAATCTTCCTGGCTGATGCTGGACAACCTTTTCACTCACTCTACACAGATCTTTTTGTTTTGTTTCCACTCACATTCACATGTATGGATAATTTCAAGTCTTGAATTAAGCAGACATGTTTCTGAAATGGGAAAACCATGCAAGCAGGGGAGAATATGCAAATGGTAGCAGATGTGCCAACCATTCTTCCACGTGCTGCCTCCTTGAAATATGAATATGAAAACTGTTGCTCCTCGTCACTCTCTATGCATGAATAGGTCATGCTGCACAGAGCTGTCGCCATATGGTGTCATTGAATTTTTTTTTTAAATCTTTAAATCACATTATGAAATGGAATCCTAATCAACCAGACTTTTTCTTTCTTCTTGAAAACCTTTCACCTTTAACTAGCGTCATTTTTTTCTGGTGCAAAAAGCCCTTAAGCCTTTTTTATATGTAAGATGAAATATCTTCTACATCAAAGTCCAGTTCAGTCCAGTCTCTTGAGGATCACAGCACAGCATTTTTTTTTCAACACGATTTCAGCCACAAAAGTACATGAAGAGGTTTTTGGACTCTTCAAAGGTAAAACTCACCCTCGTCGGTGTCACCCGTGATGGGAGATTTGCTGGACTGTCCAAGCCCCATGGCGACTCCTCAGTCAGCCTCTGCTTCAGCTCCTATGGCTTAACTCCGCATCCAAGAGCGGGATGCTCTCATAGCCTGGTTAGCAACTCTTCTCAACCTTGGCACACACGGATGCAACCCTGCATCTTCATGGGCAGGGGGGGGAGCACAGGTGGTCCAAGTCCTACAAACGCATTCACACCCTTTTTGAGATTTGCTGTCCCGTCTTCACTGATGTCTGGAGGAAGTGCAGGTAGAGCGAGGTCTTTGGAAGGAGATGGGTTGATGTCTCTGGTGACTGTCTAACCTGTGTGGGGAGAAGGCAAACGTGACATCGTGAGTGGATGGGAAGGAGGGGGAACTGGAGGCGGCGCATAAAGAGCAGAGTGAGGCAAATAGCGAGCAAGAAGAAGGGCGTCTCATGCATAAAACAAAGTGTCTCAGCATTGAGCAGTTCTTCAATTGTGACAATGTACAAGAAAACTTGTCGCACAAGTGTTAGTATTTAAGTGTTTTTTGAGTGCCAGAGGAGAACTGTTGTTTTCCTTTTTTCACACCCTGCCTAACTGGTTTGTAAAAAATGCAATTGCTCAAGGTGCAGACTTCCTACAGTTATAGTTATCCAACTTGTTTTTTTTTCACCCCCTAACTCTAAAACAAAATAAATTTCTAGAGTCAACAGGAGAAAAACAGTACAGGTGGCAAATTATTGGAACCCTAAAACACAATAATATAGCTTTTAATAGTTGTTTTTATTTTTAAACAGTGGACACCTGGCCAACACACCAAGAACTGTACTTATGGAGATCAGTTCTGCAGTGGCCTCCAACCACTGGACGCACAAATGAATGAATGGTTGCTATTCTAGCTGGAGTGGTGCTCGATTGTGTCCTCGAAATGCAGTTCTTGAATGGCATGAATAAAGTGACATGCACGTGTGGTGGGTGGGGAATCTTTTTTTTTTTTCATGCAATATAACTCACAGACAATATTCTCCCAAAACTAGTGCGTGGAGCCGCATCCGCACAGAGGACACCCTTGCGCAGAAATGATGATGGTGATGATGGTGACGAAGAAGAAGGGTGAAGCATGCACTGAATAGAAAGTCCCCCACGCGGGACAAGTGCGGAACACGTACCTCTCTGCTCGCGGAGCTTATGAGCATCTGCCAGGCTTGCAAGAGAGCAACAGTGCTGCTCTGAAAGCCTCACTTATCCGGAGCTTGCCACAAAAAAAAAAAAAAAAAGAGAAAAAAAAGACAGAGAACAAAAAGGTTGCGTTTTCCGGAGGATGTCAGTCGTTTTGTTCCTAAAAGAGCGCCTGATCTCCACGTTGCCGCCTGTGCTGTATGTGCTTCTTCTCACCAGGGTGGCCACGCGTCTGGGGTGGCGCGCACACGTCCGTGGAGCAGTGACGCTGGCTGACGAGCACGTTACTCATGCACCCACAGAGAATGAACCTGATAATGGCTTGTCACCCTTCAATTGACTGCATTTTGCGCAACTGACACCTTTAACAGCTTGTTTGTGACAATTGCTTCAGCAAAACCGTTTCTGCAGGCTGCAGCTGCATCTTATCCTGATGTTAATTGCATTGCATATAAAAAATAAGTGGAAATTGTTCCCATATATCTGCCCTCAGAGTAAATGCTAATTTAGTGTATTTAAAAGTTAAAAACAACTGAACTGTATTTCAATGTACCGTTGAAGGTCGACAACAGTGATCAAAAAAATAGGATGATAGATGTTCTTATTGTTGCCAACTTTATCGTTCTCAGAGTCCTTCCAAAACACGCAATGAGAAATTTTAAAGTGGGTCAATCCGCCCTCCTGCACACAATAAATATGCTGACCGCTTCACACCAGGCCAGTCTCTCCATTTGGAAGTGAGACACTATTAAAGCTGATATGGACAAGGACACGGTTTCTCTCACCTGGATACAGAAAGAGTGAACCAACTCAGCTGCCTCAGCAGGCTGGTCCTGTTTTGAAACCGAATTTGTCTCCCAGGAAGTTAAGGAAGTGTAAATAAGGAGGACTTTGTTGCAGAGTATGTGCATACGTGTAATACTTGCAGACGGACTCAGTATGAAAAACATGGGAGAGTGGCTCCCTCTACTGATAGAAAAATGATACAACATAAAACCACATTTTGCATTGATTAGTCATATGGGATCTTTCTTACATCTCATTTCAGTCATTAATATTTCATTAAAGCTGCAGTAAAGCATGATCACCTTGGCTATGAAAACCCAAAAGCTTCTGTAAATCCTTTATTGTACAATTACTATTTTTTGCATTTGATGTAATTTAGCAATGCAATTAATATATTGTATTAATTGCATTTTTTTTAGACTGCAACACATTTTCACATCCCCTTGTATTCATTCGTAATGACCCAATACTTTTGTCACCCTCTGCATCTGATGACTCATCTGTGTCTCAGCTGCCTAGCAAGCATGAGAAATAATGAGAGGTGTTAACCAGTAGTGACAAAAGCCAATGGCAAAACACCTGCTGCTTGCTTTGCCACAGCCACAAAACAAAATGTGTTGACGGCTTTCTCAAAGATCATGTTGGGTGAAAATAATATTTGTCATACAGTGCCCGCCATATGCGTCTGGGGACGACACACGCTTGGCTTGGATTTCAAAACAAGTAGAGAGAATTAGGAAGTTCAGTGGAACATGAAACAGGAAGCAGAGTGGCTGCTGTTTGTCTAATGGCTCATGAAACAGGGATTAGGATGTGGATTATGACAAATATTCAAGATTTCCAAAACGTCTGATCTTCCTTTCATTTTTGTGCCGATGTCCTCCTGTCTGGGAAATATTGCTATGGGCCATTATGGGCTTTTGTAGTAAAGGTGCACATATGGGTCAAAAGATTTAAAAATGTCCATAAATTGGCTCCATGACTGACTAATGTCTTTGTTGTCATAAGCTAAATGCTTTCTAGCTTTTCTCTTGCATGTCATTTGTCTGCGCCTAAGGGGAATGAATGGATGAAACCACATTTAGTAAAATTGGTTTAAACAATGACACCCATGCGGCCCACTAATTAATGAGCAGAGAGCCTTCACCCGATTGGCCTGTTCAACCTGTTGAGAACTGTTCGTCTCGCAATTAATTCATTGGCTGAGCTTTGTGTTCATTCCAAGGAGAAAATGCAAATGAGGCATTCACTCTACCTCATTCTGAAATTGCTTTTGAGAACTTGAATTTTCAATTGTGAGTGTGGTATTCACATTTCCAATTCTGGGTAGTTGTTATGAGACTTTCTAAATGACCATGTGAACTTTACACAATTTTGCACATTATAGAGAAGCGTGGAACATTCCTAGACTAGAAAATTGCAAAAGAAAATCTGTTCTCAATTCCTTTACCTGGATAAGTAATCTCAAATGAATGAATTAATGCATGCAATTGACTTGAGGTTATGATCCAAATCTGCCACTAGAGGTAACTAAAGTACTGCAAACAGAATTGTGCTGGCCTGCAACAATTCATCAATTTTTTGACACAACACTCGTCCATCCCAAGTGATACTAGACGTCAGGACCGCTTCAACTATCCATTCTAAATTAAATAAAGCAAGTGAGTGTGCATAAATTCAAAAGCCTTGGTTGAAAATGACGCTCCACGCTCCAAACCAGGAAATGTAGTCCCTTTTCCCCCTTCAGGGCTTTTAACGAAACGACCACGTCCCTATAAAGAAACTACATTTTCATGACGCCAGTAGGCGGAGTCTTGAGCGTGTTTCACGTAAGGTGGGGCTGATCTTTTGGACAGTTGACAGGCAACAAGTTGGCTGGGACTAGTAGAGTCGCTAAACCTGCAACGATCACTTCAGTTTTTTTAAGTGCTGCAGGTGGCCAACGCAGATGAATGAAAAATGCGTGGGCTTTTAAATTGGATACCAACATAGCGCCGTGTCGACATGGACGCAATGGAATAACGCTTTGAAGACTTACGTTACTTTGTGACAAGGGACTTTTTTTTTTTTTTTTTTTTTTGCATGGGTAGTGCGTTTGCCACGCGCGTCTCGTAATCCGCGTTGAACTTTTTAATTAAATATTAAGGCATCGCTTGAAGAATGGCGCTGGCCAGATTCAGCAAAATACTCCGTCTGCCCAATCTTGATATTAAAAAGAAGGTCAAACAATACGAGCATGTCCACCGGGACATCAATCCAAACGACCAGTGGGATATTGTGGGTGAACTGGGCGATGGCGCGTTTGGAAAAGTCTACAAGGTAATGTGGAACTCATGCAACTGTCAAATATGTTGGGCTTTTGGAAACCTTGCACTTTTTCCAAGGAAAAAAACTTTTAAATACTTCATCTGACTATTTGGGGTACCATTGACTCCTGACTTTAGACGATTTGGGCTGGGTTAGGTACAAATCCAGTTTTAACAGTGTAAAGGGTCAGTAATTGGTCGAATCTGATGTGGTTTGACACCTGTTGCAAATACCTCTGCAAAGGCGCATTATTATTTAATGAATTGCATAATTGACTGACTAATTTTAGAATGAAGGGAAAAAAACAATTTAAACAAGAGTTCCCTCAATTCAACATTTTTGAGGCATGCAACCACATTGGTATTTTTTATTGATGTGGTGTAAATAATGGACGGAATTATGCTACAATGTTAGATATGCTAAAATTGAAATGGACAAACTTTGTGAAGAGGTGACTCAGAAGAGTGCATGGAATTCTTAAATTGAAGTGTCCAAAATAACACTTTCACACATTTATGTTGTCCTGTTACCTCATAGAAAAAAGTTTTTTTGGGGGTCTATTTTGCTTTGATTAGCACCAAGCCCTTCCTTTCCCCATTAATAGTAATTGTGCTCCGCATAACAGCTTCCCATTATCCTCTTGACACTTCTTCGAGCGTGTGACTTTTCCCAATCTTTCCAAAACAAACAAGACCAACGAGTTTGAGATTCTCCGATGTTTCTAGAAACAACAGTCGCACGCACGCCCAATAGGTTGAGCACATTTTTCAAATCAAGCACCCATTCAGTCAGCCTCCCCACCCCATCCCTGTTCTGGAATCCCGAGTAAATCCAGCTGCAGGGACATTGAAAGCACTCTTGTCTTGTATCCATTTCTTATGAGCATTGGCGGCAGAACTTTGGCTCAGGTTTAATCTGGACGTGTTTGTCCAACTCGCTTCCTCATGTACAAGCCACCACTGTCTGTAGTTGACTACAGTAGACGTCTTTGACATTTCAAGCATCTGGGTTGAAGGAGCAGTGCCCTACTGGAAGTCAATATTGAGCAAATAGCTTGTTAGTGGATTTGCCACTCCACATGTGCTGTACATTAGCACACACATGTTGCGTAATAGGCCAATGGTAAATTGCTGCTCTCGTATCAATTATTCCGTCACCTTTTCTTGACCTGAAGGATTCTAGGAATTGAAAGAGGTGGTCATAGTTACGACTGCAGCCTCGCTACAAGGTTACAATGTTTGTCCTTTTGTTATATGGACACGCCTCAGCTGTTTGCTGTGCACCAGTGAACAGGAGGAGGGACAGTTCAACACCTGCAGCTGTCAGATGGTGAATGGTAGCGGGGAAGTCGTAGGACTGTGTCCCTGCTCCCAAACTTTGACATATCACTTTCTAAGCATACAGAGAGGAAAATGGTATTCATGAGCAAGAGAGAGGCAATGGGTGTCAAGTGAAGTCACAAATGTTTCCCTTCACTAATTAATGAGCCACGTGCCGCTTAGCCCATTCCCCTGCTGCTGTTGAAGTGAACACTTGCAGTGTGGAAGGCTCCATCAAACCTCCATAATGCCATGTAAAAATGTGCCGTGCTTTTAAATGGATGTTTTGTTGGCTTCCATTTGGTCTTTTTCTGTCAATCTCCATCACGCCGTTAATCAAACAAAGGAGAAACGATCTTTGCGGGTCATCAGTGCAAGGGAGGGGCACTTCCTCTTTTCGAAAAGAAAAGCAATCCTGAAAGTTCATCGGAGTTTATGCTCAATTTAGGATTGTACAAACTGTTGTGTGATGCGTCTCATGTGAGGTCATCAGCAGTGCGGTGTATAATCTCAGGAGCCAGCCGGGCCCGCGGCGACTGATAAGAAACTGCATGCTGGGTGTGGGCTGATCTTGTGGGGAGTCCCCTTATTTCATTTGGTTTCCGGCACTTTTTGGTTGGGGTCCCAAGGCTCTCACCAAGGGGAGGTCCTTGCTAGAAAGTTTTATGGTACCGGTTGGCTTTTATTGGACAATTGTTCACCCCATAAAAATTCTTAACTCTCTTTTGGGAATTGTTCTGATTCATCATGTGGTCAGCCAGCCCTTTATTTGCCAAGCGAACGACCCTTCTTTGCGTGTTGGAAATGTTGTTTTCAACACGAGACTAGTTTTGCTTCTTTATTTAGGGTGTGCAGTTGAAGCACCGCTGTGTAATGGGCTTCACACCCAGTTCCCTTCTGTAAATGCTTTAATTCATGCTTTTGAGGTAGTTGGCAGGTTATGTAAGAGAGAAACTCTTGTGCTGCTTGGGGAGGGAAAAAAGCAGCAACTTTCCACCAGGGCACCCAAGAGAAGCATGTCAATGCCCTTCAGGTCATATAATGCATTCTGAAATAACAGGTCAGCATTATTTGATCAGGGGATGTCAAGAATATTTGTCAACTGTGGGGGCATGTGAATCTCTTTGAGGGAAATATAAATAGACTCATTTCCAGTGCATTTAAAGGCAAACCATAACATCAGATTTATCTTTTGTTGGCTGAAAGTAGCGGACAGATGTTAGGAGACAAAAGATGTATGCCATGTGGCAATGAGTGAGGTCATCAGGTGGAGGGAGGGGTAGGGCTCGCCCAGTGTCGGAGAATTCCAAACAGGAAAAACAAGAAGTGAGAAGTCTCTATAAACCCTGAGACTCTTTTTTTTTTTCCTGGTCATTTAAGTACCGTCAGTCATAACAATTTATGAGGGATTACAGTGAAAACATCCAAGCTGAAGCTAAAATCTGTCAAGACTGAGTGCAGGCATGTTGTCCTCATCTCCATGGAATTCTGACTCCTAACCAAGATTTAGAGTGAAGCGTGACAAAATGTGAAAGTTTTTTCATGTGTGTTTGTGTAAGAAGAAGCTATAAAGAGAACTCTGACGTTATACCAAGGGACAGTAATTTCATTTTGTCACAAGTGTAGGCACGCCCTTTGCTGTGTAAAAGCTACAGTATGACATTCACTCTCCGGCCAGTTTGTTTAGCAATAGTTAATTGTGCTTTAATTCGTAGGATAGACACTAACATTTTGTTTCTATGCAGCCAAACATTCCACAGTCATGCACTGACGTCATACTAATTTGAAGTAGCCTTTCCTAGCCATTTCCTCTCCATGCCTTGTATACAGATTATACCTGTGTCCGTGTAAACACAGGATTCCAAAAGGAAACAGCACGGCTGGCCAACAGGAAGGCAAAACATCTTGCCTGCTAAATTGAAGTTGATCAAAACCAATGGAAAACTGACAGTTGGCCAGTTAAGGAAATTATCGTAGTCTATCAAAACAAATAGAAAATTCCAATCGACAATCCGTATTTGAGAATAACAATGAACTCATTCAAACCCAAAGACATTTTTGTTCCTCAAGAGTTCAGACTTTCAAAGCCAGGTTTATCATTGTCGTTAATGTCGTTGGGTTCCTTCTAGCAAAGGGGTGTATAACGGTCACGGAGTCCTGAGATCTTCACAGAGGAGTGAGAATCTGCCATCTTTTTGTTGACTGTTTCGAGCCTTGTTAACAGAGCGGCTGACGGAGTGACGGTTTAGTGGTCGGGGGAGATGTCCTGTTGACTCACACCTTGGGTTGCCCCTGGTGGTGGCGGCGGGTCTGTTTGGTTAACACGCGCACCGCATGAGCTGGGTAAAGAAGCAGGTCGCTGCGACATACTGTTGTTTCAGATGTTTACCAATAGCTTCTGTCAAACAGGGAAACGTTAGAAGGTTGTTTCGTTTGTCACAGGAAATGCATATTTGATTTTCTGACCTGTCCTGAAGCCTTGGTTATAGTGTGTATCTTTTTTCTTATGTCCACCAGGCCTGCAATAAGGAGACTGGTGTACTGGCTGCAGCCAAAATGATCCAAACCAAATGCGAGGAAGAGTTGGAGGACTACATGGTGGAGATAGAAATCCTGGCCAAATGCGACCACCGCTACATTGTCAAGCTGCTGGACGCCTATTATTACAACAACCACCTCTGGGTAGGCAACACCAACACTGTCTGCTACCTTCCTCTTTGCAAACAGAGCACAATAGAAAATGGAGCTAGCACACATGTTGACAGGATGTTCTCGCCGCTCTGTGGTCGAATGGATATTTTAGTCATCAAAGCCAGATTTCTCCTGTGAGACTTGGTCGTCCGTTAAAAGTGAAAGATGATAAAGAGTTCAAATCTCTCGGGCGTCATAATGCATCTGAGGTGACCCGAGCTTGCCCCTGATGTTCTAGCAGGAATGTCCTTTTCAGTGCAGAGTTTTCTGCTCTTGAGCTATTTTTCCTTAAGTATAAATCGTCCAACCCCTTCTGTAATCTCCAGGTTCTTCTGGCCAAGGAAAATAATGACCTTGCGCTGTGCTGTGACCTTGAATATTTGAGGAATTGCAAGGCGGCCAAATGGCTAAAGATAGAGTTGCACCCCTCAAATACAAATGTGATGATTTGAGAACTATAAATGGAGCAAACCTTCTCGCTGCTGTTTCATTCAATAAAACATAGTGAATTGCAACGACTTCTCACTAAAACATAGCATGCACACACACACAAACACAGCAGTGGCATAGCCCCCATGATTGTCATGTTGTCATGGTTTTTGTTGGCCATAGTTGGAATTCCTAAGCCACCCCCATTCCCACCCACAAATCCTCCCAAACAGCCAGATCTGGATTCACTGAGATGGTTTGTGTAACAAACATCTTGGCTTTCACCAACCACTCTGTGTTATCCCTCTTCCATTATATTATATTATATTATATTATATTATCATTTATATATTAATATAATATATTGAATAAACACATTTCTCGACAAAACAATAGACAGATAACAGAGTACTCAAATAATCGTTAATTGCAGCGCTACTGTGTGCTGTGACGTCAGACCGCGATAAGCGCTGCAGTTTTATGATGTTTGACTAATATGGTCGGTGTTTGGGGTTGTTCCGTTGACATACTAGAATGAAACAGGCTGGGGTTGCTAGGAGACCCAATGACATTGCAGTTCCTCAATTGACGACAGTATGTTTCGTCTTTGCCGACACAGCCTGATAGACTTTAGGGAAAACACAGATGAGCGCACTATGCGCTCGGTCGTAGTTCATTTAAGGGGACTGCTGCGACTGCGTCTTTTCCATGATGGAACTTTTACATTTATAGTTCTCCCTCCTTATGAGGTGAGAAAATCACAGAGCTGTGACAAGGAGTAGGACACTGCCGCGTCAGCGGAGTTTACACCTGTTTGAATTCTCCTGACCGTGATTTAAAGTGGAGTAAAAAAAAAAAATTTGAATCGATTTATTAAGTTGAACATAGATTCTTCTTGACACTAAAGTTGCATATAATTTGGAAGTGCATCTGACGTTCCAGCCCAAAGTAAAAATGTTGCAAGGCCAGTCAGGGCACATACTTGACTGCTCCTCATCAACTCAGCTGTTAAAGGTCTCTGTTGTGTTGCTACCGAAACCCGTTCCCAGTAATTCCGTATATGAGGTCATTAGGGCTGTCATGAACCAATCAGATGTCTGTGTGGCAAGCATGTAAGTGACCAAACACTACTGGGTGTCATAATTATAGTTTTAAAATACAGTTTTATAGTTTGGAGACAGAAAATGTGGTCGACCAATTTCTGTGGTTGACCTAATGAGTCAATTCAATTCGTCCAGGGAAATTTTAACATTTCAAACATGTAGCAAAGCAGCAGATGTAACACAAAGGATATATCTATCCTGATAAGGTAGAAATGAAACTTAAATGGTGACATACGGTTGGTTACGCGTGGCTGGAATGTGAAATACAAAGCACAATTTGTTTGTCACATGACTAAGAGAGGTATGCATACTTCATGGCATTGCATCAACTTCCCTTTCACGTTTGTGTGCATCTTTTTGTTCGTACTGGAACTACACACCAGGTGTCATGACCTCATGGCGCAGATATTAGACCCTTTTGGTTATTTTGTATCTATTTTGTAAAAATTGTAGGCTTGGCTCAGTAATTGAAATTGATTTGTAGCATCAGAACTCTTCATGTGGTGAAACATAGTTTTACAATGACCCTGACATGATAAATAAAGTGTATTTCACTACTTTAGTCCCTATAGTGTATGTGTGAAAAAGTCTAATGGCAGGAAAGGAAGCAAAAGATGCTTGTTAGAGGTTACTGTTGGCCAAGAAGACATCTTTTTAGGGTGTGTCCTGTTTTCTTTTTTCCGCTCCTCCTCTCCTTTCTCCCTCTGTGTTTTGACTTCACTGTTAAGCTGCTATTATGCTGTATATGTGGCCCCAAATCCAGCTCTCAAGAGCATCTGACATATTTCATGTCGTTTAAATTGCCTCAGGCATTTTAGGGATGCACTCTTTATTGTACTTGTGAAAAATACATAATAAAATAATGAAATATTATTATAAAATGAATCAACCAATGAATATAATAAAATTAGATATTATAAAAATAAATCAATAAATATATAAAATGAGATATTATAAAATAATAATGATAAAAGTAGACTTTCCATTTCCTTCCTTTCCCCAGATCATGATTGAGTTCTGCCCAGGAGGAGCTGTGGATGCCACAATGCTAGGTAAGTCTTACCTTTTGTCCTCTGGAATCGCTTTGTTTTCAAACATCATTCAGTTGTAGACATGCCATGTTTTTTTGTCCACAATGCTTTCAACGTATTTGGCCTCGAAAGCTCCCTGCCAGCAGACACTGTGGAGTCCGCTCCTGTGGGAAACCCCCCGTGTGTGTTTTCACAGTGTAATCCATGTCCTCATATCTGCATGTACCCCCAGTGCAACTAACTAAACACGTCTTCTCTTATCCGGGATTAGCAACACGGCAACACTACCTGTGAAGCTTCAGTAACAGGATGACCTTTTGTAATCTTCTCTTTCGTGGAGTTCACTCACTCCATTAGCCTCCCTTAGATCAAAATGAGCAAAGTTGGCGTCAGTTCAGCACTTGACTCCATCTCCTTCCCTTTTTTGTTCCTTGTTCCCACCTTTTCCTTTTATCAGAGTTGGATCGAGGACTGACCGAGCCCCAGATAAAGGTGGTCTGCAGGCAGATGCTGGAGGCTCTAGCCTACCTCCACAGCATTAAGATCATCCACAGAGACCTGAAGGCCGGCAACATTCTCCTCATGCTGGATGGTGACATCAAGCTAGGTGATCACTCTAATGTGATAACAAAAAATTATTAGAACTTTTGGCATTGGTGCACACCAACACCCATAGGGAGCATTTCTGTGTGGGAAAACATCTCTCATGGTTTTTTTCTTTTTTTTTTAATGGACCCCTTTGACGAGGGCTTCACATTCTTCACATTGCACTGCTGAAGTTGTGGATGCGACTCGGTGGCCAGCGTGTCGAACATTTAAACCACAACCGTCCCCAAAAAAGAGTGGAAGCGGTTTGTGTCAGTCAAGGCAGCGCTGACATTCAAAGCGTCAGACATCAAAATTGCATGTCGTCGTTTTGCATCCAAATTCACACGCGTGTATTTTTGAAAAAGGAAGTAAACCAACTCCAACGGATCGCTGCTCTATTAATAGTTGTCGTAAAACTGGCTTTACCTGCCGCCGCGTTGCAGCTTGTCAAGTTCTTGGTTACCAAAACGGATCAGAAATAAACCTAGGATTAATTACATAACATGACGGTTAGTTTTGACTTAATTATTTAAACATACTTCCTGGTTACTACGTCGCTAATGGAAAAAAAAACACTCAAGTGCCTCAGATGTGACATAAGAGGAATTCCTTCCTCCAGGTTTTTTGTCCTTTTAACTGCCAAACTTGTGCTCGACATGACATAATGGTATATAACATTTAACACACAATAAAAATGACCTGTAAATAGTCGTGCTTTGAATTGGGACTTCAAACAAAGTAATCAAGTGGAAAAACAAACCATAAATTCCAATTAAATTTTTTTTTTGCTTTCCAGCGGATTTTGGAGTGTCTGCTAAAAACACCAAAACCCTCCAAAGAAGAGATTCTTTTATCGGCACGCCCTATTGGTAAGTTGAACTGCTCATCAATTCCAGCAAAATCTTGTTATCTCTGGAATCACTGCAGGGTTACCTTCAGGTTTCCAGCAAACTCACTCAAACTCTTGTCTGTCTGCCAGGATGGCCCCAGAGGTGGTCATGTGCGAAACCATGAAGGACGCGCCGTACGACTACAAGGCCGACATCTGGTCCCTCGGAATTACTCTGATTGAACTTGCTCAGATTGAACCTCCGCACCATGACCTCAACCCCATGAGGGTGCTGCTGAAGATCGCCAAGTCAGAGCCTCCCTCCTTGGATCAACCAAGCAAATGGTGAGGAAAGAGGAAACCAAATCATGTCACGTATAATTGATATGCCCCCCAATCAATCATGAGTGAGACATGGATTAAGGTTTCCTCACCACTCTACTCATCGGACCAAAAAAAGTGCTGAGCAAAGACCTTTTCCTCTCGAGCCGTGATTTGCAACACTGCTATCGGGGACTCGTAATGCGCCTCGTAGCCCTCGCTTGCTTTTCCGAACCCACGCTGTGCGCGGGAGATGATCCGAATGTATCAACATGACACATCCGCCACTGTGCTCTTCTCAAACTATGTTAAGAAGTCCCCCATTTTTCCTCAATTCTCTTTATCTTCTATGACTTTTTTTTTCACAGGTCACAAGAGTTTAGAGATTTCCTGAGGAGAGCTTTGGATAAGAACCCAGAGGCCCGTCCGACTGCATTACAGCTCCTGGGGGTAAGGCAAGATGCATTACAATTGAGGAAACGTGCCTCTTGTGTCCTTTAAGTCCAAATGTGTCACGACCATGTATGTGGAGTACTACTCAAGCTGAAATATAAGTGAGCACGATGTGGTATCAAGCAGGAGAGCGGCGTCTATTAACATTCCGAGCCAGGGTTTCCTGCCTTGATCCCGCAGCTGAGGGAAAGCCAGCTGTTTACATTCCCAGCCTCGGCCGCCGCGAACATGTCAGGATCACGCCTCGCCTCGTTCTCCACCGCTGGCCAGACGGGGAGATGAAAAGTTGAGATCCACGCAGGCACGCTATGGGGTTGTGCGTGTGGGGGGGCAAAAATGGGTGCGGTCCGGCTTTTATGGTGCCTCGCTGGATGTTTTAGATGTGTATCATGGCTTTGGCTTGGCTTGGAATGGTTGTCGGATAACATTTATTTCAGATAGTTTTGTATGAGTATGACATGTTTTGGGTCAGATTAAAATCAGTGATGTAATGGTGAATCATAACTAAAAAAAAAAAACTTATTCCCAAAAGGGACTAAATAGAACATTAAAGAATATGAAAGACGATCTTATGAATAGAAGTCTATCTTGTGTTTACAAATTCATGACCCCGCAAGTCATGACTCACTCGTTCTGACCAATCCGTTTTGATTGTCGTCAGTATTGCTCCATCAATCATATTGACTATTTTAAGCAGCAGCTGTTTTTATAGGAAAAAATAAACACATATCAATTAATAAAAAATCTATCTCTGAAATAATATATTACAATTGTTTTTGCTTATTTTTCCAACGCATAGACGTAAACTCACTAAAAAAATATTGTTGTGCCGATGCCTTCCGTTGCGTATTGAGATTTAGTAAATGTAAATTTTGATTCATCAGCCACTCTGAATAGTCAAGTTGCCTTTACTTTGCAACAGAATCCATCTACAGTGCGCCGCCGTCCCAGGGATTGCAACACAGGCAGCCTTGTGCTCTGCTTCCCCTAAATGTTTAACCTTTTCCCAACCAGTCATGCATGCGTGAGGTCATAGTCTCCATTGTTGTTTCAACTCAAACATGCGAGATGACTTATTGTACTTTTTGCCTCTTTTATTGATTAGATATTTAAAAAATATATATTTTTTATCTTTGCTAGATTGTTGCATTCTGTCTGGCATTGAATTGCTTAAATTGAATGCTGTACTGACTTGAAATAAGAAAATATTGTGTGACGGACAGATGGACGGATGGATAGATGTGAGCCATCTGTGTTGCAGTAGGACATCGCTCAGCATTTACACTTCCTGCCTCATTAGACAATAGCTGACTGTGGTTTCTAATCAGCCAAGTTGAAAGCCGAAGCCAAATGGCAGAGCGGGCGGCAAGTGCAGTACACAGCAGCGACGACAACAACTGTGACGCAGAAGGCGCAGATGTCTTCCAATGTGCACTCACTTAAATGCTCAACCACATTTTCTTCTTTGGTCTGCCGCTGCAATTAAAAGACCCAGCATGTGAATAATACATGGCATCTTTGCTACATTTATCTTTGAAAAGAGTATGGAAAACACACTTTTCCAAGTTTGTGATGTTGAGGTGTTGTGACCTTGAGCGCTTTGTTGAGTGGCGGATTGAATTTCATCAGCAGTTGAAAGTGGCCCATAGTGTCAGACACACCCGATCGATTCCCTCGCCGATACTCATGCCCGACGTTTCTTGTCTGCCGCCAGCACCCTTTTGTGAACTCGGTGACGACCAACCGCCCGCTGAGAGAGCTGGTGGCCGAGGCTAAGGCCGAAGTCATGGAGGAAATCGATGACAACGGAGAGGATGCGGAGGAGGACGACGCCATGGAGCTCACTGTGGTACCAAACTGGGCTCCTTTGCCCAATCTTTCACTTTCATTCGCCATCCATGTCTGAAAATAGGTCTGCCATTCTATTTATTTCTGTAATCATTCCACAAAATATTTTTTACACAATATTATTGACATACAAAAATGCTAACAAGCAAATAGCACATCCAGCCATCCTTTGAAAAGCATGACTTGGTAAACATTGCTTTCCTGCCAAAGGATTGAAGGTCGCTTCTGCTGGGGCCATTCATGTGTCCACGGCGGCCGAGAGATTAGAGAGTAACAAAGAGCACGAGGGCTTGCACTTCACCACCCTCAGGATAAACAGTAACAGGAACACTGGAATCCAGCCATACTTTAAATTTAGACTCACGCCTATAACAGAAAGAAAGAAAATGCTGAGCAAATTATTTATGGCTGTACATTGTTCTAGCTCAGCCTTTATACCGGACTTGAAAAACAACTTGGGAGGGAGCCTCTGTATATTATCACTGAGATTATAAAGATGCCTGCTGGTTTAGTTCCGCCCCTTATTTCAGAATCTGAAATGTGTGAAAGCAATTCAATGTTGCATTTCCTATTCTCTCAAATCTTTGTTGGATAAATAGAATGTACATGTCTTCAAAGCAAGTTTTGAGCAGGAAGGGCTTCATTCTTGCCAAGCAATGCTTGCTGACATCACAAATAGAAGACATGTATTTAAAATACTTTTTCGCTACATCACTGTAAAGCGCATCTTCTCTTTGCTGTGCTAGACCAGTCAGACCAGTTTGGAAGGAGACCATTCTTCGGGTCCCTCTAGCCCCACCGTATCCCTTCCGACCTCACCGCATTCTTCAGCGGAAAAGGGGGCCGAGCCAGCCTCTGCAACAGAGGAGCAGCCGAATGCTGCCCCTGTGCCCTTACCGCGACACAATCTGCCCTCAAAAGACCAAGTGGAGTTAGAGGCCAAGCTGGAGTCCGAGATCTATGAAAGCGGTGTCTCCATCAAGACTTCCAGCTCGGACTCTGGCATCGAGGATGGGAAGAGCACCCCCACATCCGAGGTACACATGGAGCCATATTGTCCTGTTCCACCGTTTGAATCGTCAAAGATATTTTTACCAGTCAACTACGTTTTGCAGATTGTCGCGGAGGCAGAACAGATGCCGTCTCTCCCCCAATCCGATGCATCCGAGGCGAGCGTCGACAGTACAGAGGAGCCCAGAAACCCGGTGTCTTCCCTGGAGCGGAGTACAGACGCACCAAATCGCCCAGCACAGATTCCAGAACTCATTTCAGCTGCTCCTTCATCGGCGTCGACCTCCGGTCCGAGCAGCATCCTAAACAAAATGAACGGCGATCGAGCCTCAATGGGATCCGAGACGGTCTCGCCTTATATCAACGGACGGATCAATAGCGCACGGTACTCCAACTCGGGCAGTGTGGAGACGGAGAGCCTGAAGAGCCTGTCTTGGAATGAGAGCTTCTCAGTATCTGCAAGGGTGAGTCAGTCTTTGCCGTATATGATTGAGTTAAAAGAAAGTGCAAAGAAGAAACTGCCAGTGTCTTCAGGGAAACTCCTTCCAATCAGTTTGGAGAACATCTTAATTTTATCCTCATACCTCTCTCAAAATCTTGGTTATTTAAAGCAAATATTTGAAAGTAATACAATTCCCAGCATAGATGGCAAAAATGAAAACGAGAGTTTCCTCACTGGGTTCCATCTCGCCTTGGTTGTAGCAAAATATTCATGGTGTGCAATTCATGAAGGCCCAATGTGGCCTTTGTGTGGGCACGGTCCAGCGGTTGACCTCTCTGAATGGAGGTCTCTATACGCTTCACTGTCACCCAGTTGCTTCTGGAGCTCTGTGGACTCTGACTGACCATGACTGGAATCCTGTTGACACTGTGTGGAGTCTTGTCTCCTTTTTTTTTTTCCCCCCCCTCTTTCCTTTTTTCCAGAACCGCTTATTCATCTAGTGAATAGACTATCGACAGGCACACATAGTTAACATGCCTGCACGCTTCTCTTTGCATGTATGTTTTTTTCATGTACATACAACGGTCACTAAAAACCCAATTATTGCCCAGTCATCTTATAATTAATAATTTGAATGTTTATAAATGTCACGTATTATCAAATTGAGTGCAACATTGTTTACATAAATTAGCTTTGTACAACTAAGCCCATTACTAACAACCCATCAACTTGTTTTGATAACGCCCCCCCCTTTTTTTTTTTTCTTTCCTTCCTGCAGGACTACTCGCGGAAGACTTTAAAACGAACCAGGAAGTTTGTGGTTGACGGCGTCGAGGTGAGCGTGACAACCTCCAAGATCATCAGGGACGATGAGAAGAAGGATGAGGAGATGAGATACCTCAGGTATGCAGCTGAACACATCTGATATGCAAACAAAAAGGAATGCTTTTGCATCTTAATTAAGGACCAAGGAGCATTTAGTTTTATTTTCTTTATTTCCTCATAAATATTTTTCAATTTTTACATTCTCTGAAGACATTGTAATGTGACTATTGTTTCCTTGTTAGGATTTATGCAAATTCAGGCATCCTGACCTCTTGTTTAACTTGTTTGTTAAAAGAAGCATACAGGTGACAAATGATCCAGTCATCCTCATTGCATGAAATCATTTTTTCACATATCTTTGAAAGCTTCTGGTGCATGACTCGTGTCACCTAGTGGTACAAATATGGCATTACACCCCCTGGCACCAACTTTACTAGATGTAAATGACTGTACACTTTAACCTTGTATTTATGCGGTCTGTGTTGTTTATGTGTTCAGGCGTCAGGAGCTGCGTGAGCTACGTTTGCTCCAGAAGGAGGAACAGCGAGCGCTGGCACAGCTACAGGCCAAACTGGAAACTCAGAAAGAACAAATGCATAAACGCTTCGACCAAGAAATGAATGTGAGATGCTGTTAATGGGATGTAACAACACATCATATCTGACTCACTGTCACCGTGTCCTGTTGACAGAGCAAGAAGAAGTTCTATGATGTGGAGCGGGAGAACCTGGAGAAGCAACAGAAGCAGACCATTGAGAAGATGGAGACGGACCACCAAAATAAACTCAAAGACGAGACCAAACGCATTAAAGCCGAGCAACAACGCGAGTACCAGAAGTTCCAGGATCGTCTCAAACATAGGAAAAAGGAGGTAGGTGCGCACGCCTTCAGAGAATGTACAAATAAAATCAGCAAAATACCCAGTGCGTTTTTTTCCCCCGCTTCACAGTTAAAACAATCCGTCGATAAGCTGCCAAGAAGTGAGCGCAAAGAACAACTGAAGCAACGAATGAATACCTATCAAGAAACGAAACAACAAGAGGTATGCCGAAAAGGTGATATTATTGGAGTATAAGTAATACATTCCGATTAATGTGTCATTCATTTTCGCCCCTTGCGGCTTAAGGAGGAACAATTCCTGGCAGACCAGAAGAACCACCTGGACTCTACCCTCAACCAAATCATCCTCAACAACAAGAAAGAGACTGCCGATACAGAGCGGGAATGTCTCACCAAGAAGCAGCAGTTAATCCGAGGTTGGAATTGTGTGGCGTGCATGAAAACGTGTCGTGAGGTGTCCTTCTTCCATCAACGTCTTGACTATCTTGTCTCTCAAGATCGTGAATCTTCCATCTGGGAACTGGAGGAGAGGAGCCTCCATGAGAGACACCAGATGTTAAAGCAGCAGCTCAAAGATCAATATTTTCTGCAGAGGCATCTGCTTCTCAAAAAACACGGCAAGGTAAGGTGGATGGAAACGCGACATAAGCATCGAACTGTGTATCATCAGTCAGTTTCTATGTTCTGCTCCAATCCAGGAGCTGGAGCACATGCAGCGTTACAACCAGCGCATGAACGAGATTCTGAAGGTTCGGCAGCAACAGGAGAAGAGCCGTCTTCCCAAGATCCAGCGCAATGAAGCCAAAACCCGTATGGCCATGTTCAAGAAGAGCCTGCGCATCCACTCCTCGGGCAACAGCTCAGAGGACAGGGAGAAGATCAAACAGGTAAGAATAGATTGGGAGATTGTTGTCACATGAAGGACAGAAATTCCTGAAGCTTCTAACAGCTTGTTTCATTTGCCCCGGGAAGTTTTCCCAGCAGGAGGAGAAGCGTCAAAAGGCCGAGAGGCAGCAGCTGCAGCAGAAGCACGAGAATCAAATGAGGGAGATGGTTGGCGAGTGCGAGGGAAACATCCGAGAGCTGCAACAGATGCAGGTACACGCAAATATAGACACGCGTGCACCTTTTATTCAGTTTTGAATTCTACCCAACAAAATCAAAACGTTATGACTGCCTTAGAACGAAAAGGGCCACATGCTGCTTGAGAATGAGACCCTGAGGCTGAAACAGTTAGATGAGCAGCATAACCAGCAGCTGAAGGACTGGAGGGAGCAGCTGAAACCCAGGAAGACGGTAGGTTTCCTGACTTTCTGTAGAATATTAGTGCCGTACTGGTGAGCTCAGAGAGAGGTTGAGATGTTAAATGATCAAGGCAGGATGCTACTTATGTTTTCCTTCCTCTTTCCAGGCGCTCGAGGAGGATCTGAAGAACAGGAGGATGGAGCAGGACGCTTTCTTCAAGATTAGCGACATGGGCGATTTCCCGAGTCCGGGAGGATCTGTCGGCAAACTCTCCAAGTTTGTGCCCTATCAGGACTCCTCCACCACATAAGCAGCGCATGCTACTGCTGTGATACAGCCACATACAAAAGCGTCTTAAAGGGCACCACATTGTTTTGAATCCCTCTCGCCATGTTTGTTAATAAGTGCATATTTATGTCTTAACTCACCCACATGGTTTGGTTTTCTTTACCAGAAAATTGTCACGTTGGTTGATGACCAAAAGCCACATCCCAATAATAATTAATATTGGTGATTTATTTTTTTTTATATAAAAGGGTGTCATCTTTATTTTGTTAATACCCAAAAAGGGACCGGTTTTTTGTAAGAGGGACGTTTGACGTCAGTGCAATTGACAGTATGCAGTATGTAAACTTGTATGCCTTATGTCGTTTTGTCTGAGCTGCCAAAGTATGACTATTTTATTTATTTTTTCCTTACAGGTTAATCTCAATTCATCACTGTACATTTTAATTTAAATATTTTCAAATATATATTTTAACCCAGAGTATGAAGGATGTTTATTATGCTATCATTATGGTTTTCATTACTATATTTTGAATATGGGTTATTGTTTAAACCAAATTTAACAAAACCTATTCTTCGTAGTATTTTTTTTCTTTTTAATTATAATTCATTTTAACACATGGGGAGTGATTGTTTTACTGTAGAAATCAGCCACACTGGATGGAAAGTGACAAAGCCAAAATGAAATACTGTTTGTCAGTTGATGGATTCAAAACACGACGTTTTGAGTGTTTAATTGTTGCAGTAGCTAAGCTGCATGCTAACCCAAGTGCAATATTACTTGTCAGAGCTCAGAGGTTTATTTTTTGTTGGCCTTTCTTGGCACTGAGGAGGGAAATAACAATTAGTTTTCAAGGGATCACAAATTATTTATGCTGACTTTTTTTTTTTTGCCTTACAACTGTATATTAAATCAGCATTTAGGTACATTTTAATTCCGCTCTCTTGGTCATGGGTCCCTTTAGGTCTTCCTCTCTGCCTCAGTTTGCATAACGTCAAATGTATGGAGGCTTGTGAGTGTGATTGATACTGTATCACGAGGAACCACTGTTGTAAATATCAAATAAATACAGATTTTTCTAATATTTGGACTGTGACAGGAGGCTGTTCAATCAATTAAGGAATTCAATCTATTTATTCTTGGCTACATTTAACATTTATGAGCAGTTTCTTAAAATAATATATATCATTTCACCAGATGGTGGCGCTGTTGTACCAAATTCTAAATCACAAAGATCTAAAAAAGACCTTTCTTGCCTGTATTATTATTGCAAGTACAGATAATTTTGCATGAAACTCTTATTCCTGTATATATTCATTTATCTAGGACACATAAAAAAGATGTGTTCTATGCGACTTGAAACATCAAATTCTTTTGAAGCGTTTAACCAGATGATGTCAGCGTATAAAAGCCTGCAAGTTAAAATATTGAAAAGAAGCAAGTGCACAACTTCATGAGTCCAAATTACTTGAAACTTTTCAAATTCAGCTACACTACAGAGAAATAGTCTTTCCTCAGAATTCTCATCCTTGTGACTCTTTTAAAAAACATCAATAATTGTGATACTCGTAACAAATCAAACCACCAGAATGGAAAAAAAAGAAATGTTTATTGACTTAAATTCAATGTAATAATAAAAAAAGGACAAACCACAATACTGCCATGATGACATCACCGAACCATACCTTTTATCTTCTGCACCTAACTTACCTCACTCATCATTGTGTATCAAATGAACATAGCGACTCGATATTTAAGTCTTGTCGGATTGTCTAAAAATGTTTATTTTTCCTGCTTTGCTTCGTGATGGTAACCATAGAATGCATTCGATCCAAACCAGATCACCTATCAGCCACCTTCCTCATTAATCCCACTCCTTTCCTCTTGCTAGTCCCTTCATCGGTAAACAAAAGATGCACAATAAATGGGAAAAAAAAGTGACAAAGACATTTAAGATATTCTCTACAATAGAAAATATTTTTGATACACTGACCACGCTTGAGACCAGTCAAGCCTTGTTGCAAAACAATATTTTGTACTGTACATTGGTCAGACTTTTTTTGTTGTTGTTGTTGCAATTGTGACGTGCTAAACATTTTAAATTCTGCCATTTTCTCAGATAGCGGCAAGTATATGTTTTGATTTTCACGTTTATTACAAAATATTTTTTATTATAATAACGATATAGGATTATTGTTTTCCACCCTGCCTCCTTTCCTATTATTATTATTTTGACACTATTTAGGACACATTGTTTTATTACAACAAAAATGTATTTCTGCATATGTAGAGGCTTTACTATTAGAGAAAGCGTGGTTACCTGTAACCTGTAACCAAAAACTGTACCTATAAATTAAAAATGAATATTAGCTACATAGTGATTTTTTTTTTTTTTTAATCTACAGTATTGCGTCTGAGTGCCTCAAGGTTTCTTGCTCAAGTAATTTGAAGGGATCCAGCCCTCAACATCTTCTCCTATGTTCTTGCAGAACCACCAGCCGCTGCTGTTCTTCTCCAGGACCTCAAAGAGCGTCCCCACCTTGAAGGTGGACGACGGGTCGTCGCCATCGAAGTCCGCCACGGCCAGGTATAGCTCATCCTTACTGGACTCCTTCAGCAAAGGTGGGAGCTTGTCTCTGGGCGGACCGGGCTTGTCGCTCTTCACTTGGGGCTTTGGGGGATTTGCAATTTTGTTCCCCTTGGATTCTTCTTTTTCTTTGCTTTGGATAGGCGGAGAAAAGCCCTTTGGTTTAGGGGGCGGGGGTCTGTTGAGTTGTGGTCCACTTTTAGGAGGATCTTGAGTGTCTTTTAAAGCTGATCTGATCTCAGTTGGGCTGGAAGGGGTTGTTTTCTTTGGAGGAGGAGGTCTTCTTGGAGCTAAGCCTGGGGGTCTCAGAGGGGGCTCCTTGTGGGGAGGGACTGCTGGTTTTGCAGAAGGTGGCGAGCTCTCACGGCTATGGCCGTTCACGTGTTTAGGGGGGAATTTCTGTTCGTCACAATTCTTGCCGTTATTAAGAGATGCGATGTGAAAGGGCGGTGCGCTCGGAAGGACCGCCGGGGCATCGTTGTGATGGTTGACCTCCCCTGAAGCGGAGTCCACGGGTTTTGAAGGCCTCAGCTTACTTCTCAGGTTGGTGATGTCGACCTTGGTCTCTGCTGCTTGGTCCGGCTTTGCGGCTGGAACGGGTTTAGGTCGGATCACAGGCTTTGGCTTCATGAATACCGCCGGAGAAGCTGCCTCTGGTTTCTCCTCCGTAACTTCGGCCTTGGGTTTGGGTGGCTGCTTGGGTACCGGCTTCAGGTTAAACTTCTTGACTTCTTTGGCAGAGACCTTATGACCACATTCCAGGCCCATTTCATTGCGAAGATGAAGCGCTTTGCTCTTGTCCTCTTTCTTTGCGTCTGCTGTTTTGTCTTGTTTGAAAGGTGCCGCCTTTGGCATGATGACTCCGGGAGTTGGTGGTTTGGGGGGCAAAGGTTTGGCGTGATCTGGTCTGGCCGGTTTCTCTGCCACCTCTAAGTCCAAACTCTTATTGATGGACTCTCTTCGCGGGGGTAGAGCTGGTTTGTCATCAGGCGGGGCCACGGGGGCTGGAGGCAGTGGTCCGGAGTAGGCAGACTTGGTAGCACCGGACTTCCAGTCTCTAAGCTTGACTCTGGTACAGGATTCAGGGACTCCAGAGGGCTCATCCGGTAAAGGCTTAGACCAGCTATCATCTTTGGCCGGGGCATTTGAAGAACCGCTGTCCTCAAGTCGCAGCTTCTCCATCTCATTAGGTAGCGGCGCCAGGAAATTGGGCCGCAAAGCATTACTTGTCTTCTTGTACTTTTCAATAAACGTAGCCGGGGCCCAACCTTCTTGCTCATCTATTTGAATGTACCACCAGCCGCTGCCATTCTTCTCAATCACCTAGAAAAGAAGACATTTGGAATCTTTGTCACTTCACTTATGTCGGGTGTGCTTCATTTACCTCTACTTTTACTCCAGCCTGGAAGCTAATCCCATCGGGGATGGTGGTCTGGAAGTCCGCTATTGTGTAGAACTCTTCCTCGACTTGCGGAGGACCGGGCGGCTTGGGAAGATTTGTACCACGTGGCTGTGAAAATGACAACAGTGTTGGTGTCAACCCCGCGAGACCACCATTTGAGGATGGATGGTAAATCAAGTGTCTTACTATAGAAAGATCCCTGCGTGGAGGAGGTCTCTGTCTTAAACCGAATTCTGTTGTCAAACAAAGAATCAGTCAATTCCAATTATCGATCGAAAATGTTCATCGTTTAAATGAACCTACTTTTGTTATCGGAAAAGAACGAGAGTCTGTTTTCTTTCTGATTGCCGTCACGGTTCTCACGGGTCGGCTGGCTCTGTTTGGAGAATCCGTCCAGGTCGTTGGTGCTGGCGTGTGTGGCGCCGCCCGCTGCCTGCTTCTGGCTTTGAATGTCAGTCTTCTTCAAGTAGGAAGCTGGGGCCCAGCCCTCGCGTCCCTGGTACCTGATTGGATGACAGATTATTGGTCTTGCTGTGATGAGATGTGTAATGTCGAAATAATAGATCATAATATTAATTACCTGATCTTCCACCAGCCCTCTAAATTTTTCTGAATGACCTCCACAATCATTCCTCTCTCCAAGTCGATCTCATCTTCATCCCGTGCCGCATACGGATAAATCACAGAATATTTTTCCTCTGCAAAAGTAAAGACATTAATATAATGTGCCATCTTGGAATATTAAGAGAAAACAAACAAGGAAAATCAAATTCATTCCGCAGCTACTAAATATTTCTCTTTTTAGCATTTACTAAAACATTTCTTTATCTCGGCAACTGTACAAGAACTTTATTGATATATAATAAATAATTCACAAAACATAAAAATGTGATAAATGTCACGAGTAAAACCTGCAGAATGTAACTGAGAAATAAACACGTGCAAAAAACACACAATGCATGCATATGGTCAAAAAATCTGCATTTACCTGCAATGAAGCATTGTTTTGCTTGTGGTTTGTCTCAGCGGCTTTAATATAATGCCATGTTTAATATTGCAGTTGTCATAGTATGTTTGAAAAATATTTAAAATACTCTACAGTATTTTTGTCCAACTTTGTGCTCGGGAAAAATTGCTCAAAATAAAAATAAGCGTGGTGTCCTTAAACGGCATTATTAAAACAGCCAAAATAATTGTTTAACAAAAAAAAAAAAAATAGTCAGGTAAAAAGAAGGGCGGAGTCAAACGACGCACAATAAGCCGCACCCCTAATTGCACTCTGCAGCCAGGACTACTCCGGACTTCAACACACCTTTAGCAAAGGTAGGTAAACAACTTTTCTCCTTTCACTGCGTTCACACGACTTAGGAAATTAGTGTCCCCTAAATGCATGAATATATTCAAGGCTTAATGATGTTACAAACGCATGTTGTTGCGAAATTGAACGAGCGATTGTTTGACAGATTCACAACAGGTGAGTGCGCCATGCATGCCTAATTAAGGGATTTGAATGACATGCAGGAGAAAAACATGCTAGTACAAAATAAAGTCTTTGCTTAAGTATATTTTTGTGCAAAACATGCAATAATTAGTTCTTGCATTTAATGTTGGATTGTTGAGCATTTTTGGACGGAAGCCAGTCCAAATAAATGTATGACTAGCAAAATCACTCGAGCGTATTTGCAAAGTACGTTTGCATGTATTTATAACATTTAAAATTCGTTTTGTTTTGTTTTAACCCTAGATATGTCTTAACTAGGTGATGAAACCATGCAGCCTGCACACAAGGTCCCCGTTCTACGACGTCGGAAACCGAATTTGAAGGTAAGTTAGAACATGACGTCGTCCACCATAGATGATTTTTGCACTTTAAATGCAAGGACGCCATTCACATGCACAGACCCTTCATATTACAGCACAAGCCGAGCATAGAGCTTGCATGCATCAACATAGGCACATACATTTAAGGGTAAAGAGTAGAAGAAAATGCGTGCGCTCAACCTTGCCCAAAGCCCGTGCTGAAAAGATCCCCTAAAGTTCGACGGCGGCCCACGTGCCTCGGCAAAGACCAGAATCTCCGAGGCGCTGACGTGGCAGCACGGTGAGGCAAGACAGGGATCAATGTTACACCTTAAGCCATCTGCGACTTCCAAATAAAAGCCAGGCTTGGATTCAGTCCCTAGATGCTTTCACATGATTGAAATGGTCTCCGAAAGAAATATCGGATCTTAATCGTCGAAGGCGTCCGCTGGGAAGGCTTTGTTCATCGATTACCTTCTTCTCCTGGAGTAGTGAAGTCATCAGGGTCATCTTGGGCCTCCAGGCAGGTGGCAGGAACCCAGCCCTGGGCGTCCTCTGAACTCACGAACCACCAGCCTTGTGAAGGCATTAAGGTTCAAAATGGTCCAGTAGGTAATAAAATTGAGTCAATCAATTATTGAGGTTGATAAAAAAAAACATAATATGATGGGGAACCTACCTGACTCATTTTTCTCAATGACCTCCACCACCTGACCCACCCAGAGACTGATCTCGGAGCTTTCCTGCTTCTCGTAGTCTGTTACAGCTACAAACTGGTCCAAAAGGAGCGGGTCAGCTGAATTGCCGTCTCCTGTTAGAATAATGACAACGCATGCTAGCTCATATTTACTGTTTGCCATTTTTTTTTCCCCCAAGGCAAATTCTCAATAATAAAGCAAAGCCTCCACTCAAATGATTAGTCATTAAATCTCATTAAGGCTCTTAATGGGATATCAGCGTTCTGTCCATGAACTTTTATTACCTGTGCACTTTTCAGATAGTCACCTTGACGTGCTTTTGACTAACATTGTCCAACTGTAATGAAACTGCCACTAATGCAAGTAAAGTGAATTGACTTTTGGTGACATGCCAAGAATAATTCCAACAAGGTCAGAAGCACCAACAAATAAATGAGAAGAGGCTTAACTAGATTATGAAGAGTCACCCGAATGCAAAGCAGGCGAGGTAGCGGACGTGATTGGAGAGCTAGTGCGAGGGAACCCGACCATAAAGACCAATCGATGAGAATGAAGCTTAGAGGTTATCAAAGCTATACAGGGTTATGCAAATTATTAACCAGCACCATAAAAATACCAACACCGTGGAAAATATGAAGACAAAGTTCAGTCAGGCTTCAATTCAAAAATGACAGTACATGTGATCAAAATAATCGTAATGGGAAAGACCAAGACTGCAAGCAGATCACTGAAGGTGCAGATGGATGGATAAACACAACTCAATGGGCTTGCAAAACTCAAGCAACCTAAATACGCCACCTCAGATTTGAATGCAGATCCTTCAGTGAGCAGCGGCAAGCAAAGCAAACACAAAACAATGTCACATTGTGTTTTAAACCTCAGCATAACACACAAACAAATGGAATAAATCATTTTGATGATGATTCTCTCATTTCCTCCAACAGAAGCTGAGGATGTTTAAACAACTGCAGGTGCCGATGAAGGTAAGATGTCCTTGTTTGTAAATTACATTTTTTTGCAATCTGAAATATTGATGTTTTTACTGGCTGAGGGGAGGAGGAGAGGGTGGATGTGTTGGGGAGGCCTCTAGCAACTTGCCGGGTCAACACACAGCACGACCAAAGCATGACGGTCAGTGTCTTACTACCTCGCTTTAGGATAGTGGTCGCTCTCTCCGCAAACCCTGATGGAAAGGAAAATGAACGGAGAAGAAAACTGAAAGGAAATGACATGGATGCAACTTAAGAGTGAACGGAGATATGAAAGATATTTTCTTTTAAGAAAATGATCATTTGAATCAATGCTGTTATTCCACCACTAGAGAGAAACACTCCCCCAACGCAATTATGGTCACAGGGACTGTTAAAAAAAAAAAGAAGTAATACCCACATAAAAAAAAGTAGTATAAGTGTTGATAAGTGACTCACCTGATTTCTTCTTTCCTGCTGGTTCCCTGATTAAAAAAACAGACAAAAATACATGACTACAATGTGGAAATTGTTTTCATGAAATCCTATATTCAACATTATATACAATTGTTTACATTTCTGCTATATAAATGCAATGAAGCATCGGCTGCTGTTGATACTGGCCAGCGTTGCTCGAAAACAGGAAAGAATGTGGGAGTCAGCGCCCAACTTTTAACGCAATAGCACACTTATGATTTATCATCGTCCTTTTCCATTTTCTTAAATCACACTGCCTCTCTTTGCGCAACTCCTTTTGCCGTCTGCCTTTATCAACACGAATGTTGTCGAGCTCGTGAAAGATTGTTTCGAGCAGCTCGGGTCGCAATAAATCCTTCATCATGACTTATTCTACTGTAGAAGAAAAAAAAGAAAAGCTACCTACCCATGACAAGAAAGGTAATCTAATGATGGGGAATATTACAGAGCAGCTTGAGTGTATTGAATGTCGGGGCTTTTCATTTCTCGGGGAGGTGAAACACAGGTCAAGCAAATCTCATAACAGCAGAGTAATACGAATATTGATATAAAAGTAGCAGAGGCAATAAGAGTCGCCATAGAGATGTGTGCAGAAATGGCAAAAGGTAGAGAGTCTTAATCTCATTTCAGTGAAGACGAACCAAGGTTCCTCCTTCACCCATCCCAACATATGCTTGTGAATTTGCATGAGGCGTTAGGAGCCATTTGTCCTTGGCGACCAACTACAGCCGTGTACTGAATACAAAAAGAAAATCTGTCCGAGTGCTGATGAGGCAGAGAGGGTCTGGTCTGCTCTGGCTGTCAAACACCGTATATCAAGATTGATAGTGTGGTGACTGATTGCATATTTGTATTCGGATGAGGACTCGTGTTATTGTGTAAATCTTCAACAAGTAATTGATGGATTATTATGAACGTCCCTTGTTGGTTTAAAGGTAAATTGAGACTTACTCCTTGGGTGGATTGAGGTCTTCGGGTCTGGTCTCGAAAAATACTCTGACTTCCTCGCATTGTGAGATGTAGACTGGCAGCTGGATGAGGGCCTGGAAGGCAGCAAGATTGTTTTGCATTGTTACAAGAGCAAGTAAAGGAAAAAATGCGTGTTGTTTTATCATGTTTACAAATAATTAATTTTAGTATCCCATGATTTGTCATGTGATGTGTAAAATAACTTTCTATCAAAGACTCATGCTCCATCATTGGTCCCTGCTGGAGTCAACTCCTCATCCCTGTCCCGGCCCTCTGCGCAGGATCACTCGCAGAAAACAAATTGACCCCGACAAGTCGAGCGCAGATGAAGACAAACGGGCATTTTTGCTCTTGTGTTGCTCTTATCTCTTCTTCCACCCCCTACTTTTGCCTTTGAAGCAAACCAATTAGAGGGAAGACAGACAGTCACCCTGAATCTACCCTGCCCTAAACCAGGACACGGAACATCTCTCGTCCTTGTGCCGGCTGTCATTTTTATTGGGAGCCAGACTACGCCCTCTTCTGCTGAAGCTGGCAGGCAAACACGAATACGATCCATCAAGCGCTCTGTGCTGGCCTCTACCTCGGCTTTTAATACTCTTAAGTGTTTCCCTTCTGTCCTTCGAGGGAGCAGTCGCTGTAACGGCAGGCTCGGCAGCTATCCAGATATCTAGACCAAGGTGCCCTTGTCCTGCGTGGCACTTAGCCTCGTCATATGAGGTTCCTCAAGCCAGTTTTTTGCAAAGTTAAAAATAGATGTTTGCTGATTCATAGTGTAGACAACATCGCTCATTCATATTGCCCACTCCTGAGCTGAATGGTTGATTTAGTCGAGAGCCACGCAAAAACGTCTGCCCCTGCGACCGAGAGGTCAAAGTGCACCGTGAACCGGGTGTCATCTACTTGGATTTATGCCAGACGGTGGCCCGTCCTCTCATTACTGAGACGGGGGAGCAGCAAGCGTACATTACCGCAAATGGACTTTATGGCTAGCATTAAGATAATTGTGTGTTTGTGTTTGTGCGTGGGTGTTTTCAAAGAACAAATGGAATGAGAACTACTTGTGCATTCATGACATTCATTACTTCTGCCAAAGCATAGAGTAGAAAGTTTATGCTGTCTGCATACTGATAAAAATTGTCCCTCTCATCTTGACCAAGCAATATTGTATTTTTATTTGAGGGTTGTGAATTATTGCATCATCATGGTGGTTTCCGTTTAAGCTTAATATGGAACTCACATGGTATCAAGCAGTGTGCGACTGAGGTTGTGTCATCCAAACGCAGCAGTTTCGATGTTGATGCTTGCCCCCCCCCCCTCGAAAACATAGCGTATGTTTTTCATGTCTTGAATTAAAAACATAAAAGTACCAAACCAGGGGAATTCCATATGAGTCAGGCTAAAAGCCTCAGCTGACTCAGCTCTTCTCCAACATCAACATGAAATTCCACTTTGTCAACAAGACCATTTAAAACCTGGATGAAAATATTTTGGAGTTGTCAGATTCAGATATGTTATCTGCTCAAACTGTCCTGACTGATTTGAGCCACAGTTGTAAAAGTGCTTGCTCCCCACCCACAAGAAGAAAACAAAACTCTCCCAGGGCAAGATGGCACATTTATTGTGTATACTTAAGGCAAAGCTCATTTTCAAAACATCCTCAGAGAGGAAAAAGGAGGGGCAATAGTTTAAGCAAATGTAAGAAAAGCACCACTTTTGCTGACGAGAACCAACTCAGCACCACCAAAATTTGCCCTTAGGGTGTGGCTCCCTGTTGAGAGACGGACGACAGTATAAAAACAAAACTAGAGTCTGTGTGTACCTTTCGAGATCTACAAAATCTTCCTCAAATCAGGAATCTGCCTGCAGTGAGCTTAATGTTTTTTTTTCTCAAAAAGCAGCAATTAGACACGAGCTATTGGCATGTTTATGACCGCAGCTCCGCTACAGTGGAGCCTAAGCAAGTGCTCTACTCCATTTTGTGAGGCAATTCATCTCTGCTAAATGTCACAAAATGGCTTGTGTACAGCACAAGCAAGTTTAGGAATGAGCGATTCTTCATTTGCAGTCAAGCAAATGTCTCGGGACCTTATCTAGGGAGTTAAGCAAAGGACAGATGTTGCACGTCTGTAACGTAACATTATTTGTGAGGCTTGACAAGATATGCGGGCTTCTTAGATGCTGAGGAATTTGTGGCTTGCTTATCAATATATCGCTGTAGAAAATCAAGAAAAATAGGTCACAAAACAAGCTTGGACGTGTCCATGGACTCACCCTGCAGTACTCATTGATGGGCCTTAGCCTTTTCATTGCCACATCTCTGATATGACTCCTCCGGAACAGGATCTTTCCTGAAGTAAAGAAATAAAGACATTTAAAGTCAGGGATTCGAAATGATTTTTGAAAGGGACTTGCCAGCACAAATGATGTTGTCATAACTCTTACCGCCCTATAGTGCTATAACTACAGGTACCGACAAGCTTGACAGTTCAAAATAGTTCCCTTAAAAAAAAAAAACAGCTTTAAGTACTTTTGTTGCTTGACACAAGAAGTCAGTTCTGGGGAAAAAATCTCGAGAGCTGATACCATGATTCTGAGCTTATTGGCGATACAAAGAAGCTGTAGTCCAAAGCAAAACATTTTTGAACCAGTTCTGAACCAACTTAAAGGGACACAAGAAGAAAGTAGAAGAGGAAAACTGGATTGCTGAGTGGATAGATGTTGACCTGGAAAGATCTCAGGCTCACTCGCACATTTTTCACAGCCACCATGTATGTTTAATCAAACCACAGGAGACAAATTGTAAAAGTGCCTTTTTTGGGCACTTGGGTGACCATATGTTGAACCAGTCAAGGTCACTAAAGACAATCATCCCCCTCATTTTTTTACTGTCTCCTCATACACTGAAAGAGTACTTGGCAACTTTCCAAAAGGAGTCAATGAAGCTGTAGTGACTCAACATTGCCCACTCTGTGGCTTCAGCAGCAGATGAATAGGGCTTATTTTGTGAGAAGACATTCAGGAAGCAGACACTCTTAAACCTTCTGAGACAGGAGTGACATTAGTCATTTCACTTTTCTTGTTGTAGATGAGGAAAGCAGGATATTTATATATATTTATTTTTTCTTCAAGTGGGCTGCCTAGTAGGATTACGGCTGTGTTGTGTCTCCTCTTTACTCTTCTCCCACTAACTCAGAGTTCATTAAACAGGCTGTGTTTTTGTGCGTGTATCTCCTCAATGAGTTCCAGACCTATGTGGCCTCAAAGAAATCTTACCCCAAGCCTGGTAGGGGAGCTTTGGGTGGGGTGAGGCATTTTTTTTCCTCCCCCAAAAATTTGCTTGGCATCTCTTCTGCTTAATCAGCAAATAATGAACTACGTACTTGAATGATTAGTTGGAGTCATAAAAGCATCATTTTGGCAAGGCTGAGTTTGTGACTCACAAAATATCAAACCTTGCACTCTTACCCGGTAGAAACGGGATGATCCTTCGCTTGGGGTCCTTCTGACCTCCTTCCACTGGGAATTTATCCAGCAGCTCCATCTGAAACATAGCAACGTATAATTAAAATCCTCCAAATGATATAAATGTCACATTGACTGCGTGCAATGGTTGACATAATTCAAATCAGCAGTTTCTGCAAGATCTGCCAATGTTTAGAATGCACTGAGCAGATGGTTCCCCCCCCTCGGTTGCAAAGTCATTTAAAAACTAGTCATGTATCAGTTTGTTGTGTGGCTTATACCGTATATATTATGTTATGTTGATACATGGCAATAATTTATTTATTTGTCTTTGTTTTTAATAAGCACTTAGGAGATAACGGCCAGTGTCAATGGTCCAGAAACAACAACTAGCCTTCTGTGAGCGAGACTAATAAATGCCCGCTCAACTGCTATTTTTCTGAACGGCAACGTGCAAGGGGATAAACACAGGGGACCCAGTCCACATTTATTGTAACCACTCCCATGTGTGAATGCGGACACACCCAGCCGGCCGGCCACTCTCTGTCTCTAGTCTAAACCATGCAGCTCCTCTGTAATCAGAGCCACTCAGACAAGAAAGGCCATCCGCTGGGAGCTATGAGTCTCTCTCAAATGCCACTGGCATCAAGCCTTCTATGTCAAATATTCAACGTTGTCCAACAAGGCGATGACTGGGGAATGTCGAGTGCACTTGGCCTCAACTTGAAATAATCGGCTCGAGCCCATCGACTTGAAGTTTTCCCTCCTTCAGTTCCACAGATAATCTGCTAAATGTTCTTTCCTCCAACTTGCGCACAATTATTGTATTCAAATTATATCCAGTTTTGTCCTTCAGCTAATTGTAACCTGGATTATGAGGAAATTCTAAAATTGATGCTTTTCTGAAACATTGCATATTCCACCTGCGAATTAGTATGCAACTTTTAATTTGAATTATTGCTGATTCAGAGACATAAACCTCCACCAGGCTGTAATTTGTCTGGTTCATGTCCGGTTTACTCACATCAGCCCACAAATAAAAATTTTGAAGAGCCGGCAGACTCCCGTGAATCAAGCGGGACAACAATGGCTGCTCTCTTTGCAGTTTCTGAGCCTGAAGATGATTGCACTCGCTCAACTACATATGGAATTTTTCTGAGGTCATTTGAAACCTTTTACATGGTTACAAAACGGACAGAATCGTTTTAGAACACTGTCATTTTGGAAAAGCTTCATCCGGAATATATTCAGGTCATTATTAACATCGATATTAAAAGACCATTTTCAACAGTTTAAGGAGACGTATGGCAAAGTGGTTAACATCTTAATGAATTACAGTGTAAAATCTTCCCCATGAGCAGCCCCCCCATTGCTCAAATAAAACGTGCTCCCCCATTAAGAGTTTTTTTGATACTCGATTACTGCACATGGAAAATATGTGACAGCTGTGCAACACTTAAGAAGCAAGAGCAATGCGTTGGATTTTTTTTTTCCCCCCCACTTGCTTTTAAGTGTCTCCAAAAAGGGACTGCGGACACGTGTGCAGCATGGAAAACTGGTCTTAGTGACCTGAATAGAATTTGTTTTTTTTTTAAATTTGAAAACCCACAAGGATGACCCCGTTGCAGAAACATTTCCATCCTCCATGAAGAAACCCATCTATTTCTGTTCAAGGTTTAGATCTTCACAACGACCAAGAGGTTTTATGTTTAAACAGTCATTGTATAAGATGAAGAATCAATGTGTGTAAAAATGAAAAATCGAGATGTATGGTGAAACAGATCCATCCCATTGTTAACTTCTCATACTGCTTGGGCCAGCTGTGTTGATGCAAACTGGTGACTAACACTTCCTGTTCGGCCTTGAGGTGCCGACACGTGTTTCTTTAGAATATATATATATATATATACACACACACACATAGACGTCATCTTCTCTGTGTTCCTGTTAGTGTTCATCCAGCATGGGAGTGCATGCAGCGATGACCAAAGTGACCGTAAAGTGTCAGGATATGATCGCAAAGAGCCTGACGGGAAATTAAAAGCGGGCAATAAGAGGAGACAAATGACTGTGTTCCGCATCATTAAGCTGCATGAGAGGACGCCTGATGATGTCATCACTACTCCCCAGTGGAGTGCAATAAGATCATTGGCTGCAATACTATCTATCGAATAAGATCTAATACAGACATCTTTTCATTATTTAGCCTAAAGCTATTGATTTTGCTGCTTCATCCAAATAGACGGCCACAAATCCTCTGGATGATAATTGTACAAATAATTCTTGAACACTTCAGAAAATGAGCTATTCAAAAGAATGACATGATTGATAATATTCCCCATCATCAATTTAGCCAACAATACCTCAACATTTCAAATGTTGTGATTTTAGTATGGGAGCCCTGTAGCAGCTCATGTTTCTGATGGATCCTAATCAAGCGAAAAGCCTTGTAATGCAATTAGGGTTAGTCATGTATTGTGTTTCTCTGCGAGTCCTTGCAGCAAATCTACGAGCTCAGAAAGAGGAAGGGAAACTAACTCGAATGCTAATTCCGTCTTTGCACAACACTCGCACTACTGGCATGACTTTTGCCGATGATTCAGACATTTCTGTGGTCATCACGCATTTATCCCTGAACTCCCTTAACTAGACCGGGCACTTTTCCGTCCCCTATGAGGGCGGGGATGAGAGAACATTACAAATATGGTCTTTCCAGGCGAAGAAGTGCTTATTTTTCACGTGAAACTGAATTAGAATGTTAATGAGATTCTCACTCACCTGCAGGTCAAAAAACTTGCTGTAGCGTCTGTAAATGAGTTCGGTGCTGCCATCGGTCCAGGAAACTTTGATGATGTAAACCTAGGAGAAAAGAAAACATTATTTGCAATTTTTGTTATCCCTCTAGTGTGATGATATCGAGCTATTACATGTTGCCGTCTCCGGTTCATGTACAACGCTTCCTGTTAAAGACGGAAGTCATTATCCGGCCAGGATACTGTAGCCCAGTTCTCCCACCATGGTTGAGCAAAAGCCATTTATGTTTGTTTCTCCAGACACTTAGTAGACAACCTTGTCATTTTTTTTTTCTTTACACTAACAAACCACACAAAGGTCAAAGGTCAGAACAAATACTCTTTGGCTGAATCCACCAGAGCTAAACAAGAAGCCATTTGTGAAAGACAGTTGCAGGCCTGACTAAGTCATGACATCACTTTCTGAAAACAAGCCATTTCTTGCAAACTAAACTCATATACTGATGACCAAAGTGTGAGGCTTGACCCGGTTCTTTATTATCCTCCCTAAAGGATCGCAGTGGCTGGAAACTCCCTGGTGATGGCTGCTGGCCTCCCTCCCAGATTTCCCCTTGCTCTTTCAAGGATAACTGGAGACAAAGATGACACTGGAAAGACCAGGTAAATAACCGTACAGAATTTCAAATTGGTTTATGTAAACATGAACATGCAGTGTGTGAGCTTAAAAAGGGCTTGGTTCAAATTGATGAGCTGATATGTATGAAGGTGTACGGTCAGCAAATTTGCTGCTGAGAAAATCTGTTAAATTTGCTCTCCAAAAACATTCAGTCCCTCTTTGGATGCAAACAAACATACGATCACGCACCAGGGCCTCGGAACTAACCCCTGCCGCATCTTTTGGCAGCCTGGCGGTTGGCCTGCTGCTCACATGATGTCATCCATGTGCACTTTGGCAGGCAACAGCCTCTATGACCTCCTCGCTCACTTAACACTGAATGATGGAGGCTCTATTGTCCAGTGCTAAGAAATGAGCCATTGTCTTGTTCACATTCTTTAGTCCCACACAAACACAGCAGTAGAAAAAAAAAAAAACAACCTTTCTTAAAAGCACAGTAATAAAGATGCCTGTACCTTTAATACTTTTTTTAAGATGATGCCAATTTGAGCCTGGAATGGATTGAATCACTTGACATGATTTCCTATGGAATAATTGTTTTGAAAATATTCCCAACCTGGTTTTGGCTGAGCAGGGGCTGGCAAGGGCTGCCTTTCCAGTAGCCAAAAAAAAAAAAAAAAAAGCACAGTGGAATAATAGTTAGCATATCTGCCTCTTAGTGGAGAGGTTCTGGGTTTGAATCTTGGCTTGGGCCTTCATGTGTAGAGGTTGCATGTTCATCTTCTGTAGAGGTTATTATAACAGTGCTATATGAAAAATTCCCAACTCAATATAAGGTCACTTGTACATTTGAGTGTGTTAAATACACATGCTGGTCACAGTATTAGGTACACTAATGATTGATAGTCATTTTTATGATTATGGTTATAACTGAATAGCACGTCGTCATTGCAAGAGCTTTTTCTAATATTTCCATACAATACATGTAATATTTCCATTTTGGAGTGCCTGGAAATTGAGCGAAATGTGGAATGTAGTCCTGTACACTTTTTATATTCCCCCTATGTGATTCCCAGATGCAGTGAAATCGGAGGGGGTCATGCAGATGTCCATTCGAGTGCAACTCTTTAACTTACCCCAGAATTTTTAACTTGTAACGCATACTTTTTATAACTAAGTGTACTAATACCCATACAGGCGTTTTTATCTCTTTACGCACTGTCGGGAATGTACAAAACTAAAGTGCGTTCCTTTAAAGCAAAATCCCGTTAGAAATCTGGCATCTGGCAGATAGCGGTAATATGATCCTCTCTTTGTTTTTACTTTAGTCAACATAAGAGGAGGAGGAAAAAAGGTGGGGAAAGCTGCAGAACAACATTTTGTTTCACAATTGAACCACCAACATGTTGTTTGAGTTAACTAATAGCGGTCTTACATAATGTTTGCTGGGGTTTCTCCGTTTTTGAACATCTTGCACGGTCACTTCTTGCACGGTCCTCCTTGGCATGATGTCCTCCTCGGTATTTCGCCTCCAAGATCAATCTGACGGGCTTTCAATAAGTGAGCGATGAATAAAGTTTGCACCGTGACGGTTCTTAGTCATCCGCGTCTCCCAGATGCGCACCTTCAAATGATCTTTTTTCCTCCGATAGGTCGCCCTATTTCCCGTCCCACGTTACGCTATCCGGGAAAAGTTGCAGACTTCCGAGTTTGCGCGTCTCCCCCTTCTGTCTTTCTTTCTCTCTTTCACGAGCGCTAAGCACACTCCCAGCCTATCCCAGCTCGCCCACTTCAACTCAAAGTGGGACGGTCTAGTAGAAGGGAGGAAAAAAAGAAAAAGAAAGAAAGAAATGCTTCGAATACGAACCTCCTCCCCAGCGGCATACAGGATAGGACCATGATGACATCTAGGTGCGCTCTTTGCTGTCAAACTGTTTTGGCACAGAATAGAAAAAAACACCAATGACGTCTCTGGAAACGGTCGCACAATGATTATCAATTTATCATCAACCTATCATCTATCATCTAGTATCTATCATCTATTTATCATCTATTTATCCGTCATCATCTATCTATCATCTATTCATTATTTTAATCTATCATTTGTGTATCTGTCATCTATTTATCAATTCAACGATTTATTTACCCATTTATCTATTGTGGCTATTCGTGACGCGTGTTTGGTGACTTGTTGTAAAACACCACCATCTTCTGACTGGTTTATTTCATTACATTGGTACTGTACATGTGGCACTTCACCCAATTCAGCTGTTGACACGTTCAAGGCTGCAAAGAAAAGTAAAAATGTTTTTGGAAGCCATCAAAATGAAAAACACTACAATACTTAATATGAACATGTGAGAATGTGGAATAGTGATACCCAAGGTTGGATTCAGTCTTGAAAATGGAATCATTTAATCTCAAAACTGAAAATCCATTACAAACTTTTAATGCACAATATAACATCATGACCACTAGCATGGATATATTTTTCTTATACAAAAATCAGGCACAGATCAACTGATATAAATGTTTCTCATAATGACAGTGAATGATAAGCTGGGTGATACTGCTCCTGCATTTATACTGTATCTAGAGTATTTTTAGCAAATAGAAACTGTAAGTGGACAGTCAAATGAAGGGTGAAGGGTCAGTGGCGTCACACATCTGCAGCTTCAGGTGCGAGGTGATGCCGGCGAAACGCTCCTGCAAGGGCAGCACGTAACCCAGCGGGTCCCCCGACGCCACCGTGCCAGTGTAACGCAAAGGTCGAATGTTAAAGATCTTTACACAGTGCTCTGGGTGCGAGAAAGAAACAAAGACTCCCTTGAATTCATTTGAATAAATCTAAAGCTTCAAATCTTTGCTGTATTGAGGAGTGGCTTTGCTCCAATAGGCATGTTTTTAGAATGTCAGTGGAAGCCAAAGAGAAATATTAGTTTTCCGCTATACCACCACGCTGGGGAAATAACAGCACATATTAACCTGATGTTTTAGAATCCCAAATCGAACCTCCAAATGCCACTGGAGAGCTCCGGAGTTAACTCAAACCCATCACCTGCGCCTGCTAATGGTGCGTTTTCGGCATTAATGCGCGTGTCAGGACGAGGTAATGCCTCTTCTGTGATGTTTAATCATGTCTTTGCTTTAGCGAAAGATGAAAGGCGCTGGACTGCACATACAGGCTTTTCTGATAATGCTGCTCAATTAGGGGCCAAGGTACTAATGATGTTCTCTCGGGATGCTCTCAAGATACCCCCACGCAAACATGCGAACACGTATGGCTGGGATTTCCATTTGGCTTGTGATGATGATTATTTTTTTACACATGAAGAGGGGTCCTAGGTGTTAAAGGCAACCAAGAGTTCAGCGGAATCTAAATCTAATCTCTTTAATCTCTAAACTTCCTTCCCACGGTTTCGCCATAATACCAGAGGCAGCACCTTTGGTCATAAAAATGACATTAGCCCACCAAATCTTTCCCACAGCTCTTGTAAAAAGTAAAAAAAACATGATATTGAGTCACTCTTACTGTCATTGGCAAGTTTGACGCCATCATACTGGAAACCAGCTGCATCTTTCTGACTCACTGGACCAGCCAGAGAGCCTGAGAATGGAGCGCTGACTGCACCGTAGTCAGCACACACCAAGTCCACTGTGCTGTTTAGACCTCTGTAAGAGGAGGGAGGGTTAGAAAAAAATGGCACGAAATATTAGTGATATCGTAAAACAGAGTTTCACTTGAATTTGTCACAGAAGGCCAAAAACGAAATTGCATAACACAAGCTAAAAGTGTTTTTATTGGGTCCCTGGGTGGCTTGTCAAGTTCAAAGTTTTATTTCTGTTTGATGATTTTTGCAACGTCAGTCTTCTGCCCCAGGTACTCACCCAGACCTTGGAGATGCGCCAGTTATCCATTACAAAATACTTCATGTCCAAAGATCCACCGCAATTGCTTTTTCACATCCTGCGATATGGCGCGCTCGTCTTGACAAAGTAGCTCATAACTCTCAGATCACAGAGCGAGCGAGACGAGAGACGCCTTAGGGTACTTTTCGAAAGTTGATCACACTGGAAATTCAGCATGAAAAAAATTTTATGTTTTAAAAAAATGAGAGCTGAGTAAATCACCCGATGGAGTCGAAAGCTCCACAACCATGCATGTCGCAGCTCCTCACTCTGTTGTTATAGTGACCGCTGCATAGGACACTCCAAGCTCCAACTATGGAGAAGATAATATATAAGTGAAAGGACTAACCTGAAGATGCTCTCCACCCTTTACCTGGCATACAACACAGCCTGGTCGTTCCATGCCCTGAACATTTGTCTCTCAGGTATCGACCTTGGCAGACGAATCGCTGGAGCTGGCAGATGCCTCCCAATCTGGTGCAGCCGGCGTCATTTGTTCTTCTGCTTCTTGCCTTTTTGACCTTCCTCCTTCGGGTGACAGCTTCAGGTCTCCTGTCGTCTGTTTCGGCGTCATTTTTCCTCACCTTAATGGCGCTGTCAGCCTTTTTCCCAGGGCCTTGAATTATTAGACTTTTCCTCTTGTCGTGTCCTGAAGCGCACAGGACATCTGGAGATATGAAAGGCGAAGTTAGAATTGTTCGGATTAGTAAGGAAGTCACCTTTTAAAATGACTTGGCTGGGAATTTTATTGGTATAAACTTTTGGGGAAATGAACACAACCTCCCTGATAAGAAAAGAGTCAGGGCTAAATTACTATTCTTTAAAGCTGCCCGACGCGAATGATCAATATCTGAGGCAGAGTTGCAGATTGCTTTACAATGTTATCAAAGGGAAGTGAACATTTTGCGGATACTCGCAAATGGCTTTTGGTGAAACACAAGTTGGGATGAAGTCTTACTCTGCTGATGGAATCACATTTTCCTTTCTACTTTCTCGTCTCGCACTTGTTGAAGAACTGCATCCACGCGGACGAAGCAATTCAGTTATTCATAGAGTGTCTTCAGTCTGACATATACTAATTACCCGGCTCAGACACGCGCCTTTGCTCTTCATTAACTCCATTAACCCCCAGCGCCACAGAAGATATTTCAATGACGCTAGCCTATAAAAAAAAAAAAAACTGCACGGGGTGCTCTGTGATTGAACAAAGCCGCTTATCTCCGCAAGACTTTTAAATGGCTGCCAGCCAGTCGGAAGATGGCTGGCTGCGGCGTGGCCAAGCAATTTTCAACCTGTACGTGGACTGAAATGAGAAAGGGCAGCATTTTGGATCAAAAGTCTTGTTGGGCTTCTGGTACTGAATAATGATTCAGGAGGTGGATGCTGCATGTGATGCTTTCTTGGATACTGGTCGGCTTCTTAATCGATACAGGGCAGGTCTAGGTGCTTTAATTATATATTGCACAGCATTGTGAATAAATCAATACTTTTAACTTTGGGGGAATAGTTTGGCTGCCATCGGGACTTTGACTCACTAGATGGGCGGGTTGAGTTTAATTGAGGAGGTTCCTGTAAAGTAGCACGATGGCCCTAACTCCGGAATGCTAAATACAGTTAACAGTTTAGGAGGATAATTTTCTATTCCGATTGACTGGCAGGCTCTTCAACTCCATCCGACATTTTGCGCAATGCTGCTGCTGGGCTGAATTGTGTCCAGAGTGTGGCATGACTCATTTCATCTCTCAACAAGTCTCATTTTCATGTCACTCGGCAGACCTTCAGAGTCAGCGTGTGCCTTAAGCTTTGCAGTTAGATGCAGTGATTTAATGAGATGCAACGATTTAATGATGCATTAAGCATTCAATCATGCTTTAAATGTCTCCCCTACTGGCATTCTAGCAAAATGACCCAAATCCCCCCAAGGTTTGTATTTACATGTGTCTTAATAGAGCTTCGCTCATGGTGACCTCTGTGGGCAAACTTTTTTTTTTCCTATTTATTCTTCTTCTGACAGATATTATTCACGCGGACTTTCCACGTGTGTGTGCTCAACTTGATTTCAGCATTGCATGTGTTATGGTGCATATGATAAGATGCCCACATGGTGTGTGCACTTTATATAGAATACATATACGACTTACAACATATCAGGAAAGTAGTCACAGTGAAATGTAGTCCAAGCAGCATTGCATTGCCGGGAAAAACAAATCTGTTGCACAGACAACAACAAAATTATCGTGCCAATTATATTCAAAATAAAAAGCATCGTTGGTTATGAACGGTTTCATCTCGTCAATTTTCAATTCTGATAAATCCGCTTTAAATTACAAGTGAGATAAAATGGGCTTATTCTTACCTGTGCCACTGAGAAGTTGCAGTGTTGCAATAGGAGTGGCTCAAAACACAAGGGAGGAACTGTTTGGGATAAAAAACTGGAGACATTCCCCCTGTGTCAATATTGATATTGGCTCGTGGTAAAGGCAGATATTTAGTTGCTCGAAAAAAAGGGCTGTTTATTGAGTTTTTGCCGCTTTACTGAAAACGACTCGGAGCTTGCAGTCACAGTGTAAAATTCAATTCGCTCTTGTATTTACTGTAGAATGAGTTACAACCGTCTGAGCCTATTTTTCTTCTAAAATAATGCTTTGACACATTATCATAATGAGATATATTGGCTGTAAAAGCTTGTATTTCAAAACAACGTATTGTTCGACTGCAAATGACAACGTAGAAACTCCATGTGGCTTTTTTTTCATTTTCATTGCACTATAAAATATAACAATAAGTTGAAATATTGATGCTCCATTGGGAAATGCAGCTCAAAACACTAGCTCTGCTTTACGGCTTGAGACTTTGTTCTTTATGACATATTATGGTGCCTGCACTTTTCGTTGAGGCTGTGATGGAATTTAATCATGATTGATTTCATTGATTTTGACCTGAGCATGTTCACGCTGTGAGTACGTGAATACTTACTAGCAAATACACAAATGGTTGTTCTATCAGGCTCAGTAGCTGAGAACATGCAATTGTATGACTTTTGAGATGTTTCAAGTTTTTTATCCGTCTGAATAATGCAGAGAAAGAGAGAGAGCGCTTTGGAAGAAAGTCATCCGACGCATTTGGTAAACCAATATCTGGACAGCGTAGTACCCAGGTTGAAGCAGATGGCTTTAAATCAGAAAACAAGAGAGGAGAGTTGGGGAGCAGACTAATGATGTAGAAAGAAAGGTTAGTGGCTCTTAAATGTGAGAGGACAAGAGGAGTGTAAACATTCTCAGAGAAAAGCTGAAAAAGTCAAAGAAAAGCCATGCAGCCAGATAGAGAGATGAATCACGAGTCATTCTGTTTGCAGAAGAAAGCCTTGCAGTAATTCTCTATGGGAGTCCTTTTGATGCGCCGATGCTTAAATAGAAACTCGGGCCACATTCTTCATGCTCCTGAGTGGATGGAACTGACATTTCAGTTAGTTGTGGCATTTGGAGAAAAGAGGAGACGAGATGCTACAAGTGTTTCCTAGCAACAGTTCTCTGCAGAAGCTCTCCCACGTGAACGCCCCCACCCGCCCAGCAGCCCCTAAACGCACCCACCCACACCCCCTCTGAACTCCCTCCCTCCCTCCCTCCCTCCCCAAGATAGGAGTTGCAGCAATGCACCACTTGCTTCAGACCTGGAATGCATTTTAATTCCACCCCATCAGGCCTTCATGGAAGCCACATTGACGTTGGGCCCCCTCCTTTGCCCAACATATGGATTAAAAAAATATTTTCATCCATTTAAAAGCTGTGCGATTAAAATGCACTTCGAGTGCCCTTTTTTTTTTTTTTAATGCGACTCAGGTGAAGAGGGCGTTGCACAAACATCTAGCATGTGCAGTAAGGCTGAGTGAGTTGATAGTGAAATGGTGCTGGCAGCAGACAGAGGGCACTAAAGTCTGAAGAATCAATGGATGGATGGGAGGGTGGTCAGATGACTCCTGATCTAGAGGGAACAAAAACGACATTTAGATTAAGGATTCAGCCATCCGTTTTCTGGCACGCTTTTCCTCACGAGGGTCACAGGTGGTGTACACCCTGGAGGTCTGGACTTGTTGGCAGACAACTGCACTACAGTAAATGTTATCTGCAATTCTATTTCTCAACATTACATTAATCCGCTTAATCCTGCAGATGCTAAAAAAGTCTTGAAAGTCACAGCAGGCTATGCGTAACTAGTTTGTCATTGAGAAATCAGGATAGAATGCCAGAGCAGACGTACAGAACGTTGTGGGTCAAAATGATGAATTCACAGGGGGATGGATTGTGCGCCGATCAAAGCGTGATTGATGAAGCATTGCAGACAAGAGCGAGCATATCAAAACCAGCAGGGAGGGTGGCGAAATCATCGCCTGCAGCTTTGGCCAAAACGATGATGGGGAACGAGGAGATGAATGAAGATTGAAACAAATATGTCTCCTTAATGTTGGCTGGGTTCATTCAGATACCGCTTTCAAAGTTTGTGCCGGCAATCTAATAAAAGCTCTGGGCCCCACCAGGTCCGCCATCCATCTATTGAAGACCACCCGAACAGACTAAGCCTTGAAAAATAACCGTTTCCCTCCTCATGCAGCTTCATTTCACATCCGAGCTGAATCTTTATTCAAAATCAGTTTCACAAAGCGGCATGCAATTACATCCACATTATCAGTAATTACGGAGTTTTCAAGTCCTTCAATGTTGCTTCGGCGTGTAATTAGTCTTTATAAGCTACCTGCTACACACCATTAGCGCCGTTCCCGTACACTTGCCTCCAGAGCATCTGCAGAACCAACCTTTGCACAACGGAAGATGATTATTGTTTGGCTATGAAGTATTAATTAAAGTCGTGTTGGGATACACACAGAGATGATTCTACGGTTTCTCTCTTATCAATCGTCCCTTCAGGGTCAGGAGAGGGCTGGAGCTATTTTGGACAAGGTTTACCCTTAGTCATGAGTTTAAATGATGACTTTTGATTCCTAAGAAATACCTGACCAGGATTTGATTGTCCATGACTTTGTGTGGTTTTGATTTTGCTTTGCCCCTGAAGATGGCAGTAATCATCCACAGAAGGAGCCAGGCCCTCGAGGAGGCACGTTGCAAACGCACAGCTCCCCTGACTTAATTACATAGCACTCTCATGCCACGGAACGTGATCATTCAAAGAGTATGTGGCTGGATGGCAAGAGAGATGTTCAAAGTGAGATAAGGAAAAAAATAGCAGAAGAAACTGCGGGAGCGCATTTGTTTTGCTTTTGCAAATAATGGTGTCATCTTCCCCTGCTGCGATTCTCCAAACATCTCGGCATCATCACGCTTTTGTCAGCGAGCACATAAAAGAAGCCCATTTTCACAACACAAAAACAGACAAGACATTAAATCATTATTTAAATTAAGCCGAGTGCTACCTGAACCTGATTTTGATTACGTCACCATAAATGATGACAATTCTACTTTTCCAAGTCCTTTCGGGTGAACAGAACAAAAACACGACCATAAATTGAACTGTTATTTTATACTTTATGGGTCTTGACAATACAACAAGTATCAACATAAAAATCCTAGCAGTGATTCATGATAACATTTTTAGAATGTATTTATTTAAATGTGGGGTATCTTTGTGTCTTCATATTTACTTCCAAATGGGAAAAAAAACAAGCAAGGGAAAGAGAGTGAGAAACGACTTGAGCGAGCGGTGCGAAAAGGCCAACTAGACATGGACGCTGTTAACCGGAGTCATTAGTGTCACCAGTCAGATATACTAAATAGTTTCAAGAATGCACAAGGGGGCCTTTTTTGGCCCACTTAGCACAAAAAACATTGACCAGCTCGCTGTAGAAAGCTCAGTATGTGAAGGTAGTAGTATATCCAATTTGTGCCTTTCTCCCTTGGCGCTAATGTAGCATGCAGGAAAAAGTCTACTTGGCCAATGGAATCACCCGCGCTTTGACTATTTTTGCAGAATGATTGGATTGGGAAAAGTCATTATTTTACACACAAACATAGCTAATAAGCGTGATACTATTTGAGACTAGCAATCACCTCTCCTGGGTCAAATATTGTTCCCAGCAATTCCTATAATGCTTGTTTCCACTTTTATTTTCCCTACACCTGTGTAAGTCAGGTGTCAAAAGCAACATGGCCCATTAGTGCAAATAGCAACTGCTGAGATTTGTTTTGTGGGTGGGAACGCTACCTGTGGCTGTTGTGTGACTGACATTTAGGAGAATCAAGCTAAAGGGGGAGTGAAATAGAAAGTCAAAACAGGAGATGGATACTCGGCATTCAATTACAAATGATTGAAAGACTCTTTAGTGATCGAAGGCAGACATTTCCTATGGTCTGGAATGTACGTCACATCCAATCAGGAATGATCAACCTTACCTGAGATGGACGGTGCTCTTCCATGGCGACGTCTCTTATCCTATTCCCCACTTACTCCGCCGCTATCACGTATTCAATTTTTGCTGGAATTAAATTTGCAGAATGCCCGTGAACTCCATCAGTATTGATTTGAAGTCTCTTAAAAGCTTCATGACCTGATAGTACTTCTATAAGATGTTCTCATAGCCTCTGAGGGTGCTTTCGCACCTATTGTTCACGTTCTCTGAAAAGTGGTAGACTTTGATTTTGTTTTGCTCGTAAAAAAAATCCAAGTGAACTTAAATGCATCGTAACAAACCACTTGATCAGTTTCGTTTCTTAAGTTGAAAGACTGTAAATAGGAACATTTTATGGCCTGGTGGAATAATGAATGACAGAGAAGCATTAAACTGAATAGCTAAGTGCATTTTTATAGGCATCTTGAGCCAATTAACCAAAACCTGTTTGGTAAGTTGATGGTCTCATATATTTGTTTGCTTGTTTTTAACACTATATCTCCTATTATGACGTTTAAAGATGATTCACATGGAAGTGCGTCAGTGTAAAATTCAAAATGTCTATTATTTCAAAATTCATGACCAGAATTGAATGTTTTGTTGCCTGACTTTATTGTCACTCAAATGTAAATTCAGGACTGTTGTTCCTCATTTGCATTTTTCAAGCCATTTTGGCCATTTGTCTTTTTAAGGACATGGATGAAAACAAATTCATTTGGTTGATGGGAAACGACCATAAATTTTTGTTCTCAGCGAGGTCTTTGGGAATATCTGCAGAGTCATTCTGTAGCTTCTACCTCCTTTTCTTTCAGGCTTCTCAATGTACTTTTAATGCTACTCACAATAGCAGTAAAGCAGCACAATGTTGTGTGATTGGCAGTGAAGAAAATCTCTGAAAATTGGCTCGCTCTGACAGAAACTCGGATTCTTACGACCTTCGGCTCGGTTATCTTGTGCAAAGATACTCAGGTATTGATATCTTTAAAAATAATGGGGTTCTTGTTGCGATATAGTGAAATCCCCCAAGGTTTGATAAAAAAACGGAGTGATAGACTGGCCACAAGAATAGACTGCTTTCTCCAATTCACAAGCCGTCTTCTGTCAAGATCACATGTTTCTTGCTTAATATGAAAAAGTCTGGGGAAGTTCAGTCAAGGACTGCAAGAGGAGAGCAGCGTGTCACTTTTGTCTTTGAGTCATTAATTAGTCATAGAACCAAGACAGGTCACTAGCTGACCAGTGTTCTTTCTGCTTCATAAAAAATGTATTATCGGGAAGGCTTCAGGCTTCCATGAATAAGATTAACTTCAGGGAAAAAAAAAAAAGACATTTCAATAAAAGTGGAAATATGTGTTCTTGACACTTTAAGACACTGAACAGTTTTGTTGAAAGTTGCCTTCAGTGACTGCATGGAAAACATATCTTGGCGGGGGCCGCTTATCAAGTGTGTGACGTTAATGAACCATTCTTGAGATCTCAACGCTTTTGGCAGTTAAATAACTCCATCCACGCTAAGCTGATGTAGAGCGAATGCTGGACTCAGCAATGAGTTTCGTGATGAGTTTTCTACCTTCTTCCGTTTATAGACAGGCTATTTGACAACCTGACATCTCCTGCGAGTGAGACATTTGATTTAAGGTAAACGATTTAAGAGGGGGTGAGGGAGTCTTTGGATCGCAAAGTGAGTGCCACCTTTGCAAATGGAAATGTTCCAAGGGCAGGAAGAGGAGAACATGGAAAGAAAGTCAAGCAACAGAACATTAAAAGTAAGGAGAGCAGAACCCGTTTCAGCATGTGGGGACCAAGGTACGAGAGGAGAGGGAACGCATGGGGGGCATGTCGACGTCCCTCCTCATGGCGTCCAAAGGAACAAATCACCTGCTGAACAAAGCCAATGGGCACCAACGGCGCCCCGTTCATGATTAATAGGGCTGTCACTTGGTACAAATGCAGTGCTGTGTATGTGACCCATTTTAGACAAGCACAAGCGCAGCCTCTGCCTCTTGCTTCTTATGTAAAAGGGAGGACCAACAGCTCAATCCTGATTTCTTCTCACCCAGCCACTGCAAATGTCTTTTTTGCTTCAACCGGACTGCCGCGCTTAACCCGAGGTGTTCGTCCTCCTAGGTGGATCCAAAAATCGAAGATTCGGGATGTTCGAACGCAAATACTCGACTTCTCTCAGACATCTGACACGAGATGGCAGAGGAAACTCCAAACGAAGGTCAACGATGTTTATTTTCCTTCTGAGGGCCCGGTCTCAATTGCAGTTATAGGGCTGCCGAGGCAAATTGTTCCACGTTGAATGATATCCACGTCAAGACGCGTGACAATGATTGATGCTGAGTGTTGAGATGAAGCCATTAATTAAAAGCACAACTCTGACTAGCCCAGCATTCAACAGCCCTTCCCGGAAATGACAAGTTCTGGCGAAATTTAATTCCGAGGCTTCATTCCCCGCCGCACGTCATCCGAAACCTCCCAAAGCGAGTTAGAAGATAGTTGGAGAACAATCTCTGGAAAATTAAATTCCCCTCCAGCTACATTTCCACCTCTCTAATATCTGATCCCTGATGAAGGGTGTGTGGGGGGGGAGGGACATTATCACTTTCTCAAATATCAAGTTACTTTCATGGCTGGTCCTCATCCGCTATTTGTAAATGTTGCAATTTCAAAAGAGTAGTAGGACGTATTAACTTGAGTTTTGTTTATGCTAATGAGCTCACGTTATGAAATGAAAACAAGAGCCACCATTGTTGCTTCTGTCGGTGGTCTAACATCCAGCCAACAAAAGTGTGAGCTTATCTTATCTGCTTTTCTGCCGGCAGCTTATTATTTGTGAAGGAAACATCTGCAGGATGCACTGACTATATCTTACGTCATCCATAAAGTAGTAAAAGTTGCATTTTTAATTTCTATCGAAAAGCGAGCGTATGTCCCTTAATGGCTTCCCACCCGCTTGACTAATTAGCAGTCCGACACAAATGAGGCGAGCAGCTTTGGAGAAAATGCTATGCATGCAAGTTACACAACAAACTGCCAAGCGGAATTGCGTGAGTGCTCCTGAGAGCTCTGCTGGTTGTTATCATTTTTAGAAAATTTCATTATTATTCTGTGTTTTAGTGGTAGGTTACTCTCACAAACAAACTTCCCCGAGCTGAGATTCAAACCCCCGAGCCTCAGAACTGTGAGGCACGTGTGCTAACCACTACTATTTCATTCGTGTACGATCCTGTCTTTCAGTTTGGGAGTTTGATGAAGTCATTTCCCCGCAGGAAATACTGTAGGATGCTGAGTTCGATCATGTTTTCCGTTTCGGCAGCCTGGCTTTGCGTCGGCGTCCTTTAACGTGACTTGACAAGCACCTCAAGTGCCGACTACTTTGTATTCTTGAGTGCTTTTGACACTTTAAGCTGCACTCAAATGTCAGCAACATACGGCAAACGTTTGAGAGCAGCCTGCCAATGTTCACCTCAACTCCCCTCACGCCACTTCTTAAAAACTGCAATTTGCTCAAAACTTTTGTCCTCATTAGTGTGGACTTGGAGATTACCTATGTTGTTTCTTACGTTTGGCCTGCTGGCAAAGCTCTCAATTGCTTCTCCTTGAAGAAAGCCAAATACTCCCGTGCATCACAAATTGCACTTTGATGGATCCAAGCATACCTGATAACCAAGCACAACATGAAGTAGCAAATGTAACTCCTTGACAATGAGCATGCTCATTGAGCAAATCCAGCAATAATTCAAGTCTGCACCCCCTCCAATCGTGATGAAGCATCGATCTGCTTTTCCAGCGCCTCTGTCCCACCCTGATTAAGTCGGGTTGCTCCGATGTGTCGACTGCACTTGTAAGACAAATAAATCGTACTTGATTTGAATCCACGAACAAACAAATGCAAGCACACGTCGAGAACAGGCAGATGATCGATCAGCGACGGCGCCGACATGCTAATGTGTCGAGTGATTGTGGCCGAGCCTGAAACAACAAACGTTGCGTGGGTCGCAACCTCCATTTAAGCCTGACGTTTGCCTAATGTCTTCCTACCCCAGACACCTAAATTTAGATTTATTAGAATGTTTTTGTACATGTATACAATCAAGAAAAATTTGCGGACATGACTAAAGAAACATTGACATTTTGATTGTGTAAGTTTTCACAGTGCTCCCAAATCTGACCATTTTTTATCAACTTGAAAATGTGATGACAGATTTACATGACTTTCAATTAATTGTGTTGAGGAGAGGAAATAAATTGATTTGCTTCACGCTCCATTTACCGTTCCGCCATATAACCTTGGTCCCGGGGGTTCCCCCTTGATGAAGAGCAATGTAAAAAAGATGAAGAGGGCTCACTGTGTTCTATTAGTTGGCGGGACATTTCAGCTAGTCAGCATATGGTCCCCGTGTCATTTGATTATTAAAGCAATGTCATCATATGGCTAAAAAGTGAAAATTGCCGCAGTGTTTATATTGCACAGACGCGGAACAAAACTTTTACATACAGCAATGATGATTATTACTGCATGCTGAAATTGTCCACTTAGCTGCTATGAAGACAAAATTTCCCCATTGTGGGACTAATAAAGGCTTATTGTATTCTACTCTATTCACTCGCTGAAGGCAGAAAAATGTTGTTTCTCCATTTCTGTGTAGTAGCTGTTTGTGCAGAACAACATAACAGGCGGAAAAAAAAACAAGTTGGGAAATGTTTGCTTTTGAAAAGAGCATGAAAGAAGCTTGCTTATGTTTTCTTGACACATAAATGGGGGAACCTGCATTGCATGACGGAAACAGTCACACTCCATTCCAGGTGCCACAATTGCGGTTTTAAAATTATTAATTATAATTCTAAGGCAGAAAGTTTTGGCTCGAGCAATTTTTGTGTTTGACTTAACCGTGTTCGCTGGCTTTTTTTTTCACCCCTGCTCGTGAAAGTGGAATGAAACTGTCAGGAGCGATTGTTCAACACCTCCAAAATAGAAGGTCGGGTAGATATTCTTCCATCAAAAACATCTGTTACGTGTGATGAAACAGGCATCATCACGCGCTGGCATCCGGAAGCAGAGTGACATATCCAGTCAGAAAGAGAACATTGACATGCTGCAGGCTATAACGGTTCACAGCCTTTTCTCACTGTGATGGATGGCCTTGTGTGCCAGGCTCCACTTCTTCCCCTCCCTTAGGCTCCACTCGCTCCTGCGAACGTGACACTGTTTTACTTTGAAATGATCTGAACTTAACTTTGTATAAAATTGAGAAAAAAAAATACAATGCTTTGCTTTGAGGCGAACCACTTTTCCACCATGCCACCTATTTCTGCTTCCATTATTAGAAAAAATAAATTCAACCATATATTGGCTTAATATTAGAAATGTGCAGTCTGTTTACCCAAAAGAGGAGTAGAGCCTGCTCCAAATAACAGAAGGATGCATTCAGTCTATCGTGATGTATTCACTCTAGCATGCCCTCGGGTAAGATCATAAAGACATAGAACTGGATGGCTTTCTATTCCTCCTCATCCCGCTTTGATCTGTGAGCTGTCCCAAAATACCACCAAAGACTGAAAATACACATTTGTAACACTCGCGCATATGCTCACATCTTCCAGGTTGGGCGTGTGATTAAGAATTCGTTTCTCTAGGGTACCTTTCCTCTAGGCTGTAACCCGAGGTTGGCTCAACGTGTCTTGAGCGCTGCAGCAAAACAATGATGAAGTGCTAGCGCAAACTGGGAAGACGCAAGGAGACAGCTGCCACCAGGAGCAGCAGTCTGCCGTGACAGTGTCATGCACGGCCCTCCCAGACATGCACGTGTACGCTTGCGTAACGCCGCGACATGACAGCTTGCTTATGTATTCCGATCATGTTGATACCACAAGATACAGAATTTTTTGGAACATCCGGTTATGGATTAGAAACATCTTGTGTGTGGGGGAGGAGCTTAGCGTCTGTTGTTGATTCAATTTGTATGCGGCATAGCGGCTAAATGCTGCTTCACCATGTTTGCTTTGAACTCTGGCTTCCACTAATTGATCCAAGTCGGCTGACCTTTAAAGCCCTACTAGCTTCATATTCCATTGATTCAAAATCTGTTCTACTGACTGAGCCAGTGCAAAGCTTTTAGGATGGTTTTGAGCTCTTTGGTTTGGTAGCTTTTGGCTGTATTAACATTTGTAAACAGTCAATTAAAATTACTCCTTTGCCCGCAAGGATTTTTAAATGTCATCAAATGATGACTCAAGCAGTTCTTCCAAAAAAACAAACCAAAAGTAAGCAGCTCATGGCAAGCCACTGCAAAGTTCTCCAAACAATGAAGCGAGTTGACAGTGAGTGATGGTGGAAGGAATGTAATAAAGGTCAGCAAGACGCGGGGGCTGAACGCCTTCTTACACGCACTTTTATGCAAATTAATTTGAATGTTTTTGTCTCACCACTTGAAGGACAAAAGTTGAACCCCCCCTCTCCCTCTTTCAGCCGTGATTCTCATTAGCACCCCGCACAAGGACAAGATGTAAAAGCAGTTTTCATTAGACTGAAAAGGAGCCGGTTTAAATCAAGATGACATATTTTGTGGAACTTCTTGTAAAATGAGATTCAGCTTGAGAAAATCGTAGGAAATGTACAGCATCTTGGGACAGATTGACTATACCCAACACCAGGTGTACTATGTCAATGATGTCATACATTTAAGAGGAAATTCTGCATTGTTGTAAAAGACCTTTATGGTGGCCAATGGCATTATAAAACACGATTTTGTTGGTTAATCAACTTCGGATCATCATTGTATAGTGGACTTAGGGGCTGATAATAGGACAGCAACGTGTAGCTATTTTTATGACCCTGCTTTAGAAGCGGGCTCATATTTAAGCCAGGCAGGGCTCATGTGGGAACATTGAGATGATCCATTGATGACATTTGCATCATGACCTCCTGTTGTTCCGCATGAGCCTGCAGATATAATTGTGTCTGCACAGGCGGCCACGGATGCTAGTTATAAATACAGTACAACATTGCCTTCTGTTACATCCATGAAAACATTATTGGTATTTATGACACCCGTGTGATCATTCTTTTCCATTTTGCATTGTCCGACAGACAATGTCAGACTGCTAACGGGCTGGCCTCTTGCTATTGGCCTGCTCTTTGTAGAACCAGCCACTGGTTTTACGCCATTGCTCATTTCATCTGGGATAGCCAGGAGGGGAATTGTGTGCCATCCGATCAAGTCCAGCATCAATAAAACTGGACAGATCATAGTTGTACTCTATGCAACATACCACTGTGCTGTATTTATCATGACTAGTTTATTAGTTATGTGTAAAACTAATGTGGTCTCCTTTCATTTGGGAATGACCCATATTTGCTACAGCTTTGGCACATGTTCCCCAGAGCTTCAAAGCACAAAGCCCAGATGAACCAAATCTTCAATTTCCTGCCGGTGTTATTGGCCTGCTAGAAAGGTGGAACCGAGGTCAGGCACACAGACAAAAGCTTGAATTGTTATCACAAAGCAGCAATATGTTGTTGGTTTTTTTTGGTGGGGGTGTTAATATTTTCGGTAGGAGTAAAAGTGTTGTTTCTGTTTAAAGCTGAAGTGGTGGAACACATTATACACTTATTAATCTCCGTTTTACTATGCTTACCCAGGACAATTTGTATTTCATTATCAATAAGGTGATTTAAAAGCTCAATTTCCCCAAAGCAGTACGGTTCAATTTATTTTGGTGCAGTACACATTGACTTGACATTCACTTAAGATAAAAAAAAAATACCTCCTGCAATCTAAATTCCGGCGTATGACTAATTATCACACACAGAACCCATTTGAAACATGTTGCTAACCAAAACAGCAGCACTCTGAGGGCCATTAAAGTTGGCTCATTGTCCAAAGAGCATCATGGTCCACACTGTGTAGCTTCTGAGGGTCCACTGTACAACGAAAGAAGTGGATGATTCCCCGTTGTTGTCTATGTCCATGAATTTTTAAAGCGTAAGAACCTCAATAAATTGCGTGGTTAGTTTATACAGCTCTGAGAGAAATACGTTTAATCATAAAACCATTACGAGGCATTGGAATGATAAAAGCGCGTTCCCAGGGACTGAGGCGACGGTTGGCTTATTGCACGTTATGTTTCGCCCCATCCTCGATGCACGAGCGAGCAGATGAATATGTGCCACGCTGAATTCTTTACAGATGATTTCTCTCATTAATTTGCAGTCTGCAGATGTTCCTAATTCATCACAGTGCTAACCTCCTGCCGCCGCAGCTGTTGGAGGTGGGGACGCTTGTGTGTGTGTATGCAAGTGTAAACATTCGGCCGATGCGGGGATGTGTTGCTCGCGGACGTTTGTGGTAACGCCGTGATTGTGTCGGCGCAGTATTGTAGGAGCACGTGGAGCTTGAGTTGCCACAATGATTCTTCCAGACGGACTAAAAAGCTGGAGACATTGTGAATTAGGCAACTTTCAAACAAGATTCTGAATTGGCCAGCTGACTTTTGAATGGAGACAGATTTCAAGTCTGGCCGGGTATCATTAATCACGTCGTTAACAGGGGAAATGAAAGGCGATGGGCCGTTTACAGGATTTTCGGTCGTGTCAGAAACTTGGACTCAATCTCAATACCACCTCTGCCCTCTAAAAATGCACATTCATGAGAAGTGAGATGTTTCCCAATTTGTTGTAAAATTTAAGGGTAGGACCACAAAAAGAGATGTGCCGAAAGCTTCTGTGTTCTTCTTCTATCACAAAATAAGTCTTAGTTTCTAATCATATGTTGTCAAAGTTACGAGCTAAATTGAGCACACTCCCAAGTGAGAAGTAACAGTGCCCACGTGACCTTTAAACTGAAAGGTTAAGAGCTGTTCCCATAGATAATGGATTGGTTATATTGATCCTGCTAAGGTGTTAATTAGGTATTGCATTATATATAATTTAGCCTAATTGAGTGAACTGGAGGCCTCAGCGGTGGCTCACAGACAGTGCTTGTTAGACAGATAATTGCCTCTCGTGCAGCCTTGTTCACATGCCTCCGCTCAAAGTAACTGTACACTCCGAGCTTGTTTGTTGGAGGAATGGGCGCTGGTGGGTCAGATCTCTTCATTATCGCAATCAGCACGGACATGCTCCTAATCAAACGGCGCGGCATGAGCTCAGGAAAGTATGTCGGAACATCACCAAATGTGCTGGGATGAGAGACAAAGGATCACCTTGGACACATTGCGCAATGATGTCAATCTTTCCTTCAGTTGCTTTTGTTTTGAAGAAGTGCTGTGTGCCTAACTGATTATTAACAAAATACTATTTATCCCAAAAAATAGTGCTAAAATGTCAAAATAAGTAAAAGTGTGTGGTTACACTCTACCGCCATTCAGTACATTTAATGTGTCCTGAAGTGAATTGATCTGTCAGGAAAAGAATTCCTTAATGTCACCCCCCAAGCATGTCTTCGACGTTATTTTACCATCATAGAGTTTTTCACACCAATTTCACAGTCTGTTGTTGTGTTCCTACCACCTGACGTGTACAAAATGGAAAAGTGACAAGAACTGCATGAAACATCTTTTCTCCAATTTCCACCTAACAGCACGTGTCGCTGACTGTGTGCTAACCGGCGTGTGCATGTGTGTTACGTGGTGAGCCAGGTTGTGCCATTTGAGCCCAGTCAGTCTCGTGAGGCCATATGTCTTGTTCGGGGGAGTTTGAGCTGCGGCGACTTGAACCTGTGGTCAACCACTCGTGGCCAACTGCTACACCATATGGAGGTGAATAAAAGTGAACCATTCCTTAGCCGTGTTAAAATGAATTTATAATGTGTCTTTACCTCATTAGCAAACAATGCAGTCACTAGGAAATCACATTTAATTATTCTAGAAAGAAAAAAATATCCTAAAAATAACTGTATGGTCAAATTTGCAGTGTTCTTCCTCCACACAATAAAATAAATGTGTTTTTCCACTTTATTTATATATTTAAAAAAAGTTAGTAAATGTACTTGCTTCAGATCATTGACACCATCACACAGCATTAACTGCTGAGCCCATTTGAGCTGCATTGATGAACTTAACACTCTCAAAAGAATTTAAGTGTGGAGATTTATTGCATGTTGTTAAGTAGTCGCTGCCCGCTTTGGGGTAATGTGTGCGTCCGTAATTATGTCCCAGCAGGTATGTGTTATGAGTTAACAGTAAGTCACTTTTTATTGGTAGACAAAAAAAGTGAGTCGATGAAATTCTTTTGAATATGATTCTTAAAATGTGTTTGCAAATATTAGCCTTATAAACATAGATACGAAGATTGATAGACATATACGTATAGATGGACTGTAGATAGTCGATGTATAGATGTATAGACATAGATAGCTATCCACTTTGTTTCCGTGAGTGCCATTAAATTTCCACAGCAACAGCGATCACCCATAAACAATCATATTAATAATGTATAACAAGCAACAAAGAGCAGCAATGAGGAGGGATTAAATTAGCTTGAAATCTAATTTAAATGCAGGGAGAGGGAAAAAAAAAATCTGATTTAGAACTTATATGGTAAGCAAGATAAAGAAAACTGAAAATGTAAATATGATGATAATGTAGTCGCATTTGAAAAACAAATGAATAATCTTCACTGTATAAGATGATAAATATATTGATTTAAAGATGGTGATGTCGTGGAACATTCGAGTGCTCAGACATAGCTAGTCCATTTTATTTAATCAGATATTAAAAATTTGTTTTCAACTTTTAACTGCATTATGGAATTTAATTTTGGCGAGCAGTCACAACCCTGCCAGTTGAACTATGCTGGTCAGAAAATTAAGCGTCCCGTTGGAATCATTCATAAGGAGGAGTACGCTATGCTGCTATAATAGACTCCATAATCACAATACCTGCCTTGGCTGTAATAGCTTGGCTCTATTGTGGCTCCCTTTCCGCATATCATCCTCGTGCGGTATTTATTTTCGTGTGCATGTGTGTATGTTTAAGGCCGAATAGAAAGAATGACTTTTCCCTTTGAGATTGCATGCCTTTTGGTCCAGCTCCATTACTTGTATTATGCCTTGCACAGAACGTGAACTCTGAGGATGCAAAACATTTTCATTCCGGATCACATATATAGCGCAGGATGGAAATGTCAAAAAGAAAACTCATGCATTTGAATTCTAGTCAAAGAAAAAGCAAAAGTGCTCCTACATACTTATTACTGTTTGCCTTGTTGAAGGCCAGTGGATTTTTATCAGATGTGCATCAGGTTTTCTTTGTTTGATCTTTTCCTGTTGTCTTCTTCTTATCAACCACCTCAGTCTGTTTATGACAGCTTCCCTTTTGGTTATTCTCAGTGGGGAAAAAAAAAAAGCTCCAATCTGGCATCCTTCACGTATGAGAGGACAGACACATCTGAGATTTTTTTTTTTTCCTGAAGTGTCTGTGTTGTCATTGATTGACATTTTTTTCCTTTGACTTCAAAAAGTTGTTTCTTCATCTATGTGCATTCCTTTCTCCAAGGTGTGTGTAAGCTGAGCTGCTTCTTGTGTTGAGGATGTGTGAATGTACATCATCACCATGCTCAAAAGGTTGTCACGCTTATGTTTACAGTATATCGGAGGCCATCTTGCACCCCAGGTAAAATGTGCTTCTGCCATTACAGCTGAGTGAAAGCTTTCTGCCAAAAAGGTCAGTTAGAGGTCACGTTTTAGCGATCTAAAAGGCCCGCATGACTTACCCCTAAGATGTCACATCTTCCTCTGGAGAAAGTCATTACCAGCAAGCTGCTGTGGCGAGAATGTGTTTGCTGATGGACAACCTGTGTACAGTACGAACACGCGAGTCCCCTTGCTGCCACTCTGCCAGACAGGAACGTGTGAAAGATTACCACTGAGACAGCAGCATCTTCTTCTTCACTTCATAGTGAGAATAGTTTCTCCGTATTAACTCGAGCTAATTCACCGGTTCATTCGTCTTGACAGAAAAATTACAAATCGATTCCCTGTAAAGGCGTCCAAGCGTCTACACAACAAACATAATGGCACACTTACTCACTAATACTGCTTGAGACATACAGCTTGTCCGGTGTATCCAACGAGCGGCCATCAATAAATATTCTTTCCCCGGACCACAGACCCTAATCCACATTTGTTTGCATGATTGACAACCTGCCGCGACTCCAATATCCCCTGTGCCATTTAAATTGACGTCTGTGAAACCAAGAGGGTAAAATACGTGATTTAAATCATTAGTGGACATTTTGTAAGCATGCTAAAGGGTAGATAGTTTGAAATGGGCGTTTGCGCCGTTGTGGGAGTGATCACGGCCAAATATATGTAATGCAGAAAGAGTTTGTCATCAAAAAGCTTTTCGATACTGTACTTCATCTTTTCATCTATTGGTAAACAGAGCATATTAGGGGTAGGCTATTAATCGTGCTGATAACTTTTAGCGCTTTAGCTGCGGGATAACAGTGAGTTTTAATTAGGTTTGAGTCCCGAAGGGACATTTTTCATAGGTTTCTCGCTCTATGACCTTACGGGAAACACACTCCCAAATGGATGCTAATTACAGTTTAATTTTCAGCACTTTTACACCCCACTGAGCTATGAACAAGATAACCTTCTGTCGTTTTTGTGAGAAATGCGCGTTCTTTTCACCACTGATAATAAAGCTAAAAATATTTGGCCTGCAGCAGTAATTGTTTGAAAATAAAAAAAATCAACTTGTCAACTCATGAAAAGATGTTGTGTTGAGAGCTTTTAGCAAACATGACCACAGAATTTTTCAGCGGCGATACTGCGATTCCCCCACAAAGTGCTCACGTGGCTCAGCATGTTTATTTAATCTCCACAGATAAAGATACGAAAGGGCACATGTAGGCCCGTGGCATTTATAAAACAGACACATACGTGACACGAGTGTCTCTCCGGGAAGAGGATGACTTTGACCGTGTCGGCGCCGTACAGCAGCGGTCGTGATTGCGAGCCCGATGTGTATTGCGGGCTCGTCACGGAACGTGACACATCCGGGTGCAGTTTAGCCACAGGCTTGGCGTACGTGGAATAAACAGACGCCTGGTGAAGGCATGCCTTTGGCTAGGAAGTCTCTTCTGAAGCCAGCACGTCTGCTTTGACACATTATCAGAATAGTGCCAATGTTTTATTCTTGTTTATGTCATCAAATCAGCCTTGTAAAAGTTTTTATCCAACAACAATGTGTGTTTTGACACGGCCTCAGCGTGATCATTCTGCATTTCTGGGTCGACTTTGCTGTTTTTGTGTTTTCTGGCAACAGCAAAGCGCCCAAGCACATCACATGAGCATGATTTCTGCCAGGTCGGTGGTGTGTGTCTTTATTAGTGTGTGTGTGAGCATACGTGGGTTGTTTTGGCTGCTCTGGAGGCCTCCCACTCTCTCTTTAGGATATAAGCCTCGTGGAGGAGCTCTTATTCCATGTCCCGTTTCATTTTCCTATTCTAAAGGATTATTAATAGACCTGTGGATGTAAGTGAATTTGAGCTCTGCATTTGGTTTGCGCTGAGCCTTTTAAAAACAAAATGAACAGGCTTTACTTGCCATTTTATACCTTAATTAGTTTTTTGTACTATTTGAATTGATGATGTTGGGAAAAAAAATTTAAAATGACACTTTAAAGATGTATTTATTCATCCTACTAAACCAGAGTGAGAAAATTGACTTTCTCGGTTTTTCTTCCCTCAAAGGAAATTTGAGACATTTCATAACAGTATTGCATCATTTCGAGCCCAAAAACCTGATACCAGCATTTTTTAAATGAACTCTTATCTAGCTTGGCTTTAGTGTCTAACACAAAGAGAGAGTGAAGGTCAGGAGCCATGGGGGTAATCTATCTCTGTTTGTCAGATGGTGGCGTGGCATGACAGGTGATAATTCATTTTGATGCTAACCATTGAACTGTTGTGCCACCTCTGTATAACAGTCAAGAGAAAATGAAGTCATAAAGCATTATGAAATGCCATTAATAATACAGGGCTTGTCTTTCCATCGTGATTACACCTGTACATTTCAATCACGTCTTTTACAATAGCGAAAGTCATGTACTGTGAAATAATGTCTATTGCTGCAGATGTTTAAGATATACGGGGGAAAAAAAAAAAGATTAACGTGGCTTTCTGCACCAAGATGAGCAGCGTTTCCATCTAAGGCTGCATTGCAGATAGAAAATTCATATTCTGGAGCTGAAGCTTCAGCTCCATCTTTCTCTCTGCAATGTGACATGAAGAGAATGACATCTTGGGAGTCAGACAGTGTACGTCCAATCGATACCTAACAATTGTATTATTATTTTTTTTTCCTAGAAACTACTTTAACGCGTTTTATGACAAACAACACAGTAGATGGATGGTTGAGAGCGGAATGACAAGGCATAAATGAATATGAACTGGTGAGTGATGATGAGGCAGATGTTAAACCTCTGTTGATTCTTGGCATGACTCGGGAGGGAGCTTTTGGCTGTGAAAATGGGACAAATGAAAGAAAGAAAAAATGGTAGCAGAGATAGAGCAGCAGAGGCAGCAGGTGGCCACGGGGAGCTGTGTGAAGCCCAAGCTCGCTCCAGATAAGACTCACACAGGAAATTGCAATATGGAAACTCAAGTGGAATACTAAGAGAGACTATCTCTGGGTGTCTGTGGCTCTTTGTGTGTATTCGCTGGAACACAGTACGCCGCTGAAACCCAGAATTCATTGTGCATTGTAAATGCAACAATTGGTGGAAAGCTCGAGGTTACAAATGAGAATGTGCACAGAATACAAGCGTGAGGCTGCATGGCAATTGCTCTCATCCAACCCCTGGCTCTCTCTTTATAAGTTTGCCATCGTAAAGATATCCCTGATACTGAAGCTTTGTAATCCTTCCGATCTTTTAACCTTCCCCAAGAGAACAAAATAATATTCCCGGCTGAAACCACAAAAAGGAATCACGATCATTTCACAAAACTAGGAAAATATATTTAATACATTGCTTTGCAGATACTCCATGTACCTGCAAGTCTTTTGATGAGAAATTACAGAAAGGTGCAGAGTTTAAAATCAAAGCATTGCTAAGCTAAAGTAGAAAAGACGAGACTAATCACGGAGTTGCTAAAGTTGCACGTTTAGTTGCAGTATTTATCCAGGACCAGCATGCTGCACGGCTGGTGACAGCACTGTTCTACGATGCCATCCCGCTTCATCATCATGTCCATCTTTTTCTTAAAGGCATAGCCCACGATCTCGTTGATATCATCTGTTGATGTTGCCTCATCGGTCTTTGGTGGTGGCATGATACCTGGAGAATAGCATAAAGTGATTTTCAGAGTTAGTCCCCAGAATGGACTTCAAGAAGTTGCAAGTTTGCAGGAATGTCTTACGTAGCACAGAGTCAATGTCCCTCCTGGAACTGGTGAAAAAGCCTCTGTCCCCACACACCATATTAAGGGCTTCAACCAAATTAGTGCCACACAGATGTTGTGAAGAATGGGCTCTGGAGCATGGCCATGACATGACCAACAAGACCAGGACTGAGGCGGAATGAAGCCACAGTGGTGCCATGATGGGAAAAATAATCTATACATGGAAAAGTATGACAATGAAAGAAGCCATGCTCACCCTAAAATGAAGCCAACATCAACAAATGTGCAAAATCTTACCTGAAGAGTTTGCAAGCAAGATGGACAAGGCGGAATAGACTGCTGAAATGTCGACTGCATCAGGCTGGAGATCGCCTGTCCATTAATACCCCCCGGCATCGTCGGAAAACACGCGTCCGCAGATGACGTGGGCGTCAAATGTGCCTGTCAGCAACTGTTAAGTGACTGGAAGAGCTTTTTGCAGCATCAATTAGTAAAACAAACCATGCTTAATGATCCCGAATGATGTGATCACCTCTTGGTCAAACAACGATGACCTTCTCAGACCTTTCTGCTTTGGAACAAAACCACAAATGACTCAACCAGAGTCCCAGAGTCGGTAGCGCTGAATACCATTGTGTTTTTAGTGCTTAGATTTGGGGCATCAGGAGCTCATCTGCAAAGACTTGGCTTTTGGATTGTAGAAATGTGGAGAGATGCCACCGGTTTTCTGGAGACTGTTGGGATGTTCTTGAGCGAGGCACCGTCCCAACTCCAAGCTAAGTCCTGATCCAGAGTCAAGTGGGGGTCAACTAATTCCCGTAGCTTTATCCGTCGGTCGCTACACACCTTGTGACAAGAACGGAATTGATCATAAGAAAAGTTAACTCCGATTTTAACCTCACACTGTTGAAAACGTCCCTAGCGATAATGGCTGCTCTATGCAATATCCCAGATTACTTTTGGGCCAACACTAGACGTCACCTTATTTTAGCTGAGATTGGAAGTTGATGCGGTTTCTTCCCACTAGTCCTATTATGCGTATTGGAGTGCAAATAACAACTATACTTCATTTTTTTCCTGTAATCATTTTCAGCCCATGGAATTACTTTTATTTCTGGAGCGTATTCTGTCCAGGTGTTCATATTTCCAAACACATCATCCATTCCATTTGCTTTCCATTTGCCATTCAATCTACTATTGTGGTAAACAGCACCAGCAGCTATTTGGAATCTAAATGATAACATACAGATTTGTTGTTTCTACGGCTTCCCTTTTACAAATCAAAGACGGCGTATAAATAGCCCATAGACGAGTACAATTTAAAACCAGAAGGCGCCTCACTCCATAATAGACTATGCAAGTTAAATGTATAATGGCCAGGGCTGCCAATATGTTGCAAAAACGATTAGATTCAGTCACACATCGTCAGAGCGTGTTTGAATACGTGCAAGGAGAACAATTGTGACCGCATCAAAATGCAAAGTGCAAAGCAACACTCAGCCAGTAAATTGAAGCTGCTTTGTGTGTATTGTGACTCCGCAATTATAATTTAAATTTTGAATGTTTATGCTATTAGGACTTTTGAATGTAAATGGTATACTAATAAACCCAAATGTTTGGCCCAATTACGATACACAATAGCATCCTTTCCATCCAGCTGGACTATCATTACAGCCATTAGATTACATTCTGTTGTTTTTTTCTTTTTTTTTTTAATGTTTGTGTTGATGCAAGTTGATAACACCCAAACATATTTTCAGTTAATTAGGGCAGGTTTGTGTTTATAATTGCATTTGTGTGTCGGAAATACCAACACAGGTATAAAAAAGCTCCTAGTTTACAGATGACTTAGCAATTTAATAAAATTTCTACCTTTATGGTTCTCAAAGCGCTTTAACATTGCCTCCTTCTTTATCTATCGTAGCATCAAGCTTTATTCTTTTGGTTCAAATGTCTTCAAAACACATCTCAGCTTGACTTTAAATTCATATTTTCAGATAGTGTTTATATTACGCTGTGTTGGTGCCAAACAAGCTGGTGTGCCGCCAGGAATTGCTTACCTGAGTTGGACTGTCTCGAGAAACTAGAAGCAATGACTCTACCTTCCCTTGTGAATTGGTGAATGATGGCTTAATGTGATAATTATGTAGGTCGCTGTAACAGACTCCCGAATTAAAAAAAAAAAATGCATCTGTTTAGGTAATTCATTTTTACATCCTATGGACTATGTCTTGATTTCTTTTTAATACCATTACGTTTAAATGTTAGCCACCAAGCTTCACCGGACCATCTGGTTCTCTTGGCAGTGAAATGGTTTTGCACAGCTGCCACCTCATGGGTCGCTTAACCAGAAATAACTCGCAGTCGGTTGCCATAAACAACTACAGCCTTTGGGGGAAGGTAGGAGACAGTGAATAGCAAATATACTTGATAAGGGGTGACACATTCATTCCTTGACTCATTTTATGACGACATTGCATCGTGGTGGCGCCCATGGATGCCAAGGAACCATCCTGGTGATTACCTTGGCTCCGCGACAAGGATTCTTTTGTCTCCTCAGGGTCGAGACCACCTGTAAAGTACCTCAGCAAAAAGGTACGAGCCACATGATGATTTTCCTCAGGTACCGAGGGAGATCAATATTTTCTCAAGCCGTTGCTTAATGTGCAAGTCTTCCATCCATAATGGAAGACTAAGAGCACCAAGATTGGTAGGTCTTCACTTGGCATTTCATCTCACTGCCATTCCATAAAGATATGGAGAAGAGCTAGAAAGCATTCCTGGTGGACCTATGAATTTAATCCATCCATTTTGCACCACTTATCCTGTTTACGATGGAGATGGAGCATATCCCGTCTGACTGTGACTACGGTTGGGATTGACCAATGATATTCATCCAAGCGTGCCACACAAATGCAATCAATACACAAAGAATAGGCTTGGCCTTGGTAAACACACAACAAAAAGCAATTGGATTTGTGTTCCCTCATTTGCTCTTAAGTTCTGCAGCAGTCAGCTCCATTTAGAAGCCCGGACGGCTGATTGCTGCGCCACCTGCGCAATTTTGGGAGGGCTGCTTACCAACGTCATGTTCCATTTACCACCTGGGTTATGAGCACGGCTGACCTCAGGAGTCAGCCGGAGTGAGCGTGCGGTGCGAGCTTGTTGACTCGTAGAGCAGATCGCCACAAGTGGATGAGCACACACGTGGCTTGATGAGCACACACGACCCGCAAACAAAAGCCGCTTTGCAAATATTTGAGGTCACAAAGCAAGGACGTGTCGCCGATTGCTGAATTGCTCCAAAGCCGTCACACTGAAGCTATTGAAAGTTTGATTGTCCTCCTTAGCGTATGCCCACGCAGCACTGATTTCCAATTTAAAAAAAACAGTTGTGTTTTGTTTGCACATCATTAACTCATTTCAGATACTGCTACTCACAAAAATGTGAGTTAAACCCAAAGGGATGCCACACAGGTTTTATGGAGCACATCTTCCATTAGCCTTGAATCTGGCTCTTGCTAATGAGGAAGCATCAGATCAGAGAGTGTTTGTGAGTTAAAGGCTCCCTCTATGACTCTGTGGACATCATTAGACTGACCGAGGTGTATGTGTGTGCCTGTTTGTGTGTCTTTGCATTAATCACTGACTCACTGAAAGTCAGGAACAAGCTTGGACAACGCTGACATTTAGAATTCATGTTAAAGCAGTTAGACAACTTGTACAATATTGTGGTCGTTTCTCTTGTGTCTAATAATACAAACGAATTAACTAGTTTGGTAAAGTAATCCACACATACCGATAATTTCATGCTAAATAAAAAGATGGTAAACCCGTACACAGACAATAAATTTTGTTCTGATCCATCCACTCTCAGATTGACCACTTCCCATTTGTCCCGTCTATTTTCTTCTCAGCAAGTGATATTGGCCAGGTGAAATATAAAAATACAACAATCCCCAAGATTGTCCTGATCCATCTTCTTCATTTAGTGCCTACCGCCTGATAGCGTGGCCTCGGAGGGTTTATGCACTCTGTCTGTCGACCTCCTAATTCCTCTTTGTTGTCCGCCGCTCGAGGTAGCACCGTTTTCCAGTTATTGGGAAATATTGCGCCAGTGCGTTTAGTTTAGCAACTTGCGTTCCAGCATCCTCAGCAGTGAGAGCCAGCAATTCAATATAGTGCCAGTAGACTTGCGGTGTCCAAGGTTAAAGACTGAAAGGGGTTGTAAACTTATTGCAAAAGATCCTCTCTAGACTTCTGGAACTATTGGGAAATATGAGAGAGAGCACCCCTGATCTTTGAGATATTAATATTTGAATGGGATTGATATGACTGCCCTTTTTAGTTTTGGATGTCAAGATGGTGTATTAAAAATATGCTCTAATTTCAGGGAAAGGGGGATGAAATGAGTAAAAGTACAGTCGGGTTTACGCTCCATTTTAGGCAGGCCTTGAAAAAAAAAATACACACCTGTTGTCAAGCATGACAGGTTGAGACGGACACTGGATATTGTTTTTATCTGCTTGTCAGCGATCTCGTGCGCTAGTCCAAACAGACCAGTGGTTCGAATCTGTTTATGCCGAGCCGGCTGACCTTTTGGGATTGTCTTGTTCCAGGCTTCTGCACAGAGGGAGGGGAGGAAGAGGAGGCTTAGTGCTTGACCATCAGGGCATGATGATGCAAGACCTTTAATATTTGATCAAATCTTGACCTTGTATACATCGGTGCGGTGTAGATAAGCAATCGCATTTACTCTGCATCCACAAAGATAGCGCGGAAAGAAAGATTGCATGTACTGTGTTTTTGAGGAAATGCTGCATAGACACAATCATTTAGGAAGATAGGTCATTGTCTGCGCACATGACTCTGCAGGAGAAAAAAAAATGAGGAAAAGCACTGAAATGGGCAATTTAATAACACGCGCTATAACTCTGAACAACAATTTGCCTTATCTACGTCGTCATGCAGGTAGCTGCGAGTGTGTCGACCGCATGTGTTGCAGGGGCGCTCCATGATAAGGAAGAGACGGTATAAAATACAGAAACGTGACTGAGCTACTAAAAGAAATGAGGCGGTCCTCTAGAGCTGCAAGACACAAGTCAATGAAATAGAGTTGTTTTATTTGCTAAGCGGAAGAGGATGAAACGGCCCCCAAAGGCTCTTCTGGCAGAGGATTAGCAGATGAATTGACAAAAGAAAGCTCTTGATATGATGCAATGCAAAGAATATATTGTGGCTTGTGTTGTTGAGAACTAACGCATAAATGTTTCTCTGTCATTTTGCTTCTATGATGGCTGAAGGCCCTTCTCTCATGCTATTTTTTTTATTATTATTTTTAAAATAACAAAAGAGGTCCCACTGTAATACGATTGTTTCATTTGAGAAAAAATAGTGCCTTATGAAAAGTAATAATTCTTAAATATATCAACAGAGCTGAATAATCAGCACCTCGGGGCTCTGGGCTTAAAAGTTTGCATGCTACACTTCTATTTATTGGCCTGTGAGAAATGTGATTAACTGTGATCATTTGAATTAATGTGACGTCTCCCTCGGGCTCTGCCTCAAAGGGTAATTGTCAAATTTTAGCTTTGTGGATGGTTTATAATGAACAAAATTCAATAGAGATAAAAATAAATAGAACATGGCATTCCCCAGCATAACAAGAATGACCAAGCAAAAACTCCAAACGGCCCCTGGCGTTTTTGCCTAATTATAGATCCACATTATACTGTTAAAATACAAATCATAGTCACAAATCGGAGAAAGTCTTTCACACAAGCATGCAACAAGCCCTTGGCTTTGGTCTGAAAATAAATATTTTTCTATTCTTTGTATTTGTGTTTAAAAGTGAAGGATGTTTGAAAACCACTGTAGCAGAAAGATGAAAATCTCAATTTGTTTTCCCCCCCACGGGCCAGCGGCTGAAGTCCCCACACCACCGTGTATTAAATAAATATATTCAAGGTAAGCCAGTAGGTGACACTGTTCTCTATAAACATCTGTGACTTTGCTGTGTGACTTTCAGTGTTTCTCCTCTAAAATATTCCACAGCAAGATAGAGGGGCAGTCTGGACTCCATCATTTAAAAATGAAAAAAAGTCCCCAAGACACTAATTGTCTCTTAACACGATTGAGTTGTGATGAGAATATTTAACTCAAGGACAATGCCATTTAGTTGACTTCCATATAACACCGTTGGTGTGTGTGTGTGTGTGTGTTGGCCATCTTTAATTTGGTCGTGATTTCCTCAGGTGGCGTCGCCATGCTGTTTGGACCCATGTATCAAGTGTAATGAGAGCCCTATGCCACCGCTGACTGCAGGTAGACACTGTGCTGACTTTAAATGCCCTACGGCGACTGGAGCGACCTCTTTATTGCTGCAGCTGGAGCCATCAGGTGAGCGAATTGCACTCAGTTGATAGCAACATACGTGTGCTTCTTATATTAGATCTCATGTGGAAGTTCCACCTGGACTCGGTGAACGCTGTCCATGGTGCTAGATAAAATGGCAAATATGTACAGCAGGCAAGTGTTTTTGTCAGCAAAAAAACTATCTTCTTTTGCCCACCATCTCAAATACTTCTATATGTAGGCAGCCACATAACATACTTGCCAAATGATCATCCGAAGGTCAGTCGTAATGGGGTCACTGGCGGTCGACTGCAATTACAATTTAACCCACACAAAGGCAATTAGACAATGATAGCGCTGCGCCACAGCCCACCCGCAATCGTTCCATTCCACTCACCAGCGTCCGATCGTCATCTTTCTCCAACTCTGAACATCTGCCAACAGCCATTCTCTCTCTCTCTCTCGCTCGTTTATGCCATCTGTCCATTTTTTGTTCTTTCCTCTCTCTCATGTTCGTTGACCTTTTTTGCTTATTACCCTTTGAGGGTTGCGCACAATCCGTGAACAGCTGAAGGATAGACAATCACAATGTGCAAAACCTCGGTTTCAACATGTACAAATAAAAAGGAGTTTGAGGAGAGTAGATGTCAAAAGTCTGACTTTTATTGATAGGATAATATATTTAATATGTAATAAAAGCACCAACAGACACAGTCACATTACGTGCTAAACAGTTTATTTTCTTCCCAGTGTGGTCCCAAAATGGTAATGATTCACCACACATAAATCATCTTTGATGAAACACGTACTCATTTCAGAGAGAAACAAAATTATAAACAATTAAAGTGACTATTATCTCCATCTGTGGTTCCACTAATAGACCGCAGCAAATTAACCAGCCATCAATATCGATTACGGATACTTGAGTCTTAAATGAACCTCTATGTTGTTACTAAGAAGATAAAAATGATCGAGTTTTCGGGACGTTAGAGAAAGTAATTGACTAAAATAAATTTAGAGAATTTGTCAGCAATGCATAAATTTAGCACAGCTTCGTCAAATATTTCTCAACAGCCATCCAAATGGTTTTATGTGCTACATTTTAGCACAGTCAGGTACTGTACGTGAGGTTTTTCTAGTTCACCATGGACCTGGTGGTTGCGTAATTTGAACGCTGAATGCCAACGGCAGTAAGATAATGGGCACCAAAGCGACCGTCTTTCCTTAGCTAGCCTATTACCTGGATAAACCGCCCTCCGGCCTTGTCATCTGATTGACAAAATGTATCAGCCTCAATTTTAAACATCCCAAAACTTTTCTTTTTATTGGTACACGTGTCATCAAAAAGCATTTTGATTGCTCGGGTGGTGAGCAAAGAAGTAGGACAGCTGTGCTGTGCAGATTTTAACACTTCATATTAATAATCTATGCAGGTGCAGGTTTTATGTTGTAGCAGAGGTTCTAAATCTCATTAGCATACAAAGCTATTAATTGCTTTGCGCTAATATTTGCAGATGTTCACTGACACGTCTTGTCCATACATAGAGACAATTACATGGTGTGAATTTCTATGCTGATGAGATTTCAACTTTCTGCTTGGTGATGGAAGAGATTATTTTATGCCATGTGTGTGTTTATAATTAAAGATCGTTCATAACATTGAAAAGAAAAGACTCGGAGGCATTATTTAATACATTTGGTCGATGTACGGTACGTGGCTATTAAAAAATGAAGAATTCCAGCAGTTTGTTTGCGTAACTCTCTCTAGTAAAGCCTTCCTTTCCCCTTTGGCGTAGAACAATCTAATTAGGGCAAAATGTAACTGCTCATTAATTAATCACAGCTCTATGTTTTAAGGGATTGACGAATTTCTTCACCGCATGTGTCTTAATTAAAGTCTCTTTAAAGATTTGTTTTTTTTTAGCTTATGTTGTCATGTCACCTTCACCTCCAGCTCTCCAACGTGCACAAGTGGGTTACATTATGTAGGCTAATTAGCACCTAGATTTTACCGCTCATGGCATAAATGCCCTTACCAATTATTGTGACGGTTTACTCTCTCACGAAACACAAATACTTGAAAAAAAGTGTAAGGATGTAATATCAATATGTGAGTAGTTCAAATGCAAAAACAAGACCAGAAACAATCTTACAGAAGCAAGGTTGGAGTCAGAAGACACATTTTACTGGAAGTCCAAATTCTGCAAATGTTCTGATCAACATTTTGCTGAATTTGCAAGGGAGATGTTCCCGTGAAGACAATTATGCCCAATATAGTTGTCCACAAAGTGTTGGTAAGAAAAAAAAAAAAAACCTCCTCATAGGAAATATGCTAATGCAGAAGTAAAGGCACTGCAGGGCAACTCTAATTAAGCTGAGTTTAAATGCAGGGACACACCAGCAGTGACTTCAAATCCTTCAAGCACAAGAAATAGTGCTGAAAACTGAACAAAGGAAAAAGTAGGAAGATGTAGAAGGAGAACTGGACTAATGATAGATCTGGTGCTCTTGTACAAATCACTGGAGGAAGTCTTAGCACGGGAGGGGGGGTTTGATTTAATATCCATTAAATGTACTGATCTAGAAATCAGGACTTTTGTTTCATTCAAACAATACAAAATAATGGATGCCTGTTAAGAGTTGATTCCAAAAATGGCCCATCTAACTTTACTTATAATTATACATATAATATATATAAATATAATAATAATAAGAAATTACAGAACAATAATGATAATAAATTAAAGTATAATTCTGGAGAGGTAGTAATACATTGCTAATCTGGCATAGATGGTCTTCAAGCTTGGGCTCTTCTATTTTGCTGCTAAAAATAATTGGGCAACCTTCATGAGCATCAAATCTACTTGTATGTATAGCCTCATCCCGTCTTGGGGGGGGTAAAATCTATCATTCACAGTCTTTGCATAAACACAAAACATGTGGAATTATGAATGACAATACAACATTTTGTTTCGGCTAAAGCTCTGCCGTAGCGCGCTTCGAGGAAGTCTTTTGCTGTCGGCACGAATAAGACGCTTCTTCCGCTGCATACAAAAACAACATGGGATGGAAATGGCAGATCCCATTAAAAGCCATAGATCCCTCAAGTAACTCTCCACCTTAGCCCTCAGAGAACCGCAGCTATGCTCCTTTTGCATTTTAAATGCTGCTGGAAGGCGTCACGCTTATGGAATATTCTGCCGCTAACCGGCAACTGTTGGCTCGGATTCAATTTTCTGACAATCCATGCGGGGGATTTACTGTGAAGCACCGTGTCTTGTTGAAAGCTTTTCCTCCCTCATTTCAGACTCCCATGGCATCCCAACCAACAAACACGACATCGTTTTCCAATTGGTGCTCAAGGATGAGATGAGGCGGGAGGCTTTTGTCTTGAAAGAGTTTGCCGCATTGCTTCACCGTTTCCCCATCTGGTATGTGATCTGAGCTCCATCCACGCTTGTCTGAGAATAGAAAAAAACAAAACGTGCTGTTTCACAAATAGAACGTTTACACTATGACTTGAAACAGGATGTCAAAACACCAAAAGGTTTTTACATGAGTATATATCTGACAGTTGGTTTTCTCTTTTAAGCTACTGTTTGGTAAGTTCAAGCTGCAACTCGTGAATCTTCGTCCTTGCGTGGTTAAGGGAATGTTCTCTTTGTTCAAAGTTACTGTGACACATGGAAAAAAGTAATCTCGTTGACGAATGAGCACCACCCAACCTGGAAACTTGGTTGACCAAATCCTCGATAATATTCATTTGCAGTAGCGGCCTTTTTAATAGTCTGGCTTTCCTCGTGAACATTTTTGAATAATAAAATAGCAGAGGCACAAACAGAAGCGGCAATCAGGAGATGGCTCGTTGGATCTTGCCAAGTCATCATTACGCCGCTCTCCAGACGGACTTTAGCTCAGCGTAGTGTCAGGCCCGTCTGGCTGAGGCTGGAATCGTCATAAAACGAGGCAGTAAGCAATAATGGAAAGCCATCATAACGCGATGATGGCTGCCGGCGTGATGGTAGCGAGTAGAGGTGATGGCCGTCATGGACCTGCTGCCTCTGATGGGTTGCGGGGGTTGTGTGATGTGTGTGTGTGCGTGTGTTCTCGACGCTGGCTTTTCAGCACGGGCCACTTAAACGGGCATCATGTAGTCTAATGGCCTTAAGCGGTTACGGAATGACTCAATTCTTCTCAGCCACATGGCCTAAAGATGAGAGATATGGCGCCGGTTTTGATCTGTTGGCAAATTTTTGGGCTCATTTGCATTTCTGTGGTATAAAAAAGTGCATCTGTTTCAAAAGTTAAAGTTGGGAAAAATATTCTAAATTTCTCAAAGTGACTCATGTATATGTTACCTGATAGCAACTCAGCTATTTTTGACACTGATTATTTTAGTACTTAAGTGACTAATTTCCGCGGCTTTGACAGATGGACAGTCCAGTCTGTCGTTATTCTTTTTTTTTTTTAAAGATGGCGTTATTATCATGGATACATGCAGATTTATATGTCATCATACAACATTTGTGCACAGTCGGACCCACCTGGCACAGTCATGCAGGAACGTGGGCTTCACAGTGCCTCTCTTCCTTCGCACATGCTACTCGCATGCTGCTAAGTGATGACCTCACTGTCCACTGTTATTTATGTTTGTGCACAAAAAAACAGATCACACTTTTTACTTTGGTGCCATTTCGATTTTATGGAATTCCAGCAGTACCCGAGATTGAAATAGAAATGTGTTGAAACAGAAAAGGCAACGAAGCAAGAACAAAACAAGAATAGTCACAAGGATTTGCCAGCGAAATAGAATGCACACATAAAAAGATAATGAGGAGAACACACACACACCCAGACACACACACACAAGACTCGTTAATAAAAACTTTTGGGCTCTTTGTTGCAAGGGTAAAAGGAAGAAAATGGTGGAGAAACTTGCCTTTTTTCCCCCAGCAGGCAGAAAATGGCATGCATATTGTAACACACAGTTCAAAGTGACAACTAGAAAGATAACATAGTGAGAAAGAAGGCCATGAGAACAAAGATGGAAGAAAGCATTCATGTCCACACAACAGGCCCATTAGCACATAGTGTAGATCACTTTGTTCTTGACTACATCACCCCTGTGGTCTTAAGATGTTTACACCTCAATTATAGCAACTTCCTACACCCTCGGGCTGTGTCAAATGACACTTTTGTTCCAAAAAAACAGCTAGATAGCACTGTTCTATTATGCTACCCACAAAGTGACAGCATCCCGCCACTAGATTGCAGTGTACGGATCAGTGTGATTTTCCCAAACACAAATTATGATCCCAAAATGATCAGCGAAATTACAATGTTTGCAGATGTTCATGCAGAGTGTCAGGAAATAAATCCAACCCAGATACAACAAATGAGACTATATCAAAATATTTTTGATTGACTCCAACCCAGTTCAGTGTAAGACAAGCTGTAGATTTAAGGATGGAAATGGAGTCTCTTGAGTGAGCCAGTAAAAAAGAATGGGGGAGAGCAATTTCAGAACCGTAATTGCTGGCTCTTTCGATAGACCTGTTAGAGTAATACTTTATTTCTAAAAAACATTGTCTCCTAGCATAAAAAAGACCATTCAAATTTTAATTGTCTTGGAGACTTGGGGACCTCACCGGTGGTGTTCCCCAGGGATCTTTTCCATGTCCACAACAATAGTCATTTCAATCTTAGAAAAATACTTTAATTGAGAGTGATTGTAGATTTCTTGCCTGCACCTGCAATGTTTGGTTGAAATGTGCATTTTATGCAGTTCTTCATCTTTGGAGTTTTATCAGAAATAAGAATAAAAGAAGAAGAAAATCTGAGGTGTAGAACTGTATACAATATTTATTGATGATGTTATCATTTCCATGGGTTTCCATTGTAAAGACAGACATTGGCTTTTACAGGGTGCATCTTGGAGAGGGGTACAGCTCGGAGTTCCTGGAAATCTTCTAGTGAGGGGCCCATAGGAAGATTTGTTCAGGTGGATGGTGTTGACAAGGTAAGAAGGATTTGACGCCGCTCGGATCAAAAGTCCAGGGCAGCACGAGTCTAAGGCTTCTTCTGTGAGTGTGTGCAAAAGTACACTGTCACCAAGATGAGTCATTTCGGCTTTTAGCATGTTGCTATGTCCTTTCTCCCCTGGAGACGTTTCCCAAAACATTTTCCACAAACCTCAAGAGCCATTTTGCAAACAATTCACAACCACAAAGAATCTCCAAACTTTTTACAAGGGTTATCTGAAAGGCTTTCAAGAGCATACATGTTCAGCTTTCAGAGCCCGAGAGGACAATGTACACTATAGTCATTTTGTATAATATAAATATGTGAAATTTGGATTTACAAGGTTTTGCCAAAGAGCAGTCTTTGCACTCTTTTTTTTTTTTTTTTTTACACAAGTATAAAAATATATGAAACAAAAATGGCGTGAAGTACAAAGACATATTAAAGTGTAAATGTATGAAGTAGACCTTACATGCCAGTTGCCAGTGTTTGCAGAAATAATAATAATTGATAATTGTTGCCAATACGCATCTATGGCACTCTCTCACTGTAAATATACCTTGTTATGCATACACTAACAAATTGTTAACGCCAAATTAAAAATAAAATTGAGGGAAAACGAGTCATAACATTTTGGAAAAGTAAGTCATTCTGTAACAAGAAATGTTTGTAGTATTATGAGGATTTTTTATTTTATAGGACTTAAATTCTCCACTCAAACCTCAATTCAATGTTTTTTTAGATGTGGCTCTATTTATAAATAATTATTAGCAAGTTTTAAGATATTTTTGCATTTGTTAGTGACATTTATATTTTTGAAGTTAATGTCTGACAACTACTGCGTATAACAAACCAATGTCAACAAAACAATAATCTCCTATATAGACATCTGAAGCAAGTTGTCACTTTTGTGACATTTCATGTGAAATAGTGATGGTATTCTTATTAGTGTACACTTTGCTGACCTGAGATGATTCAATTTTTGGGCTACTTCATCTCATCAACCGTTTGCGACTATTTCAAAAAAAAAATATTTCAGCCAGCTTCTGTGAACATTTTCTACATTCATAATTACAAGCTCAATTTTGGCAACAAAACAAACCACCCAAAATTGTTTAGCAAACAAAGCAACGGGAAGAAAATGCCATCTTGTGACAGTATACTATGTACATTGTTTAACATCTGATGAGGCATTCTATTTATTTTACAGTATAAATGGTAGTGAAAATCTCGTTTTGTTCAGTTCTGTAGAAAGCTTATGTGAGTTTATTTACAGCAGTTATATAACTTCATTGATTATTAATGTTATGTTTGATATTTACATACTGGGATGGATGTCGGTAACATGATCTCAAATCAGATTTAGAATGATCTTCACTTTATGATTATGCTCTTCAGTTCTGTATATAAATTAACATAGCATGTTTCAAATGATTTGTGTTTTCTCAAATGACAAGCAAAAACAGCTAAATGTACTAGAATGAGTAATACCAATGATTGATATGTAAACACCTTACTTCAAGGCTCAAAGGTCAAAACTAAAATTGGTGTCATTTGAAAATAGCTGTTGAGTTCAATTAGCTCTTTGTAAAAATAAATTCATAATTTACGTTCCAACGCAAAATTGAGATTAAAATAATTGTTTAAAAGGCATGCGGTGCACTGCGGCTGTTTTCTTAGACCCGAGTGCTGGCCTTTAAATTCCATTAACCCATATTTCAAAGACCAAATCAAATGGTTTTGCATGAATATGTTTTAAAAGATAATCAAAAAGTTTGCTTTGAGACCTGATACAATGTTATAAGATTTTTCCTACTATGACCTTGAAGTTAATAGATTTGTCCCAAAAAAAAATAAATACATTGTTTTTTCTAAATATTCAATACTTTCCTGGATCAAAGTGATATAATTCCATTTTAAACAGTTATTTAAAATGATTCAATGTGGTTGGTATGTAGCTTAAGTCCATTTTATAAACTTTACAAGCACCAGCACTCGAACCGCGGTGCAGCCTTTATGGCTTTTAAGATTTTGTGTGCAAAAATGTTTAGTAAAATCCATTTTCTAGACCACTAACTAGAATGAAGATAAATTAAAGTACACAAATATCTATTTGCTTTAAATTACAATATATGGTTATCTTTTGCGATCTTACAGTTGATCAGCTATAAGTAAACAAAGATTTTTAAGCACAATAAGGAAAAGAATGTCATTAGCTGATATTTGTGCTTTTATGTATGACACAATTTGTACAGTACTATTTCATAGAAATTAAACGGCTCGTTTTGATTATTTTAGGGGACATAAATACCGCCTAGCAAATTAAATCTAATCATTAAATGTGTCACTTCAATATTAATTGATATAAAATAATTTTAAAAAATATTACAAAGTAAAGATAATAAATGCACGTTTTACCAGTTTTAAACAAAACAAACAGTAAAACAATTTAAATTCAACAATTCTACTTCTATATAACTTTTGGCAATAAGTGACTTAACTGAAATATATATACCAAAAATATATATGTACAGGATATGAAAAAACATAAATCACAATGTGTAATTCCAAGAAAAGAAAACAATGACTTTAGAGCAGGCACCTTTTATGTTCATCTCCCTTTTGTGTGTGATCAGCAGATGTGATATTCAAAGATATGACGTATGCGATCCTGGCTGTGATACGTTGGTCCATGTCACGAGACACAAAAGTAACTCACGTAAATAATAATAAAAAAAAGAAGAATTTAGCAAAATGTTTTAGTTGACTGTTTTAGTTGACATAATAAAGCCAGTAGATAATGTTGAAAAAGGAGAAGACAGTTGGGAAGATCATCCGCGACCATTTGTCTATGGAGTTGACGTCGGTCAAGTCCGGAATGTTGATCTTGAGCTGCGAGGTGCGCCTCCGTAGTCGACTCTTCTTCTGAGTCATGTGGCGCTCCAACGTGTTTCGGCCAAAATTGTGGCGGGCCAGCCCTGCTTTGCGGTACTGAAGGGTAGAGCTGTCGTACGTTAGCATGGTGTTCCGCGGGTCATTCAGACCCAAAGCCAGCTCTGAAATTCCCATGTCGTTCTTGATGTCCAAAGTGCTCAGCAAGATGTTTTCATGTGGGTCCATCTGATGAAGAGAAATGTCAACGTTGGTCATCAAAGTTTTGGACTTTTCTAAAATATTTCTGGCAACAAACCCTGACTTAAGTGAGCATTCTGATTTCAAATTGTGGCAAATATATTGGTTCAATTTCTCAGCACCTTATTCTTTTGGTCGCCGAGTCCGATTGCAGCGTCGTCCATAAAGATGGGTTCCCACATCGAGTCGTGACCGTCGAGATCCCGTTGTTTCATCCTGGCGTACAAAGTGTCATCTCGGCCAACGACGTTGCCCACCAGCCACTGCAAGCACACGGTGATGCTTGCTTAGTCAATTGAAGAGCAAATCCATTGAAGAGTTAGTCCTACCTTGTTTGGGTCCATTCGCATCTTTTCATTGTTGGCTGTGGCCGTCTTCTCGGCGGCCCTTTTCTGACGCTGAGGGCCCCGACCAAAGAAGATGTAGTTGACCAATGCGTACTCCAGTAAGGCCAGAAAGACAAAGACGAAGCAACCCATGAGGTACATGTCAATGGCTTTGACGTAGGGGATTTTGGGAAGCGTTTCTCTCAGATGGGTGTTGATGGTGGTCATAGTCAGCACCGTGGTAATACCTGATGGAAAAAAAGTTGATTGGAAGATGCAGGAGAGCGCTCATGGTGCAACGAAAGATTTATCTCTGCAACAACTAATGCTAATCTAATCTATGAGCCGCCACATCTTTGCTTCATTGATCCTGTCAGAGTCCATGAAAGTGAGTAGCTTACCCTTGTAACTTGAAATCTTGCATTTAGAAGCCAGTTAATTTTACCTTTTTAATTCAAACGTCAACCTTGGTCTCGTTCATTAGGTGAGAACTCCCGCTGAGGAAAGTGGTGGATGCTTTCAAACGCTTCGGGCATGGTTACGAAATTGAGCTTGTATTTAAATTTGCTTTCACTCTTGACTTTCCAAGTAGTTTTATGAGAAATTAGAAGAATTCTGTACTGGCTCATTCAAATGCATTACAGCACATAGTTTTGTAAAATGTTAGTACATTTCTTTTGACTTGTCTTTTTTTTTTCTTCTTCTTCAGTGAATGGTACCCGACTTACCTAGAGCAACTCTGGCAGCAGATGCATCATAGTTGATCCAAAAGGAGACCCAGGAGAGAATGGTGATGAGGATTGAAGGCATATACGTTTGCAGGATGAAGTATCCAATGTTTCGCTTCAGCTTAAAACTTAACGACAGGCGGGGATAAGATCCTACACAGTTGGAAAAAGGTAAAAAGCAGCGGTCAGTGTTCAATCGACCAAGCTATTTTGATTTGAGCATTTCTGAAGACAAGCATTTCGATGAGCCGCTGTCAAAACATTTAAATGGAGGAAACCGTGCTGGTCAAGAAGCAATTGTTCAAGATGCATAAAGTCGTGCCCTTCATTTGGTATTTAATTTCAAATTGACCATGAAATTAGACTTTGAACCTGATCATCACATTGATAGAAATTTGTTTGGTGTTGTGAAATGCACTGTATAGATGCACTTTTTTTTATGAAGGTGGGACCATAACTAAATTCCAAGCCAATTGTAAAACCTCACCCATAAGAGCATCACAAGAAATTGCAATTGACTTGAAAGTCACGCACACATAAAAGCGCTGAAGGGACGAGATTTACACATGAAAACACTTAAGAGTGCGCCAGGCTTTGGCTTACGTCTGCTATTTAATTTAGTTAATTCCAGCATGAGCCACATGCTGCATGTCACCAAGATGAGATAAGAAAGGCAGCAGGTTAAACGGAACAACAAAGCCCAGCGCTACGCATTATTCATTCGCTAAAATGACATTGGCTCTCCTTGGCCGTAAACTTGAAACTGGCGTTGGCCGAGTGCCAAGCACATGCTGATGTTGGCATCTTTGAACGACCTCGGGGTCACTACTTCCATTCTGCCGTTGACATCGCGCTAAAAGGGGAATCCCCGCCACTTCTGCATCTAGACTTAATTTAAGTCACATTAGTAGGGCAACACTTGACCGAGCGTCCTTAAATTGCATTAAACGGTACCGGCGAGTATTGTGAAGTCATATGGGAATAATGGAGTTATGGTGACTTGTAACCATTTGAATTCTGACAAGCTCCAGAAAGAACATAGAGCAAAACCACTGGCCTGCTTACGCGAGCATGGTATGAATATGGAAGCACGCAAAGCATTAATATTTCATTGTATCAGACAACATTCTTTTTGTTTATTGCTTTTAAATAAGTCATGGCGTCTTCCATCTCGGAGGGAACTTCCTGATATAAACTCGGTTTGAACGTTTTCATCCTTACAAGCAATTAGCAGGGATGGTTATTTTTGTATCCATCCGAGTGCAATCACTGAAGGGGATTTGCTTGCATCATAATGAAATGAAACAGTAAAAAGCCACATTAAAATCCCCATTTCAGTGCCGTTCTTACTTAATGAAATGAAAGTTCCTTGATTGACCAAATTAACAATTCATTGGTTAATTGTTAATTTTAAAGAGGAAATCAAGTAAAAAAAAATCTTTACCATAATGTGTTCTATGCACCCCCGCACTAAACACTTGCATTTGTGGAACATGAATTAAATCCACTTTATTTTGATTAAACTTCTAACGAGTTGAGTTTCAAACAGCAGCGCCTGTTTCAAAAAAAACTATTTGTCAGCCTTGTACAGTACATACTGTTAAACCTCCTCACCTGTAGAGAAGACGACATTCTTGGAGATGAGTTTGTGATCCACAATGGAGAACTGTGGTAATTCAATCTTGTCCACGCCAGTCACGGCATTGTTGCCTCCTCGCCAGTAAAACTCAATGTCGTCAGTTGTGTAACCATCTGAGACGGGAAACCAGAAAGCAACGTGTTCACAATTGAAGGCATCAAATTTCACAAAAGGAGGAAATAAGAAAGTATCTATTGGACTGTCCTCTTCAATTAAATCGTACAAACTCCCGTGCCAATGCCATCTAGTATCCCCCCCCAAAAAATCGTTAAGAAGGTAACAGCATATTTGCACAATTTTATTGCCATGTCTGAGTTTGAAAAAAATGAATCAACTCATGTGTAAGCATTCTAAGTTTTTAGCTTACATGAACAAAATGAGCCACTTATTTTCACCAAGCCTACTTTGCTGTCTTGGCAGTCAAATTTGAGGATATCATATTAATTCAGCATGTTTTTAAAACAGTGAAATAAAAAGTAGTAGCAAGGGTTTCACTCCAGCCAGAATAAATTCAACCTCTGTATTATCTGATCTGATTTTTTTTTTTTTTTTTTTTTTTGGGACAAGTTAAATAAATGATTAGCACTATTAGCGTTGCATGCATTCACTGATTTGAATCATTGACGATTGAGCCTTCTTTGAACAAAGCTGGTGCTAATGCCTTGATGCTACATTTGGACTGAATTATGAAAAGGCCCGACTATCAATAATGAATTCATGTTAAACATACAGCATTACTTATGTATAGTAGCCGAGGAAACCCCTTTACTGTGTATGTTGGCTATACGGGACTAAATCTATGAGTCAGCCTATTGTGTTGTCTCCCAAGTGCAAGTAAATTATTAACATTTGGAGAAAGATAATTAAATAACTAAGCGAGGCATCCATTTTCATCTCTAGAAGCCAGTCGAATCCATGAAAGGGACGAGATTCTATTAATATTAATGGCAAGCAAAGTTATTCCCTCTTTTGCTTTCATTTTGGCCAAATCAGCGGAGACATGGGCAGCAAAGTGGGCTTTGGCTACAAGCCATAAATCATTGAGTAACAGGATGATTGCTCCTTTCAAAAGCAAAGATAGAACATTCTTGTTAGACTATAAAAGACGTGATACATTGCACGCTGAGTGTGGTTTATTATTGAAAGTGCAATGATGACGTGCGAGTCACTTAAAGCCATTTCTCGCCATGCAGTTTAATCGAACGGCCGTTCAATTAATCCTCCTTCTGTGAGGATTATACTCCACGCTTCTTCACATTGAGCAAGACTTACAAAGCACTTATTTATTTTTGATAATACACAGTACAACAAGTATAATTAAGCTCCACCAAAATCTTTCCATCACGTCTGCCTTTCTAGTCGAGTCACAAATACGCGGTCATTTGTTTCTACCTCAGCAGTGTTCCCTCCCTCCCTCCCTCCCTCCTTCCCTCCCTCCCTCCCTCCATCCTGCCTGCTCTCCTTAATGAAATCTTGACTGACCTATTTAGTTGGAATGAATTATTAAACCTGACTTTGAACACCCTCACACTCAGAAACATCTCTTGTTCCCCTTGATGAAAGCCCCGCTTGGTGCTTTGCTGCATTCCAGTGTTAGCAACCCACGACGCATTTCCGTTTCCATTTTGGCTTCATCTACATCTCAAAAGTAGTGAAGAAGATGGATCGTCGTGTCCCGGTCTAAAATCTACATGCTCTACTTTTCTCAGCCTGCAATAACTATCTCTCAATATCTGATTTGATGTACAGCTTTTCGAAATAGTCCAAGTAGTTAAGCGTGAGATGAACATAACTCACCCAATCCAAACATTTTGCTCTTTGACCTATTGCACAGATGTCAAACTCAGATACGGATACGGCCCGCCCCATCATTTTAATTTGAGGTGCTCATATATTTATTTGGGTTGTCAGGCATAATGGCCCTCAGAAAGAAGACTACAATGCGGCCTGCGAAAAAAATGAGTTCGACACCCCTGACCTATAGCTGTTTAGCATTCAGCATCAAGAGGGAGGGAGGGAGAGGGAGCGAGAGTGCGAGCAAGAGAGAGACAGAGAGAGAGAGAGACATACAAATTAGAACAATAGGGCAAATAGGAAAGGAACTCCATTAAGCCTAATTGGCAGATATTAACTTGTCCCATCTGGGGGAAAAAATGAGTATTCCATGGCAGCACAAAAGATCTGTGAGTCCGGGAGTGCCGGCGGGCCCAAATTAAATGAAATTTTGGGTGATTCCATCTGTGGAGATAACAATGCAATAGAAGAGCTATTTAACTGGGACTGTGGCATATCTCCCTGTCGGCATCTGACTGCAGGCTTTTTATCAGCTCAATAAAAAGATGTCTCCCTTGATTTCTTTTAATGGTCAAAGAAGGTTGTCGGCGTGAGATAAAATACCGGCATCTGCTGTATAAAATATTTTTTATTTTCAATTGAAGTACTGTAGCTCACATAGTGCAAATGCCCGGTTTGGTTTTCTGTGCTCCCTCTTGGCACACTGCGCTATTACTATTCGTCAAAACTTGGAAACATTCTTGTGGAAGTTCAAAGTCATTTCAATAGGCGTGAATTTGATGTTTAAATTGGGTTTCAAATGGTCCTTCATGGCCGGCTGCAGCTTTGGACTCTCAGAGACATCCATTTATTGGAAGTGAATGCACCCGTCTCAAGTGAAAAGCCAGCCGTATAATAAACAGACAGTTTGCATTTCAGCTCGATGCATATGAAAACATGCAAGAGCACACGCGGCACCTGCACAACTAACCGCTTTCCATCCGACCCCCCCCCCAGTGAGCTGAAGTGGCTCAACTTGAAGATTCTGTTTTGATTCCACACAGTTCAAAGTGACTTTAATGTCAATTCTGGCAACCAATTAAAAATGTCTCTCATATTTCTGCTGCGCATGGAAAGGCTGGAGCTGGCTGCATGCCCTGGCAGCGATGGAACATCTAAAGATAAGAAAGTAAATATGGCATAGATAGAGGAGAGAGAAAGAAAAAAAAATAGAACTATTACCTCTTAGAAATACATTTGAAGCCCTAACTCTAAATTGAAACCCTAACCCTAATTTGAAACCCTACTTTGAGACCATAACCCCATATTAAACCTTAATCCTTATCCTAACCCTAGTTTACTTTGAAACCCTAATCATAGTTTGAAACCGATTTAGAAACCCTAATTTAACACCCTAACTTTGAAAAACCCTATGTTTGTATTTCCCAACGGTTTCAATGACCCCAACTTTTGTTAATGGCCTTTTTCTGTGCGTGCCTTTTAAATATTAAATTCCCCACTGCACCAAAGAGCCCTTTGCAGTCACACATGGAGCTGATCCCGAGCTGATCAAAAAAAAAACCAAAGTGTACTTTCTAGTGTTGAATGGCCGTGCAGTGTTCATGAGTTATTAAAGAGGTTTACAGCGTGTGTACTCGTAGAGTCAGTGTGACATCTTTTAACAGGAAACACGTTCGTGTTGCAGTTAGGGCACCTGAATAACATCGCACAGTTGGCGTGTCATGTCACACTGACCCACAATTTTAAAGCTATAAAAAAAAAAATCTTTTCATAATTGATGCAATGGTAGTTCCCGGTGCTTCGGTAGAATCCACAAAAGGGAAATTCTGAAATGTCATGTATTATATGAGAGAGAGAGAGAACAAATGCTCGGGCTTTTGTATTGGTTTACTCCCATTCAAAAGTTTTGGGTCACTCAAGATACAGCAAAAGATGGAAAAGGGAAAACTACTTACAACTCTCAATTTCCAATGTGCAATTTTGCTCATCCAGTGGATACCTTCTGAGGTCCATCATACAAGCAGCTGTCGTGGTGATCCTGAAAAGTCACACACAGGACAAAAAAAACATTTGATCATACAAAGATGTCATGAACCTAACCTCCCTGCATGATTCGAATTACTAGACAGATTTCTTTAATCTCCCTCATGCATATGCAATTGACCAGCGGCTCTGCAATGCGACCATCCCAGATGCCCTTGAGTCTCAGTTTGCGTTATGATAAAGTCATAAGGACAAACTTGGTCTTTTAAAAAGAGAAGAAAAAAAAAATGAGAATGCCAGTCAGTCTGAAAAAAACACCCATATTATAAAATGTGTATGATCGTTGCCATAGTAACCTCCTCAGTGAACTCAAGAGCCACGGATAGGTAGGATGATGATAAGGGCCATCCGCGAGTCAATAGATAAGCTTCTGTTGTCCGTCAGGCTTTGTAGGAAGAACATAAGCACGAGGCTGTGAGTAATAGCTTTCCATTCTTTACTCCTCTACGCGAACTTGATTCCCAAAGAGGGAGTTGCCACCGAGCCGCAATTGTGTAGGCGCATCTGACAACACAGATAAATGTGCGCTAGTAGAAAAGCTCATCACGAGTCCGAGTGTAAAGATAAGCACCTTGTGGCCTAACTAGACTCTTTTTTTCCATGATGGAGAACAAAAAGCTGTCTGATACAATACTAATAGTTCTGCTTCTTGTCATCTTCACGGTGGCTTGCTGGCTGCTTTTATTGGCACTTTTCCGGCATCATAGTTTCACTCCAAGTGTGATGGTCAGAAATGTGTTCCTATTTTCTCGTGTACACCTCAGCCTTGATCAATAAATAATGTTTGGCCTGGACAAGGTTGGGCGGCTTTTCTGGTTGATGTCACTTGTCTTTGTCAGCGTTTCTTTCATCCGTGCGGATGTGCTTCTGGTGATGAGTCCGCCTGGTGTTTAACCAAGGAGTAAATTGCTGCTTACTTTCTGGCAAATATCTGATCTTGAGTATGTAAATGGAAGTCAGCGGTGGAGAACTGAGTTGCAAGAACCTCTGGCACAGTCTTTGGGAAGATGGCCCGGCTAAGGTAAAGGTTAGTATTATGTACATATTTATATGCGTCACTGGATGAATGCACATTTGTATGCTATTTATTTTTTCCTTTATTTTTCCAGCCTATATTAGCATGCAATTTGGAATTTGCTCACTAGTAGCATAAATCCAGCCATTAATATTTATTATTGTTATTATTATTATTATTATTTGATATATTTCTATTATTAATATTTGTAATATTTTCATAATATTTCAGCCCGTGGTATCTTGCTGACCGCCCGAAGACGTCACCACCAAGCACACCAACTGAGCTCCATATGTTGAAACAACATGGTGGCCCTCACTTGTAAGGTCAAGTCACGGTTAAGTAGCCTCACAAGCTTGAGGCCATTTTTAACATTCTGTCCAAGTAACACATTTTCCACACGCAAAGCAAGACTTCACAAATGCCCGCCGCTGGAACTGGACCTCTTTTGGTGTATAGAATGTGAAGCGAGTAGTTGAAGTAGTTAGAACCCAAGAGTCACTCGATGGATAATACACAATCAGCAGGATGGTCAAGATGCATTATTGAGCAACACTTTGGCACTGTCATTTATTCATCATAAGCCGTGTCGTGCTTCGAAGCCCCGCGGATGCAATTTGAGTGTAAATGAATGTCATTTTATCCCAACTGGATTGCTCATAAATTGTTCAGAACAGGAAGATGAGGCACACACCTAATTAGGCAGAACAACTTGATCTTTTCTGTGAAGCTTTTACTTACTATTACCTTCTCATTCTTGCCAGCATTACCAGTGTCAAAAGGCTTTTTGACTTGGAATTTAGATCACATTACTCCAGTGGCTCCAAAATAGGGCAAATAAATAATGTAAAATTGGGAAATGCAAAATTCAATGTTTGGGTGGGAAGTAACTCCCTAGGAACAGACAGATATGCATTACAGTGTAAGTCTTGCGTGAGGATATTTTAAAAAAGAGTGCAGGGTTAGTGCAAGTTATGTACTGTATATTATTTTGAAAGCTGTGGTGCCCTTCAAAACACCTTAACGAATCCCTGCTATGAATTTGTAGTTGAATGGCATCCAAAGAAAGTAAATAGAGAATATGTGATTATTCATCATCTGTTTGTTCTCTTGATCTGCATTCACGCTTATCTCCTTCAAAGGACTTGACACATCCAATTATATTTCCATCGTGGAGTCTCTAAGAAAAAAAAATCACTCTACAATTGCATTGGTCCATTTGTGTGTGTGGAATGCCATCATAGCTTGTTCTGCTGTGACAGTCAATGTTGATGTACTGTACTGTGTTGCAAATATTTCCATAAAATATTTTAGGTTCTTCTGGGATTTGAACTCCAGTCGCTGTGGTGAAAGTTCAGAACACTAACCACTACACTATGGAACCCTGACTTGGAGTGAATGTAAGGTACGTATATGGTTTTATGGAGCAACTCACAAGTGAATAGTTTTAAATCCTACTTTGAAACCCTAACTCTAGTATGAAACCCTACATTGGAACCCTAACCCTAGTTTTAAACCCTACTTTGAAACCCTTGTTCTAGTTTTAAACCCTATGTTGAAACCCTAACCCTAGTTTTAGACTCGACTTTGAAACCCTAACCCTAGTATGAAACCCTAACCCTCATTTTAAACCCTACTTTGGAAGCCTAACCCTCTACCAAAATGACCAAAATGGCATTAAAAACACATTGATTCTAACATGGGTCATTATTGACACACTTAAGTGTACTTGTTTATCTAAGGTTTAATATGGATTGAAGGTGGTAGAGTACCAACGCAATGCATAATGCATAATTGCTGTCCAAAAAGGAAGGGAAAGTCATTTTGTGGGGTTTTTTAGGATTCGCTTGTGAGCTGCTCCAGAAAACCATATATGTACCTACCGACACCTACTGGTGGAAGTCATGTGAACTCTCTCGTTCACTGAAAACAATTCATTCTTTTGAACGAATCGTTCACTCACGAGCCAACACTCGTGGCGCAAAAAAGGTTGGGGACCACTCTATATTTGCTTGTGAGCTGCTCCATAAAACCATACATGTACCTTATATGTGATGTGAGGGTTCTGTAGTGTAGTGGTTAATCCACTGGACTTTCACCCCAGTGACCTGAGTTCAAATCCTAGTAGGTTCTAAAACATTTTATCATGGAAAACTTTGCATACAACTGTTCGCTTGTGAGCTGCTCCATAAAAGCATACATGTACCTTAAATGGTATATGTGAGTTCCGTAGTGTAGTGGTTAGTGCACTGCACTTTAACCCTAGTGACCTGAGTTCAAATCCCAGTAGGTTCCAAAATGTTTTATCATGGAAAAATTTGCATACTGTTTGCTTGTGAGCTGCTCCATAAAAGCCTACATGTACCTTCTATGTAATGTGAGGGTTCCGTAGAGTAGTGGTTAGTACACTGGACTTTAACCCCAGCAACCTGAGTTCAAATCCCAGTAGGTTACACGATGTTTTATCATGGAAACATTTCCTTACTGTTCGCTTGTGAGCTGCTCCATAAAAGCATACATGTACCTTCTATGTAATGTGAGGGTTCTGTAGTGTAGTGGTTAGTACACTGGACTTTGACCCCAGTGACCAGAGTTCAAATCCCAGTAGGTTCCAATACATTTTATCATGGAAAAATGTGCATACACCACTGTTCACTTGTGAGCTGCTCCATAAAAGCATACATGTACTTTCCATACAGTGTGAGGGTTCCATAGTGTAGTGGTTAGTGCACTGGACTTCAACCCCAGCGACCTGAGTTCAAATCCCAGTAGGTTCCAAAACATTTTATCATGGAAAAATTTGCATTACTGTTCACTTGTAATGCTTGGGTTAGGCTTAGGGCTAGTGTTAGAGCTAGGGTTAGGGTTAGAGCTAGTGTTAGA